>NC_089504.1:29484872-30734872 GCF_036850995.1 Saccopteryx leptura | reverse complement strand
ACCAAATTTTTACCTATCCACTGGTGGCAATAGCAGGGAAACTTGTTACATTAACATTTCTCGACTTTTAGCTCTTCCTGATGAGAAGAATCCCCTCTGACATGTCTGGCATAGAGAAATACAGGCAGAGAACACATCTGTTCCTTGGATGCATTCAGATAAGAAAGAATCAACCTAAAGGGTTCCTTCCACTTATGAGATTATTTTAACTGCCAACTTTGCTCAAAATACATAGTTGAAATTAGGCACTCCCTCTTTCCGTGCATAAGATGGTTCTAGACTCTGTCTAGTCAAGTGAGCCAAAAAGTTTGAGTACCTCCCATCCCTGAAGTTCCCAGCATACGTGAAGGAGTGTATTTGGCCACTGTCCTCCCTGAGGGGAGGACATCCACTGCCCTGTCCTAATCACCCTTTTCCTTAGAGCAGCTGAGGTCAGAGTAAAGGGTGAGGGAAACACAGCAAAGGGTGGAGTGGACAGAGTATAGAAAGAGAGAGTGACTGCTTATAAAATGCCCGTTCACTGTTAGTTTCAGAAACCACTCAGCCGGAAACCAAACTTTTAATCTTTTTTTGGTCTATACAAAGCTTTGTGTTAAATAACAAGGTTCCTATTGATGACTTCATTTATTTCAGATTAGAGGACTCTTGGTTCAGCAGCCACAATTACTCTGTCTTTGGTTCTAGCCATGCTGTTTCAGCCCCATTGTCACTGGTCATAATAAAGCCCTTTCTTTAACTGCACAGAGGGAAGTGAGCAGCAATCATGGCACAAATTTGGCAACTTGTTTGGATCCTACGTCTTGCTTCTCAGCCTCAAACATTCAAAAACAGGTATGAGAGTGAGGGACCCTACTCCCAATGACCCCACCTTTGCCCACCACTTGGTTTAGTAGATACCAGATGCTAGAGAATTTTCTCTTATTCCCTAATATAGTAAAGGAATCTTTGTCTTTCCTCTTTTGGGAAGCCACATCTCGTTAGCATCCTACCCTCACTACTGTAACATAAAGAATTGTGAAGCATCTGAGATTTTATCTTACTTATAAGCTAATGAGTTTGTCTGCTACAGTTTCACAAATTTTAGGAGTAGAAAGAATACTACTGGATCAGAGATAAAGAATTTCTGGTGGTGGCACAAATTAGCACATGTTCATGTTTATACACTTAATGGGTTGTATTACACAACAGGGGCCCTGACCTTAGGGGACACGAACCTATTATATTGAGTTGTAAACATGCCTGTGTAACACATTATTCTGTCTTTCAAAACTGTTTACTATACAAACATTCTAGAAAAAAATTCTGGAACAAAGGGCAGTCCATGCTTCTTCTTGTAAGATATGAATGTAATAAATATGAACCTTTGAAATAACCTGCAAAATGAGAGCTACACATTTTAATGATCTGCTTTCCTTTAGTTCTCATTTCCAGAATGTATGACAACTTCTCCATCATAAACATAAAATTCCCCTTTATTAGCTCATTATAGACCTTATTTCTCTATTTTTAAAAATTTATTAAATAATGTCAAGATGTTTTAAAGTATCATATTTTAATTAATTGATACTTTATTCATATATATTTTTGGATATTGACATGTAATTATAAGTCACTACAGGACCTTTGTTATTATAAACTATATGATACTATGTAACTCCTCACATGGGTTCCATTAATATTCAATGGTAATCTTGGTACATTTTAAACTCTATTGTCTTCCTTTTCAGGTGACAGTTGCATATATCTGTGTCTTTAACCAGTTTTGACTTGATTGATTTTCACTTTTTTTAAAATAAATTTTTATTAATTTTAATGGGGTGAAATTAATAAATCAGGGTACATATGTTCAAAGAAAACATGTCCAGGTTATCTTGTCGATCAATTATGTTGCATACCCATCACCCAAAGTCAAATTGTCCTCTGTCATCTTCTATCTGGTTTTCTTTGTGCCCCTCCCCACACCCCCTCCTTCTCCCCCCCTCCCTGTAACCACCACACTCTTGTCCATGTCTCTGAGTCTCGTTTTTATGTCTCGCCTATGTATGGAATCATGCAGTTCTTAGTTTTTTCTGATTTACTTATTTCACTTCATATAATGTTATCAAGATCCATCCATTTTGTTGTAAATGATCCGATGTCATCATTTCTTATGGCTGAGTAGTATTCCATAGTGTATATGCACCACATCTTCTTTATCCATTTATCTATTGAAGGGCTTTTTGGTTGTTTCCATGTCTTGGCCACTGTAAACAATGCTGCAATGAAAATGGGGCTGCATGTATATTTACGTAACAATGTTTTTGAGTTTTGGGGGTATATACCCAGTAGAGGGATTGCTGGGTCATAGGTAGTTCTATTTTTAGTTTTTTGAGGAACAACCATACTTTCTTCCATAATGGTTGTACTACTTTACAGTCCCACCAACAGTGAATGAGGGTTCCTTTTTCTCCACAGCCTCTCCAACACTTGCTATTACCTGTCTTGTTGATAATAGCTAATCTAACAGGTGTGAGGTGGTATCTCATTGTAGTTTCGATTTGCATTTCTTTAATAACTAATGATGATGAGTATCTTTTCATTTATCTGTTGACCATTTGTATTTCTTCCTGGGAGAAGTGTCTGTTCATGTCCTCTTTCCATTTTTTAATTGGATTGTTTGTTTGTTGTTGAGTTTTATGAGTTCTTTGTATATTTTGGAAATTAGGCCTTTATCTGAGCTGTTGTTTGAAAATATCATCTCCCGTTTAGTTGCCTGTCTGTTTATTTTGTTGTCAGTTTCTCTTGCTGAGCAAAAACTTCAATGAGACTGATGCGGTCCCATTCATTTATCTTTGCCTTCACTTCTCTTGCCTTTGGAGTCAAATTCATAAAATGCCCTTTAAAACCAAGGTACCTATGCTTTCTTCTATGTACTTTATTGTTTCAGGTCTTATATTTAGGTCTTTCATCCATTTTGAATTAATTTTAATACAAGGGGACAAACTGTAGTCGAGTTTCATTCTTTTGCATGTGGCTTTCCAGTTTTCCCAGCACCATTTGTTGAAAGGCTTTCTTTTCTCCATTGTTTGTTGTTGGCTCCTTTATCGAAAATTATTTGACCATATATATTGTTTTATTTCTGGACTTTCTATTCTATTCCATTGGTCTGAGTGCCTATTTTTCTGCCAATATCATGCTGTTTTGATTGTGGTGGCTCGATAATATAATTTGAAGTCAGGTATTTTAATGCCCCCAGCATCGTTCTTTTTCCTTAGGATTGCTTTGGCTATTTGGGGTTTTTTTATAGTTCCATATAAATCTGATGATTTTTTGTTCCATTTCTTTAAAAAATGTCATTAGAATTTTGATGGGAATTGCATTAAATTTGTATATTGCTTTTGGTAATATGGCCATTTTGATTATATTTATTCTTCTTATCCAAGAATAGGGAATATTTTTCCATTTCATTGTATCTTTTTCGATTTCCCTTAACAATGCTTTGTAGTTTTTGTTATATAGGTCCTTTACATTCTTTGTTATGTTTATTCCTAGGTATTTTTTTGTTGTTGTTGCAACTGTGAAGGGGATTATTTTTTTGAGTTCGTTTTCTAAAGTTTTATTTTTGTCATATAGAAAGGCTATGGGCTTTTGTATATTAATTTGGTATCCTGTGACCTTACTGTATTGGCTTATTTTTTCTAGTAATCTTTTTGTGGAGTCTTTGGGGTTTTCAATGTATAGGATCATATCATCTGCAAAAAGTGAAACCTTTACTTCTTCTTTTCCAATATGGATGCCTTTTATTTCTTTATCTTGTCTGATTGCTCGAGCTAGATCTTCTAGCACTAAGTTAAATAAGAGTGGAGAGAGTACACAACCCTATCTTGTTCCTGATTTAAGGGGGAAAGTCCTCAGTTTTACATCATTTAATATGATGTTAGCTTTATCCTGTTGAGGTATTTTCCTTCTATACACATTTTGTTAAGTGTTTTAAACATAAAGTTGTGTTGTATTTTATTGAATGCATTTTCTGCATCTATTGATAAGATCATGTGGTTTTTGTTCTTTGTTTTGTTGATATGGTGTATTACGTTAACCGTTTTATGTATGTTGAACCATCCTTGAGATTCTGAGATGAATCCCACTTGATCATGATATATTATTTTTTTAATATGTTGTTGTATTCAATTTGCTAGCATTTTGTTTAGTTTTTTAGCATCTGTATTTATTAGGGATACTGGTCAGTAGTTTCCTTTTTTTGTGCCATCCTTGCCAGGTTTCGGTATGAGGGTTATGTTGGCCTCATAAAATGTATTTGGAAGTATTGCTTCTTCTTCAATTTTTTGGAAGACTTTCACTAGATTCGGAACCAAGTCTTCTTTGAATGTTTGATAGAATTCACTAGTATAGCTGTCTGGGCCTGGGCTTTTATTTTTGCGGAGGTTTTTAATAGTTTTTTCTATTTCCTCCCTGCTTATTGGTCTGTTTAGGCTTTCTGCTTCTTCATGACTCAGTCTAGGAAGGTTGTATTGTTCTAGAAATTTATCCATTTCTTTTAGATTGTTGAATTTGGTGGCATATAGTTTTTCATAGTATTCTATAATAATTCTTTGTATATATTTGATATCTGTGGTGATTTCTCCTCTTTCATTTTTGATTTTGTTTATATGAGTCCTTTCTCTTTTTTTCTTGGTGAGTCTTGCCAAGGGTTTGTCAATTTTGTTGATCTTTTCAAAGAACCAGCTCTTTGTTTTATTAATTTTTTCTATAGTTTTTCTGTTCTCTATTTCATTTATTTCTGCGCTGATTTTTTTTTTTTTGTATTTTTCTGAAGTTGGAAATGGGGAGAGACAGTCAGACAGACTCCCGCATGCACCGGACGGGGATCCACCTGGCACACCCACCAGGGGCGACGCTCTGCCCACCAGGGGGCGATGCTCTGCCTCTCTGGGGCATCGTTCTGCCGCAACCAGAGCCACTCTAGCACCTGGGGCAGAAGCCAAGGAGCCATCCCCAGCGCCCGGGCCATCTTTGCTCCAATGGAGCCTTGGCTGCGGGAGGGGAAGAGAGAGACAGAGAGGAAGGAGGGGGGTAGAGAAGCAAATGGGGGCTTCTCTTATGTGCCCTGGCCGAGAATCAAACCCGGGTCCCCCGCACGCCAGGCCGACGCTCTACTGCTGAGCCAACCGGCCAGGGCCTCTGCGCTGATTTTTTTTATCTCCTTTCTTTGGCTGGTTTTGGGTTGTCTTTGTTCTTCTTTTTCTAGTTCCTTAAGGTGTGAAGTTAAGTGGTTCACTTGGGCTCTCTCTTGTTTGTTCATATAGGCTGTAGTGATATGAACTTCCCTCTTATCACTGCTTTTGCTGCATCCCAGAGATTCTGATATGTCATATTGTCATTTTCATTTGTCTGTATATATCTTTTGATCTCTGTGCTTATTTCTTCTTTGACCCACTCATTTTTTAAAAGTATGTTATTTAGTTTCCACATTTTTGTGGGGTTTTTTACCTCTTTTTTGCAGTTGAATTCTAGTTTCAAGGCTTTATGATCAGAAAATATGCTTGGTACAATTTCAATTTTTTTGAATTTGCTGATGTTATTTTTATGGCCCAACATATGGTCAATTTTTGAGAATGTTCCATGTACACTAGAGAAAAATGTGTAATCTTTCACTTTGGAATGAAATATCCTGTCGATGTCTATCATATTCCATTGTTCTAGTGTTTCATTTAAGGCCAATATTTCTTTATTGATTTTCTGTTTGGATGAACAATCTAGAGCCATCAGTGGTGTATTGAGGTTTCCAAATATGATTGTATTTTTGTCAGTTTTTGTTTTTAGGTCAGTCAGTAGCTGTCTTATATATTTTGGTGCTCCTTGGTTTGGTGCATATATATTAAGAAGTGTTATGTCTTCTTGATTCAGTGTCCCCTTAATCATTATAAAATGACCATTTTTCTTTCTGATTACTTTTGCTGTCTTGTAATCAGCATTGTTAGATATGAGTATTAATTGTTATACTTGCTTTTTTTTAAATGTTATTTGCTTGGAAAATTGTTTTCCAGCCTTTCACTCTGATTTTGTTTTATCCTTGTTGCTTAGATGTGTTTCTTGTAGGCAGCATACAGTTGGATTTTCTTTTGTAATCCATTCTGCTATTCTGTGTCTTTTTATTGGTGAGTTTAATCTGTTCACATTTAGTGTAATTATTGACACTTGAGCATTCCCTATTGCCATTTTATATATTGCTTTCTGTTAGTTTTGTATCTCGTTTGATTCTTCTTTTTGTTTTTCTATCATTTGTTTTTGTTTGGTTGTAATCCATACTTCTTTCCTCTGTTACTACCTTTTCTAAGTCATGTGCTTCTGAGGTGGTTTTTTCAGGGGTGGTTACCATTAAGTAATAAAAAGGGTACCTACCATGTTCATTGTACTACACTATCTTATAAGTGCTTCTGCAATCCATCATCCTTTGCTACTGTTAATCTTCATCCTCTCCCCTTTTTTTGATTTTGTTGTCACAGTTTAAATTTGGTTTTATTGTGTTCTTGGTGGAGCTTTTACTTGTGGTTTTGTTTTGTTTTGTTCTTTGTATCTGGTTGAAAAACCTCCTTTAGTATTTCCTGAATTGGAGGTTTTCTGATGATAAATTCCCTCACCTTTTCTGTATCTGTGAATGCTTTTATTTCTCCTTTGTATTTGAAGAATAGCTTTGATGGGTATAGTATTCTTGGCTGGAAGTTCCTCTCTTTCAGAACTTTAAAATTGGGGTCCACTCTCTTCTAGCTTGTAGAGTTTCTGCTGAGAAATCTGATGATAATCTAATAGGCCTTCCTTTAGATGTTGTATTCTTTTCGCTGGCTGCCTTGAGAATTTTTTCTTTGTCATTGGTTTGTGCCAATTTCATTATGATGTACCTTGGAGTAGGCTTGTTGGGGTTAAGATAACTCAGTGTTGTGTTTGCTTCTTGGATCCGAGGTTTTAGTTCTTTCCACAGGCTTGGGAAGTTCTCATCTATTATTTGTTTGAATATATTCTCCATTCCACTTTCTCTCTCTTCTCCTTCTGATATACTATTGTTCTTATGTTACTCTTTTTGATGGAGTCAGACAATTCCTGTTGGGCTTTCTCATTTTTTAAAATTTTTGAGTCTCTTTCTTCTTCTCTCTGTTGTGGCTCAAGTTACCTGTCTTCTATGAAACTAATCTTCTCTTCTATGTGGCCTGTTCTATTAGCTAAGCTTGTTACCTCATTTTTCAGTTCATCAATTGAGTTTTTCATCTGTGTTTGATTTGTTTTCATAGTTTCAATTTCCTTGGTAGTATATTCTTTGTGTTCATTGAGTTGTTTTTTGAGCTCCCTAAATTACCTTTCTGTGTTTTCTTGTATATCTCTGAATATTTTTAAGATTTCTACTTTAAATTCTTTTTCATTTAACTCCAAGGTTTCCAATCTATTATATTTTTTTCTCCATAGATTTTTCCTCATCTGTCTGTGCTACATCTCTGTCTTTTGTATCCATGATATTAGATTTCCTTTTCCTTAATGGCATCTGAGGGTGGTTTTATTAATACCACTAAAGATAATTAATAAAGAATAAAAAGTAAAAAAAATAGACAGCAATAAAAAATAATCTTAAAAATTTTTATTATTTCTTTTTTCCTTTTTTCTTTCCCTCTTTGAGAAAATACTGTGAAAGACTGAGAATTATATTGTGCCAAATGGAACAAAAACTACGTATAACAGAGGGCCTGAGTTGGGGAGAAGTGATAAAGGGGCAAAAAGGAGGTAGGGACCCACAAAATGCAAAAAAGGAAAAAATTTGGATCAAGAATAAAATAATTTGCTTATAAATAATGGTTGACTGAGAGATATAGTGAAAGGGATAAGAGGGAAATAAGAAAAAGAAAAAAATACTATTGTATTAAGTGGAACAAAAACTACATAGAATGGAGAGCCAAGGTTGGAGGGAATGCTAATGAGTTAAAAAGCAAAGTAAGAAGCACACAAATGCCACAAAGAAAAAATTTGAATTCAAAATAAAATAATTTGTTCATGAGTGAGGACCAAATGAGAGGAAAAGTAAAGGAGAAAAGAAGAAACTAAGAGAGAGGGAGAAAAAATAAAAAAGGGATAAAAGAAAAAAAAAGAGAGTCAAGGGTTTTGGAGTATAACCCTTATAAAGAGAAAGAAAAAAGAAAAAAAAATTGGAAATGTAACACTTATGGGTAATGTAGTTCAGGATGAAGAGAAAAGAATAAGATGATCAGAGAATAAAAGAACCAAGGTGGAAGAAGAAAAAACAATAAAGAAGATGAAAGAAACAAAAAAAGTGGAAAAAGTTATAAAGACTGTTAAAGACTGTGGATTTTTCTTGATTTTGAGACGTTTTCTTTTTTTTTTTTTTTTCATTTTTCTGAAGCTGGAAACAGGGAGAGACAGTCAGATAGACTCCCGCATGCACCCGACCGGGATCCACCCAGCACGCCCACCAGGGGCGATGCTCTGCCCACCAGGGGGTGATGCTCTGCCCATCCTGGGCGTCGCCATGTTGCGACCAGAGCCACTCTAGCGCCTGAGGCAGAAGCCACAGAGCCATCCCCAGCGCCCGGGCCATCTTTGCTCCAATGGAGCCTTGGCTGCGGGAGGGGAAGAGAGAGACAGAGAGGAAATTGCGGTGGAGGGGTGGAGAAGCAAATGGGTGCTTCTCCTGTGTGCCCTGGCCGGGAATTGAACCCGGGTCCTCCGCACGCTAGGCCGACGCTCTACCGCTGAGCCAACTGGCCAGGGCGAGACGTTTTCTTCTTCCTTTTTCTTTCCTCTCCCTCTTCTTGGGCAGTGGCTCTGTACCCCAGGCTCTGCCCCTGTGGCATTCTTAGGTAGAGATTTGCACGTGATGTGTTTCTATGGCGATGTCAAATACTAGGCCTCAGTCTTGTTGGTAGTTGAGGCTTGTTAGGACTTACAGGCTCCATCAATGGGAGAATCCGTTTTCCCGGAGCCTCTCTCCTAGTCTCTCCTTCCTGAACTAGCAGTCTGATGATCCAGCTATGAGGTTGCGGTTGCCACTGCCTGGAGAGTAAGAGGCTCAAAGAGCTGGCAGATCCCACTCTATCTTCACTCAGCACAGGGTTCTGGGTAAGTCAGAGCTGCCAGCATAATCAGGCAGGGCTGGGAGCCAATTGTTCTCAAGGTGTCTTTCTATGAGCCTCCAGGTGTGTCCAGTATGCCTCAGCACTCTGTGGGACCAATTCCCCAGGTTTTTTTTCACTTTGTAACCTGTATTGGCGGGGAAGAAGATGCCCTAGTCACTGCCTGCAGAACAGGAGGTCTTAAAAGCTGCCAAGTCCCTCTTTTTAGTGCACAGCACTTAGTATGAAAGCTCTGCCAATCAGAGCCACCAGCTTAAGCAGGTAGGGGGGTGTGTTGACTTCTGTTCAGTTCCCCAGGTATATTTAGTTAAATTTGCCTTAGTGTTCTATGGGATTGTTTTCTGTAGGCTTCTTTCTTATTAAAAAGCCTACAGCCTAGCCCAGGGGTCTCAAACTCGTGGCCCACAGGCCGCATGCGGCCTGCCAAACAATTTTGTGCAGCCCGCAGACTAATCCACGAAGTTCAAAATATTTTGGATAAAATTAAGTAAGCCTAGGGGCCTACTTGTATTTTTCATTTCTCTAGCATCCTAGCTAGATATTAGCTTAGTTAACAGCAGTTGTGATGCGAACTACAGTTTCTGGTCGTTTTGTGACACTGAGTAAACTGCATGTACGATTGTGCTTGTTGTACTGATTTTTTTTTGTTTTCAACTGCAGTGAGAAAAGTGTTGTGTAACAGTTGCCTTTTGTAGACCTAGTGTGGCCTGCCGAATGGCTGTGATCTTGCTCTGTGGCCCACATGCTGAGTTGAGTTTGAGACCCCTGGCCTAGCCTGTCTAACTTCTGCAGTGTTCTCTGAGGTTTGTTCCGTAGGAATGTGTTTTTCACCCTGTATCGGCAGACAGGAAGTTGCCCTCACCCCTACGTGCAGAGCAAGAGGCACGAAAAAGTATCACGTCTCTTGTCTTAGATCGCTGATCTGAGAGAGACCCTGTCAACTAGAGCCACGTAAGCCAGTTGGGCGGTGAGCAGACTGTGGGTTAAGCTAATTTCAGCGATTGGATCCACAGATCTGCTCCAGAGACAATCTGCAAGCTGCCTGCGTGCCCCTCTCCCTAGCCCTTTTATATTTTTTCTTCCCCAGATGTTATCCTGAATGGCTGGGTGAGGCACACTGCCCACCTGAAGAAGTCTGGGCATATAGAAGTTCGCTTTTGTGCACTCGCCACACACTGTTGCTGCGGGAGCAGGGACCACACCAAGACTCTGGTCGCAGCCCATGCAGAAGCCTCTGACCCTGCCCCTCTGTCAGGTAACATGGGCACCCATGCCCAGGGTGCTAGGAGGAACCTCTCGCACACTGCCTGCGCTTGCCAACCAGGATATCGGGGGTAATGATGGTTGCCGCTCATCCGCATTTGCTGGGGTCTGGAACCAGCGTTAGCTCGCGTGGGCTGAGTTGCCGCCGGCACACTTTTTCCTCAGCTTGAACATCTATGCCCCAACCCGGCTCCCTCCACATCCCCAGCCCCCTCTCTCTCTCAGTTCCAAGTGAAAGCAGCCCTTGCTCAGGTTAGTGAGGAAGATGGAGTGTTCCATTCTCCGTCTTATTTTCTTCAGGGTTGATTATACATTTAGCCTACTTTTCACCAAATCATACCTTCTTGTTCAGTGTGTGGGACTTCCAGATGTTCCAAGGATAGATTTTTCTGTCTCTGATTGTAGAACTTGTTGAAATTTTGGAGAGAGGTATCTGGAGCATTCCTCATGGCCACATGTCTCTGACCTATTTTCACTTTTCTTAATTTACAAATTAAGGTTAGTGCAATTACAACATAAAAGGGAATAGTTATCTATATTTGAGGCTACATTAGCAGGGAATTGTTTACACTATGATTACTTTACAAAAGTTTTAGGAATAATAACAATATGATTTCAATTATGGTGGCCTCTCACAATTTTTCAAAGGTAGTGATGGAAGTATTCCTGTAGGAAGGTAGGAAGGCAGTCAACTTGACCATTCTTCCAGGTTTGGAGACCAATTCCTAGTGGCATTTCAGTTTGGCACAATGCCATGCTGTGGTAATCTAGATAGAGTGAGAGCTTCAATAGATAATTATGAAATAGAATATAGAACAAAACTAACAGAACCTCTTGAAGGGAAACCAGAAAGCACTTTAGAATGAGGAAAAAAAAAAATTCCTGACATGTCAATATTTTTCCAATTTATCATATTAGGCCTGAATTTTTTTATTTTATTTTATTTTTTTTACAGAGAGAGAGAGTCAGAGAGAGGGATAGATAGGGACAGACAGACAGGAATGGAGAAAGATGAGAAGCATCAATCATTAGTTTTTCATTGTGACACCTTAGCTGTTCATTGATTGCTTTCTCATATGTCCTTTGACTGTGGGGCTAGAGCAGACCAAGCTTGTGAGCTTTGCTAAAACCAGATGAGCCCATGCTCAAGCTGGCGACCTTGGGGTCTGGAACCTGGGTCGTCGGCATCCCAGTCCGACACTCTAAACATTGCGCCAACCCCTGGTCAGGCAGGCCTGGATTCTGGACCACCGCAATATTCTACCACAAACAACACAAAACGCTTTGCAAGTACTCTTTCTAGGAGGTAGAAGATCTTGTTTCTCTCTGACTGACAAATAATCTATATCTTTGTAGCAAACATATGTGGTAGAAGTAAATAAGCTCTCATTGCCTGACCTGTGGTGGTGCAGTGGATATAGAGTAGACCTGGAATGATGAGGTTGATGGTACAAAACCCTGGGCTTACCTGGTCAAGGCACATATGGGAGTTGGTCCTTCCTACTCATTCCTTCTTCTCTCTCTCCTCTCTAAAATGAATAAATAAAGTCTTTTAATTTTTTTTATGAAAAATAACCTCTCATTATCTCATTGTTAACTTCTCTCCATTTGGTCTTTGGAATTCTTTTTAGAATCAGTCATAGTATAAACAATATTTCTGTTTTCCTTAATGTTGATATGTTGCATTCTATTCTATTCTATTCTATTCTATTCTATTCTATTCTATTCTATTCTATTCTATTCTATTCTATTCTAGTATTGCAATGAGAAATCAGGCTAATCAGGGGTTGTTAATTTTTCAATATATGAAGTTTCAACTCTATATATATTTTGAAATAATTTTAAATAAAATTTGTTTTATGATTTTAGGAATTTCTTAGTAGCTTTGAGAATGACTGACTCTTCCTAATATGACAAAAAAAAGGTTAGATATCATTGCACTGGGATATGATATCACAAACATCTGTCATTGGCAAGCACATTTAAGTTTCCAAATGAATGCATGTTCCCATGGAAACAGCCTAAAGGTATATAGACTAGATATATTAAATGTACATCAAATCTAGCCCTGAATTTCCATGTTGATATCTGCTGAGGCAGAAATATACCCAACACAGGGTTTTGTTCAAGGTCACTCTTTAGGAATGAGAAATGGGATTTGAAATTATGGTCCCTTGTTCTCTAGCCTGCTGTTCTGCCTGCTGAATCACACTGTCTTCCAGCTGTTCTTCTGGTTGTGTGTGCCTCAAGAACAGTTGGTAATTCCCCAAGGTTCTTTGCAGTATACACTGAACATTTAAAGAAAAATATCTCCATTGATGGGAGAAAATGAATTCTGATGACCTAGAGAAGATGATCTTGATGCCAGTTTCTCAGGTCAGACATTTACATAGAAGACTATTTCAACCACAGAGTAGACTGGGTGATGTTTACTAATGAATGAAATTTGTATATATAATAACCAGCATCGCCATATTCAGACAAAGCCTGGCCTGAATTCAAATCTGCCACTCAAATCTCTGTGCTTTTACACAAATCTTATTACTGATGACCCAGATTCACTCTTCTATGAAACACAGTGAGAATAATCAGACATTATACATATGCATTACAAAAGTGCAGTTAACTTGAATTCATTTTTGTTGAATCCCTGTGCCTTCTGTTCTAAAAATGATCAGGTATTGGTTTGAATTTTTACAATTGTTTTCTTCAGGAGATATTTCTTTTAGCTTTTGAAATAATTTAGTATGTTTTCAGCAGCAAGAGAAAAAAACCCAACTTAATACAAAGTGGTTATAAAAGACAAGAAATTTATGTTACAAAACACGAGTTCCAGAAGAAGAGCAGCTCTAAAGGTGGTTAATTTTGTACCTGAAAGAAGTTGTACAAATCTTCAGGGTCCTTAAATGTCTGGCCCAGGCCCTGGCCGGTTGGCTCAGTGTTAGAGCGTCGGCCTGGCGTGCGGGGGACCCGGGTTCAATTCCCGGCCAGGGCACATAGGAGAGGCGTCCATCTGCTTCTCCACCCCTCCCCCTCTCCTTCCTCTCTGTCTCTCTCTTCCCCTCCCGCAGCCGAAGCTCCATTGGAGCAAAAGATGGCCCGGGCACTGGGGATGGCTCCTTGGCCTCTGCCCCAGGCGCTAGAGTGGCTCTGGTTGCGAAAGAGCGACGCCCTGGAGGGGCAGAGCATCGCCCCCTGGTGGGCAGAGCATCGCCCCCTGGTGGGCAGAGTATCGCCCCCTGGTGGGCGTGCAGGGTGGATCTCGGTCGGGCACATGCGGGAGTCTGTCTGACTGCCTCCCCGTTTCCAGCTTCAGAAAAATACAAAAAATAAAATAAAATAAAATAAAATAAATGTCTGGCCACTGCCATCTTATTCCTTTCTATCAATTCAAGTTGGCTTCAGCAGTTCCAGGATCATATCCACACCTGAATATATTCTGTCTGTTTTAGAATTGAGAAAACCTTCTCCACATGCCTCTTAGTGATATGCCCTTTTGTCACATTAACTGGATTAAGTCACAGTTTTGTGCCTAAAAGAATAATTGATAAGGGAAAGAACTAGTATATCTGTGTGTATCTGCTCACCCCATCTATACCTCTTCCTTCCCCCTACTCTGGAGTACGACCAGCTCTCAGTGAAGCACATACATGAAGAAGAAAGTAAATATCTGATCAAATTAGAATGCTATGGGGACAAAGAAGGAGGAAGCAAATATTGGAATACAATCAAGAAAATCATTTGTAGAAAACACAAGATAATGATACTTTGAATGCAGCAGACAAAATAGGAGGTAAAATTGGAAGAAAGGTTTGCATGAAGAGGCTTAGCATTTTTTTTTCAACTTAAAAATGAAGTAAACTTTTTCCTATTCCTCCTGTGAAATAAAACTAAAAACTCTGGCCATCATATAAAAAAAACAAAAACAAAACATGTGTAATGATTTGAATGAATTGCCACACATCAAACTGATTTCTAAAAAGTAAATCCAAAACATTTAAATACTGTAAAATTATATTTATATAACAGTCTTGAAATAACAAAATTATGGAACTACATAGTGCGATTTAATGTTTGCCAGGGGTTAATGAGGGTGGGGGCTGGAAGGAATCAAATGTGTCTACAAAGAGCAACATAAGGGATACTTGTAGCAATACAAATGTTCTATTCTTGATTGTATTAAGGTCAGTACCCTGGTTTCCTACTATAGGATTACAAAATATTACAATGGGGGAAACTGGTTAGAGGTTCATGAGATCTCTCTGTGTTATTTCTTATTATTGTATGTGAATTGATCTCACAAAATTTTAAATTATTACAAGATGTTTAGATATATTTTAGCTCTTGTAGAAAAAATAAAGTAATATGGTAATAGATGTTTATTTACAGGACTGTTGTATCAGGGAAGCTAGAGAATTGAAGGAAAAGATAGAAACAATGGATTAAAAAGCTAATGCTTATGTAGTTATGAAAGATTAGATTCTAGATGATATGATCAGAATGATGAATATAGGAGCATCACAAACTGGTGGAATGCATAGAAGGTACTGATGAAGTGGCTAATGAGAAGGAATTATTAATGCATTAGAATCTAAAATTTGGGTCAATCTGTGAGATTAAAAAATTTCAATCTGTAAAATTTAAAAAGACAAAATCAATTTAAGAACTATTACAAAGCAAGATTTTGCATATTCAGCAATGGTGCTAGTTAACAACATGGCACAGTTTCTTTCCAATTCTCTTTAGAGTGTATGATTTGGAAAACTGAAATCTTACAACACTATAAAAATTGAGACCAATTATAATGCATATTCATGATACCTGGATGAAATATCCTGGCAATACAGAATAGAATGAGCTGAATTTGGAAAACCAAACCAATGAATCATTTAACTTCTACCCATTAAGAACTCAAACTTTGTAGCATTCAACTTATCGAATGGAGCCTGATGGGAAATAATAGAACTTTCTATTGATCTACTGATTTGGAGATTGATAGACTTATTCTCTATCTATTCATTTTATTTATAATTAGGTGTTCTCAAAAACTCAAAGTTTACCTCAGTAAGTATCCAGCCATCGATCTATCCTTCTACTTTGTGGATGCTTATTGGTGAAATATTTATCTCCCCACTTTTTTTGAGTAAATACTTTCATAGATGGTAACATACAGATATCATCATCTAAGGGTATGTGAGTGTGTATATGAACTAAACAGGGACAAACTGGCAGCAGCAAAACAAAAAGTAACCAAATATTAGGAATAGACAACTAAAATTTCATATGTCATTGGAATTATAGTTTTTCTTGGATATAATTGGTGCTCCATTTAAGAATGGATATGAAGCTCTTTATCTTTTTACAACAGAGCTGCACTAAATAAATGACTGCTATAAATTAGATATGGCTAAACACTTTTTGCTACCTCTGACTTGAAGTTGAAGATGGGTATCCATCATTATGCTCAGTGAAAAGTGAATTTAACCAGGAGAAACCTATAAACCTCCATTGTCGAACACTGAGTCTGAATAGAAATCCCCTGATTTTATACAGCAGAAAGAAAACTGAGCTGGAGCCCAAATCAGGGCAGCCAGGATAATTTCAAAACAACGGAAAGGGACATTACATTGAAAACTCAGAATGAGAGAAAAAAAATAACTAAAATAATATGTCCTGCAAAATCCAGATTGTTTTTTAAGAAAAAGAATCTGGTGTTTGATATAAGTAAGATAATATTATATATGGGGAATTGCAAAAATGAAATAAACTGAACTGAATAGATAACAGAATATTGTATAAAGTGAGATAAATACAATACAAATAAAATAAAATGCAATCAGGAAACTACAATAATGGAATTTAAATTTACATGGGATATAATAAATAGTAGAATGCACACTGCAGAACATTAAACACATGATGTAGGATACAAAGTGGAAAAAGTCCCTAGAGAAAAAAAAATGATACAAATTCTAAGATAGAAGATATTTAGCAAAGGAATTTGAAAGAAATATTAATGTAATGTACATGAAGAACTATTAGACTAATTTTAGCAGAAATAACAAGTATAAAAGCTTTAGGAAGTCTAAGCGAATACATTATTAGTTAGACAAATTTAAATGGTTTAATGGATTCCAGAGCAATAAGAGTGAGAAAAAAAAGTTGTCAGATAATATTTAAAATGTATTCAGTAAAACTGTGTACATTAAGCTTAAATAAAGGGACTAATATGGATGGATGGAAGGAAGGGTTAAATTCCTATGATAGCTAGCCTTCAAGATGTCCTTCAACAATATCCACCTGCTGGTACTGACACCCCTTTATAGTACCCTTCCAGATTTTACCAGAGGTCAGTCATGTCTGAGATGAGGTAATTAAAGACTATACCTTTCATTTTGGGATATCTCTCTCTCTCTCTCTCTCTCTCTATATATATATATATATATGAAATATACAGTGACAGTGGTCCCTCGTCTTTCATGGGGGCTAGGTTCCAGAACCCCCTGTGTTAGTGAAAATCTGCAAAGTAGCGACCTTATATTTATTTTATTATGTATGTATATTTTAAGACTTTATAAATCCTCCCCACATTCTTATGAACTTTTCCCACACTCTTATAAACATTTCTTATGCTCTTAAACACTTGCTACACTCTTAAACCTACATAATTTTAACAATATATACAATTCTATATAGGTACTCATCTGCTGTATGCTACATATTTTATTTCGATTTAATATTCTTTTAATATGTTTTAATTAATATTTTTTATATATTGTTTTCAATTTTTTAGGCTAGAAAATGCTTATTTTACTGCAAAAATAATTAAAATAATAAATATTTGTATCCATGATACAAAATTAGATATATACAATTTTAAAATCCACGATACAGTGAGACTGTGAAAAGTGAACTGTGATATGGCGAGGGACGACTGTATTATCTCTCTCTCAATTGGAAGCAACTACCGTTTGTGAAGAACCCAATAGGCCCCATCCAGGGGTCCCCAAACTTTTTACACAGGGGGCCAGTTCACTGTCCCTTAGATCGTTGGAGGGCCGCCACATACAGTGCTCCTCTCACTGACCACCAATGAAAGAGATGCCCCTTCTGAAGTGCGGAGGGGGGCTGGATAAATGGCCTCAGGGGGCCGCATGTGACCCATGGGCCGTAGTTTGGGGACGCCTGATTGGGTGCCCATCAGCTAGCTCAGCGATTTTTAACCGGTGTGCTGCAGCAGTCGCACTGGTGTGCTGCAAGTATTTTTAAAACATGCAATACCAGACTATTTAGTCGGAGCATTGATCTCCTTTCCCTTGGATTGCCGCATAAAAAATAAAATGACAACAGCCAACACAATTGCCATTTGGTGTGAACGAATCAAAATTATACTTTTTTTTTTTTGTCAGATGGATAAAAAAATATATTATTGGTGTGTGTCAGTATTTTAGTAATTAGTTAACGTGTGCCATGAGGTTAAAAAAAAAGGTTTAAAAATCATTGCTCCAACTCAGATTGAGTCTTGAGAAAAATGCAGCCGTGGCTCGCAACTTGACTGCAACATTATGAGAGACCATGAGCCCAAACCAATTAGCTCGTCACTCTTGAACTCTTGGCACTCAGACACGTGTGAGACACAAACTGTCTGTTGATTTAAGATGTTAGTTATGTGGTAATTGGTTATGCAGCAGTAGATATCTAATGCACCTCCATATTGTTTGGTTTTTTTCCCATAAATATAACACTTTAACAAAGATGAAAATCCAACAAAGGCAAAATTTTTAAGCAACCAAGTTCAACTAATTCTATAAATACAAAACACAGTACTCAAACACTGTACAATGAAGTTCAATATTAATTGCATAGTACACGATCATATGGAATAAACAAAGAATATTCAAAATTACAGTTTATGACTGTTAATCATAATTATTTTAAGAAGAAAAATGAATATCTATCTTTTGATTTTGATTCCTTTGATTTGAATCTGTAACAAGAGCTAAGACAGCAGGATCAAAGATTCTGTAGTAATAGTGATAGTTGTCCTAGAAGTTCTAGATTCAGAACCGTCCCAAAGTTCTGAGGTGCACTGAAGAAAGATAGACTAGCATTGCCCCTGAACCATGGACATAATATGAAGTAATATTCATTTTTATTCTGCTTCCATCATGGAACTTGAACACTAGAAAAAAAGAAATAGCCTCCTGATACCACATCTAAAAGATCTCCCTCCCAAGCTATGAAGCCCAAATGCTGGATCTTTTCAGAAGGACAAAATTAAAAGTATCGTACTTTTTAACTTCTTATTTTTCTCATTCTAATGTGGCATACCATATGGTATATACTCTTTTCTCCACTTTTGGCCTATGGTTTCTTTTATCTGACAGTCCCCAAATACTTCATTCTCTTCCAAAATTTTACAAGTCTCTTCTGGATCCTTTTACATTAGAAAATTTTCTTTGGATACTTTCTAGATTTTCTTACTTAATGCTTTGGCTTTAATGTAAGGGTACAGAGAGTACTAAACTGCATGTGTCCTAATGTCTGTCTTCTACATGACTGCCTGCACCATGACATTATGACACACAAAAATAAGTAGATTGGGATCACTGATAAGGGTAAGCATCATGGTTTACACAAACTAAGACAACACTAATTCTCCCACAATATTTCCATACTTTCCTACTCAGTTTATGCCATCATTTCCTACACACACATAATGCACATTTTAAATCTTCTTCAGACTTGTCTTATTTCTAGTGCTCTGTTATTCTCTGTATTTCTCACCACACACTTCCACTCTTAATATCAGTCCCAACAAATGACCTCATCTACAGAATGTTTCTACAAAATTCAATAATAATAATAATAATAATACATCAGTAAGGACCTTCCTTATCGTCTCTTTCATTTAAAGAGAGGAAGTAGGCCCTGGCCGGTTGGCTCAGAGGTAGAGCGTCGGCCTGGTGTGCGGGGAACCAGGGTTCGATTCCCCACCAGGGCACATAGGAGAAGTGCCCATTTGCTTCTCCACCCCCCCCCCTTCCTCTCTGTCTCTCTCTTCCCCTCCCGCAGCCGGGGCTCCATTGGAGCGAAGATGGCCCCGGCGCTGGGGATGGCTCCTTGGCCTCTGCCCCAGGCGCTAGAGTGGCTCTGGTCGCGGCAGAGTGACGCCCCGGAGGGGCAGAGCATCGCCCCCTGGTGGGCAGAGCGTCGCCCCTGGTGGGCGTGCGGGGTGGATCCCGGTCGGGCGCATGCGGGAATCTGTCTGACTGTCTCTCCCCGTTTCCAGCTTCAGAAAAATACAAAAAAAAAAAAAAAAAAGAATAAAGAGAGGAAGTTGCCCTCATATTTTAATGACAATCTCTCACCTGTTCTGTTTCACCTTCATGTTCCCTTCTCAAGATTTTATTAATTCAATATTATTATATCTTCTGTCTCTATTCATTAATTCAATAATTTATTAACAGACTATTGAGCCCCTATTATATGCCAGTATCTGTTCTTGAATCTTTCTCCATAGCATCTAAGCATGCAGAATACTCTCCTATGTAATAAATACCCTCTCTTAAATGCGTATTCTCTCAAGCTACTATCTCACCTGTCATTACATCTCTTGTTTTGAAGACACATTTCTTTTTTTTTAAATAAATTTTTATTAATGTTAATGGGGTGATATCAATAAATCAGGGTACATATATTCAAGGAAAACATGTCCATGTTATCTTGTCATTCAATTATGTTGCATACCCATCGCCCAGAGTCAGATTGTCCTCCGTCACCCTCTCCCTCCTTCTCTCTCATGCCCTCCCTCTCCCCCGACCCCCCATAACCACCACACTCTTGTCCATGTCTCTTAGTCTCGTTTTTATGTCCCACCAATGTATGGAATTATATAGTTCTTGGTTTTTTCTGATTTACTTATTTCACTCCGTATAATGTTATCAAGATTCCACCATTTTGCTGTAAATGATCTGATGTCATCATTCCTTATGGCTGAGTAGTATTCCATAGTGTATATGTGCCACATCTTCTTTATCCAGTCTTCTATTGAGGGCTTTTTGGTTGTTTCCATGTCTTGGCCACTGTGAACAGTGCTGCAATGAACATGGGGCTACATGTGTCTTTACGTATCAATGATTCTGAGTTTTTGGAGTATATACCCAGTAGAGGAATTGCTGGGTCATAAGGTAGTTCTATTTTCAGTTTTTTGAGGAACCACCATACTTTCTTCCATAATGGTTGTACTACTTTACAGTCCCACCAACAGTGAATGAGGGTTCCTTTTTCTCCACAGCGTCTCCAACACTTGCCATTACCTGGAAGACACATTTCTTTAGGCTAAAAAACAAAGTACCACTCTAACTAAGACTTATTTATCTTAAAGTTTTGGTAATATGTTGGCAACTTAAAGTTAGTCCAAGTGGAGATCATTCTGATGCAACCATTGATTCTGCGTCAAGGGAGCTCACAAGTCCCTTTTGTACTCTGTGATTCCTACTTTAGTCACTGCATCACTTTCTCAATCCTTCACTTACACAGAAAATATTTAAATTAGTTACCTAAGAAACAGTGTGTTTGCCTAAGTGTTTTCTCAAAATTGCATCATTTAAAAGACATCATCATTTAATAAGTAGTTTACTGGACAGAAGGATAGAATTTAGTAATTATTAAAAATAGGTCTGATTCTGAGATCATTTTTAAATGATCTGTAAAATTTGAAAGAGCCTTACATTTTTCTCTGTCTTGGAATTTGTTGTTTACTTTCTCAGTCAGAGGAAATAATTTGGTTGTGGGTGGAAGGAATGCAAATGTTGCCTCTATTAATGGGAAACAATTAGCGGAGGCCAAGTTGCTCCATGTTTTAGAATTGCAGGAAGATCTCTGCTCCAAAATATTTGCAAAACAGTTAGATGACAATCACATATCGAATACTCTTTGGTGTCAGGAATACAAAGTAATACAAAAGAGAGTGGGATGCCAATATTTAACTTGTAGGCTAGAAATTAGGAGGCAGGAAAAATACTATTAAATCAGAGCCTCAAATTTCAACACATGTTGGTAGTTCTCATTTTTCTCTTGGCTGAGCCAGTATTTCCTATTTATTCGATATATTTGTTATTCTTGGGCAAGGTCCCTACTTGGTGGTGTCAGCCTCTGTATTCTGTCTGCAGTGACTGCTGTTGTAGCTGCTAATATTTGTTGTGGATACTATTTTCATTCCCAGAAGGCTTGCGTGATACTCAGTAACTTTTTTCAATACCCAGTTTCTTCCATCTGCAAAGCTATTATTTATACTGAATTGGAAACCATAGACTCCTTCTGAGAAGTAAGTCATAGAAGCTTCTGTTTTTTTATATTTGATATAAACCTCTTTATTCTACTTTAAAAATGATTAACAGATTGCATATAAATTTGTAAGAAAAGAAAGGTTAACAAGTGCACAGGGTGACTTAGTAATTCATGAAGCAAAATGTGTAACAGCGTAATATATTGTGTTTAGTCAAGATAACTTAGGTAAAAGGCAGCTGCAAATAATCTTCAAATCTCAGTGGTCTTACTCAATATTTTCTTTTTTATGCAATCTACATCTTTGGGAATGAGGATGCACATGGGTATAGTTGTCATATAAAAAACAGAAAAAATATATGAATATATAAAGAGAATATATAGATATTTATGTACTCTTCCTTATTAACTCTATTTCTAGAAATGATTACCTCTTTATTATAAATGTGAAAAGGAATACTGGATTTTCACTTTTTTGGTTATTTTTTTCAGCAATAACTATAAAAGCATCCTTCCTTTAAGTAATATTTCTGTGTTGATATTAAAGTCTTAAATAATTGTACATTTGTGGGACAGAAAGGTAAAGTGGTTAAAATCATGAATTCTTCAACCAAACACCTGAGATATGTAGATTAATTGACATTAGTTAATATGTGTTAAATGAATACTAAACAACCAATATTCTACTATTAACTATTAATATGTCTAGTTTTATATATTACAATAAATGCTGCAATGAATATTTTATATAGTATATATCTTCCATCTTTGCCTGAATTCCTCTAAAATAAATTCCCAGAGATGGCTTGTTATGTTAAAAATATATAAATATTATTAAATATTCTTAATTTTTAATTGAATTTAAATATTATGAAGTTGAGTCAATTTCCTTTTTAAGAGATTTCCCCCTTATCTAAATAGAGTTTATTCACCGAAAGTGCAGTTTGGTTAAAGTTCAGATATGAACATTAAAAAGTCTTGCGGAATGTTTTCTAAACATTTGTAAAACTCTCCAGATTTGTGACCTGAAGAAATTAGGGCTGGCTCATCAGAACCTTTTTTTTTTTCTTTATGAGAAAAATGATTCTCCTATATTCTTTTATAAAAATTTTGCATGGATTAAAGAGAAGGAGGGAAAATCACTCTTTTAAAAAAAAGTCTTAAAAAATAGAATTAAATTTCTGGGAAAATTTGCATAAATTTCAAAACACTGGGATAAAATACTAGTTTTTATGAAAATTAATATATTAAATTGAAATGATGAAAGGAAATATGCAATCTTTTTATTTTCTAGAAGGTGGAAATCTGATCAGGAAAAAGTAATATTAGCCCACTTTGTTCTCTCTCCACTGCAATGATTAAAGAAAAATATTTATGTGACTTTTTTTTTTTTTTATAAATTGAAGCACAAGTAAATTTTAATGTCTTTCTGGGCAGTTCTGAGGGTTCACTTTGCTGTTTTCTTCAATTAGTGAAGTGATCATTGTTTTTTGTACTTCCACTCAAGGTCTTATATGTGACCAGGGGCGTGAGCAGTAAAATGATGCTTACTTAAACAATTAAATTTCATAAAGGAGTACTTCAGCCCTTTCATGGTACCATGTAATCCACTGTCTAGAAATTAACCAGTGGCGCAAGGACTTCGGCTCTCTGGTTGCATAATAACCTTCTCCTGAGCTTCCAGAAAGGGGGAAAAGATCAGGAGGGAATCAGAAATCAAGAACTTTGATTATCATCAGATGAGGACATTGTCAGTATAATACCTTAAGAATAGTAGTCTGGATATATCAAATTTGGCACAATAAGTTGGGGTAAGTGAGGTATCCCCAGTGAAAGAACAGTTGGGGTGGATTTTAGACTCTTGTTCTTGTGAGCATTGAGAGGTACCAAAGAAAGAAACATCAATCAGATAGATAACAGTGGACTGTTGTGGTGGCCATACCACAATTTACTTAATTGGGCATAGAGTTAGAGATACAGGTCTGAGATCAAGGTTCCGGCATGATCAATTTCTGGTGAGGACTCTCTTTTTCACTTACAGATAGCAGCCTTCTTTCTTGCTGTGTCCTCCTGCTCTGGGGCTTGGAGGGGTCACACTATAGTATGGTATTAATCCCATCATAAATGCTCCCCTCTCTCATGAGTTCATGTAAATTGAACTACCTCCCAAAGATCCTGTCTCTAAATATCATCACATTGGAGGTTAGGGTTTCAATATATAAATTTTGGGAGGTCACAATTCAGTTTATAGGAGGCTGAGTGACAGATCTCTTATCATTTCAGACATAGACATAGCTGACTTAAGTGTTAAGAGCTATGGGTTCTTAATTATCCTTTAGCATCTTAACTAGCCTATGAATACCTGCCACTTGCTGGAATTTATGGGGTTAAGAATGAAAATAAGAGTCTGTTTTTACTTATTAACAAGGGGATTATTAAAGGAGGTATACTGGGAAGTGGATCAGAACTGTCCAGGGAGAGGCTGTGATGTTTTCTCAGTATCTAACCTAAATAATTCTAGGGGTTCTCATTGCTGTGATGGCTGAGGTACCTGTCTGGGTTCTATTTTATAGGAGTGTGTCTGTTCCCTGAGACATTAGAGTCTATAAATCATTTCTGCAACTAGAAAATTATGGTGGATGGAATTGAATTGAGTGTCAATGATGGAGAGCCAAGTGACTACAGGTCATGTTTATAAAGGATTCTACACTGAAAGATATCAGTGGAGGAAGGGCTCACTAGTTTTGTGCTAGTTAGGGAGACGAGGTCAACTAGAGTTACATGTGCAAACAGTACCCTCTTTTTCAGTTGTTTTATTTCATCAAAGCCGAGTTGTTCTTTACTATTAATAGCAGGGATGGAAACCTATGAGGTTTGGCGTAAGCTCACAGGAATAATCACCAACTAAGAATGAAAGGTTTTGTGTTGGTGGTAGCCATTGACCTAAAGTTTCAGTTCCCCTCTCAAACACACAGTAATAGTGGATGGAGTTTTCAGATCTGTCCTAGATATTTCCCCCAGCTTTACTAAACTTTAGACATGCTTCTTCCTGCCTCTAAAGGTGGAAGTGGGCAAAGGCAGGGAATGGGGAGAAAAAACAACTTTGCTTGTGCTGATGGGTATATAATGCAGTGTGCAGATGATGTTTTATTGAGTTGCATGCTTAAACCTGTATGGTTTTCTAAACCAGTGTCATCCCAATAAATTCAATTAAAAAATGAATCCTTGACTCCCTTTTCTTAGAGCACTTACTGTAGGAAATTTGTAATTGTAAATTCATTCTCTGCCCCTTTGAGAGGTAAATCTTTGAAAAAACTTAATACAGTTTTACAACCCAGGAATGTCTTAGTCAAGGACTTAAGAGCAATACCTTTAAAATAAAAACATCAAGGAAGATATCATCCCTATCTCCCAGTTTCTATGGCAGGGTAAGATCCTAAATTTGGCAAGTACCTTGCTGCAAGTGGCAAAATGATCTCTTGTCATGAAGATAAGATAAAGTTGACTTTTCCTTGGGTAAAGCCAATCAGAAAACACAGATGGTCTAAGATGCCTGACTCCGGCTCTTAAAATTTTTCATGTCCTTTGTTTCAAAGTAGAGTTGAGAGCAGGGTGAGCTCTGGTCCTTCTTCCCTATTGCAATAGCCTCAAATAAAGTCCTCATGATTGCTAAATTTGTTCAGTGCAATTTTTGCCTTGACAAACATCTGTAGGTTAGTGGGACCTTGTTTTGGTCAATACAATATAAGAAGAATTGATGTGTGTCTATTCTGGGTAAAAATTTTATTTTTTTCCCTCTTCTTCTGGAGATTAACATTGCTCTAGTTGATGACAACTCCATCAGCCTGGGTTGCACAATTAGGATGATGTACAACAGAATTATAATGTGGCTCCAGAGGCTATGTTGTTTAGTTGAGACATAAATTTTATGTTGTGATAACACACTATGAACTCTAGCATATCTAAACAGACATATGTTTATATAACCCCAAAAGGGGGGATGTGCAAATAGGAAGTTGAGCCATATAAATGGATTTCATAAGATTTCTATCAGAGTAATTGACCAGTAACTAACTGCTTTACATTTGCTACACCTGATTTGTTTGAATCATTTAGTCAATGATAGTAGGGTTTTTATTTCCCATAAAATAAACATTCTATGAGATTCTTTTATAGGCACATTTCTTTGAAGAGTCTGAGCAGAGTGTAAGACAGAACCATACCCATCATTGGGAAACACATCAAAGGTATTTAACAACACCAAAGGAGTCAGAAATTTAATGGCCGTGGCCTTCAGTAAAGAGGAAATAGCCTTAGATAAGCTGTTTGAAGTAACCCTCCAGTGTAATGTCCCTGAGATTTTAGTAAGACCTTGCTAAATGTGACAATGTATACAGGTCTGTGGAAGAAAATTGAGAGAAAGTTCTGTTTGTGACAAGTGGTGCCATAATAGTAGCAATGGCCTGGAAGAGTTACATCCAGGTCTTTGTTTTAGGTCTGAGTAAATAATTGGGGGAGGTCTGGGCTATGGTCTATGGGCAGAGCAGAGGGGCATGCAGAGTCAGGTGATATTGGGTCTTAGAGTATTGTGCAGATTCCTGTGTTAATTTATATGATGCAGCAAACTGTTTCCTTTCTCTGTAATTCCCTTTAAATACTAGGTAGGGATAGGGATGGGGATTTTGAAATGGGAACTAAATCCTACTATCCTACTGGGAAGTATTAATACCAAAGATTTGAAATTTAGATGATAATGAGACTCCCCTTATACTTATTATATGATGATTCTGGCTCATTTATGTCAATGCATTATAATTGTGAATTGAGTTACAAATAAACATTTGATATTTGGAGCAAGTGTTTAATTTATTGCCTATACTGTCGGTGTTGAATTAAGAACAGCTACATTCACTAAAATTATCCAGATTAGCTTTTCCATCGCCACAAATTTACAAGTTCTTTTTTATGCCTTGCTCATGAGGCTTGACAATGTTAATTTTATTCAAGTCTTACACTTCAGGAAAAGAGTTATGGTTAAACCATCTCTCCACTTTTTTGTTCTGGAAAAGGGCTAACTGCAAAATCTTCCTTCTTGTAATGCACCTTTGATAAAACCCATTGCCATCCTTCCTAAGTGACTTAGATGAGACCACCTCCATTCTTCCTCAGATTCCTTTATTTACTTTCCTCTCTATGTCCTCAGGCTTCTTTCCTTTACTTTGATATATTTCTCATTAATGAACATTTCCCCTGCTGGAATAGGCTGAATAAAATCATCTCCTCAACTGTCTAGTGCATCTTGTCTTTAGCAGTCCTTTACTTGCGGAATTCAAACAAAGAAACTTCAAAAATATTCTATTTCCCTCAAGTTGTATTAATTCTCAACCACATCTAATATTCCTTCTTCTGGAAGATGCAAGGATATAAGCATTTCTTCACCTGGAGTCAGATTATCTACAAGAAACTGGTTTAACCTGTACATATTCAAAAATAATATTCAGTCATGTGGTAAAATATTAATGATATATTTAGAAAGTTTAATAGTAATGAAACATGCTCGTGTGATAAAAAAATGTACATGCAGGCCCTGGCCAGTTGGCTCAGTGGTAGAGCATCGGCCTGGCGTGCAGGAGTCCCGGGTTCAATTCCTGGCCAGGGCACACAGGAGAAGTGCCCATCTGCTTCTCCACCCCTCCCCCTCTCCTTCCTGTCTTTCTCTTCCCCTCCCGCAGCTAAGGCTCCATTGGAGCAAACTTGGCCCAGGCGCTGAGGATGGCTCCATGGCCTCTGTCTCAGGTGCTAGAATGGCTCTGGTTGCAACAGAGCGACACTCCAGATGGGCAGAGCATCACCCCCTGGTAGGCATGTTGGGTGGATCCTGGTCGGGCACATGCAGGAGTCTGTCTGACTGCCTCCCCATTTCCAGCTTCGGAAAAATACAAAAAACAAAAAGAAACAACAAAAGCAAAACAAACAAAAAAAGTACATGCATTTTCCTAGACAAATAGATTCAAACAGGTGAAAGTTAATGAATATATACATACATATACACATGCACACAGACACACATACACACAAAGAAAAACAAACCTAAAATGATATACACTTAAAAAAACAGTGATGAGTTTAAATGTAGATGTCCTATTTTTCTAACTTTATGCAAGTGAGAAATAGAATAAATGATGTGGAAATACATTTGAAAATGAATTATGTATACCATTATATCTGTTATAGGTCAGTATAAATTATTGTAATTTCTTCTTTTTTACATGAGCAGTAAGTATTATTTCTATGCCTAATATCTATGCCTAATTATTTCAATGCCTAAAGTCATGAACAGTACTTTTTAAAAAAGAATAAGTTTTCAATGTAATATTATTGAGAGTAGACTAGGAAACTACTTTAATGGAATTGTAGGATTAAAAAGTTACATTTTTAAGAAGCCAGATAATTATAAGGATGTAAAGTAAAGCTACATTATTTAAATCATTGCTGAGTTTGGACAATGAAATATTCTGTATTCAGTCTATATTCTCAAAACTTCTAGTTTTATTTATGTTTCTTCAAATAATAATATTAAATCTTTAAGCATGAAAGCAAATATTTATCAAAAAGCTATATTTAATATTGGAATCGTAACTCAGAACTACTTGACTTATGAATCTCTGCTCTCTCTATTACATCATGCTGCTCACATTACATACTGTGGCACTAATCAAAATAATTATGTTAATAAAAACTACCAGAATATTTATAGTTTTATATTAAAATGGATAAAAAGTAAATTTCCATGTCTTCATTTATTACCCAATGAATGATTTACATTGAATATTACAAAAATATTTCTGACTATATGAAGCATTATATCTTAGATGCTTCTCCAAGAGTTTTTTTTGTTTTAATTGGTTTCTACTAGATTAAGTGGTTTAATAATATTGAACTAGTCTAAAAGATTTACTACAAGCAATATACAGTGCATGAATAACAGACATTTTAACTCAATGTCACATAATTATATTGAAATTAGCACACAGTATATGTTGTAAGGTAAAGGTAAAGTATTAATTTTATGTGGAACTTTACATCAGAAGAAAACTTAGTAAATAACATTAAAAAATCAATTTTATTATTTCATTTACTTTTTAATTCATTTCTATAAGAAAAAGTCATTTCAGGCAAGTATGAAGCCAGTATCTGTGTTTGTCACACTAGTTTTTAAATTAAATTTAGCAAGCATATAATATATGAAATCTTCACTCCTAACATGAATGAAAGAAATGAAATATTCTGTATGAAATATTCAGTAACAAGTCTGATTAAGTTAGTATCATGTAAACATATTTTTTCCATTTTGGTAATTAATTTTTAAAATTATAACTTGACTAAAATGAATTTGGAAAACCCAATATGATAATTTTAGAAAATGACTATGAAAATGAAAATTGTATTGTAAGGCAGGGGCCGCTGCCGTCGTAGCCATGCAGGTTCTCACTGAATTCAGGCAGACAGTAAAGAAACAGTGGAGTCCAAAAATGGTAGGCCATTCCTTTATGAAAGTCTTACACCAGCCGACGAACAAACGCACTGGGCTCCCAAATCCATTGACACATTCTCCGGTTCCACAACCAGGAGAATCTTCTCCGGTTTCTCCTAGAATCAAAGGCCCCACCAGTCTCAGTAGGGCAGGGGTCCCCAAACTTTTTACACAGGGGGCCAGTTCACTGTCCCTCAGACCGTTGGAGGGCCAGACTATATAAAAAAAACAACTATGAACAAATCCCTATGCACACTGCATATGTCTTATTTTAAAGTAAAAAAAACAAAATGGGAACAAATACAATATGTAAAATAAAGAACAAGTAAATTTAAATCAACAAACTGACCAGTATTTTAATGGGAACTATGGGCCTGCTTCTGGCTAATGAGATGGTCAATGAGCTCCTCTCACTGACCACCAACGAAAGAGGTGCCCCTTTCGGAAGTGTGGTGGGGGCCGGATAAATGGCCTCAGGGCGCCGCATGTGGCCCGCGGGGGCCGTAGTTTGGGGACCCCTGCAGTAGGGCTCCTAAAGCCCCTCAGCTCTGGTTCCCCATCTGCACACCTTCTCTTTCCCTGCCATCATGGCTTCTTTCTTCTCCTTTCTCTGCAAAACTCTCTTCTTCTTCAGCACTCTGCATTCTCTCTCTCTTTCCCTCTGCCAACATGGCATCTTTCTCCTCTTTTCCTTCTTCTCTCTTTTCAAAACTTTCTGGCATGAAAACCTCTCCTCCAGCAAACAGTAGCAAAACAATAGCCCTTCCCAAGCAGAAAGGTAATTTGCAATTTCTCAGACCACATATGCCTGGCGCTGCCCAGCTCCCAATGCAAACTATAAGCGAGCAAACATAAAAATCATATTTTACAAACTTATTTGACCAACATGTATCTAACATATTTGTGGAAGAAAATGTGCTCTTTCAGGTTGGTCATGTTCAGGATCATCTTTTTAGATTTAATCATCCAAATGCTAGTATAAGGTACAAAGGGAATCAGTGAGGTGTAGACCGGCGGAAGGCAGTCATAGCAGTATGCAGGATGCAACATACATTAAACTATCTTTTCCTTTGACTGAATGTCTGTTCTTGAACTCCTAAAATACAATTTCATAATCTTTCACATGCAAGAAAAACATGTCAGCACTTGTGATATGGCCAGAAGAAAATTCTGTCATTTGTCTGTGACCAGATGAATTAGCCCTACTGAAAATCATTTCTGGGTGCTAACTAAGTTATGGCTCCTCTTCATTTGTCATTCTCTGACTACGTTGTGACCTATCCAAAGACTTCATGTAAACGTTATTTACTGCTTTGCTACAGATCACTCATGGGCGTAAGGGCTACATCAGAGGTTGTAAAACATGTCTCTGGCAGTGCCATCTGCTAATGGCATCATTTAACCCAAGCTTAACATTTGCACACTACATCAATTGAGGGGAATGATTAAATAAATTCCTTTTATACAAAGATGACAAGCTCCCGGGCCAAATACGTCACTAATAAACAACCTCTGCTACTCCCCATAGACTACTGGAAGGAAATGTGAAATCCAGGAACAGAAGCCAATATTGAAGGACACTTTTTAAGATCATTTAACTGGGCTTATTACCTGTTTGAGGATCTATTGATACAAATATGAGTAGAAGGGGCAAAAATGAGGTGAGGGCAATGTATGAAGGAGTAGGAAAAAGTATTCATGCTGCTGACCCTTTAGCAGGAACTATCCAGTATTTCTACTGTAGAGAAGGGTCACTTGATGATGACTTCTCTCTTCTGTGAGTGCTTTAGGAGAAGAAATATTACTCGAGTATCAAAGAGAAGTAAAGATCTAGGAATTTTTATTTTTCTGGTCCATCCCACCCAGGACTTTAAACTGGGTGGAAAGTTGGGCTAGAGTGCCCTCTAATGTCCTTTCCACTGGTTATTAAAGTGCTGTTCAGCTTTTGACTTAAAAGCATGAAAAAAACAATTTTCCAGTTCATGATTTGGGAAGATTTCCAACAAAGTAATAAAGAATAAACTTAAACTGCCACTTATTTACTTTTCCTTCCCGCAAGGGAAATTCTCACAATTTCTGAGTAGGTTTAGATATGTGTTGGATACAAGGAGCACAGAGAAATAGAGAAGTCACATTGTCTTCAATTCAAAGGTAATTTCAATGTAAAAAAAAAAGATGCATATGTAGCATTTGCAATGTGGTGAGTGCTAAGTGCAATCTCATTTGCAATGTGGTGAGTGCTAAGTGCAATCTCTCCTGGTAATGAATGGCAAACCAAGCCCACCTTGCTGGGTTCATTTTAACCTTTGTCTATGTCATATGACTTTCTGTTCCAGAAACCATCAGTGTCTCTCTAGTTTTCTGATCTCAGGTGAAGCTCCATGGAAATTCCAACTAAAAACTTTCATATCCCAGTTCTTTTTCTTTTCCTCTCTAGTTCTTGAATATATTTGACTTTAATTTTTCTTTCTTTATTTGTTTAGCCTAACTGCTATTCTGTGATTAGCTTTTCAGTGCCATACCACTATCACATTATGTATTCAGGATGTCCCAGGAGCTAGGAAAATTTTTTTAAGAGATTCAGACCTAGGGATATTTATTATGTCTCTTACAGAAACATTCAAATTCTTGAGGCATCAACCAACGAACAAGAGGAAAGATCACATGCAACATGAAGTAATCATATGCCCAGAACCTTTGCCAGGCATTTTATTTTTATGGATAATTGGTCTTATGAGAAATGGAATGGGCAGTAGACGGTATCTAAATCTTGCAAAGCTTTAAGCTTCAGTAACTCAACTAGCATACATTTAATGCTCTACTTCTTTGCAGGGGAGAAGGAAAACTAATTCTGTAAACCAAGAAATGAGGTAAAAAAGGAGTGTGAAAGATGGGAAGCTCTTTAAATAGAGAAAAAATGGTCATCCAAAAATATTAAAATCAGAAAAGGTACAGGATATATGGAGAAATCAATTCTATTTGACTGAATGAACTTTTACAATCTCATTGGGAGATCCTATCCGGAGATTATTAGCTAAGAATAGCTGACCTTATCATTTCAATAAAAACTACATATATGTAACAAAATTATAAGCAATATATAGAGACTGCCTCTTTTGATTATAATGTTTTCTCTTTTGTAAATTTTATGAAAAAGTAAACATGGTCATAAGTACTCTAATATGAACCTAATTTCCCAATACTTGGCACTTTTGATCCTGGATTTCTATCTTATATTGATATAGGTAAAGTTTTCAGAAATACTGATTTAAATCAAATTTAAGACTTAAGGCCATAGATTGTAATTTCTGGAAATCAGCAACAGTTCCACTCCAAATTGCAGAGACAAATAAATAGTGTTAAAGAAGCCACTCTGTCTAGAACCAAGTAAAAATACAAGGAAAAATATGGGTCCTGAGGATACTTGAGGAGAAACAAAAGAATGCAATTCTGGGAACCATGAAGAAAGACCTTTCAATCTCTTTGTGGGGTCAGTTGCAATGTGAGTTCAGGGTTACGTGAAAGGATGTCAAGAAAGATATTCTTGCCGTTTTTCTCTCTCTCATCTATAAATAAGGTAAAAAAGAGCAGGACTTTTTGTTTGTTTGTTTTTTTGTTTCTTGTTTGGTTTTGTTTTAAATTCCAACCTGTAGTTGGAAGCAGATTGTGTCTGTAACAATGAAAATAAAGTTACTAGAATTTGAAATTGGTTTTATGGCAGGAATAAAAAACCTAAAAGGGTCTTAGGACCTGTGACAAACTTTAATCACTGCTATTTAAAAAAAATACATGATACATGAAGAATTTTTAAAAAAAATTGTTTTGTGTTTGGATATATAATTTTTTATACACCAATTATTCATATGTATGTGTATGGCCAGCAGTCACTGCTATTGTGGCCATGCAGGTTCTCAATATATTCAGGCAGATGGCAAGGAAACAGTGGAGCCAAAAAATGGTGGGCCATTCCTTTATCAAAGTCTTGCACTGGCCGACGAGCAAACACACAGGGAAGACTGCTTCCCTCTCATTCAGAGCTCCCAAACCCTGACTGAATTCTCCAGTTCCACAACCAGGAGAATCTTCTCCGGTTCCTCCTAGAATCAAAGACCTCCACAAGCCTCAGTAGGGCTCCCAAAGCCCTTCAGCTCTGGTTCCACATCTGCATACCTTCTATCTCTCTGCAAAACTAGCTCTGCATTCTTTCCACTCTTCCTGCAAAAATCTACCTTGGCCCACAAAGACCCCTCCTCCAGCAAACATTAGCAAAACAATGGTCTCTCCCAAGCAGGAATACAATCTGCAATTTGCAATCAACTGCCCTGCTGAGGGTAAATACACATGTGGCTGCTCAGTACCATTTTTTAACAATAAAAGTGAGTAAACTCAAAAAATACATATTCTACAAACTCATTTGTCCAACACTGTGCATCTTTAAATAGTTTAAGTATATAGATGATAAACTTAATAAGTATATTATGCAATTACATGTTACTTTTATTCAGCTTCTTTACTTGTTCTTTCAATCATTCATTAAGTTTTTATAAAATTTCCTACATGCGCTAGATTAAGACACATGTTTTAACTGAATATTTTAAAGCAAAGTATTTTAAGGGCAAATATTTTAAAGCAAAGTATATGTAGATGTATTCATTTTGCAATTTAAGCTTTCCCTTAAATCATTTTGGTTGCTTGAGATGCAAGATTGACAACTCTGAAATTCTTGTTCAGATATACCCTATTCATAAAACTTGGATCATGGCAAAGAATAAAGAATTTATGCTTCAGAGTCTAATAGAGGAATGCCTGAATACACACTTGTCAAAATTATGGGAGATGTGGTATGTGTAGCCCATGGTACACTACAGATATTACTAAGTGATAGAATTTATTGCTGTTTGAATTTCTTTGGAGGTGGACATTTGCTCAGATCAGCAGATTGAATAAATGTGTGTGTGCATGTAGACATTTGAATTTTCCCACTCTCATGTTCAGTCACAACAAAACAAAATAAGAGTTAATTAACATAAATAAACTAAGTTATCTCACATTATGTCACACAGCATCAGCAGATTATATTGAAAATAAAACTTTCAAGCAATTTCACTTTCTGAAACACCCATTCTCATCATTCATGTCTTTGGATACACTTGGAAGAATTTTAATCATACAGTCCTTCTAAGGTTTCTATTCTATGTCCAACTTATTAGCTTATGCTCTGGTTCTTTGATAAATGAAAGAACTCTTTTCCAGAATTAACCCTTATCTGGAATCTGAACTCATTCTTTTGTTTGGAAGTCAGCATAACATCTACATCACAGCTTTAGTTTTAGCACATTTGTGTCCATCACTGACATTATTTTTTATTTTACTGATTTTTTTTCCTTCAGTCAAAGACAGTCAAACCCCAGGAAAACATCACTTTTTGTTCTCTTCCCTCAAACCAAGGTCAGAAGGAAGGACAATCTACTTTCAATATTAGAATCTGAGAGCAAGTTGTTTTCTGGAGTTCTTAAAGAAAAAAAGAAAAAGCATGTTATTACTTATACTAGTTGTGAATTTTTAGTCTTTATATGAATGATATAATGGACTAAGAGTTACTTTTAATTATTGTTTTTCGCACCAGGATCATTTGTTTCTTCTGCTGTCATAGATATAAAGAATGACTCGTCAATCTAATATGCCTACGCTTGTAATAAAAAAAAATTAGCTACACAAAAATATATTTTTGGCATTTAAACTTACCACTTTTTGATGACTTCCTACATCATTTTCCCCTTTTATTCACACTTATTTTTTTCACCATTTTGATTTTTTGTATCTTTGAAGCCTTGATGCACTTACTGTCTCATATTCACTGATCTTTATTTCCATGGACAAAATACATCCTTCTGCAACCTTCTGCACTACCTTCATTTGTTATTCATTCAGTATGCATTGTATTATTCTAATCTGAATCATGTTTAACTTCTTGTAGCAGATACAGTGTGTTTGCTAAATTAGATCCTTGGGGGAATGTACAATAGTTTGAAAAATAAAACTGACTAATATGACCTTCTTTGAATCTCCTCAGGCCAATAATTTTCAGCTTTATTAGACACCATTCCCTTAAAAAGAAGTTTTACTATCTGAAGTTAAGGCTACAGACTATCTAGCTTATCTGCCTCCTAAAAAAATCAACACAATGTCTTAAATGTGAGTCAGAAGAGATAAAAGGAAACAAGTTATAATAAAATAAAATAATTTGCACTTTAATGCATAAATGCTGAGTATTATTATTCTAGAAAACACAGTGAAGCAGTCAGATGCTCAATCTGAGCAGAGTTACTTGGAATCCAACAATTAGAAACACGGACTTATATTGATGAGTTGCATTAAATTGGTTAGTTCTAATGCACAAGTAACTAACACATAGGTACATTAATATACATGTAACACTGCTGAACAACTCTTAAAGAAATCATGAACAACATCAATAGAAAGAGTGCAAAAGACTTTTTATTAGGTAGTCACCTTCTTTGGATATCTGCTTTCATGATTACCTCTTATTTGAGTATCCCTCTGCATTGATGATTCCCAGGCTGTTGGTTTTACTGTTTCATGGCACACTACACATCTCTATTTCTTTCACAAATATCATACAGAGGACCCGAGAATTTGGCTATAAATGCAAACTTATTTCTTCTCTTAGTAAATCCATGTGCCTTCTCATTGGGTCAAGAACAGAACACAGGTATGAGCAAGTTTGGCTAAGGCCAAGCTGCTTCTTAGAAGCACCTGTTTTCAACACATTTCTGTTGAAAGCAGAGTATAAAGGCTGGGGTAGATAAGGAGGAGTGGGAAAAGGTACAGTGATATCATTTCTTTCAATTAGATTTAGTGTCCTTACTTGAGCACCTTGTACTGACCCCCAAAATGCTCTGTAGTTAAAATATTATTCCATTTTGAATCTGCTCATGTAAAAATAAAATGTTCTCTGAAAATGGCCAAATATGACAACTGATATAAGCAAGTATGGGCATTTAAAAAACAATAAGTGGCATTATGAGATTTTAAATAAAGTCACACAAAACAATCAGGAAAGGAGTGGGGAAGGAAGTGTTCAGTACAATCTGGACGACCTTTCTTTCTTCCCTCACTTAGAAAGATAGACCATTCAAATCTTTGCTACCTCCCTAAGTATCTTCTTAAATGTTCTTCCAAGAAACTCTCCAAAATGCACTTAACTTCACACCAAGGCACTGAATTGTCTCACCTTACCCCGTTAAAGTTAATTGTATAAAAAATCAGTTTTTAAGACTCCAAGATAAGTAGAAAGAAAAATTTGATTGTTTTACTAAAAGCCAGAGTAAGACTTTTTTTTTTTTTAAAGAGGCATCACTTTTGCAAAAGTAACAAGTTAGGCTACCACTATTCCTTTATCTAGGCAGTTTCTTTTTTATTCAAAAAAATTAAACTCTGTATACATATGGTGTAAGGTCGGTGGATAATGGGGGATGGTCACTTGGGGAACTCAGACCCGGGAATTTTGGCTGGGACCGCCCACAGCCGAGTGTGCCAAAAGAAACTTCCCAGGAGTTTTTTGGAAAAAAGCGACCATCTGCCAGCCAGTGAGATTTCACCATGTCATATTAGCTTGACCACTCTAGGGACCCTTTAAATATCTTTCATGCGGGTCACATCTTGCAACTCCCCTAGCCTCTGTTTCCGGGGCCAGGGAACCTCGTCGGGTAGGAAGCACTCTGTATTCAATAAAGCTTTTCATTATTCCACACTTCTTGGTTCCAGCCCCTTCCTTCTTTCTCAGCAGGGAAAAATACCTTACATTTTGGTGGCAAAACCATGGAGGAGTTGAAGTCTGCAAGGACGGCTCCTCTTCCCTTCCCCTCCAAGAAAGAACCAGGATCTCCGACCTTCCACCCACTTCGGTGCACAGTGCGGTAAGTCCCCTGTCTCCAGCCTCCCCTCAGTTCTTTCCGCCAAGACTACCTGTCTGAAATCGTAGCTACGTCAGGGACCTCTTTCCATCCGAGTACATGTGGAGATGTCCTGAGCACATCCACTTTACCTTATCCATTCATGGCCAGAGTTTGAGTTTTGGGATGCCAGTTCTCAACTCTGATCACTCCAAGGACTGAGGGTGGCCATGGGGGCACAGAAAAATCCCTCCCAAAAGAAGAAGAAACTTTTCTTCTTCTCCACTGTGGCCAGGCCACAGAACCCACTGGATTAGCCTCCTGAAGGAACTTTCGGTTTTAACACCCTCACCAATTTAACTATCGCCAAAATAGCTGGCAACTGATTGGAGATCTCTTACATTCATGGCTTCTAGTTATCTGCATGCCCATCCTTAATCTCTGTGCCACCTGTTCCACCATGCAGGCCCTTTTTTTGGCCAGAGAAACCTCACCTAAAACCTCCACTCCTGATCTTTCCTTCTCTGCAGACTCCCAACTCTCTCCCCCTCCTGCCTGACCCCTGGGGCACCCCTCTCTCTGGACTTCTCTCTGGTCTCTCTGCAGACCACTTTCACTTGGGTATCTTCCCTCTGAGAACCCCCTCCCCTCCCTTCACAAAATCCTGTTTCTTATTCATCTGCAAATACCATTCTCTCTTTCTCCTCCCCTGCTGGACAGGGGCCCCTCCCTTCTCCACTGTGTTCTTAAGCCCCTCCTCCATTAGGCCATTCTCCACCTACTATTGGCTCTTACACCTCTTTGCAGGACCCCAAGGTCCAACCCCAATTTTTTTGATTTTTTTTTCTGAAGCTGGAAACAGGGAGAGACAGACAGACTCCCACATGCGCCCGACCGGGATCCACCCAGCACACCCACTAGGGGCGATGCTCTGCCCACCAGGGGGCGATGCTCTGCCCCTGAGGGGCGTCGCTCTGCTGTGACCAGAGCCACTCTAGCACCTGGGGCAGAGGCCAAGGAGCCATCCCCAGCTCCCGGGCCATCTTTGCTCCAATGTAGCCTTGGCTGCGGGAGGGGAAGAGAGAGACAGAGAGGAAGGAGGGGGGGTGGAGAAGCAAATGGGTGCTTCTCCTGTGTGCCCTGGCCAGGAATCGAACCCGGGTCCCCCGCATGCCAGGCCGACGCTCTACCGCTGAGCCAACCGGCCAGGGCCCTCAATTTTTTTACAGGGAGTTCTGGCCCTGTCCTGCCTTTGGCTCCAGCGTTTCCTGCCAAATCTGGGTGCCAGCCTCCCCACGAGCCCCCCTCCTCTTATTTCCAACCCCCAAACCCGTATCCGAAACCTGTGGACATGTCATTTCAATAGTAGAAACAGGCCAAGGTTGTTCGCCAGGCCCACGTGCAGCAGAAGGTAACGCTCCAAACCCAGGCTCTTGTGACAACCCTGAGACCTGCAGAGCAACAGAGGCAAGGCACAAGAAGTGCCTGACTCAAGTCCAAGCTGCAAAGAAAATCCCCACCAGAAGCTTGCTTTAAGTGTGGCAAGCAGGATCACTGGTCCCAGCAGGGCTCCTGCCTGCAGCTGCCCACTGAGCCCTGCCCTGACTGCAAGCAGTCTGGTCATTGGTGGAGCAATTGCCCCTTTGGGCAACAGGCTTTTCCTCAGTGCCTCTACATGGAGGACAAGCCGCCCGAATGGGAAGGCCAAGCTAGCAAGACGGGCCCATCGCTCAAACTCCTGGGACTGATGCCCTGGCCTCGGAGACCCCCATCAGCCTCACCAACCCCCCGGGTAATGCCACTGGAATGGGTAAGTCCATCTCATTTCTTGTGGACACGGGGGCTACCTTCTCTGTTTTGCCATCACACTCTGGACCTCTAATTCCGTCACAGGTCTCAGTTATAAGAATGGATGGGACACCTTCCTTTCCCCTTTTTAAGCCAATCCTGACATGCAGTTTTGCCTCAAGCTTGCCTCCATACAGGACCACTGGCAGTTGGAACCACTGGTCTCCATCCATCCCCAGCTCATCAAAAGGCTGGACCTGGCCCTGGCCGGTTGGCTCAGTGGTAGAGTGTTGGCTTCGCGTGCAGGAGTCCCGGGTTCGATTCCCAGCCAGGGCACACAGGAGAGGCACCCATCTGCTTCTCCCCCCCTCCCCCCCTCCTTCCTCTGTCTCTCTCTTCCCCTCCCGTAGCCAAGGCTCCATTGGAGCAAAGTTGGCCCAGGCGCTGAGGATAGCTCTATGGCCTCTGCCTCAGGTGCTAGAATGGCTCTGGTTGCAACAGAGCAGTGCCCCAGATGGGCAGAGCATTGCCCCCTGGTGGGCATGCCGAGTGGATCCCAGTCGGGCGCATGCGGGAGTCCGTCTGACTGCCTCCCCGTTTCCAACTTCAGGAAAAAAAAAAAAGGCTGGACCCTGCAAATCTCCCTATTACTCCTCTTTTAAAAAAATCTTTACAGGACCGCATCTGTGAAGTTTCTCAACTCACAGCCAAACAGATGTTCCTCCTGACACCCCTCAAAACCACCACCAGCTAATCTCCCCTCCCCATGATGCCCCTAATCAGCAGGAAGTAGCCAGACAAATACACAGCTCCCCTATTCTATTTAACACAAAAGGTCAGAATGTAAGGTCAGTGGATAATGGGGGATGGTCACATGGGGAACCCAGAACCGGGAATTTTGGCTAGGACCTCCCACAGCCAAGTGCACCAAAAGAAACTTCCCAGGAGTTTTTTGGAAATAAGCAACCATCTGCCAACCAGTGAGATTTCACCATGTCATATTAGCTTGACCACCCTAGGGACCCTTTAAATATCCCTCATGCGGGTCACACCTTGCGACTCCCCTAGCCTCTGTCCCTGGAGCCAGGGAAACTCGTTGGGCGGGAAGTGCTCTGTATTCAATAAAGCCTTTTATTATTCCACACTTTGTGGCTCCGGCCCCCTCCTTCTTTCTCAGTGGGGAAAAATACCTTACATATGGTACAAAGTTCAAGCATAATATTTGCAAAAAATCCCCAAATGTGTACCCTGAGCAAAAGATTTTTAGAGAGAGAAAGCCTCTTTCATTGTACCACATCTTAAGTTGGTAGTTTTCAAAGTTCAGAGGGTGGCAGTGATATATAATTGATGCCAAACTATTTGCTCATGGGTGTGGCAGGATCCAATGAGGGACAAAAAATTTATTCTGCACATAACACTGAGCAGTAACCACCAGGAGAAGAAGAGGAAGAGGAAGAAAAAGGAGAAGAGAGTAGTACTAACAGAGAGACAGAGCTAGCAGTTCTGAGAGTAGATAGGGGTAAGGGGACATGAGGGTTGGGAGTGTGTAAGAGAGAAAAAGCTTGAAACCCAGACGTTCAAGCATGCGGTCATCACACAGCACAGAACAGGTGCTCGCATTCAGCCCACCGCAATCGCACAAAGTGTTGCTGTAGTAAACTGGAGATTTCTTAAGAAAGCTTGCAGTTTCTAGGGAACAGCCAACTTGCCAACCCCTAACCCAGGAATCTGTCTGCTGTTGCGAGGAGCCTCCTGTGGCCTCTCACAGAGAGGTTATAGCTCCTGACTTCTCTGACTTCTTGCTCTTGAACCAAGTTGCTATGTGCTTCGGGAGCTGTGGGTTTTTTTTTTTGTTGTTGTTGTTTTTTGCCTGCAATTGTTTTGTGCCTCCTTGGTGGGTTTTCTTCATTTGGTTCATGTTGGCTCTTGTCTGAGATTCTTGGTATTGAAAATCAGCCTTCGACTCTGTGATCTTTTTCTCTAATGATCTTTCTGATGTAGCATCTCCTTCAGAGTGACCACCTCTTCCTTCAGTTGGGCAATGATGACAAGGCCGTCAGTGCCTGGGGAGTCCAGAGCCAGGTCTGGGGAAAAGCTGTCTCCACTGGTTGTGATCCGCTCAAACATGATTATTTTTCTTCCTTTGGAATTTCGTTTTGAATTGAAGACGTGGAAAGTGCTTTCTGGCTGTTGTAATGGCTGCCACTACTCACTGGATGGCACTGCTCCTTCTCCTGGTGGTGGTGGCCGGGGAAGTGCCTCTCAGGGGCTTTCTCTGCTCTTGTCCCCAGACCCGTGGGTGAAGGTGTGCATGGGCTAGCAGAGCATTTCCCATCTACCTTCCACCTGTCCTGCTTCCTGTCAAACGCACACCGCTGCTTGCACTGTTCACCAGACTAAGCTGGCCCCCACTTCCAGGCGCTGGCATTCATTGCCAAAAAATGCAATTACGTTGTAATACTGACAGGGTGTGGGCATTCTATACAACTGCACTTGCACATTCAGAGTGCATTTCATGCTTAATGAATTGGTGTCACTCTCCTGCTGGGGCTCCGTCCTACATTAGGTGCACTTTACAACAGTGTGCCAGCTGACATCCTTTACACAGCGGCTGCCCCTGAGACAGCGCCCCAAGGGGAAGCGCTGGTGGCACTTGGTGCAGGGGTCGAGAGCTGTCATGTCTGGCCTGGGCCCTGCTCCCTGCCCTGCTGGCCTGACAGTTTGAGCACAACCTGGCAGAGGCCGGGGTGGCCGCAGGCTTTGGGCCTAATCAAAATTTAAATGTCCTTTTTGAATACAGAAAACAGAATATAGAAAGTTCGTAAGTATTGGAGCAATGTAAATATTTGCTACATTCAAAGTAGAAATGAAATATATATTATAATTTAAAACAATCACTAATTTTTTTAGTGTATACTCATTTAAAGAGCTTTCAGAGGGTAATACCAGTAAATACACCTTTGGAACAATAAGGGGTCACATAGAGTCAGAAATTAGTGGTTTTCCAAGAAAACAATGCAAACATTTTTTATTTTTATTTGTAGAAATACAATCCATTAAACTCCATAGAACGTAAGTACCTTCAATTATTTTCTTTTAGTATCCCAAATTAATTTCATTATTCTAAGTATCTATTTTCCATTTAAATAATAAAATCTTCATTTACATGACAGTGTTGTAGGCACATAGAGTGACAAAGCCACAGTACTTTTAGTAAATGCTTTAATAATCAAATGCATACTGAAAAGCTTCTATTGAATTCCTCTATCCATGCTCCTAATTGATTCAATGCTGTTATATGCCAAGGAAGCTCTTGTGTTATAATTTAAATAAAACAAAGCACTTTTAAAATTTACGTTTTCAAGAACATTTAGCTTACTAAGTTGTACCAGTTCTTTGTGTTATAAATAGATATTGCTTACAATTCATATCTGACAAACATTTTCAATATTATTCTTGATGAAACTGATCATTTTTTGTGAACTGAAGGGCAGCAATTTTGTTGAAGTTTGCAGTCAAACTTCTCAAGAAAAATGTAACTATAGCAATATAATTTTCAATTTCATGCATTACAGAGTTATAATTAGTAAAATTACTAATAAAGATTAAAATAACATTTCTTCAGGCACAAATACCAGTGCCATGTTAAATTCTATTGGACAGCTCCTTGAAAGCCAGATACACCCCTTTAATAATTAGATCTTTCCTGCTAGGCCCACCATGTATGTTGATCTTCACAACTTCTTGTTAAACTTCTCCTATTGAAAAGCAACTCTGATCACAAGCACACACCCTTCCACGGTGCCTGCCATCGCTTGGAGATCCCAGGACGGGTTTCTCTCGGCCCTTATCCAAGAAACTTTAGTTCTACTGTTAAGCCTAATCCGGAGGGACCCGAAACATTGAAGACACGAAAAAAGTCCGTCGATTACATACCAAAGCTTTACTGTCTAGCTTGGCCAAGTGGCGGCAAACTCCAACAGTGGTCTGAGGGCACGCTGGCCCTTTGTTCTACTTAGTTTTTATAATTTTGTAAGTGGGAAGTACAGAAGCAAAAATTGTAATTAGGAGCCCTTTACCCCTATTGGTTATAGTCATATGTCCTTTAACATGATAGGACCACATTCAATTTGCAAGCCATACATTATTTTGGAGAAAACAAAATTTACAAGTCAACACAATGGTAGGAAGATGTCTCTTTACATATTAAAAGGCATTCCCATATTATCTAGTGTTCATCTGCTATCTCTCTGTCCAGAGTCACATGTGTTAACCACACGCATTTATATAGGAGAGGTAGTTTCTGTGGGGACAAATGCCCGCAAATAGCTCATAGTTATAAGAAAAGGTTTATTTTGGCTTTTCTCTTCCTGCACCTGGCTAGCCATTCACCCCTTTCCCCACAGGTGTGGTGGAATGTCTGGGGATCCATGTTTTCCTCCCCTTTGCATTTACAATACAATGCCAAGGGCCATCCTGGTTATGCCAATCACACAGTACAGAGACTTTTCTCACAATTTCACTGCACACCTTAACCCAAATTAATAAAATGTTCTCCAAGCCTCTTAAAATATTAATATTAATTCTGTTGTTTTTGGTACCTTACAACACCTGCGGGTGAAGTGGCTCAGTGGCTTCTCACTATAAGTGGTAAAGTAAGTCCCCCTTGCAACAACATGGCCCCAAAGCATACAATAGGGACAGGAGCCATGGGAAGTCACTGTGGACAAGGGCTTTTCTCTGACTCTACTCACTGATCACTGAAGATCTAGACCCTGAAAAAAGCAAGTCACGATTTTGAATCCTGCTGCTTCTATCTTTCAGTCCTTCCAGATTCTCAGAGAAGTCAAAGATCATGTAACTGTTGTCCTTGTAGTTTTCAGCACAGCAAGACTAAACTGTTTTACAAAAACAAAAAGTATTTGCTTGATCAGCATAATATGATATTAAAATGTCTATTAATTTAAATCTCCATTTAAAAGCAGAAAGTATTGTAAATTGGTATAGCACTGTGGAAGACAGTATAGAGTTTCCTAAAAAAAAAATAAAAAACAGAATTACCATCTGACCCAGCAATTCCACTTCTGCACATTTTTATCTGAAGAAATCCAAACACTAATTTGAAAAAAGAAATGCAGCCCTATGTTCATTGCAGCACTATTTACCTTGGTCAAATATGGAAGCAACTGAAGTATCCATATCTAGACAAATGGATAAAGAAGGTATGGTGCATATATACAATGGAATGTTACTAGACCATAAAAAAGGATGAAATCTTTCCATCTGTATCAACATGGATGGGCTCAGAAGGTTTTATGCTAAGTGGAGTAAGTCAGACAGAGAAAGACAAATGACACATGATTTCACTTACTTGTGGAATCTAAAAAAAAAAAAAGAACAAATACATAGAAACAAACTCATAGATACAGAAAACAAATTGATGTTTGCCAAAAGGGAGAAAATTTGGGGGACTGGGTGAAAAAGTAAAGGAATTAATAAGTTCAAATTGGCAGTTATAACATAGTCACGGGGATGTAAACCACAGCATAGGAAAAGCCAATAATATTGTAATAACTGTGTATGGTGTCAGGTGGGTGATCACTGGTAAGTTATATAAATGTGTAATCACTATGTTGTACACCTGAGACTAATATAATATTGTATGTCAACACTAATTGAAATAAATTTATATATATATTAAATTTATATTTATATATACATATATATAGTTATATATATATAAAAACATGTATTTCAGCACAAACCATTTCAGAGTTCTAAGGTAGAAGAGAATATTCATGTCAGGAGTGTTACAAAGAAGTGCATCATTTTTGGAAGAATGATTTTGTTAGCTGAGAGAAATATTTGTCTTTTAATATACCAACTAGGTGTTGAATTTTCTTTATTCTAAGTGGCTTGCATCTAAGGCTGGGTAATGCATTTGGAAGTACCCATTTGTTTCAATATTGCATCATGGACTGAGCCTAATCAGACTCTTAATCTAGTGATAAGTGAAAAACCTTTATTCATTGGACTGTAATTGGACTTAGATTAGTTTTGTTTAGTATTTGTCCCAACAGGCACATGTAGCTCCTTCATAAATTCAATTGATGATGCTGATGGGGCAGCCCATTTAAGTACTGTATTGATCTTTACACTAATGTGACTTTTGAAGAGAAAACCTTATGTGTGCTCAATAATGGATAAGAAAGCAAACTCCTACTCACCCATCATTTCCTGATGAACAAGGCCATGTGTTGTTCGCACTGATGCAGATTATGTGCTAACAGAGCTCTGCACCCTCATAATGAGGTAGTAAAATAAAAAAAAATATGTACCATCAAAAACTGAAAGGGTCTAGGATTTTGCCCAGCTTGTAAGCTAACAAGTATGCCTAGATAATGGCAGAAGAGACAAGACGTCTCATTTAAAATCAAAGGACTTTATTACTCACAGTACAGAAGGCAGCCCGAGCTTCATGTGTTCATGTCGGTCGTTCTTGCTCAAGGAAATCATGTGGAACTGCACAGTGGATTCTCTGCTCACAGTGGGTTTGAGTCAGAACTAAGTTTAGGAAACTTCTATCTTTTGTTTCACTTTACTAAAAAAAAATATTTATTGAGGTAAGATTGGCTAGTAACATATATGTTTCAGGTATACAATATGATTTGATAACTTTATACTATAGTGCATTTACCACCAAAAGTCGTGTTTCCATCTGTCATCATACATTTGATCCCTTGTACCCATTTTGCCCTAATGCCTTCCTTTCCTTTGCTAACCAGCATACTGTTATTGTACCTATGAGTTTGTTTTGTTTTGCTTCTGTGTTTCTTTTTTGTTTTATAAACCTCTGTCTCTTAAAGGCATTTCTTAAAAAGCCTCCAGGCCTTTGTCATGGAGGGTGGGAGGTGGCATTACCTTTATTGTCTAGAATAGTGTACAATATGCCTGTATCCTAGAGAGAGGGACATTATTTCTAACTTCCAAGACTATTTGCTTTAAAAATTTCCTTGAAAGATTGTCTGGAACAAAATGCTGTTACAAGATACACAGACATGTAAGAAACCAATGAAAACCTTCTCCCAACAATGACAAAATTCCTAGTGGCTAATATTGGGTCAACTATCCTACCTCCCAAAACACATCTATACTCTCAAGGGCAATGTGAGCAAAAGGTCACAAAAAAGGTTTAGAATTAATAGTTTTTAAATATATCTCACAAAGATAAACTATCTAGAGAGGGGAAGTGTCTCCATCAAAAGCAGGAAATGTTCTACAGAGATTGAAATGTTTAACCTGAAGAAGTGAAAATTTTTAGTAGTGAGTAGGTTGGTGTTTTTTTCTTAATGTTTGGGTGAATTTAAAGTGGGGGTAAGCTATTGCATCTTACTGTGGGACAATGTTTTGTTTAGTATGGGCAATAGATAAAAAATTATTGAGTACTCATGCATGCAGATATCTATGTCCATTGTGGTTTATGTATGTATCTCATTAACTTACTTCTTCTTCAGATTTTTCAGAGGAACTAAAAAACTGGAAGTATAAGCAACATGACCTAATGACACATGTAATAAATGGGTTTGGGATGTGAACTCAAGCCAAAGTAAGTAAATAAGTATTCCCTTTACACTGTACTTCCCTCTGGGAGAAAATAAGGCTTCTTCAAAATTTAATATCCCTGAAAGTGCAGTGAATCCTCAGAAAATGGTAAAATTTTTAGTAGTGAGTAGATTGGTGTTTTCTTCTTAATGTTTGGGTGAATTTAAAGTGGGGGTAACCTATTGCATCTTACTGTGGGACAATGTTTTGTTTAGTATTGGGTAATAGATAAAAAATTATTGAGTTTAAAACTGTGATCATTAACCAAAAGCCAAAAACTGTAAAATAAAACAAAACAAAAAAATGTGATCATTAGCCAAAGTCTTTAGTGAATGGACACCAGGAAAAAGGAGAGATGTAAACATGAGTCTTTATTTGAAGGTATTAGTTTATCAGAACACCTTCGATAGAACCAAAAATACTTAGTAATACTGAGATCTCATGTTTTATGTTATTTTAAATATTGCCATATATGGTACAACAAATAGAAACAACAAAAGTGGCCAACAATGGATATTAAATTATATATATAAAAAACTAACTATTTAAACACCAACTACTTACCATTTAAGTAAAGCAAATATAATTAGATGAAGATTGATAAATAACAGACAAAATTTCCAGTGTCCTTAATGCACACTGAAATGCAGTTCCATCAGAAGTTTTTGCTGCTTCTTAAGCCCCTCACTTTATCCTCTGACATGTCATAATGAGAAGACTGAGACTCTCTTACTGATTCTGCCTCCCAATGCCATGTACACTAGGAATTGCTCGAAAGAGGAAAGGTTGTATCAAGTGGGATGTCACTAAATTAGTTCCCTTCTTTTACAGGTTGAAATCCTTTCAGTTTCTATATGTTTTTATTAATCTCCCATGTATTCAAAAAGTTACTTTTTATATTTTGTCTGGGTATATATTCTGTTTCTCAGAAGGGTTAGTCTAAAACAAGGTAGTCTTCCATTTTGTGAGCAGGAACTCCCTTGCAGGTATTTTATAACAGTTGTCATATAATTACAGTAAATACACAATTTTAAACTCAGTTTTCACACCTAATTTCATATATATTTTTAAAATATACTATATTCATTTTCATTTTAAAATTTTAATATAGTAATATGCCTAGGCCTGACCTGTGGTGGTGCAGTGAATAAAGCATCGACCTGGAACCCTGAGGTCGCCAGTTTGAAACCCTGGGCTTGCCTGGTCAAGGCACATATGAGAGTTGATGCTTTTGCTTCTCCCTTCTCTCTCTCTCTTCTCTCTCCCCTATATAATAAATGAATAAATCAATGAATAAATAAAATCTTAAAATATATATATAGTAATATCTCTAATGTTTAATGATTAGCTTGTTTTTAGTTTCTGTTTTCATGTATGGAAATACTTTTCTTCATACACAGGGTCCAAGATTAAAAACTGGAATATTTCCCCCCTTATTTTTAATTCCTTATCAACATTTTCCCTTTCTTCAGCCACACGACATTTTTCTTATTTGGAAACTTCCCACCTTCTTGATACTCATATGAGAGTATCTCTTTATTAAGATTTACTTTCAACACTATATTTTTAATTAGCTTGCCCTATTAATAACTTAATTATTTTATTTATAACAATAATCCATCCTTTTATGCATTGTTTTTTTAAGTGGCTGTTTGATATCTATTATTAGCAAGAATGTTTTAGATATCAGGAGGATTCAAAGACTAATCAATCAAGAATACTATTTTCAAGGATATGCGGTCATTATGGTAATGTTTGAGTTTGCAAAAAATCACAATCTAAAGGAGTTTAAACAAACAAAAATATATATAATATATTATATTCCATAATTAAAAGTCTAGAAGAAATGTCACTTAAAATATTAGGACAGGAATGTTTTTTGTTTTGTTTGTTTGTTTCATTTTTCTGAAACTGAAAACGGGGAGGCAGTCAGACAGACTCCCGCATGCGCCCGACCGGGATCCACCCAGCATGCCCACCAGGGGCGATGCTTTGCCCACCAGGGGCGTCTCTCTGTTGCGTCCAGAGCCATTCTAGCACCTGAGGCAGAGGCCACAGAGCCATTCCCAGCGCCCGGGCCATCTTTGCTCCAATGGAGCCTCGCTGCGGGAGGGGAAGAGAGAGACAGAGAGGAAGGAGAGGGGGAGGGGTGGAGAAGCAAATGGGCACCTCTCCTGTGTGCCCTGGCCGAGAATCGAACCTAGGACTCCCGCACGCCAGGCTGACGCTCTACCACTGAGCCAACCGGCCAGGGCCAATAGGACAGTAATGTTTTGAGAGTTACTGATATATTTAAAAAGAACATTTTTAAATTTATCAATTTGTAATAAAATTTATAATATTTTTTAGTTAAAAAGACTTTCATCCCTATAGTAGTTAAAGAGCTAATAAAAAATTCATTTGTGATATAAATAAAGCTTTCTATTTCTAAGCCTTCATTTCTTATCCTGCCTTCCTTAGTATTTTTATTCAAACATTTTGCTCAGATATAATTAAGATCCCTAGTAAACTAAATGACTCAGTATTGTCTATAAGAAAAGCATAAAAGAGTCAAATATATCTGATAAAACATATCTTGAAATCACAGCATCATTTTGAAATCTATCACCAAAAATGTGGAATTCATTTATTCCTTTATTCAACAAATATTATTTAAGGCTCTACTGTAAACATCCATTGTTCTATGCACTACGCTTAGAATAATGAACAAAGAGGCAAAATACATGTACTATACAACAGAGACTAACACAAAATAATACTGCAAAAGAGATGGGAAATATTTTGAGAATAAATCACGTTATAAGAAAAGTAAATACTACAGAGAACCATTCTGATTCTAAAGTAAGAAAAACTGAAATTTAACCCAATTTCATAATTTACCAATTATCTCTTAATAAATGCTTATATATTTTTTAAAGTTTATTTAGAAAATTAAATTTAATGTGGTGACAGAGCTTATATTTTTATGAATCTATGTTTACTTCATTAAAAAGGAGACCCAAACTGTGCCCTTGTACTTTACATGGTTTTATGTACAATAAATGAGACAATATATTATGTAGTACTGTCTAGAAAAATACAGTATAAAATGAAATTATTTATTTTAATTATCATGGTTATTTTTGTTTGTAATCTAGCACTTATTTTCCTAATGCCTGTGAAACTTTGAGAACTTTTGCCTGTATATTACCTCATATTTTCTCATTCTAAATGAAGATCATTTTTTATTTTTATAACCCAGACCCAGACCTCACATCAATCCTTGTGATCATATAAAACTAAAACTAAAACAAGCACAAAAAGTAAAAGTAAAAAGAAAATAAATTTATAGTGGTCTAGACGCTCATTTCAATTATATTTACAGGTCAATTTGCTACAAACAATCTTGTCAGTGAAAAATTAGTCAACGGAGACTAACTTGGTTTTAGCCACAATGAGTTGGGACAGAAAACGGTTCCTGAAGTTGAGAGAGAGAGAGAAGGACAAAGAGAAAATCTATCATACTCAACTGACAAATTCTCTTGAGAGAACTGTTCACTTTAATCAGATACTACAGGACATGATCATTCCATAAAGTACACTTTAAATACTGCATGATTTATTAGATAATGTGAATAATAATAAAAACCAATTTTACGTCCATTAATAAAATCTCACCAAGAAATCTTCATTGGTGTCAATCAAGACAGAGCAAGATCCTGTCTTGTGTGTTAAGCTTGCCTTGCGACTTAAGTATATTTTATGCATTACAGATACTTTATGAGAGGTTGATAATTTTCTGTTTTCCAGCTTGGCTGTGAGCATCGCTATTTTCCAGTCTCTTCTGGAAATTATAGTTTGAAACTTTAATATTATATATACATATAGGTGTGTGTGTGTGTGTGTGTGTGTGTGTGTGTGTGTGCAATTGTCCCTCCTTTCCATACAAACACAATCATATGGGTGGCAGGACGGGTTATCTGAATGACATTCAGCTTTTTTTCAAAGTATCTCCTCTGGTTTCAAAAATATCCCTTGTATTTACCACAAACTTTATTATGCAAAAATCTGTTGTACAAACTATACCACAATTTCTCTTACACGTTAGAGTCATATTTGCAAACCCAACCTAGTCTGAGCACCTGCCTATTGTGCAAACTTTCTGGCATTTAAAGTTGTGTTTTCTGCATAACTGTCTAAGGACAGAGCTGAAATATAAATAAACATTAGACAGTTACTGAAGCTGCAGAGAAAAAATTTAATATCACTTAACAACTATTTTTCTAGATGATATAATATAGTTTGTATTCTCTCATTTTTATTTTTCTCATATTTTTTGAGAAGTAAAATAATTTTCCTAAATTATATAATCTTTTGATGGGGAAATGCTATTATAAGTGAATACTATGGGCCATTTTATTATTTACATTTCTCAGAAGCAAGTCAACTGGCATATGTAAGAGATGTTATATTTAAAATCCTAGCTTTGGTGTTTATGATCTGAGTGACCTTTATGAGGTCACTAGGTCTCCTTGAACCTTGATTTTCTCATCTATATAATATATAGATTATAATACCTGATGTAGGTATCATAATCTGTCTTGAGCTAAGACTCAAAAATAGTGTTTTAAATGTTTTGAGTCCTGTAATATATAACTCAACCATTTTTATTAATTCCATCTATGAAGAATTAATTTCCATTCTAGAAACTTTGCATATTAAAATAATTAAGTACAAAGAACTGACAAATGGTGTGTAAATTTTTATATCATATTCAATATTATCTTCCATATCTCAGCAGAGAGAATCAGGTGACATGGAAATGGGAGCAGTAGTTATGTTACAACTTAGTAAACTGAGAAAACCAAAAATGGGAAAAGTAGCATGAGAAGCTTATACATATATCTGACTATTCTACAGAAAGGCAATTGAGTTATAATAGTTTATACCAAGAGCAGATTTCCAAGGAGACAGAATTTGGATGGTTTACAGCTGAATACAATAATAAGAATCTAAAACAAAAGATATTGGAGAAAATTTGCCAATTTTATAATTCTATATTATTTTTGTATTACTTTATCAAGAGATCAAGTAAAAGGTTATATATAGAGAGAAACATATACATGGACAGATTTTTTTCATCCAGGAGAGAAAATACTCAAGATTAAAATGAAGTCCAATAGCATCATTTTCATTTCGCTACTTATTCACAGAAATAGTGATGTCTTTATTATTTACCACTATATTCTATGTTATTAAATATTCAAACGAATATTTTATATACAGAAAGCCGCTGCATTAGATTACCTGTAATCATATAGGTTAAAGCAACTGAGTCAATGAAGTTTTATAGAAATGTAAAACCATATTTTAAATTGCAAAGTCATGTGTGCAGTAGATATTCCCACTTTTACACCATCCCTAACATGCACAAGCACTTGTATATGTCTTTTTTTTTTTTTTACAGAGACAGAGAGAGAGTCAGAAAGAGGGATAGATAGCAACAGACAGACAGGAACGGAGAGAGATGATAAGCTTCAATCATTAGTTTTTCGTTAAGACACCGTAGTTGTTCATTGATTGCTTTCTCATATGTGCCTTGACCGTGGGTCTACAGCAGACCGAGTAACCCCTTGCTCGAGCCAGTAACTTTGGTTCCAAGCTGGTGAGCTTTGCTCAAACCAGATGAGCATGCGCTCAAGGTGGCGACCTCAGGGTCTCGAACCTGGGTCCTCCTCCTCCCAGTCTGATGCTCTGTCCACTGTGCCACTGCCTGGTCAGGTGTCTAGATGTCTTTGACAGTCTACACAACAGATATGTTCCTAAAATTGCTGTGCTATGTGAACTCATTGAACAAAACACAAAATTTATGGGAATACATGGGACTAGGGACATATCTCACAAAAAATTTGTCAGTGACACATTAAAAGTAATAAAATATTGCCATCTAATAAAAGTCATAGCACAATTTTACATACTTTAAATGATTAAATGATACATAAAGACTACAATGAGTATGGCAGTTTACCTTGAAAAATGCTGGCTTACTTGAAGAAGTGGGTGTTAAAAGTGTTGCAGTAGTAATTATGAAGTGATTGAAAAAATGTTATCTGAAATGAGATGTGTAATTATAAATCAAGAGAGAAATTTATGTGATTGTGTGACTCTAACACGTGAGGTAAACTGGGTGCATAGTAGTTTTGAGGTATGTGTGAGTATATTCCTGAATTTTTTTATTTTTTTTAGCTATCTTTTTTTTTTTTTAATAATTTTATTTTTTAATGGGGTGACATCAATAAATCAGGATACATATATTCAAAGATAACAAGTCCAGGTTATCTTGTCGTTCAATTATGTTGCATACCCACCACCCAAAGTCAGATTGTCCTCTGTCACCTTCTATCTTGTTTTCTTTGTGCCCCTCCCCACCCTCTTTCCCTCTCCCATTCCCTCTTCCCCCCCGTAACCACCACACTATTATCAATGTCTCTTAGTTTCACTATTATGTCCCACCTACGTATGGAATAATACAGTTCCTGGTTTTTTCTGATTTACTTATTTCGCTTCGTATCATGTTATCAAGATCCCACCATTTTGCTGTAAATGTTCCGATGTCATCATTTCTTATGGCTCAGTAGTATTCCATAGTGTATATGTGCCACATCTTCTTTATCCAGTCATCTATTGATGGGCTTTTTGGTTGTTTCCATGTCCTGGCCACTGTGAACAATGCTGCAATAAACATGGGGCTGCATGTGTCTTTACGTATCAATGTTTCTGAGTTTTGGGGATATATACCCAGTAGAGGGATTGCTGGGTCATAAGGTAGTTCTATTTTCAGTTTTTTGAGGAACCACCATACTTTCTTCCATAATGGTTGTACTACTTTACATTCCCACCAACAGTGTATGAGGGTTCCTTTTTCTCCACAGCCTCTCCAACATTTGCTATTACCTGTCTTGCTAATAACAGCTAATCGAACAGGTGTGAGGTGGTATCTCATTGCCGTTTTGATTTGCATTTCTCTAATAGCTAAAGAAGATGAGCATCTTTTCATATATCTGTTGGCCATTTGTATTTCTTCCTGGGAGAAATGTCTATTCATATCCTCTTCCCATTTTTTTTTGGATTGTTTGTTTGTTTGTTGTTGAGTTTTATGAGTTCTTTGTATATTTTGGATATTAGGCCCTTATCTGAGCTGTTGTTTGAAAATATCATTTCCCATTTAGTTGGCTTTCTGTTTATTTTGTTATCAGTTTCTCTTGCTGAGCAAAAACTTCTTAGTCTGATGTAGTCCCATTCATTAATTTCTGCCTTCACTTCTCTTGCCTGTGGAGTCAAATTCATAAAATGCTCTTTAAAACCCAGGTCCATGAGTTGAGTACCTATGCCTTCTTCTATGTACTTAATTGTTTCAGGTCTTATGTTTAGATCTTTGATCCATTTTGAGTTAATTTTTGTACAGGGGGAGAGACTGTAGTCCAGTTTCATTCTTTTGCATGTGGCTTTCCAGTTTTCCCAGCACCATTTATTGAAGAGGCTTTCTTTTCTCCATTGTGTGTTGTTGGCCCCTTATCAAAAATTATTTGACTATATATATGTGGTTTTATTTCTGGACTTTCTATTCTGTTCCATTGGTCTGAGTGTCTATTTTTCTGCCAGTACCATGCTGTTTTGATTGTCGTGGCCCTATAATATAGTTTGAAGTCAGATATTGTAATGCCCCCAGCTTCATTCTTTTTCTTTAGGATTGCTTTGGCTATTCGGGGTTTTTTATAGTTCCATATAAATCTGATGATTTTTTGCTCTATTTCTTTAAAAAACGTCATTGGAAGTTTGATGGGAATTGCATTAAATTTGTATATTGCTTTGGGTAATATAGCCATCTTGATTATATTTATTCTTCCTAACCAAGAACAAGGTATATTCTTCCATCTCATTATATCTTTTTCGATTTCCCTTAACAATGGTTTATAGTTTTCATTATATAAGTCCTTTACATTCTTTGTTATGTTTATTCCTAAGTATTTTATTTTTTTTGTTGCAATCTTGAAGGGGATTATTCTTTTGAGTTTCTTCTCAGTTGTTTCATTGTTGGCATATAGAAAGGCTATTGACTTCTGTATGTTAATTTTGTATCCTGCGACCTTACTGTATTGGCTTATTGTTTCTAGTAGTCTTTTTGTGGATTCTTTGGGGTTTTCGATGTATAGGATCATATCATCTGCAAAAAGTGATACCTTTACTTCTTCTTTTCCGATATGGATGCCTTTTATTTCTTTGTCTTGTCTGATTGCTCTGGCTAGAACCTCTAGTACCACATTAAATAAGACTGGAGAGAGTGGACAACCCTGTCTTATTCCTGATTTAAGGGGGAAAGCCTTCAGTTTAGTGCCATTTAATATGATGTTAGCTGATGGTTTATCATATATGGCCTTTATCATGTTGAGATATTTTCCTTCTATACCCATTTTGTTGGAGTCTTAAACATAAAATTGTGTTGTATTTTATCGAAAGCCTTTTCTGCGTCTATTGATAAGATCATGTGGTTTTTGTTCTTTGTTTTGTTGATATGGTGTATTACGTTAACCGTTTTACGTATGTTGAACCATCCTTGAGATTCTGGGATGAATTCCACTTGATCATGATGTATTATTTTTTTAATATGTTGTTGTATTGGATTTGCTAGTATTTTGTTTAGTATTTTAGCATCTGTATTCATTAGAGATATTGGTCTGTAGTTTTCTTTTTTTGTGCCATCCTTGCCTGGTTTTGGTATGAGGGTTATGTTGGCCTCATAAAATGTGTTTGGAAGTATTGCTTCTTCTTCAATTTTTTGGAAGACTTTGAGTAGAATAGGAACCAAATCTTCTTTGAATGTTTGATAAAATTTGCTGATATAGCCGTCAGGGCCTGGACTTTTATTTTTGGGGAGGTTTTTAATGTTTTTTTCTATTTCTTCTCTACTGATAGGTCTGTTTAGGCTTTCTGCTTCTTCTTGACTCAGTCTAGGAAGGTTGTATTGTTCTAGGAATTTATCCATTTCTTCTAGGTTGTTGAATTTAGTGGCATAAAGTTTTTCATAGTATTCTACAATAATTCTTTGTATATCTACGGTGTCCGTGGTGATTTCTCCTCTTTCATTTTGGATTTTGTTTATATGAGTTCTTTCTCTTTTTTCCTTGGTAAGTCTTGCCAAGGGTTTGTCAATTTTGTTGATCTTTTCAAAGAACCAGCTCCTTGTTCTATTAATTTTTTCTATAGTTTTTCTGTTCTCTAATTCATTTATTTCTGCTCTGATTTTTATTATCTCCTTTCTTCGGCTGGTTTTGGGTTGTCTTTGTTCTTTTTCTAGTTCCTTAAGGTGGGAAGTTAAGTGGTTCACTTGGGCTCTCTCTTGTTTGTTCATATATGCCTGAAGTGATATGAACTTCCCTCTTATCAAGTGCTTTTGCTGCATCCCATAGATTCTGATATGTTGTACTGTCATTTTCATTAGTCTGTATATATCTTTTGATCTCTGCACTTATTTCTTCTTTGACCCATTCATTTTTTAAAAGTATGTTGTTTAGTTTCCACATTTTTGTGGGATTTTTTTCCCTCTTTTTTGCAGTTGAATTCTAGTTTCAAGGCTTTATGATCAGAAAATATGCTTGGTACAACTTCAATTTTTCTGAATTTGCTGATGTTGTTTTTGTGGCCCAACATATGGTCAATTCTTGAGAATGATCCATGTACACTGGAGAAAAATGTATACTCAGTCACTTTGGGATGAAATGTCCTGTAGATGTCTATCATATCCAGGTGCTCTAGTGTTTTATTTAAGGCCACTATGTCTTTGTTGATTCTCTGTTTGGATGACTGATCTAGAGCCGTCAGCGGTGTATTGAGGTCTCCAAATATGATTGTGTTTTTGTCAGTTTTTGTTTTAAGATCAATAAGTAGCTGTCTAATATATTTTGGTGCTCCTTGGTTTGGTGCATATATATTAAGAATTGATATGTCTTCTTGATTCAGTGTCCCCTTAGCCATTATGAAATGGCCATTTTTGTCTCTGAGTACTTTTCCTGTCTTGTAGTCAGCATTATCCGATATGAGTATTGCTACACCTGCTTTTTTTTGGATGTTATTTGCTTGGAGTATTGTTTTCCAGCCTTTCACTTTGAATTTGTTTTTATCCTTGTTACTTAGATGAGTTTCCTGTAGGCAGCATACAGTTGGATTTTCTTTTTTAATCCACTCTGCTACTCTCTGCCTTTTTATTGGTGAGTTTAATCCGTTTACATTTAGTGTAATTATTGATACTTGTGAGTTCCCTATTGCCATTTTATATATTGCTTTCTGTTAGTTTTGTGTCTTGTTTGATCCTTCTCTTTCGTTTTTCTATCTTTTGTTTTTATTTGGTTGTATTCCATACATCTTTCCTCTGTTGCTATCTTTTTTATCTCATGTGCTTCTGTGGTGGTTTTTTCAATGGTGGTTACCTTTGAGTAATGAAAAGGGCCCCTACCCTGTTCATTGTAGCGAACTATTTTGTGAGTACTTTTGCACTCCATCGTCCTTTGCTACTGTTAATCTCCATCTTCTCCCCCTCTTTCTTTTTGTTGTTGTCACAGTTTAAGTTTGGTTTTATTGTGTTCTTCTTGGAGCTTTTACTTGTGGCTCTGTTTTTTTTTATTCTTTGTATCTGATTGGAGAACCTCCTTTAGTAATTCCTGGAGTGGGGGTTTTCTGATGATAAATTCCCTCATCTTTTCTGTATCTGTGAATGTTTTTATTTCTCCTTCATATTTGAAGGATAGCTTTGATGGGTATAGTATTCGTGGCTGAAAGTTCCTCTCTTTCAGGACTTTAAATATTGGGGTCCACTCTCTTCTAGCTTGTAGAGTTTCTGCTGAGAAATCTGATGATAATCTAATGGGCCTTCCTTTAGATGTTGTATTCTTCTTTTCCCTGGCTGCCTTGAGAATTTTTTCTTTGCTGTTGGTTTGTGTCAATTTCAGTATGATATGGCTTGGAGTAGGTTTGTTGGGGTTAAGAAAACTCGGAGTTCTGTTTGCTTCTTGAACTTGAGGCTTTAGTTCTTTCCACAGGCTTGGGAAGTTCTCATCTATTATTTGTTTGAGTATGTTCTCCATTCCATTTTCTCTCTCTTCTCCCTCTGATATACCTATTATACTTATGTTATTCTTTTTGATGGAGTCAGATAATTCTTGTAGGGCTATCTCATTTTTTTTAATTTTTGAGTCTCTTTCTTCTTCTCTCTGTTGTGCCTCAAGTTGCTTGTCTTCTATTTCACTAATCCTCTCTTCTATCTGACCTGTTCTATTAGCTAAGCTTGTTACTTCATTTTTCAGCTTGTGAATTGAGTTTTTCATCTCTGTTTGATTTGTTTTTATAGTTCCAATTTCCTTGGACATATATTCTTTGTGTTCATTGAGTTGTTTTCTGAGCTCCCTAAATTGCCTTTCTGTGTTTTCTTGTATATCTCGGAGGATTTTTAGGATTTCTATCTTGAATTCTCTGTCATTTAGCTCCAAGGTTTCCAATATATTAAATTTTTTCTCCATAGATTTTTCCTCATCTAGCTGTGTTACCTCTCTTTCTTTTGTATCCATGATATTCGATGTTCTCTTCCTTAATGGCATCTGAGGGTGGTTTTGTTGATAGTATTAATGAGATTTAATAAAGAATAAAAAGTTAAAAAAAATTAAAAAAATAATAATAAAATAAAAAATCGAAAAGAGTTGTTTTTTAAAAAAAAATTAATAATGAAATAAAGAAAAATAAAATAAAATAAAAATTTTTAAAAAAGGAAATTATTCCCCCCCTCCTTTTTTCCTCTCCTCTCCTCTCCCCTCTTTCTTGAGAAAATCTTGTGGTGAACTGTGAATTATAACAAACAATGACTGTGATGGAGGGCCTGAATTGGGGAAAAGTAGTAAAGGGGCAAAAAAAAAAAAAAAAAAAAGAGCGTATGGACCCACAGAAAGCAAATAAGGAAAAAATTTGGGTCAAGAATAAAATGATTTGCTTTTAGGTGTTGGTTGTCTAAGAGTTATGATGAGAGGAATAAGAGGAAAACGGAAAAATGGGGGGACAAATTAAAAAATTACTATTGTATTTAGTGGAACAAGAACTAGATAATATGGAGAGCCAGGGATGGGAGCACTGCTAGTGAGTTAAAAAGGTGAAGTAAAAACCCCCCAAAATGCCACAAACATAAGTTTGAGTCCCAGATAAGACAATTTGTTTGTTATTGAGGTTTGAATGAGAGGAGATGTAAAGGAGAAAGGAAGAAACTAATATAGAGGGAGAAAAGAAAGAGAGAGAGAGCGAAAAAAAAGAGGGAACCACTAAAAGAAGAAAAAAGAGAGGAGAGAGAGAGAGAGAGAGAGTTAAGGGTTTTGGAGTGCAACCCTCATAGAGAGAAAGGAAGAGAAGAGAAAAGATAATGGGAGATGTAACACTTATGGGTAGTGTAGTTCAAGGAGAGGAGAGAGTAAGACCTGCAGAGAGTTAATCAGCCAAATTGGAGGAGGAAAAAAAGTATCAAGAATGAAGATAAGAGAAACAAACGAACAAATATAATAAAATGGGATAGGTTATAAAGTCTGCAGATTATTCTTGATTTTGAGAGGTTATCTTCTTGCTTTTTCTTTTCTCTCCCTCTTCCTGGTCGGTGACTCTGTACCCCGGGTTCTGCCCCTTTGGCACGCTCAGGTAGAGGTTTGCAGTTGATAAGTCTCTATGGCAATGTCATGTATTGTGCTTTAGTCTCGTTGACAGTCGAGGCTATTAGCATTTATAGGCTCCGATAGTGAGAGAGTCCGTGTTCCTGGAGCCTTTCTCCTAGTCTTTCCTTCCTCAATTAGTAGCCTGATAATCCAGCTATGGGGTTGCTGCTGCCTCTGCCTGGATAGTAAGAGGCTCAAAGAGCTGGCAACTCCCCACTCTATTTCCACTCAGCACAGGGCTCTGGGTAAGGCTCAGTCAGTCAGAGCTGCTAGCATAATCAGGCGGGCTTTCCGCCCACTCAAAGACCTCTGGCTCTGCCACTCTGTCTGGTAACACAGGCGGGCGCCCACTTCTGGGGTGCTTGGAGGAAACTCTCACTCACTGTCTGCGCGTGCAGACCAGGATATCCGGCCAGCAGTCTCACGCTCTGAGTGAAACCCCCAACCGCAGGGAAAAGTTGCAGCGTTGGAATTGAGTCTCGCTCCGTCCCCGTGCGCGGCTTTTGCAAGGTGCTGGGGCGGCCCGAGATTCTGCTTTGGCCCACACAAAGGCCCCTGACTCTGCCCCTCTGTGCGATAACATGGGCGCGCACTCCCGAGGCACTCGGAGGAATCTCTCATTCACTATCTGCACGCGCAAACCAGGATATGAGGCCGGCCGCGTTTCCCTCTGCGTGAAACCCCCTCCGGCAAGGAAAATCTCCACCGTTGGAATTAGTTCTCACTACCCCCCGTGCGTGGCTTTCCCAGGGCGCTGGGGCTGCCCAGAGACTCTGCCCTCAGCCCACAGAAAGGCCTCCGACCCTGCCTCTCCGTGGGGCAACACGGGCACCCACTCTCGGGGCCTAGGAAGAAATCTCTCGCCCACTAACTGCGCGCACGCTGACCAGGAGATGGGGTAAAATGGCCGCCCCGCTTGTCTTTCTTTGTTTGGGTTTGGCGCGAGTGTTAGCTTGTATTGCCCGGGTTGCCACAGGATCAGTTTTTCCTCGGCTTGGATCTCCATGCCACAGCCTGGTTCAGCCGTTTGTGCCGTGGCCTGGATCTATTCACCCCCTTTGCCCACCTCAGTTTCTATATTCACAGTTACCAGAGAAAGCCGCCCTGTTTAGGTTAGTGAGGAAGGCGGAGCATTTCTTACTCCCTATTTCTTTCGGGGTTTGGTTATATATTTAGCCAATTTTTCACTCGACCATACCTTTGGGTGTATTGCGAAGCATCTGGAGGCTCCAAGTATAGGTTTTTCTGTTTCTGGTTGAAGATCTCGTTGAGTTTTGGGGGAGATTTATTGGTATCGCTTCCTACCCCGCCATTACTCTGATGTCATCTCCATATTCCTGAATTTTGTGTATACTTAACAGCTCAGTACAACTGGGTGCATTTTTTTTGCATTCATCCATTTCTTCTGGTGAAATGCTGCCTAAGAAAATACAAGATGCACATTATATTGAAATTGTTTCCTAATATATCAATTCAATTGGAAGAAATCCATTTTTCAAAATAAGCAGTAGAGTAGAACTGTGTGTGTGTGTGTGTGTGTTTTAAGTCAATGTGAAATGCTTCTAGTAACAGATAGGTAAGATACTACTAGAGCAACACCTCTACTGAAATGGCTAAATATTGGGACATTTTACACAAACGATCTATGCAAAAGTATTGAAGAGTAGAGAAGCAGGCAGACTCAGTGATGAGTACCCTCTCAAGGAGGGCATTTTTACATACAAGTTTCCATTTTTTGTTGCTTCTGGTTGGGGGCAGAAGTAGTCATTATGCATGATATAGCAGGAGAAAAGTGCAGTCTTTCTGATTTAGGAAATAGCACAAAGTAGTAGACACAGTGGAGAGGTGGTGAAACCTTGCAAGGGAAAGAATGATAGAGGAAATGGTCAGATTCTCTACTGCCCACACATTTGGTTGATACTAGAGCCAAGCATGCATAGTTCAATCTTAAAACAACTCAGCTAAAGACACAAGTTCTGAACACTGGAATAATTGAAGTGATAAAAAAAAAAAGCAAATATAACTATCAACCAAGGATTTCCAGACCAGAAAAAATATTCTTCAAGAATGAAGTTGAAGTAGACATTTTAATAGAAAAGAAAACCAAGCTAATTTATTGCAATTATATCCATATTTTAAGAAATACTGATTGCTAAAATTTTCTTTGGTCTGAAGAAAAATGAAGCCAGAAGAAAAGTACTGATTCTCAGAATCTTATCAGGAATATAGAGACACATTATGTATTGACAAGGGGGACAATTTTTCAAGAAGACAAAACAATCTTAAATATATTGTATATTCTCTAATAAAATCAAACATCAAAACACCTGAAGCAAAAACTGATATAACTGCAAGGTGGAATGGATAATGCACTACTGTGGCTGGTAACATCAATACTTTATCAGTAACTGACAGATCCAGTAGGCACAAAATCCGTAAGGATGTAGTTCACCTTAACCATTATATCAATCAATTTGGTTAGGTGACATTTACAGAATCCCCCATGAAACAACAGTAAAATATACATTCTTATCAGCTCACATGGAAAATTTACCAAGATATTTCACACTCTAGGCCATAAAATATAAGTTCATAAATTTAAGAGATAGACATCATACAAAGTATAATCTTGGACCACAATAGAATTAGATTACAAATCATTAACAATATGTAGCTGGAATATCCCAAACTATTTGGAGATAAAATAATACAATTCTAAATAAAAATGCATCAAAGAAGAAGCTTCAAGAGAAGTTACAAATACTTTGAACTAAATGAAAGTCAAAATAAACTTATTAAATATTGTATGATGTAGCAAAAGCAGAACAGGGTGAATTTTATAGCACTGAATGTATATATTAGAAAACAATAAAGATACTAAATCAATAATCTAAGATTCAGGCTTATGTAACTAAAAAAAGAGTGTGAATCAAATCTAATATAAGCAGAAGAAAGAAAATAATAAAAAATCAGAATAGTAATTAATGGAATTAAAAATAAGAAAACAATAGAGAATAAATAAAACTAAAGCTGGTTCTCTTAAATAATCAATAAATTTGATAACCAGCAGAAGATAGAAAATAGAAATATCCTAAATGTAGGAAGGGCCATCACTATTGAACCCATGGACAGTAAAGCAACATTATGAACAACACTATGTCCTCAGATTTGAAGACCTAGGTTAAATAGAACAATGACTTAAAGGATAAAATTCATCACAAGTCACATAAGATATAGATAATCACAATAAGTCTCTATCAATTAACAATGTAATAGTAATTATTATATACTAATTATGTAATAATTAAGTAGATAAAAAATAATATTCCAAAACAAAATCAGGTTAAGTTAGTTTCATTGGTGAATTCTGCCAAACATTTGAGGAAGAAATAATACTAATTTCCTACAGTCTTCCAAAAAGTACATTTCCTGATGCATTCTAATGAAAACAGAATGACCCTAATATCAAAACCAGACGGAGACTAACTTTAAAAAGGAAATCACAGATCTATATCGCTCTTAATTCTAAATGTAAGATTCCTCAGCAAAATATTAACAATGTACAAAAATAATTTATTCTAGGTATGTAAGGTTAGTGTAATACTTAATAATCAATTATTGTAATCTATCACATCAATAGGCTAAAGAAAAAAAATTAGATGTTCATATTAATATACACAATAATTGAACAAAATTCAACATCTACTTATGATAAAAACCTCAGCGAAGTAGGACTAGTGGGGAACTTTCTTAACTTGAGAAATAACATCTCTGAAAAACATGTACAGCACAATCAGATACCACCTCACTCCTGCTGAAATGGTTAGTATCAACAAGACAGGTAGTAAGTGTTGAAGAGGCTGTGGGGAGAAGGAGCCTCATACATGCTGATGGGAGTGTAAACTGGTAAAGCCACTCTGGAAAACAGTATGTTGGCTTCTCAAAAAATTAAGAATAAAGTTACCATATGACTCAGAAATCCTTCTTCTTGGGTATCTACTGGAAAATTTTGAAAACATTTATTTGTAAAGATATATGCACTCTTATATTCATTGCAGTCTTCTTCATGCTGGCCAAGACACGGAAATATTGAAGTGTCCTTTGATTGATGATTGGATAAAGAAGATGTGGTACATACAGGGTTGGGCAAAAGTAAGTGTCCTGTGCCAATGTGACATTCTTCCGAGTTAATCAAGTTTTGTAATAATCATAGCCTATATGTATTTTTCCATAAGAACAACTGTAAACCTACTTTTGCTTATCCCTGTATAGATAATGTAATATTACTCAGCCATCAGAAAAGGTAAAATACTGCCATTTGTGACAACATGGCTGGACCTTGAGAACATGCTAAGTAAAATTAGGTCAGATGGACAAAGCAAAGAACCATATGATTACATTCATATGTGGGGTATAAAACTTAAAGCAGCAATGAACAAATAATAAAAACAAACAAACAAAAATTCATAAACATAGACAACAGTATGGTAGTTACTAGAAGGAAAGGGGTGTGTGGGGAGGAAGGTGAAAAGGGGTAATGGGGTTCAAATGTATGATGACAGAAGAAACGACTTTGGGTAGTGAATACACAATGCGATATACAGATAATGTATTATAGTAGTAAACACATGAAACCTATATAATTTATAAACCAGTGGTAACCCAATAAATTTAATAAAATGAAAAAAAAATGAGAAACATACTGCTAACATTTTTTAATGGTGAAAGATTAATGTTTTCCCTAAAAATACAGAACAAGACAATGATGTCTTCTCTCACAACTTCCATTCAACACTTTATTGATATTGTCTTAGTTAATATAATAAACAAGAAAAGGAAATATAAGGTACATTATTTGGGAAGGAAGAACTAAAACTGTCTCTGTCTTTTTCTGCAGATGAGATGTCTATGTGAGTAATCCCACAGAATTCACACTTCATATATACACACATACACCTTTTGGAACTAATAAACAATTATAATAAAGTTGTAGGATACAAAGTTAATATAAAAAATTCAATTACTTTTCTATATACCAGTAATAAACAATTAAAATTTGAAACAATAAATAGCACCACTTACATAAACACTTCAAAAATGAAATGCTTAGGTAAATATCTAACATTATAGATCCAAGATAGATATAAGAAACACTAAAAAACTATGAGCAAATAAATAAAAGAAAATCTAAATAAATGGAGAGCTATTTCATTTTCATGAATAAGAAAAATACTATTAAGATGTCCGTTCTCAGTTTAATCTATAGATTTCAAACCATCTCAATCAAAATCCCCAAAAGATACTTTTTTATAACATACTGATTCTAATTTTATATGAGAAGGCAAAAGATTAAGAATTGCCAACAAAATATTACCAAACAAAGTTGGAGGACTGATACTAACCAACATCAGATCTCACTATAAAGCTACAGGGATCATGTCAGTGTGATATTAGCTATTAGATAAATAGTTGTAAGGATCAGAATAAAGTGCCCTGAAATAGGTTCACGCAAATACAGTCAACATATCATTGACAAAAGAGTAAACATATCTCAAGGGATAAAGAATAGTACAAAACTGGGCAAACCCATTAAATATTAAGCTAGATATGAACCTTACACTTTTCATAGAAATTATTCACTATGGATCATAGCCTAAAGTATAAAATGCAAAATTATAAATTTCTGGAGAACAACATAGGAAAAAATTTAGGTGACCTTGAATTTGGCCATGACTTTTTGAATACAATGCATAAGCATAAGGTTTGCCCTATGAATGAAAAAAAATATTGGATTTTATTAATATATATATATATTTATAAATTTATTTATTTATTCATTTTTTTTAGAGAGGAGAGGGAGAGACAGAGAGAGAGAGAGAGGAGAGATAAAGAGAGAGAAGGTGGGAGGAGCTGGAAGCATCAACTCCCATATGTGCCTTGACCAGGCAAGCCCAGGGTTTCAAACCAGTGACCTCAGCATTTCCAGGTCGACGCTTTATCCACTGCGCCACCACAGGTCAGGCCATTAAAATATATTTTAAAAAATACTTCCGTTTTACGAAAGACAAGAGAAAAAGAGAAAAGACACAGAGTGGGAAAGTATTTTTTTTCTGATAAGGTCTTTTTATTAAAACATCTTCATTGCATATCTCATAAAGGACTCATATCTAAATATACAAGTAATTTTCAAAATTCTACAATAAGAAAAAAACAACCTAATTAAAGGTGACATAGATCTGAACAGATAAGTCACTAAAGAGATAAACATCTGGTGAGTGAGCATATGAAAAGATGTTTAATATCGTAGGTCATTAGATAATTACAAATTTAAATGAAAATGAGATACCACTATACCCCTATTAGAATGGTTAAAATGCAAAATACTGAGTGCCAAATGCTGAGAGTGAAACAAAGAAACTCTCATTTATTGTTGGTATCAGATAGAGAGCAGGTTGACACTTGAGGGGGCTTGGGAGGTTGGAAGGATTGCAAAAAAGTGGGATAAAACAAACTCATGGACACAGACAACACTGTGCTGACTGCTGGTTGGGGGAGGGGAAAAGGGGAGGTGGAGGAGGGTATGGAGACGGTAAATGGTGATGGATGGAGACTTGACTTGGAAGGCTTGACTTGAGGTGGTGAACACACAATACAGAGTACAGATGATGTGTTGTAGAATTAAGCCCTTGAAACCTGTATAATTTTGTTACTCAGTGTCACCCCAATAAATTCAATAAAAAATAAAACATTAAAAAATGATACAGCCTCTTTGGGATACATTTTGGCAGTTCTTAATAAAGCTGAACATAGTTTTTCTATAGGATTGATTAATCATACTCCTAGGTATTTACTCAAATGAGTTGAGATTATGTGCATATAAAAGCTCAAACATGAATGCTTATTTCAACTTTATTCATAATTGCCCAGATTTGAAAGCAACCAGATGTCCTTCAAAAGGACACTGGATAAATGAAATGTGGCACATCTATACAAGTGAATATTACTTAATAATTAAAAGAAATTAGCTACCAAGCCACAGAACAACACGGAGTCATCTTAAATACAAGTTGTTCTGTGAAAGAAGCCAGTCTGAAGAGGCTACATACTGCATGATTTCACCTATGTACTTTTCTGGAAAGATCAAAGCTATAGAGAATATAAAAAAATTAGTGGTTGTTATGGAGTTGGGCAGGGAAGGAATGAGTAGGTGGGGCATAGATTTTTGGACAATGAAATTATTCTGTATAATACTGTAATGGTGGATACATTAACTTTCGCATTTGGCAAAACCCAAAGTACTGTCCAACACATAAAGTGACCTCTAACGTAAACTATGGACTTCAATTAATAATGATGTATCGATATTGGTTCAAATATTGTGGTAACAAATATAAGACATCAATGCAAGATGTTAAGAAAAGGAATCTTGGGAGCAGGAAAGAGAGTATATGGGAACTGGTCTACTTACTACTCACTACTCAAGTATTCTATGAACTTTAGGAAATTTATATTGCTACAAAAATCAGGTCTATTAATTTTTAAAAAATGGGGATGTGATAAGAATAAATATTGTGAAGGCTACTGGCAATGTTTGCAAAATCTGGGAATTTTTTAAAATTCCCATCAAATCTCAAAGAGAAAAAAAATGAAGCTTCTTTCTAGAAATACACAATTTACTTCCACTTAGACAATAATAACAAACCTACCTTAACTAAAAGCTTTTGAAATTTATAAAGTGTTTCACTTATGCTAGTGATGATATATCTCCCAAATACTCAATGAGAAATATAAAGTAAGCTTTATGGATATTCCCATTGTAAAAAATAACTAATGCTCTGACAGGCTGGCTAATCATCTTGTCCAAAATATGTACATGGTTAGTGAGGAGGAAAGCTGTCTTCTGATTTATATCCCATACACATTCCTTAATACATCATTATGAAATCACACTTCCCTTTTAAGATTTTCTCAAGGGAAATAGACTGGGTATTTGGATCACAGAATTCCTTATATATAGTTGATAAAGATAAGTACATTAGTATATTAATTGGGCAAGTTGTAGACCACTGACTAAGTGTTGGCAATGTTCAGGTTTGTTTTAGGTACAATGGTACGGGAAAAAATATATATAATACAGGAATATTCCTTTGATGTTATAGGAATTTGCTTTAGATGGTAGTAGTTAGACTTAAAGATTGATATAGCATCTTCACAGTCTAATGTTTTCAAAGATGGCAAGATCACATATCAAAGTGTCTTTCACCTCTTTCCAACATTGCAAGGATGAAACTGACTATCAAATTTGAGTAGCTAAGTTCCCTCCCTTGTATCCTTATCTTGCATACACCCTTGACACTACCTTGTTTGCTCATTGGATAGTAAACCAAAATGAAAGCAGCTTTGAAACTAGGCCAAATTCTCAGATTTACCATCTGAGAAAAATGCTTGGTCACTTGATGTTCCATCAGTTTTGTTGCAAATCAGAAATTCCTATTATTTATAATTCTATCTACAGAGCATCAATTAGACTAAATAGCTGTTCAGGTAAGATTGATTATGAATTAGAATTCTACTTCTTGCATGTTTGGAGTAGTAAATAGTAGGAGCCACGAGTGAGTGGAAAATGCCTTTTTCCACTGTGCCATAAAAAATAAAGCTGTCAATAAATAGCTTGAAAAAATGTGTTTCCTCAAATTTCAGGTTTAGAATATTGAACAATGACTATATATTGACAATACAAATACAGCTGTTTACATGGATTCAAGATAAATATAGGTTTTGGAGACTAACCCCAAAAGTATTAATATTGTTTTAACTTCTCTCAATAAAAAACACTAGCAGACCTACAGTCTGTCCAGATCCTAGAAACAGCAATGTAATCAGTACATGATATGACCTCTTTTATGTCTAAGTGGCATAAACTAAACATTGTTTTCTGTCTGTATCTCTTGGAGAGGCTTAGCATGTTCCTGTTGAATACTGATTTCTAACAGGTTGGAAATCTGGGGCCTGCCAGTGCCTAATGCTCACACAGTTTGAATGTGTGCTCGGACATATATTTTGTTAATAATCTTATCTGATTTTATAAAAAGGAAAGAGAAATAGATGAAGCTTATCACATTGTTTTATTGACTCAAAAACAATAGAAAATGTTCAAATCAACTGCCACTACTAGAAAGATACAAATATATCCATACAGGTGAATTAAGATTTCGTGTTTAGCAAAAATTTGCTCACTATTGTTAAGTCACGAATATACAACAATTCTGATAAATAGCTCACCATTTGTTCTTTCAAAGGTGCCTAGTGATGCTGAGAGCTAGACCTGGATGTTCCAGGATATGAATATTTTACTGTGCCTGGATTCAAGCGGCAGCTTTGCAAATAAGACAAGTAATCACAGGGGCAGAATCTATGTATTTGTTGCAATCTTTCTGTTGTCTGTATTTTCACCCTCTTCCCAGCCCTCATGCTTGTTTCAGTTTATGACAATCACATCCTTTGGCAGATGGTTCAATTCTGCTGTTGCTGATATTATTTATGATAATGATCATTCAAAACAATTAAAACAGAATTAGCTGTATGTGTGAATTATAAACAGGCACTCACTTACTCAGTAGTTCATTAGGTTTACCATGTACCAGCCACAGGGCTTGCTAAAAGAATGCATCATTGAGAAACTGGGCTCGTTCTTGATCTCATTTGTGCATGAATAATAGTGAAGATTTTATTTTTGTATTTTATTGTAAGTTTTATTTTTATTTCTAGGAGCTATAAAAAAGGAAAGGGATTCATTCATTCTTCTGTCAGGAGAGGCAATAAATAGTATGGTCCTTTCTAATCCTTGCTCTGCCACTAATAAGCTACTTAAACCTTGGGTAAGTAACATAATCATTCTTGGTCTCAGTGTAGCCATCTGCAAAATTGCCATAATACAGTAGTAATGTTAGGCTTACTCTAAGGATTAAATAAGTCAATTTAGTAAAGTGCTCAGATTTGTGTGTGACATTTGCTGTTAACATTTTAGCTATTATTATTCACGTCAAAATATTCATTATAGGTCTCCATACACTATGCCAGGAAAGGGTAATAGCAATTATTCTAATCTGTTAATTAATGACATGGTTTTAGAAAGTTTGCTTAGATTATAACATATGTTAAGTTACTTTATCCACATCCTAGTGGGAGGCACTGTTGTCTTCATTTAGAATTGAACTGAGACAAAGGGAAGTTAATCACTCAACAAATATTCAGAACATGGCTGTATGATTCCACAATCAAGCTTAAGATAAGGATATGCCCTACTAAAACTTAGTGGTTTGTAAAATAAAATCCTAGAAGAGTCTCTCTTTTGCTAAGCAAATGAGAAATAGTAAATAATTGAATGGTATGATAAGAACTACATTAAAAGTATGTACAGGTAGGTGTTTTGGGAGCACAAAACACAGAGGAATTAAATTTTTCTTCACTGGGACTTGGGTGACCTCTTGGGCTCTGAGATCGAGTTTGAAAAGAGCAAGCCAAATGATGTAAAACAGAACGCAGTACTTTTCTCAGCATACAAACTAAATCAAAAGCTCAGGTCTCTGCATAATTAATTGGTTAGCAGTAGTATTTTTAATAACACAAGGAGCAAAAAAATGTTCTTATTAGTAGAGCAATTGAGTAATTTCCACGAATAAAGCTGAACAAAAACATGAATAATTTTTCCAAGAATTACAGCTTTACATTCTAATACCACCCAGGCTCACTCTAACATTTCAACAGTGTGTATCTCTTTTGGACATTACTGTACATGAATTCTTGTTATTTCATAACTGGATTATTATGTAAACTTCCAAATTGGTTTTCCTGTTGCAAATATCACCCTTTTCAATTCTTTGCAGCTGAGGTAGGTGACATTTATAAAATGCAAATTTGATCATATTTGCTCATTACTTAAAATATAATAATACATTTTTCCTTGTCTGCAGAATAAAGTCTCAATCCATGGAAGGATTTTCAGAATTCATGATCATCTTTCCACTTGCTACCTGGTATAATTCATATCCTTTCATTACATACTTATTCCCTATGTTCCACCCATAAAAAAATGACATTCAATTCTTCAAATATTTTACTTGTTGTCATTACCTAGCTCAATGCATGGCCTACAACTTCACTCAATAAATCTTTTTGGCTGAAGAGTTGGGAATATTAAGGGAAAAGGAGTTAATCCCTGTGGAGAGTCATCTGTGACCCATTTCGGATCCATAGCAGAACTTGGCCTCCTCTGCTATCCCCCTCAATGAGGTAGAGACACTGAGATTATTTCCATTGAGACAAAACCGTGCCCTGAAACTGACGGCAAAGGGGAACATGGATTTACTTTTCAAGATAGAAAGTAATTTCTCCTTTTCAAAATTTCTTGTTTCCAAGCTAAAATACTGTCTACCCAAATTTGGTTATTTTAGGGTTTATTCATTTGTCTACTTTTTTGCAATTGACTTATACTTGGTTCTTTTTAGGGACTGAATCAATGTTTGATTATAAACTAAATGTTGTGTCCTTCAAAATTCATATGTTGAAATCAAACCCCACTGTGATCGTATTTGAAAGCAATAGAGAGAGGGAGAGAGGGAGAGAGGGAGAGAGGGAGAGAGAGAGAGAGAGAGAGAGAGAGAGAGATAGGACGAAAGAGGGAAGGAAGAAAGAGATGAGAAGCATCAGTGCATAGTTGCTTTTTACTTGTTAGTTGTTAATTGCTTCCCATATGTGCCTTGACTGGGGGGCTCAAGCTGAGCCAGCGATCCCTTGCTAAACCCAGTGACCTTGGGCTCAAGCCAGCTACCTTTGGACTCAAGCCAGCAACTTTGGGACCATGTTGATGGTCCCACATTCAAGCTGCTGACCTCAAACCATATGTTTGCACTCAAACCAGATAAGCCCACACTAAAGCTGGCGGCCTCGGGATTTTGAATCTAGGACCTCAGTGTCCCAGGTCAATGCTCTATCTACTGCGTCACCACTGGTCAGGCCTTATCTGTATTCTGCACTCACAGTTAGGAGAGTCTGGTGGTAAAGTAGCATCTACATCAGCCTAGCTGGGTCATGATGCCCTGTCATGTGCTAACAATAGAACATTGGGAAAGTTAATTAAACACCGTGTCTCGATTTACCCATTTGTAAAATTAGTACAATAGGAGTATTTAATATTTATGATTGGCTAAAATATAGTTCTTTATCATAAAAAGTAAGTTATTTTTATATACCTTTTGCAACTGTACGAAAGCTAATACAGAAGCACACCATATTCTGTTGGCTTGTCAGGTCATGTCTGAACCCTTGTCCTCCAGGAGTCTACCATGCACTGGGAATAAAAGGAAGGTAGAAATATTAACTTATAGTAGAGTAACCAAAATAAGTGCTGTAAAATGTACATAAATGTAAAGACAACATTGGCCCCAAGAAAAGAGTGACTGTCTTAGTCTTGGGAAATTATGGATGATAGTTTTATAATGAATGATAGAAATTTAAAATGTTTGAAAATGGTAGAGTTCAAAAATGTTTGAAGTTTCAGCAACTAGATAAATAAAATCTGTCTATGTTGTATATGTAACACACACACACAAAACACATACACACAAAGACACAAAGACTGGAAATGTCAGGACGTGTCCAGCCAACGATCAAATTTGGCTGGAACAAAAGCGAGAGGCAGGGATGCTGTGAGGAGCAGAGCTTGAGCGTATGGTGCTCACAGGATGTCCTTTCGAATGAGATATTGAGTGAAGCATAATTTCTATTCCTAACCACCTTTTTGATCCTAAGCTACCTATTTACTTTTTTGGTCCTATTTCCTTCAGGTAAATGTGAATAACAGTACTTATTTCATTTTGTAAAATGCTTGGCCCGTAATTAAAGTCTAAACCAGAATCGATTCTTCTTCTCCTTCCACATAGTTAAGATATTTGTTTTGCTTGGTTGAAATGTTGGAAGATTTTAGATAGAAATATACCATGTGACAAAAGCATGTCTACATACACTGAATACCTCCAATTTGCCCTAATGATCCACTCTTCACAGTTTTTCTTCCAGCTCTGTGTCCTCAGAGGCTGAAAATTATAGGGTAAATCATGGATTCTTTTTTTCCTAGGTTTCATGATGAATTTGGCCAAAAGAAGTTTTGCCACAAGATAGGAGGAAAATAGAAGTGTTAATTCAGAATATTGATTACTCCAGTTACATTCCTGCTTCAGTCTAACAACATCCCTCTTGAAGAAAGGTTTTAGCTCCTGTCTAACAATCCCCTCCTTGTGGCCATTTTTATCTTTACAGTGCAATAATGTCTTATCTTTTCTTGCAATATAACAAATATTTCTAGTTTCATTTCTTCAGGACCAGGGGTCTTAGTGAAATACTTGTATTAATAGCTTTTGGGTACACACTATCCAATGTGGTGTCTGCCTAATCACAACTTTGAAAAGAACCTTTTTTTAAAATCCTCTTTGAATTATCCTTGAGTGTGTCATTTGGGTCATTGGGACCCTAAATAATGCATGTGTTCATGCATAGAAAAATGGAATTACAGATGTACAAAGAAGAAAATTAGAATAAGAAACATATGAAAGAAGGACATGACTAAAAAATGCAAACAAAGAATAAGAAGATGTTTTTAGATATTTTTCCAGCTCCTCAAATTCATCAGATATTTTTAAGTATTGTTAGTATATAATTACAATAAAGAGCATGTGAGTGGTTTTGATATTTGAATCAAATATTTCTTAAGTTTTTGTAATTGTATTTCCAAAATTTATGTCTAGTTCTCTGCTTTCTTATAAAATTTAGAAAATTTATTTTCACTAGGGGGTGGTTTTAATTATCCTGAATTACAAAATACAAGAGAAAATAGAATGTGATTTTCAAGCATAACCAGGCCATCAACTGGGCAACACTCTTGCAGACATGAGATTATAACCTGTGAGTTTCCAGAACAACTAAAAATAACGGAACATTATCAGGAGTGAATTTTCCTATTCATTATGGCTAATATTTTATATTATGGATAGTATTCAAGTTTTTCTCCTTAAATATTTCTTATAAGAAAAATATTAAGCATTCAAAAATAGACTATATGGTAATTGTTATGAATAATAGCGCAGAAAAGTAAAGCTAGTCATGGAAATTCAGTGTTCTTCTTCCCACTTTCCAGTGATCCTAAACTATCATTCATATGTTCTCAATGGTACAGCGTAAGGAGTAAACTTCGTTTTTGGACAGTACTTTTTTAATTATCATGTCATTTTCTGCCTACCTGATGAGTGAGTGGCAACAGCATCTTCAAAACACGAAAGAAATCTGAACCCTACTATGCCAACATAGCCCCATATTCTACTTAATAAAAAGTGAGTCCTTGCCATGTTTCATTTTCCACGTTTACTTGTAATCATTTCCCTCTCATCATCAATGCAAAGGTCCTTTGTTTCATTTATGTTAAGGATAGGAGAGAGGAGGGTCCGCTCTGCAGTAACAGTAAGCCAAACACACACCCATCCCCAAAACCTACCTTTCTACACTGTTAGTGGTCATGTGGATTTTTCTCACAACTTTTAATCATTCTTAATTTTTTTTTTTGTCCTGGTTAACTACTTATCCAATCTAAGATATAGGAAGTGCGTATCTGGTGAGTGGGGAAAAGTGTTTGCTCCCAATATGGAAAAGGAATGCTTCTGAAGTTTGAATAAAGGTTATTGTTTCTGATATCCCATATATCTCAAATATATTTAGTCTATATATTTAGTCTATTTAGTCTATGCTTACACACCAACTCCTTAGGATCACAGAAATAGTACAGATAAAACAAAGGTCTAATTTTAAGGAAAAAAATAACCTATTTAATTCTAGTAATATTTTAATTATTATTATTTTTTTTGTATTTTTCTGAAGTGAGAAGCGGAGAGGCAGAGAGACAGACTCCCACATGCCCCCAATTGAGATCCACCCAGAAAGTCCACTAGGGGGCTATGCTTTGCCCATCTGGGGCATTGCTCCTTTGCAACCAGAGTCATTCTAGTACCTGAGGCAGAGGCTATGGAACCATCCTCAGTGCCCAGATCAACTTTGCTTTAATGGAGCCCTGGATGTGGGATGAGGAAGAGAGACACAGAGAGAAAAGAGAGGGGGAAGGGTAGAGAAGCAGATAGGGGAAGGGTGGAGAAGCAGATGGGCGCTTTTCCTGTATGCCCTGGCCGGAAATCGAACCTGGGACTTCCACAGGCCAGGCCAACACTCTACCACTGAGCCAACCAACCAGGGTTTATACTTTAATCCTTATTAACAAATAAATTTAAAATATATTTCTAAATAATTATGAATCATTCATTACTTTATAAACAAAAGTCTTCCTACAAAGAGAATCATTTCCTGTGCTGAGTTACTTATAGAATAAAAAATGAAAAAACTAAATAAAATATCTAACTAAAACTAAATTTAGAAAACCAGATTAGTAATATTATTTTAGTGATGCTGTTTTCTCCTAACCTAGGTTCAAGGATACATGAAATATCTTTCAAAACTAAGGTTTCCTATTTCTAAGTTTTCATACTTGAAAGCATGAGGTTTTCTTCTTTGTTCTCTTTTTCTTCCCCCCTTCAGCACTGCATATGTACATTTATACTTTTTATTTTAAAAAAATCATATATTCTAGTATTATTTAAGAAATAATAAAGGAGATAAAATTGGCAAAGACATAATAAAGTTCCAAATAAAAGTTCAACTTTATCTCTTGGTCAAGGTTCAAAACTCAAATTAGAGATTCAAGGGGAATACTTAAATCTGAGAAAGCCAGAACTGGAAAAACATTCTGAAAGATGGTTTAGAGCAGTGGTCCCCAACCTTTTTTGGGCCACGGACCAGTTTAATGTCAGAAAATATTTTCACGGACCGGCCTTTAGGGTGGGATGGATAAATGTATCACATGACTGAGACAAGTATCAAGAGTGAGTCTTACACGGATGTAACAGAGGGAATCTGGTCATTTTAAAAAATAAAACATCATTCAGACTTAAATATAAATAAAATGGAAATAATGTAAGTTATTTATTCTTTCTCTGCAGACTGGTACCAAATGGCCCACGGACCGGTACTGGTCTGCAGCCCAGGGGTTGGGGATCATTGGTTTAAGGAAATGTAAGCACCAATTTTAAACATCAATTTATGTTAATACAAGGAGATAGGACAGAAACCTGTAAAGTAGGGTACTGGCAAGAGCAGGGAAGATTGTAGGAAGTTACAAAGAAATTCCCTTTGCATATAGATACCGTATGCGGACTAAGAACACTTGAATTACCAAGTCACTTGAGGTCAAGACAAAGCCTATGACTTCTGAGGCTACTTTTTAATATAAACATCTAGCTAGGCATTCAGAGTAGCTAAAACTGAGAGAGTATGGGGGCAAAGGCTTGCTTGAGATAATACAGTGAATGCAGACATATAGTTATATATTATACCTTAAATATCTGATAAGCATTGCAATCTTTATTAATATGAATCATTTTATAAAATGACTCACACTGATATTTGAATCCCTAATAAAATGACCAATGTCTGATAATAATTCATTATGCAAATAGTATATGCCTTTACTCTTTGACCTATTTTTATTCTGCTTGTAGCCATGCCATTGCTTAATCACTTATCTACTATCATACATCTATAAATCAATAAAAATTGAAATTTCAAAAATAATGTATTCTGTAGTGGCTATGCTTCTGACAGCATACCATAGAAACATGAAAAGTATCACATGTCCTCTTCTTCTCTCTTTTTTTTTAAGATTTTATTTATTCATTTTTAGAGAGAGAGGAGAGAAAGAGAGAGAAGGGGGAGGAGCAGGAAGCATCAACTCCCATATATGCCTTGATCAGGTGAGCCTGGGGTCTCAAACTGGCAACCTCAACATTCCAGGTCAACGTTTTATCCACTGCACCACCACAGGTCAGGTAGTATCACATTTCCAATAGGGAGCTGATTCAATGTTTTATAGTTCTGAGATATAACATGCATAAACTTTCTCAATATTTTTTATAATATGCATGTATGTATGTATGTATCTTATTTTTTTCATAATAAATACATTCTATATAAGTTGGCTAAATACTAAAGGAGATATTTTATCATGATATATTAGAGAAATGAAAAATAAGCAAATGCAGATAAATATAATTTTTGTTTAATAGTATATTAAAAAAGTATACTGCCTGACCAGGCGGTGGCGCAGTGGATAGAGTGTCGGACTGGGATGCCGAAGACCCAGGTTCGAGACCCCGAGGTCGCCAGCTTGAGTGCGAGCTTATCTGGTTTGAGCAAAGCTTACCAGCTTGGACCCAAGGTCGCTGGCTTGAGCAAGGGGTTACTCGGTCTGCTGAAGGCCTGCGGTCAAGGCACATATGAGAAAGCAATCAATGAACTAAGGTGTTGCAATGAAAAACTGATGATCGATGTTTCTCATCTCTCTCCATTCCTGTCTGTCTATCCCTCTCTCTGACTCTCTGTCTCTGTAAAAAAAAAAAAAAAAAAAAAAAAAAGCATAGCTATTTACTTCTTTAAATTTATTACAATGAATATGCATAAAATAGTTTTTGTTTTCTTAATTGAATATTGTCCTAATGGTGGGAAACTTTCATTTTTCTAAGATGGCCTTATTTATGTAGCAATAACTTTGGTTATAGACTCTATTATTTCTAATATAAAAGTTACTAAAACAGTTTTACTTTGATTAATATTTTTACATTATATGTTGTTTACATCTACTTTTCTTTCTGTGAAATTTGATTTTAGTTCTTCTCTTACAAGCAAACTATAGCTGAATTATTTTCCCAATGGATAATTATTCATATTTTGCTTGAAGTAACTGGTACCTTTACAGTTTTTTATTATTTTTTATTTGTGATTCACTTACATTCATATATATATATATATAATATATATATATATATATATATATTAGATATATATTACAAAGTACACTACAGTGATGCTAAGTATAAGATTTGGTAAGCTTTGATATATGTGAATAACTGTATAACCTCCACTCTAATAATTGTACAGAGCTGATTCATCATCTACACCTCCCTGAAGGCAACCATTATTCGGATTTCTATAATGATTGATGAGTTTTGCCTGTTTCTGAACACTATATAAATGGGATCATAAGCTGTATAATCTTTTGTGTTTGGATTCTTTCACTGAACATATTTATGAGATTCAACCATATTCTTCATGTATCAGTAGTTCCTTCCTTATATGTTGCCAAGGAGTGTTCCATTGTATAAATATGCCTAAATTTATTTAACCATTCTCTTGAAAATGGCCATGAGATTTTTTGCAGTGTTCAATAACTATGAATAAAGCTTCAATTAACATTCTAATACAATATTTTATTTCTATATGTTTTAATTTCTCTTTGATAAATACCTAGGATTGGCATCAATAAGCCATAGAGTAGATTTTTTTTAACTTTATAAGACTTTTTTAAACATTTTTTTTCCAGAATGTTGCACCATTTCACATTCCCAGAATATATGAGAGTTCTAATTGTTTTATATCCTCAAACAATGATCCTTTCTGCCTAAACTCAGTCATTTCATTTGTGTACAAAGGAAGTTATTCCAGTGCAGAACTCTGAGCAGACAGAGCACATAGTATTTCCTTGCAGTTTGCTCCTGTAGTCCTTCCAGACATCCTTGGGAATGAATGATACAACCTGACAGATGCCTGTGATCTAGGAGAAGTCTTCCAAATTGGAGCTTAGTCTGTTTGACACCTATTCTGGCAAATAGTCCAGTTTTATTACTAAATGACCAGTGGGAAAAGCTAGCTAGTTCTTCACATACTCCTTCCTTTAGCCCTAAGGAATTTTAAGAGGAAAATGAACCAGAAAGCATCTTTCAAATCTGTATCATAATATATATGTGATATATAATATCACAGAATATTACATAAAACTCTTAAATATTCTGTTAATTTGTACCCAAATGCTCACTGGTGAAGGATTGACTATATAAAATGGGCGAATAAAAACTGAAAAATATTTTATTATTTATTATGAAATTATAACAGATAAATACAGAGTTCAAAATTAATATATGTGATGTTAATAATCAAGTAGAGGTCTATGATTTCACATAGTGACCTTTTCTATGAAGATCAATAAGACCCTTGTCAACATGTCTGATTATCAAGAAAATAAAATGCTCTTTACATAATTGTAAAAGTGATAAATGCCCTATTGACAAAACTTACAAAACTATCACAAGAAATATATGTGTATGTATATGTGTGTGTGTGTACATTCTTTAGAAAAAATCACTGAAAAAATGATATGTGTATAGCCAAAGTATTTGATCTGTTATGGTAGACAGCTCATTTATTGAAGTCTTGATGAACTCCTATTTTTTTGGTCATTCATAGTAAGAATACAAAAATATGAATAGGAAAAAGATATTAGCAATAAAATATTTCTTTTTAATATATTTATTAAGTATATTTTATAATTTGTTATAAAACAATGTATTTTTAAAATCACCTTCTTTGATAAGGTAAGAATAAATGAAGTCACAGTCTGTGCTTCTTGAAACAAAAGGCAGAAATTTTAAAAACTTTTTAAAATACAAATTAGTTTATAAATCTTATCTTAGTTAAATTCAAAGCAATAGATTTTAAAACTAAAATAATTTTGATATTTCTTTTAAGAGAACAAAAGGTAGAGTGCAACCAAAACAAATTTGAAAAGATTATAATAATAGAGAATATAGGCTATCACTTATTTTTAAAGTACAAACATTTCAGAACACAATAAAAATAAAAGAATCCACTCCAATAATATGCAAGGATTTAATAAATGACATACCTACACTTTCTCATTACTCAAAAAGATAGGGTAGTTTCTTCAAAAAACAGTACTCAGAAAACTGGTTATGCACTACAAAACAATAAAACTGAACTCTTACACTATACACAAAAATCAACTCAAATGAAAGACTTATGAATAAAACCTAAACCAATAAAACTCTTAAGAGAAAATATAGGTTGCATGTTTTAGATATTGGACAAGGCAAAAGCACAGGCAACAAACTAAAGCAAAGACAGACATAGGAGATTACATCAAATTAAAAAGCTTCTGCACCCCAAAGGAAATATTCAACAAAGTGAAAAGGCAATCTTTTGAATGGGAGAAAATATCTTCAGACCCCATATCAGATTTGGAGTCAATATATAACATATATACTCATACAATTTAACAGCAAAATAATAATAATAACAATAATAATCTGATTTAAAAAGGGGCAAAGAACCTGAATAGACATTAAAAAAAAGACAAAAGACCTGAATAGACATACTCCAAAAGAAGATACATAAATAGCCAGTAAGCATATAGCAATTTTCAACATCACTGGTCATCAATGAAATGCCAATCGAACTACCATGAGATAGCATAGTTAAGATGGACACGACAAGAACAACAAATACAAGTGTTGGCAAAGATGTGGAAAAAGTGGAACCCTGTTGCCCTATTCATGAGAATGTAAAATGGTGCAGCTGCTAGGAAAAAAAAAAAGTACTACCATATGATTCAGTAATCCCAAATTTGGGTTTATATCCAAATAAAAGAAACACAGAATCTGAAAAATATATTTACACACCTTTGTTTATTGCTGCATTATTTCTAAGAGCCAATAATTAGAAGCCACCTCTATGTTCATCAATGGATAATAAAGAAAATATACATATAATATTCATATTTAAGAAAAAAATTATTCTGTCACATGCTAAATATGGATGTCCCTTGAGACCACTATGCTAAATAAAATAATCAGTCACAAAAAGTCAAATACTGTAGACCCCCTTACATGAGATATCTACAGTCAAATCATTAGAAGCAGACAGTGGAATGGTGGTTGTCTGAGGCTGCAGGGGAGGAGAGAAGAGGAAAGGAGAAGTGTTTCATAAACAGAGTTTCAGTTTTGCAAGGATGAAAAAATAGTTCTAGAGATCTGTTAACAATATGCATATAGTTAACACTTCACTGCTGTATACTTTAAAATGATTAAGATTACCATTTATGTTACATGGTTTTTATTCTCCCTCTAGCGTGACAGGAACTACTACAGATATATGTACAGGCTGGAGTTGCACCAAGGGAGAAGTGTTTTTCTTAGACTAAGAGATAAGGGAAGAACTCCCGAAGAAAGAGGCAGTGTCTTTAAACCATGAGGGGGACAAAATAACAGCATCCTGGAAGAAGATAGGACAGCGGCATTTTATGAGATCATATGCAGTTAATAGCAAAGAAATATAAAGGTATTTCTAATGTGCTATAAATATTGGTATCTGTATATATTTGTATAAAACAATATGATTGTCATAGTTTGTGATTTCAATATCATACTATTCTATCCACATAGGGAGTACGGAGGTAATCCTTTGAATAATGGCATCAGGTAAGATCAGGTTCAAAACATAGATAAAAAACTGTATTATAAAATGTCTTAAATATAACATTTTGAATTTTATTAAGAGGATAATAGGGCATCATGGAATTTAAGAAGGGACTTGTCTTGATCCAATATGGTTTTTAAGAAATTCACCTCAACACAGTATTTTGTGTGATATATGCCTGAAACCTGAGTCTAGAGGTATGACAAAGTCTAGACTACAGTAGTAGTAGACTTTGGCATTTATTTAAAATAAAAAATATATAAGTCCAGAAATAAATAACCAGAAATAGAAATAGATAAGAATGGCAAAATGAAGAGACATGAAGTGCTAGTTACATGCTGCTAAATAAATAATTTTTTTAAAGCCCCATTTAGGATTATAAAACAAAACCATTTTACCATGCTCAAAATCACAATGATTGGAAATTCAGAAAAAGGAACAGTGGGGACAGTGCCTCTCTTTTTCACACTCTCTGACCCATTAATACCCGGGCACTGGAACATACAAAGCTGCATGACCCATACTATGGTACAAAACCATCACATGTGTAAAAGAAAGAATTAATATAATTTGCTGGACATCTTAAATGTAATGCAACCTCAAAACAAAACCACTTTCTCTGATGCCTGATTTTAGTTATAATAAATAAAAATTGATAATGACCAAACTGTAACTATTCACTCACTGTTTAAATTAGTAGTTGCTATCTTCACAAATGCCTTTCATCTCCCCATAATACTGTAGCATTCTAAAAAATATACTCAGGTTGTCACTGGTTATAAATGCAAATACACAAACACATACACAATAATTATATCTGTCTTTGAAACATATAAGGCAAAAATATTTGACTTATTTAAAAACAATATACTTTAACTAATTTCTTTAGATGTACAGAACTAGAGTACAAAATTTGATAGTTTTTATTTTTATGTGATTGCTGATAATATCAAATTAGGTTAAAATAAATTTTTAGCTGCCTGAGAAAAATGTTTTATCCTTGATTATTCATGACACTTAACAACTGAAATTAATCTATTCTTTGCAGAATTTAAATTTCTACTGAACAAGTTCTTGATTAGAGTGATCCAAGCACTGATGAATAAATTTAACATTACTATACACTTAGGGACACAGCTCTTCCTGAATATGTAGCAAATAAAGTATTTGCAAAATTGATTAGGCATTTTATTATTTAAGAAAAATCTAAGCTTATGACAATATGGAAAGGAAAAATGGTTTAGTATACTGATTAAATCAGGATATCTAGTTTAAGATTTGGGACTAAATATAGTGCTTCAATATTAACACTTGAATGATCAAGTTAAGAAAAATAATTTGGGCCCTGGCCGGTTGGCTCAGCGGTAGAGCGTCGGCCTAGCGTGCGGAGGACCCGGGTTCAATTCCCGGCCAGGGCACACAGGAGAAGCGCCCATTTGCTTCTCCACACCTCCGCCGCGCTTTCCTCTCTGTCTCTCTCTTCCCCTCCTGCAGCCGAGGCTCCATTGGAGCAGAGATGGCCCGCTGGAGTGGCTCTGGTCGCAACATGGCGACGCCCAGGATGGGCAGATTATCACCCCCTGGTGGGCAGAGCGTCGCCCCATGGTGGGCGTGCCGGGTGGATCCCGGTCGGGCGCATGCGGGAGTCTGTCTGACTGTCTCTCCCCGTTTCCAGCTTCAGAAAAATGGAAGAAAAAAAAAAAAAAAGAAAGAAAAATAATTTGGAAAACAGATTTCAGTGATGATTATTTGTGTTCACAATACCATCATTATCAAGGTTCATGATATCAAATTTGTTACTGATGTTTTCCATATTACTTAACTAGCAGCAGGTTGCTGAAGTTTTATGCAAGTGCACTGGAGTTATGTGAGCATACCAGCTTCTAAATAATTAAAGTAACAGTCACAGTGTTCTAAAAATATAGGTACCCAGCCACTCAGGAAATTAGCCTATGTGACATGCCATGATTATTCATGATACTACTAATAAAATTGAAGCTAACTAGCTTCAATCTGTCTCTAGATTAATGGAAATTCAGTATTGAGGAAGAATTAGCAGTTTTACTCTCTCTCTGTAGGATTTTCACTTTCCCTTTATCTCAGGGCAATTTTTTTTATTGCATATCTCTTTTAGTATTGGCTAACAGAAAACCTACTTCCAGCCCAACATATTATGCACGTACACACAGCCATTTCCACACTTCCTCACAGTGAAGAGCTCTGTGGTCAAGAGAAACAGTGTTTTAATGGCTGGGCTTTGAGGACAATTCTTTTTCTATTTTTTATTTTTTAAAGAAAGACTTTTTTAAATTTTTATTTATTTATTCATTTTAGAGAAGAGAGATAGAGATAGAAAGAGAGAGAGAGAGAGAGAGAGAGAGAGAGAGAGAAGAGGGGAGGAGCAGTAAGCATCAACTCCCATATGTGCCTTAACCAGGCAAGCCCAGGGTTTTGAACCAGCGACCTCAGCATTCCAGGTCGATGCTTGATCCACTGCGCCACCACAGGTTAGGCGAAATGAAGGATTTTTTTTAATTTACTCATTTTTAGAGAGGAGAGGGAGAGACAGAGAGAGTGAGAGAGAGAGAGAGAGAGAGGAGAGACAAAGAGAGAGAAGGGGGGAGGAGCTGGAAGCATCAACTCCCATATGTGCCTTGACCAGGCAAGTCCAGGGTTTCGAACCGGCGACCTCAGCATTTCCAGGTCGACGCTTTATCCACTGCGCCACCACAGGTCAGGCCTTGAGGACAATTCTTGTCGCATTGCATTCTCAGTGCCACTGTACTAAGAGTTCCTTCTTTATATTTGTGGCCTTTTATTCAACTTATTAAAATATTACACAAATACTTTGCTCTTTCTACTATCCCTCATCCAATAAAACTCTGGTAATGCCAAAATAAATTATTTCCATAATTAGCGGTAGGGAATTATATTGCTTACCACTTATGAGGCTTCCTCTCTCAAGTATAACTGGACTACTGTATGTCTACCCAATAAGGTTGTTGTGAGGATTGTATAAAAAGACCTGACCCATAGAATGTTCACATATCAGGAAAAGCACTTCACAAGTATAATTACCTAAAGGAAATACATGATGGTAGAAAGAGAGGGAGATAGAGACAGAGAAAAATACAGTATCAGAATAGAAAAGCACTACATTTCAGCCTGACCAGGCAGTCATACAGTGGATAGAACATCCGACTGGGATGCAGAGGACCCTGGTTCGAAACCCCGAGGTCACCTGCTGGCTTGAGCACAGTCTGATCTGGCTTGATCATTTGGCTTGAGCACGGGCTGACCAGCTTGAGCTCGGGGTCAGTGGCTTGAGAATGGGATCATAGACATGACCCTATGGTTGCTGGCTTGAGCCCAAAGGTCACTGGTTTGAGCCCACAGGTTGCTTGCTTGAAGCCCAAGGTTCCTTGCTTGAGCCCAAGGTCACTGGCTTGAGCAAGGGGTCACTAACTCTGCTGTAGCCTCCAGTCAAGGCACATATGAGAAAGCAATCAATGAACTAAGGTGCCGCAAAGTAGAATTGATGCTTCTCATCTCTCTCCCTTCCTTTATGTCTGTCCCTATCTGTTCCTCTTTCTGACACTCTCTGTCTCTGTCAAAAAACAAACGAAAAAACCCCACTACATTTCATAGTACTAAAATCATCATTTTTCTGATAATTATAAATATGTTTTGTGGAACAATTTTTGAAACTATGAGGTATAATTAAGCATGACCTTTCAGTTTTAAACTTTAGGAAAATATAACTTGAGAGGAGGGGTAGAGATGTGAATAAACAAGGAAGAGTCTACACAAAACAGATTTTATAGAATCTGCATATGCGACAGCAATACAAAAGTTTTCTAAACAGGAAAATATGTTTGAATAGTCGTTATTAACATAGCTTCAGCCTCTAGCAACACCTGTTATTAAATAGTCAGACTTGATTTAATTTTCCTGTTGACACCAATTTCCAAACACGAAGCAAGAGCCAAGGTCAATTCTTTCCAAAATGAGAAAGAGACCCCTGTATATTCAGACTTCAAACACATCTTTGTATAATCCTGAATAAATCATAAATTCATGAATAAATGAGACTGGGTTCAAGTTACACAGAAGTTAGAAAAAGTAGATTTTGAGTTTGTTTATGAAAACTTTTAGTTCTCAGAAATTTAGTCAGGTTTTAGATATCAATGAACATGTAATTTATAACAATTACACATAGTAATAGAATGTAACACATATTCCTTTCTTGGGTTATTTTAAATGTATACCAAGAGAGTCAATAACATCAAGCTAAACAAACAGAATTTATTCAGTAATGAGCATTCATAAATATTTTCACTGGATCTGGGTTCTTCCATCTGAGTCTCTCTTCATTTCTATAAGAAATGACACATATTTCCAATTGAATAAGCTCCTCTGCTTGCTTTCTGCTGATTGATGACAAGAGTACCAACGCGCTTTTTATATTTTGAGGTATCCTTGCTTGTTTTAGTAAATGCTGCTAAAATTTCTTTAAATAGTTTGTGAGTTTTCTGCGTTTCCAATTATTCAGTTCTTCCTTTAGTTCATATGCTTTTTCTATTTTATAATTATAAACAGTAAGACAAGTCAGTTGGAAATTGCAGTATTTGGCAGAAAATCACATATCCAGATATGAGATCATTAGGTATTTCTGTAAGTTTCATGTTAGAGCAGGCAAAAATGTTACTGTTGTTCCAGGTTACCACAGGTGCACTTTTCTTCAACCTCCTGTTACATAATCCTCACCATTATTCACTAACTGTTTCATAAAATCTTTTCCAATTTCTGCCATAACCTGATGCCAAGGGCAATGCAACGTATTTGGTTTTTATTATAGCATTGCTCTTTTTCCAGCACTAAATTTCATTCTGGTTATCTAGGGCTATCTGGTTATCTAACAAACTACTTCATAACTAAATGATTTAAAAGTACAATACTTTATTTAATGTCACTTTTTTTTAGACAAGAATGTGAGTAGGCAATTCTTCAATTTCAACTAGAGTTGTGCATTTGTAATCAGAGTATAGTTACTCTGTTCTGGAGGCTGTGGGTGATTTCACACACAGGGCTGGAGCCTTGGTGGGCATGATTGTAAGGCTGGGTCTGATTGATCACTTTTCTTATTTAATGTTGTCTCAGGATCTCTTTAGCATAGTAGCCAAACTTCTTTTTTTGTTTAAATAGCTTTATTGTGATATAGTTGTTCTACACAAATTTACACAGATTTAATATATACAATTTGTTGAACTTGGGCATGAGCATACACCCATGAAACCATCTTGGAACTTCAGGTCTCCAAAGACCAATGTAGAGCTGTCAGTATTCTAAAAGGCAAGTGCTACTTTTCCCGTGAATTTGTGGTCAGAGCAGGTATAGGCCAGCATACCTCAAGGGGAAAGAAAATGAAAGTCAACTTTCATTTGGTGGAATGTCAAAATTCAGGTCTGTCTTTAATCTGCCTTAATCAGGGAACAAATAGGGACAATCAAAACAAATGGAAGTTATAGGGGAAAAAAGTAATACAAATGATAGATATGAATGGTACAAGAATTAAAAATTAATTTCAATGGGTGGGTAAAGTATACTGTAAATAGTGGAAGAAAGATTAGTGAGTTTGAAGACAGTTCAAAAAATTCAGTTATTGAAAAAACTAAAGAGTAAAATAGAAAAATTAACAAAACCACAACAACTTGTGAGACAATATTGAACTTTTTAAAAGACAAGTAATTAAAATTATAGAAGGAGAAGAGAAATATTTAGATGCAGGAAAGAATGTTTTTTTAAAAATCATGTGCAAATACCTCTGTGAAAGGTCCTACCCATTGTAATGCTTTCATTTCCAAAGTCCAAATTGTCAATAGTGAAAAAAACAGATAGATCAATATGAACTGGGGCCTCCAGAAAGTTCTGATTTCTGAAGTTCCAGATAATATAGAGAGCAGTGGATCTCCTGTAAGCAGTTTCTAGTAGAGCATATTTTGTCCAATACTACTTCTGACTCCACTGTTTATAATGTATTTATTGGATAAAGTAGGCTCTATAGAAAAGTGAAAAAGCATCTTATATTACTCTCCACTCACACTCTCCAAGATTCAAAGAGAATATTTCTCTTATCCCTTGAGATGAGCCCTTTTTTAGTTATTTTTAAAAAGCTTGGCAAGGAAACCTTTGATTTAAAAAAATACACTATAGCAAAAAATCCTTTTAAATGTAGCTTTATTCATCATATGTGACTAATTAAATGAAGTAAAGGCTTAGTTTATATTGCAAATAGGTTATTAGACATACAATTTAAAAAAAATTATGGATTTTCATTCTTCACTCATATACTTCTCCTGTTTTGATATTTGACTATTTTCAGTAAGAAAATAAATTAAAATCAATTTTCCTATGATCCACATAATTCTACCACCCTAACTAACTCAGATACTGAAACTGCCCACATTGATTTAAATCAGTAACTGAACAAGAACGCATATGAAGGAGAAGGAACGCTCTCCTTTGTAAAATAAGTGCAATTAATAAATGTAGAAGGAACATGGGAAACAGAAAGTCATTATTAGAAAACCACTGCTGGCAAGATATATTGATGAATAAACAGGGTGTTTACAGCCTCTTGAAATATCTACCAAAAATATGTATTAATTTTAAAGGAAAACATAGTAGCTTTATAGTAGAGAAAATGGATAGACACCATCCTAAGCAAGATGTATGTCACTGTTAATAAACCAGAGACATCATTTAACCCATGACATGAAACACAAACAAGTGATGTACTTCTATGGTATTTTTGGTAAAAGTGCATGATCTTAATTTAATGAGAAAGAAAAAAAAAACAATCTGAAATTCATGGATATTTAATGAAATAACTGACAGATGTTTTTCAGAAGTGTGAAAGTCATGAGAAACAAGGCAAGATTGAGGTACTGTAATAGTTTGGAGAAGATAAGATTAAATAATATGTGGAATTCTAAATTGGATTCTAGATCAGATAAAGGACATCAGTGGTAAAGAAAAATTGGTAATATTCAAATAAACTATGCAGTTAGTTAATATTCTACCAGTGTTAATCTCTGAATTTTTAAAATTAAATTTATTGGGGTGACATTGGTTAATAGGATTATATAGGTTTCAAGTGTACATTTCTCTGATACATGATCTGTATATTGCATTGTGTGCCCACTACCAAAACTCAAGTCATCTTATGTCCTCAAAAATTTAACTCCTCAGTGTTGGTAATTATCATATAGTTAGGCAAAATGTTAATGTTAGAGAAATCTGGGGAAAGGCTATACAGATATTTCTGCATTATTTTAGGAACATTTTTGAAGGTCTAAAGTTATTTTGAAAATAAAACACTTAAAAACAAAGCTATTAATCCCTATCTAGTTTTTCGACACTGAATTCATAGCAAAACTAAAACCACTAGCAATAGAGTGGTAACAAATTATTAAATTTTTTAAAACTGGAAAATAATAATTAAAAACATGTTTATTTAGTGCTTTTATCATATTCAATCCACAGTAAAAAGGGGATTCCTCTTGGTTTCAAATGGTAACATATTCCTTGATACAACATCATTGCATCCACCCATACATTTTGGTAGTCATTTTAAATCTACTATGTCATAAATATTCTATTTATATAAACTTAAACAAATAGCAAGACAATTTAAAATGTATTAATTTGAACAATATACACTGCAGTAATATTGATGTATTTCATACTCATTGAAATAGAAAACGCCAAATGTTTTAGTTGGGTACAAAGAGAAAATTGATTATCTATTTACTGAAGTGGAATAACAGAATATACCAGGGGAGTATACTCCCAATAATCAAAAGGAGAATAAAGAGAAGACAGACAGAGGATGGAAATAAAAGTTGGGGGAAAAGAAGGAATTAGCATTTATTATGAGTTAATGTATGAGACACTTTATTAAGAATATTACATTGATGATTTCATTTCTTCCTCACAACTATATGGAGTAGGTTTTATCATTACATATTCCAATTCTGTACACAAGAAAACTTAGGTGTAGAGAGGATATATAAATAACCAGGTGTTATGGGCTGTACTATGCCCCACCAAAGGCTACCTCCTTGTAACTATGAATGTAGTTTTATTTGGAAATAAGGCCTTTGCAGATGAAACCAAGTCAAAATAATGTCATCCTGGATTAGGGTAAATTCTAATTAATTACCAGTGTCTTTATAAAAGGGAAACTTGAAGGCAGGTATCTGTAGAGGACTAGTGAAGATGGCGGCAGAGATTGGAGTGATGCATCTGTCAGCCAAGGCATGCCGAGAATTGTTGGCAATGGCCAGAGGCTAAGAGAGTGACACGGAACAGATTCTCTCACAGAAGAAACAATTCCTGTCCCATTTTGATTTTGGATCTCTAGCCTTCTGAACTCTGAGAAAATAAATTTCTGTTGTTTTTTAAGCCACCCAGTTTGTGACAAATTGTTATGGCAGCCCTAGAAAGTAACACACCATTTTCCATGGATATTAACTGTCTGAATTTTAATTCAGTCATACTCACTTAAGAATCCACCACTTTGTAATAAGAAGCAATCTGACTAAAATATTAACGTATTTATTGTGTCAAAAACATGTAATGAATCCTATGTTTTCCTGAGATTTATTTTCAGTAAGATTCTGATAAATTGGGAATAAATTAAATGTACTTTTAATTAATTTTAGGTAACCTTGGAAAGAAATATGTTACCTTTATGGTTTTTTTTGTTTTGTTTTGTTTTTGTATTTTTCTGAAGCTGGAAACGGGGAGAGACAGTCAGACAGACTCCCGCATGCGCCCGACCAGGATCCACCCGGCACGCCCACCAGGGGTGATGCTTTGCCCACCAGGGGGCGATGCTCTGCCCCTCCAGGGCGTCGCTCTGCCGAGACCAGAGCCACTCTAGTGCCTGGAGCAGAGGCCAAGGAGCCATCCCCAGTGCCCAGGCCATCTTTGCTCCAATGGAGCCTTGGCTGCGGGAGGGGAAGAGAGAGACAGAGAGGAAGGGGGGGGCGGGGGTGCAGAAGCAGATGGGCGCTTCTCCTATGTGCCCTGGCCGGGAATCGAACCCGGGTCCCCCGCACGCCAGGCCGACGCTCTACCGCTGAGCCAACCGGCCAGGGCGAAATATGTTACCTTTAAATGATTTCTCATGATATGAAGAGGTGTTATGAATAGAAAATGAAAAATAGGGCAATTCTTTTTCAAATTTTAGTTGAATCATGTGATTAAATTTGGTATGTAGCAGAGTGTTGGGCAGATAAAATGTATTATGCTCACTTTGTTAAAGAGGCCGTTGCCCAGGTGTTATTAATGTGTGTTGGGGTGGGCTAAAGGCAGGCAGAATCCTTGTAGCCTGGGGCTTGGTTTTGGGATTAAGCCTTTCCTACCCTTTTTGGTGTAAGGTGGTACAATCCTATCATGCCTCAGAGAAGTGACTTTGTATTAGAGACTTCCCTATTATGTATATTGGATTAAGGGTTTGGATTTCTACACTATAAAATGGGGATGGAACGAGAGTTTGCGCTCTTGGTTCCTGAGGTTAGCATGAGAGAGCGGAGAGAGTAGAGCCAGCAGCTAAAGGAGGCCACGTGGAGGAGGCCAGGAGAAGCAGCCAAGATGGCGGAGTGCTGAGTGAGATGCCAGTTTGTGTAGAGTTTGTATCTGGGATAAGGAATGAAATGGGGAACTGAGGAGAATAAGGTTGGTGAGCTAGAAACCTTTGATTCTAGGAAACTCGGATAAGTCAGTGGCTTTGTGAGCACTGAGTGTGACTGGGTTTTGGAGCCCAGTGTGTGTTTTTACTTGCCCGCCGGGTGCAAGGTAGGATTAAAGGTTATGGCCCACCAGTTTTTGGCTCCATGGTTTCTTTACCGACTGTCCGAATCCAATGCGAACCTGCAAGGGCCGGGCTGCTGTAAGACTGGCAGCCCTGGCCCCGGCTTCTGGCTTTACACAGAGTAAAGAATAATGAGGTCTACATACACTCTACACCAGGGGTCTCAGACTCAACTCAGCATGTGGGCCGCAGAGCAAGATCACAGCCGTTCAGCGGGCCGCACTAGGTCTACAAAAGGCAACTGTTACGCAACACTTTTCACACTGCAGTTGAAAACAAAAAAAAATCAGTACAACAAGCTGTTGGGCAGATAAAATATATTATGCTCACTTTGTTAAAGATGGTGCCTCCCACGTGGAGGCAGTCACCCAGGTGATATTAATGTGTGTTTCTGGGCAGGCAGGATCTTTGTAGCCTGGGGCTTGGTTTTGGGATTAAGCCTTGCCCACCCTTTTTGATGTGGGGCAGTACAATCCAATCATGCCTCGGGAGAAGTGACTTTGTATTAGAGGCTTCCCTATTTTGTATATTGGATTAAGGGTTTTGAATCTGCACTATAAAATGGGGACGGAGCGGGAGCTTGCGCTCTTGGTTCCTGGGATGATTAACATGAGAGAGCAGAGGAAGCAGAGCAGAGAGCAGAAAGAGGCCATGTGGCCAGGAGAAGCAGCCAAGATGGCGGAGTGCTGAGTGAGATGCCAGTTTGTGTAGAGTTTGTATCTGGGATAAGGAAGGAGATGGGGAACTGAGGAGAATAAGGTTGGTGAGCTAGAAACCTTTGATTCTAGGAAACTCGGATAAGTCAGTGGCTTTGTGAGCACTGAATGTGAGTGGGTTTTGGAGCCCAGTGTGTGTTTTTACTTGCCCGCCGGGTGCAAGCTGGAATTAAAGACTATGGCCCACCAGTTTGTGGCTCCGTTGTTTCTTTGCCGACTGTCCGAATCCAATGCAAACCTGCGTGGGCTGGGCTGCTCTGATGGTGGCCCTGGCTGTGGCTCCTGGCTTTACACAAGCACAATCGTACATGCAGTTTACTCAGTGTCACAAAACGACCAGAAACTGTAGTTCGCATCACAACTGCTGTTAACTAAGCTAATATCTAGCTAGGATGCTAGAGAAATGAAAAATACAAGTAGGCCCCTAGGCTTACTTAATTTTATCCAAAAACTTCGTGGATTAGTCTGCGGGCCGCACAAAATTGTTCGGCAGGCCGCATGCAGCCCGCGGGCCGCGAGTTTGAGACCCCTGCTCTACACCATTGTCTTCCTTTAAAAATTAAAGAAACAAGAAAATTATAATTTAACTGTCAAAAATGAATGAAACAAATGGTTACTTTATTCATTTCTCAAGTAACTTAATATATGTCTGCTTTGATTGCTATGGTAGTTAATAAAATCCAAAGCAGTAGTATCTCCTTAATGACAAGGCTAGGGCAACAGCACTTTAAAAATAATACCTGTATTTAAATGTATTTTGTTTTTTTCTGTGAATATATAAAAGCTGAGGAGACTCTTATGTGCCTTGTTATTCACACTGATCTTATACCCAAGAGCTGATAAGGATATGCTTTGCACCTAGAGGCAGGAAAGTGGAATGCCCCACCTGGAGAAAATTCTTCATTACTCAGGGCATCCCTGTGGAGACATTGACTGAAATGAAACTGTGTTTAGATCAGCCCAGCAGGGATACTGTGTGATCCTCTGAACACTTCTCAAAGGTGTTTTTCTATCTTTTACTTGCAATAAACTACATGATAGTCTTTCTTCTAAATCTTTCTTCTATTTTTATGAAATATACATCTTTTTCATTTATATTTAGTTATATATTAGTTTTATGTTAAAAGAGCATTAAATTTTCTGGTTCTAAAACAATAATAAATAAAAATTTATACAATGTGGAAAAGTATAGAATATTTAAATCAAATTATCTTTTTGCAGAAATACTTTTAAAATTTTGAATATTTTCTATAATTCATGTAAATATAAAATAAATGGTTCTTTAAGAAAGTGGTATCATGCTATATATACTCTTTTTTGTCATCTTTTTTGTACTCTTATCTCTTCATTCTTTCCTTTTCTTAGTATTATATATGCATCTCTCATTTTTCAGAGATACAATGTTAATGATTAGTTACATAGCATTTCACTGTATGACTTACTGTAATTAAATGATTGTATTCTTGGATACAATTGTTTTTCCATTATTTACATATCTATAAAGAGAGCATTGCATGTTTATTCCCTTATGACTTACTGTTAAAGAATGCCAAGCACAAATTTCCTAAATTAAACTATTCTTAAATTCATAAACTTAAAATATATTTGGTCATTTATTTCTCAGTGCATAGGTTAGTGGGATCTCTGAATTAAAAGCACTAATTCATAGTTCCTGACTTTCAAATGTCTTCTTTAATATCCTAACCTCCAATAATCTTTATGCTTCACTTTTCCTACTTTGTACCCACCTTCCCTCCTTAGGGCAGTTTCTGGGGACCATCACACATATTTTAGGATGAAGAAGATTTATTAAGCACCTGCCATCTGGCAAGCATCAAATAAATCATGAAGAACATCACTCTATTTTCTTCATTTCTCCATAAGCCTCTAAGTCATTAGTTCTCAAATTACTGACATCTTCTGATAGTCTATGCAAGAATGACCTTTCCTTCCCTTCTGCATATATTTTATCAGTCCAAATGACAGTTCCCATAAATATGCCTGTGCATGTTGGGAAAAGCAAGCATAATATGTAAAAATGTACAAGTGTATGTTTCAAAATTGAACCTTGACTCCTGAAACACACTTAACTGACTGATAGCCTAAAAGCTACTCTAAAAGCTCTGGGAAGGAATGCCCTCTTGTCTGGTGGCTTTGTTCTCATTCCTGATACATGCAGTGAGACTCCTACACAGGCTCAATCTATAATCAAAATTTGTGATTCAACGTTTGGTTTCGGGACTCTGTGGCTTATTGAAAAATAATATATGTTAAATATCCTGTAAGATAATTACTTAGAATCCCCTAATCAGTCAAAATCTATCAAAACTTATCTACAAATAATTATGAAACTTAAGAAATTCAGTCAAGGAAGCTCATTGGATAAAAGTTTTCTATTTGTTTTGTATAACTGCAGCTTCACTCCTGAGGCTATGAACCTCCAGCTGTCACATGGTTGTGATTAATTGGGTCCCTTTCCATCTATAAAGGAAGCCCCACTATGTTTTTATGTTTTCTGGCAAAAATAGAAGTTAGCTTAACACAACATCTTGGCAAATAAGTTGCTGGCATAGAAAGGCAAAACACATGCAAATTGGCAAGAAGAATATCTTGTGTATGTATCCATTTCCAAAAACAGCAGGTGCAAATCCAAATTCACCTTACTCAGTCCTGTAATCAGCACAAACTTATGTAAAAAAAAATGTAAATGCTTGTCTAAGTTAATATTATTCTGGATATAGGTTTAGATGGCCTTGTTTTCATTTCCTGGAAGAGAAAAATCCTGTTTAGAATGTAGAATGAAAATCTCTGTCTCCAGCTAAGAAGAATGATGAGTCTGTATTCTGTTGAATGGAATATTGTTTGCTAGTTCATTTTCTGGTGTTACATGAATAATTTTTATGAATTATAAGGCTCCCATACCATTATATTGAGGGAGTGGCTTTTGACAAGTAATTTTCCACTCTCCATATCCTCTGATTCCTATAACTGTTCTTTATATTTTCAGCAAAAACTACTGTATTTGCATTATATAATTACTATAGTTGCGCATATGGGAGCTGCTTTCATTTGTGTATGTTGTGTATGTGTGTATGTGCTATTTTATAAATAGATTATGCTAATTTAATAGTTCATCAATATGCCCTTTAAACAACAATTTTGTTAGGTTTATGTTTGTTCACTTCCTTTATAGAACATAGTAGGGCACAAAGAATAATGCTGCAGCAACATTCTCCCATATAGACAGATATCAGGGAATTTGCCCTTCTTATAGACATCTACCTTCAAATCACATAGCTTACTTTTCCTCTCACTAACTCTCATTCAATTGTTAAATAAGTGCCGTTGATTCTGTCTCTTTAACATTGTTCATATTTTTTCATAACTATGCCCCCAATTGAGACTCAAATGATCTCATGTAGAAAATTGCTTTTGTCTCTTAAGTATATATTTCTTGTCTCATTTGTATATCATACTTTCAATTGATTTACCGCAGAAGCTAGAGTATCATTTCCAAAAATAAATTATGTCTTTATTTTATGTAAAATAGCTCTTCATTGGCTACAGGATTAACTTTAACTTATTTACTATAATATAAAAATCTCTATAACCTCATCACTGCCTCCTCTTGAAAATTTACTTGGTAAATAAATTTGTGCTTTCATCTGATTCTTTTGTCCATAAAAAAAAGTCTTTCAGCCCTGGCCGGTTGGCTCAGCGGTAGAGCGTCGGCCTAGCGTGCGGAGGACCCAGGTTCGATTCCCGGCCAGGGCACACAGGAGAAGCACCCATTTGCTTCTCCACCCCTTCTCCGCGCCTTCCTCTCTGTCTCTCTCTTCCCCTCCCGCAGCCAAGGCTCCATTGGAGCAAAGATGGCCCGGGCGCTGGGGATGGCTCTGTGGCCTCTGCCTCAGGCGCTAGAGTGGCTCTGGTCGCAACATGGCGACGCCCAGGATGGGCAGAGCATCGCCCCCTGGTGGGCAGAGCGTCGCCCCTGGTGGTCGTGCTGGGTGGATCCCGGTCGGGCGCATGCGGGAGTCTGTCTGACTGTCTCTCCCTGTTTCCAGCTTCAGAAAAAAATGAAAAAAAAAAAAAAAAGTCTTTCAGATGCAAGAATATACCAAAGTAGTACTTGCTTTGAAAATTAGGCATCTTGAGAGTTGTCTTCTCACCTTTAATTACCAGTGCACACCTGGAATCCTGAGTCTTCTAAGAAGAAACCTCCATGGTCCATATAATTTTATCATAAATATATACATTCTGAGTGGTTTTAGATGTTATTAATACATGTAATTCCAAATTTTAGACTGTAAATTCCTTAATACCATTTTTAATCCCCAGAGAATATTTATTTATGGAATGAATACTGCCCTTTAATTAAGTTTACCAGGCCTTTTGAATTCTGAGGGTTAACCCATCTTTTCTGACCACAGCTGATCAACTCCTGCCTAAAAAATAATAAAAAGTCTCCAACCCCAAAATTATTGCCAAACACACAAAACATTTTCTAACCAGCATCATCTTCAAATAGTTAAATTTCTGATCTAAAAATCCATGAGGTAGAATAAAATAGGTATTGGGTTAAGGCATTAAAATTTCATTAGTTTATTACATAGTATTAGGTAACCAATATTCCTACTAGTCATGTACGCTTCCACAACTGCACTGGAAAATCATTTGGAACTATCGACGAAAGTTGAACTTGAGTGTGTCCTATCACTTATCATTTCCACTCCTAGGTGTACACTGAAAAGAATGTCTGCATGCCTATAATAGCACTAGTTGAAATGGCCAAAAAATGAAGACATTTCAAATGTCTAACAACAGAAGAGTAGACAAAGTGTATTTTATTCATAAAATATAATATCATGCAAAAATTAAAATGGGCAAACTGCATCCATGCACATCAAAGTGGATGAATCTTTCAAGAGGGAAAGCAGCCAGACACACCATACTTCATATCAAATGATTACATTAAAAAAACAGGTAAAACTAATATATCGAATAGAATTCAGGAGAATGGTTCACTTTGTGGAAGAAGCAGAGCACAATAATTGAGCATGGACAGAAAATCAACTCATAATGTTCTATTTCTTCGTCTGGGTGGTGGCAACATAAGTGTGCTTATTGTGTCATAATACACTCTACCTATTGGTTATACTCCCAAAAATGCTTAAGAACAAGAGAGTATCTCTGATTTTTTTTCTTAAGAAGATTCAAGTGGATATTGCATCTCAGTTTCCAAAATTAAATAATCATTTTGAAGAAATACTTTGAGATGAAGAAAGTTGAAAAACACGGAAACACGAGGACTAAATAAAATGAAATAAAAAAGAACATAAGGAGCAGGTAGGATACAACAAAAAGTGCAATTGGTAAAGTAGAATAAAGATTCAAAAAGTTTCCTGGAACTAACATGATCAACTCAAAGGGAAATGAGAAAAAGGGGAGGCATGGATGGAGATGATGACAATAATTCCATACCTCCTTATCTAACAGGACTCCCAGGGAAGATAATCACATCAGATAGACCATAAGCAATGAAAGGGAAAGAATGAGAGAGATGGGGGAGGGGGCATTGACTTATAAAATTTAGAAAAGTATCGTATTAAAAATGAAGTTACCGACTATAGCAAAATTAAATTAAAAGAACATAGTCTTTGAAAAGTTTTACTGAAAAATACAATGAAATCCTCGAGGAGGCAATACGTTTCTTTTAAAGCCTATTGCTTTGTACTCCAAATACGAAAAGGAAATGAGACTTATGGGAAACAGAATGAACTCTAAGAATCTTATGCCTAATTTGCCACTCCTGTTAAAGTAATTGAAAGGTATTCTCGTATATTCAGAGAGTAAGAAAGTTTGCACCACAATAGTCTTACTGAAAGAAGAATGTACTCTTAAACATATTTGACCAAAATTTAAATAATTTTGAAGAAGTGTGACTGGAAAAACAGTAAAATGATTATATAATAAATATTAAATTACTTATATTAATAATAATTAGTATACTTAGGACATGTAAAATATTAACATCAAAAGACCAACTAATAATTGAACAAATTTAATTCAATTTAGTTCAATAAAATTAGAAAGAAAAGATGAACAATATAATAAATTGGGAGTATGAGGTAAGAAAAAATAATGCTAAATGTATCATTTTTATATATGTTGCCAGGGTCTATATATACCACTATACCTTCCTTTAATAATTAAAGTAAGTTCAAATATATTCTATAAAGCATATGACTATTCACTAGTAGAAAATAATGTATATGTTTAATATCAATGAGTAAAAAATTCAAATAAGCAGTATAGATACTGCACATATTAAAAAATCCCCAGAGCATTCAATGAATAATATAGTAAATGTTAAAAAAACAACTAAGATCAGAAATACACTAAAGACCAAGAGTTTTAGAAACAAAAAATAATAATGAAAGAGCTTTTTAACTTAGCACATATTATATACTCATAACATATCTTTTCTTACATAACCCTACATACAACTCAGTTCTGTGAGTGAAATTATACCCATTTTGCTAGTTAGGAAATTTAGGCCTCAAGAAATTCAATATCTAAAACAAGTCACCTAAAAGTGCTAAAAACATAAATGAACAAAGTCTAAATAATCTCAACGCCTTCACACATGGCCACAGTAGTTGGGTTCATTCTTAAAGCTGTTTACAATAAAAAAATGATAATGACTGGTTAGCCATAAAATATTTGACAGATGTTTATCAAGTAGATACCAACCATTAAACATTGAAAATACTATAAGGGATATGTTACTATTATGTAAAATTAGATTAAAATAGAAACTTTTATACAAGGTTGTTTTCATATTAATAAAATGTAGTATTCACATTTGATAATTAACACTCATTGACTTTCTGGATATAATGTTAACAATTATAGAAAGCTAAAAATGTGGTAGCCAAAGAAAACTTGTCAAAAAGATAATTTCTTGGAAACGGAAACACTTTTTCAATAAATCACTAGAAAAGCAGGCACACTACATGCACAGAAGTTTATAGTTATGGAAAATATGAAATGAAATCACATACACAGACATACATATCATACATGAGCCCATGTTTGTTATAGCACATCAACATTTTCTAGGATGCTACTCTTCTGATTGTTTACTCATAGGCTATTTCTTGCAAAGATAGAAATAGAAAACGGTAAATTATTACAGAACATTTCCCATTTATATTTTGATCCTGGTATGCCTCTCATTGGTGCCAGAAAGATTTCATTCCTCTGCAACTGTATTTTCCTTCTCTCATTCTTTTAGTCTATTTCCCAAACTCTGAAATCCTGCTGGTAAGTAAACACAGTATTCAAAATCATATGAAAGTTGTCTTCGAGTACTCCACTGTTTTATATATTTGAATTTTCCATTTATTTGCTATTAGAAAATATGATAGGATGAGTAACATAGCATAATTACCATACTTATTTATATTGTATCTCCATATTAAACAATGTACTTTGAACACCTTGAGGGTTTGGTTCATGTTCTATTCCAATTTCCATTCCACAGCTGACCCAGTATCTGGAATATATGAAGACTTCAGTAATATTTATATCCAATGGGTCTGAAGTGAACTTATCAAAATGTAGTATCAATTCAGAGATTCTCTTCCCAATTTAAATAAAGTACAAAGCTTTCTATCAAGATATTGAAAGCATTAATCTTTTTAATCAATACAATGAAAATAAAGACAAATTGAATTTAGATAAATCCAAATACCCAATCCAACTGAATTTTTGTGAATTGAATATTGCCATATTTCATATTTTTTAGTACTTGAGAATTGTTAGAAATGAATTTTGTCTCAGGCTTTTTCCACAATAAAATTACAGTTCAGGTTTTAAAAGACAAACAACCACAAACAAACAGAAAGCAAACCTGCTGCTGTGTCGAGGGAGCCTTCAGGCATCAGATTGCTGACAATGGCATTTGACCTCTCAGTTTCTTCTAACCCTGGCATTCTGTGATTTTTAAAAATTTCCTTTTGACCTAGAATTTATCCTTATGTAATTTCAATGCTCTTGCTTTCTCTGAATCTGTGGACATATGCTGCTACTGACTCTTTCTGTTATTTATTTATGTGCATACTTTGATTTTCCTTGAATGAAAAAATAACCTTGTCTGATCAAGTCACACGACTATACCCAGTTCCTGTTTTAAGCAGCCAACTATGCTCAAGGGAAAATTATGAAACTGAGCAGTACAGTATAGATCCATAGAACCCAGAGACCTCAACTTTGTTATATAGAAATGAAACTTCCCACACTGATGGATACCCTCATATATTTCAAGTATATAAGCTGAACAATGATATGGAGAGTTTAAGAGAAAAAAGAAACTTCTTAGATAAAACTAATCAGTAGAATATTTGATTCATTAAATTTTCAAATGCCCTTATGTTTTAATTTCATTATACACTTGGATGTCCTGTTTAGTGACATCTTTCTAAAATGAAGTAATTCTCTTTGGCACAAGAGAACAGTAGACTGTAACATCGCACTTTGTGGTGAATATAGCATTAATCCGGAGTATATTCAATCTGAAAAAAAAAAACTCTTCACTCTGACAGTGTTTTTTAAGTGGTAGTGTGAAATATTTATATTTTAAAGATCATATTTACTATGGTGCGTAAAAATGTTGAAGAATCAAATTCCGTTTCTTATTATGAATATAATAAACACTTTTGTTTGTTTTGTGGTCTTGCTGAGTAAAACACAGTAACAACACTGCCTGTCTGCATACTCACATTGTTTGAGTAAATCAACTTAGATCATATGACTAAGTGTACTTTCAGCTCCAATCAGCATTTGAGGGCTCTTTAAGATCACTTCATATGCATTTTACCATTTAACCTTCACAACCATCTCCATCTTCTTTAAATACAGGAAACAAGCCAAGTTACGTACACCAGTCTATAAACTGGCAAAGTTGTTCATTCAAATCCAGTCAGTCTAACACAGGAAGATCATCATGCTTGCCTTAGACTTGCAATCCATTTCACAATTTAGAGTTGGCTCTTACTTACTTTGATACTCATAGCAAATTGGAAAATTAGGGAAACTGATATTGTTTTAACTTTTATAATTTCAGCAACATCAGAGAAAAGGGATGGAGTCAATGATATGAAAAAAATCTTTTAAACAAATTCCATTTCCCCTTTATTAAACAGATTATAAGCAAGGATCTCAACCTCACTTTTTCTTCACTTGCTACCGTTCCTTCCTTTATTTTTTTGTCTTTAGTCTTCTATGATTCTTTCTGTCCCAATCTTCCTACCTCTCCTTCACCTATTATCAAGAGTTTCTGAGTGTCTACTATACAATATTTTGCTTTTCTCTCTTATGGGAAAGAAAATGGACTTCAGATTGAAAAAGACAGAAACACCAACATTAAGTGAAAATAGAAGTACAAGATGTGACAGAAAATAGTAAGAGCTAAATTTGCACTTCCAAGAAGCCCAAATAAGTAGTTCCAATTGAATTAAATGGTAGTTGTCTAAAACTTGTGCAAATAATCACACCTCGCTGCTGAATCGAACTCAAAATATTGAATAAAATAGTTCCCTCAGTCTAGGAAAAAGGTAGAACATTCTGGTCAGAAATATTCCTCTGATTTGGATAAGATTTTAAAATACTTGTCAAGTATGTTTCTATTAACTAAAGATGAAATAGATGTTTAATCTACAGTTTTTGGTAATACATTCACTGCTGAAAAATAAGACAAATCACAGAAAAATATAAATTTTTAAACGGAAATGTTATATGAGTTCAGAATAGGGAAGTGCATAATAATATAATTATTTTATTGTTATATTATATTAAAAATAGCTACAATTTCTCAATGACATGGAATCAAATACTTTATTAATTCATCAAATACGTATTGGAACATTTTATGTGCCAGACACTATCCCCAGTACTGGGGATATCAGTGAATATCAAGATGAAGATATTTGCCTAATAAAATAACATTAGAGCATCAGGATAGTTTTCAGTTCAAGAAATCTTTTTGTCAGAAAAATTTCAGATAAGAGTTTTAAAAAAGAAGGTAGATTTTTAAAAAGTAACAGATTACTTAGATGGTATAAAGGATAAATTTTTCAATGAATATAAATGCCTAGTACCAGTAGTTTCAATATTAATAGAATTTGGAACAAAGGCTCCTTTGAACTCTAGGTTGTTTTTTTTTGGGGGGGGGGTTACTTACTTTTTAACCTCATTCTTTTTTGTCAATATAACTTTTGGTAATCATTTTAAAAAGTGTTATAACCTGGTAATAAAGAAATTATGTTCTGGGCTCTGCCAGACATGGGTCAGATTCTAGCTCAGTCACATAGATTTATGAGTAACTTCTCTCTGGATTAGTTAAGCTTTTTAAAACTTAGTTTTTTTTTATTTATAAAATGATCTACTTATTAATTTATTTATTATGTTTTTTGTGAGAATGAAATGAGAAACTATTTTAAATATGGCACCATATTTTTAAATACCACTTCAAAAATGCCAGTATCATGCTGATCTTGGTCAGACTGATGTAGGGGTGTTTAAAAGCATATTTTTACTAGACCACATAAGAACTTTTCCTTGAGATCTTATTCTTTACAAGACAGCCTATCAATGCAATGAATTAGTCTAGTGAATGACACAGTTCTTATAAAAGTTGATGGAGTGAAACATGCAATAACTACGATGTCTTTCGAGACATCCTAAGATACTAATACTCTGTGAGACAGATAATTGTTAATCATGTTGACTTCTCTGATGCTGTTCCAATGCTTTATATTTCAAGCCCCAAGTCTGCTGTCCCAAATGTTTAGCATAATGTTGAGAATTCAAAAGATAGAGGATTTGGGCTTCTTGGAAGTGCAAATTTAGCTCTTACTATTTTCTGTCACATCTTGTACTTCTATTTTCACTTAATGTTGGTGTTTCTGTCTTTTTCAATCTGAAGTCCATATTCTTTCCCATAAGAGAGAAAAGCAAAATATTGTATAGTAGACACTCAGAAACTCTTGATAATAGGTGAAGGAGAGGTAGGAAGATTGGGACAGAGCCCTGGCCGGTTGGCTCAGCGGTAGAGCGTCGGCCTAGCGTGCGGAGGACCCGGGTTCGATTCCCGGCCAGGGCACATAGGAGAAGCACCCATTTGCTTCTCCACCCCTCTGCTGCGCCTTCCTCTCTGTCTCTCTCTTCCCCTCCCGCAGCCAGGCTCCATTGGAGCAAAGATGGCCCGGGCGCTGGGGATGGCTCTGTGGCCTCTGCCCCAGGCGCTAGAGTGGCTCTGGTCGCAATATGGCGACGCCCAGGATGGTCGCAACATGGCGACGCCCAGGATGGGCAGAGCATCGCCCCCTGGTGGGCAGAGCGTCGCCCCATGGTGGGCGTGCCGGGTGGATCCCGGTCGGGCGCATGCAGGAGTCTGTCTGACTGTCTCTCCCTGTTTCCAGCTTCAGAAAAAGAAAATGAAAAAAAAAAAAAAAAAGATTGGGACAGAAAGAATCATAGAAGACTAAAGACAAAAAAATAAAGGAAGGAACGGTAGCAAGTGAAGAAAAAGTGAGGTTGAGATCCTTGCTTATAATCTGTTTAATAAAGGGGAAATGGAATTTGTTTAAAAGATTTTTTTCATATCATTGACTCCATCCCTTTTCTCTGATGTTGCTGAAATTATAAAAGTTAAAACAATATCAGTTTCCCTAATTTTCCAATTTGCTATGAGTATCAAAGCAAGTAATGCTTTCAAAAGATAGAGGACGATGGCCAAGCACATTTTACCCGGGCTAAAGCGTATTGCTGGTAGGGGATGAGCCCGTATGAATTGGGAATAAATACTGGATGGAGATAGTTCCTGAGAAGTGTAGAGAGATCAGTAGAAAATACAAAAATACAAATTCACTCATAAAGCACACTGAGGAATTTCTTGATATATAAAAATGTATCTGTGGACATTATTTTTTAAAATGTAGAATAGAAGAGTCCCGCAGAAATGAAAAAAACAAACAAACTAGGAGGTAAAAGTACAAACATCCATTTCTATAGGGAAATTTAAATTACAAAATAAAGTTTAAATTCAGGAATTCTTTGGTTAAATGACTTTATATAAAGGATCTGCAATCTTTTCATGATTTTGTTTCAATTGATAGAGCTTTCAAGTTCACAATATCTTAAAAATGAAATTGTGATACACAATGTTTTTCCAAGTTGGGACTGCCTACATAATGTCTGTGACTTAAAATAGCAATGAATCCAGCTTACTCACACAGTAAAAAGCTGTCTTTTATGATCTTTTAATTAGAGTACACATTTCTCCCTTGATACTTACAGTGAAAGATTATGTACTTGGAAAGCCATAATGAACTTCTAATGACAGTTGAGTATGGGACCTTGGGAATAGTTGCCCTCAGCAAGAAATACAAAAGTGTGCCTGACCAGGCACAGTGGAGCAGTGGATAGAGAATCAGACTGGAGCACGGAGGACCCAGGTTCAAAACCCCGAGGTCGCCAGCTAGAGCATGGGCTCATCTGGTTTGAGCAAGGCTCACCAGCTTGAGTCCAAGGTCGATGGCTTGAGCAAAGGGTCACTCGGTCTGCTGTAGCACCACGGTCAAGGCACACATGAGAAAGCAATCAATGAACAACTAAAGGTGCCACAACAAAGAATTAATGCTTTTCATCTCTCTCCCTTCCTGTCTGTCTATCCCTATCTGTCCCTCTCTCTGTCTCTCTATGTCTCTGTCACACACACACACACACACACACACACACACACACACACACACACGAAAGGCAAAAGTGTGCTGGTAAATATATTAACATACTTTTTCATGTTTTTGGTATTATTACTAGCTGGTAAAAAAATTTTATTAGAGAGACACAGTGTATAAAAATTTTAAAAGATGTTATTATTCTATATGACACAGGCACATTTATGGTTTGTTTAGCTTTGTACAAGTATTTGCCAAGTACTCTCCACTTATTCTTTCTAAGTATGAGTCAAATATAATTTTGCCCTCAAATAAATGACTGGAATTAGGCAATTCTGTGAAAAAGAGATTTTATCTTTTATCTTTCTCAGGGGAACAGATTTCCTTCATCATTTGACATTTGCTAATGTTAGATACAAGACTATAAGTGTACAGAATTACTGTAGCTTCCGTGGTGACAGTAGTGAACATGCAAATCATAATGTAGACAATAACCTTATCATCTCAAGGAAGATAATTTCAAGACCTATTCAGTGATGCTATTTCTATCAAAGTTCAGCATCTCTAGGTAGTAAGAGTGATGTGTGACTTGTTCTATTTCAACACTTTATTTTACAGATGTTTGCACTTTTATTTATTTAATATTTTTAAACAGTGTCTCCTGTTGGTGTACAAAATTTAGTGCTCTTAATATTGCTCGTTTTTAACAGAAGAATGAAATTGTATATCAAAATAAAGCTTTTAAGAAGACACAAAATTTTACTAGAAAAGATAAAATTGAAAATTGCAGTCACACTGTAAAAAGAAAAATAATTTCTATGAGAAACAATAGTTACAGAAGAAAGAGTAGGGCTAGTTGGAGAAAACACTGGTGAGAGAGGCGGGCACACCCACTCCAGATGGTTCTCAGACTCGGTTCCATGAAGCTGCTGATTGCATCCCTGTCCAAAGACACATATAACTTGTAACATAATTCTTTAACTTCCTACGCTGTATTTTCTATAACTATAAAGCAACATCTTTACTCATTTTCCTTTTATAAACATTTATCTTGTTTCAAAATTTTCCCTAATATCAATAAAAACTGTACTTATTTAGGCATCCTGATAACTACCTCTGGTATAAGAGTTTCTCTGGAAAAAGAATATATTTAGAAACAAAACTGTACGGTCTTAGATTTTTTTTTTTTGTACTTTTCGGAAGTTGGAAATGGGAGGCAGTCAGACAGACTCCCGCATGCACCCGACCGGGATCCACCCGGCATGCCCACCAGGGGGTGATGCTTCGCCCATCTGGGCCGTTGCTCTATTGCATCCAGAGCCATTCTAGTGCCTGAGGCAGAGGCCACAGAGCCATCCCCAGTGCCTGGGCCATCTTTGCTCCAATGGAGCCTTGGCTGTGGGAGGGGAAGAGAGAGACAGAGAAGAAGGAGAGGGGGAGGGGTGGAGAAGCAGATGGGCATTTCTCCCGTGTGCCCTGGCCGTGAATCGAACCCGGGACTCCTGCATGCCAGGCCGACGCTCTATCACTGAGCCAATCAGCCAGGGCCTAGATTGTTTTTTTTTAAGTGTTGTAATATCTTTACACATGACATGTAGTTAATTTTCTGCTAAAATTTACATTTTGACAAAACTTGACACTTTTAAACTACTTGACTATCCTCAATAAAATTCATGTAATAATATTAAATTGTTGATGCAATTAGAATTTTCTTCATTACTAGTAATTTCAAGGATTTTATTTCATATACTTTAAATTTTTTTTATTACAGTTTAAATTCAACATGAATTTATATTAGAAACAATAGTCACAGAAGGAAGAGCACAGTTATTTGGAGGAAACACTTTTGAGGAAACATTAGTTGGAGGTGTACAGCATAGTGATTAAACATGTGAATTAATGTTTTGGGTTTCCTTATATATGTGCAAAAATACAAACACTGGGTCATAAGGCAGTTCTCTTTTTAATTTTTGTTTACCATAGTAGCTGCACCAGTCTGCATTCCCACCAACAGAGCACAGGGTTCCCTTTTCTCCACATCCTTACCAACACTTGTTGTTTGATTTTTTGATGATAGCCATTCTGACAGGTGTGAGGTGATAATCTCACTGTGGTTTGAATTTGCATTTCTTTGATAATTACTGACCTTGAGAATCTTTTCATAAGTCTATTGACCATCTGAGTGTCCTTTTTGGAGAAGTGTGTATTCAGGTCTTTCTTTGTCTCTGATTATAGCCTTTGTTTTAAAGTCTACTTTATCTGATAAAAGTATTGCTACCCCAGCATTTTTTGTTTGTTTCCTTTGAATAAAATATTTTTTCCAACCCTTTACTTTTGGTCTGTGTGTGTCGTTCTTTCTGAGGTGGGTATCTTATAGATAACACATATATAGATAGATCATGTATTTTTATCTATTTAGCTACTCATTGTTTTTTGATTGCACATCTAATTCATTTACATTTAAAGTGATTATTAATAGGTACATATTTATTGCTATTTTATTCTTTAAAATAGAAAACAAAGAATATCACTACACAATGATAAAAGGATCAATCCAAGAAAAAGCTATGAAAATTTATGCACCCAACATAGAAGTACCTAAATATATGAAGGAAATTTTGATGGATATAAAGAAAGAGATTGACAGTAATGCAGTCATAGCAGGGGCATTTAATACCCAATTGACATCAATGGATAAAGCTACCAGACTGAAAATCAAAATTAAAACAAGAACCTTAATGTCACACTAAAACAGCTGGATTTAACTGACATTTGCAGAACATTCCTTACAAAGCATCTGAATATACAGGCTTTCAAGTGCACATGGGCAATTTTCCAGGATAAACCATACACTAGGACACAAAACAAGCCTCAATAACTATAAAAAGACTGAAATCATATCAAGCATCTTCTCTGACTACAATGGTAGAAAACTAGAAACCAGTTATAAGAAAAAAACTGAAAAGCACACAAACACATGGAGGTTAAATAAAATAGAACTAAACAATAAATGGGTTAACAATGAAATCAAGGAAGAAATAAAGGGGTACCTTGAGACAATTGAAAATGAAAACACAGAAACCCTAAACCTATGGGACACAGAAAAAAGCAGACCTACCTCAGAAACAAGAAAAAAGTCAAACAGTCTAACCTTACACCCAAAGAAACTAGAAAAACAACAACAAACAAAGCCCAAAGTGAGTTTCAGGAAGGAAGTAATAAAGAACAGAGTGGAAATAAACAAAATAGAGACTAAAAAATTACAAAAGAGCGATGAAACCAAGAGCTGGTCCCTTAAAAAGATAAGATTGGAAAAACTTTTAACCAGACTCAAGAAAAAAAGAGAAGAGGAGCCAAATAAATAATAACAGACTTGACATAGGAGAAGTAACAACTGATAACACAGAAATACAAAGGATTGTAAGAAAATATTATGAACAATGATATGCCAACACATGGGGCAGCTTGAAAGAAGCGCATAAATTCCTAGACACATACAATCTTCCAAAATGAATCAAGCAGAAGTAATCGGAATAGACAGATTACAACTAACAAAATTGAAGCAGTAATCACAAAACTACCAACAAACAAAATTCCTGAATGGGATGGCTTTACAGGTCAATTTTACCAAACATCTGAAGGAGAACTTACCATTTATCCTTCTCAAATTATTCCAAAAAACTCAACAGAAGGGAAAGAAGGGAAAGCTACCAAGCTCATTTTATAAGGCCAGCATTATCCTAATTCCAAAACCTCATAAAGGCACTACAAAGAAAGAAAACTATTGGCCAATTTCCCTCATGAACACTGATGTAAAAGTCTTCAAAAATATTAGCAAATTATATTCAGCAATACATTAAAAAGATCATACATCATGACCCTGGCTGGGTGGCTCCACAAATAATGCTTTGGCCTAGTGTCTCAGAGGTCGCAGGTTCAACCCCCGGTCAGGGCACGTACAAGAAGCAATCAATGAGTACACAATTAAATAGAACACATAAGTGAAACAAAGAGTTGATGCATCTCTCTCTCTCTTTTTCTCTCTCCCTTTATTCTATTCATCTCTCTGTATCTTCTTCTCTCTCCCAAATCAATGGGGAATAAAAGATTATACATCACGATTAAATGGGATTTCTTCCAGGGATGCAGAGTTTTACAATATCTGCAAATCAATAAACATGATACATCACATAAACAAAATAAAGTATAAAAGTTATATAATCATATCTATAGATGCAGAAAAATAATTTGACAAAATCCATCACTCATTTATGATTAAAAAAAACTTGCAGCAAGTAAGAATTGAGGAAACATAAGTCAACATAATAAAGGCCTTATATGACAAACCCACAGCTAACATCATACTAAATCAGGGGGGAGAAGGAGAAGGTAAATGTGTTTCTCTTAATATATGGAACAAGACAAGAATGAACATTTTTACCACTCTTACTCAAACCAGTACTGGAAGTCCTTGACACAGCAATAAGACAAGAAAAAAAATACATTCAAATTAAAAAGGAAGTAAAACTGTCATTATTGGCAGATGACATTTTACTGTATATAGAAAACTCTAAAAATTACACCTAAAAACTTGTAGACCTGGTAAAGAAATACGGTAAAGACTGAGGTCCTCATAAATCATAAAGAGGACCTGGTATTCTTCACACTGAAAATAACGTGGCTGTATGATAAAGTTAAATAAAAGAGGCCATACAGTCAATATTTTAGGTTTTTCAAGGTAAATACATCTCTGTTGCCAATCAATCAAGGTAATTTTTGTTAGTAAAAGCAAGATATCTTCATTTACATCAACTATGTGAAAACTGACTCTTTTCAGAAATTTTAATTATGATACTATGAAAATGCTCTGAATAGTAGCTAAATAAATAAAATTGAACAACAAATAATCAGTTACTCAGATATTACTATAAAGTTGGAAGTTTTGAAGTGTACTAACCAAAAATATTTTTAAATAAATATTAGTAAATGTGTCCAGCTTCATTATAACTTGAACAGGCTGAGTACAATATACTATTATTTCTTTATTCTAGTATAAGAAATACAATCGTCTTAAGATGGATGTCACAATGAAAACTGTAAGGATAGAAAGTGGTAAACAACATAATGAAATAAGTGTTTTGAAAAAAAGTTGATTTGCATCACTCAAGTGCAATTAAACTTGTCTTAAAATTAAAGCACAATAAATCCTCAAGTTCAGCCTTGATTATCTGTGAGTTAGTGAGTAAGATGAAATATTCATGGTGGTAATGTAAAGTATAACACTTTGATAAAAGCCAAAATCATTCACAATAAGCTACTAGTAATTTCACATAAAGCAAAATCTCACTATGGGATTCTAGGTCAGTCAGTGAAGCACACTATATAGTAATTTTATGATATATATAGTCAATATTATTTATAGTGGAGTTATTTATTCATGAGTCAAGTTCAGATATTATACCTGTGTATATAGTTTTAATATTAGTTTAAAGTAAAATCTGGAAATACTATATTGGAGATTATTTTGGTCACAGACCTTGAGTATTGCCATACAGATACTGATCGAAGCTGCACAACTGAGGATGAATATGAGTCATAAAAGTCAGTCTCTTCGCCGTGCTGTGTACCCTGGCAAAGGCTGTAAACACTTTAAAAAGCTGTCTTTTAATAATCCTCACAAAAATGCTATAGAGCTAAGACTGGGCTGATTCAGTTTTTCCCATCATCAATATGCTATCAACATCTCTTTATATTGCTAATCAAGTACTGAATGACAATTAGGTTAGAGAAAAAATGACTGTGATAAGGTTAAGGTGCCAAAACTTTGTCATTATGAATTAATTAGCATCCTCATGAACAGTTTTCTCATCTGAAAAATGTCAGTTCTCCCAACCTTCTAGGCCATATTTCTAAATAATTGCTTTACCAATTCTACCAATATGCCAATTTGGTGTAATCAAAACAAATTTATTACCTATCCAGTCTAAGCTGCTCCTCCTCTTCTCCCTTTCTTTAAGTTCACATTTATATCAACTAGTTTAAAACTTCATCAGCAATACTTATTTTTTTCTCACACCCATTTGACACCATATCAAACACAACCTTTATTTAGTGTCTCCTTGCTCTAATTCATCATGTACCTTATTGCTCCTTACACATTTCACAACTCTAGTTTTGCCATTTTCCATGTCTAACATCTTCAAAGGCTCTTTATTCTCTGCACAATTACTTTTAAATTACTTACCCTGGTATTGAAAGTCATCCATAAATTGCTCCAAATTGCCTTTTTCAACTATCTTTTCAGAATTTACCCTAGACAAGACATTTTCACATAGATGAGTCTCACAAAAAAATGCCTTACTCAAAATATTGACTACCAATACATTTTCCTGAAATCCCAGTATCTTTCATGCACTTATTTTTAATAGCTTATTGAAATAAAATGTACATATAATATAATTCATTCATTTAAATTATCACAATTAACTGGTTTTTAGTATATTCACAGAGTTGTGCAACCATCACCACAATCAATTTTTATCACACCAAAAATTACTTCTATATCCATTAGAAATCCCTCCTTATTTCTCCCGAATTATCATCATGCTCTAAGCAAAGGTATGATAGAGGAGTGGGGAGGCAAAAAAAGGTACTCACGTTTCCTTAGGAGTCACAGTTGATAAGTCATATTCATTTTTTTGTTCATTTATTATTGTTCAGCAAGGAGTACAGAGGTTTTTTTTTGTTTGTTTGTTTTTTCACTTTCTACTTTAAAGATTTTATTTATTCATTATAGAGAGGGGGGAGAGAGAGAAAAGGGGGGAGGAGCTGGAAGCATCAACTCCCATATGTGCCTTGACCAGGCAAGCCCAGGGTTTTGAACCGGCAACCTCAGCATTTCCAGGTTGACGCTTTATCCACTGCGCCACCACAGGTCAGGCAGTACAGAGGTTTTAAAAGGGGCTGGGAAACGTAATCTTCAGCTAGAAAGTTATGTTCCCAGGTAAAACTTGAGATTGCATCATTACAAAGAAGAATGTCTCAGTGGATAATATTAAGTAAGATCAAGAATATATTAGACATTATTAAGATAGTTTTAGCAAATGAAAATTTGGGAAGACCTATTTTCTGCTATGAAAGGAAAGGAGTATTAAAATATACTGCATAGGAGGAACATAACCAGATACCAAAATGTTGTGAGTTGAGGAAAAAACACTTATTTTGTTGTGAGTAAGCATATTATGTAAACAGTAAGAGAAAATACTTAAGAAATACAGTATATTGCATTCGTACCTATTACTGTAATTTGCCAATTAGATAAATTATATTATATAAACTAGAGTTAGCAGATTTTCTATAGCTATGCAATTAAGGATAACATATATGATCAAAAGAACCATTATATGCCTAACTTTGTCTGAAATATTGATTGAAATATTAAGTAGCATTGATTTAATCCTAATAAGTAATTGTTGTTCAAAGTGTAATTTTTGTCAAATAAAACTACTGATATCCTGCAATTCTCACATTAAAAGAAATGATTAAGGGCTTATTTTAAACAGAAAATATTATTAGTAGAAAGGATGACATTATTTCTGTATTAAAAAAAACCCAGCAATTCATTTATTTTTGTTCCCAAATGAATTCTTAATGAGACATTTTGTTACAGTATAGCTCTTTCTAAAGAACTTGTGAGTAAAAAATAATACTATTGTAAAAATTCTTCTACTTATGTTTATTTTTCTCTTTCAATTTTAAGATGCTCTTCTTGAAAATTTGTAGCTCATCTTTTGTGAGATATCTTTAAAATCTTCCCTTTTGATGTGTTTTTGCATTGTCACTTAAATTGATTTAAGGCTTTTATATGTTCAATTATATATATATATACAAATATATATATATATTCTCTACTCCCAGCAAAACACAAGGCTGGTCAACTTAGAATAATAAAATAATAGGCTAAGGTGAATTATTTACAACACATTTAAAAATCAAAAAGTCTAGATTTAAAATGTATCAAGTACTTTTATTGATTTTAAATATGATAAAACATACCATGAACAAAGAATATGACCAGCAATTCATAAAAGAGGAGTTTAAAATTACCAATAAATATATGTAAAAATGTCAACACCAGTAAACAGAAAATTGCACATTTAAACAAATTGTATTTTAAAACTCCAAATAGAAAAAAATGACAGGAACAAAAATCTTACTTTAGGGAAGAAGAGAAAATGTAACTCTTACCATGATGGTAGACACTTGAATCCGGACAGTCATGACGTAGAGCAATGTGACAGCATCTAGTAAAGTTGATAGTGCAAATAAGCCCTCATCTCCACTTCAAGAAATATGTAATTAAACATTAATTTTTTTCAAAAGGAGTTATGTAAAAGAATGTTCACTGCAGTAGTATTTTAATGATAAAAATCTAAAGCAAATAAATGAATATCTTTATAGAAATTAATGCTGTGTGATAATTAAATAAATGAGTTATAATTTTTGTATTTATCAACCATGAATATATTGTAAAAAATAATTCGAAGAGGAAAATTACAAGCTTTATCAATGGCATATAGTTTCAACTCCAATAAAAACCAGAAACAACTTTATGTTTTAAGCATGTATATAAATATATATATTATATTAAATTAAACTGTAGAGATATTCATAAAAGTCATCCCAATGTGAATTATGTGGTTTGTACAGGAATAGAAAAGGCAGGGAAAAATACTAGGATGTGATGAGCTTCTTTAAAAAGACAATGGCTGTTATATCTGACATGAGTAATCTGTTGATTAAATACAAAATAAATGATTCTCAGGTAAATGTATGCATATTGACTGCATCGTTATTTACAAATGTAAAATAGTAGATACAATATAGCATACAATGAATCAGGATTAGTATAATAAAGCTGGCATACCTCTATTATCAAATAATGTACAGCCTTAAAAATTATACTCAACATTTAGTGTTTTAGAAATTGCTCACAATATTGTGTTACATTAAAGAGTATGCTATAAATTTCAATGTCATAATCCTAAATATGAAAAGAACTGGTATCAAAATAAAACCAAATACATTTACAAAAAAACACTATGTATAATCCTACAAAGAAATCAATCACATAATGTTGGAAAGGACAGAAGGTGTTTCGGAGATCCTTTTTCAAACAAAAATTATTTCTCAAAGCCTAGAGACATCAACTTCTAGGTCTTATCTCAACTGTGATCTTAGTGAAGCAAAAAGCTTACATTATGGAATGTGTTATTGATGGAGCTCAGCATCAGAAGGATATTTTTAGACTCTACTCCAATATAATTGTTGTATTTTTAACTTTTTATTTTGAGGTAATTTCAGCATGTTGAAAGAGAAAATATATATATATATATATATATATATATATATATATATATATATATATATATATATATATTTTTTTTTTTTTTTTTTTTTTTTTTCCCAAGACTGAAATTTAGGACTGCTTACAGCAGAGCAACTATGTAGTCTGCTGAACTACATTAGCCACACTCTGCCTCAGCTAAACTTAGTGCACTGAATAGAAATGCCTATGAAATATAAAAGGTTTCCTACTGTCTTTCAGACATTCACTGCCATGTAATCCAAGTCTGACTAAGTAATAATCTATTACATTTTAGTTAACTGAGAAGAAGCCAGAGGTCTGGGAAAAACAGTATATTAGTAAAGATTTAAAATATTCAGTTAATATATGAATGAATTAATCTATTGATTAATAGATCAATAAATGTTTATTTGCTATTTTCCATAAATAAATATTTGAACAGGTTGTACAAATATTACCTACAGTGTGTCGGTAAATCATGGTGCACTTTTGACCGGTCACAGGAAAGCAACAAAAGACGAAAGAAATGTGAAATCTGCACCAAATAAAAGGAAAACCCTCCCAGTTTCTGTAGGATGACGTTGCAGCATGTGCGCATGCACAGATGATGATGTAACACTGTATACAGTGGAGCAGCCCACGACCATGCCAGTCGAGATGTGGACAGTACAGAGGAAAGAAAGTTCAGTGTGTTCTGTGGCTCACTAAATTCAAATCCATGACCAAAATGCAAAGTGAATATCAGCGCATTTATAATGAAGCGCCACCACATAGGAATAACATTATTCAGTGGGATAAGCAGTTGAAGGAAACTGGCAGTTTGGTGGAGAAACCCCATTCTGGTAGGCCATCAGCCAGTGTTATCTATAGAGGCTATACGGGATAGCTTCCCTAAAAAGCCCTAAAAAATCTGTGCGTGAACCCACATTAAACTGCACTGAATAGGTATGAAACTGGGAGACTTTTCCTTTTATTTGGTGCAGATTTTACATTTCTATCGTCTTTTGTTGTTTTCCTGTGACCGGTCAAAAGTGCACCATGACTTTATGGACACTCTGTATACAACTTTAAATCAAATTTTCACATCCTTTAGTTGCAAATTTAATACATAATCTCTTGTAAATTATGAAATAACACATAATACAATAAAAGCTTGAGTATTATTCTAAAAGACATGAAATAAAAGCAGTGATGTATATAAATATTATGGTCAAGAAAAGTTTGAACAAGGGAATTGAACTGGATCCTGTATAAGCTTTTCATGAGAGAGGGAAAAGGATTTATCTGAAATGGTTTTAAATATCTCATAATCTCATATGTCTCTTGGGTGCTCGTTTTCTCTGTCAAAGAATACTCAGTAAAATGGGGAAATTTGAAATAAATATTCAAGATTCAAAAATTCTATAGTAGAAATACTTAAGTATTTTCTCAGGCCTTGAAACACTATCTTTACTTTTACTTTATTTGATTGATTTGATTGATTGACTGATTGATGATTTGTTTTTGAAAGAACATCTCTCTATCTCATCCAGGACATTGGGTCTGCACTGTGCCAATGTTGTGCTCATGCCCAGCTCCATTGACTATGCAAATCAGAGGTTCTTTCCCATAGGATGTTGGATTTGGGCACAGGATATAGTCAGGTCCTGTTGGTGGTCAAATTTGTATCCTATAAATTCAAGGTCCTGAGTGAAATGTATTTTGTCATGACAGCAAGGAACAGAGAAACTTGGCTTTGATGTGGAAGCATGCAATCCAGAAAGTAAGCAACAGGAGAGACTAAGTCAGTTATGAAGTTCTAATTTCTTATCTCTGTCCATTTCTGAGGGAGCCATCATATTTCAGCTGCAGTTCTTATGAAGCAACCATGTATTGTCATCCCCAATTTGCATTTAAATGTAAGGAAGCCAAGTTAGTTTTGTTAGTTGTAAATGTAGTCTAATGGATTCAAGTTCTTTATAGGAGCTATTGTCAAATCAATAATTTGAAGGAAACTGGTCCCTCAATGCTCCTAAAATGCCACACTCAGAAAATACAGTAAGACAAAATAACAAGCATACAGTGATCTCAATACATGTGTCAAAGAAAACCTTTGGGTTAAGATTCTAATACAAGCTTGTTAAAGCACAGAATATTAAAAAAAAATTATTTCTTACTGTCATTCCGCTGCCAAGCCATTCCTGGATCTTCAACTTTTAATGGGGCTATTATAATTAGGCTTAGATAAGGGTGTTCCCTTTCAGACACCTAGTCTGTTTTCTTTCTCACTTTCTTTATATTCTCCTTTGATTCTCAGTGATTAATAACAGTGTCACTAAGTCCTGTAGATGTAGACTGGCAACATTAACCAGAGGATTCTTGTGAAACAGTCTGAACCAGCACTCGCAATAAATCATGCTTATTGCTTAGGCCAAAGTAAAATTCTTTGCTTATTCCGGAGGAGTTCTTTTGCACCGAGATGGTAAAACTCAAAACACTCTGAATTTTACTCTTAGAAGTGATTAAGATTTTCTATTTATTATTAATGGATATATCTCCTTTTATATACAAACTTCTCAATTATTGACACATAAGTAGATTGCTATTTTTCAGCAAGATAAAGTACAAATTATAGAATGTTATAACGAAGTAATTTAAATGTAATTTAATTTGTTACCTCCTTTCACAGATTAATAAAGAGAAAATTAGTCAGTTAGTTACAGATAAAATCCAGTTCTGGTAATGCTGGACAGGCATTTCATTTTTAAATATATATATATAACCATCCAAATATAAATAACTTATTATTAACTGAATAATTTATTAATGTAACATTATTCTTAGCTCACTATTTTTAAAAGCTGTTTAGGACTAGCCCTATGATTGCTTTTGAGGTTACCATGAAAAATAAAAATGGTTTCAGCCTTCAAGAACACAGGATGGATAGAGCAATGAGAGTTACAATTGCAAAAATTACATGAAGCAATATACACTGAATATACAATATTACCTGGAGCTACAAAAGAAAAACCTTATAGAAGAGGTACCATTTGACTGAACTGTCAAGTATATGCTTGGATTTGTAAAGAAAAAAAAGAAAAAAAATACTTATTAATTGGTACATTTGAATATCCTCTGATAACCTAAAATTATCTCAAATATCAATCATCTATCCATCTACCTACCTACCTACCTACCTATATGCCTATCTCCTTACAGAAAATCTATGGGAGCGTTATTTTATTTCCATTCAAAAAACAGAACAAAGGAAAAAACCCAGAAAAGTTAATATTTATAACAATTGAACAGTTAGTAAATGGAAGAAACATAACTCAAATACATAGTTGCTGGATTCCAAACTCTTTCTGAAAATAATGCACATGTAAATACACGCACACACATAATCACACAATGGGAGGAAACACACCCACACACACACAACATGAGGAGCCCAAAAATGGTAAAAAGATGGTGATTTTGCAAAGAAATTATTTTGTCACAGAATTGATGGCCAAATTATGAAATTTTATTGTTTTCTTAAAGTTTTCTTAAAATGGTCTTATTATATCAGACTCATGTTCCATGTAGTACGTTAAAATATATAAATGTATATAGAACTTACAAAGTCGATAGTCAAGTAGTTTTCCAGCTACCTTATTCACATATAGATGGTACCATGCATGAAATGGAATGGTAATAAACCCAGGAGTGAGCATGACGTATTATGGTCTATTTGTATCTTTGAGTCTGGCCCTATAGCTACACTGCACTTATAGCTACAAACATCTGTATAACTTTTGTTTTCCCAGAAGCATATTGCTCTCAGAGGATGTCAATATTTAGTACAAAAAATGTATGTAGTCAACTACTTCTCAGACTTCTCTTATGAAAAAGAGGTTTTCCTCCACATTTAAAACTTTAACAACATAAAATTGGTAAATATGAGTTCAGTCTCCCTTCTGATAAAACATATTTTCTTTCTCTTTTCCGTAGCATTCGTTTTTAGTATCTAAAGAATACGTTTAACCTAGGCATTTAAACAGTACATTTACAAACATAAAAATGTTTCTTTTAGTGGTTTCCTTATACAAAATAATTTTTTTCTAATGCTTAAAATAATGTTAATTATGAGGTGGGGTGTTGGGGTAAAAAATAAGAAGAGTGAAATGTGTGATACTACATAATTAATTTTTACACATATAATGGTGAACATCTCATTAGAATTAAAAATATGCATGAATTTTTATGACATTTGATTTCTTAGAATTAAAGCTTTGAGGATCTTCTGGATTATTTGGGGGGACACTAACAGAACACAAAAACAGCTGTTAAGACTTATAGACAGAGGCTTTGATTGGCATCAGCCATCCATTTAGGAATGTGTATTTACTGTTTTCCCTAAATATTGATATGCAGTTCCATAGTTACTTAAAGAAATACCTGCAGTTTAGAGTAGGTATGAATAAAGGAGAGGATAAGACAGCATTAGCAGTTTGTTTTTATAGATTATACTGTCTTTGAAGTAATAGAGTATAATTTACATCATGAATAAAATATATCTTACATTACCCTTGAAGGCACCTTAATTTCCACAGTGCACAATTTATTTTTGTTTTCTTGGGGGCATGATATGTCCCATTAACACTAGATAATTCCTTTTAAATTGAAGAGAAAGACTGAATGATTTATTTGATTATTATTTTTTCTTCTCTCCCCTGAAAGAAGAAATTTTCTGGGATTAAGACAAACATCCTTTTATTATGCTTTAATATTCTTAGTTTCAACTAATAGGATCTCTTATTTCTATTTCCATTATATCAATATAAACCTTATATTTTTAAATAACTTTTGTATCTTCGTCATATTATTACATATCATTTTTGCACCAAAATTACTTTCTACCCAATATGCCATTTAAATTTCAAGTATCCCACCTAACCAGGCAGTGGCACAGTGGGTAGAACGTTGGGCTGGGATGCAGAGGACTCAGATTTGAAACCTGAGGTTGCCAGCTTGAGTGTGGGCTCATCTGTTTTGAGAAAGGCTCGCCAGCTTGAGCCCAAGGTCGCTGGCTTGAGCGAGGGGTTCACTTGGTTTGCTGTAGCTGCCCAGTCAAGGCACATGTGAGAAAGCAATCAATGAACAACTAGGGTGCCGCAACAAAGAATTGATGCTTCTCATCTCTCTCCCTACCTGTCTGTCTGTCTTTATCTGTTCCTCTCTCTGTCTCTCTGTCTCTGTCACACACACACACACACACACACACACACACACACTTCAAGTATCCCAGGTAAACTTTTCCCTAGGATTACCATTTAGTTAATTTCCACTGATTTTATCTAATAGACTTGTTGTAAGGATTAAATAAATTAAAAGAAAGAAAAAATCATTGATAGTAATTAGATGACATAAAATATCCATAAAGTATAACAGCTAAAATTTACACTAAACTCATAAAATAGAAGGTATTATCTTTATTAAGAATTAGAGAACTTTGACTTACTTATATGGTGCCAAACTAACAAAAATAATCATTCATGATATAATTTTATTTTACTGGGGATTTGAATCTAATAGATTAAATGAACCATGGATACACATTTTTTTCATTCAACTTTCTAACATTTCTTGCTGATCATTCTCTTTTCTTTTTCTATCATTGTGTATATACACTTACATCCATTACAGAATGAAACTGTCTACTTGACTGAAATGGATGGGAGATATTGCTACCAAGTTCTATTGCATCAGACTCAAAAATATGTATTGCTCCTGTGCTCTGTAGGGCATGCCTCATTATTTTGTCATTGTCATTTTTCCCCCTTTGATGACTGTCTACCTTTCATATTATTGATTTCCTTATATCTGCTGGCAAAAAGACAAAAATTTTTACGAGCCTGCCAGAGTCATACAACAATGAAATGCCTCATTTCTTGTTCTGTCACATGTACTTAAATGGGTTCCTTGATGATGGATATTTAGGCTATTTACACCTTATCATTATTAAAAATAATAGTGCAATATTCACCATTGTGTATCTACTAAGTGCTAGTACATACAAACGATAAATTCTAAAATTAAAATTACTGTAACTAAAGGTACATTTTTATATCAACCTATTTAAATGTAACAACTTTTACACTAATAAAATAATTTGATTTTTACTCTTACTGTGTAAAGAAAGTACCTGTTATTCTGTGCCCTTCCTAACTGTGGGTTTCATTTATTTTTTGTAAGTGCTTTTTGTTAATTACATAGGGAGCAGTACAGGACAATTAGGGTATAAATTGTTTACAGCAGTCCTTACCAACACAGATGATTTGGCAATCTAAAAGTGCAAATTCAGGCACATTTCCTCTTTAGCCAATAGTATGAACACTTGCCTCACACCTGTCAGAACTGCAGTCATCAATAAATCTACAAACAACAAGTGTTAGTGAAAGTGTGGGGAACCCTCCTGCACTGTTGGTGAGAACGCAGATCAATGCAGCCACTGTAGAAAGCTGTATAAAGTAACATCAAAAAATTAAAAATGAAATTGCGTTATGACTCAGCAATTTCTCTTTTGGAAATATATCCAAAGAAATCTGAGACACTAAGTTGAACGAATATATGTGCTTCTGTATTCATTGCATACTTATTTACCATAACCAAGATATGGAAGCAGTCCAAGTGCCCATCAGTAGATGAGTAGATAAAAAAAGCTGTGGTGCCCTGGCCGGTTGGCTCAGTGGTAGAGCGTCGGCCTGGCGTGCAGAAGTCCTGGGTTCGATTCCCGGCCAGGGCACACAGGAGAAGCGCCCATCTGCTTCTCCACCCCTCCCCCTCTCCTTCCTCTCTGTCTCTCTCTTCCCCTCCCGCAGCCGAGGCTCCATTGGAGCAAAGATGGCCCGGGCGCTGGGGATGGCTCTGTGGCCTTTGCCCCAGGCGCTAGAGTGGCTCTGTTCGCAACAGAGCGACGCCCCGGAGAGGCAGAGCATCGCCCCCTGGTGGGCAGAGTTTCGCCCCTGGTGGGCGTGCGGGGTGGATCCCGGTCGGGTGCATGCGGGAGTCTGTCTGACTGTCTCTCCCCGTTTCCAGCTTCAGAAAAATACAAAAAAAAAAAAAAAAAAAAAAAAAAAAAAAAGCTGTGGTACGTTTACACAATGGAATGTTACTCAACTTTAAAAAAAGAAGAAAATCTTACAGCATGAATGGACCTGGAGATCGTTATGCTAAGTGAAATAATCCAGTCCAAGAAAGACAAGTACCATATGATTCACTATATGTGAAATCTAATGAACAAAATAAATTAACAAACAAAATAGAAACAGTCTCAGATACAGAGAACAGACTGACAGCTGTCAGAGAGGCAGGGGTTTGGGGGCTGGGTGAAAAAGGTAAAAGCATTAAACAAAGAATAAAAAGGCCACAGACTCATTCAAAAATGTGGTGATTACAGGAGTGAAAGGGTTGTAGGGGAGGTACAAGAGGGTAAAGGAAGGGAAATGGTGATGGGAGGAGATTAGACTTGCGGTGATGGACATGAGGCGCGGTATACAGATAATGGTTTATGGAATGCTACACCTGAAACATGTCATTTTATTAATCCAATGCCACCCCAATAAATTCTATTAAAAATAAAAAAAAAACCTCTTATTCCAATTTTTCTTGGTTTTTAATATTTTTTTATTTTTACTTTCAACAATTAGGTTTTATTGTTTGCTCACAGTACTTTGGCCAAAAAAATATGAGCAGAACTGTTGTGTGCACCTCTGAATGAAAGTTTGGAGAGTCATTGTGTCATTTTGCCATTGTTCTTTTCCTAGTGCCATGTAACCAGGAACTTTCTAGCAGTGGCTCCCGCATTAGCTTGGGTCTCAGAACGATGATATAAAGTAGAAGCAAAGCAAACCTATGACTGAGATGTACTGTGACCAATTTTTCTTGTTTTGTAGGAGAGTTCAGGTTAACCTTACTTTTGTTGACCGTGGAGGCACTATATAAACTGGTAAACACTGTTGATGGAAAAAATCACATATTTCATCTCAACTGGATTAAGATGCAAAAGCCATTGGAGTATTTGATTATGGAGTTGACCTCCTGATTTTAAATCCTGGCTCCACTATTTACTGTGTAACCCTTGGAAACTTAATTAACATCTCTGTGGCTTACTTCCATCATTAAAAGGGAATAATGAGCCTGACCAGGCGGTGGCACAGTGGATAGAGTGTCAGACTGGGATGTGGAAGACCCAGGTTTGAGGCCCCAAGGTCGCCAGCTTGAGAGTGGTCTCATCTGGTTTGAGCAAGGCTCACCGGTTTGAGCAAGGCTCACCAGCTTGAGCCCAAGGTCGCTGGCTTGAGCCTAAGGTCACTCGGTCTGCTGTAGTCCCCTGGTCAAGGCATATGAGAAATCAATCACTGAACAACTAAGGTGTCACAACGAAGAATTGATGTTTCTCTCTCCCTTCCTGTTTGTCTGTCTCTATCTGTCCCTCTTTCTGACTCTGTCTCTGACACACACACACACAAAAAGGAAATAATGAGAGCATTTATACATATAATAAGGTTATGTAAGGATTAAAGGAGTATGTAGAGTTCTTAGAACATTGTCATTTATGAGTATTAGCTAGCAATTTTATTTTGATAGTTGGTTAAAATAATTCTAAACATTTTACATTAATTTATAACCATATTAATCAATATGAAAATATTTATTTGCATACTAAACCTAACATTTTAATGGAAAAAATATTAGCCATAGAAAATGAGGCAATATATATATTTAAAATAATAAATATATAATATATATTTCTTGGTATTGAGGAATTTATGGTCTATTAGAGGAGACAAGTTATATATAATACAGTTTAACAGTAAAATGCAGCACACACTAGTGTCAGATGAGTGACTCAGACAACTTATTCAGTAACAGTGAAAAGACCATGGCCTCATGAGATGTAAAACTGGACTGTACTATAAGATCTGTGAATAACTAAACCTTGAAAGTTAATTCATAATTGTGGAATCTAAATTCTATTATTTGTTTTATGAAAGCATAGGACTATAAATTATCCAAGCAGGCCCCCAACCCTAAAATTCTATTTGTTTTAAATCTATGAACAAGCACTACAGGTTCAGGATGGTGAGAATTAGAGTGTACAGTAGTAATGAGAGCAGTCACTCTATTGAACAAGAGACTTAAATTGAGTAGTCATATTTAGATTCAAGTGGGAATCATTTTCCAGAAAATTGTGCTGCAAAATAGTATTTACTTTTTACTGTGCTTGTTATTATTTTCATGTATTTGTCATTAGGGATGGGTAGATGTTATATTAAAAGGTTTAATTTTTTATCTAATAGCTTTCTTTAACCATGCAATCACAATTTTTAATAGCTCACTTTAAAACAGTATCTCATCAGTATTCCTCTTATAAACCACCACAGTAACTCCTTTACTTACTTATTTTTCTAAAAAACTCAATATAGTTTCAAGGCTTATAAAGGGGATAAACTAAAATATTATAAGGACTGTCACATACAAGAAAGATGAATTTTTGTCAATCAGAACTACGACAATCAAGTGAGTCTGGTGCTCTATTTATAAGATTGGAATATCAATGCTTATTTAAAAGTGTAATGGATATTCGTTATATATGGCGGCTGCCCGGCATCTACATAGTTTTGCTGTCTGTAGGGAATGGGTCGTATTGTGATCTTACTTCTAATAAGTAGGAGCCAGAATCTGACCTTGACTATCTCAATCAAATGAAATCTCCCAAATCCTGCAACAGAGGGCAACCTGATAAAAGAGAACCTAGGTTCCATATCCGGTAAAGGTTCTGAAGTAGCACAAATATCCGGATTTAGAGATAGCTGTGATAGACGAAGTAGGATTGTGGTCACATGCCCTTCATCCGCATTGTCAGCCCTGGTGTCAATGACAAGAGGCAGTGCTATCCATGCTGCAATGGTGCTGGTGTGAACATACTTTGCTCCTGGCTACAATCACTCAACTTTGATTTTGGTTTTCCTAGATATATTGTGAACCATCTAATATCTTAAAATTAACTATCGTTCTGCTAGTAGCAGATAACAACAGTATTTTGATTGAAATCATTGTTTGATAAAATAATTTAAAATCCTAGTTCATGCAATTGTGTGAAATTTGTTATATTGAATACTTGTTTAAAAAAATGTTTGGAAGTCTGACTTCAGGGTAATATGATGCCTGAAGCAGAGGTATATCTCAATACTCAGAGATAAATCAATGGAAGGAACTAAAGATAGAGTGAAATCTAAAAAAAAACCAAAACAAAAAAACCCCCACCAAAAACACGTAGCATTGAAAACTAGAGAAATGTGCCATTCATATTTCATTAATTTCAAGATATTGATATTAGATGGTGTATACTAAGATAGACATTAATGTTCAAGTCATAATTATAGTTGATAATTAGTATGAACACCTTGGAAGTTGGAAATAAGAAGAATAAGAAATTAAACACTTTATTAGGAATATTATGTTTTAATGTATAATTTAAAATAAAAAAATGGAACTTATCCCATAAATGGTTGGAGACAACAGTGACATTTATTTCTGCTCTATGTAAGAATTTACCATTTAAAAAAAAAAGATAAAGATGTTCAGAGACTGCCTTGGGAACCTCTTGTCTGCAGGTTATAGAGAGAATTCAGCTTAAGCCTTGATTAAAGCTAAATTTCTATCTGACTATATAATTCATTGCTTCTTCTTCTTCTTTTTTTTTAACACAAAGGAAGTCTGAAACACCAGTTCCCAAGGACCAATTTCAAAAATTAATCCTTTAAATATCAGAACATAGGAGCAAAATATTTCTTAGAGAAAGGTTTACATTTCCATTTAAGAATATTGAGTAAATGATACATTTTAGTTCTATTATAGTTTCATATACACTGATCTTCTCTCATAAAAACAAAAAGTATGACTCACTATTAACAATCAGGATTCAGATATCAGGTAGTCTGAAAATCTAAGGTGCCAAAATGCTACAAATCATAGATAACAGTCCATATATTTCCCTTGTAGATTCTAAGTACAAGCATTTATCTCTTCTTTGAAGAAAGAAGCATTGAAGGAAAGAAAGAAGGACAGACCCTTTGGGTCTACCCCATCCTCAAGACTTTACAATGATTCCACATAGTCTCCTTTGATTCCCCCAGTTAATTGCATGGCTAGTTCACTTACTTCCTTTAAATGTTACCTTTGTTAAGTCTATTCTGATTATTCCAGATAAGATTTTAATTTTCCCACAACTCTAATTCAACTTATCCTCTTTTATTCCCATAGCACTTATCATTGGTAAAATACATGATTTATGAATTATGCAACATATTATTTAATTTAGTCATGTATTGTATAAGTGCCAAAAAAGACTTTTTAAAAACTATTTTGTATACAAAATGCTGAGAATAGTTCCCGACATATAGTAAGGATTCTACATATTTGCTTAATGCATAAATGACATTTAAAAGATGCACATAATATATTTTTGAGCAACATAAGTGTCTATAGAAAAATAGACATTTCAACATAATTTTCCTTATTAGTAATTTAAAAATATATGTAAATTATATGTGGAAATATACTACAAGATATTAAGTGTTAACCTCAGTGTGATCACATTGTAGATAACATATATTTATTTGCTTAGTTGGTTAGTTTATTTCTTTATTCCTTTTTATTCCAAATGAATAGTTTACTTATTTAAAAACAAATGGAAGGAAAGAAGGAAAGACAGAAATAAGAGAGAGCTGGAGGAAGAGAATTAAAGGGTTGGCATACATCTCATGATTCTCCCTAAAATTAACAAAATGTCAAAATAATGCAGAAAGCCAGGAAATTTTATGAGGACTAGAAATACAGTTCAGAAACCTGTTTTCCTGAATGTATTTTGTTCTGTAAATACTCTGCAAAAATGAGTTTATCTATCTTTTCAATTTATTGTTTATATCAGTTGTTTTTCTAGGCTCTTCCATAAAATGCACAAAATTCATTCTAGTCTCTTTTTTCAAGTGTTTTATGCAAATTCAGAATGAGAGATAAATAAAAAAGAGACTTGAGTCTAACTGAATTTTGTTTTCATAGGATATTATAATTATCTCTTGAAGACAGAGCCTTTTGATTGACTAACATTAAATGTTAATAAATACTTTGCATTTATATTTGCTAATTTTGTAATTCAATTTGTCATCATGTTATCTATTTATTTTCCTTAATCTTGAGAACATAGAATTACATATTCTATTCCCCAGGTCTGGTTAGAATTGATCCAAACACTGGCATTTATGCCCCTTCAATCAAACTGCAATAAAAATTCAGAAAAATAGAAAAGATTAAAGGGTAAATTGCACAAATCCATACTCCTTAAAACTAAGGGTATTAATATTTTAAATGTATTCCTACTGACAATGTTAACCAGGAGAGGAAAAAATGTATTAAGTATTTAGCATCTTTGAAAAATAATTTTAATTTAGGTAAACCCATAGACATAATTTTATAATTAACAAAATTGTCATCAAGTTGGAAGAGCATTTTAAATCATATTCTTACTCAGAATTATAAAGATAGTTGGTATTTAAAAACGTTGCTCTAGTATACCCAAGTTTTCTGTTTCTGTAACACCTTTCTTTTTACTTTTTTTTTTTTTTTTTTTGTATTTTTCTGAAGTTAGAAGCAGGGAGGCAGTCAGACAGACTCCCGCATGCGCCAGACCAGGATCCACCCCGCATGCCCACCAGGGGGCGATTCTCTACCCATCTGGGGCTTTGCTCCACTGCAGCTAGAGCCATTATAGAGCCTGAGGCGGAGGCCATGGAGTTGTCCTCAGCGCTCCAATGCAGCTTTGACTGAGGGAGGGGAAGAGAGAGATAGAGAGGAAGAAGAAGAGGAAGGATGGAGAAGCAGATGGGTGCTTTTACTGTGTGCCCTGACCGGGAACCGAACCCGGGACTTCCACACATCGGGCTGACACTGTACCACTGAGCCAACCAGCCAGGGCCTTTTTGAACTGTTTCTGTATATGCCTCAGCCAAGAACTGAACCAGCCACATCTGCATTGCAAGACAATGCTCCAGCCAAGCGAGCCATCCAGCTAGGACAGGGCCTTTTTGTAACAATTTTTTTAGTTTATGCTTTATCATTTCTCACTTAAATTAATAATTATTTCACTGGTTGCATTGCCCTGATCTTTCTTTAAATGTATCTTTAATAGTTTTGATGTAATTATATATAAAGATATCTGAACATTGCAGTCCCTGATTAATATAAGCTTTCCTAGAACTCAACTTAAAAATAAACTCAGCCTGGCCTGTGGTGGCGCAGTGGATAAAGCATCAACCTGGAATGCCGAGGTTGCCAGTTCGAAACCCTGGGCTTGCCTGATCAAGGTACATATGAGAGTTGATGCTCCCTGCTCCTCCCACTTCTCTCTCTTTCTCTCTCCTCTCTAAAATGAATAAATAAAGTCTTAAAAAAGTTAACACTCCCATATGACTTTTCCAATTTAAGTATGTTTTACATACTTATGTGCAGGATAATTAAGAATAAACAACTGTGGCCGTATAGACCAACACTATGATGATTTTGAATTAAAATGAAAGGGAGTTCCTATTAATAGAACTCCAAGCAGAATAATTAATCTCATGAGTCACTAAAAAAAGCTAAACAAAGATGGAAGGTGAGAAATACTCCAGTTTTTTCATATTAATTCATGGAATTTCAGGCTTGTCAGGAAAACAGCTGGAAAAATTTAGAAGACTGGTATTAAGTGTTTGATAAAAACCATATATTGTTAGATGTCTCAGAATAAACCTATAGTGAGAGAGAAGTTGTATCCTTGTAAATTCACATCAAAAGTCTCTACTGCATATGCTTAGTCTAAATAATCAGATAGACAAGATAGTCCACTTATAAATTCCATTTATATTTCCCTTGTCTTTTTTTTTTTTTTGTTCTAATTGAATTAAATTCTAATTATTGGTTATGGTAATAGGAATATAGATTATACATGAGCTAAATCCACATGGATTTAGCCTTCCTTAGCCTGATCTCTCTACTAACACTGTTTGGTATCTAAAGACCTGTAGTTATTACTAAAGAAAATGGCTCACAGAATCCTGGATAACCAGTCAGGTAATTATTATAAATTGATTATATGTATGTTCTTTCCTTTATGGTCATGAAATTATATATCCTCACTGAAATAAAAAGGTAAAGAATGTTTCTAGTAGTAAACTTTACAATTTACAAGTTACAGAATATCAACACTGAATGATGAAAAATATTCATGAACAGTAGGTGGACATTTTCAGGCTATAATTAATAAGATATTCCAGGGATAATTTTTGGACTGTGGACACATATATTCTCAGTGATACCAGAAACAGCTTCTCTATATTAGATGAACATATTTTTAGAAGTGTGTCTATGTAAGAATGCTTGATGTCTTTGGGCAGGAAAGTAAACACTAAACTGGACAGATATCATTATTTCTCACTGCGTTTGGCCTATATCGCACTAAAAGCTCCCTCTAAGAAGTTAATTCCTTTAGTATGCAATTGCTGCCTAATTTCAGCAAAAGCTTTGAGTATACTGAAACTAAGGAAGGGGTCTGATAGTCCCTGGTTGCACCTCCTTTTCAGCTAATTCCCCTACTGCCCCAGACATCACCTGTTACTCTGGACTTGGCTACTCTGAGACTGTAGTTTTTCCACCTCTGCCACTTACTCTAGCACAAGCAGAGCTTTAGTTTTCTAGTACTTTTATTAATGTATCCAGTTCACTTCTAACTTTAAAAATTTATTCTAATGTCTGGTCTGCAGCTGCTTTATCGTCTTATTTTTGATCCATTAGGGATTTTAAAAATATATATATATATTTTAAAAATATATATATATGTATATACATATATATATGTACACACACACATATATACATATTCTATTTACTTTACTTTTGAGTGTTTGGTAAATGAAAAGAGATAGGCTCATGCATACAATCTAACTTTAATTCTAAATATATTAAACCAAATTTAAAGATAATATTTACTTTAAAATACAGTCTTGGGTATATACTTTTTCAGTCTATCACTACTTACTAAATATTTTCTGCTCTATTTAGACTTCAATTTATTTATCCTTGTTCTAGAAAGCCTTATGGGTCCCTGAAGGCTGGGTGAGGGACTCAATCCTTGTTCCGACAGAATTTCCTACATCTGACCTTTTATAACATCTGCCATAATCTATTCTAATTGCTTTTTTTACTGTTATTTTCCCTATAATCAGATTTTAAGCTCCCTGAGAGAAATAAATATTTCATATTAATCATAATATCTTGAAGGCTTGACATTTGCTGTATACTGAATGAATTAGAGGAATAAATTACCACATTGATAAACTAATAAATTTTAAAAGTTTTTGTTCAATTAAATTTATCCAGTTCCAGCAGCCGTAGAAATGCAACACTCAGATCTCCTTTTGAGAAATAACTTTCTGATTAACTGAGAGGAGTGTAATTAGCCGACCAGCCTCAGTTTCAGAGTTTCAGGATAAGGTTGAGTTTCTGAGCCTAAAACATCTCTCCACAGGGAGCTTCCAACCAATGGCTGAGCACGGTGGGTATATTAGAGCAATAGAGGACTTCACTAATGGACTATCATTGATTCAGAACTGTCGTTGGGTTGTCTGAAACCTTTCAGCTCTGTGTCACGGTGGGAAGCCCGGCCCAGTCCTCCTCCACCTTCCTTTCCTTCCGCAGGTGTCGGAGTGGGTGGAGGGGCTTATCCTGCTCAGTCCAGCTGCCCTCTCTCCTGTATCTTTCATGACAGTCATTTCCCAATAAATGCCTTCAACTACTATCTCCTACTCAGTATCTTCTTCCTTAAGGAACAGCTGAAATATTACTGATGTAAAAGAAAATTTAAAAATCTGAAATCACACACAAAACATGAGTTTGAAGTTTGAACATGAATTCAAATGTCTCCTCAGTTTTGAATTGGTAAGCAAATTTTATTTAGTCAACTTTTGCTTGAAGCTCCATGTTAAGAGTTTAATCTTGTTTATTTTGTTCAGTATTGGTTTCTCTAACAGATGTAATAGTTATTTCCACATTTTTTTTATTAATGTTAACACAAAGTGACATTTTTATTATTTTAGCATGGATATATTTTTTTGCTAAGGCTCTAATTTAAACTTATAGCTTTTCCTCTGACATGTATAGTGTTACAGTAATACTTATATATTAATTTCTCAACAATATTAACAATTACTTTATTATTATAGCTATAATTCTTACATTCATGTTCTGCAGAAGATTTTACTATATAGGTCAAAACTTAAGTCTTTAACTTTAGTCTTTATAATTAGATCTACTTATATTGCAAACTCAAAAAACGAGAGTTCTAAAGCATAATTCACTTAACCCTGTAATATTCAGTAATGCGAGATAAAACTGAAACAAATCAAATAAGCTGTTACCAAGATATTGTTCATCATACTGTAGTCAGTTGTAATTTAAAGAAATAATGTATGTTCCTTTTACCTTCCTCTTCTTTCTCCTTCATCTTTATTTTCCTTCTTTTCTTAAAATATTTACTCCAATAACTAACTGTTAAGCTAGGCTTGCATGTGGTTGAGAGGGAGATGTTATGCTAACCTGACGCAGGGTGTTAGAACCTGACCCTGGAGAAAGGGCATCCATAAGGTGCAAGTCCATTAAAGAGTGTCAGTTTGAGTGGCACGAGGCAGGAGTCTGTGTGTGGGGACTGCTCAGCACAGCTAGTCCAAATCCAAGTGTGTTGAGAAGCATGTCTGCTTATGGCATGGGGGGTGGGTGATAGCACAGAGAAATTAGTTTCATACAAAGGGATTACGTATGTGTGTCTGTGTGTGTGTCTGTGTAATAGGGACAAATATTTTTCTCTATCAGATTCAGGAGTTACAAATATGAAAAAAAAGTATAAAATTTAAAATGAAATTTGAGTGACTAGATTGGATTTGGAGATATCAGCATGAAGTCATGGTATTGAATAGAAAAATAAATAAACAAATATATAGATGCAACTGTGTATATATACACATAAACATACAGACACATACAAAAATACACACATTATACACTAGCATGTCCAATAAGAGATTCTTGAGTTGCAACACCCCATTACCAATAGCAGATTCTCACACCAAAGTTTTGCTTTGTAATTACCACTCCTCACTAGAAAACATTAAGGCTCATTTCTAAAATATGAATATTTTCAGGACTACAGATATTAAAGTACAAGTTAAGCCTGGCACTTATAACTGTGCCAGAGGACTAAGACTTATTTAGAAAATAATGAAGACATGAAAAGGCAAAGAAGCAAGCTTAAAGCTGACCACACTGGCCAAAGTAAGCACCAAAACAAAAATGATAACAAAAGTTTATATTTTTTGAATGAAATAAGAATCCATGAGTCCTTACCAATATAAAAGTACAACAGAATCACTTGAAAGTTTGATAAAGAATAGAGCATTTATATAGTCTAAAAGTACATATCTATCAATTAATCATTAATTACAAAATAAAAATAAAATACCTTTACAATGACAAATCTAGTCAGTTACTATCTTACTCAAGAAAGGCTACATAATGGACACATCAAAATTGAACCCAAGCTCCATTTGTAATATTCCCACTAAAGAGACAAACTTTTGTATATGATTCTAAGAGAACATCAAACAAACCTAAATTGAATGATGTTTCACAAAACATATTGCCTGTAATCCTCAAAACTATCACATTTACAGAAGTCAAGTTTTACAAATTCTTCCAGACCAAAGGAAACTAATGGAATCCTACAACTAAATGTGATGCTAGATTCTGGACTGGATATTTTGCTATCAGTTATTATAGGGACAACTGGAGAAAATTGAACAGGATTTTATAAGTAGATATTATTAACATGTTATTGTTAAATTCCTGATTTGATGGTTACAATGTAACCATCAAATTTAGGTAGAAGATTTAGGTAGAAGAATGTCTTTGTCTGTAGGAACTACACACACATACTAGGGGGTGATGGTGTATGATGTCAGCAACTCTGTACCAAATGTCTCATAAAAATAAAGGCAATTGTATAGCAATCGGAGCTTTTCCATAAATTCAGTCATTTCAAACATAAAACAAAAGCTAAGGAAAGGAGTACTGTCTCAAGGTCCCTAAACTCAGCTTCTCAAAAAAGAACAGAGAAATGGAGAGAAGACAGTGGCGGAAATAAACAAAAGTAATTACACTGTGATAGATTTAACTTTATTTTACTATTTAATTAAAATACATAAAATTCTTGTCTTCTAAAAATTAACAAAAAAAATAACATTATGAAAAACTAAAATCGTGGTACTTATTACCTAACCTCATAAACTTTAGTTTTTTTCTCAAACTCTTTACTGTATTATTCTCAGTTAATGTAGTACATGTAATGCTATACTTGGCTATATCATAAAACTGTTAAATAAGTCTAAGAAAACCAAAAATATGTGAAAATAGTTTCTAAAACACTCATGTTAATAACAGGCAGTTTCAATAATCCAATAGGAGAGATTGTATGAAAAGTGTTTCTCCTTAGAGACTGCATAGTTATACAAAGCTAGAAACAGAGTTGTAAAATCAGAGCAAGAGCTTGTGCCAAAAATGGATTTTGTTTACTCCTTATTCTAAGTAAGTGTCTTTTTTTCCATTTAAGAATGAACTAATGAAGAACATTAAGAAATAACAGAAAATTGCCCATAGGGAAGAAATTTGGCTATTTTGCATGATCTTCAATCTGAGTTAAGTTATGCAAATAGTTTACATAATTTTACATTCTAATTAAGAAAATGAACCATGTTATAATATAGACAGACAGAGATATAATATTTCCAAAGTGTGTAACAGAGTACATTACTATCCACAGTAAGACAATAAATAAATAAAAAGGCCAAGACTTGCATAGAAATGGCAGGCAACTGACATAAAATGAGGAAACTCTGCTCAGACTTACTACATATATCTATAGGTTTTTTTTAGTTTAATGCAACTCAAATGCAATATAGGGTTAATTTAAACAAAAATATTGTTTGTTAAAATATTTTGTAGTTCAAAGAAACTGTGGATGGACCTGAGAATGAGACACAGAGATAAATATCAATGAAAGATAACAAACAAAGATGTAACAGAACAGATCCCCAGGAGACACCACTACTGCACGTGCTGAATCTAAATGCCATGTTTGCAACACTAACATCAGTGACACTTGACAGTGGGGCTGCTGCTGCTGCGTCAGAAATGATTTGGTGAAATTGCTGCTCACTTGTGTCTCTAATTTCTTATATAACATCTGATTCGGGTTTATCTAAGTGGTATTCATTTGCATTATTTTCTTCATTCAAAGGAAGTCGGGTCTAAAATAATAACTGATATACATATAGACTCCACACAATGTGGAGGGAGGGTTCCCAAAAGGAATTAAGGAGCTGTTTCAAGAATGCTGTACAGCCAGAAGAGAGAGATGTTTACCAAAATGAATTTCATTGTATTTTAGTCTTCAGTTCTTGAGATTTACCTAAATACACACACATGTAAACATACATAATATAGATGTAATATACATTGTTATTAATGTACACATACTATGTGTATATATAAAGTTGTTAAAAAATATTTGATCACAGTGGTAACTAAATTAATATAAATAAAACAACATCATTAGATATAAGGTTCTTCCATCTCTATACATTCCCTTTTGCCCCCTAAAGAAAACTTCTACGCATACAGAATTTTAAATATCACAATATTTATGAAAAAAATAAATATAATCATAGCAGTCCCAAAAATCTCAGCTTAAAAGCAATTATTTTCTCTATTTTACTGAACCAAAAAACAGCATTTAAGCTTTGAGGACAAGGCTCTGGAAGAGCAATTCATGCTTCTTTTAAACATTTGTCAATATCCACTTGATTTATATTTCTTTATGCTCAGGTTCCAAATACAAGCTGATCACTATTACTGAAAAATCAAATGTTTCAAACTCAAAGAAGTGGCTTAATTAGATAGTTAGTGAAATTTATCTGGTATTAAAATTCACAAATGAACTTTAGTAAATCTCTCTGAATACAAGTTAGTTTTATAGAAATTGGCAGGTGGAAATGTTTATACACAGCTATTTTTATTTGTATCTGATTCACCTGATCTTTTCACAAGTTTATGATAAAATGTGTCTCCTATAGGAAATATTTCCTCTCAGTATAAGGCTAAAAATTTAGTCCTACTCAGCCCTTCTACTATATGTCTAATCAGATATACATTTAGAGAAAAATATGGAGGCCAGTTGTCTTGGTTTCAGTCCCAAGACAGTGGCCACCTCTAAATTCTAACAACAAGGCTATGCAAACAGCTGATGGCTATCTCAGGTATTACTGAAATAGTATGATCCAGGACATTTTTGTCCATGGACTAGCAAGTTATCAGTAAACATTATAACATTGATAGGGTGGATGAATGAATGGATGGAAGGATGTATGGAAGGGAGGGAGGGAGGGAGGGAGGGAGAAGGAAGGAAGGAAGGAAGGAAGGAAGGAAGGAAGGAAGGAAGGAAGGAAGGAAGGAAGGAAGGAAGGAAGGAAGGAAGGAAGGAAGGAAGGAAGGGGGAATAAGTGGCTAAATTAGAATCAATGAAGTCAGATGTTGTGTACTTGGATGCAAAAACATCTCCACTTAAACCATTGACATAGTTTTCTAAAATTTTAATCTGTGTATTTGTCATCAACTCATCCCAATCTGGTATTTTAATATTTATTATATTATGTTTTAGTTTGATACTTTTTTATTATTTTTATACTTTCTAATGATTTTTCTTGGGTTATGTTATATCAGTAGTTAGGTATAAAACAACAATTTTATTCATATTTTATATGTGGGTGACTAATAAAAAGAAAAAATTAAATTTCTAATAATTAAGTAGATAAATGGATGTTCTGGGTACAGAACATATATTGGCCAGTGAACATATCCAGAAATAAATTTCTCCTGTAGATTTGGTCATAATTGACCAAATATAATTGGAACAGAAATAAACATCCTTAGAGATTTTTTGGACCACCTAACCTTTTTTAAAATTCTGATTTGATGATGGATCAAAAAATTTAGAAAATTGTATTTCTTATTTCATAGCACTTTTTTAAAATTAGTTTAGTACAAGACATTTTCTATTTAAAACTTCCCATCTTTCAACAGTACTCTTATTTCCCATTGTTCTATAAGAACTATATCATGCATTTCATATAGGTACTTTAATATATATGGAATATTGTTAAACATATGTTGTAATTGTGGGATAAATGATTTAATTTCTATAAATTTCTATACTATAAATATCATTCCTTTTCTATTACTCAGAGTTATGGGTGCATTCTTATCAGTGTTGAGAGACTTTTTTGGAGGTATTGACCTAGAAGTGAAATTTTGAACCACAGAGGAAGCACACATTTAACTGCAACAGAAAATACAAGATTGCTTTCCAAGATGACTGTAACTATTTATACTCCTGAGAGTAATGTAAGAAGTTGTTCTTTCTCACATCATTTACAACACTTGGTATTTTACTCTAATGTATAGTACTTAGTTATTCTATTGTATAATATGCTATCCCTCTTGTAACATAGTTGAAAAGTACATCTTTCTTATTTTAAGTCATTGAGAGTTTTGGATGTTTGTTACCAAAGCAGAACCCGTTATGATTGATTCAAATGTCATTCAAATGATCTCTCTGCTGAATGTTGGGTGTCCCCGAGGTTGTTAATTTTAAGAGTTTACTCTTGAAATTGGATACTAGAGGTATATTTACTTATTTACACCTAACAACTACTTAAACTGGAAAGTGAAAGAATGTTGGAGTGCAACACCCACCAATTGTTGAACATTTAAAATGTCAATTATCCCATGTAATCCCTGCAATTATGTATAACAGAGTGTTACTTCAAAGTTGTTCAACTGTGGAAACTACTAATATATATATAGTACGCCTCTAATTATCATTGAAGTGGTTATATAAAAATACAGTCACAGTGTTTTAAAAAATATATTCAGTTTTTGAGTATATAATGGCTGATTCAGATGAATGGAAAGCTTGATTAAGCAATAATGATAAAAGAGCTGGTCAAAACAACGAATTAACCACTATCTTTAGATAGTTCCAAATATAGTTGCAATTTAGTGTAGTCTGCCATTTGGAATTAAATAAGAGCAGTGATAAGCTGTCACATTTTCAATTAATCATGACCTTTAATTAAGCATAGTTATGAAAGAGCTACACTCAACATGATCACGGTATATGCTAATAAGTGGATTAGAAACAGCACAAAGTAAGCAATTTGCTGGCCAGAAACAAGACAGATCTAAAAATACCCTTTTCTGAACCTTTGCTTTTTGCTTTCTATTTTATTCTTTTCCACCAGCATTCATCTCAAAGTAAAACTCCAGCATCATACCTTTTACTGACAGAGAATTGCTTATTGACATGTTTTCTTTCTCAACTTTCCTAGTTGCACAATGGGAATAATGACTGTCTGAAGTACACATACAGTAGTTGTAAAAGAATGAATTATAATAATTGTGCAAGGATAAAATCCAGGACACTAATGACTGCAGGACACAGAAACCTAATTTGAATCAGTTTAGGCAATACAAAGAAAAAGGAAATTCCCAGGAGATAAATGAGCTTCAATGATTGCTAAAAAAGGTGTGACTCTATAAATTTGTTTCTCACTTGTCTCTATTTCTTTCTGCTAATTTGATTCCTCACCAGAGATTTCTTCATGAGGTTGGAGCCATGAACTTTACATATGTCTAGTTTTGCTACAGGGGATTAAAAACTTAGTTTCAATTCTAAAATTCTTTGAACAGGACCTTAAATGGTGAATTACATAATCATCACTTATGGAAAAAGTGCTGGACAGGATACTTAACTCATAATTCTATTTAAAACACATCATTCTGCCTGACCTGTGGTGGCGCAGTGGATAAAGCGTCGACCTGGAAATGCTGAGGTCGCCGGTTCGAAACCCTGGGCTCGCCTGGTCAAGGCACATATGGGAGTTGATGCTTCCAGCTCCTCCCCCTTCTCTCTCTCTGTCTCTCCTCTCTCTCTCTCTCTCTCTCTCTCTCTCTCTCTCTCTCTCTCCCTCTCCTCTCTAAAATGAATAAATAAATAAATAAATAAATAAAAATTAAAAAAAATAAAACACATCATTCTGACTTAGGAAAAAGTAATACCCAGAAATCAGTGTATATGTGTGTGAGGGGCGGCAGGGAGACAGTGGAAATAGATGACATAATATATGTGATTTTTCTAAAATTAAGAGTTGAATGTTGAAAATTAAAACTTTTCCATAGGTAAGGCACCTGTCAACAACAATAACAAACAAAAACAGTGAATAATTGTTGAGACCTTGATTGCACACCAGGAATAAAAGAAAATAACAGAAAGATTAACTACAAAATATTCACATAAATTACCTAGAGAAAGATCCCCAAGATATCTGTCAATTCTACAATGTTACAGAGAATTTGGTGAAAAGACACAGATAATACTACCTCATAGGTGGAAGAAAATTGTTTTCCATTAAAAAGAGTACATAAAACTTGTATGAGTTCTATCCTTTATAGTTGGTGAGTTGCTTTTATAAAACAAACACACCTACTAACAACAACAACAACAAAAGCATAAACAGTGGAGAAAATAAGTATTTAAAAATTTTTTACCCTGACCAGGAGATGGCACAGTGGATAGAGCATAAGACTGGGATGCAGAAGACCCAGGTTCAAAACCCCAAGGTCGCTAGCTTGAGTGCAGGTTCATCTGGCTTGAATGCAGGCTCACCAATTTGAGTAAGAGGTCGCTGGTTTGAGCACGGGATCACAGACTTGACCCCAAGGTCACTGGCTTGAGCAAGGGGTCACTCGCTCTGCTGTAGCCCCCCCCCCCCCCAGTCAAGGCGCATATGAGAAAGCAGTCAATGAACAACTAAAGTGCCGCAACAAAGAATTGATGTTTCTCATCTCTCTCCCTTCCTGTCTGTCTGTCCCTCTCCCTGTCTCTCTCTTCGTCTCTGTCACAATAAAAAATAATTAATTAATTAATCAATTTAATTAAATACGGGGAGGAGAGGAAACATCCTATAAACCAAGAATGCCATACCTAAGGAGATATTTTAAATAATGGTAAAATAAACACAAGAAAGTAGAATTTATTGCCAAAAGAACTGCTCTACCAGAACTAGATTTTAAAAATTTCTTCAAGCAGAAGAAAATTGATAAGTGATTTAAATGTGTATCTAGAGAAAGGAATAAAGAAAATAAAAAATGACAAACCTTTTTACTTACTCTGAAATATAATTTTCTTATTAAATTTGAAAAAATAATAATGAGAATATGTTGTGGGGCTTATAATAAATGTACTGATAAAATTTTACAGTAGTATGGTACTAATGGGCAAATAGATCAATGAAACAGAATGGTCTAAAAACAAACTTATATATGCAGTCAACTGATTTGCCAGAAGAGTGTCAACACAATTCAGTGGAGAAAAGAAAGATTTCAACAAATGGTAGTGGAAACAATGCTCTTGACTCTTATTTCATATCATATGTGCTAACTGAATCACAGAAATTAATATAAATGCTACAATTATAAAGCTTCTGGAATATTTTTGTGAGCATGAGATAGTTGAAGATTTCCCACATAGATTAAAAAGGCCTAATTATAAAAGAATAAAACGATAATTGAGCTTCTTATAAAGGAGAACTTCTAAGTGAAAAACATTTGATAAGAAAATGAAAATGCAAGTTTCACAGATGTAGAAAATAACTCATATACATATATGACAGAAGACTTGTATATAGAATATATTGAGATCAACACATGAGTACTAAAATGATTCAGGGATATGCTGAAGAATTGAACATACCATTCACAGAGAGGGAGAATCATCCTGTATTTAATGGTAAGCCATGGGAAATGTCTTTGGAACCAAACGTTGGCTTGTTATTTTCCATTCTCTATCTTTGTTTTCAGAGGTTTATTTTATCTTTCAAGTAATAGCTCTATGACCATCAAAACCCCCCACAAAACAACAATAACAGCAACAAACCATACACACACATATATACTCATAAACACAGAGACATGAACCGAAGGTCTGCCTAGGAACTTCAAATAAACTATTTTGGACATTCTTGCCTGGGATTGTGTATGTGTGCTTGTACATATGTGTACCTTTTACTTTTTCATTTGACTTTTTTCTGATCTGAGGTTTTAAAACAATTGTAATTTATGTATTTATTAAACAAATTTATATATATATATAAAGGTAAAGTGAATGTTTTACACTTTCATTGTTATAGTAGCAAGCTTTAATTAAAGAAGATAGATATGATGACTATAAAATTGCATTATTGAATATATATATATATATTTTAAAGGCAAGGAGAGAGAGACAGGGATAATGAGCTGCTTCTCTATGTTCCCTGACTGGGGACTCAAACTGGCAACCTCTGTGCTCCACGATGATGCTCCCACCAAATTATCCAGCCAGGGCTTAATTTTTTATTGATTGATTTCTAGAGAGATGGAAAGAAAGGGAGAGAGAGGAGAGGGGGAAGGGAAGCATTCATTTGTTGTTCCACTTAGTTGTGCATTCATTGGTTGCTTCTCCTGTGTACCCAGAGCAGGGATCAAACCCACAACCTTGTCATTTCAGGATTACGCTTTTTAACTGACTGATCTAACCAGCCAAGGATCAATTCCTTCTATTTTCTAAATTTGGGTGATGAGACAAAAAATAGGATAGATATCAATTTTCCATAATGTATTTGATTATTAAGGTCCAATTTTTCTTCTCTTTTTCTTTCTCCTCTTCCTGTTTTAAAAAATAGCAAAACTCTCACTACAACTTGGTGTTTGTATACAAGTATATGGTAGCAATTTTTTTCTTTAATTAGAAAAATGATATAATAGTCAATGAAACTCATATACATGTTTTTTTTTAATTTATTGAACTAATTTTACTAAATATATGTAGTAGAGAAAGTAAGTCAGTTAAGAGAAACTGGACTCTGCTCTTTGGATCTTAGAAGAAAATTTATAAAAAAAAAAATGTTACCTTCCAAGGCTAGATTAGAAGAAAGAGAAGAAAACACAAGAAAGAGGTAGGAGAAAACACTTTGAGGAAACAATAGACAAGAACTTGAAGTGAGAATTGCAAAGTTTTGAGATCTGGTTGCAAACTGAAGTTGCAGGAGCTGGCATTTAATGTATCATGCTAGAAAAGCATTTCAAGACTGAAATCTTCTTTTAGTTCTCTTTCAGAGTAGGGAAAAATAGAGATGACATGTTTTACTCTAAGATCAGAAATGTTATTTCTATCTCTCTTTTCCACTCTCTCCTTACTTCCCTTCTTTCTTTCTTTTCTCTCTCCTTCCTTCCTTCCTTCCTTCCTTCCTTCCTTCCTTCCTTCCTTCCTTCCTTCCTTCCTTCCTTCCTTCCTTCCTTCCTTCCTCCCTCCCTCCCTCCCTCCCTCCTTCTTTCTGGTGATAATGAGGAATTTATTCTATTAGGTAACAGACTGACTATTTCAAAAATGCCTCCTGCCCAAAGACTACTATGCAATAGTAATACGTAATACAATGGAAGGAATGTATGGTACTATGAAATCATAGACACAGAATAATTGGGTCTATTTGATGAAATAAAAAATATTTCAAAGACAAGACATTTGAGATAAAATGACGTACTGTCCATATTTCAAGTTAGTTAATGAGATATCAGATAGAAAGAATGACATGTATGCCTATCTAGGGATACAAAAGCACATAACTGAATGTACCACATGACATAATTCTCAATATTTGTTTTGCATATACATTTAACTGTATGTACTTATATATTTATGTATTCATACATATCTCTAAGTGTAATGTCTACTGACAATTTAAAGTTTATTGCAGTTCTATTTTTTAGTGTTATTTTATATTACTATATTATAATAATTACTATAGATTAACATATTTATTGTTGCACTGAATAATCAAATTATTAATTAAAATGAAAAGTTTGCAAAGTTTTAAATATTAAGATATGTGGATAAAATTTTTTATATTCAAACATAATGTAACTTGACAAACTTCAAGTTATATTATTATATTATTTGATGTTTGTGATTTTTTTTGACAGGGTGGTGTTATCTGGATGGAGATACGTACATATTTATAACTTTATACCAAGACTTATCAGAAACTTTGTAGTTTGCAAATGATAGTCTAAATTAACATAAATTGGTTGATTTTAAAAGTTATTCTACTGAGTAATTGAGTTGTATTCTGGTTTTACCACTTACAACACTCCAGCAGAACTGTAACTATGTTTAGCATGGTCTTAAAACTACCTACCTACCTCTCTGTTTATAATTTTTATATCAAAAAGTAATTGTTGTTTTAATGAACAGGAATTAGCCTGTGATTGGAAATATATTGAAACCTTGGTACTATGATCATGTTCTCAATGTAAATAAAAAATAGTCACATTCTCTAATTTAATAAGGTCATTTCATTATACCCAGAGTCTGGATTCTGAAAGTGGTAGTTTAACTATGTTACATTGTCTTTCATGAATGACTTAATTTCCATCACAGTTAATTCTGTATTGCTTGCTATTAAAATCTCAAGTTTCTATGTTTAGGAAGCTTCCTGAGGGACCCAATGGTGTGGTGCACAATCACTTAAAATAAGGACATGTAGTGTAGAGACAAAGAACATGTTAAATGCTATAGTTTTTAAGAGCGTGAGTTTTGAGGTTAGGCATATCTGTGCGAATTCCCTTCTTCACATTTACTTGCTGATACTCAGGCACACTCACCAATCATACACACCTCTCCTTCCTAAACAGTCATTGCTTATTTGAAGCTCATGTCATTCAACAATACAATGCATCCCTTCTCTCAGCCTGACTGATGTTATCTACCAACATCATACCACAGCTCTGTACTCTTTGAAGATCTCAGTTTCTGGCTTATTAACTTTCTTTCTACCCCACCTCTAGTCTCAGAAATTTAAATATTCATATGTATGAAACTGCAACATCTAGATGCCTCATTTCTTTTAATTTTTTTCTCTTTATATTTCCCATCTCCACCCTAGCCAATCATTATCAGAGCCATGGTCTGACTCAGCCATCATTTCCTTTCAAATCTCAATTTCAAGTATCTCTAACTAGCACATTACAGTAGTCTACCCTTATCCATAATCTAAAACCCCCAGTGGATGCCTAAAACCACAGATAGTATGGAACCCTATACATACATACCTATGATAAAGGTTAATTCATAAATTAGGCACAGTAAAAGCTTAATAAACAGAAATAAAACAGTACAATTATAACAATTTACCGTAATAATAGCTATGTGAATGGCCATCATTAAATAAAATAAGGGTACTTGAACATAAGCTCTTTGATATCACAACTGTTGATCTGTAAACCAAGAGGGCTACAATGTAGAGAAAGACAAATACCGTATAATTTCACTTATATGGGAAATAAATGTCTAAAAACAAAATAAATGAATAAACAAAACAGAAACAGACTCATAGATAACAGTGAAGAAACTGAGTGCTGCCAGAGGGCTGAGGGGGTATGGATAGAAAAGATGAAGGTATTAAGAAGTTACAAAATTGTCATGAGATGTACAGCCTAGGGAATATAGTTAGGAATATTGTAATAACCATGTATGGTGCCAGGTGGGTACTGGGCTTAACAGGGAGATCACTTTATAAATCATATCATTGTCTAACCATCATGCTGTACACCTGAGACAAATATAAAATAATACTGAATGCCAACTGTAATTAAAATACACAAATAATTACAAAAAGGGCTACTCTGTGACTAACAGATATACTGTATAGGGTATGGAAACGCTGCACAAAGAAGTGATTCGGGTCCCGGGCAAGACAAAGGGGGAAGGTGCGAGATTTCATCAGCTACTCAAATGTCATGCAGTCTGAAGTTTATAAGTTGTTTATTTCTGGAACTTCCTATTTACTATTTCATATCATGAGTGACTGGAACTGCAAAAAATTAAACAATGGTTAAGGGGGGGCTTCTGTATATCTTTTCAAATAATATGCCCAAGCACCTCAGGGCCAAAAGATTTTAACACTTAAAATCAAGAGTTTTGTTTTTTGGGGTTTTTTTTTGCATTTTTCCGAAGCTGGAAACGGGGAGGCAGTCAGATAGACTCTCGCATGTGCCCGACCAGGATCCACCGGCATGTCCACCAGGGGGCGATGCTCTGCCCCTCTGGGGTGTTGCTCTGTTGCAACCAGAGCCACTCTAGCGCCTGGGGCAGAGGCCAAGGAGCCATCCCCAGCGCCCGGGCCATCTTTGCTCCAATGGAGCCTCGGCTGCGGGAGGGGAAGAGAGAGACAGAGAGGAAGGAGAGGGGGAGGGGTGGAGAAGCAGATGGGCGCTTCTCCTGTGTGCCCTGGCCGGGAATCGAACCCGGGACTTCTGCACACCAGGCTGACGCTCTACCACTGAGCCAACCGGCCAGGGTTCAGGAGCTTTTTTGCATAACTTTTTTCACCCTCATCACCAGCTAAAAGCCAAACCTAGCTTCCTCCTTCCCTAGTTGTGCTATTAGGACTTACCATTATAGTCATTTTTCTTTAAATATACTGAACTCACTGTCTCAGTCTCCTTCTTGTTTATACTCCTGATGAATCATCAATGCTAGATGTTATATTCCATTTGCCTTCTTTATTTTTCTACCAGAGTATTTAAAAAAATTGATAAAGAAGAAAACAACCATACAACTTAATTAATTGAAATATAATGCCACCATTATATTTCTCAATCTCTAACATCAAGGGTCAGCAAACTCTAGAAAGCAGGCCAAATCATCCTGATGCCAGTTTTTTAAATAAAGTTTTATTTCAACATAGGCACATGCTTTCATTTTTAATCAACAGTTGTTTTCACCCTATAATAGCAGATTTGAGAAGTTATAACAGACATTGCATGGCTCACAAAGCTGAAAACATTTATATCTGGTGTTTTATACAAAATTAACCAACTGCACTTCATATCTTTTCTTTGCTCCTGGAACTTCCCATGCATTGTCTAATAACATTCTAGGTCAGCGATTTTCAATGTTTTTCATTCCATGACACATATAAACTAATTGCTAAAATTCTGGGGTATACCAAAAACATTGTATTTTGCTCATCTGACAAAACAGATAAGTAGAATTCTGATTCATTCACACTGGATGGTTATTACTATGTTGGCTGTTGTCATTCTTTTTTATTTGACCATCTAAGGGAAAAGAGGACAATGCCCCTCACTAAATAGTCAAGTGTTGCATATTTTTAAAAATCCTGCAGCATACCAGTATGTTGTGGTACAGTGGTTGAAAATTGGTGTTCTAGGCAATATAAGACCAGAATTTTTTTTTCTACAAAAGTGTAGAGGCCCTGAATACGAACGCTGAACAGGAACAAAGTTAGTGCCCTGCAGCAAAAGCCACAGTGTGTCACTTACAAAAATACTGAATGCAGTGCAGTGCTGAACACAGCACAATAGGGATAGAATTAGCAATTCTGGTTAATCAATGGATGGGGTAGATAACTCAAAAGTGAGCTACATCCTTTACCCTTTTGTCTACCATATAGAAGTTCCCATTCCTGACTTCTTCATTCTCATCTCTGCTTTTATTTGTATGTATCAATAAATATGTGTTAGAACTGGGGGCCAAGGCCATCTCATGAAACCTGTATAGGAGATTTTGAGGCGGTCTCCTCTAGGTCCCTTGATACACTCCATGTGGTCTCCGAGTAGTCATTGTCTCCATGACACAGGAGGATTATCACACAGATTTTACATGAGTGTCTTATTGTGACTAATACTTATTTCAAAACAAAGTTTTTAAAATTATTATTAAACCACCAACAACAGGAGAAGTACCAATGACCAACATTCACTGTTGGTTAGGCACTGTGCTGAGTACTTTCTGTATGTGTTTTACCTCATTTGACCAATAACCTGATGACATGGGTACTCTCAATATTCCCATTTTACCCAGGAAGAAAGCAAGGCTCAGAGAAGCAACTTACGTATGATCACCCAGTTAGTAGATGGTAATGCAAATCAAGGCATCTGACTCCTGGGTTTTCTATCTTTATCACTGCTCTATGCATCTGCACTATACTGACATCACTATACCTATATCTACATCTCTTGTGAACCCACCTAAAGTGTAAAAACCACAATATAATCAAGAAGGTGGTTTCAGGACATCATCAGTACTAGAGCAATAATAATAATGATGATGATAATGATAATAACTAGCATTAACTGAGCACTTTATATGGATTTATTCATTTAACATTCTCAGTAAACTCTGTGATGTAGATACTTTTACTCAATTTAATGTATGAGGAAATTAAAGTCATACAGAAATTCAGTAACTTGCTCAAGAAAACACAGTCAGTAAAAGAAGAATATTGAATTGAAATCAGTGTGTCTGGCTCCCCAGCCCAATTGCTCAGTCTGTGTAGTACTTAGCTGTCCTACATCCTCAAGAGTCACATTTTACCTGTTGACTTATACTCTTAGAAACGTAAGGTAATGAATATTAAAACTGAAAACTACTACTGACTATATAATTGACCTTCAAGGAACTATGTTGCAACTATTTTGCAATTCAATTTTCTCTATATCCACATAGACATCAGCTACCCAAGGCAGGAAATAACAGCAATGTGGTAGGAAAGTGGCATTTGAAAAAAAATGTGCTGATTTAACTGAGGTGGAGACTTGTCATAAAGCATTTCAAAATGCCATTCTGGAGGGCTTTTAAGAGCAGAGGGCAAGGGTAAATGAACTATTTTCTCTATTCTATACAACCCTGAGGAATGCAGTGTTATCATCATTTGGGGAGATTAAATGACTCATTAAGCTAACAATTGGTAGCAGTAAAAATTTAAACACAGCTCTAACTCCAAATCTTGATATTTTAATATCTGAAGTGCTCAGAAAAAGGATCAAGTGGGTAAACAGACCATTTTAGGGTTCAATAAATTTACAAAACAAGCAAGAAAATAAAAACAGCACTAAAGGGAGAAAAATAAGGCAAAAACATTACATTATCATTGTGCTACTCTTAAAATTACAAAAGATTCAATTGGGTAAATTTTTTAAAAACTTCACTGAGGGCAGTTTTTATAAGAATTACATTTCATAAATTCAGGGTGAAGCAGCAAAACTTGGAAAATAACAAAGCAAATGAGGAAAACTAACATGAATTATTTCATTAAAAATATAAAAGTTTTACTCTGTTCAGTTATCCTTTAAGAAATAGAAAGAAATATTAGCAATCTAAGCTTCTGGTTTATTTTGAAAGCAGCATGGGATCAGCATGTAGCACTGTCATATGAGTTAAAATCAAGTTCTTATACAAAAGTATATTAAGAGGGAATATGATAGATATGTGGTAGTTGTATGTAGGATGGAAGATGGGCTATAAAATTAAGGACCATGAAATTGGTAAAAATCTAAGTGAGATTGAGACTTAGCCAACAGCCTAAATTCCCTGGGACTAATAATGAAGTAGCACAGCATCTACATAAGAGCATGAGCTTTAGAATCAAACTGCAATGTGAAAATCTTCCTGTTACCATTTTTTTAAGCTAGACCATAGTCACCAATGTACCAAATCCCTCTGAGTCTGTTTCTTCACCTATAAAATGATGCTGGTAATAATAGCATCAACATCATAAAGTTGATGTGCACATTGAGTAAGATAGTATATGTAAAACATTTGGCTTAATATTTGGTAGATGATAAGCAATCTTATATATACATAGAATACTGATTCGAGAGAGAGAGAGAGAAGTTATGGTGAGGTTTGGCTTGATTGAGCATTCCCTCACTGCCTCTGGCTATTCACCCAAGAATTGGAGTGAGAGTAAAATCTGAATTTACAAGGAAGAGGCTGATTATGGTCTGTAATAATTATCCTTTTGAGTCTGAAAGAAAAGGATAGGCATCCAGGCTATTGTTCCCCTATTAGCAATATCTCATTTCAGGCATTCTGCATTCGGGAGCCTCTTATATGCTGTCTCTTTCTCACTTGCATACAAGGTCACCTGTTACGTATCTATAGTATTTCGTTTATAGGTCAGTTATTAGTGTGTGTGTACTTGGATTCTGAAATGTACCCAGTATTCATTGTACATATATGTACTGATGTTTACTTCTTGATAGGCATTACACTAGACTCTGGGGAGCAACACAGATAACACATGTGCACCCTTGGAGCTTCTAATGTGGTGATGGTGAGGGAAAGAGTAAAAAATAAAAATGTAATATGTGAGGTGGCTACAGGGTTATGAAGACAAAGCAAGGTAAGGAGATCGAGAATTGTGGGTCAGAGTTCTGTCATATAGACTGATCTGGGAAAACTAGTTAATGTCAAATATGAAAGTATGGAAAGCTGAAATTGCCTTTTTTAAGTTGGGTCAGTTATCTTTGAAGGTTTGCTTTAGGTTTAAATTAGGATTAAAGTTAGGTTTAGATTTTGAGTTGGAGTTAGGTTAGGATTAGAGTTAGGTTTTAGGGTTAGTGTCAGTGTTGAGTTTATAATTAGTTTTAGGGTTAGAGTTAACTGGAATTAGTTTGAGGTTAGGGTTTGAGTTTAAATTACAATTAGTTTAGGAGTTGGCTTTCAATAACATGCACAAAGACATTTTAAAAGGTCTACAAGAATAAAAAAAGAAATCAAAGAGCTCCTCAAAGAAATTCAAGAGATAAGAAATAAAGCATCCCGCGTGGCCTGTGGTGGCACAATGGATGAATCCTTGACCTAGAACATTGAGGTGGCTGGTTCGAAACTCTGGACTTGCCTGGTCAAGGTACATATGACAAGCAATCAATGAACAACTAAAGCGAAGCAGCTATGAGTTGGTACTTCTTATTCCTTCACCCTTCTCTCTTCTCTCTCTGTAAAATCAATAAATAAAATCTGAAAGAATAGAAGGAAGAAAGGAAAGAAGGAAGGAAGGAAGGAAGGAAGGAAGGAAGGAAGGAAGGAAGGAAGGAAGGAAGGAAGGAAGGAGGGAGGGAGGGAGGGAGGGAGGGAGGGAGGAAGAGAGGGAGGGAGGGAGGGAGGGAGGGAAGGAAAGGAAGGAGGGGAGGGGAGGGAGGGAGGGAGGGAGGAAGGGAGGAAGGAAGGAAGGAAGGAAGGAAGGAAGGAAGGAAGGAAGGAAGACATCCCTGCAAATGTGATAATAAACTCATTTCTTTACATGTAAATACCTGATGTTTGTCCCTCATAGGGTCTAGCTGTGTTTCCTGACTATTCATCACTTCATCGTTTTACCCTTTTTGATTAGGCTGGGTATAAATGATTTGCAACCAAATGTCACATGAATACATAATAATGCTCACATAGTGAAATAAGAGTTTTCAATTTGACTTGCACTTCATTAAGGGTTCCTCTATGCAGGCTGAGGTTCATGAAAACATATTAAGAAAGAAATATGAATAAAATATATTTTTCATTATTCATATCTTTTCTCTTTTACCCTTTCAGTAAACTTGAACCTCACTTGAGTCTAAGTCTGGGATTCTACCTTCCCTTAGCATGTTCTTCTCTCCACCAACACCTCCCTACACACACATGCAAACACACACTTAAGAGGTTTCTTGTACTTTTATTCAAATGTTTGCCCTATGGGACTAAATCATCAATTTTTCAGACAATTCCAGAAACTTCTGAATCATAAGATGACTATGATATTTTTTTTATTAATCAATGCCACTTTTAATAAAAGGTTAAATTTAAGAAAATTTAAATTTCCTTCCTTTACTGTATTCTGAGAGAATTTGGGTGCAATTAAATAAACTTAGGAGAGAGTCCCAATGCAATAAATTGAAGTAGGATGCCTCCAGACAGAAGATAGAAAAGGAAGAATAGAAGGAACTAAAGTGATTGCTTTGCTATTTTTCTCCAGACTTGGTTACCTGAGCTTTGGTCTCTCAACTATAACTCAGCAGGAAAATAAATGTGGGAAACTAAATAAATGCTATCTTTAATACATAAGTATAATTGGGTTTTCAGTTTTCAAACTGAAACCTATTTTTACCAGAAAAACAGATAATCATTGTGAGGATAGGCATGTTTGTTTTATACTTCTTGAAATAAAAATTTCCTTGTGCCGAGCACATAGCAAGACTTTTATCATTGTTAACATCCTTATCATCACATTCATCCTACTCCTCTTCATTTTTCATATATGTTAGCTGAGGATAAGATTTCAAGATGTAGTAATTAGTGACCAAAGAGAAAAGGTTTACAGAATGCCTGTATTTAACTGAATGGATGGAATTTCATTTGAATATCATTTTTCAAAGAACCTATGAATATGAAGCACCAGAACATATTGTGCTTATTAACACCATGGACTAGTGAATTTAATGAGACTTGACCCTATAAAACTAATAAAGCTACTTTATACTTTATAATTTTGTTAGTTTACTCAACACTTCCACATATTTATTTTTTATTAAATATGTAAACAATGTTCCTAGGGCTATTGTTAATATTAGAAGTTCAACTTTATTGGGAATATTGTTTAGAGATAGGAACAATAATGATAATAATTATTATTACAATGATAGCTTCCTTTTCTTTTTTGAGCTCAAAAATGCCAAGCACCATTTTAGTTTATCCTTATTAAGCCATTACCTCCTTCCCAAATCCTATAAACCCAGTATGGTTCTTTTTTCTGTTCATTTTACAGATGAGAAAGTTGAGGCAAAGACATATTGAGTAACTTGCTCAATGTCACAAAAAGGTGGAAAACCTTGAACTTTTACAGTTAGGCAATCTATAGTGGATGCTATGTAGAAGTAAAGTGAATACCAAAGTCCCAATGGTAAAGGCACAAGAAGTTGTAGTAAAGTAATTTATGCTTTATGCTATGGTAACTAAAACAGTAATTCTTTTCAGAATACTTACATTGTATTTTCATTCTACTCACTTAATAAATGGCTTCATAATATACTTTTGGCGGCAATGAGACAGACAGGAAATGATAACCTTTCCTGAACAGGTAAATATTTTATTTTAAGATATATAATAGATTTGATAGATTCAAGAACTGGTAAAGAAATATATTAGTATTTTCTCTTGTATTCTATTAAAGCTCTTTGAGTCTCATCAGTAATAGTGGAATAATGATGATACCTACCTTTAGGACTGCTGTGAATTTAAAATGTGATGAAGTACATGGAGCACAGGATGCTGACTATGTAGTGAATGTCCTTTAACATACTTTCCTTTAACTCTTAGTCAATTTCAGTTATAATCACTAGGATGCTAGTAAAACTTAAGAATAGATTTAATGAGATGAGACTCATAAATGATAAGTAGAAGTATAAAGTCCTACAAACCATAAAGCAGTATTATTATTTTTTATCATATTAAGCCTTAAGTTCAATAGATCAGGTGTTAATATGCACAGTATGTTTCCAGTGTTTGATTTTCTGAGAGTTCCTAGGGAATCCTAATCATTTGAAATACCTTCCTTTTAGTGAACTCTTATATTACCTGAAAAGAGCTGCTTCTCTTTAGATATTACTGTTAATTGCTCACATTGAGCCAGCAACTTTTTTTTCTGCCAAGTTCTCTAAACAATTAATTCCTCCTCTGTCTTTCTCTTCTTTTATTAGTTATCCTTTATGCCTTTGTCCATATTTTAGACTGTGACAGCAACATTCCCAGGATACTGTTAAGCATTTATAAGTTCTCCTAAATTTACATGAGGTTCAAATATCTTCTGATAAGTGTACTGAAAAACACACTAGTTAGAAGCACAGACTATTAGGTACAGAATAAATTTAGACCATTCATTAATCTACTTTCCACTTTTACTATTAATCAAATAGATTTGTGTTGTAGAAAGTTGGCTAAATAGACATATCTACATGTCAAGTCCCCATTCTACCATCCCTGGTTGTGTTTCCTGGGTCAGTTACCTAACCACTCATAAGCTTCGTTTTCCTCGATATCAAAATAATAATAATGAGTATAGTATACTCATCTTAAGATAGTTGTAAGGATTAAATGAGATCATATATAAAGGTACTTGACACTTATCAAGCAATAAGCAAAATTTAACTACCACTGCTATTTTCATTAATACTAGTTCATATTATTTAGCTGCTATTACAAAGCACTTTCACATACATTACCTCACATATGATAGACAATCCTGTAATCTGATGGAGAAGAAAGGAAAAATCTCATATTTTATAGGTAAAAGTCACTTCTTAGTGAGTAATCAAGCTGGGACTAGAACTAAAATCCATATCTTCTGACTTCTAATCATGTTTGTACTTTAAGTATTTGGACACATGTCTTTGATTCTGGTCCCCCAAATAGCAGAACATTCAGCAGGGACCTAGACAACTAATTCAGGACAAGTTTCTTCCCCATCTCTCAAGCCAAATGATCATGACTATTCCTTTCATTGACTTTTCAATGTCTCTGAAAGATCTCTTCAGGTTGGCTATCATATATTTCTATTTTTTTTTTTTTCTTTCTGAAGCTGGAAACTGGGAGAGACAGCCAGACAGACTCCCGCATGCGCCGGACCGGGATCCACCCGGCACGCCCACCAGGGGCGACGCTCTGCCCACCAGGGGGCGATGCTCTGCCCCTCCGGGTCGTCGCTCTGCCGCGACCAGAGCCACTCTAGCACCTGGGGCAGAGGCCAAGGAGCCATCCCAAGCGCCCGGGCCATCTTTGCTCCAATGGAGCCTCGGCTGCGGGAGGAGAAGAGAGAGACAGAGAGGAAGGAGGGGGTGGGGGTGGAGAAGCAAATGGGCGCCTCTCCTATGCGCCCTGGCCGGGAATCGAAACCGGGTCCCCCACATGCCAGGCCAACGCTCTACCGCTGAGCCAACCGGCCAGGGCCATATATTTCTATTATTTATTCAAACCAAAATATTGAAGAGACTTGCAAAATATTCTGGAAAACATTGTTTGAAGATAATGATTAATATGAAAAAAGAATTTCAGTGTATTTAGTCCAGAAAACAAACATTTAATAAGGACTTATGTGAATATTTTTGCTAAGCAGTACATTCCACTGGAACCCAAGTTTAATTTGTTGGAGGCATTATGAAGTCAATAAAATATATAATTTACCCAACCAAACTTTTAAATATAGTATAATTTTAAACTCTATTTACTATACATGCTCTTCTAAAAATGTTTTCATCAGTGTTCCCAATTACATTTAAAAACAGTCTCCAAGTTTCATGGTTCGTGCAATCCTGGTCACGCTATGGTTTCAGGTTACTCTGAAATAGGAGAGCAGAAGACATTTTTCAGCAGAGTTCATTTTCATGAGACTGTGTAACAACTTTGCTGACCAAACAATTCTAATAATTTGTGCCTGGAGGCCTTTTTTATAAGCCTTCCTATACTGAATCAGTATGTGGCTGAAAAGATGCTTTCAGTATGAAAAGTGGTCCAAATAATACTCTCACTAACACATACAATCTACAAAGATACTGAATATCCAATATCAAAGCACATTCCACATTTTATGTCTTGGTTTACAAGAAATCAAATATTAATAATCTCCAGGGAAACACAGAACTATTCATAGAGCATATCCAACTGTTACATTAGATAGCCATCCATTTGTGAACATCAAAACTTACATTTTCAAAGAAGCATGCATTTATTGTTGTATAAAATAAGTTAAGACTTGACACATGGTGGACAAAGTAAAAGGCAATGCTAAAAATCATACTGCTCAGGAAAATTGGTTAATTATAAATGCAAAGATATTAAGCATGGCTTTTCCCCCTAAAATCCTTTAAACATAATTCAAATACCAACATTATTATTAAAAGTATTTATGACTATCACAAAACATGGATAATCACTAGGAACATGGAAAAGGTGAAAGTACAATGTGTGCTTTTGTGTTTGTGTGCATAGTTTAACATAAATTGTTTCTATATTATTTAATATACACATAAATATATATTTATTGTTTAGTATAAGTGCGTGCACTATATTTATTATCATATTTTAACTATGAATTTATGTATGACTATATATCATCTAAATAATGTGAAGATGCAACATGAATAATGCATATTATATGAAAACTATGCAAGTAATACACTCAATTGAAAAGTATAAACCACTCGTGTATCCTTCCAGCACTGAAGGGAGAGGTGTTAAGGAAAAAAGAGGGTGTAGGGTTTCTAAAATATACATTAACGAAATGAAGAATTTAAGTATAAAAACAAGGTTGTATAATAAAATAATGGTTGATAAATATTGTTGATTAAAATAAAATTGTCTAATCTAATTTAAAACAAAAACTACATAATTAAAATGAATCAGTGATAGGTTGATAGATAGAAAAATAGGTAGATAGATAGATGATAGAGTACCAACCAAACTTATAGTAAAGAGAAAGATATTTGAGAAATGTAAAGTGCAATAAGCAATTGATATAAATTAAATACCAACCATTATAGAAATATACTAAGGAATATTAACCCAAAAGGTGCCATATCCTGTAGTTTGAGGGATTATCTTCACTGAACTTGTAAAAAAGATAAAATTTTCATTTAGTATAAACCTTTAAGCAAACAGGGAACAATGCAAAGTTTACCAAAGTTATTTCATAAAGCCAAAATTAACTTGGTTTAAAATTTTTTAGTTAGATTTGCAAAACCAAAACCACTTTCTTTTTTTTTTTTTTTTCATTTTTCTGAAGCTGGAAACAGGGAGAGACAGTCAGACAGACTCCCGCATGCGCCCGACCGGGATCCACCCGGCACGCCCACCAGGGGCGGTGCTCTGCCCCCCAGGGGGGGATGCTCTGCCCATCCTGGGCGTCACCATATTGCGACCAGAGCCACTCTAGCGCCTGAGGCAGAGGCCACAGAGCCATGCCCAGCGCCCGGGCCATCTTTGCTCCAATGGAGCCTTGGCTGCAGGAGGGGAAGAGAGAGACAGAGAGGAAAGCGCGGCGGAGGGGTGGAGAAGCAAATGGGCGCTTCTCCTATGTGCCCTGGCCGGGAATCGAACCAGGGTCCTCCGCACGCTAGGTCGACGCTCTACCGCTGAGCCAACCGGCCAGGGCCCCAAAACCACTTTCTTTTTTCTCAAAAGCAACTTTCTAATCTTATTTGTGAATTCAGATTTTTTAAAGGCCAACATAAAATGTTAGCAATACACCATATGGCAAACTCTGATTTGAAATATGAAAAAATAATAGTAAGAAATAGGGGGTCAAAGAAATGAGAGTGAACAGTTTAAGAGGAAACATAACTATAAAAAATAGATTACAGTAGATCATTTCTAGAAATAAAGAAAAGTTGGATTTGATTTCAAAACCTTTTGGAGAGTGGTATACATAACAGAATTTCTTGGCCATGTTTTGAATAAATGGAAAAAAGTATGTGTTTCCTGATTGAGCTCTTGCAAGAAAAAGAGAAAAGAGCAGCTGCAGGAGGTAAGGATACCGCTTAAGAGCCAGGAGGCAATAAAGAATGGACATAGTCTGACTTCTGAGTGGAAATAAAACAAGAACTTTTTTACACAAATATTGGTAATAAAGGCAAACCACGAAAGTGTGCGGGAGGCTCTACTGTCTACTAAGTAGAGAAGAGCCATAGGAGAAAACAGATGAAAGGATGATGACTCATTAATATGAAAAATTATATTACTATAACTTTCCATGTTAATGTAAAGAAGAATATAATATCGAAAAAAGCCTTCATTTGTTTAAGAATAATTATTTAAAATCAAACCTCTCAGTGAAACACAACATTCCATTTAAATATACCATCATCACTCTAATTCATAACTATGTTTTAGACACTATGCAAATCATGAAGAGTAACTAAGACCTATAATTTAGAATAGAAATGGGAAAAATATTTATAACTTAATACATTATCTACTTGAAACCTGGAGAGAATTCACTTAAAACAATTATACCATCTCAGATGAAAGCAAAACGGGTAGTTACATAATAAATATAATAGATGAAAACTGTAACTTTAGATATATAAATATATATACACATACATATATGTATATATATACACACATTATACTGTAGAAAAATGAAATCAAGCAAGACTTAATTCATAACAATCATTCTCATAAGCAACATCATAAAAACTAACAAGTAGCTTGAATATCCAAAATAGCCTGACCAGGCGGTGGTGCAGTGGATAGAGTGTCAGACTGGGAAGCGGAGGACCCAGGTTCAAAACCCTGAGGTCGCCAGCTTGAGCGCAGGCTCATCTGGTTTGAGCAAAAGCTCACCAGCTTGAACCCAAGGTCCCTGGCTTGAGCAAGGGGTTACTCGGTCTGCTGAAGGCCCATGGTCAAGGCACATATGAGAAAGCAATCAATGAACAACTAAGGTGTCGCAACGAAAAACTAATGATTGATGCTTCTCATCTCTCTCTGTTCCTGTCTGTCTGTCCCTATCTGTCCCTCTCTCTGACTCTCTCTCTGTCTCTGTAAAAAAAAAAAAATTATCCAATAAAAGAAAGCTAAACAACATTTTAAGAGACACAAAATATGCCTGAGTCCCTAATTATAAGCACAATATTAGTAAGATGTTAATTTTATACAAACTAATAAAATCAGACAATAAAGATATTTATTTTATAAAACTTGAAAATCATTTCACATTCAGCAAGAAGAATAAACCTTTGAATACAATGACAAAAACTTGTTCTAGAAAGTACTAAAATATTACAAAGATACAATAACCAAAATGGTATGGTTCTGGCCCAGAGATTAGTAGGCCAAGCAATGGAATCAATTGTGAATCTAGAACATTACAGACATAGATAGATAGATAGATAGATAGATAGATAGATAGATAGATAGATAGATAGATAGGAAGATGATATAGATATAATTATTTTTCATATTTGATTTACATATCAGTAGGGAAAGAGTTTTAACAAACTATATTGTGATAATAATCATTTGGTATAATAAAATGAACATATCACCCTTTCTATTCTTGAATGGTTTCAGACTCTTCAGACTAAAATGGCTTTCAACATTTCTAATCTATTCAATAGCTTAGGCCAATTAGGATCATACGACCCCCTACAGAAGTCAAAATTCTGAAACCATTGAGGTTTCTCTTGTCTGTTCTCAGTTGTCATATAGGCAGTGTATTAGTCTTGATCACTTATGTTACCATTTAGAATGGAAAATATTAAGGGAGAGGAATCTAATACTTTTTAAAAAAAAATTTTAGGGGAAAGGGAGAAATTCCACTGAATATATCTCCAATTAGTTTATAGGGAGTTGATTTAATGTTCATTAATTTAATAAATATTTGTTGAATACCTAATAGGCAAGAGCCAGAGTTTTAATTTCTATAGTTTTATTTTGACTTGTTTTGTCCTCTTAGAACTTACATTCTACTTGATAATTTAGGAAATATATCAGCAAACAAGGGCTCCTACTATGTGAAGAAAGTGGTGGAGCAAAGCAAACCTGGGCTGTGCAACTTCAGAGACCACTCTGCAGTGTGTCCTCTCATAAACAAAGACCACAGTCCTGACGTCCTGTGCCAGAATCAAGCACTGCAAAACACTGCAAAAGTCTCATCCCTTAAAGAAACAAACATCTATTCTTGATGTTTACAAAGAACTGGAAGTGTCTGAGTACAGTTGAAGAGACACTGAGTTTCAGGGACCTGTGCCAGTGAGAATCTCAAAAGCAGATGGCAAATGGTTAATTATAACAGAATCTGGAGCACAGAAAATAGAATGGGGAAACTATATGGATGTTTGAAAGTACTTAGGAAGTAGAAGGAATAGCTATTTCTTGGCTTATTTATTTCAATTCCTACTATATAGTCTTTTGAATCAGTGGATCAATAATGTCAAAATTTCTAGTTTCCTTTCCCTCCTTATTAATGTATTGATAATATATCACAAAAATTCAGTATATCAATGCTAATTCCTAAAATTTTTTCTGCAATTTATAATATAAATATTACATAGATCAAGTATTTAGATTTTAAGCCAAATTTATTTTATTTTTTCCTAAATATTTTAAAGTAATGCAACCAAGGATGCTAACCTATTTAATTTCTTTTCACTTTAATTTTATAAGTAATTCATACACACTTAATATTAGGAAATCCCTTGCAAGAAATATTTTTATAACTCAAATATTTCTGAAAAAAATTATCAATACACATGGTCTACATATCAATGAGACAGCAACTTAAAACAGAAACAACCAAAAAAGGCTATTTTTTATGGCTATCATTTCCTGATGACCATATTTCCTAGGCTGTCTTAAGTGCTGACAAATGTCTGTGTGCCCTGGGAGCTATAGAAATCTGGGAGTGCCCCAATCTGAATATTGCAATTATCTAACTCTATTTCTTAAAAATCTATGCTAGATTTTCTACCTAGCTTTTGAGTTCGAGAAGAGACACTTCAGCTCAGCAAATCTGGCCATATAGTACTACTATAACCTCAAAGCAATCCTTGATTTTTAGGGGCCCAGTGAGACCCTATGCTTTTATTGTATTTCCAGATAATACTGCAAAACATAAGCTCTCCTTGCCTGAGCCCTGTTCACCAGTTGTGCCATTTTTGATGACAAATTCTTTAGATGTCAGGTCATTCCCAGAACTGCAAAGCCTTGGATTCTTTAGAACTACCCTCCAGATTCCTGTTCTCCTGAACTCTTTCTGTTCACCCCGCAGTAAAGATAAATTTCGAGTTCTTTTGTAGCAAACCTCCAGAAGCCCATCCTACCCTTGCTTTCACTTTTAGATGTTTAAATGGAGTATCTAATTGAGAAATCCAAGATGATCTCAACTGACATCGTGTATCACATCACTTGACTCAGAACATTCCTCTCACACAGAGCCCCTCTCCCTACACACTCACCAAGATTGATGCACATTATGACAACACAGTGAGATCCAGAGATTCTTTCGTCTTACCTTTCCCTTTAAAAATAACATCAACAAAACATTCTCCTATTTTAAAAAAAAATTAATAATCTATGCTAAATACCCGTATGTCCTGGAAAGTATTACTGCCTTAAATACTTTAACTTCTAAATATTGGCACCTTATATGAGGTCCATTGAGATTCAAATCTAGAAAATCCTCCAAGTTAATCAGTACAGAAAAATAAGGACAAGTAGACTCAGTAAGAAGATATGTTTAATAAAACCTTGTGATTAAACAGCATTATCTTCAGTCTCCTGCTACGCATCCTGGGAAATGTACTGCTGTACAATTAGCAAGAACATAGCCATAGTAGGTTGATCCAGCTGGAATTACTTCCTTAACAGCTCCCTAGCTCCCTTCCCACATATGGCTTAATTTAAATTTCCCAGTAAAATCTACCTATGGCTACTTGGTTAAAAGACTCAGAGAGTTTCTTTAGGCTCTGTTACCTTCATATCCTGAGCCCCTTTGCTCTGGTTGATTGTCCTACATTCAGCTTCTTCCCTGATGTTTTCCCATTTAAATGAACTCCAGATACTCTATTCTTTGTGATTACTTTCAGCTCTACACTTTGAAACTCAGAAATTACATGTGTCCTCTTCCCTGGCTTTAATCCTGGCCATTTGGGACTTCTTGTCTATAGACTTTCACTTGTCCTTATAAATAAATATAGGTACCTAATATAGTTTCAGAGCTACATATTAATTTAGAAACCAACCAGAAAGTAATATTCTACAAGAGCCACTGATGTGCTGAAACATCTGGAATAACATGTAGACACTCAGTATATATTTGATGAGTGAGTAAATAGAAGAGAAGCCTATATTGCAAACAGAAAGTCTCTTGAAAATCACCCCAGTAATTAATGGCAGAGCAAGAAGCTGAATCCAGGTTGCTACTCAGGCACTTTCTAATTGATTTCATTGCTTATAAATTCACTGAAAATATTTAATAAGCAAACAAACAGTAATTAGGGGAAATTTAATTTACTAGGGGGTTGAGTTTAAAGTGTGAATTTGTAGCAGCCAATTTCCAAAATGGCGGGGTCTTGATGGTCAGCTGCTCTTGCTGACTTATTTCTCATGAACTGACTAGGTGAAAGCCAACACTTGCGAGACCCTGAGCCAGAATCACCTGGCTTCACCCAGTTACACTAGTGTCAAGTTTCTGGCCCTTAGAAATTGTGTGAGATAACACATGGTTTTGTTTTGAAGTTCTAAGCAGTGGTGTAATTTGTTAAGCAAGAATACATAACCAATAAGATACATTTCTGTAATTTTGCTACCGTTAACAACCAAAATGACAAAAGAAATATATATATTTACATTTATATACATGTGTGTGGGGTTGTGTAATATATAAACTATATCTGGTTTAAGCTCTTTCTATATATTTACAAATGGCATGTATATCACATATATATCAATATCATATCATAGAGGGAAAGAGAAACAGAGAATTTCTTTTGTGTTACTATGCATAAGATATATGTTCTAGACTTTCAAGGATTTTCAAGGCAATAAGGACAGATAACATCATGATAATGTTCTAAACACTCACTGCCCATTAATTGTCTTGTTCTACCTCTGAGAATATTGGCCTATGTGGGTATACATTACCACCATGACATGGCCAGAAGTAAGACTGGGCACTTTTACGTATGTGGAAGTCAGAGGTGAATGTAAATGTGATTTTACAATTTTTTTTTGTTTTATAAGTGAATTCCAGCCACCCACAGAAGGATGATAGCCCGATGAAATGAACAAAGAGAAAAACATTTAATAAGTCTGTTTTTTTTTTATTCTAGCTATGTCACTATTAGTTAATCGACCAAGAGTAATGCAGCCTATCATTTCGATCACCTAGTAAAGTGGATTTTACTTAAAAAGTCCTAATAGAAATAAGTTAGGAGTTTAAACTAATATAATTTATGGAAACATTTGTGTTATGCTTTTAGAAATGCTACTACTCAAACAGGAATTTACTTTGGTTTTTTTGAAAATTTGAATTTAAACAGATGAATGGCAAAACACATTTCACTAGTTGTCAAAAACAAGACAAGAAAGGAGTTATACTCTTTTCACAGTGGAGCTTTGCAGAGTACTCAAACAAATGCTTCTGGGAGAGTTTACATTGTAAATTTCCACAAAAGACCATATTTTTCTTGTCTCTATGCTAGGTAACAGTACACGTTGAATCTTTGGTAGTCTTTCTATGGCTCTTCCTTGTCTTGTTAATTTTAATCACAGTGTTACACAAATTAAAATGTTGAGATATTCAGATTAATAATCCTTATTTACCCCTGGCCGGTTGGCTCAGCAGTAGAACATCGGCCCAGTATGTGTAAGTCCTGGGTTCGATTCCTGGCCAGGGCACACAGGAGAGGTGCCCATCTGCTTCTCCACCCTTCCCCCTCTCCTTCCTATCTCTCTCTTTCACTCCTGCAACCAAGGCTCCACTGGAGCAAAGTTGGCTCGGTTGCTGAGCATGGCTCTGTGGCCTCTGCCTCAGGTATTAGAATGGCTCTGGTTGCAAGAGAACAATGCCCCAGATGGGCAGAGCATCGTCCCCTAGTGGGCATGCCGGGTGGACCCCAGTTGGGTACATGAGGGAGTCTGTCTCTATGCCTCCCCACTTCTCACTTCAAAAAAATACAAAAAAAAAAAAAAAAAAGGAAGAAGAATCCCCATTTAATCTTTATCTAAACACCTGAGGGGGAGAATACACCACCCCAAAATGTGCTATTTTGAAATGTGGATTGTGCTGAACTTAAGATAATTAAGACTTACTGGACTCAGTAATATATTTTTACTTATCCCCTAACAGTCTTCCACGATGGTGTCACCATGCCGTTGGTCACCAGCTTGATTGAAAGAGGGCTTTCAGACTTCACCTTCATTGTCCCGGATGATTTTCAATAATGTGCTTGCAGGCAGCTAAAACTTCATCCCCAAGATTCCAAAGTGCTTTCAAAATCAACAAGAGAGCACCATCTTCTGAATTTCCTGGTGGTCTTTTGTTTTACTACTGCCAAAGTTCCTTAACTGCCACAAGGAGCTATAAGTAGTGCAGGTGCTCAGTTGAGAGCTACATGGTACACAGAGGAGGAAGCTCACTGCCCTGGTTCGCATCTTGAAGTTACATGCTTTCAGAGCCAACTCAAAACAAACATGGCAGCCTCGAACATGTTAAAAGGAATACCCACAAGAATCCTTGTCAAGGCAATGCCCCAAGGCATCAATCAGTTACTTCTTAAGGGAAACTCTAACACTCCAGAAGGCTCAGTGTTCCAAGTGTTTCAGAGCACAGTTTCTCCAGGTCAGCAATCAGGATGTGTGGGCAGATATTAGTCAGTGGAGTGAGACACCGTCTCTTGTCACATGCAGTAGCCCAGGGCATCCTTTTGAGTTTATGGAGAAACAATGGTCCGGAACCAGAGGCCCCAATTCAAGAAGTAAAAACCATGGTGACCTCTGCCCATAGGGGGTCCAGAAAGGAATGGACATCAAGTTGGGCCTAGATCCATGTGAGAGGTGTTATGGGCCCACTCCCTGGGCAGGGAACACAGCCTATCTATTGGGAATGTTTTAATATCTACCGTATTAAAATGATAAGATTTTCTTGATCTAAAGTAAAATTTAAAAAAATTAAAAATCAATTAAATAATTAGAATAAAATAATTAGACACTCCAATAGAAACATATTCTGATAAAATTCTAGATATTTAAGAATAACAAACAAATCCTAAAGCTACTACCACAAGGGAAGCGGAAAGGACACATCAAATGTAGCAAGGCAATAAAATAATAAACAGACAGATATGATTTAGACAAACCAGGTGATTTGGACAAACTAGGTAAAAGGTCTTAGCATGTATACTGGGAAAAGAATAACTAGGAAAGGAAGTATCCTTGAAGAAATGGATGGTGTATTTATAATTTTGTTCTGTACAATTATAAATTTGATATGCCTGTTAGATGAGCAAGTGATGATAACCTTTAAATGTACCAGTGAAGAAAGCTGAATATAACATATTGATATAATAATTATGCACATATATATACTTTATGAAATTTACATATATTGACTATATATTAAATTATATGTACTAAAATGTTTGACAAAGGATGACTTCTGTTTTGTCAGCTTTAATAAAGTGTAATGGACAAAATCTGTATGGATTTAAAGTATACAATTTGAAGTTTTGATAAATGTGCAAATTGTGAAATGATCACAATTACGTTACAAACAATATATATGCTATGTATCATAAATATGTATTATACACATCGTGTACCATATGTATGATTGTATATATGTATATATATGACAATGTGCATATATATTATATTACATATGCTATTAATGTATATTATATATACTATGTATTATAAATACTGTGTACTTTATATGATGTACTAAGTACATATATAAAGCATTAGATCTCTAAAACCTATTCGTCTCTTATAACTGAATCTTTGTGTATCTGACCAACATCTCCTCATCATCCTGTTCCCAGCCTTTGGCAACTTGCATCTACTCTCTGCTTCTCTGAGTTTGACTATTGTAAGTTTCTCATGCAAAATGATTTTTATAACTATAATGTATTTCAATAAGTAATCTACAAGTGTTACCTTAACATCCATAAGTTTCAAAAAATAGACTAATTATTTTCTGATGAGATATTTTTTAAATCTGGAAATCAAGAACAAATGAGAACTTTTCCTAGCCAGCATATTAAAATCCTAGGAAATTATAAAACAATCTCAATAATTCTCAAGAAAGAAAATATATTAAAAGTTGACATATAAATTATTCAGAAACAAGTGGTAATGAGAATGTATCATTTAAACCTTATGGAATTCAGGCAATGTTTTACTAACTGAAGATATATTTCCTCTAATTTATTATGAGAGGAGTGAATAAAAATAAAGTATTACAAAGGATGCTTTAAAACAAAACAAATAAACCCACAGGAAATATGAGACTATTTTATAATAAAGGCATTAATGAATTAGAAAACATGAGCTTGGTAAATATATGCAACCTTATTTCTTTAAAGCAGCAAATACATAAAAGTGTAAACTAAAATGTAAACACCTTATGAAGGCTAAATAAGCAACATAAAATTTATGAAAATATATTCATATTTTTAATGTGTGATATAAATATAATACAGTATACACCCATACATACACATTCATATGTTAATAGTTATATTAATAGTATTGAAGTTAGAGGAAGAATAATGCCAAAAAGCAGGTAAAATGTAATAAAATAAAATAGAAAATGATACTTTTACTTTTAAGAAAACAAATTGAAGACTTGATTAGTAATTTTAAAAAAATATATAAAAGGATTCTATGTAGCACTGTAACCTAAAAAGTTTGGAAATTTTAGGCTATGAAGTTTTAGTGAGAGAATATTAATATGTAATTTTGATCTTGGAACAAATAGTACAACTGAATAAACTAGAATGCAAATAAAAAATGTGTTTAGCAATTGTCAACCTAAGAATGTCCAAACCTGTAAGAATTTTTATGAGTATTTTGAGCCAAACCAAAGACAATTGCTGGGAAGCAAAATCTCAGTGAAAAAATGAGAAGATTCTCAGGAAAATGGCTGTTTTACCATTTATTTTATATGTCAGAATCATAGAAGAAGTTGTAGGATAAGGGGTTACATGAACTGTATTGGTGATAGATCAGGGAGGCAGGAGAAATCTCTGGGATTGGATAAAAAAAGTAAAAGGAACAGATACACTTATTTTACACAGGTGATTGTAAGACAGTTAACAGTTAACAATTAACATGATAAAAATTACAGAGAGTCTTTGTGGTCTCTTGTTCTTATCAAAGAGAGTGCACTGAGGGTCTGATAAAAGGAAAAAGGACATTCTAAAGGTACTTTATCATAGATGCAGAAAGACAATAAAACAGGCTCAGTTAAGGCAAAGATTGACCTTCATCAAGAAAGATCCCAGCCTAAGACTTGATTATCCTCTATGACTAGCTTGTAGCAGGAAAGTTTTCATTTGAGACCCTCTTATGTGGTTACTTTACATCTCTGAGTTTGCCCAGGCCTTTCATGCAGGACACCCCAAGTCAGGTTTAGTATGTGGCCCCATTTTTGCTCACACAATGCACTTTTAAAGGTGATTCTGATCTCATGATTTTTAAGACAGGAGCTTTCACATTTAGATTTAATATATTTAACATTATTTTAGCTTACCGAATAAAATTCAGTAATAGAATTAATCGTTGTGAATTGAACAGAAGCTCACAAATGCAGGTGAAGAACCCACCTTACATAATCATGAATAATGTTTATACAATCACTCTTTATTCACACTCTCATATTTAAGAGTATATTATTTTAGAGAGAGTTGAAAAATTAGTTTTGAAAAATTTCCACACTGCAGCATTATTTTTTTTTTTTTTTTTTTTTTACAAACTCTTATTCTTATGCATTACTATATGACTATTATATACTTAAATCACTATTTTTTTCTTACTGGCAAAAAGACAACATCTCAACTTTTGAGAGAATAAGATGGCAAGGGCACGGACTACATGTGGTTCCAACACAGACTGAATCTGCAATTGAGGAATTCAAGGCTTTTCTAAAAAAGAAGTATTTGTCTTTTTATTCTGTTCATATTATCTTTAGCTGTGCAAAAGCTTTTTAGTTTGATATAGTCCCATTTGTTTATCCTTTTACTTCATTTACCTGTGGAGATAAATCAGCAAATATATTGCTGTGATAGATGTCGGTGAGCTTACTGCCTATGTTTTCTTCTAAGATACTTATGGTTTCACGACTTACATTTAAGTCTTTTATCCATTTTGAGTTTATTTTTGTGAATGGTGTAAGTTGGTGGTCTAGTTTCATTTTTTTGCAGGTAGCTGACCAGTTTTCCCAACACCATTTGTTAAAGAGACTATCTTTACTCCATTGTATGTTTTTACTTCCTTTGTCATATATCAGTTGTCCATAAAGGTGTGGGTTTATTTCTGAACATATTTTATAATACATCTGATAAGGGGTTAATAACCAAAATTTATAAAGAACTTGTAAAACTTAACACCAGGAAGACAAATAATCCAATCAAAAATGGGCACAAGAAATGAATAGGCACTTCTCCAAAGAGGACATACAGATGGCCAATAGGCATGAAAAAATGTTCAACATCACTAATCATTAGAGAAATGCAAATTAAAACCACAATGAGATACCACTTCAGACCAGTCAGAATGGCGCTCATTAACAAAACAACACACAATAGGTGCTGGACAGGATGTGGAGAAAGCGGAACCCTCCTGCACTGCTGGTGGAAATGCAGACTGGTGCAGCCACTGTGGAAAACAGTATGGAGATTCCTCAAAAAATTAGAAATGGAACTATGCTCTGACCCAGCCATCCCACTTATAGGATTATATCCCAAGGACACCATATCACCGACTGAAAAAAGGAAATGCACCCCCATGTTTATGACAGCATGTTCATAATAGCGAAGATCTGGAAACAGCCCAAACGTCCGTCAGTGGACGAGTGGATTAAAAAGTTGTGGTACAAATACACAATGGAATACTATGGGGCCATGAAAAAGAAGAAAATATTACATTTGCAACAATATGGATGGACCTGGAAACTATTATGTTGAGTGAAATAAGCCAGGCAGAGAAAGAAAAATATCATATGACCTCACTCATTTGAGGAATCCAAGGAATAATGTGAACTGAGGAATGGAATTAAACCTGAAGGGAAGCGGGGAGGGAGCTTTTGGGAGGAGGGTAAGGGAGATGTTGAGGGGAATACGGGGGAGGGAGTATGCTTTTGGGGAGACACTAGAATCTATGTAAACACAATAAATAAATAAATTAATTAAAAAATAAAAAAGAAGTGTTTGTGAAAATGGTTAAGAAAGAAAATAAAAGCAGACAGAAAAACAGAGGCAATTTGACTTGAAAAAAAAAAGCAAATTAAAATGTTGCTAGAGGAAACAGATTCTTCCATGGTATCACAGGAAACGTATTTCAAGGACACAGACATGGGAGGATTTGAGGTGTAATGCCAAGATTTATTGGAAGGGCATGCAGGGCATAGGTGCCCCTGAAGAGGCTGCTGCCCTGCCTCACCCATGACCAAGTAGTTCAGCTCCATCTCATTGAAGAAGATGTCTAGCCTCTGGGGTCCCAGGCCCACAGTTGTCCCCACCAATCCCAGGAGGAGAGCTCTAGACCAGAGCTGCCATGCTATTGGCCTGGCTCCCAAGGCTTCAGTACTCCAGCACAGGCTATGTTCCTGCCCAGCCTGCACCCACCATGATGCTTCAGCCTGTACAGATGCTGAAGAGAGAGAGCCCTGGGCTTTTGTTAAACTCTGATTATATTTCTTTGGGGTTGGGAGACAGCAGGCTTTTTTTCATACTATCCAATCTCTTTCCTGGCTCTTCCCAATGCTATGCTGGTGCCTCTCTCATCTAATCCATTTCCTGTGTCTTCTGGGTTTATATGCCCTTATTTTATCTGGTGTTTCCCCCAGATTTTCCCAGACTAGACACTTTGTGGTCGCCATTTGGCTCCTACTGCACATGACTCAAAGTTCTGCTTTGTCATCTGGGTTCTACTGCACATGTACCCAGCAAAGCAATTTCCCCCTTGATGTTTTATCCCTTCTCCCATTAATCCTAGACAATGGGCCAGATTGTTCCTCAGGGAGATTGGAAAACTGGTCTTTCCTGCCTTCTGGAGGTTTAAGTCTCTTTGGTGGAGTACATGACTGTCCCTAGGGTGTCTGTGAAGCTGCCATTACCTATTCTGGTTTAATTAGATATCTGGCTTCCTTATCTTTTGTTAATATCTAACCAGCTATCACCTGACCAGGCAGTGGTGCATTGGATAGAGCATCAGCCTGGGATGCCGAGGACCCAGGTTTGAGACCCCGAGGTCGCCGGCTTGAGTGTGGGCTCATCTGGTTTGAGCAAAGCTCACCAGCTTGGACCCAAGGTCGCTGGTTCAAGCAAGGGGTTACTCAGTCTGCTGAAGGCCCGCGGTCAAGGCACATATGAGAAGGCAATCAATGAACAACTTAGGTGTCGCAATGCACAACAAAAAACTAATGATTGATACTTCTCATCTCTCTGTTCCTGTCTGTCCCTGTCTATCCCTCTCTCTGATTCTCTCTCTGCTTCTGTAAAAAAAAAAAGAAACAAACAAACAAAAAAACAAAAACAAAAAATACTAACCAGCTGTCTATTATGAGAGAAAAAAGATGTAACAGATTATTGTCCCTTGCCCCAACACATTCACATCCTAATCCTAGGAGTCTGTGAATATGCTACTTTGCATGACAAAAGGGACTTCCCTGAGCTGAAATAGGTTTCCAACAGTCATAAACAGTATTGTCTTGTTGTGCCTCTTATTGGGGAGAGGAAAAAATTCCCCATCTACCCTCCTTATGGGTGGGCTAATAATAAAGCTGACACAAGACCAGACTGACAGAAGAAATATCAGTTTAGTAAATGCACATGGGAGATTATAAATAATGATTTCTGAAATAATAAAACAGAACAGCCAGTTTTTTATTTTATTTTATTTTTTTTTGAGAAAGAAACAAGAAATTTTTGAAGAAATAACAGGATAAAGACACTTGGGAATCTAAACAAACTTTGGGCTTCAGAATTAAATTAGTAAAAGGGTAACAAGGTTTGTTTGTGTCAGTTTTTGACCCTGAATCCATTAACTCATCTCTCGAGTTAACTCATGCTCCAGTTGGAGCAAGGAGGCACCTTTCCCATGGAGATTTAATTCCTGCATTCAATAAGAGAAGAAAAGGTCCACATGCCCTTTATGAACTGGCTGCTTGTCAAATCACTTTAATTCGAAGTAATCAATATGTCATTGAGGCATATTTTGTGGTAGTCTGTCCTGGGCCCTAACCCCTTCTCTGAGCAGTTTAATGTTTTTGGAAATAGGCAGAGTAGAGAAAAGGGGTCCAGGTAGGGTTCCATTCCTCCCCTGTAGTAGCTGTTGTTCTTCTACCCAGGACTTCACACTAATTTTCTTAGAAATTTTGTCTATCTTAATTGTGAGCACTTGTTTTGATGTGTGGAAAAGAACCTGTGAAGGTTCTTGTTTTTGAAGTCACCGGGATTTCTATACTCTCACTAGCAAAAATACACTCAACTTTTAGCAGTAAGTTAAAATAGTTAACTGAATTTCTCTTAGCGGTATCTTCTGTAGTCTGACCCAAGGAAGCATGTTCTCAGATTTCATATATTATCGGTGGTGCCAGTCTACTTAGAGTTTGGTTTAGTTCAGGGGTCCCCAAACTTTTTATACAGGGGGCCAGTTCACTGTCCCTCAGACCGTTGGAGGGTCAGACTATAAAAAAAAAAACTATGAACAAATCCCTACGCACACTGCACATATCTTATTTTAAAGTAAAAAAACAAAATGGGAACAAATACAATATTTAAAATAAAGAACAAGTAAGTTTAAATCAACAAACTGACCAGTATTTCAATGGGAACTATGTTCCTCTCACTGACCACCAATGAAAGAGGTGCCCCTTCCAGAAGTGTGGCGGGGGCCGGATAAATGGCCTCAGGGGGCTGCATGCGGCCCGCGGGCTGTAGTTTGGGGACCCCTGGTTTAGTTGATCTGCTGCCTATAAAAATTAAATGAATTATCTGGCATTCTGTGTGTGTGTGTGTGTGTGTGTGTGTGTGTGTGTGTGTGTGTAGTTTTAGTATGTATGTAAGTGTAAATAAAAAAATGTTTCATTATAAGCACATTGTCTGAGCATCATTGTCCTTCAGGAGTTGCTTCCCTTGTTCTTCCTGCAACAGTGTCCCGGCATTTTGCCCCATATAATCTGTAACCTACACGCCATCAGTGAGTCAGGTCTTCTGAGCATAAGCTCCCCATCTCCAGATGGGTCAATTCAATATTAAACCATTTTTCTTTCTATACTGCAAAATCTTGCTTGTTTCTTTGGGTCAGTTGTTTAGGCAGACAGATTCTAACATTGGGGTCCCTGTAACAGGATGGGAGTTGGCCTGCTAATGTGAGGTTACTAGGAAAATCACAGTAACAAGTAACAAAAGTATGGCTGTTATGCAGATCTAAACCCTTACCTTCTCCATTAGTAAGGTGTTGGTCAAATAAGTTTGTAAATATGATATATATGTTTCCTTGCTTATAGTTTGCATTGGGTTTGGGGGACAGGCTGTAAGCAGGCAGGGTCATTATAGCCTATTTTTAAGACCAAGCCTTTCCCACCCTTTTAATACTAGTATCTTTTCAAAGCTAAGCTTTTCCCCACACCCTTGAGTGTTGCATGATGTGGGGTGGTGCACTCTCATGAGGAATCCCATTATGCCTCAGATAAGTGACTTTGTATCAGAGAATTCCTTGTTTATATATTGAATTAAAGGTTTTGATTTCTAGAGTATAAAATGGGGCAGAGGAGCCCATGTTGGAGGAGAGCAGAAAAAGGCCACATGGAAGAGAAGAGAAGCAGCCAAGATGGCGGAGTGCTGAAGGAGAAGCAAGTTTGTGCAGAGAGAAGGAGATGGGGAACAGAGGTGAATAAGGCTGGTGAGGTAGAAACCTTTGATTCTAGGAAACTCAGATAAGTCAGTGGCTTTGGGAGCCCTGAATGGAAAGGGAAGTGTTTTCCCACTGTGTGTATTTCTTGCCTGCTGGGTGCAAGCTAGGATTAAAGCTAATGGCCCACCAGTTCTTGGCTCCATTGTTTCATTACCGTCTGTCCAAATCAAATGAGAACCTGCACAGGCCAGGCAGCTGTGACGGTGACTGTGGCTACTGGCTTTACATAAGGGTTTTTAGAGATTCAGCCATTATCTTCCTGGTACAGAAAAAACAACACCTATATAAACGGCGATTTCCCTTAGAAATGCAAAGATCTCTTACAAAAGGGTTATTTCTACTTGGTTTTCAGAGCTTTTCCTATATTTCCTATTTGTTAAAAATAATCAACCTAAAATGATCCTCGGCCATAGAGGCATATTTGGGGTGACAAATTCTGCTCCCCTTCAATTTCTAGCAACAGAAAGGTGATTAACATTTTAGAATTGGGCATCTCCTGTATACAGGGCCAGCTCTCTCATTTATAAATGCAACCACTGCTGTCACTCTTTCTCTCTCTGGAAACTAAAGATTAGTTCATTACAAATGTTTATGCCCAATCCAGGTATATTTAGTAAAGACAAACAAATTTACCACCAATGAGGGAATATACATGGGATTTAAATAACATAAAAACCAGTTTTTTAAAAATATAATATGGATAGAAATGAGAATAGTCAAGAGAATTTCTTTTATTTGTATGGTATTATAAAATGAGCTTTAATCTATGTAGAAATGAGGAAGAACTTTTTGGTTAGGGAAGAGTTTCATAGCTTTTTGAGAAATATGAACGTTTATGAGTACATTACTTTTATGTCTCCTTACTAGGAAAATGATAAAGTCCTAGAGCTGTGATGGCAAACCTTTTTATAAAAACCGCCCACTTTTGCAGTGCTGGTAAACTGGTTCCTCCCGCCCACTAGTGGGCGGTCCAGCTTTCATGGTGGGCCAATCGCAGCACCGTTTGTTTGTTCCGCTATGGCTCACCATGAAAGCTGGAACGCCCACTAGTGGGCGGGAAAGACCAGGTTGACTGGCACTGCAAAAGGGGCCGGTTTTTATAAAAAGGTTCACCATCACAGTCCTGGAGTAACAAAAAATAGGTCAAGAGGTAACAATAAGTGTCACTGCTGACACGCTATTAAAAAACAAGGTTGCACCCTCCCCAAGTTAATTCATAACATGACAGGCCTAGCGCCACAAAAATTAGCCTATGATGAGACAGAAATAACTCTATCTATCAAGTATAGTAGAGTTCCTTAGTCTGACTTAGGAACTACAGTATAACCCAGCTGCTGTAAATGGAATAGTTCTTTGTTTCTGACTTGAGCAGATGAGCAAATAGTAGCAAAAAGAGAATATTTCTGAAGCTAAAATAGAGGATAAGTTTAAGGGACCTATGAGGCCTCCAGACCAGCATTAAATCTTAATTCTTAAAATAGTATATAGTTCTAGTTTTTGTGTGTGTGTGTGTTTGTTTTTTTAAACAAGTAAGACGATTTCTGTGAATTAACATCTCTTTTCATGTCTATGCAAATGAGTCAGTCAAATCAAGCATACAGATATTTGACAACTAGGCACTAAGGGAACAAAGCTAACACATTCTCCTGCCAATATTAGCATTTAGCGTGAACAGCATGTCCCTGGGCGGGAAATGAGTGGAAAGCACTTTGCACCCTGACATAAACCAAAAATAACAAAAGTTTTGAGTTCCTGTTGGTCAAATAAGTTTGTAAAATATGATTTTAATGTTTGCTCGCTTATATATAGTTTGCATTGGGGGCTGAGCAGCAGCATTAATATGTGGTCTGTGTAGTTGCAAATTACCTTCCTGCTTGGGAAGGGCCATTGTTTTGCTAATGTTTGCTAGAGGTGAGATTTTTGCCCCAGAAAGTTTTGAAAGGGAGAGAAGGAGAAGGGAGGGAGAAGCCATGTCTGCAGAGTGAGAACAGAGAGAATGCAGAGTGCTGAAGAAGAAGCCATGTTGGCAGGGAAAGAGAAGGTGTGCAAATGGGGAATCAGAGCTGAGGGGCTTTGCGAGCTCCACTGAGACTGGCCGAAGATTCTAGGAGAAGTCAGAGAAGATTCTCCTGGTTGTTTAAATGAAGAATGTGTCAGTAGCTTTGTGAGCCCCGTGTGTTTGCTTGTCGGCTGGCTGGCGTGAGACTTTAATAAAGGAAAGACCCACCATTTTTTGGCTCCACTGTTTCTTTACCATCAATCTGAATTCAATGAGAACCTGCATGTGAATGGCCACGACGGCCATGACTACTGACCATACAGTTCCCAAACTAAGTAAATTCCTAATCTTTCCCTAAATTTTATTGATTCCTTAAGGAAAACAGTTTTATCACTAACTTTTTCAATTCTGGTATCTGAAGATATATCACCACCTTTATAAATACAATAACCCTGAGAAAATATTTTTTTCAGACCTCAATAAATCAAATGGTAAATCCCCATTTCCAGCTTCAGAAAAATACAAAAAAAAAAAAAAAATCAAATGGTAATATTATATTTTTTCACCTTTAAATGCCATTTTACTACCCAGTCCTTCGAAGTCTGACATCCTTGCATTTCTGGTAAACACATTTCTCCTTTTTAAATTCTTTTGTCCCTGAGTCATTTATTTACACAAAATTAATCAAAATTCTTCTCTGAGATATTGCAAGATGGAATGAAGGAAAGAGAGGCTCTTTAACGCTGGAAGTAAAGTGGAGAATGTGGGAATCCTGTAATGACAGTGGAAACCCCAAGTTTCAAGCCTCACAATTGAAGAAACAACTGCAAGAAGAAAGTGGACTGGCAGAAAGAAGCCAAAGTGACACAACATAGCCCAGTCCTGGATCAGAACAATTACACCTACGTATCCCAGACTCCTCACTCCCACCCTGTCCATCCTTCAACGTCCTCCAACATGGTCATAACTCTTTTTGGCCCAAAACTCGTTCAAGCTGCTGTTGGCCCTTAAAACTAAGAGAACAGTGCCTAGTAAAACAATACAGTATACCGGAAGTACATGAAACGTTCAGCACAAGGAAAGCAGTTTTTGAGGTATGGAAGTTGAAAAAGCTAGTTGCATATTGTGTCATCAGCTGGAACAAGAAAACTATTAAGCCAATTTGGTCAAGGGTGGTTGCTAAAGTGTCACATATGAATATTATTAAAATAGAGGCTTTATATCTGATGTGATCAGTTTCATATCTCCTTGCAAAATCAGTTTGGCTAGTGACAATCAGCCGAACTATGAGAGCCTAATGCAGCAAACAAACAAACAAACAATCCCAGCTCCCAAAAACGCAGTTCTAGGGCAAATAATTTTTTTTTTTTGAGAGGAGAATTTTATTTTATGATAACACTGGTTGAAGAGATGCAAGTTTTTGCTGATTAGATCAGGTGCCAACTGGTGAGGGGGTCTTTTTATTTTCAGATATCATGATTTATCTCTATTCCTGTGCATTCTGACCCAGTTTTTAATCTTCTCTTAGAAACTTTACACATTGTATATATTTAGGAACCTCAGACTGATGTTCCGTGCATGTGTGCTAATTGCAACATTGTTTTTCCCTACTTTAGTTTATGCTGATTTACTTAAAACTTCATTAATCTTCTCTGCACTTTGATTTAATCCTAAATTAGCTATTGGAAGCCAGGTGATTGACCTAACTTTTGACACTATTGATTTGTCCAGCTTATTTTTAGCAGATTGAGATTTGCTACTTTTAAACTGGCTAAGTTTTTTCTTCTCATTAAATTGATTCCCCTAGTAATTTGTTCATTACAGTGAAGCATGTGGGAAACATCACTCTAATATACCTTCTTAAATCCATTTTTATCAGGTTTTACCTAGGAAGGATTTCAAGCTAATGTATATAGCTTTAAAAGTAGAGCTATTTATCTAGTAAAGTGAACAGTGATTTGAGAAATTTAACAATGACTAACATGAGTGAAAAGAGAATTCATAATACCTTCAAATTCATTAATATAAGGTTATTTTTATATTAGTAAAAAAAAAATAATTTCATAGAACTACCAGTGAAGTTCTCCTTTTCATCTGTCATTTAATCCTAATAAAATATTTCTCAACTCTCTAAATTTAGTTACACTTTAAAATTTTATTGTTAAACTTTCCTGCTAACATTTTATCTTTTGAAGTGAGATAGAAGAATAATGACTCAGTTAATTGACTAAGGAGTTAGCCCTTGGGTGTTAGTGACTCTCCAGGGTTTTGCAATTTTTTTCCCCTTAAAGAGAGAGAGTACAATAGTTGACACAAATTAGCAGAACAAAGGAAAGGTATTGAAATTGGGAAGTTTCTGATTGTGGGAATGGATTTAAATATAAGCCTTGCCATGTAACAATTTAAAGTCAAATATTTTTAGTAAATATATGCTCTCTTATCCAAATGCTCTTGAGGAAATGAAATCATTATATATCCAATTATATATAAAAGTGTTGATGCAAGAAAAATCCAAACTTGTAAGAATTTTTATGAGTTTATTTGAGCTAAACTGATGACAATTTCTGGGAAACAAAATCTCAAAAGACTGAGATAATGCTCCAGAGAATGGCAGGATTTTTTAAAATTAAATTTATTGGGGTGACATTGCTTAATAAAATTGTACATTTTATGTGCACAACTCTACAATGTATCATCTGCATATTGTATTGTGTGTTTACCACCCCGAGTCAAGTCTCCCTCCATCACCATTTTCCTCCTTCCTCTCTGCCCTCCTCCACTTCCTTCCACCCCATTTCCCTCCTGCAATCCCATACTTTATGTCTGGTTTTTTTTGCTTCTTCCCTTCATCTTTATTACCCTCCCACCCACCCCCACATACACCCATCCCCTTTGACATCTGCCAGCCTGTTCTCTGTATCTATGAGTCTGTTTTATCAATTCCATCTGGGAACATAACCAAAGAAACTCAAAACACCAATTCAAAAAAAAAAAAAAAATATGTGTCCCTTTGTTCATTGCAGGTTTATTTACAATAGCCAAGAAATGGAAGAAGCCCAAGTGCCTATCAGTAGATAAGTGGATAAAATGCTGTGGTACATTCACTTAGACCCGTGAAGGCTAACCTTTTTATAAAAACCGCCCACTTTTGCAGTGCTGGTCAACCTGGTCCCTCCTGCCCACTAGTGGGTGTTCCACCTTTCATGGTGGGTGGTAGCAGACAAACCAAATGGAGCCATGATTGGCCCAACATGAAAGCTGGAACGCCCACTAGTGGGTGGAAGGAACCAGGTTGACCAGCACTGCAAAAGTGGGCTGTTTTTATAAAAAGGTTCGCCATCACGGATTTAGACAATCAAATACTACTCTGCTGTAAAAAAAACAAAAAGAATCTTACCCTTTGTGACAGCATGGATGGACCTGGAGATTATTAAGCTAAGTGAAATAAGCTAGTCAAAGAAAGACAAATAACATATGATTTTCCTTAATGTGGACTCTAATGAACAAAATAAACTAACAAACAAATCAGAAACAGAGAATGCAGTTTTTCACCTTATTTTATACATTACAATCAAAGGAAAATACCTAAGGGTTACATGAAATCCACTGGTGATAGATTAGGGAGGTGGGAAAAAGCAAAGCAGAGAAATCTCTGAGACTGAATAAAACATAAAATGGATAGACATATATTTCTTTTACATTGGTGAGTATAGAAAAGTTAACAACACGATAACAAGAACAAAGAGGGGTTCTGTGATCTCGGTTCTGGAGCAGTGATTGTGTCCTGAGGGTCTGGAGAAAGGAAATTACCCTGACATTCCAAAGGTATGTTACCATGCAAAAGGACAAGGGGGAGGCTCAGTCAAGGGAAAGAGTGACTTCAGCCAGGGAAGATACCACTCTAGGACACAACTCCCTTCCAGGACTTACTTTCAGTTAGGGAGTTTTCATATCAGATCATCCCATATGGTTACTTTAGGTCTCTGAGTTTTTAAGGGCCTCCATGCAGGTCTTCCTTGAACTTGTCAGGTTTAGTATGTGGCCACTTTTTGTCCACTAAAGCATAGCAGAAAGTTGAATGCTTCTTTGGCATAAGCATCCCGTTACATTGCAAAAGACATTCTATTAAAAAGGCAGGATAAATATTTAATGGTTTGTCTTTTGGTTACTTTTTTTTTTCCAAATTAAGTTGTTTTAATAAGCACCTTAATAGAGATAGATAATTTTTTTGACATTTTAAGTATCATCCAGGCTCAGAAATTTTCATTTAATATTTTACACATGTCAATCCATTAGAATTATTATTATTATTAACCCCTAATGTTTCCAGGTATTTTTCAGAGAAAACATTAAGGGCCTTCTGTGTCCATTTGACATGGCCATGTTAACTTTTGAAAATTTATTTCTTTTCTCATCTGAGAAGGTATCCCAGGCTTGTCTTGATCTTTTCTCTTCCCAGACCTGGTTTCTTCAGAAACTCAGGTTCTGTCAGTGATGAGTGATATTATAGTTTATCTTATGTTTATGTCTTATATTTCCGCTTTGTCAGTCCACTGCTGATATTTCCTCCATAGTTATTAATAACTATATCTTTATGATTAGAGACCTTATTGATATAAAATGTCCTTTTGAACTTTTAAAATGCTCTCTAGAGGTCCAATTATAACTATGTGATAAATATCATGCCCTTTCCTTCCTTTTAACTTGCTTTTTTCTGATATATGTTTTCTTATTTATTATGCATGTGTTTTGTCTTAGATGTATCTCATATTCAGCATAGTTTAATTTCTCTTTTTAATCCAATGAGAAAATTATTATTATTATTGGTCTGTTAAGCCTCGTTATACTCTATGATATGGCCTACAAGTTTTGCTAAACTCTGTCATATTATTTTACTATGTTCATTATATATTTGCATATCAATAGCAAATCTAAAATAATGTATACTAATCAAACACAGTCGAACCTACGTGCTCTCTATTTATTTTACTCTATGTTTGCACTTCCAAATGTAGGATCGTTTATAGTTTTGTTCATATGAATATATACATATTATTTTTAGACAGTATGTGTTGGCTCCCTATTATGGTTAACAGTAAAACTGCCTTGTTACATCTCGCTCACTTCTTCCTGCTTCTTGCTTCTGATCGTTAAACAAATGACAGTTGCCGCATATTGTTCTCTTAATATGTTTGAGGGTTTACTTGTCGATCTATTTAGCTTAAAATGTTATATTTGTTCCTAGATTTTACATAAGAAAGTTATTAACTTATTTTATTTTTTCTTCTTCCCTTTCCATTTTCTTTTCTACTTTTTAATCCCCTGTATTCCTCCACTACCTCTATAGATAACATTTGCACTTATTTAATTTTTTGATTGTAGATTATTTTAGATTCCTGTGTAAACAATCATATGTTATGACAATAATTACAAGTGTATTTTTTCATTTTTTTCTTATGCTCTTCATTTCTTTTGCCTAATTTAACAAATTATAGTACAATCTTTTTAATATATTCAGTATAAACATATATATGTAAATACATATATATATACACATATATAACAGAATTTATTGGGATGACACATATCTATATACACATATATAACAGAATTTATTGGGATGACATTGGTTAATATAATTATACAGGTTTCAGGTGCCCGATTCTACAATATATCTCTATACACCGTATTGTGTTCACCCCCCCAAGTCAAGTCTTTGTCCATCACCATTTATCCCCCCACATCCTCCTCCATGGCTCCCCTGTAATCACTACACTGTTGTCCAAGTCCATAAGTTTTTCACTTTTTTTTGGTCCGTTTTTGATCAATCCCTCACCCAGCCCCACCTCCCGACAGTTGTCAGCCTGCTCTCCATGTATGAGTCTGTCTCTATTTTGCTTGTCAGTTCATTTTGTTCATTAGATTCCACACATGAGTGAAATCATATGGTACTTGTCTTTCTCTGACTGCTTATTTCACTTAGCATAATGCTCCAATTCAATGCAATTCCCTCACCATAATCTCTACACTGTTGTCTGGGTCTGTAAGTTTTTCTTTGCTTTGCTGCATTGCTACCTAAAGGCAATGCTATGCTCTTTTTGACTTAGCTCTATGATCCTGAAACAATAAGATGACCAGCTCAGGCCACTCAGAGCACATGGCACTCTGGAACCTACTCTATAACCTAAAGGGAAAGAGATATAAAAGATGTTGTGGAGATAAGACCTATATTCCCCGAAACTCTTTTTGTTTTAATTAATTTTTTTCATTGATTTTATTGGGCTGACATTGGTTAATAAAATTGTATAGGTTTCAGGTGTACAATTCTATACTATACATTCTTTATATTACATTGTGTATTTACCACCATGTGTTCATCAATAGATGAATGGATAAAAAGCTGTGGTACATTTACTAAATGGAATCCTACTTGGTTATTAAAAAAAAAAAGAGAAAAATCTTCTGCTTTCTGACAGCATAAATGGGCCTGGAGTGCATTATGCTAAGTGAAATAAGCCTAAAACTCTTTTTGATATTTATCACACACATTAATATAGTAAGTGTTCTGAGAACTCCTAAAGAAACCCTTTTAACTTCAAATATCCTAATACTTTCACAAATTAAATGATGATGGCTCTTTGTTTTATATGGTAGCTATTAGTATATCACAACACAATAATATCCATTGCAAAAAGTTAGGTATATTCTGCTCTATCTTAACAATTTTCAAAATAAGTGATAAATAGTAGTAATTGTCTCCTGCAAGGATCCCCTCTCCCACTCATACACACAGCACTCTGTAAGATCTGTGGCAAAAAGGCCTAGAAAAAGTTACTTATCATTTGTTGTGATGCATCATCAAATTTTGCAGTGACTAAAATATAGTTGAACAATAGTCTAAAACTCATTAAAATTTCAAAGATGTAATAATGGTCAATTAGGAATTAAAAACAAGTTTCCAAAACTAATTTAAAAATTCTCTCTTATTAAATCTCTTGAACTGAACGATCACAACTATACTTTTTGAGTTGTTTTCTCTTTCCACTTGACATCCCTCTACTCATTATCTAAATTCAGTCAGAAAAATAAATCCAGAAATGAAAAATATTTCTGAACCTTTGGTGGCTTAAATGTAAAAAATGTATCAGATTCACATTATGTTTTATTTTTATTATTATTATTTTTTGCATATAATGGTGTCTTATTTATTGTGGATTAGACATGGTATAAAAAATTGTGGTTATCTGATACTGGAAACCAGATCCATTTGTCAGGAGTCTAATCTTCTTCTTACTATTGTAAAATAAGAATACTTTATTATTTTTTAGCTTTTTTCCCCATTTTACCATCATAGCAGTCTAATCAGCAATAGCCTATGCACTTCTTTTTTTAAATAAATTTTTATTAATTTTAATGGGGTGACATTAATAAATCAGGATACATATGTTCAAAGAAAACATCTCCAGGTTATCTTGTCATTCAATTATGTTGCATACCCCATCACCCAAAGTCAAATTGTACTCTGTCACCTTCTATCTGGTTTTCTTTGTGCCCCTCCCTTCCCCTCTCTCCCGCCCTCACCTCCCTTCCCCCTCAGGTAACCACCAAACTCTTGTCCATGTCTCTTAGTCTCATTTTTATGTCCCACCTATGTATGAAATCATGCAGTTCTTAGTTTTTTCTGATTTACTTATTTCACTCCATATAATGTCATCAAGACCCATTTTGTTGTAAATGAGCAATGTCATCATTTCTTATGGCTGAATAGTATTCCATAGTATATATGTACCACATCTTCTTTATCCATTCATCTATTGAAGGGCTTTTTGGTTGTTTCCATTTCTTGGCCACCGTGAACAGTGCTGCAATGAACATGGGGCTGCATGTGTCTTTACATACCAATGTATTTGAGTTTGGGGGTTATATACCCAGTAGAGAGATTGCTGGGTTCCAAAGGCAAGAGAAGTGAAGGCAAAGATAAATGAATGGGACCACATCAGACTAAGAAGTTTTTGCTCAGCAAGAGAAACTGATAACCAAATAAACAGACAGCCAACTAAATGGGAAATGATATTTTCAAACAACAGCTCAGATAAGGACCTAATATCCAAATTATACAAAGAACTCATAAAACTCAACAACAAACAAACAAACAATCCAATAAAAAATGGGAAGAGGACATGAACAGACACTTCTCCCAGGAAGAAATACAAATGACCAACAGATATATGAAAAGATGCTCATCTATTGTACATTAGTAATGAGAGAAATGCAAATCAAAAGTACAATGAGATACCACCTCACACCTGTTAGATTAGCTATTATCAACAAGACAAGTAATGGCAAGTGTTGGAGAGGCTGTGGAGAAAAAGGAACCCTCATACACTGTTGGTGGGAGTGTAAAGTAATACAACCATTATGGAAGAAAGTATGGTGGTTCCTCAAAAAACTAAAAATAGAACCACATTGTGTTTTTGAATATGTTATCTGGTTTTACACTCACAGTAACCTTATAAATTAGATACAATTGTCATCATTTTGCAGCCAAGGGATATTAATCCAATTTACTTCCATTTTGACAATACAAAACATATTATTATAAAAATAAAGCTAGTAAAGATTTTTTAAAAGTAGGTTTCCATCAGATAATACATTCCAGATCTGGGACAAATTTGAGTCTCTAAACACAAAACTGATATTTTTCATACCTAACAACAGTTGATCAGCAACCTGTCCAATTATGATGAAACCTCAGGACATTAGCATACCCAATACCCTTCAGCTGGGATGTGTATAAAACACTTAATGTAACAGTAATAATAATTAAAACAAAACATTCTGTGATAATGACTAGCTATTGATTATATATTATATGCTAGATGCTTTATGTACATAATACATTCTCATAATAATCCTACATACATGGTATCATTTCATTATCTATCCAGTTATAACTGAGGCTCAGCCAATTGAGTGTTCATCTAAATCCTTTGAGTTAAAAGTGAAGATGTAAAAAATTTACACTTACAGGATAAATCCTTGCTCTAGAATAATAGTTTATGTATAAATAATAGAATAATATGTCTTTTATATAAAATTTTGATGAATTGATCAATACTAATTTTAAAAGAGTTAATTTAAAGAAAAATAGTTTTTCCATGTAGTTTGGACATAAGCATGGTAACTATAATTTCTTAATCCTATAGTGAACAGAACTATTAACATTTTAGACCAGATAATTTTTTGGAAATGGAATCTGTCCTGTGAATTTTAGGATATTTAATAGCATTCTTGGCCTCTATCCACTAGAGGCCAGTATCCCCTTCCCCAAGTTGTGAGAATTTATCATTTTTTTTGTAATATTGCCAAATGTCCCATCTAGGCCGAAACAAATCTCATTGGGATCCACTAGGTAATACTGTTTTAGAAAAGAAGAAGAGAACTAGTCAGTGTATGTGAACAAAAAAAGGAGAGGAATGAAACTAGAAAAATGATAAAAGAAAATTTATTTGAGAGAAAATTGAAATATTCAATTAAAAGAAACAAGATTTAGCCTGACCAGGTGGTGGCGCAGTGGATAGAGCGTCGGACTGGGATGCAGAGGACTCAGGTTCGAGACCCCGAGTTCGCCAGCTTGAGCGCAGGCTCATCTGGTTTGAGCGAGGCTCACCAACTTGAACCCAAGGTCGCTGGCTCCAGCAAGGGGTTACTCGGTCTGCTGAAGGCCTGTGGTCAAGGCACATATGAGAAAGCAATCAATGAACAACTAAAGGTGTTGCAATGCACAATGAAAAACTAATGGTTGATGCTTCTCATCTCTCTCTGTTCCTGTCTGTCTGTCCCTGTCTATCCCTCTCTCTGACTCACTCTCTGTCTCTGTTAAAAAACAACAACAACAACAAACAAATAAAAAAAAGAAACAAGATTAAAAAAAACTAATAGGATAATTTTTATAAATTTAAGTAAAGTCAGTTGACTCTCCTGTGTCCATAGAAGTCAGAGGTTTGGATGAGGGGCTGTAAGGTTTTCGTGCACATTCATCGCACAAGAATATGTGATATAAAGTCAAATTTCAAAAAGTCACTGCTAGAACTTCTGATTCCATCTGCATTTCTAACACCAGTAGAGCCTCAGGTGATTGAAAAGATAGGAACAGAAATGCTGTGGACAGAGTCCATCTGAGTAGCTGAGTTTTAGATATTAACATATTTTCAGTTGAGGTGTCTTGTAAATATAATAGAAACCAGTGCTGAAAGACACATTTCAAACACTTTTTTATGGGGGGGGGGGACCAATTTATAAATCACTGTTCAAAAAATCTCATTTACAGATAAAAGCACTAAAGGGTATTTTAGAGTCAGTGCTGTAAATTATCCTTATAGAGACCACCTGAGGAAAGACTGAAAGCTTCTTCATCCCTATCCCATTGTACATAACCTAACTTCCAGATTCGCTACCTAGGTCTAACACAAATTGTATAGGCCCTTCTGTTGGGATGCTACTGCTTTTTTAAAGAAGTGTACAGTATGTAAATTCAGAGGCGTATGGTCTATTTGTAATCACAGTTTTCGTACCTCATTGTATGAGGGACTAGAAAAAGTCCTGTGATTGGAGGAGGGTACTTTGCTTTAGTTGTTCATTGATGATTGCTTCTCATATGTGCCTTGACAAGGGATGGGGGGTTGCTCAAGCCAAGCCAGCAACCCCTTGCTCAAGCCAGCGACCCCTTGCTCAAGTCAGTGAACCCGTGCTTGAGCCTGTGATCTGGGGGTTTATAACTGGAGATGAAGACACTGAAGCTCAGAGAAATTAAATAATTTTACTGAAGTATCACACTACTCTAAGCCTTGAAGCCAAATTTAGTTTTTTAAGTCCAAATTGTATACTCCTTCCACTATCATTTTGTCATCATATTCTTAACCCATATCACATTAAAATATTATTTTAATATTTTCATTATTAAAGAGATACATTCTTACAATTAAAAAAGAAAACCAAAGAACAGCAAAAAGAAGATAAAAATCTACTCGACTATGCTTAATTTTATAAGGTATCCATAATAACTCTAGCTTCTGAGATAAAGAATCCCATATAAAACAGCAACAATATCACAATAATAACAAATTCATAGTAAGCTCAGGGGACTGTAAGAAATACACAGTAAGATAATTTAATTTCTCCTGGGTCATAAGACATTTTATTGCCCAAAGCTCACTATTCAATATGCTACCAAATGTCAGAGAAAACATATCAATAGTAATGCAAGTTCCAAACTGTAAGATACCATTTTTATTATCTCAGTGTCACTATAAAGTCTGACAATAAGTTATTTTTTATAAAGTTGCATGCTACCAACAAAATAAATTCTCCATTTGTAGCATGCCCTTTGACCTTCTGTAAAAGTTGCTGTTATATCTATAAGATAAAAATCAAGCCTTAATTTCTAAATTCACATATAATTAGATGTGGTATTACAATATGAAAATAATTTGGTTGTATTGGTAATTTATCTATTTAAATATTTGTGTCTCAAATTGCTAAGTGAATAATTCAGGACATCATTGACATATTATATTCCAGGTATTCTTTTTTTTTTTTTTTTGGACAGAGACAGAGAGAGTCAGGAATAGGGACAGATAGGGACAGACAGACAGGAAGGGAAAGAGATGAAAAGCATCAATTCTTTGTTGGAGCACCTTAGTTGTTCACTGATTGCTTTCTCCTATGTGCCTTGACCAGGGGGCTACAGCAGAGTGAGTGACCCCTTGTAAATCCAATGACCTTGGGCTCAAGCCAGAGACCATGGAGTCATGTCTGTGACCCCTTGCTCAAGCAAGTGACCCCGGCTCAAGCTGGTGATCTCATGCTGAAGCCGGATGAGCCTGTGCTCTAGCCCAGTGGTCCCCAACCCCTGGGCCACGGATCGGTACTGGTCCGTGGGCCATTTGGTACCGGTCTGCAGAGAAAGAATAAATAACTTACATTATTTCCATTTTATTTACATTTAAGTCTGAACGATGTTTTATTTTTTAAAAATGATCAGATTCCCTCTGTTACATCCGTCTAAGACTCACTCTTGACGCTTGTCTCATAAATTCGACAATTATATTTAAAAATACCACAGTTTTTACACCGGTCGCATAATTTTATTTTGTGCATTTATCCGTCTTACCCTAAAGACCGGTCCGTGAAAATATTTTCTGACATTAAACCGGTCCGATGCCCAAAAAAGGTTGGGAACCACTGGTCTAGCCAGCAACCTTGGGGTCTCAAACCTGGGCCTGCATCCCAGTCTGACACACTATTCACTGCACCACCGCCTGGTCAGTCGACATGTTCCATATTTCCTAAGCATAAAGTATGTTCCCATGAATTTGAAATAGTTATGACTTAACTTAGATATTAATTTATATATTTAGAAATTCTTCATAAAGTAATTAAATTCCAGTGTAATGGCCAACATACAAAAATATGCAAGTGAAAAATAAAATGAGATCAACCTGGCTAATACAGCTGGCCCAGCCTTTCTGTTTCCATGGGACCTCAATCCATTTGAGGGCCCAAAATAGCCATTTCCAGTAGCTTTTCCATACAAACAGCATTTCTTGGCTTATGCTTAGGACTTTCCTAAAACCTCTCAAACAAGCCGAATCCGGCCTTTGTGTACCTCTAACCACTTGCTAATTGGCCTGAGGCCTGGCACTATGGCAACCAGCCTGGCTGCACAGCTTGGCCTCTCCCCAGCACCCTCAAGTGCAGCACAATAAGCAGCCATCTGCAGATTGCTCTGTAGCTTTTGTTCAGTGGCCCCGGGTAGGGCACAGGCAGTGGCTGACTTTGTGCTTCCATTTTTAATTTAATGATATTTTTGGTTATTTTTGCCTTTTAAATTAATGTGATTGGAAAACCTAGATGATGTATACTCCCTGTAGCCAGACTGGTGTGGACTTGTGTACCAGAATTTCTATTTAATTGTGATGTGATATTGAGCAGATTTCTTTACATCTTTGTGTCTCTTTCCTCATCTGTAAAATGATGATAATAATAGCACCTATATCTTAGGACTATTGTGCTATTTTCCCATCTGTTCTAAAGAAGTCATTATCTTCCAAATCTCCTGTTACACTTCACATTAGTAGACTCGATCTCACACCTCATACAGCTCATACACATTTTCCTATGTACATCCATCATCTATTTTTCATTGGGTGCCTCCTACAAAATTTTAAAGCAAGTCCTCTTTTAGATTATATACCACCTTGTCTATAATTTGCTTACCAGTGTAAAAGTTTTTCAGTTTTTAAATAGCAGTTTTCTGCATCCTTATTTAGATAGCACAGGTAGCATGAAGGTATGGAAGGACATCTTGATCTATTTGATAACCTCTTTAGAAAACATTGTCGCCCTGGCCGGTTGTCTCAGTGGTAGAGTGTCGGCCTGGCGTGTGGGAGACCCGGGTTCGATTCCCGGCCAGGGCACATAGAAGTGCCCATTTGCTTCTCCACCTCCCCTCCCCTCCTCCTTCCTCTATGTCTCTCTCTTCCCCTCCCCCAGCCAAGGCTCCATTGGAGCAAAGATGGCCCGGGCGCTGGGGATGGCTCCTTGGCCTCTGCCCCAGGCGCTAGAGTGGCTCTGGTCGCAACAGAGTGACGCCCCGGAGGGGCAGAGCATCGCCCCCTGGTGGGCAGAGTGTCACCCCTGGTGGGCGTGCCGGGTGGATCCCGGTCGGGCGCATGCAGGAGCCTGTCTGACTGTCTCTCCCTGTTTTCAGCTTCAGAAAAAAGAAAAAAAAAAAGAAAAAGAAAACATTGTCTTCTTTTCATATTAAAATGCAACTCTTCATAGTATAGCTCGAACAGTAAAAAAAAGCACTTTTTGGGCCATCTGAAATTGTAGATTGTGTCTTATTAAAAATGTCAATGTTAAACATTTAAAAAAAATGCTAAGGTTGAGCTAAGATTTTGTGATGGTCTTGGTTTTAAGTTGGGTTGATAGAACACATTTATCAATAGGATGCTGTTATTCCTATTTTAGGAGAGAACTGGGAATTTTTCTAAATACCAAGTTATGGTCAAGATCATATCCCAGCAGCAAATCCTCACTTTCATATGTTTTAATGTTTCATTTTAAAAATGACATAAATATCAGAAGAAGAGAAGTAACAAAGGTAAACTTTGAAAAGCTCAAAAAATATGTAAAGCAACCTAATCAGGTTACATTTATAAGTCTTGGATTACGCATGGTTTCAAAGCTACCAACCACATATATGCCAGGTTTCTAGGCATACGGACTGATAATATAAACTTGTAAATAACTACCAGTAGAGAGATAGTTTCTAGTAGCATCTATTTGCAGATTTAGAGATTGAATAAATTATATTTTCACTAAATACTAGTTCAACATTAACCTTAAGTTATAATTTGAGAAAATAGGCCAACAAAACTACAGTTTATGCAAAGATTTTAAAATATAAATAGGAGATATTTTATTATATATTATATAGTTTTATTACATAAGACATATATTGCATATATCATCATGGGAATATATTTTAAATATATGTTGTATTTTCAACAGACATGTTCATATCTTCCAAATAGAATAAAGGGAATTTAAATGAAATGTATTTCATTTAAACCCTAGTCTCCTTTTTGTGACATAAGCACTATTGGTATTTACACATAGATAAATTCTAGATTTTTTTGTGTGTGTATTTTTCTGAAGTTGGAAATGGGGAGGCAGTCAGACAGACTCTCACATGTGCCCGACCAGGATCCACCTGGCATGCCCACCAGGGGGCAATGCTCTGTCCATCTGGGGCATTGCTCTGTTGCAACCAGAGCCATTCTAGTGCCTGAGGCAGAGGCCATGAAGCCATCCTCAGCGTCTCGGCCAACTTTGCTCCAATGGAGCCTTGGCAGCGGGAGGGGAAGAGAGAGACAGAGAGGAAGAAGAGGGGGAGAGGTGGAGAAGCAAATGGGTGCCTCTCCTGTGTGTCTTGGCTGGGAATCAAACCTGGGAGCCCTGCAAGCCAGGCCAACGCTCTACCACTGAGCCAACTGGCCAGGGCAAATTCTAGATTTTTAAGTTTCATGAATATCATTACATAAATGGGAACATTTGATATAGTCTTCTGAACCTTGCCTTTTCTCTTTAATAATTTCTTCAGTGTTTTTTCATATTAGCACATAGCTCATTTTTTTTTATCATATGTGTAATACTTACTGGATAAGTGTATCATCATTTATTTATTCTTGCCCTACTGAGGGATTTATCTATTGTTTATAGTAACCTGCTATTGTAAGTAATGTTGCAATTGAACTACTATGTGTCAGATATAATGATGTGTATTGGTAATTCTAGATAATTTACGCCTTAAATTAGAGGTCTAAATTTATGACTGATGGTGGTAAAATTACAAGTTTTGCATATAACATGATTACCTAAAAAATGTTTTAAAAAATCATATAGAAAATAAAAGGTTGTTTTAGGGCATGAACAGTAAGTAAAATAATCAGTTAAGAAGTAAATATAGAAAAACCTACAAAGTTTTATATATTTTCAATGCTCACTAAGAAACTGAAATAGAAAAATAAGAACTCATCCATAATGAGAAAGAAATATAAAATATCTCCATTTTAGTTTTGATCTTAATATATTATTAATCTGTAATGAGACTAAGAATCTTTTTTTAAACATATTTTTTTTAATTTTTATTTTATTTATTCATTTTAGAGAAGAGAGAGAGAGGGAGAGAGAGAGAGAGAAGAAAACAGAGACAGGGGGGAGGAGCTGGAAGCATCAACTTCCAAATGTGCCTTGACCAGGCAAGCCCAGGGTTTCAAACCGGCTACCTCAGCATTTCCAGGTCGACGCTTTATCCACTGTGCCACCACAAGTCAGGCCGAGACTAAGAATCTTGAATAAACAAAGAACTCTATCATGTTCATGAATAAAAACAATAATTATAGAAAATTAGCAATTAATTTTTTTTTCACTTGAATATATAAAATTGGTAATTCTAAAAGAAAAAAATACTTTAGAACTTGATAATATCAGGAAGACCCACAAATATCAAAATATCTTTTAAAAGTTATTGATGAATAACCTTCATACTTCTGAACAGTTAAACAAAATTTAAATCTCTAATAGCTTAAAATGTGAAATCTGGACTATGTGGTCAGATAGAGAAATGAAACTTAATGAAAAGGACAAAGAAGTATTGTGTGTATGTGAGCCTGTGTGTTTTCCTGTTTGCACGTATACTGTGTAGGCTTTCTAGACATTGTTATATAGCAAATATGCAATTATGAAAATGGGCAAAGAAATCTTAATTAATTGTTTGGATTATTTTTAATTCTTTGCAAGATAATATTGATTGTATCTAAACATGATAAAATTAGAAAATATAAAATAAAATATGTTTAGATTATAAGTGATATCTCTGCTCTTACATTATGGAAATATAATGAAGGTAATCATACAAATAAGATTAGATTCATTGAGTCAAAAAAAAGCTAAGAATTATTTTTGTAGCTTTTTCTATTTGAGGTCAGGGTTATTTATAAATTCATTATTTTAAATATCAAAATAGATGTTCCTCATTGTCTCTTAAGCAGGTGCCAGGCCATGAGACTTTCTCATTTCACCTACACATTGCTAGATGGGATTCCTAATACACTATTCCCATTCACCGTGGTGCCACCCATCCATGCTAGGTGTTGAAATTTCTGCAGCCTGTCCATCATTTGTGTAAAGGGGAATGATTGTTTTCTCTGACATGTCTTGGAACCAGGTGGGCAGGCAGTCTGGCAACAGAACAGCAGTGACTGACATTATTCATAATTCAACTGCTGACAAGGATTGGTTGATCAATAAAAGCAATTTTTTGACACAGATGACAAGTTATTCTTCATTGATTGTCAGGTGATGAGTGATACCCTATATCTGCCATTCTTGCTTCTTATGCATTATCTTGTGGTTCATTTCTGGTCTGGACTGAGTCTTGACTCTCGTTATAGTTTCTTGCCTTACTCAAAGACAGCACTTTTATTTTCACTTTATCCACACACTTCAACACTTGGAATTTGATTACTATTACCAGACTCAATAAGCTTCTCAAAGACTTTCCAGAATTTTCTGATTGTGATGGGGAAGACTAAAAGTTAGAAATTTGGCTTCAGTGATAGTAGTTTTAGTTGTAATGAATAGGAGATATGTAAGGGACAGGAAATGCAGCGACAAGTTTACTTTTGCAGGAATGTTGGGGGAAAGCTTACACTGAGAAGGGACCTGAAATTAGGGGAATTTAAACAGTGGTGGGATTAAAATAATTTAACAATTGGTTCTCTTCCCTAATGACCATTTTAAGTATAAAAAAACAATATACTGAGACTGATCAAGAGGTGGCACAGTGGATAAAGCCTCGGACTGGGACGCGGAGGACCCAGGTTCAAAACCCTGAGGTCGCCAACTTGAGCACAGGATCATCTGCTTTGAGCAAGGCTTACCAGCTTTAGCCCAAGGTTGCTGGCTTGAGCAATGGGTCACTCTGTCTGCTGTAGTCCCCTGGTCAAGGCACACATGGCAAAGCAATTAATGAAAAACTAAGGTGCTGCAACAAAGAATTGATGCTTCTCATCTCTCTCCCTTCCTGTCTCTCTGACCCTATCTATGTCTCTCTCTGTTTCTGTCACACACACAAAAAATGATATACTGAAAGGTAGTTTATTATTTCATGCAGTTAATACTTAAATAAGAACAATAAAAGAGGTACACAAAACTAGATTGTTATAAGAAAGAGTTTTAAAACATTAATGAAAAATATTAAATAATACACCTGACAAAAAATAATATAAGTTGTCACCCCTTGGTTTTTTGGCATTTTTTCTTTTTATGTTATATGTTTGTTTACTGAAGTAACAATTGTAAGGGAATTAAAATGTAGTATTTCATCAAAGGTAGGGAGCTGCCCACCTTAGAGAGAATCCTGATTACAAGTGCCACTTTAACAAAACTCAACAAAATAATTAGGTATCATTTTTGCCAAACTGGTGCTAACCAACTGAATCCTGCCACTGAGTTTAAATCATAATAGTTGTTTATAAAAGCCTAGCCACAGGATTTACTGTGAAAAGTCAAAGCCTATAAATTAATTAGAACTTAGTTCACCAATCTTTAATCTTTACTTTGTATCCTAATTAAACAGGGTGTCTTTCCACAGACAATAAAGAGGTGCCAGGTCTCAGATGTTCCTGGGAGACCCTTGCCCGCTGTCTTGAAGATTTACCAAGGACACCAGATAGGACCATGCTGATTGGGCCCATGTTACACCAAAAGAACTTGCAGAGGAGACATTACTGCAGCTCCTGCACATTGTTATGTGACTAACTGCACAGACTTTTTCTTTTCTTTTGCCCCTTACACCATTACTAACAGCCCCTGAACCCTATAAAAGCCAGCAGCACCAGGAGAGTGTTAAGGCAGCTTTGTGGGCAGAATTCCCCTGTCTTCTCAGGGCTATCAGTTTCTCTGATAAAATACACGCCTGTACCTACTCAGTCTTTGTCTCTCTTTAAATTGGTAAAGGAGTGATGGGTAACTCTGCTTTGTTTTCTAGTTACAATTGCAATAAAATAAATTGATTTTAAAATAGATTTATCCAGTTGGCTCTTTTCTCTAGCATTAGAGTGATACTTCCAAGTGCACTGTAAGTAATCTTGTAATTGTTCTTTGGAGTTATCAAGAGCTATTTCAGGGGAGTTACTACAATATTAATACAATACAATAAAATTGCTTATTCTATTTTGCGTCCCCTTGATTTGTGTTCTAAATGCCCCATGATGCCTATGAGAGGTTCTTTGTTACTCTTGCTGTTTATTGCCTCTGCAGAACCCTCCAGGTACATAGGAGGGTCTAGATACCACTAACCTTGAAAACTGAACTGCTTCCCCAATCTGAGATCTGAATTATCAGTGACTGATTCTCTCTCTTCCCTGATGATTACTTCCTCTAGACCACAACACACATGAGCACAGCTGTAGGTTCGTTGTTCAACAGTACAATACCTCCCTTCATTCTCTGCTTGCAGACCCCTATTACCACAGGATCTGTGAATTCCTCAGGGTCAAGCCTTAGTGACATATATGACGTTTTCTAATGAGAGTTCAGGCTTAGCTCTGGAACCATGCTTATCTGTGTCAAGCCTTCTTTTTTCAGTTCCCCTCAAAGATGATCTAGTGAGACCATATGGAAACAAACGCATAGGAGGATGGAACTCGGTGTTAGCTAGTTAAGTATACTGAGGTATATTTGACAGGATTTATATGGTGATTGGGACCCTGATTATACTTAACTTCTTAAGATATTATTTTCCATTTATTAGACAATTAATATTTGCTATAGGAAAGTGAAATACCTATAACAAAAATAAGAAAATACATGCAACCTGATGTCTCAGAAATAACTGGTAACTGTGATATAATATTTGATGAGAAACAGAAAAACATCATATTCTATGTGGCAAGATAGGTACTATTTACAAAGTGTTGTAGTAGGTTGAATAAATGGAATCATATGTTGTATTACAACTTTTCTCTTAAGTTACTAGTACAATATGAGAGTTATTTTATGCTAACATTATTCTATGTTGATATTAGCAGTACTTATTAACAATAACCCTAATAGTAATCATAGTTAACATTTATTGTTCATTTTAATATGCCAGATTTTATCAAAACTTCTTTACATACACTAACTCAATCATTTTTCTGAAAATCCCTATGCCTGAACATTTCATACTGTTATAGACCATCTTAGACATACAGAGTTAGATTTTGGGATTTTCTATGTATTGCAAAGTAGTTGCCAGATGCTAAGTGTCCATTCAGAGAAGAAAATATAAAAAATTTCAATAAAGTACCCAGGCCTACTAACAATTAAAAATGCAAATTAAAATAAGAATAACTTATCTTTTAAAAAATATTTATTCATTTTAGAGAGAGAGAGACAGAAACATCACTGTTCCTGTGTGTGCCCTGATCTGCAACCTTTGAGTATCAGGATGATGCTCTAACTATACCACCTGGGCAGGGCAAGAATAACCTATCTTTAATTCATTCATAATATTTTCCACTTTAAAATATAAATTTATTTCAGAGTGCTCGAATGTTGGATTAGAGTTATCTTGATTTCAAGTAGACATGTAAATGATGACAACAATTTGGGGCTATAAATAAAAATTTAATTTGTATACTTAATCCTTATGTTTGGACAATATCTAAATGTACAGTGTATCATTCTTCATAATATGTTAAAGTTAGAAATAAGTTAAATGTTCACCAACTGAATAATGGTTACATAAATTATGTTCCATTCATATAATTGAATATTGTAAAACAAGCCATAATTGTCATAAATATATTTGATTGTGTTGATGGAGAGAAAATAGTGATCCATGTAAAAATTAGGGTTAAAATCACTGGGTTTGATATTATTTATGCATTTAAAATAAATGTGTTGATATACTGCAAGAACTCTAGAAAACAAATTCCCTAGAAATAAAACAGCAATATCCATTGTTGGATGTTGGCATAAACATAATTTGACTACCCTTAAAAAAATTTTTGTATGTAACATTTTAAACAAGAGAATGACATATCAGTAAAGAAAGAGAAAAATGAAAAATATATAAAATAAAGAAAAATATATTTAATTGATTATAAATGTCATTTCTACTTCTAAAAATTTTATATTCAATGATATCTTCTTATGTTGTATCTTAAATTTTAAAATATACCTATTTAAAATGATTTTGAAATTTCATGTGGAAGTTTGAATGATATATATTTAAATTTACTCTTTAAAATGGATAAACAAAAACAAAGAAACAAAACAAAACAAAAAAATGGATAAACAGTTTATCTCAATGGATGCCTCCTTGATCATAAATTATGTATTTTATGTTCTCTCTCAGTCATATATTGTATTGCACAGAATTACCTATCTATTATATTGCCTCAGCTATACATTGTTTTCATAAATTCCTTCAATGACAATTTCAAGTGGATTCTAGCTTGTAAAATTTCATATTCCCATATTTATTATTAAGCTTTTATTTCTAATCCTGATAATATTATCCCATGATTTAATTACAGAAAATAATTCTTACATCTACCTGAAAACTTGACATTTATAAAGTATATTCCTATGCACCATTCAACAAATCTTTATAAAAATACTGTCAATGAGATGCTGTATGTTTTTTAGCAGATGAACAAACTGAAGCTCAGAGAAGTTATTACCACCCAAGGAAATGATTACTTTGTAAAACACAGATGCATATCAAATTTCTGTATTTCACTAAATTTAAAATTACATTAATGTAATATCTATCCATATTTTATACATTAAAAATAAAACAATGTTAATTAAACTGTGAAAGTATTCATAGCACTTCAACATGCAAATTACTTTTAAGTGCTGAACATTTATAATAGTTTTGAAGATATTTTAAACGAGTCTCTTATACATACATATATACTGCTTCATCAACTAAAGTACTCAATTAATTTAAATAATGACATGATAAACATCTCTGAGCATATGCACACAGAAAATAAGAACAATATCATCTTGCTGATTGACCAACTATGCACTTAATTTGCTATCAATAATAAGGCATATCCTCAGTTGACACAATAAAATATATTTTAAAAATTCTCATTTTAGAAAAAAATGAGATAAAGTATTTTTATGCATTAATTTTCAGGTCAGATATATTTACCAGCTATCTAATAGCATTGAGTTCCTCATTAAAAATGTGAAAAAATAGGCCCTGGCCAGTTGGCTCAGTGGTAGAGCGTCGGCCTGGCGTGCAGGAGTCCCGGGTTCGATTCCCGGCCAGGGCACACAGGAGAAGCGCCCATCTGCTTCTCCACCCCTCCCCCTCTCCTTCCTCTCTGTCTTCTCTTCCCCTCCTGCAGCCAAGGCTACATTGGAGCAAAGTTTGCCCGGGCGCTGAGGATGGCTCCGTGGTCTCTGCCTCAGGCACTAGAATGGCTCTGGTTGCAACAGAACAACGCCCCAGATGGGCAGAGCATCACCCCCTGGTGGGCATGCCTGGTGGATCCTGGTCGGACGCATGCGGGAGTCTGTCTGACTGCCTCCCCATTTCCAGCTTCAGAAAAATACAAAATAAATAAATAAATAAATAAATAATAAAAATGTGAAAAAACAATAAAAAGGCACAGTAACATGTTATTAGCATGTCTAGCTTTCATTCCTTTACAGCATTTACAAATACAGGTATTTAAGTAGCTGTCATTTGCCAATACTCTACAATGGATTCCTAGTTCCCAGAATTTATTTTTCCAGAAATGGCACATTTGTTATGCCACATCTTTTTTCAAAAACATTGTATAAATTCAGGTACTTATAAGATTGTCATTTTAAAAATTTGTCAAATACTCATTTCCTCAACATTGTGGAACTGAATGTTTCAGTTTAATCTCAAGCTATTTTTCTATCCAATTTCTTCCACCATTGCAGCTAATTTAATTCCACTCTCCTGAGCATGTTTTCTCATTGTGAGGGTGGGTGTGATTATTTTTAAAGTTTTTACATGTCAAAGTGGAAACGAAACGTGTCAAATAATTTTTTTTTTAATAATTTTATTTTTTTAATGGGGTGACATCAATAAATCAGGATACATATATTCAAAGATAACAAGTCCAGGTTATCTTGTCGTTCAGTTATGTTGCATACCCACCACCCAAAGTCAGATTGTCCTCTGTCACCTTCTATCTTGTTTTCTTTGTGCCCCTCCCCACCCCCTTTCCCTCTCCCATTCCCCCCTCCCCCCCGTAACCACCACACTCTTATCAATGTCTCTTAGTTTCACTATTATGTCCCACCTACGTATGGAATAATACAGTTCCTGGTGTTTTCTGATTTACTTATTTCGCTTCGTATCATGTTATCAAGATCCCACCATTTTGCTGTAAATGTTCCGATGTCATCATTTCTTATGGCTGAGTAGTATTCCATAGTGTATATGTGCCACATCTTCTTTATCCAGTCATCTATTGATGGGCTTTTTGGTTGTTTCCATGTCCTGGCCACTGTGAACAATGCTGCAATAAACATGGGGCTGCATGTGTCTTTACGTATCAATGTTTCTGAGTTTTTGGGATATATACCCAGTAGAGGGATTGCTGGGTCATAAGGTAGTTCTATTTTCAGTTTTTTGAGGAACCACCATACTTTCTTCCATAATGGTTGTACTACTTTACATTCCCACCAACAGTGTATGAGGGTTCCTTTTTCTCCACAGCCTCTCCAACATTTGCTATTACCTGTCTTGCTAATAACAGCTAATCGAACAGGTGTGAGGTGGTATCTCATTGCCGTTTTGATTTGCATTTCTCTAATAGCTAAAGAAGATGAGCATCTTTTCATATATCTGTTGGCCATTTGTATTTCTTCCTGGGAGAAGTGTCTATTCATATCCTCTTCCCATTTTTTTATTGGATTGTTTGTTTGTTTGTTGTTGAGTTTTATGAGTTCTTTGTATATTTTGGATATTAGGCCCTTATCTGAGCTGTTGTTTGAAAATATCATTTCCCATTTAGTTGGCTTTCTGTTTATTTTGATATCAGTTTCTCTTGCTGAGCAAAAACTTCTTAGTCTGATGTAGTCCCATTCATTAATTTTTGCCTTCACTTCTCTTGCCTGTGGAGTCAAATTCATAAAATGCTCTTTAAAACCCAGGTCCATGAGTTGAGTACCTATGTCTTCTTCTATATACTTAATTGTTTCAGGTCTTATGATTAGATCTTTGATCCATTTTGAGTTAATTTTTGTACAGGGGGAGAGACTGTAGTCCAGTTTCATTCTTTTGCATGTGGCTTTCCAGTTTTCCCAGCACCATTTATTGAAGAGGCTTTCTTTTCTCCATTGTGTGTTGTTGGCCCTTTTATCAAAAATTATTTGACTATATATATGTGGTTTTATTTCTGGACTTTCTATTCTGTTCCATTGGTCTGAGTGTCTATTTTTTCTGCCAATACCATGCTGTTTTGATTGTCGTGGCCCTATAATAGAGTTTGAAGTCAGGTATTGTAATGCCCCCAGCTTCATTCTTTTTCTTTAGGATTGCTTTGGCTATTCGGGGTTTTTTATAGTTCCATATAAATCTGATGAATTTTTGCTCTATTTCTTTAAAAAAGTCATTGAAGTTTGATGGGAATTGTATTAAATTTGTATATTGCTTTGGGTAATATAGCCATCTTGATTATATTTATTCTTCCTAGCCAAGAACAAGGTATATTCTTCCATCTCATTATATCTTTTTCGATTTCTCTTAACAATGGTTTGTAGTTTTCATTATATAAGTCCTTTACATTCTTTGTTATGTTTATTCCTAAGTATTTTATTTTTTTTGTTGCAATCGTGAAGGGGATTATTCTTTTGAGTTCGTTCTCAGTTGTTTCATTGTTGGCATATAGAAAGGCTATTGACTTCTGTATGTTAATTTTGTATCCTGCGACCTTACTGTATTGGCTTATTGTTTCTAGTAGTCTTTTTGTGGATTCTTTGGGGTTTTCGATGTATAGGATCATATCATCTGCAAAAAGTGATACCTTTACTTCTTCTTTTCCGATATGGATGCCTTTTATTTCTTTGTCTTGTCTGATTGCTCTGGCTAGAACCTCTAGTACCAGATTAAATAAGAGTGGAGAGAGTGGACAACCCTGTCTTGTTCCTGATTTAAGGGGGAAAGCCTTCAGTTTAGTGCCATTTAATATGATGTTAGCTGATGGTTTATCATATATGGCCTTTATCATGTTGAGATATTATACTTCTATACCCATTTTGTTGAGAGTCTTAAACATAAAATTGTGTTGTATTTTATCGAAAGGCTTTTCTGCGTCTATTGATAAGATCATGTGGTTTGTGTTCTTTGTTTTGTTGATATGGTGTATTATGTTAACCGTTTTACGTATGTTGAACCATCCTTGAGATTCTGGGATGAATCCCACTTGATCATGATGTATTATTTTTTTAATATGTTGTTGTATTCGATTTGCTAGTATTTTGTTTAGTATTTTAGCATCTGTATTCATTAGAGATATTGGTCTGTAGTTTTCTTTATTTGTGCCTTCCTTGCCTGGTTTTGATATGAGGGTTATGTTGGCCTCATAAACTGTGTTTGGAAGTATTGCTTCTTCTTCAATTTTTTTGGAAGACTTTGAGTAGAATAGGAACCAAGTCTTCTTTGAATGTTTGATAAAATTCGCTGGTATAGCCGTCAGGGCCTGGACTTTTATTTTTGGGGAGGTTTTTAATGGTTTTTTCTATTTCTTCTCTACTGATAGGTCTGTTTAGGCTTTCTGCTTCTTCTTGACTCAGTCTAGGAAGGTTGTATTGTTCTAGGAATTTATCCATTTCTTCTAGGTTGTTGAATTTAGTGGCATAAAGTTTTTCATAGTATTCTACAATAATTCTTTGGATATCTACGGTTTCCGTGGTGATTTCTCCTCTTTCATTTTGGATTTTGTTTATATGAGTTCTTTCTCTTTTTTCCTTGGTAAGTCTTGCCAAGGGTTTGTCAATTTTGTTGATCTTTTCAAAGAACCAGCTCCTTGTTCTATTAATTTTTTCTATAGTTTTGCTGTTCTCTATTTCATTTATTTCTGCTCTGATTTTTATTATCTCCTTTCTTCGGCTAGTTTTGGGTTGTCTTTGTTCTTCTTTTTCTAGTTCCTTAAGGTGGGAAGTTAAGTGGTTCACTTGGGCTCTCTCTTGTTTGTTCATATATGCCTGAAGTGATATGAACTTCCCTCTTATCACTGCTTTTGCTGCATCCCATAGATTCAGCATTGTCATTTTCATTAGTCTGTATATATCTTTTGATCTCTGCACTTATTTCTTCTTTGACCCATTCATTTTTTAAAAGTATGTTGTTTAGTTTCCACATTTTTGTGGGATTTTTTTCCTCTTTTTTGCAGTTGAATTCTAGTTTCAAGGCTTTATGAACAGAAAACATGCTTGGTACAACTTCAATTTTTCTGAATTTGCTGATGTTTTTGTGGCCCAACATATGGTCAATTCTTGAGAATGATCCATGTACACTGGAGAAAAATGTATACTCAGTCACTTTGGGATGAAATGTCCTGTAGATGTCTATCATATCCAGGTGCTCTAGTGTTTTGTTTAAGGCCACTATGTCTTTGTTGATTCTCTGTTTGGATGACCGATCTAGAGCCGTCAGCGGTGTATTGAGGTCTCCAAGTATGATTGCGTTTTTGTCAGTTTTTGTTTTAAGATCAATAAGTAGCTGTCTTATATATTTTGGTGCTCCTTGGTTTGGTGCATATATATTAAGAATTGTTATGTCTTCTTGATTCAGTGTCCCCTTAGCCATTATGAAATGGCCATTTTTGTCTCTGAGTACTTTTCCTGTCTTATAGTCAGCATTATCCGATATGAGTATTGCAACACCTGCTTTTTTTTGGATGTTATTTGCTTGGAGTATTGTTTTCCAGTCTTTCACTTTGAATTTGTTTTTATCCTTGCTACTTAGATGAGTTTCCTGTAGGCAGCATACAGTTGGATTTTCTTTTAAAATCCATTCTGCTACTCTGTGCCTTTTTATTGGTGAGTTTAAGCCGTTTACATTTAGTGTAATTATTGATACTTGTGAGTTCCCTATTGCCATTTTATATCTTGCTTTCTGTTAGTTTTGTGTCTTGTTTGATCCTTCTCTTTCGTTTTTCTATCTTTTTTTTTTATTTGGTTGTATTCCATACATCTTTCCTCTGTTGCTATCTTTTTTATCTCATGTGCTTCTGTGGTGGTTTTTTCAATGGTGGTTACCTTTGAGTAATGAAAAGGGTCCCTACCCTGTTCATTGTAGCGAATTATTTTGTGAGTACTTTTGCACTCCATCATCCTTTGCTACTGTTAATCTCCATCTTCTCCCCCTCTTTCTTTTTGTTGTTGTCACAGTTTAAATTTGGTTTTATTGTGTTCTTCTTGGAGCTTTTACTTGTGGCTCTGTTTTTTTTTGTTCTTTGTATCTGATTGGAGAACCCCCTTTATTAATTCCTGGAGTGGGGGTTTTCTGATGATAAATTCCCTCATCTTTTCTGTATCTGTGAATGTTTTTATTTCTCCTTCATATTTGAAGGATAGCTTTGATGGGTATAGTATTCGTGGCTGAAAGTTCCTCTCTTTCAGGACTTTAAATATTGGGGTCCACTCTCTTCTAGCTTGTAGAGTTTCTGCTGAGAAATCTGATGATAATCTAATGGGCCTTCCTTTATATGTTGTATTCTTCTTTTCCCTGGCTGCCTTGAGAATTTTTTCTTTGCTGTTGGTTTGTGTCAATTTCATTATGATATGCCTTGGAGTAGGTTTGTTGGGGTCAAGAAAACTCGGAGTTCTGTTTGCTTCTTGAACTTGAGGCTTTAGTTCTTTCCACAGGCTTGGGAAGTTCTCATCTATTATTTGTTTGAGTATGTTCTCCATTCCATTTTCTCTCTCTTCTCCCTCTGATATACCTATTATTCTTAAGTTATTCTTTCTGATGGAGTCAGATAATTCTTGTAAGGCTATCTCATTTTTTTTAATTTTTGAGTCTCTTTCTTCTTCTCTCTGTTGTGCCTCAAGTTGCTTGTCTTCTATTTCACTAATCCTCTCTTCTATCTGACCTGTTCTATTAGCTAAGCTTGTTACTTCATTTTTCAGCTCGTGAATTGAGTTTTTCATCTCTGTTTGATTTGTTTTTATAGTTTCAATTTCCTTGGACATATATTCTTTGTGTTCATTGAGTTTTTTTCTGAGCTCCCTAAATTGCCTTTCTGTGTTTTCTTGTATATCTCGGAGGATTTTTAGGATTTCTATCTTGAATTCTCTGTCATTTAGCTCCAAGGTTTCCAATATATTAAATTTTTTCTCCATAGATTTTTCCTCATCTAGCTGTGTTACCTCTCTTTCTTTTGTATCCATGATATTCAATTTTCTCTTCCTTAATGGCATCTCAGGGTGGTTTTGTTGATAGTATTAATGAGATTTAATAAAGAATAAAAAGTTAAAAAATAAAAAAATAATAAAATAATAAAAAATCGAAGAGGTTTTTTTTAAAAATTAATAATGAAATAAAGAAAAATAAAATAAAATAAAAATTTTAAAAAAAGGAAATTATTCCCCCCCCCCTCCTTTTTTCCTCTCCTCTCCTGTCCCCTCTTTTTTGAGAAAATCTTGTGGTGAACTGTGAATTATAACAAAAAATGCCTGTGATGGAGGGCCTGAATTGGGGAAGAGTAATAAAGGGGCAAAAAGAAAAAAAAAAAAAGAAAAAAAAGAGCGTATGGACCCACAAAAAGCAAATAAGGAAAAAATTTCGGTGAAGAATAAAATGATTTGCTTTTAGGTGTTGGTTGTCTAAGAGTTATGATGAGATGAATAAGAGGAAAATGGAAAAATGGGGGGACAAATTAAAAAATTACTATTGTATTTAGTGGAAGAAGAACTAGATAAAATGGAGAGCCAGGGATGGGAGCACTGCTAATGAGTTAAAAAGGTGAAGTAAAAACCCCCCAAAATGCCACAAACATAAGTTTGAGTCCCAGATAAGATAATTTGTTTGTTATTGAGGTTTGAATGGGAGGAGATGTAAAGGAGAAAGGAAGAAACTAATATAGAGGGAGAAAAGAAAGAGAGAGAGAGAAAAAAAAGAGGGAACCACTAAAAGAAGAAAACAGAAAGGAGAGAGAGAGAGAGAGAGAGTTAAGGGTTTTGGAGTGCAACCCTCATAGAGAGAAAGGAAGAGAAGAGAAAAGATAATGGGAGATGTAACACTTATGGGTAGTGTAGTTCAAGGAGAGGAGAGAGTAAGACCGGCAGAGAGTTAATCGGCCAAATTGGAGGAGGAAAAAAAGTATCAAGAATGAAGATAAGAGAAACAAACGAACAAATATAATAAAATGGGATAGGTTATAAAGTCTGCGGATTATTCTTGATTTTGAGAGGTTATCTTCTTGCTTTTTCTTTTCTCTCCCTCTTCCTGGTCGGTGACTCTGTACCCCGGGTTTTGCCCCTTTGCCACGCTCAGGTGGAGGTTTGCAGTTGATAAGTCTCTATGGCAATGTCATGTATTGTGCTTTAGTCTCGTTGGCAGTCGAGGCTCATTAGCATTTATAGGCTCCGACAGTGAGAGAGTCCGTGTTCCTGGAGCCTTTCTCCTAGTCTTTCCTTCCTCAATTAGTAGCCTGATAATCCAGCTATGGGGTTGCTGCTGCCTCTGCCTGGATAGTAAGAGGCTCAAAGAGCTGGCAACTCCCCACTCTATTTCCACTCAGCACAGGGCTCTGGGTAAGGCTCAGTCAGTCAGAGCTGCTAGCATAATCAGGCGGGCTTTCCGCCCACTCAAAGACCTCTGGCTCTGCCACTCTGTCCGGTAACACAGGCGGGCGCCCACTTCCGGGGCACTTGGAGGAAACTCTCACTCACTGTCTGCGCGCAGACCAGGATATCCGGCCAGCAGTCTCACGCTCTGTGTGAAACCCCCAACCGCAGGGAAAAGTTGCAGCGTTGGAATTGAGTCTCGCTCCGTCCCCGTGTGCAGCTTTTGCAAGGCGCTGGGGCAGCCTGAGATTCCGCTTTGGCCAACACAAAGGCCCCTGACTCTGCCCCTCTGTGCGATAACACGGGCGCGCACTGCCGAGGCACTCGGAGGAATCGCTCGCTCCTTATCTGCGCGCGCAGACCAGGATATGAGGCCGGCCGCGTTTCCCTCTGAGTGAAACCCCCTCCAGCACGGAAAATCTCTACCGTTGGAATTAGTTCTCACTCCCTCCCGTGCGTGGCTTTCCCAGGGCGCTTAGGCTGCCCAGAGACTCTGCCCTCGGCCCACAGAAAGGCCTCTGACCCTGCCTCTCCATGGGGCAACACGGGCACCCACTCCCGGGGCCTAGGAAGAAATCTCTCGCCCACTAACTGCGCGCACGCCGACCAGGAGACCGTGTAAAATGTCCGCCCCGCTTTGTTTGGGTTTGGTGCGAGTGACGAGTGTTAGCTTGTATTGCCCGGGTTGCCACAGGATCAGTTTTTCCTTGGTTTGGATCTCCATGCCACCGCTTGGTTTGGCCGTTTGTGCCACGGCCTGGATCTATTCATCCCCTTTGCCCACCTCAGTTTCTATATTCACAGTTACCAGAGAAAGCCACCCTGTTTAGGTTAGTGAGGAAGGCGGAGCATTTCTTATTCCCTATTTCCTTCGGGGTTTGGTTATATATTTAGCCAATTTTTCACTCGACCATACCTTTGGGTGTATTGCGAAGCATCTGGAGGCTCCAAGTATAGGTTTTTCTGTTTCTGGTTGAAGATCTTGTTGAGTTTTGGGGGAGATTTATCGGTATCACTTCCTACCCCGCCATTACTCTGACATCAAATAATTTTTAATGACACAGTAAAATATTCCTGGTAAAATTTTCAATGGAAATAAACCAAGCAACTAAACTGCCCCTTCATGCTGGCTGGACTTCTAGTCACATAAAAGAGGTAAAGGAAAAACAACCTGAAACTAAGTAAAACAAAGTGCCAATAGTGGTAATAGCCTGGCTTAAATTTTCTTTTCCTTTCATGTGCATCTGCTTTTCTACAATAAACTTGTATTAAACGCAATAAAAAATGCACATTGAAAAGTTTCAGTATAATAGTTTTTAGCAAAACTAGAGAAATGGATTAAAATATGCCATAGGAATGTGAGATAAAGCTTTCCTTACACTGCATATTGAAAATATATTCTCATTTTTATACAGTGTTGGATGTGAGAACATAGGTGATAACAAGGTTTCACAGGGTGCGACTGAAAAATCTGTAGCTGACACTGATTCCTCACGCATTTCCAGTGTTACTTATGTTGTTCCTGTCTGCCTATTTTACTCAATTTTTCTGATTTTCTGCTGTCAAGAGGACTTCACCATTAGAAGACCTCAGATGACAGTGTTAAAAAAAGGTGCAATAAAAGTATGAATCTGATTATGCCACTTGTCTTGTTGTGAAATTTAAATAAATCTCATTCTTCCCACAGAACAATACTGAATTTTAGACGATTAGCTTCCTCAGCCTCATTTCCTTTAGTTACATGTTACATTCCATTCTGCTTCCCATGTTAAAATATTCAATACATGCACCGTCACATATACACCAGGACTCTCATATCATTGTGCTTGTAAATATTTAAATTTCTGACTGGAATCCTTTAACATGGAAATATTTTATAATTAATTACAATGTTCCATACATCCAAAGAGAATAGATTATGCAGGTACACACCAATACTCATCAGAGACATAGTTTCCTGCTCTTTGCTACCACAAATCATTGAATATAGTCTGATACATAATGTTTTACATCACACTGTTATTACTGGTGACTTTCTGAGACTTGTCCTCTCACCTGCTTCAAATCTTTATTTAACGCAACATTTTCACTTAAACCTTTCTTGCCACCCTACGTTAAACCTGATCCCATCCCCCTATACTCATTATCTCCATGCTCTGATCCTTTTTAATTCTTATCATTTACCCTCTATTTTTACTAAGTAACATCATTACCTTATTGTTTATCTACTTTCCCTCATAATAATGGAATCACTCAGTGCATATGATTGCCCTTTAAGTCTGGCTTCTTTCTTTTAGCATAATGTTTTTTAAATTTATCTCTGTTATTAAGTAAATCAGTATTGCATTTCTTTTATTAAGTTTCATTCCATTGTATAAAAATGCTCCACTTATTCATTCACCAGTTGAAACATATTTGGGTTTTTGCCAGATTGGGGAGATTACATTAAAAAGTTACCATAACTGTTTGTATACAGGCCCTAGAATGAAGATAAATTTTCATTTTTTGTCAAAAGTTAGAAATGTGGTTGTTTGGACATACAAAGAGTATAGAGGTATGTTAAATATGAAAAACTGACAAATATTTGGCCAAATTTTGGGGTCATTTTGCATTTTCCAGAAATTTATTTTACTTCCAGTTGTTCTGCATCCTTTTCATAACTTGGTATTGTTTATTAAAAACAATTTAATGTTCAAAGTACATATATGATTAAAATATGTGACAAAAAGAACATGAAGAACAGAGAAGTATATTATTATGAGGTTCTTATATTAAACATAATGTGACAGTGTTAATTGGAGATAAGCAATAGGCAAAAAGCATACACCATAAACTCTAGTGCAACCATATACAATATGTACAAATAATAGGCTAAAAGAGAAGATAAAGTAAGACACCAAAAACAAAACAAGCAAAATCCCAAACATTTAATTCAAAAGAAGATAATAAATAAATAATATAGTATGATAAAATAGATGGCACAATTAGAAAACAAATCGGAAGAAAGTAGTTTTAAATCCAACCATATAAAAATAGCATTAAATATAAGGGTCTAAAGACTTTATGATAGATATTATCAGGTGGCATAAAAATGCTTAAGTATAATATATGCTGTGTGTAAGATATTCATTTTATTGTAAACATAGATATTTTAAAAGTAAAGGATAAAAATGTAGTACATAGCCCTGGCCAGTTGGCTCAGTGGTAGAGCAAAGGCTGGTAATGTGGAAGCCCCAGGTTTGATTCCCTGTCAGGGCACACAGGAGAAGCAGCCATCTACTTCTCCACCTTTCCCCTTTCCCTCTCTCTGTTTCTTTCTCTCTCTCTCTCTCTCTCTCTCTCTCTCTCTCTCTCTCTCTCCCTCCCTCCCTCTCTCTCTCTCTCCTCTCTTCCTGTAGCCATGGCTTGAATGAACAAGTTGGCCCTGGGTCCTGAAGATGGCTCTATGACCTTGCCTCAGGCACTAAAACAGATTGGTTGCTGAGCAACAAAGCATTACTCCAGATGGGTAGAGCATCACCTGGTAAGGGTCTTGCTGGGTGGATCCCAGTTTGGAAGCATGCTGTAGTCTGTCACTTCCTCCCTGCTTCTTGCCTGATAAAAAAAAATGTAGCATAAACATACTACTCATAAGAAAGCTGAGTCACTTTAGACAAAGTAGACTTCATGTCAAGGAATTAAGTCATTCATTTTATAATGAAAAAGGACCAAATCATAATGATATAATCCGAACTGTTATGAACATAGTAATAGAGCTTCATAATACATGTTACCATATTTGAAAGACATAAAAGAGGAAAAATACATTGTAAGAGAATTAATACTAATCCCTTAATAATTGATAGAAAAACTGATAAAACTTAGTAGACAAAGTCAGTAAAAATTATAGCCCCAAAGATAGTGTTCCATGAACCAACTTGACTGACATTTAAAAATACTATATCACCAAAAGCCAGCACATATATTCTTTTTAATTGCATATGGGACATGGACAAAGATTAACCATAAACTGGTTTCAGCAAAGTTAAAAGAATCTAAAACATGCAAATTTTGTTTTCTGATAACAGCAGTTAAAAATTAATAATACATTACATGAAGATTAATCAATCCACTAGTAAATAACCTACAGAGAAATCAAAAGGAAAATAAAAATATTTAGAAATAAATTTTAATGATTAAAAACATTTATGGAATGCACAAACGTTTATATCAGACAAAGAGGAATAATGGGCAAGGATTACAAGACTGACAAAACTGAATGTGCATGATAGTGGAATAAACTGGAATTGTCAGACCTTTCTAGTTAAAGTGTAAAATCAACCAAACATCATTTTGTTTTGCTTTTTTAATTTGGAAAAGATTTTGTCGTCTTATAAAGTCATCTTATCAATTCTACTCCAAAGTATTTACCTAAGAGAAATAGAAGTCTATATATGCATACAGTCTTGACATGGAATTCCAAGCAGCTTTTTCCATAACAACACAATCTGGGGAAAGAACAAAATTCATCAACTTGTAAAGGATAAATAAACTGATGGACATATGCCAGTCAGTCACATGTTGTAATTTTCATTTCTATTCTCCCTATCTTAGTGGGTTCTTTTTCATTTTGTATTGCTTTAACGTTCCTCTTGTGAGAAATTTTTGTTAGTTCTCTAGCTAACAATTGAGCTACTTTTATCAGTTTTCTTCTTTAAGTTATTATTTTTCAATCACATAATAAATTTTCTATGTTTTATTAAAATCCACATTTGTTTTATGACTTCTAGTTTATTTATGCATATGTTAGACAGTTATTTCTCTAAGGACATGAAGGTTTGGGAAATTAAAGAGAATAGCATCTCTATTCTGAAAAATTCTTACTGTTGACTGATAAATATAACCGGTGGTGAAGAAATTACCTTTAGAGCAATTGTGGCTATAGGACAAAAAAAAAAATTAAAAAAATAAAAACAAAAATAAACTCATCTTGGAATTAAAATCAAAATATGATTTTAACTCTAGACTTTTTCTTTACTTATTTAATTATGATTTTGCAAGATGCACAGGCCCTCTCTGTATGGTTCAATTCTTTCTAAAAATTGTAGGCCAATAAGTATATCCCTTAAAATATATTTGAGAGTATTAAGCAAATGCACAACTTGTTAATAAAAGTTAATCACTGTTTATTCTAGAAAGAAAAAAATATAAGCTAGTATAATAAATCCATATTGAATTAGAAAAATTCTTGAATAGCCTTCCATTTTTCCCTACAACTAATTCTGACTGCTCAATTTCTTTATTCTCACAACTCTTCTTCAATCTCTTCTTTTATATTAATAGTGCATATTCTCCCTGATTTTTTCCCTTTCCTATATGTTTCCTCCCTTTACCACAATATTTACTACAATGCTACAATATTTCACCTAACCATAAATCTATCAAAGATACAATTTACAGCCTAACAGAACAGACTACTTCCCCTCAGAAGCCTATTTTGTTCAAAAAGTTCTCCCACATTTTTCAGAGTCCATGGGGATTTATAGAACTTAGTCCGTTTTCTCATAGTATGAAATGTTCCAGGAAGCAATTACCAACCTCACTGAGAGAACTATCTCGGTGAATAAGAAGTTATGCTCACAGGTTCAGACTTAATCTAAAATTAAATATAGGAAAAGATTTTTTTTGAATGACTCAAACAAATATGGAGACAGAATATGTCACAGAAGGTACAAACTTCCAGTTATAAGATAAATAAATCATGAGGATATAATGTACAATGTGGTGATTATAGTTAATACTGTATTGTATATTTAAAATTTGCTGAAAAAGTAGCTCTTAGAAGTTCTCATTACAAGAAAAAAATTACTATATATATAACTATGTGTGGTAACAGATGTTAACTAGACTTCCTATAGTGATATTCCACAATAGATACAAATATCTTATCAATGTTGTACACCTGAAACTAACATAACATTACATGTCAACTATACATCAATATGAAAGGAAATGGAAATGTTATTTTGCTACCTATTTTGAATTACAGACAGGATATTAATTCACATATTTTCAGTTTAGAATTTTTTAGGTTGGAAGAGATATTACATAGCTTACCATTTAATAATGTCCATAAAATGCCTTAAGATCCAAATCGCAGTGGTTTTCTATTATAATTTTACAAAGGGATATGAAATATACAACTCTCAGCAACTGAATTTGCAAAGTCATTTATTATCACTAATTTATATGTCAGAAAGTAGGCCCAAAATGGCTGAATTATATTTCTATGTTTATTTAGCTAATAAAATTTATGTAGGGATCCATCCCTTTTGTTATTTATTATCGATTTCCTCCAAAGCATATTGCCTTGTATGTTGAATTTTATAACTCCCACAAACAATGCAAATAGTTAATTTTATTCAGTGGCTGCTAATTACTAAGTTACTATATTCTCTAAATACATGTATGTTCCTTTTAAATTGATTTTCCTTGCAAGCTTGCTCATATATAAATTATTAAATATATTAACTTTATTGTTTTATTTAATTTTCATTTCATCCAAAAGGTAGGCACAATTATTATCCAGTTTGATAAGTAAAGACTTTGAGGCTTAGGGTGGTAAAATAGATTTCAAAGGTTAAAGAGCTAGTAAGTGGTGTCTGCTGGTGTCTAAAGCTAGAAATTCCTATGGAAGATGCTATATATCATATTAAAAGCTTTGCAATGATTACTTAATCTTAGTTACATATATAAATGTGTTGAATATCTCACATCACTTTTCATTAGTATGAAATTGTATATTTTAGGTTATTGCTAATGAAAAAAAAACAATGAACAGAAAAAAAGAAAATTCTATTTACAAAGTGAAACATCTGCATTATATAGAGAAATAGATTTATATAATAGCAATTATGTGTTAGAAATAGAAAATACCTTGTTTAATTAGTAAAAAGGAACATATGGTTCCAAAAAAATCTTCATAGGATAGGATAGAACTTATCTAGTTCAATCTGTGATATTTTATTGAAAGACATCAAATGAGATATAAGGGAAATATTCTTAGAATACTAGACCTATTATTCTGAAGAGTTTACTGTAATAAATGCACTTCTAATGAAAGTCTGAAGAATAAAGAACTAAATCTGGGAAAAATTATTTAAATTTACAAAAGAAGGAAAAAGTTACCTAAAGACAAATACAGTTTAAAATACAAATTAGTAAGTCAAATGCATTTTTAAAAAGTAAAATCTGAAGAAGGCTATATTTTATTAGATCATTAAATCTGCTATAAATCTACTCCACTCAAAATACTATGATATTGACATGGGCTAAATAATTATTACAATGTAAAAATATAGGAAAGCTCTAAATTTGTATAGGAAATTATCCTATTACAATTGTCATTTTATTTCACTTAAAAGATATTGAAACTTTTTATTTACATTTTTCTTTATATACACCTGGAAGAAAACAAAGTTATTATTATATAGTATAAAAAATAAAACAGATAAATAGAATATGGAACTACAAAAAATAAAACAATAAGCATAACAAAAATTCAGACACCATTAAAGAAAATATAGTTTAAATAAAAACAGTGTTAACAGTTTTTTAAAGTATAATTGACATACAATAAACTGTAAATATTTGAAGTCTAAAATATGATAAACTTTGACTTATGTGTGTATCTGCAAAATCCTTACCACAGTCAAAATAATAAGCATACCCATTTTCCCAAAAAGTTTTCTTATATTTGTTTATAATGCCATCCTCCTGCCCCCTTTTCTTATCAGGTAACCATTGAACTACTTTCTGTCACTGAATATTAGTTTGAATTTTCTAGATTTGTACACACATAGAATCACATAGGATACATACTTCTTATTTGGCTTCTTTTATTTAATGTAACTGTTTTTAGTCATCCATGTTGTTGCTTATACCAGTAATTCACTTCTTGAGGGCATTATACTAAGTGAAATAAGTCAGATAGAGAAAGACAAACATCACATATCACTTATATATTGAATCTAAAATATAAAAAAAAAGTCAAATTCTGAAACAGAGTATAAATATGGTTGCAAGGGGCTTGCAGGTGAAGGAAATAAGCAGAGAAAGGGGTACAACCTTTCAGTTATAAGGTGAGCAGGGTCTGAGGATCTAACATAAAACATGGTGATTACAGTTGATAACACTGTGTCATATAACTGAAATGAGCTAAGAGAGTAAAACTTAAATGCTATCACATAAATAAATAAATAAATTTGATGATATTTGTGTTAATTAACTAAATAGTGAGCATTCTTTCACAATGTAAAATATATAAAATCACTATGATATGTACTTTAAGTGTCTTTCAATTGTATTTGTTAATTATACATCACTAGAACTGAGAAAAAAATAAACACAATGAATGACTAAATTAGATCATCTTTTTACAAAGGATATTATTGGGAGATTTGGTGTTATTTTAATTGGGTCTGAGAGTTAGATGTTAGTAATTTACCAGTGTTAGCGGTTGATTTTTCAATTATGTGGATTCTTTCCTCTTTTCTTTCCTCTTTTCTTCCTTCCTTCCTTCCTTCCTTCCTTCCTTCCTTCCTTCCTTCCTTCCTTCCTTCCTTCCTTCCTTCCTTCCTTCCTTCCTTCCTTCCTTCCTTCCTCCCTCCCTCCCTCCCTCCCTCCCTTCCTATTTCTTTCTTTCCTTCTTTCCTTCTTTCCTTCTTTCCTTCTTTCTTTCTTTCTTTCTTTCTTTCTTTCTTTCTTTCTTTCTTTCTTTCTTTCTTTCTTTCTTTCTTTCTTTCTTTCTTCCTTTCTTCTTTCTTTTTCTTTCTTTCTTTCTTTCTTTCTTTCTTTCTTTCTTTCTTTCTTTCTTTCTTTCTTTCTTTCTTTCTGTCTCTTTCTTTCTATCTCTATCTCTCTCTCTCTCTCTCTTTCTTTCTTTCTCTTCTTCCCTCCCTCTTCTTTCTTTCTTGTTTCCTTCTTTCCTGAATGACTATGTTTGTAAAAAAAAAACACACTATATTATTTAGGAATGATGAGACAGCAGGTTAGGAATTTACTCCTAAAAAGATCAGGAATAAGAAGTATTTGTTGTATTGTACTTCTTTGCTATAAGTTTATTACTGTTTTACATTAAGTCTATAACATTATACCTAAATTTTAGGGAACTTCTAAAATCAGTTATAAAGAACTAAAATGTCAGGAACGTGTTAAGGATGTAGCATTTTTTCTGTGATTTCTATACTAAGAGAGAGAATAAATATAAATTACAGTTTTGGTTAGCTGGATAACCTATCTCTATCTTTTTAATTCTTAACCTTTTTTCAAGAGCATAAATGAATTTAATAATTATCCTTCCTCTTCACAGTACAGTTTATCTATTGTCTTCTAAAGTCTTTTTCTGTGTAGATAGAATAAGGTAACCCCTGAAGTTTTTGTATATAAATAGTGTCAGTTCCCTTGAGGGAGGCTCAATATTAAGCAGGAAAATGAGGACAAAGGAAAAGGTCTTCAATCAAAAATCAGGGGAATCCCTCATTTTTGTGGGCTTATGGAATAAAGATCGAATCCTTTGACAGGGTTAGGCTTGATTGTACCACAAGTTGGGTGAGAAATGATCTGTTCTATGGAATATTATTCTGAGTATATATGGGATATTCATGAAACATTAGAATTTTTGTTAGAAGTAAATAAATTTCTAGCTAAATATGTTTTGTGGTATTCATGAAAATGAGATTTAACAAGCTGGTGAAGACACAGGAATAATCAGAATAATTTTAAAAAGAAGAAACAATTCTAAGTGTATTTTGAAATAATTGCATTCATTGTACTGTAGGTGAAGTTCTGGAAAAAACATTCCAAATGATTTCATGCAATACATAGAGCAAGGTGAACATTAGATTTTGCACTGGAATTCACCTGCATCCAGGATTCCAATGAACTGACTTTGAATATTCCTCTAGTGAGTAAAATGATACTCCTCCTATTCCACGGACATTTTGTAGGAGAATAGACACTAAAGAAGTTTCTCTCTATGGATCCTAGAATTATCTCCAGCTGTAGTACAACCTTCCCAAAGCTGTAATTAGTGGATAAAATTAAGCTTTCTTCATGAGAAAAAGCAGTCACTCACTTTAAATGATGTAACTCAAATATATATATATATATTGCAATCTTGAAGACATTTAAAAATGTTATCCTGAGACATGTCACTTCAAGCCATTCCTTGTGAAGAAATGTTATTTACAAAAAATGACATATTGAAATTTTTTTTTTTTTACATGTGTTATTTTAAAAAGTCAGGCTCTTTTCTATGGGTCATGGCAAAACAATTTTCTAGATATTTTTAAAATATGTTCTAGTTGCTTTGGCATAGTATCAATTCTAAGTTTTCTTATTTGTCAGTGATTATAATAAAGCATATCTAACTTATACTGTAGATTAACTATGGGTGAATCAAAATTATTACTAGTTATATTGATCCTTAGATTTTCTTCTAGAAAATGACAATACAGCTACTAGTGAATGAGGATGGCAGTGAAAATTAGCAGTCAGAGTTTAGATTACTGATTATATTCTATTTTGAAAAGATCAATAAATATAAAAGGAACATACTGGTTTTTCTTTCCTAACTGAATTTTACACTTTCCAATGAGGAGATCATATGCAGTATACCATGTTAGGGGCTAACATACATGAGTACAGATTTCACAGGCTATAAAACAGCTAGTTCCAAAGGAGTTTGACTAGAAGCCTACAGTCATAGTAGTTGTGTAAGATAATATGAACACTAAATTCTGTTGTTAAAATTGGTAAAAAATAAGGCTCTTTAACATGTTCATATTTATCACAGGTACAAAAGTTCACAAATGTTTACAATGATTACATCACAGTCCTGGATGGTTGGCTCAGTGGTAGAGCATCAGCCCGTCATATGGAAGTTCCAGGTTCGATTCCCCATCAGAGCACACAGGAGAAGCACCCATCTGCTTCTCCACCCTTCTCCCTCTCCTTTGTCTCTACCTCTCTCTTCCCCTCCCGCAGCCAAGGCTCCATTGGAGCAAAGTTGACACGGGCACTGAGGATGGCTCCATGGCTTCTGCCTCAGGCGCTAGAATGGCTCCAGTTGCAATAGAGCAATGCCCCAAATCGGCAGAGCATTGTCCCCTGGTGGGCATGTTGGGTGGATTCCAGTCAGGCACATGCAGGAGTCTGTCTCTATGCCTCCCTGCATCTCACTTCAGAAAAATACAAAAATACAGCCTGACCAGGTGGTGGCACAGTGGATAGAGCATCAAACTGGGATGTGGATGACCCAGGTTCGAGGTCCCGAGGTTGCCAGCTTGAGTGCAGGCTCGTCTGGTTTGAGCAAAGCTCACCAGCTTGGACCCAAGGTTGCTGGCTCAAGCTAGGAGTCACTCGGTCTGCTGTAGCACCCCCCCCCCCAGCCAAGGCATATATAAGAAATCAATCAATGAACAACTAAGGAACCGCAATGAAAAATTGATGTTTGTCATCTCTCTCCCTTCCTGTCTGTCTGTCCCTATCTGTCCCTCTCTCTGACTCTCTCTGTCTCTGCCACAAAAAAAGAGAAAAATATAAAAGAAAAGATAAATAGACTTGGAACATTGATTTGAAATAATAGTCAAGCTCCTATCAATTTCAGTGCTTTTCATGTCTATTCTGAAATGGATATTAATCTTTCCAAATTACAAATATTCTTTATATTTATTCAACATTCACTTTATGTAACCTGTTGAAAAGCCATCATCACTAGAGTTTGCTCTAGAATTTAAAAGAGCTCAACTACTATAAGGAATAGAATTTTATTTATCAAGTTTGCAATGGGATTTTGAACCCTTGATAAAAAATTTTATCTGAGCTGTTTGATGCCATCAGTAGACAAAATAATCAGAGTAATAATTAATTTCAAATGTTGAAAATTCTTAGTGCTGGCCAGAAATAAATGTTTGAGATTAACTTTGAAACTCTGAACTACAATTGTGCATGTATGTGTGTGTCTGTGAAGGGAAAGTGGGGCTGCCATAATGCATACTTTTAAAAATAATATACAAAACAAAGAAAATCCTATTTTTGTGTTGTATGTTTATAGACATTAGGAAACAAATCTCCTCTCAATGATATAAGAGTTCCATTCTTGGATGCATAAGTCATTACGAGGTCAATGGTTTTGGGTTTCCCTTGTGAGATCAGTACAAGGTATTATGACTCTTGGAATTTCTGTGAGATAACAAATAAGAAAGAGCTTATCTTGGGAAAAAATATTTTTTCTAGCTGCACATTAGAAGCAGCTAGAATCTTAATAAAGAAGTCAGCCACAGAAATTTCCTCAAAAATTAGCATATCAAATAAACTTTAAAAACAGTAATTCTGATGTATAGCTTTCATAGATAGATATATCTAAATCTTAAAAAAGTCCATTGAATAAACATATTATTGACACTTTGGGTAAATTGGTAGCTATTGTCTTCCATATTTAGACAGTGACGCATACAGCAAGAGGGATAGTAAACTATGAAATGGCCAATGGTGAATGAAAGGAAAGCATTGAATATTAATTTTAAGACACACATAAAAAGCACCAACTAGCAAATAAAATAGACTTTCCTCATGATTCTTCAAAAGCATTAGGAAGGTACTGGATTGTTTGTATTATATATACAACATCTATACTTAGAATGTTATTTAAATATTGATATAAGGGATGCCCCCATTTGGCTTATCCAGATTTTTTTGTTTGTTTTATAAATCAGCTTATTTACTTTGCAATAGATTACACTTTCTCATTTCAGCATGACAAATATTTTACATAATTTTTAAAAAATTTATTCTTCAGTTACAGCTGACATAGAATACTATGTTAGTTTCAAGTCACAGCATGGTAATTTATACCTTATGAAGTGATCACCTCAATAAGTCTACTACCCATTTGACTCATATAGAGTTATTATTATTGACTATATTCCTTACATTTATTTTACATCCATGAATATTTTGAGAGAGAGAGAGAGAGACAAAAATCTGTTATTCCACTTAACGTGTATTCATTTGTTGATTCTTGTATGTGCCCTGACCAGGGATTGAACCCACAAGCTTGGTATGCTTCTCTGGTAAAGATGGGCCTCCCTATTTCATAGCTTGAAACATTAAAGTTGTTATTGAAGAAGGTGCTTAATATTATAATTTGAACAGAAGACCATGTTTTGTAATTAAAAATGATTCATCAGTCTGTTCTCTCCAACTAAAACTTGACTCTTTTGCTCACACTGGCAAGCGACATATTAACTGATTTTAGTTCAGATTTATGTCCTGAGTGGTCCCATTAACCAGGTTAAAGTTTTCACCCCATGAAGATAATGGCATCTGTGACATCACAAATAGAGGACTTCTTAAAGGAAGAAAGTACCACAGAAACTGTTTGTAAAAAGATAAGAATTCAAAAAAGGTGAAATAAAATTCTTTACATGTTAATGAATGGGGTCATGCACCCATTTATCTACACTAATCACATCCCCTTTTTATTTTCTGCTCTCCTATACATGGTAATTGGTAAAGATCAGCCTCTTTTGTGTCCCTTCTCATGTTTAAGAAAATAGATTTTCCTTCTCGCTGAAGTTAGAAGAGGTGGCAGATAAGCAATGTCATGATGAAGGTATTTTATCAGTGTTGGCTACTTATTATGAATGGGTCAGATCTACTTTTAATGTTCTTTAGTCAAATCAATCTTACCTCTGTGTCCTGCAGATATTTTAGTATGTGTTCTTAGAATTCACTATTGTGATTTTAGCAGAAATATATAATCTGACATTAAAATTAGTCATAGGCCTGACCTATGGTGGCACAGTGGATAAAGCATCGACCTGGAATGCTGAGGTTGCTGGTTCAAAACCCTGTGTTTACCCGGTCAAGGCACATATGGGAGTTGATGCTTCCTGCTCCTCCCCCCTTTCTCTCTCTCTCTCTCTCTCTCTCTCTCTCTCTCTCTCTCTCCCTCCTCTCTCAAATGAATAAGTAAGATCTTTAAAAAAAAAATAGTCATAAAGACTTTGCATAGTTCATTTTACTTAAAATTTGGATTTACCCATACTATATATTTACTTATTTTGGCAAATACTTATTTTTTAAAAGCCTCTCTTTATTAACCAATATTTCATATTTGGTAAACTCTATGTGTAAAAGAAATAAGCATGTATATGTTTGTGTTTTCATGTCACTCAAAATGCAAGCTGAGTTTAACTAATACAGGGAAGGAGATCGGCCTCCATTACAGTCCTATTTATACTCAGCGCATAGTAACTAGTTAGTAAATATTGTTTTCTCTTCCTCACGAGTGTAGAAAAGAATATTAAATTAATGACTTAATAAGATTCCTTTTTATAAATAACACATTTCCATTTGTAACTTCACTCTGAATTCATAGGATGTCAAAATATTTTTTATAAAAGCTAAAGACTATAATTTTCTTCTGTATTTTTACTCAACAGCTAATTTACTATAATTTTTGTCCTAGTAATTACTTGTATGTCAACTGCACATTGTACTTTGTAGTTTAGAGAACAGTGTCAACTTAGACTTTCTGTCTTTCAAGACAGGCTGGGTCTATAAGGTAATTTTATTCCCCTTGCTTCATTTCCCTTATCAATAAAATAGGAAGAATATGATTGTCATAAAGCAATTATAAGGATAAAATACAAACTGTTTTTAATAATTGCTTACAAAGTACCGATTAAGTGTTGGATATTCATGTAAAACATCAACTCATATAACCCTAAGACTCCCAGCTATTATTGCCATTGAATATGTCAGGAGATAGAGGCAAGGAGATACTAAGTCTTTGTCTAACGTTTGACAGCAAGTCAGTGTTTCAGTTCAGGAGGTCTGTCCCCAGTTTCTCTGTATTTAACTGCTGTGCTGCTCATATGCTATCTGAGCAGCATGGCCTCAATGTTCTCCTCAGCATCACTAAAGATTCAGAAAGATTTCTTCTGGTAACAGGCCCCTGAGCTCCTTTTTTAAAGGGCATCTGCCCATTTGATAACATCAATCTTATCCTGGAGGCTCTTCTCAGTTTTACAATTCAGGAATATTTTCCAAAAGGATTAGGGAGCCATCCTTGACATTTAATCATCAAGAAAGATACTGCAGAAATAATAACCTGATTAAAGGGGTCAAAGGATATAAATGGATATTTCTCTAAAGAAGAAATACAAGTGGCCAAAAAGTATATGAAAAGGTGCTTAACATCATTAATCATAGGTAAATGCAAATCAACACCACAATGAAATATCCCCTTCACAACTTAAGATGGTTATTATTTAAAAAAACAAAGTTAAAAAGATAGCAAGAGTTGATGATGTGGAGAAATGGGAACTTCGGTACACTGTTGACTGGAGGTATAAACTGATACAGCCATAATGGAAAAGAGTATGGCAATTCTTCCAAAAAATTAAATACAAAGCTACCACATGACTTCCTTAAATTCCAGTTCTGGATTTTCATCCAAAGGACTACAAATCCTAAAGAGATACCTGTGTTCCCGTGTTATCTGCAGCATTATTCACAATAGCCATGATATGGAAACAACCTAAACAAACAAATAATGGATGAAAGGATAAGGACAATTTGGTATAGTCATACAATGGAATATTATTTACCCTTACAAAATAAGAGATTCATGCCATTTGCTAAAGCATTGATGGGCCTATAGAAGGGGTCGGGAACCTATGGTTCACGAGCCAGATGTGGCTCTTTTGCTGGCTGCATCTGGCTTGCAGACAAATCTTTAATAAAAAAGATAATAACGTTAAAAATAGAAAACATTCTCATGTATTACAATCCATTCATTTCCTACTACTCATGTTCATGGTTGTGTGTTGCTGGAGCCAATCACAGCTGTCCTCCAGAACAACACCAAATTTTTATTGGATAATGCGCAACGTACACGGGTCGTTCGTTGTATGGCTCTCATGGAACAACATTTTAAAATATATGGCATTCATGGCTCTCTCAGACAAAAAGGTTCCCTACCCCTGGCCAATAGGATAATATCCTAAGTGAAATAAGCCAGGCACAGACAGATAATATTGTATAATCTCATATTTATGTGGAATCTAATATAGTCAAAGTCATATTGAATGAAGAGTATAAAGGTAGTTGTCAGGGGCAGGGGGTAGGGGCATGGAGGAAACGGTTAAAGGGTACAAAGTTTCAATTATGCAAGATGATTAAGCTCTGAAGGTCTACTCTCCAGCATACTGGCTATAACTAGCAATATTGTATAGTATATTTAAATTTTTCTAAGAGAGTTTTTTTTTAAGTGTTCTTATAACAACTACTACTGCTGCTAATATTCATGGGGATAGGAGGAAACTTTGGGAGGTTATAAATACGTTCATGGCCTTGATGATGATGATGGTTTCAGATGTATTTACTTATTCTCAAACTCACTTTATCATATACATTAAATATGTAAACCTTTTTATATATTTAAATTTCAATCATACCTCAATAGAATAGTTTAAAAAGAAAAGATTTGCTCCCATTTCCCAGTCTCTGTGGGAGGATAAAATCTAACACTGAAAATACCAACCAGCAAATACAGATGGCCTCATCCCAGTGACCCGCCTCCCTGACCGTTTCCTCCAGTAGGTTTCCACTGACTAACCCTCACACCTAAAACGTCTCCTCCTTTGGTTTCAGGGAAGTCGAGTTCAATTTCTATCCACTATTGGAACAATCTTGACCTCTGTTGCAACAGTCTTTGGATAAAGTTTTCCTTGCCTTTTGAACTCTATCTATCACAATTTTTCTTTGACAATAGCTGACAGCCTGACAGATAATAAATCCTCCAAACATGTTAACTACTATTAGTATTTGATTTTATATTAAAATGATGTTGTTTTTGCTTTTCAAATATTCTTTATGGTCTGAAGTTAAAGGTTTTCTTCTAAATGTTCCCCAGGGTGTTGATGTCACTGCAAGTGAAGCGCCCATGGCTGGAGGGAATACTGAACACGTCTTAAGGAAGCAGAAAAGCTCAGGATTCGTTTTGCTGCACCAGACCGAAGGATTACATTTCAGTGAATACAGCCTTATCATGATATTATTTCTTAATATTAAGTTTATGGTCAAATAACTTATTAAATCTATTTTACATTTGCAGCTGCTCAGCCATGGTTTCCACATTTTATACACATTGATAGAGATCAAGCTACTTTCTTCAAACTAAATCGAGCTGCATACAACCACAGGCATCACAGAATCCGCGTAAATAGTCAATATGTAAAAGCCCCTATAAAAACAAATGACAGCTTAAAGGATGACAAATATTTTATTTGTGAGTGATTTGGACTATTTAAATCACTATATTTTTTATTATATAAATAGATCAAATTATAAGCTCTATTATTCTTTTTTATTCAATACCATAAAAATTTTAGCACAATTATGATCTAGAGGAGAAAAATGCTTCTTTTATCCCATATTAGAGGCTATACCATGCAAACCTGCCTGTCCCACCTAAATAGTGTTCAGCTTTTTCACCATTTGATTAAATCTACCTTTAGTCAATGTTTAAACCCTTAGATAATCTTGAGACTCTCAATACATTTAGATATAAATGTATATAACCAACCTTCCTATAAATGTTACTACTTGATTCCAATTTGTTTTATCTGGTCTCTGCACCAACCAACCTACCATTTCTTCTCATCTGCTTTTGAATTAATTGAGTATATTTGTATTCCATGTTTTGTTAATTACTAGCTATTTAATTTCCTTTGTTTCAATGTCAGTAAGTTTTCTAGAGTTACACTATGAATTTTCAGTTTATTGCATATCACTTTCAAAACTATGATTCCCATATAAATTTAGGACTCTTATGATATTATGCTGTCACCTCTCCCTCCCACACCGTCACAATTGTTGCCACATCTTTTGCTTCTAAGTGTGTCTGACCACATGTGCATTAGCATCTTTTTTTGCTTCAGTCTCTCAGTTGTATTTTTTAATAAGAGATTTTATATTGTTCCCACATGATTAACATTCTTTATCAGAGTAGAATATTTGCAACAACCCATGAACCTGAACTGACACATCATTATCACCCAAATATTATAGATTACATTAGAATTTATTCTTGACTTTATACATTCTATGGGTTTTGACAAATGTATTACGACACATATCCACCATTATAATGTGATATGGAATAGTTTTATTGTCCTAAAAAACCTATGTGCTTCACCTAGTCATCCCTTCCTCCCCTCAAAACCCTAGAACCCACTGATATTTTCAGTTTTGCCTTTTCCAGACCATCATAGAGTTGGAATCATACAGCCTTTTTAGATTGGCTTTTTTTATGGAAGACAGAGAGAGAGAGACAGAGACAGAGACAGAGACAGAGACAGAGACAGAGACATGGACAGATAGGGACATACAGACAGGAAGGGAGAGACATGAGAAGCATCAATTCTTTGTTGCAGCACCTTAGTTGTTCAATGATTGCCTTTTCATATGTATCTTGACTGGGCGTGGGGATGGTGGGGATACTGTCAAGTCAGTGACCCCTTGCTAAAGCCAGTGATCTTGGGCTTCCAGCCAGCAACCTTTGGACTCAAGCCAGTGACCATGGGGTCATATCTATGACCCCACACTCAAGCCAGAGACCCTGCAGTCAAGCTAGTAAGCCCACACTCAAGCCAAAGACCTCAGGTTTTCAAACCCGGGTATTCTGTATCTAAGGCTATACTTTATTTATCCACTGCACCACTGCCTGGTCAAGCTAGGTTGGCTTCTTTCATTTTCTTTCATGGATCGTGCCAAACTCAAGGCTATCTAGAATCCTTTTATATTACCTTCCAATAATTTTATAATTTTACATTAGCTATATTATCTATTTAAGTTGAATTTTGTGAAGTGTGTAAAGCCTGTGTCTAAATTCATCTTTTTAATTTTGCATGTAGATGTACAGTTCATCCAACATCCTTCCCTGAGTGTGAGGGAAAACCTGTTTTTTTTGTGTTTTTCATTTTATTGATGTCCACTATCTAGAATTTGTCTGTAGGCAGAAAGTTTTGCTGATCTGGTGAGGAATATCTTCACACAGGGAGGTGGTGCAGGCATGAGATCATGGTGCCTAAAGTTTGCATATGGCTTCATAGCCTGAGAAAGATAAGGAGAATGTCTACATGGGAAGAAGGCAGAGAAAAGGTATTGTGGATTCAGAAAACAAATTCCTGCATTTACTCTAGTCCAATGTTTGTGAATAGCTTTTCTCTACATTTCTTTGTATACTTTTAAGGTTGTTTATGATACAATGAATGTTAGAAAGTATTCCTTCATGGACAGAAGTAGGAATCCTATTTATATTTTTCCATCTGTTTCTATATAATTAAAGCCGTGAGTTTATACTGATAATCATCAGTGCCAATTCAATGATTTTCTTCCTTTTTTTTTTTTTTTTTTGTATTTTTCTGAAGCTGGAAATGGGGAGAGACAGTCAGACAGACTCCCGCATGCGCCCGACCGGGATCCACCCGGCACGCCCACCAGGGGCGAAGCTCTGCCCACCAGGGGGCGATGCTCTGCCCTTCCCGGGCGTCGCTCTGTTGCGACCAGAGCCACTCTAGCGCCTGCGGCAGAGGCCAAGGAGCCATCCCCAGCGCCCGGGCCATCTTTGCTCCAATGGAGCCTCGGCTGCGGGAGGGGAAGAGAGGGACAGAGAGGAAGGAGAGGGGGCGAGGTGGAGAAGCAGATGGGCACATCTCCTATGTGCCCTGGCCGGGAATCAAACCCAGGACTTCTGCACGCCAGGCCGACGCTCTACCACTGAGCCAACCGGCCAGAGCTGATTTTCTTCCTTTTGATAACTCTTCTTAAACAGTGAGAAATCTACTGCTCTTATATTTAATATATTTATTTATTTGGTCCATCATCTTAAATTTAACAACCCCTCTTCCTTTTCCAGAGCCCTTCCTGACCCCACAGAGGCTCTAATACCCACCCAGATATTCTCTCTCCATGGAAACATTATCCTTTCCCCTATTAAGTCTTCATCCTTTCATGCTAGACCAACACTCTCCATGGTCACCTGCCTCTACCTGATGGACTGCTGCATTCTTTCTCTTCTACAGCCACTCAGACCCCTTACACTGGCTGCCCCCACTTTTGGATGTTTCTCTTACTCATTCAGACTGAATAACTTTATTAGTCTGCTCTTCCTTATAGAATACTTCCTTACATTTTAAGTTGTCACCTTTTTATTGGGCTTTCTTCCCCCACAAACATCCTCCGGATCCTCTTCAGGCTCTGAATTTGGAGCTTTCTCTCCTTGGGGAGCTTCACAACTTTCATACCGTAATCTTGGCAAAGAATGTAAAGGCTGATGAATCATTAATTTGTTGTATTATAAATCACTATGCATTAATTCCTCTTCTGATTCCAAATAATTTCAAACTTTCAATAATAAATTATATATTTTATTATAACAAAGGTATAATATTATTCAAGAAAGGAAAATTATATGTTTTAAAAGATATTATTTTTATTATTTTAACTAAGACATTTATACTTGTTGACAAATCAGATGCTAAATAATTCCAGCTAGTTATAGAAACCCATATTTATTTAAATTAGGCAATCATTATAGATCTGTACCTGTAATATAGAAAATTTATAATACAAATTCTATATATTAAATAAAAATCTAAAAGCCTGTCCATATTTAGGTAAAACAATTAATTCAAAATTTCTATCTTAGAAATAAATGAAAAGCCAACTGTGGTTTACTGCAATCTACCAACAACAAAAACTAGTAAAAATAAAACATTTAGAAATAGTAAATAAATGAAAAGTCAGTTGTGGTTTCCTGCAATCTACCAACAACAAAAACTAGTAAAAATGGAACATTTAGAATTAGTAAAATTACATTTGTGCAAATAAAATAAATTGTTTCAGTATTAATATGATACAATTTTACTTATTATTTTGGAATGGAGATTACTTACATATAGCACACACATAGAAGGAAAACATATTTACTCATGGCAAAAGAAACTATTGTCGGCCCTGGCCGGTTGGCTCAGTGGTAGAGCGTCGGCCTGGCGTGCGGAAGTCGTGGGTTCCATTCCCGGCCAGGGCACACAGGAGAAGCGCCCATCTGCTTCTCTACCCCTCCCCCTCTCCTTCCTCTCTGTCTCTCTCTTCCACTCCCGCAGCCGAGGCTCCATTGGAGCAAAAGATGGCACAGGCACTGGAGATGGCTCCTCGGCCTCTGCCCCAGGCGCTAGAGTGGCTCTGGTCGTGACAGAGCGACGTTCCTGATGGGCAGAGCATCGCCCCTAGTGGGCGTGCCAGGTGGATCCCGGTTGGGTGCATGTGGGAGTCTGTCTGACTGCCTCCCCCGTTTCCAGCTTCAGAAAAATACAAAAAAAAAAAAAAAAAAAAGAAACTATTGTCATTGTTGTCCTATAAACCATTCAGCAGTTTAAGTTAGGTATTTGAACCTGTCTACTGTCTTCCTTCCTTCAAAAGTTTAACAACAGTCCAACGCTCTGCACTGGAGACATCCTTTGTCACTGTCAAATTTTTCTGACTTCCATAAATTAAAGGGATTTTTCACAGGAGATTGCAAATTTTCTGTCAGCATTAAGAAATCATAGTTTGAACTAATATTTATATAATATTGAATGTCAAGTATAATTGGAAAAAAATTTAAAAAAAAGAAGTAGTAGTTTGAGTGGTAATAGCAGAATCAGTTATTTTGGGTGGAGGAGGATACTGGATGCTCCTGCAGTCACATTTACATTATCTTCAATCAGGCATAACTGGACTTAGTCTGAAGCAATGTGGTTCGCTGCATTAGTTATAACTCAGTGGGTAAGAGTAAGATAGTTATAACAGCTTTCACTTTCACAAGCCTAGCCTTGATGGACAGAGGGTAAAAGTAAATAAATGACAGTAAATTTAGCAGACACTATTTTATTAATCACCTTAAATTGTATTCTTAAATGTTGTGGATTATTAATAAAATTTGTTATTTTACTCTGCTGGAATTAAAATAATTTTATTTTAAATTAAAGAATATAAAATTAACATTTATGAGCCCATAATACGTGTCAGATATTAAATAGGCCAATTAACTATGTCATTTAACTTTATCTTGACACTTAAATCCTATTTATAGTTCATCTACGGGGTATAGTCAAAAGCTGGCAAATGCCAGCAGAGCTGAAACTAAAATCTAGATATGGGTGACTTCCAAAATCCACTATTTTTTAAAATAAATTATTCTTAACATCTTTGATTTTAAGTTGCAACTGAGTACTAAAGACATAAAAAAATTTATCAGAAATATCTTGGATTTTTAAAATTATTCACATTCTGTTTAGCCAACTTCCTTTAGAAATATCAACATTCATACTATATTAGCAAAGTCTCAGTCTTTAGCATGGAACTCACTGATTTAATCAATCCAGTCAATGCAGTGAATGAATTATAAATATATACGCATGCACATTCATGCCAATATTACATTTCTGGACCAAATTGAGTAAGAAAGTCAAATTAATTCCAATAGCACCAGACTGATACTGCCAAGATGAATGTTAAATTTCCTTCAGAACATTCCTCTTTAATGTATGTACAATCAGTGTTTTATTACCTGTAGGGACTGAGTACTCATTATCTGGTAGCGGACATACTTGGACCCATTTGGCACAAAACCCTGCTTTCACTTAAACACAATTCTATATTTGAAATACTTATCTAAAACAGACATTAATCTCCTTATTCATGACAGGCTTTCAAATACTGAAGAGATATCCCTAATTCCCATGTGAGCCCACTCATTGCTATTTTAAAATGCCATGTTACCTTCCATTATGTGTCTTGTGGAATCATTTAAAGCCCCTTAAATTCTTCTTCATTTTTATCTGAATTAATTCCATTTTTATATACCTGGCATTGAACAAAACATCTGTGGAAAAGTCATACCTTCAATTCCCTAAGCCAGCATATGTCATTTGTCATACACAATTATAAATCCTTTCAGGGTCTTGTCATTTATAGTATGTACAGAATATAATAAAATGCATGTCGTCATTTTTAATGCTAACTGGAAGAATAAATATTAATTATGTTTCATTTATAGTTAGCTGTAAGAATCTGAAAATATAGAAGATACAGATGAGCAAGCAATAAAGATTTGCTCTCTGGTATTGTATGAAAGGAGAGAAGGATGCAAAGATTTGCTCTCTGGCAGTTATATCACTCATAAATAAATGTGCTAGCTTATTGAAAAAGTATTTTGAAGCTGACTTAGGTGACCAAATAATTCATATGATTTTCCTACAATATGTTTATTTTAGAGATTCAATATACTACTCTTCAATAATGATAAAATGGTTACATAATTCAATAGAGAACTACTAAGGTCACTCCATATAATAAAGATATTGAAATTGAACTTTTAAACTTCTTCTCCTATTAAGATATTTTTTTATTTAGAAAATTAATTTTAACAGCATGGTACTGGCAGAAAAATAGACACACAGACCAATGGAACAAACTTGAGAACCCAGAAATAAAAACCACATATATATAGTCAAATCATCTTCAACAGAGGAGCCAAAAACGCACAATGGAGAAAAGAAAGTCTCTTCAATAAATGGTTCTGGAAACAATCGGAAAGCCACATGCAAAAGAGTAAAACTTGACTACAGTTTGTCCCCTTTTATTTGTGCTAGGAGTTTTAAATAACAAAACCAATTAGAATAAAATAAAATCAAATTCTTTGGGCCATGAAGAGATCATACAATTTCATTTATCAGAGTCCCTCCCACTTAGATCTCATTTGAACATTTTTTTTTTCTAGGAAGTATCCTTTTTTCCTAAATGTGTCAGCAAACTGAAGTTGTAATGCTGTTCAACTGTCCGTGGCTGTGCTTTGTTCTCATCTGGCATCAGCCAAAGTCAGTCGTCAGTCTCCAAGATGGAATGAAAACTACTTTTTGCCAGAGAGACTGTCTTGACAGTTATAGTACCGATGAAAGCTGTCTCACATTTTCTGAACACCTTGCAAATGTAATCCTTTTAAAATGTTTTATGTGAATTCCCTTATAAAGAATTCTTATGTCTATACTCATTTCAAAGCAAAAATGTACACTTTTAAATTTACTACCAGTTTAATATTCATATGAATATGTCATATTGCAGATAGTTAACCAAAATAATAAGCAACACATTTAATTTTTTTTATTTTCCATTTTTTTTTTTTGTGACAGAGAAAAAGAGAGAGATAGAGGGACAGACAGGGACAGACAGGAAGGGAAAGAGATGAGAAGCATCAATTTTTCCATGCAGCACCTTAGTTGTTCATTGACTGCTTTCTCATATGTGCTTTGACAGGGCAGGGGGGGGCTACAGCAGAGCGAGTAACACTTTGCTCAAGCCAGTGATGTTGGGCTTCAAACCAGTGACCTTTGCGCTCAAGCCAGCGACCATGGGGTCATGTATATGATCCCATGCTTAAGCCAGCAACCCCGCGCTCAAGCTGGTGAGCCTGTGCTCAAGTTGGATGAGCTAGCACTCAAGGCGGCAACCTCAGAGTTTCAAATCTGGGTCCTATGCATACCAGTCCAACACTCTGTCCACTGCGCCACTGTCCAGTCAGGCTAAATTTGTTTCTTTTTTCTTTTTTCTTTTTCTTTCTTTCTTTCTTTTTTCTTTCTTTCTTTTTTTTTTTTTTTTTTTTTTTTAGAGAGGAGAGAGAGAGAGCAAGGAGAGAGAGAGGGGGGAGGAGCTGGAAGCATCAACTCCCATATGTGCCTTGACCAGGCAAGCCCAGGGTTTCGAACTGGCGACCTCAGCACTTCCAGGTCAACGCTTTATCCACTGCGCCACCACAGGTCAGGCCATCTTTTTTCTTATTTAACAAAAGAAATAAACTATATATTAGTACATCAATCCTTTCATACTTTATACTAAGCATGGCCTTGGGACCAAATATTAAAAAAATATATACTAGATTACACTATGAAATTATGTAAATCCTTGTACACTGGAGTTTAAATGAAGGTAATTTAAAACAATGTAAAAGGCATGAAACTTGTAACTCAGCTATTAGCTGGGATTATTCTACCCTCTAGGTAAGATTAGACTGTACACCCATTTTATGTACTATGGAAAGAATAATAATTTCTCAAAGATTCCTGCAAAAGATTAGATGGCCACATTCTTTGCTTATGCTATTTTTACTTTGGTAACAATTATAAGCACCTTTTGCCTTGAAATTTCCTTCCCCCACAACTAGATCAAAAAAATACAGAAGAAAAAAGAAAAAAAAAACTTTGTCAGACTTTAATATGAAAATCTGTCTGTTGTGAAAGAGGAATTATGCTGCTGAAATGTTAAATATTTATCAGATAACACTTTTGTTAAAGTTTTTGAGCCAGATTTTGCAACATAACTTTAGAAACTAAATTCTGTAACTAAATTTTATTGATTTTACTTAGATATTCAAAACACTTTGGGAATCTCGTAGAGAAAAAACATATTCCAGGAGATGATAATACTCTTGATCACACCCTTAAAGATTTATTTTTTATAACCTCACAGACTCTTTATTTTGCCTCTGAAGTTGTTGTAAGAATCACATTGTTAGAAAAGTATAATGTGGACACTCACCGAACATGTTTTCAGTTCTTTACATTTCAACAGTTAAAGAAATTTCTAGTTCCATTTTTTCTGAAATAGCCCTTTTATTCTGAAGTGGCAGAAACTACTGACAATCTATGTCATGACTGCATTGTACTGCATAGCAACAATTTTAATATTTTTTTCTTTAAAAATGTCTTTATAGGCCATTCATTTTCACCCTACTCCTAGAGTTACAATAGCTCCGGGGTATTTCTCAATGTTACATTCATGGTCTCGTTCTTCCTTTTTTTGACTATTACATAGTTTTGACCACATCAAGTGTCCAGTTCCAGAATCCAAAACCATTTAATCTCCTCATAGTCAATACAACAAAACACAAGACCATTCTCACAAACACCACACAAAATTACCTCCTCAGGTTCAAACTGAAAGAGGCTTTAATTAATATTTACATTAATATAAAGTAACAAGCAATCCCTTCCAGTTACATAATGAATTTCAGGGTGAAGCTAGCTGTAGGCTTGTCTGGGTGCCCAAGTTTAATTTGAAAGCAGCAAGAAGTTATGTAATTTAAATCTCACTAAACGTGGGTCACAATCATCACCATTGCCTGCTAGGTGGAACAAGACCTTGTGCTGAATATGTGGGACATATTTTCATGTGTGGAAATAGAATGGACTTTGAAGTCAGAAAACCTGTGTTCAAATTTGAGCTTTGTCATTTTCTGCATTGTGCTCTCTAAAATTTAGTAATCTGTGAAACCAAATAGAACAATATTTATAAACAGCCAAAGGTTTTATTTCAGCAGTAGACATTAACACATTTAGGCTCGTTTCCTTGATTCTCATTTTGGTGGCAACCCTACCCTTCTCAAAGCAACTCTATCTGATTATGTATATTTACATGTTTATAATTTCAAATATATATTATGAATTAGATATATAACTTAAGAAATATATACACATATACATATATAGAGAATTAGAACATTTTATTACAGCATTCTAATGCATATGAAGCATTATAAAAAAAACTGAAACAGGAGAGGAAATTGAATTCAAAGTAAGCAGTAGAAGAGAAACAATAAAATTAGAATAGCTATCTATGAAACTACAAACAGGAAAATATAGAAAAAATAATAAAATAAACTTTGAAAAGATCAATAAAATCTTTGAGTCTAGCCAGATTAAGAAGAGAGGACAGCAATTATTAATATAAAAATGAAAGAGAAAATGCTACTGATGCTAAAAACATTGAAATTATAAAGAAATATTACAAACAACTCTATGTCTACAAATTTGATAATCTAGATGAAATGGACCAATTCCTTGAAAGAGACTATCTGCCAAAACTCATACAAGAAGAAACAGACTATCTGAGTAGGCCAATATCTGTGAAAGAAATTGAATCAAGAACTTTCCAAAACAGAAAGCACCAGGCTTAGATGGGTTCACTGGTGAGGTCTACCAAACATTTAAGAAATAAATAATACTAATTATTTCCAATATCTTTCAGAAGATGAAGGAGAGGAAATATTATAAGTAACTGAGAAATGCTGAAGCAAATCCAGAGCATCAGTTCTATCTCAATTCTGGAGAGAAATAATTCTTGCCTTAGATTCCCAAGCAAGGATAAGAATAGTGTTATTTTCAGATATTTAGAGGAGTTAAACTCAGTCTTGTCAGATATTAAAACAATGGTAATGCTGTGTTCCACAAATATTAAGTACCTGTGATATATATATTTAAATAGATTTGGATTAAGTGGTAGATGGAATAATAGCTTCTTAAAAGTGTCCATGTCTTCCACATCCCTTGAACCTATGAGTATGCCACTTTATATGATAAAAGTATCTCTGCAGATGTGATTAAGTAAGGGTCTTCAAATGTGAAGATTATCCTACTTATCTTGGTAGGTTAAATCTTGGTAGTCACAAGGGTCCTTATATATGAAATAGAAAAGTGAATCAAAATCAGAGAAGGAGATATGATGAGAGAAGAGGAGGTCAGAGAGATGTAATTGCTAAAATTTGAACAGGGTAATGTGTGCATATGTCAAATTATAATGTACACCTAAAATATATGCAATCTTTATACCAATTTTACCACAATAAAAAAAGAAACCTGACATAGAAAAAATAAAGTGATCATTGATGTAGTTGGATTAAAAAAAAAGAAGAAGAAACCAGAAAGGATTCACAAACCAGCAAATGTCAGCAGCTTCTAGGAGCATGAAAGTGTGATGAATACATAGTCCCTCACACCCTTTCAAAATATAGCCCTGTCAATACTTTGATTTTAGCCCATGAAACCTGCTGATCTTCAGAACTAAAAGATGATAAATTTGAACTCCTTTAATCTACCAAATTTGTGGTAATGTGTTATAGCAGGAAAAGGACACTGATATAGTTCCTAATCTCGTTATCAAAATGTGGAAACCAAATTTTATGTGTCTAAGACTATTGATTTTAAAGCAATAAGGACCTTAAATTAAAAAAAAAATAATTATAATAAAGATTTTTTTAAATGTGGCCCTCGAAGAAGAGACTTTTCTAAGGTTATATATATATATATATATATATATATATATATATATTTTTAATTTTATGTCTTTTTTTTTTTGTATTTTTCTGAAGCCGGAAACGGGGAGAGACAGTCAGACAGACTCCCGCATGCGCCCGACCGGGCTCCACCCGGCACCCCCCCCCCCCCCCCCCCCCCCCGCTCTGCCCACCAGGGGGCGATGCTCTGCCCCTCAGGGGCATCGCTCTGCCGCGACCAGAGCCACTTTAGCGCCTGGGGCAGAGGCCAAGGAGCCATCCCTGCTCCAATGGAGCCTCGGCGGGAGGGGAAGAGAGAGACAGAGAGGAAGGAGGGGGGCGTGGAGAAGCAAATGGGCACCTCTCCTATGTGCCCTGGCCGGGAATTGAACCTGGGTCTCCCGCACGCCAGGCCAACGCTCTACCGCTGAGCCAACCGGCCAGGGCCTCTAAGGTTATATTTAATAAGGTAAAGAATCTTGCCATGGCTCAGAGTAGCAATAGCAGGAAAAGCAGCAGTATAATTCATAAGCTGCTAAAAAAAAAAAAAAAAAAAAAAAAAAAAAAAAAGGAAGATTGGATGTTCAAGGGCTGTGATCACCCTAAAGGAGTTGTAACCATGGCCTGTCATTTGGGAGCTAGAGCCAATGTTCTATAGGCTATATATTATAATATAAATATATTTACATATGGCTATGTATCTCCATTGTATGTGTGTGCCTGCCATTTTCATATCCATAATAATGTATTTAACTTCCATAGTGTATTAGTGTATTAACTTTTATTGTAATGAACTCAGTCTGACAAGAAAGAAAAATATATAGACAAAGTACCACAAGAAGAGTATTACATGTAAAAATGGACCTAAGAACAAAGTTAGCATTGTGCTATTGCAAATAATGCTGCAATGAACACAGGGGTGCAAATATATTTTTGAATTGGTGTTTCTAGTTTTTTTTGGATAAACACTCAGGAGTGGAATTACTGGATCATCTGGTTCTATATTTAATTTTTTGAGGAACCACTACTCTTATCATCTCTTGCTCAATTCAAAATGGAGCCAGATGAAACTGCAGCCAGGGACACCTAGGAAACCTATTGGGCAACGCTCAGGCCCTCTGCTGAACCAAACAGAGCAGGGAGGGGAGAAAAAAGATCTGAGAGCAATTGGTTCTGGATCAGCATAGCATATAAGGTTAAAAAAAAAAAACTCAAAAGACTCCCAAACCCCCTAGTTTATGCCTTGAATATGGAGTAACCGAAAGAGGACAGCTTTTGGAGAGCAGAGATTATGTAAAGAGGGAAATACTGTCCAAAATACTATGATGATTAAAACTGAGGTGTATAAGACTAAGACTTCTTCCCATGTAGAACTCATTTCTCTTTTGCTATTCTGAATCACACCATTTTGATAGTCTATACACATTAAAAAATAAAACTTAAATTTAAAAATTACATTTTATTTTATATCAATTGTCCATATATAATATAACGATTCTGGTGGAAAAAGTCAATATACAAATAAGAAACATTATACAGATACAGTGTCCCAGTGATATTTTAAAATAAGTTTTGTAAAAATAATTGGTCAGGTATGCTATTAGATTAATATAAAATAGTAAAAGAATGTTGACTGTATATAGTCATAATGTAGTCATTTTTAAATATTTACACTTTTATATACATACAATATTTATATTCACAAGGTAGAGATATTCTTGGAATATCAATAGTCTTTAAAAATGAAGACTATACAGCCTTTTATAAAGCTTTATGTTAGCTGTGTTTCTTTATTGCTATATATAATCATTTCAGGCATAAAATTACCATTGACATTTTCAGTCAAAAATATGAAGGGAAATGTATGTCAATTAGTAGGCAATAATAATTTTCCTAGAGTAAATTATAATAAGTACCAAGTGCACAATTGAGTGACTTTGTACAAATAATCATCAAGACAGAACCTGTCTCTCAGCATTTATCAAGCTTTTTCCTCCTCAGTCCATCAGAACTGTGACAGATTCCATGCCCATCTGTCATAATCATTTGAATCTTTTTCAACTGACAGACTAAAGCACATGGGGGAATTCCTACATGATAGGATGACTCACACGTCCTCCTGTATGGAAATTGCAAGGCAAATTGAGTAGGGATACATTTTACCCATGACAAGTGATTAAGTATTTTGGTTCCTTAAAGTTACAAAATGGAATTTTCTGCCCTTATCTTTCATGTTAGGAAATTTTTATACTTTATTTACAAATTTTATGGTATATTTTGCTTTACTTTTATTACAAGAGCCTGTCCATCATTTGAAATGTCTCTGTATGTAGCAGGGGTTAAACATTCACTGTTATTTGGTACTAAGAAGGTGAATTCCTCAGTTTAATTTCCTCAGTTTACAGTTTCCTCAATAATAATGCATTGAACTTCCATTGTGCATTAATTCTTATCTTAGTAAACTCACAGTCTGATGAGAAAGATAAATATAGAAACAAAGTATTGTCATACAGAATAGTATATGTAAAAAAGGAACTAAGAACAACTAAGTTAGCATTAAATAATTAGTAGTGGGTGATTAACTCTTTTAAGGGTGAGAGAAGGCTTCTTGAAGGGCAAAGCTTACATTTTGGAGTAAATGAGTTTCAATTTGAAAATCAGATACAAGTGTTTATCACATGAGAGAGGATGTGTTTTCTATATCATTAATAGAGTTACAACAAAATTAGACATGAACATAGCCTAGGTTTTAGTAGGAATGTGCAAGCCTTGGTTTTGAAATTAGAACTCAGCTAAAAACTGTTAGCCTTGGCTGCAACACTTAGTGCTTCAAATAGAAAAATAACTAAATCATTCTTTTTTTCTAATATTACTGAGTATCAGACATTCTTTAATCAATACAAAAAATAATTTTTTCACACACAATAAAATGAAGATAAAGATAAAATTCAGAGATATAATTTTATCCTAAGATTTAAGCTATCATGAGTCATTTAATTGTTACTTTATTTTTAATGAATGTCTTTGGCTGAATATTGTCAACAATTATTTTTTAGTATTTTAGATAAAACCACATAGTTTGTCTTCTATAATTTATCAATACAATACATTATATTGTTAAATTTTCCAATGTCAATTCACTTTTAAAGTTTTAAAATAAATCCTGTTAATCTATTGATAAGTTGATACACTCTATTTCCTTCTATTTTGTATCCACAGTCATAAGTAATCATATAGATTTATTTTTCTGAATTAAATTTATCACATTGTTATTAAATATTGCTATTTAGGTTTAAAAAGAGTTTATGATTTTATTGTTCTGAATGTTTTTAATTATACTGGATTTCACTACTATTTAAAACTTAGGTAGAACCCATCTGTTATCATCATCTGGTCCAGGAATGGCCAACGTACGGCCCGCAGGCCGAATCTGGCCCGCAAAATGAATTTATGCGGCCACGATTAAATTTTTAATATTTTCTGCTACTTTAAAATCTCAGCTTTTCAGAAATGGGAGCATCTTTGATTATTGGAAATTGAGATATTTAAGAAGATAGTGATATGTGGAAAAGAATTCTGCATGTGATTAATCTCGGATTAACTTCCAATAATTGGTCGAATGAATTCGTGATACTTCTTTATTTTTTTTTTAAAAATCCATTATATTTACAACTTTTCTACTCGTTTGTACTCGATATGAACGGTTTGAGGTTTAGCGGAGTTTTCTTTTAGGTGGAGTTTGCCAGTGCACACCCAAGGTCAAACAATTCGTTATTTTTGTGGCCAAGTGGGCTGAATCAAGTGGCATTGTAGCATAGACAATAGCTGCAGTTGATAACTGAAAACATGTCCAGGCTGTTTGTAAAATGAAATAATTGTTTTATTTGCTATATAACTGCTTAAAGCTCATTCTATTAATTAAATATTGTTTTGACAGATTACGATACAGTTTGGATATTTATATGGTATGTAATTATATTTTTATTAAAATAATATTGTATATTAAAATTTTTTTCACTCACTTACATTTATTCATAAAAAATTACATAATAAAATTTTGTTTACTTAAACAAATTATTTTTGTATTTAACATTTTTTAATTTTAATATTTCGTCTGGCCCATGATAATAGTTTTCTTTCTAATCTTGCCCAGGGGCAAAAACTGTTGGCCATGCCTAATCTAGTCATTGTTTTTATATTTTGAGAACAAATTTCTAATCATCTTCACAATTTCTTTTACGGTAATTGATTTATCAATTGTTAGTCCTTCTTGTATCAATGTTGGTAATTTATCACTAAAAAATTATTCCTTTTAGATTTATAAATTTCTAGCCCTAGAATTTAGGGCAAGTTTCTTAAAAATCTATGACTGTTTCTGTCTGTGCATAAATCTGCTTTTACATCTCAAAGCTTTACTCTATATTTTATTTTATCATTATTATTATTATCATTATATTTTTCTGAAGTTAGAAGTGGAGAGGCAGTCAGACAGACTTCCACATGCACCCGACCTGGATCCACCTGGCATGCCCACCAGGGGTGATGCTCTGGCCATCTGGGCTATTGCTCCATTGGGACTGGAGCCATACTAGTGCCTGAGGCAGAGGCCATGGAGCCATCCTCAGCACCTGGGCCAACTTTGCTCCAATGGAGCCTTGGCTGTGGGAGAGAAAGTCAGAGATAGAGAGGAAGAAAAGGGGGAAGGGTGGAGAAGCAGATGGGCGCTTCTCCTGTGTGCCCTGACTGGGAATAGAACCCAGGACTTCCACACACCAGGCTGACGCTCTACCACTGATCTAAAGGCCCAGGCTCTATCTTTATTTTTCATCAAGCAGACAAACCAGCTTTTCACTAATTTAGCCTTTCCAATATTTTCTTGTTTTCATTATATTTTATGCCTGGTTTTATCACTATTAATTTCTAGTTTGTTATTTTTAAACTGTTGTTGTGAGAGCCCCTAAAAAAAAGCATTAGATCCTTCCTTACTAATGAAGTAATTGTATATATACACTATTCTCAACTAAATATGATGAAGTCACTCTTACCTCTCACAAGGGACAGAGAGAGGCTACTACTTACAATGACTATCCTTCCTTTGGCTGTCTAACCTCCAGAACTGTGAAACAATAAATTTCTGTTGTTTTAACCCACCCAATTTGTGGTATCTTGTTATGGAAGGCCCAAGAAATTGATATAGCCACTCAAAACAAAACATGGTTTACACAGACTTTTCAATTATTATTTTCTGGATGGAACAGTCAGGCTGTTACTCTTTCAGTATTGCTACCATAAATCCAGAAACATATTGATTGATGTTGTTTAAAATGGACTCCTAGAGGAAAGATGCTTATCATAAATGATGTACCTCTTCTTGTCTCCATAAGTTATAGGATATGAGGAGGATTTACCTGCCATTTTTTTAGGAATCAGAATTGTGAGGCATTCCTCCATGAAGCCTTTTCTATCTTCTGGTTTATCTACCTGAATTACTTTTATGCATGTATTGGTTTGAGGACATTCCCCAGAGTCAGTAAAATTCAACACCATTTTTGTTGGATTTTGTTATATAATTATACTTTTATATGGAAAGTTTATGTTTCCATAATGTTACACTTCTCATTTTCAAAAGTAAGCTGTTTTTGTGTGTGTGTGTGTTTGTGACAGAGACAGAGAGAGGGACAGATAGGGACACACAGATAAGAAGAAAGAGAGATGAGAAGCATCAATTCTTTGTTGCAACACCTTAGTTATTCATTGACTGCTTTCTCATATGTGCCTTGACCGGGGGGCTACAGCATAGTGAGTGACCCCTAGCTCAAGCCAGCAACCTTGGACTCAAACCAGTGACCTTGGGCTTCAAGCCAGTGACCTTTGGGCTCAAGCCAGTGACCTGTGGTCATGTCTCTGATCCCATATTCAGGCCAGCGAACCTGCACTCAAGGTGGTGAGCCTACGCTTAAGCCGTTGACCTTGGGGTTTTGAACCTGGGTACTCTGCATCCCAGCCCGACACTCGATCTACTGCATCATCACCTGATCATGCCAAAAGTTAGCTTTTTGATAGGTGAAATTATGTTTATTTATCTTGTAACTTTTACACCTATAAAAGTACTGAGAACATTGTAAGCATAAAATAGTAGCTACATTACTATTGAGGAATAGAATTTAGAATCCAACTTCCATTTCTATTAATCTTAGTGCATTAGTGTTTTCCAGTCAATTAAACAGGCCAGCACCACATTTATACATGACTGATGTGAAGACAGCATGTAGCTTTAGAATTCTTGATGGATAAATGATAGCAATCCATGAACCCCACTGAGCCTATATACAGCATCAAAATCAATCGTTCAAACACCCTTTTATTCATTACTTACCTAATAGCTAGAAAGTCCACTTTAATAGCTAGTCATTAGGGACTTGCTTTGGAATGGAATAATGAATACTTAGGCAAATGGCATTTGCCTTTACTAATATTTTTGCTTTTCCTGTTCTCCTTCAATCTACGAACTTATCAAAAATCTAAATGTAATTAGCACTCCTTAAAAAGTAACTGATTATATTTTATAAAAATCATGCACCATTAATTTTGAGATTGCTTGTCCTCCTTAAACAAATAAAGTGAATGAAGGAAAAAAATAAAAGGAGAATCCTCCAAGGCAGTTAATGGAAAGCCAGAGGGGGAAAAAAAGTCTCTGAAGCACTATCACTTATGTTATTATCAGCTAAAACACTACTATTTTTATGAAACTATGATCTCTCCTGTGTGTTGAACTATTTTTCTGGGTATTTTTCTGACTAGCTTTTAAGGAACTGACTCTAACCCATTTTTTACTGCCTTTTTGAAATTATCCATCCAGATAAAATGCTCTCTACTAGTGAAAAAATAGAAATGTAATCTAAGTTTGGCCAGACGGAAGCTTTCATCCTAATAAATTTGAATCTTGAGGTTAGTGATGCAAGTATGAAGTAGATTCATCTTGTAGAAATCCACTTTGAGATTGATCTGCATATTTGAATTTGCCAGGCACTTCTCGCTTTTCTCACTCTTCAGTTCTTTTTTTTAGAAAGATATCTGTAGTATATTACCATTTTATACCAATTAAACAATGTTTTTCTTACTATGAAATCTCAAATAAGATAATTTAAAGGAAAAACCTATGTGACCTTTGGGTTGGCTATGACTTCTTAAATAAAATAAAGTAAACTATATAAAGAAAAAAATTGATAAGTTGGACTTTATTAAAATTAAAAAACTTATCTGCGAAAGATACTGTTAAGAGAATGAAATGACATTTCACATATGGGGGAAATATATTTTTAAAACCTATATGTGACTAAGGACTGCTATCCAAAATATACAAAAACTCTTAGAAATTCATAATTTGAAATCATAAATGAAATTAACAAATGGGCAGAAGATTTGAAGAGACACTTCACCATAAAAGATACACAACCCTGTCCTGATAGCTCGGTTGGTTAGAGCATCATCCCAAAGTGTAGCAGTTGCTGGTTTGATCCCCGGTAAGGGCACATACAGGAAGAGCCTGATATTCCTCTCTCTCTGTCTCTTTCTCTCTCTCTTTCTTCTCTCTCTCATTTGCTCTTCCTCTCTCTAAAATCAATAAATATTTAAAAAATGATGCATAGATATCAAATAGCTTATGAAAAAATGCTCAATATCATGTCATTTGAGAAATTTAGATACCAATAACATCAATTAGAATGACTAAAATCCAAAACACTGACACTGCCAAATGCTAAACAGGTTCAGCAGTAAGAACTCTCTCGCTCATTGCTGTGGGTCTGCAGAATGGTACAGCCACTTTGAAACGAAGTTTGGACAATTAGTTACAAAACCTTTTTTTTTTTACTGCCCTAGCCAGCAATCATGCTCACTGGTATTTCTCCAAATGAGTTGATAGCTTACGTTCACACAAAAACATGCACTCAATGTTTTTATCAGCTTTATAGATAATTGCCCCAAATTGGAAGCAACCAAAATGTCCTTCAGTAAGTGAATAAATGAGCAAACTTTGGTGCATCCAGATAATAAAATATTATTCAGTGATAAAATAAAATGAGGTATTCAGCCCAGAAAGGACATTGAGGAAACTTAAAGTCATATTACTAAGTGAAATAAGCCAATCTGAACATGCTACATACATACTGTATGATTTCAGGTATATATTTATATGACATTGTGAAAAGGCAAAACTGCATTTTCAAATCAGTTAAAATTTTCTGTATATTATGGTAAGTTGAAAATATGTCATTATACATTACTCAAAACCCTTAATATATACCACAAGAAATAAATTCTAATGTAAACTATCAACTTTCAAGATAATGTATGAGTAAGTATAATACTTATCAATTGTAACAAATGTACCACAGTAATGTAAGATGTTAGTAATGGGGGATCTAGGGGTGTTGTGAAGAAGGACATGGGAACTCTGCACTTTCTGCTCAATTTTTCTAAAAATTTAAATTTTCTCAAAATAATAAATTTTATTAATTTAAAAACTATTATTCATATTAAAAATTAAATAAGTATAAAATACATTTAATCATTTTTAAAGAGGTACATTTATATTTTTGAGACTATTAAATCAAAGGGACTACACATGGGGATATGAAGTACAGCATAGGAAATATAGTAAAAAATATTGAAAAAAGTATGAATGGTGTGTCAGGTAGGTACTGGAAATGTATACATATATAAAACCACTATACTGTAATCTGAAACTAATACAAAATAATATTGAATGTGACCTACAATAGAAATAATTTAAAATAAAATAAAAAATAAAGCAAAGGGACAGTTATATTTTCAGAATACCCTGCATACTATCTGATTAGACAGACTATAAAATTTGTTGAGAACTTAAGCCAGTCCATATTGAGAAATGTTATTATAATGAGTTCGGTTTATTATTATAAGTTATGATAATGACTCCACAAATTAAGAGAAAATGTTTCTTTTGTCCACTTGCTTTTTACCAATATAAACACAATCATAGAAACAGGATTTTGAATATTTTGAAACGGTGATCAATTGGAAAAACAACAGAAATTTACCAAAACAGTTATTAAAAAACGATGTCTATAACTTCTGACCATAAAGTAACTAATGAGTGATTTAACAGTTTAATGAATGTTTAAAAATAAAATGGGCTTATTTTTTTATATTACATGAAGAAAATTTAGCATATTAAATTTAAGCTATTAGGCACATTATAATATACTTTGAGTAAAACCCTGACCCGAGAAATGAAGAATTTTTATTAAGTATCTGAACTTTTTGTTGCTCCTGACTAAAAGGTCTCATTTTTTATTCTGCTTTTTTCTTTGTTTCATTACTACCTTCTGGGGAAAAATACAAGCAAATAATAACTTCCTAAAAACAAAACAGGAAGATATTTATGTAGATGTTTTAGTAAAAAATCACAACTCTTTAGTGTGCCATCTTTATATCCTCTTCAGAATTTTATTATAATTATAAAAATACAGAGGCAAACATATATCTGCTTAGTATTTCTTCATTGATATGAAATAATTTTTTAAATTCCACATTAGTAGACAATTTAGACTAGAGGTGAATTTTACTATCTTTCTTTATCTAGTCTTTCCCGAGTTTCCTAAGCTTGGTCCTATTTCATAAAGTGTTAATGATTTATCTATGACAGGAGTGAATACAATAAAAAAAATAAGTAAAATTGGGTTGTGTACTCATACTTCCAACAATTTCAAGTAATGGTGTTAATTAGTTACTGATTTATCACCTATCTAGATTTAAAAAAAAAAAGAAAAATGTTCAAGAGGTACTATGTTATAGTAAACATACCCAAAAATAAAATCTGATATAAAAACTTATATAAAAATTAATTATTGTGGAACAGTAAAATTTAGTGCATCAAATTCAGATAATGAACTTCTATAAGCTTGAAAAATTACCCATATACCACAATAAATTTCTGTATCTGGATCAGACAGGCTTTGGATACAGCTAATTTGCTGTAGATCATGACCACTGTGGTAGTCTGTATAACATTGAAGTAAAATTAATGAGGAAAAGTATGAGAATTTATGGAGTAATAAGAAATAATTATTTAAAACTTCTATACTAGAGATAAATAAAAGTAAATGTTAACTCCATAAATATTTTTAATTGTTTGCCTCGTCAATTTAATAAAAATAAATTTGATGATTAATTTTTAATTAATATTAATGTATATACTTCTAAAATACATTTCTAGGTTAAGGCAATACCACCTTTTTATTAATTTTAATTTATTGTGTTTAGATAGATTCTAGTGTCCCCTTGAATGCATACCCCCTCCCCCATGTTCCCAACATCCCCTTTTACCCCCTCTCCGCAACACCCTCCCCCCTTCCCTTCAGGATTATCCCATCCTATCATCCCCTTTTCCTCTGTCCGCTTTCCCTCTAGTTCCTTTGATCCTGCCTCTGTCTCTCTTTCGTTCTTCAGTTCACACTGTTCATTGGATTCCTCAAATAGTGAGGTCATATGATATTTTTCTTTCTCTGCCTGGCTCATTTCACTTAACATAATAGTTTCCAGGTCCCTCCATGTTGTCGCAAAAGGTAAGATTTCCTTATTTTTCATGACTGCATAGTATTCCACTGTGTATATGTACCACTGCTTTTTAATCCACTCATCCACTGAAGAATACTTGGGCTGTTTCCAGATCTTGGCTATTGTAAGCAATGCTGCCATAAACATGGGGGTGAATTTCTTCTTTTGAATCATTGAGGTGATGTTCTTGGGATATATTCCTATAAGTGGGACGGCTGGGTCAAAAGGCAGTTCCATTTTTAATTTTTTAGTAATCTCCATACTGTTTCCCACCAGCAGTGCAGGAGGGTTCCCTTTTCTCCACGTCCTCACCAGCACTTATTAGGTGTTGTTTTGTTAATGAGCATGAGATGATATCTCATTGTGGTTTTAATTTGCAATTCTCTAATGATTAGTGATGTTGAACATATATAACCAAAATCGGAAATGAAAGAGGAAAACTTACCACAGACATCACAGATAAACAAAGGATCATATGAGAATACTATGAAAGGCTATATGCTAACAAATTTAATAACCTAGAAAAAAATAGATAAGTTATGAGAAATGTATCACCTTCCTATTGTGAATTATGAAGAACTGGAAAATCTAAATAGAGTAATCAAAAGTGAGGAAATTAAAACAACCATCAAAAACCTCCCAAATAATACAAGTCCAGGACCAGGTGGCCTTACTGGTAAATTCTACCAAACATTCAAATAAAATTCTCTCAAACCTATTCTCTCAAACCCTTCCAAATATTAAAGAAGAGGCTATACTTTCTGACACATTTTGAGGCCAACATAACCCTGATACCAAAACCTGGCAAGAATAACACAGACAATATAATAAAGCTACAGACCAATTTCTCTGATGAATATGATGCAAAACTCATAAACAAAACACTAGCAAATAAAATACAACCATGCATTAGGAAAAAATACATCATGGTCAATTGGGATTAATTCCAGGAAAACAAAGATGGTTCAACATATACAATTTGATCAATGTAATATACCACATTAACTAAACAAAATATAAAAATCATATGATCTTATCAATAAATGCAGAAAAAGCATTTGATAAGTTACAATATCTACTTATGATCCAAACACTCAATGAAATGGGTATAGAAGGAAAGCATCTCAACATAATAAAAGCCATAAATGACAAACCCTCAGCCAGTATCATTGTCAATGGTGAAAAACCCAAAGCTTTTACTTTAAAATTAGGTATAAAACAAGGATGCCCACTCTTATCACTCTTATTCAACATGGTTCTGGAGGCCCTGGCTAGAGCAATCAGACAAGAGAAAGAAATAAAAGGCATCCAAATTAGGAAGGAAGAAAAAAAAGTGTCACTCTTTGCAGATAACATGATTCTATATATAGAAAACCCTAAGGACTCCACCAAAAAAAATTATTAGAGACAATGAACAAATACAGTAAATTTGCAGGATGCAAAATCAATGTACAAAAATCCACTGCTTTCATATATACTAACAATAAAACCTCAGAAAAAATTAAAAACAATTCCTTTTGCAATTGCAACCAAAGAATAAAATAACTAGGAATAAACTTAACAAAGAATGTGAAAGGCCTGAATACTGAAACTACAAAGCATTATTAAGAGAGATTTAAAAAGACACAATGAAATGGAAAAATATTCTGCATTCATGGATAACAAGAATCAATGTAGTTAAAATAGCCACATTACCCAAATCAATATACAGATTTAATGTAATACTTATCAAAATCCCAATGTCATTTTAAAAAAGAAATAGAACAAAAAATCATCAGATTTGTATGGAACCATTAAAGACACCAGATAGCCAAAGCAATCCTAAGGGAAAAATAAAGAAAGCTCGAGGTACCACACTACCTGACTTTAAATTGTACTAAAAAGCTTTGATTATCAAAACCGCATGGTACTGGCAGAAAAAGCGACACAGACCAATGGAACCAAATTGAAAGCCCAGAAATAAAACCACATGTACATAGGAAAATAATGTTTGACAAAGGAACCAAAAACACACAATGGGGAAAAGGGAGCCTCTTCTATATATGGTGCTGGAAAAATTGGAAAGCTATACTCAGAAAAATAAAACTAGATTACAGTTTGCACCCATGTAAGATAATTAATTCAAAATGAATCAAAGACCTAAATATAAGCTCTAAAACAACAAATTACATAAAAGAAAATAAACATACTAAATTTATGGACCTTGGTTGTAAAGAACATTTTAGGAATTTGACCCTAAAGGCAAGGGAAGTAAAGAAAAAAAAAATGAACAGGACTATATCAAACTAAATGTTTCTACACAGTAAAGGAAATCGACAACAAAATAAAAAGGCAATAACCAAATGGAAGGTATTTGCAAACAATAGCTCTGTTATGGAGTTAATATCCAAAATATATGAAGAACTTATACAGTTCAAACTGGTATAGCCACTATGGAAAATATGGTGGTTCCTCAAGAAATTAAGAATATAATTACCTATAACCCAGCAATCCCTCTTCTGGGTATCTGACCCAAGTTTGAAAACATTTATTCACAAAATGTATGCACCCCTGTGTTCACTGCTACATTAATCATGGTGGCCAAGACATGGAGACAACAAAAGTGTCCTTCGGTAGAGGACTGGATAAAGAAGATGTGGTTCATACATACTATTTAGTTATAAGAAAAAATGAAATATTGAAATTTGCTACAATGTGAATGAATCTTGAAAATATTATGCTAAGCAGAATAAATCAGTCGATATAAGCTAAAAGCCATATGAGTATGTAGGATGGATAAATCTAAAGATCTAATGTACAGCATGATGACGTTAGTTATTATTACTATTTGGATACTGCATATTTACTAAGAGAACAGATTTCAGAGGCATGCATATTACAGAAGGAAATGGTAAGGCATAAGAAGATTATGTTAATTATCTTGACTGTAGTAATATCACTATAAATATTTTTATCAAATCATCTTAATAGCCTGAAATATATACAGTTTTATTGAAAATAAAATTTTAAAAATAGCATTATCAACCTTATCAATTATTGTAGATAATTTGGTTCACTCTAGACTTGAGAGTCTATATAATACTCCCTAAATGTAGATCCATCCATATTGATTTTAATTTTTTTCCATCTGTTTTTCTCCATTTCTCTTCTCATTTTGAATTAACAGTGTGTGTTTTTATAATTTGGTTGTATCTCATTCATTTTTAACTTGTTATGCCTCTTTTTCTAATTGTTTGATTGGTTGCTCTTCGTTTTATAATATACATCTTTAAATTATCATAGGATATACACAAATGCCATACATTTTTACCTATATTATATAAACATTACAGCATTGTATTTTCAGTTTATTTCCCTATGCTTTGTCTTTGTTATGTATTTTAAATTTACACATCATACCCATAATTAGCTGTTTTTATTCTTGTTTTAGACAATCAATTATTTTTATGAGTAGTTAAAAATAAGGATAAGTGCTTTTTATAGTTACTTTTTATGATTTCTGGAACTATTTATTTGTTTGTGTAGTTCCAAGTTTCTCTCTGGTAACAATTTCTCTATAAACTTCTTTACCATTTTTTCAGTACATGTTGGCAGGCAATTCATTCTCTCAATTTTTGTTTATCTGAAAGTCTTTATATTGTTTGCAGTTGTAAAAGATATTCATATTCAATATAAAACTACAACTTTTCAGAACATTGCCTCCAGTACTTCAAAATCACTCCATTGTTTTCGGGTTGGTAAGATTTCTGATGAGAACTCTGTCATTGTTATTTTTGTTTTTCTGTATTTGTGATCGCTTTTGTATCTGGCTGATTTCAAATTTTTTTCTTTCATCTTGATTTTCACCTGTCTAAATATTATTTGTCTAGGTGTGTTTGTGTTTATTGCTGTGCTTGTGTGTTGTCTGTTTTTGATATCTAATGTACTTTTGACTTTTTTGGATTCATTGCTTGATTTTTCATTAGCTTTGAAATTTCTTGGTAGTTATCAACTCAAACATTTCTTTTCTTGTCTCCAGAATTTTACTTTCATATATGTTAAACTGTTTGACTATTTGATGATCTCTCCACCTTCCTTTTCTTCCCTTTTTGTTGCAGTAATTTGTTTTGATCTATGTTTCATTTCTCTAATTTTTTTCTTCACCTCTATAGAATCAACTGAATGAGCCTGACCAAGGAGATCACCACAATTACCACTTCTTTTGGGGGTAGCATTTTTTTTTTAACTTTCTACTTCTCTCCATCTCCTTTCTGAAATCCCCTATAGGTTTATGCATATTGTTAGCTATTTTCCAGAGATTATTTAACATCTTAATCACAGTTATTTAAAGGTCCAATATAATGTCTGTGTCAATTCTCAGCCTGGTTCTCTATATTGTTTTATATGAATATATATATACATAAATATATATATACATACATATATATATAATTTTGAGGCATATATATATTTATATATATACATACTAGATATACATTATATATCTAGAGTACTTCAAAATTTTTAACTAGATGTCAGGTATCTTTTGTACAACAATAGATATTGAAATGAGTGGTATTTATGTCTGGAAATGGGTAGTCTCTTTAAAGGCAGGTAGTAGAGATCATTGAATCAATGTGGGTAGGAGTTGACCAAGATTTGGGGTTTTGGTTACTATGTTTACTATTAATGTATCAAAGCTGGATTTACCTTAGAATTATAGCTTTCCCTTCAAGTCTCAACTGATCCTTTAAGCCTGTTCCTCATGATGGGTGCCCCCACGATTTTATCCCTCCTGTAATGGTAGGCTGTTTTTGCTTGTCACTTGGTTCTTGCTAGGTTCACAGTGTGGTATGAATATTTTGGAATGTTCTCTATTGACTTCATAGCTAGATGAGCTCTGTGTAATTGCATCTCAGGTATGTGGCTTTGTCAGCATTCCTATCTCCCCTTCTGAATGCAGAGCAGCTCTGCTTAATATCTTGTGATGGAGAAATTTTCCTACCTTCTCCAGGTGATAGGAGAACTCTAATAATGTTAGCATAGGGGCTTAAACTCAAGTATATGTTTCCTACACATTCTCCAGAAGTAGCACAGCTCTTTCTTTATCTTCTTTTACCAATAATGTATCTTTATTTGTTCCCAGGAGAGCTACAGTTTTCTGTCCCTCTCATAGAGGCTTAAGGCTTTGAAACATGCCTCTGAGAAGACATACAGGGTTGGTACCTTTTTTTCAGGACACATCCTACCCTCCACAAACCTACACCAGGAAGAGATGCTCCCTCTGGTCTCCTGCACCGCCCATAAGCTTTTTTAAAGCATCTGGTGGAAATTCGTGGGAATCTGAACCCTCTTCTACCCATATCTCTCAGGGTTGTTTATACTATTCTAGCCCAAACTCTCTGTTGACCAATTTGTTAAATTTTTAGCTGATTTCTTATTATCGCTTGTGTTGCAGTTCTGATGTCTTCCCATGTTTTGCAGGAGGCAGAACAGTCTAAGTAACTCATCTTTTCTTGTGGGGAGGGATGCTGCTCTTTCTTCATTTTCAGGGCTACTTGTTAGCTTGCAGTTCAGCTTTCTGAAGAGTTTAAGTAAAACTGGGTTTTTTTAGTTAATGTTTTTTTTGAGGGGGAAAGAGTAAAATGTTATTTTCATCTTTCTACACTCTAGGAAGAAATGAAATTGGATACATTTTAAAAGTTAATTATATATATATATATATATACACATTTACACAACACACACACATATGTACAATAGGTATTAGGATTCTTTAATAAGGTTTGCATTTCTTTGTATCTAGAAATATAATAAGCATTTCAAAACATTATTTCCATCATTATTACCTATATTCACTCAAACGTGGCTTTATATATTATGCTTTTGTTTTATTGGTTCTACCTTTCCAAACATGTTCTTCATTCTTTGTATACCTTATGCCCTGGTAAATGGCACACTCTCTGCAGATTTTTGTTGGAATTCCTAAGTCTAGAGACATTTCATTTCAATTCATGAATAGTTTATTTAAAAAAAAAGAGTTCTATGTTAGTCTAGTTTATATTTTATAGTATTTGCTTGATCACAGAGAAATCTGTCATAAATATGTTCACATCAAATATTCCCAAATAAATAAAATGAAGCAACAATATCTAGTAGAGAAAAAATCAGATAAGAGGCCTGATATTTAAAACGTGTTCTATTTTAAAGTGGTTATTAATATTTTTAAAGAAAAATTCTAGAATCCTAGTCCTTTTGTCAGTGAAACACAGGCCCTTACTTCTTGTCAGAAACTCTTTCTGTCAGCTCCTCTGAAGATCTGACAGGATCCAGAGGTCAGTTATTTCTCAACACCAATTTTTTTTCAACCTATATTTCTTTAGTATTCTTTGGCCTGAAATTCTCTTTTAATTCAGGTCAGCCTCCAATTTCAGTTGCCACAACTTGTTCTGACAGTGTGAATCACCCGTTCCACATTGTGCCTCTGTGGCCCTCACTGGATTCATGGTTCTCAATTGGGTTCTAAAATTTCAGACCTTCAAAAGAGCTAGCATCTCTTCACACTACAGAGTTTATACATCAATTATTAGTTCTTAATACAAAATAAAATTACACTCATTTACATATTATGACAAAATTGATTTTCATCCCAATGAAATATTGATAAGAAATAGCTGCTTAATAAAAGGAGAGATTTCTTCCAGAACTTCCCGCATCTGTTTAATTTAGGGAGAAGGAGAAGCATGGTCACGTGAGGTGGGTACGTTCAGGGCGGCTACATAGTCTTTCATCCTGGGACTTCGCTTTAGAGTACCTAAATACTTGCTATCACCATCCTCTCTTATATTCATCCTAGTTCAGAAATCCATTACTTCTAAATGGTGAATTATTGATAAATTCTCTTTAACATTTCAAATGAAGTTTTAATATTATAACCATCATTCAGAAAAAAAGAATGTTCAACACCAAAGTTCTATTACTTCATGGTATAAGTATATATGCATTCTATTTTGATTGATAATTCCTTTTCCAAAATATATTATTGAAGCACTAAGTCCGCTGGGTATGAAAATGGAAAACTGACTATTTTAGAAAAATTATATGTGGTTCTTCACTGTGTTACTTCTTTTAATCTTCACTGCATGGTGTTTTATATTGTTAGTGGTTGTGTATTAGTTTCTTAAAAATCATTTTTAGAAAGAAAAGTGGCTATCTTTCACAAATAAACATTATTTACTAGTTGGCTTTCTATTACTTTCATTTATATTCCCAAGTATTAGTATGTAAACTTATGCAAGCAAACCAGATAAACAAAGCAGATAAACATTCTAATTTCTTTGAAAATGTATTGACACTTTCAAAAACAAATCAGTACTACTTTATACTTTATTCTGTAGTGTCTTCACACTGTGTACCTGTAACTCTGATTTTTCATCCTTTCTATATTTCATTCCTTCCTTCTTCCTTTCTTCCTTCCTACCTTCTTTTCTTCCTTCCTTTATTTTTTTATTTCTCCTTTCAACTTAATCATTAATTGAAAAACAAATATGTATAAATCAAGTTGCTGTTGTTATTGTTGTGGTTACTAATTTAAGGACTAAAACTCTGTCTCTGTCTTCTAAGATTTAACAAATTAGATATAAATTACCTAACATTACCTCCTGGTGGATTACTTTCTCTGTATTCATACTTCCTAGTTCAACATATGATATTGGCCTAAAACAAGGACAGATGCTAAAAATATCAACATGTTGCAAAGAAAGCACTCTAGGAAGAGAGAACATAGAAGTATATCATTAGTACCTGACTACCTGAATTCAAGTCCTTGACTTGACTGACTTTGAATAATTCATTCTTTCATCTGTAACATAAGAATAATTCCTAATCCACAGAGCTACTATAAGGTTTGAATGTGCTGATAAATGGCATATACTTGTAAGGAGCATTAAACATTAAAAAATATAAACTATTATCATCCAAATCATCAGACATTGAAAAGGACATATCAAGAAGATGGAAAGTTTGTTGGGATATAACAAGTGCTACTTACAGTGTAGTTAGTAAGCCTCTAATCCGAGTTTTCATCTGTTTAGTCACACAAGCAGAATCAAGTCAAGTAATATATCAAGAATTCTGAAGGGTTATAGGTTTTACCATACTTACACCCAAACAGGTCACTGGACTGCTATTTCTTTAATGTTGGCCAAAATCATGAGACTTTTGAGTCAGAGATATGATTACCTAGGGTACAGTAAGCAGTTCTCATTCTTAAATATGTAAATATTTTAGTAAAAATATATATTAAATATATTTTAATATTTTTACTTATTAGCATGTGTTAATATATACATTTATATATTCATTATATATATTTAAATAACATTATGTTTTATAAACCTCCTTATTTAATACAGCATTTATCTCTAAAACATTAATGTTCTCACATAAAGAGTAAAGACACTATTTAAAAAATTTACTTCCAAATTGTCATTAGTTGAATAATTTCCACACCATTTGGTATATAAATGTTAAATAGAAATATCAATTATTCTTTATAATATTATCTGAAATTTTAATGTACAGTTTATATTATATGTGTCTATTAAAAGAATTGCTAAAGTCTGGATGTCATAGATTGACAAACACAATAATAAAGTAAAAACATTTTGTTAGCAAAAGACTATTATAAAGAGAAATACAAGTCCCAGACATACATTTTGTTCAATGTATGCATAAGAAAGGAAATACCAAATGTATCAGAACTAATTTCTGTATATGTGAGAAAAGAGATTTATTTTCTTCATATCAGAAATTTCTATTCTATCAAAACAACTATTTCTATGCTATTTATTGACAGGTTGCTGTACTAGTTAATAGCTATGTTAGTTGCATCTAGGTAGTTAGAGATTATGTGCTAAATAAAAACTTTTGCAATATAATATGATTTCCACTGCATACTCCACCATCCCCACTACCTCAAACTACGGTCCTAGAGAAAATCAGAAATATTTAAATGGAAAGGTAAAAAATTATTTCAAATATAGGGAATTAACATAAATTTTATAACATGTATTAAGAAATACTATTTTCATAGAAGAGGATTGAGAAATGAAAATATCATTTTGACTTTCCACAATCCATCCCCTCTGATATATTATAGAACATGCAGTCAATATACAAAGAAATAGGAACTTTTCTAGAAAAATTAAGAAATATTGAGTAAATGGTAGATTATGAAGTGAGTTTGGGAATGTCCACGAAGATTTATGTTGTGAATCCTTTGCTAGTGAATTAGACTGTGATATCTGAGTGAAGTAGAAAGCCTTAAAGACATTTGAGGAATACAATATATACTTACATATTTTGAGAAACATCTGCATGGAAAACTTGTCTGTAGTCTTCATATTAGGGTTTAGAGACCCAATTAGGCTGGGTGTTCTGTTTTACATGAAAACATTTTAATAACTCCTTGAGAAATAAGCATATTTATTTCAAGTAATATGTACACTTCAACAAATTATAACTGATTAGTATAAAATAAACATGTACATAACTTATTTTTGGAGTAAGTCATAATCATAATGGTTCAAGCAATACTGAGAATAAAAGATAAAAATATGGGTATATTTCTGTATGCCATTTGTGATACTGATTCCTTTAAAAATGGGAAACAAATATTTCATGATTATAAGAAAAAACAATAGGAAAACTTTTCAGAAAATAAAATTTTGTATGTAAAAATGCACACCATCAACTAGCAACTTTAAATCATAGGCATAAATGCTAATGAAAGAAAGGTTGTTCAAATATGAATTTGTTTGTATTCTATCTAGCTCAATGGGTAGGTGTTGGAATTCCTATAAGAAAAAGTCATTGTAAAGATAAGTAGCTGTAAATCCCATGTCATTATTTTCATCATTCACAAGTGCTGTTTGAAGTTGCATTTGCACACATTTGCTTTGTTGATTTATTTTGCTATTTTCTCCCATGTGAGGGAATAAAACTGCTACAAATGATTCCCTTTGGCCATTTCAACATCATTATGTAACAGAATTTCAAACATAAAAGAAGGCTACTGCTGTACTAGAGTGTAAATCACTAGGGAAAATTAATAGTTGTCTGTGTAAGTGGGTAGCAGAACTGGCAAAATCTTTGTTTACCAGTTCTTAGGGGCATCTTGGTTTCTGAAGTTAATATTAATAATAACCGAAACAAAAATTCTCTAAAAATGCAGATATAAAGCTGAAAGAATCCAAGAATATTTCTAATATATTGAAAGACTGCTAATGATTCATGCATGATATGAGTAGGGTGGTGTGGGCAGGGGAGTTGGGGGGATGGGACGAAGATTGCTCTTGTCTACTACCATTAGCATCACCAGAGTTGTCTAAACTGGTGTTAATATATAAATATAAGGCAACACAGATTTTAAAGGGAAAAAACAACACAAAACAGTTTAGGGGTAAATGTAGAATTTTAAAAAGTCATACATATTTGAAACATGTTTACTTTATAAGGAAGATAAAGTTCCTTAAACTAATTTGCTTATGACATGACTTCTTATACACAAAAATTGACAGCATTACAAAGCAAAAAATTAAAACAATTTGTTTTCTGTTTTTCCTTTATCTGTCCCCACTGCCATACTGCCTTTTTGAATATTTAGCATGTGTTAATTTAATCTTAATGCCTGTGTGTCAGTTTTTTACTGAGTTTGTCCATCCTCTTCTAGTTCCTATAGTAATTGTTTCTCTATATTAGGCTTATCTGAAGTATGAGTAAAAAGATCCTGACTACAAATCACTGTGTAGAAATTTGTTCATCTCTGTGTTGTATAAGCTTTTTGGTTTCTTTGCACATCCATTATTATGCACTAATCCCAATATGGATAAAGAAGGGAAGGAAATAAAAAGCCAGTAAAATGCCATGAGTAAAAACACCAATGGGTTAAGAGAAAACATCACCTATGAATAACTATTATAATATAGGCTCTAAATTATGGTTTTCTATATATTAATTTGGGTTACTTTCAAAATATAATGTAAAACATATTACTATTTAATCATTCAACAAATGATGAAAGTTCCCTTGATCATATAAAATGTTAAGTAACTGCCAAAATTCCACATAGCTTTTTTCTTACCTCTAATGGCTTCAAGAATAAACAAGTATGCACATGAAGCATTACAGAAAATCCAAAGAAAGGGAGCCACATGCAAATGAGCTACTGATTGATGGCACAGTAGAATTATAAACTTTAAATGTAAAAATTATAAATTATAAAGTGAGGAAAGGATATGCTCATTTATAAAGTAAAGGTACTCAAATGGTGGTTACTTTGAATTGTGAGAGGTATTATTACTAACTCATACAGACAAAAATTCCAGAAGGATCGAATTCCTCAAGCTTTAGGACATTATTCTAGGAAAAGTTTTCTCACCAGCACAGAAGTGAAATCATAGAGACAGCATAAACAATGTGAAAAAAAGGCAAACAAAAAAACAAGCAACAGCCAGTGGATATTGATAATATATGTAACTGAAAATATTAGAATATTATAAATGCTTCACCTATTAACTAACCCCTCCAACCCCTGGCAATCTGAGAGAGGAGAAACCAGAGAATGCAGAAGAGGGGGACCTACAATGTCTGTGATCTTAAGCTCAAACCAGTGACCTCAGAGTTTTGGACTGAAGGAGGAAGGGCTGACTGAGAAAGTTTGAAAAGGAACAAATCACAGCTGTAGTCAGTTCCCTGAAATAAACTTGCAGCACCAGCAAGAAGAATAGGATATATGAATACTCAAGGACAGAAAGTCCAAAACCTCCTCTCCTACCTACTCCCCTCTTAGAAACACAGAAGTCATGTAGGTCTGCAAACAAAGAAGTCAAATAAATCAGGCACTTGTCATGTAAAAAAAAAGCTGTAAAGATATATTAGACTCAGAAAAACTAACTTTGGGGAGCTCATGTTTTGGTGCTACTAGTCTCATATACTCTGCTGGCTATTAATAAATACTTCTTCCTCTATAAAGTTGTCTGAGCATCTATTATCCTCCATTTGTGGCTAATTTCTGCTACAAAACTACTGAGCTGTTTATTGTCTTTAAAGTCTTGCCTTTTACAGAATGTTATATCAGTGGAATCATACAGATTAGCTTTTTTGATTTAGCAATATCATTTATGATTCCTTCATGTCTTTTCATGGCTCATTCCTATTTATTGCCAAGGAGCACTCCATTTTATGGATGTGCCGTATATTTTTTTATCTATTTACAAATTGAAGAACATATGAAACATTCCAGTATTGGAGAATATGACTAGACCACATATCTTCACTAGTGGTGGGATTCAAATATTTTAACAGCTGCGTGACAAGGTCGTGGTGCAGTGGTTAGAGTGTCAGAATGGGACGTGGAGGACTCAGGATCAAGACCCCGAGGTCACTAGCTTGAGTGGAGGCTGATCTGGTTTGAGCAAAGCTTGCCAGCTTGAGCCCAAGGTCGCTGGCTCAAGCAAGAGGTCACTCACTCTGCTGTAGCATACCCCCATTGAGGAAAATATGAGAAATCAATCAATGAACAGCTAAGGTACTGCAACAAAGGATTGATGCTTCTCATCTCTCTCCTTTCCTGTCTGTCTGTCCCTATCTGTCTCTCTCTCTGTCTCTGTCACAAAAAAAACACACACAAAAAAAATAAATATTTTAAAAGCCGGTTCTCTGCCCTAATGACCATTTTAAGTATAAAAAAAAGATATGCCGAAAGGTAGCTTATTATTTCATGCATTTAATGCTTAAATAAAAACAATAAAAGTGGTACACAAAACTAGACTATGAGTTTTAAAATATTAATAAAAATATTAAATAATACCTGACAAAAACAATAAAATTGCTATTTAACATATTTCCATATTGGTTCCTGATTAGCATCCTTACCTGCAATTTCTTTTACCTATGTATAGAATGAACATTATTACGGGCGCTTAGAATATGCTGTTGTGCAGATGAACGTTCAAAAAGAATAAGGAATGTAAATTTGTGATTTCCACATTGGGTGGCTGCCCAGGTGCCCACCTTAGAGAGAACCCTGATTACAAGTGCCATTTTAACTTCGCTGAACGCTACAAAAAATTAGGCATCAGTTCTGCCAAACCTGTGCAAACCGGCTGAATCCCACCATGGATCTGCCTCTCATATCCATCTCTATGTAGTTTTTTCTTTATATCCTCAGTTGTAGAGACTCTGTTCTTCTGGTCTTCAGATCATTTTCAGAAATATATCTTCTATATGAAGTTACAATTTTGGTGTATTTCATGGGAAAGGTGAGCAAAGAATCTTCCTATTCTATCATCTTGACCCTGTTGCAGGCCATTATTATTTGCAAAAAATTTAAAACAATAGACAGCCTTTTTCCCCCTCTTTATCTTTATTTTCTTTGTGGTTTATCAGAGAATTGTAGTACATTGAGTCTGGTTTGAAGAATCTTAAGATGCTTTTTTTTAATGATATTTCAATACACAACTTCTGTATAACAAAAAATAAAACACCACAGTAAAATAATAACAAAGAATGAATAGCATCTTTAGTCATAAATAAGCTCTTATCAACCAGTTACAAAGACACTAATAATCCAAGGGAACTGAAAAAATAAAATAAAATAACACCAAATGATAATTAAGAATTAAGAACATACGACAATAGAACCAAACAATAACAGAAAAATAATGTCTCTGTAATATTGCACTGTCAAAGAAGAAAATCACTGATATCTAATGCTTTCCAGTGCTAAACAGTGTTATACAGTTGACACAGATTTGTGAGGAGCAACTACAATTAAGGGAAAAGCTACAGTTTGACTCAAAATATATTTTTTGGATGTCCTTAGCCTAGCATTTCCAATTTACTGAAATTATTTCAACAAACTAATTGAACAAATTAAAAATGAGTTATATAATAGCATGTTTACTGAATAGAAAATGTAGTCAGTATATGGGCCACAAAACACTACTTATCTATCATTTTGTTTATCAACACAACCCAAAAGGGTGTTCACAAAGCTCCATTAATAGTAGATAACAGTAGGGGATGTAGTCAATAATAGTAGATAACAGTAGGGAATGTATCGTATATATACGATGTCAGGTGGGTACTGGAAATATGGGGGGGGACACTTTGTGAAGTATATGGTTGTCTAACCATTATGCTATATACCTGAAACTAACACAAAATAATACTGAATGTAAACTTTAATTGAAAAATAAAGAGACAGTACATAACATGGGGAGTAAAATTAAAGGGAAAACAAAGGCACTTAAAGTAAAACCATATATTCCATGTCCTATAACATATATTTCCATGTCCTCTGACATATCAAAAAGATGATTTTTAATGAATACATCTTACAATTAACTTATGACAAATGAAATTAGAAATACATGCACTTAGTGCTCTTATGACAAATACATCCCAGGAGCAGACAAAGTAAAATCCCAAACCTTTGTACCAGGGTATAGTTTTACTAAAGTTTTATAATGCCAGTTCTTCTTCAATGCAGCCTTTCTTATTGCTTGTTGTTCTTTAGAAATAATAACTTTTCATACTATCACAAGAATCTACATTCCATTACAAAAAGCACTGGCAATGCTTCTAATGAGATGTGGACTAATAATTTGCCCCCAGCGGTTCTCATTCTATAATTTGTATCTTCTTCATTAGTCTTCTGGTATTAGCAGTCAGCAAGATTCATGTACCACCTATAATTTGAAGCAAGTCCCTCCCTGGAGTGAGATTTAAGATGCCTTCAATCACAATGTGCTCTCATCCACCCATGCTTCAAAGAGAAAGGATTTCCTGTTAAGTGTCACATTATTTTCCTACTAATTACATGTAATCATTTTGATTTTCAAAAAGAAGTACAGCTAATTATATAGCTCTTTATAATTTAAAACATCCTGAAAAATATACAGGAAAAGGAAAGCAGTCAACACATCTCTCCTAGACCCAAAACTCTGACACTTGCCAGTATTATTTTCTATATTAATAAAAATACTACCCTTGGGAAAGCATCCTAGATCTCATTTTGCTTTTGGTATTAAAATATGGTAAAGAGACACGAACTAGTAATCCAAAGAAATGTAATTTCACCGGAATATTGTCATTACTTAAAGTAGGTATAGCAACTCTCATATCCATCCCCATTTAAGATACAAAGAGGTTAAGGTACTGCCTTATACCCCAAACTCATGAGCTTCTAGGGACAGCATAAAGGGTTCACAAGTCTGGGTATGAATACTACAAACCATAAATTATCAGGCAATAGGATTTCAGCCTCACATTTATGACCATGTTATTAGTAGAATTATGAGAATTGATAGGAGATTGACAAAGTGAAATTTGGGGTAATAACTGTGAGTTTAAATCCCAAGTCCCCTCTTCTAGCCAACCCATCTGAGAAAAATGACAAACTATGCTTTTTATGGGAATATATACAATCATAATGTGCTGCTGATATTTAGTTTAGAGTCCAGTTATCTGTTGTTAGTAATCATTCTTTTTTATCCTTAATGTTACTGAGATATAACTGACGTACAGCAGTATGTAAGTTAGAGATGTACAACATGATGACTGGATATATATAGTGACATAATTACCATCATAAATTAACACTTCTAGCACCTCCAATAACTACATTTTTTTAGAATATTTAAGATCTACTCTCTTAGCAACTTTTAAGTATATAAAAGAGTATTATTAACTACATTTGCCTTGTTTTTTATTAGGTTACCTAGAAAGTTTTATCTTAAACTGGAACTTTGTACACTTTGACCAATATTTCCCAATTTTGTCTACCTTCTCTTCCTTGGCAACCACCATTCAGATCATACAGTTTTTGTTTTGTTTTTTTCTGTCTGACACATCCTTAGCATAGTATCCTCAAGGTCCAGCCATGATGTCACCGATGACAGGATTCCTTTCTCTTTTATGGTTGAATAATATTCCATCATACATACATACCACATTTTCTTTATCCATGAATCTATCTATGGACACAATCATTACTGATGTAGTCACCTGAGTAGAATCATTTATTTCTTAGAAGGCTTAAGTCTTCCAGGACTTAAAAGATTATAATAAAATATAGACATTATCAAATGAACGTTGCTGCAGGACTCTAATTACAGTTTAAACTACAATTCATTCTTTAAAAATCTGCTCGTCTTTTAGATGCAGAGACTTCAAAAAAAATGGCAGGTTACCACTTACTGGATGCTAGAGATTAGAAATTACACTTCATTTCGGGCTGCATATGTAGCAATGCTGTGCATTAATCAATGGAATTGTTTGACCCATAACTTTGTTAAAAAATACATAATAGTTTAAGAAAACCGGCTTCAACTCCAAAACTTTATGCCGAACAGATGCCTGGTACTGTATGATTTGCAACCTCTGTCTACATTCTTCTTAACCTTAAATTTGGTTATAAAGTTGTCCTCTCTTCCAGAGTAAGCCTGGTGCAGTACACATGCTGGTTTCTCACACGTAGATGTCATTAAACTAGGATCACTAAGTTTTATTAACACAAACACATACATACACACACAAGCACATAGAAAACACAGTAAAATTTAAATCAGATAAACAATATATTTTTAAGTATAAATATGTCCCAAATATTATACTTATGTAATATTTATCAAAAATTCATTTTTGCCTTAGTGTTTTGTATTTTATCTTACAACTCTAGGTTAAGTAACTTTTATTCCATAGTTTAAGGATCAGCACTAAATAGCTCTCCTTGTTGATTCCAGCTGGCTCTTAACCAGTGAGGTTGATTTTTAAATTGATTGATTCATTGATTAGTTAGTTAATGGTCCTTAAATCGATTGATTCATTGATTAGTTAGTTAATGGTCCTTATCCATACCTAGACAACCTCCCAGGCATTCCTATTGCTTATGAACTGTAGCCTTGCCTTATTTTTTTAAAATTTTTTAAACTATCCTTTCAAGTAATCAAAGCTGTTTCTTTGAACTCACTGAGTTAGTCTGAGGCCTGGTATACACTGATAGAATTCCTGAAAGTGATAGACTTTCTGCCAACCTGCATTGCAAAGTACCATCTGCTCTTGGGTTTTCTGTCACACATTCTAGCATCTTTTATGATACAGAGTTATTTCATGTCAGTCCTCTGATGTCCACTGCCTAGCTGAACTACACTTGCTAGATGAGGCCATTGTCTAGGGCACTGTGTTCTGGTTAATGGTCTGCTGTAGATACATGTAGTGTTCTACGTACTCAGCATATGCCTCACAAAATGAGGATGCTCTCTTTCTTCCCTCATACCCAACAATACAGAGTTTGTTCAATTTTGTATTCATCAGTTCTTTCAATCTAAAATTCCTGCTATGCATTATCATTTTTAAATTGGATTTATTGAGGGTGACGTTGGTTAATAAATTATATAGGTTTCAGGTATGAATTTCTATAATATATCATCTGAATATTGCATTGTGTTTTGCCCCAAGCCACGTCTCCTTCTATCACCATTTATACCCTCCATATCCTCTTCTACCTCCCCTTACCACCCTTCACTCTAGAAATCACCATGCTGTTGTCTGTGTCCATAAGTTTTTTGGGGTGTTTTTACTCATCCCCACAGATCCCTTCCCCTCTGAGAGCTATCATTCTGTTCGCTATTTATGAGTTTCTTTCTTTTTTTTTTTTTAGTTTATTTTGTTTGTTAAATTCAACATATGAGTGAAGTCATATAGTCTTTCTCTAACTGGCTTACCTCACTTAGCATAATGCTCTCCAGGACCATCAATATTGTGACAAAACATAAGATTTCCTTCTTTTTTATGACTGAGCAGTATTCCACTGTGTAAATGTACTACAGCTTTTTTATCTATTCATCTACTGATGGACATTTGGGCTGCTTCCATATATTGAAATAGCTTGGCTATTATAAATAATGCTGCAATGAATAGAGGGGTCCATATATTTTTCTAAATTAGCATTTTGGGTTTCTTCAGATATATTACCAGAAGTGGAATCATTGGGTCATTAGGAAGTTCCATTTTCAATTTTGTGAGGAATCTGCAGACTGCTTTCCACAGTGACGGCACCAATGTGCATTCCCACCAGCAGTGCACAGGAGTTCCCTTTTCTCCATGTCCTCGCTGGTGCTTGTTATCTGTTGATTTATTGATGATAGCAGTCCTGACAGGTGTGAGGTGATATCTCACTGTGCTTTCAAGTTGCATTTCTCTGATGATTAGTGGCATTGAACATTTTTTCACATGTCTGTTGGCTATCTGTATGTCCTTTGTGGAAAAGTATTCAGAAACGTTGCCCATTTTTTAATTGGATTGTTTGTTTGGTGTTCATTTTTATGTTCTTTATAACTTTTAGATTATCCCTTTTCAGATGTATCATTGATTAATATGTTCTCCCATTCAGTGGGTTGTCTGTTTATTTTGTTGATGGTTACTTTTTTGTATAAAAATGTTTTAGTTTGATTTTGTCCCATTTATCTATTTTTTTCTTTTGTTTCCCTTGCCCAAAGAGATATATAAGAAAAAAGATATTGCTATGAGAAATGTCCTAGACTTTATTGCCTGTGTTTTCTTCTAAGATTTTTATGGTGTGAGTGTAATATTTAAGTCATTAGTCCATTTTTGAGTTTATTCTTGTAAATAATGTGAGAAGTTGATCTAGTTTCATGTTTTTGAATGTATATGTCTAATTTTCCCACCATCATTTATGGAACATAGTATCTTTACCCTATTGTATTTTTTCCTCCTTTGTCAAATATTAATTGATCATAAAGGCATGAATTTATTTCTATGCTTTCTATTCTGCCCCTTTGATCTCTATGTCTGTTTAGTTTTTATGGCAGTACCATGCTATTTTGAGTAATATGCCCTTGCAGAATAGTTTGATATCAGGTTGTGTGATTCCTCTAACTTTGTTCTCTTTTGTCAAGATTGCTGTGAAAATAGAAAAAATTATCTGACTGAAGAGCAGAATGCTCAGGCACTATTTTGGTAGGGTAAGAGGAAGGTGATGTTATGTGGAGAAGACAGAGTCAAAAGAGTATGAAGAAATAAAAATGGAAGCCCTGGCCAGTTGGCTCAGTGGTAGAGCGTCGGCCTGGCGTGCAGAAGTCCCGGGTTCGATTCCCGGCCAGGGCACACAGGAGAAGCGCCCATCTGCTTCTCCACCCCTTCCCCTCTCCTTCCTCTCTGTCTCTCTCTTCCTCTCCCGCAGCCGAGGCTCCATTGGAGCAAAGATGGCCCGGGTGCTGGGGATGGCTCCTTGGCCTCTGCCCCAGGCACTGGAGTGTCTCTGGTTGTGGCAGAGCGACGCCCCAGAGGGGCAGAGCATCGCCCCTGGTGGGCGTGCCGGGTGGATCCCGGTCGGGCTCATGCAGGAGTCTGTCTGAATGTCTCTCCCCGTTTCCAGCTTCAGAAAAATACAAAAAATAAAAAATAAAAAAATAAAAATGGAAGACTAAGTAAGAAAACTGCTGATTTTATAGTTCTGAATGGAGTCTACTCTGTCTTAACCTCACATTTCTCCAATGCCTTCCAAATTTTACTATTTGGTACACATTACTTGAATAAATGTTTTCTATAAGCTTCTCATTGTTACACACCAAATACATGGCTTCAAAGGGCAGAGAAAGAACATGGGAAAAAAAATTTTAATTTCTCAAAGGTTCTTACTATCGCAAATATTTCTGATCACAATTAAAATTCTTTTTTGATATACAATAAGTTCTTTTCATCTCTGTAAATGTCATTTGTCATTTTCTCATTGGGGACAAATGGTGTTTAACAAGTTTTAGAATAAGGAGAATAAATATGTGATGAAAAATATCACCATGACATATAATACAAGCTATAATTGCAAACTCATATGCACAAATAATTATCTGGTAATATTTAATTCATAGATGTTATTTACCTAAGGTTTTAGTAAGAAAATCTACCTTGAATGAGACCTGAGGAAAAGTTGAATTTTTGAATTGGGAAATATAATGCTATTTTTTCAAAGAAAAAATGTGTGTGTGTGTGTGTGTGTGTGTGTGTGTGTGTGTGTGTGCGCGCGCGAGCGCGCGAGCGCGCACGCGCGCATTGCTTTGCAAACCAAGACACTGATCTATCACAGGAACTTCTTCATCTCAAGTTCTATTTTTAATTTATTCTTTTATTAGCAAGAGAAAGACTTCTATTTTCACCCTCATATTAATTGCCTTGTTTTATGTATTTTATTGAAAGTTATCTAAAATTATTTTGGAATTAGAAAAATAAGATGAGTAGAGGATAGAGCTATTATGAATTTTTATCCTCAGATGGACTTCTGATTCCATCTAATTAACATCAAGAACTTAAATTGTGGATCTGACAAATTTTATCTTCTGCATCAGAAACTTAACTTTCTGTTTGGTCTTGCATTAGCATTCTATGTTCAACCACTTTAAGGGCTTAGTCTTTATGATACTTCACTTTTGCCTTTTATGAAAACAGAAAAAATAAATCTAGTATTAACATTCATATTTTCAAAGAAACTAATTTTATATTTATGCATTAAATATGTACAATTGGTTTTTAAAGCCATTTAGCTCAAATAGTAAATTATAAACGAAGCTTTACATCATAATAACAAATGGTTAAAACATCAATAAACCAGAGGGGATGAAATGGGCCTGGATTTGGTTTGGGTATGGATAAATATATATTCAAACACATATATGGGCATAGAGGAGCTGTAGATATGTATTAAGTGTAGGTAAGAAACAAATTGGATACACATAAAAATATCTGTAAACAGACAAATATTAAGAAAAACAAAGACTATATAGACAAATTGTGGTCAAGTTAGGAGAAAACAAATAAATTGCAGGACTGGAAGTAGTTCTCTTAGAGAGGGTAGAGGATCCTTCAAGGAGAGTGGCAAGTATTGAATCTTATTGATCAGAATATAAAGTAAACATATTGGGGTAGGTGTTTAATTAGAAAGAGTTTTTACTTAGTTGACAATCAATTTTGCAATCTACAGTTGCAAGAAAAAAGTGTAATTTTGAATGCCACCATATTTTGCCTGATTTGATGAATATTTATTTAACCTTTTTTTTTTAATGCAACCCATGGTGTGTCTTCCAGAGGTTACTGAGCTATAAGCAGTGATGGACTGGAGCCAGCTCATACCAGCTCACTGGAGCCATTATGCACAACTCTTTTCAACTTCATTTTCAGAAATATCAAGTTGATAGCTCAAAATCCACCACGGCAGGAGTCTTTGTGGAAATTGGTTTAAACTCAAGCTTCTTTTTCTATCTATTTAAAATCAATTGACATCTAGTTAAATATTTACTATTATCTGAGTATTATAGTCATTAATTAATGCCTATAATAGTCTCAGATGACATATACTCTTCAAAATTTTTCACATAAAAGACTTCTCTTTTATTGATTTTATGCAGAAAGTTTTCTTTTCAGTTTAGTTTTTAATAATAATGCAAACAGTAAACACTTAGTGTGTTTCCAGTTAGCTGTATTAAATGATGCTATATTTTTCAAAATTTTTATTTGTACCATAGAAGAAAATAAGCTTCTATAAAATCAAATGAAACAAAATTTTTATGATAAAGACAAGGTTGAGTTATACAATAACTCAAAAGTAAACTAGAGTATAAACATTTCTAATCCTTTAGATAATCACTAATAAATTAAGTACAGTAATCAATGAGGTGTTGGAAAACTTTAAATCAGCTGAAATATTTTTAAAACACTAAAAATAAGCCCACTTGAAATTTGAATCATTCATATTTATAAAATTTCACAATAATAACTTATTTATAAGGAATAAGTAGCCAAAAGCTTACTACCCTGCTGTCAGTTCATCCTCTTCAGAGAAACATGGAATGTTTTGGAAACAAAGCATGTACATTCTGCAGTAATTGTTTGATCAGTACAATATAACCCAAATCTACAGCTGCTATTGAAATCATGGAATAGCCAAAATGTTCTTCTTCCTTCTGTCTGACACCTGGTGTTGGTGTTGTCTAACCCTTCTGTTTGATTGCAGAACGTGTCTTTTATTTTTATTTTAAGTTTTTATGTTTCCGGGCTCTTATGTTGAAAATATTGGAAAGTATTCACCTTGAGACTAGTCTTGGCATCCACTAAATTCTTCCTGGAGAGATATCGTGCTAGATAACCACTAGATCATTTTAGAAGCATTCCAACACAGTCAGTGAGAACAAACAAAACATAATAAATCCTTTTCTATTTTGTTCCATAGAGTTCAAAATGTGCAGGCGCCATAGATGCTTTAGACAATCAAAAATTTCTCATTTAGCAATAACATAAATATATTTCTTCCTTTTGCCTGTCTTTCAGCAGGGAGTTTTCAAATATCTCAAATTCTCTAATGTCTGTTTACAGGTCTTTAGCCCAATGAAGTTCCATATTTTTCACCTACTATTTTTTTTAAAGAAAAGACACTGCTTTTTTGTTCATCTAAACTATTTTTATTTATATCAAGAAAACCTATTAATCTCTCAGTAAAAGTTTAACAGAGTGTTATTTTTAATTTCTCTTTCAATGGAATATTTTTACAGTTTTTGCAGAAAAGGTATTATTTGTTGCAAGTTTATACCATAACAAGCTATGCAGAAACAGTTTAATTACTGATACTTTGGTGTGTAAAAAACTAAAAAAAAACCTTCTATCACAAATAAATTTATTTCTATCTATATCATGGATATAATACTGGAGAAAAAAATCCAACTTTAATTCCAAAAGCAAATGTAAATATAAAATGGTAAAAAAGTTTCTTATGTAATAATCCAAGACTACATATATTCCCTATTTACAAAAATTAATGGACTAAAGAAGTTTCTGTATACCATAGGATGAACACAGTAACCACAATATCTGAAAAATAGCTATGCCACATACTAATGTCTTTCTTAATTTTATATTAAATTTATATAATGAGGTTTTTAACTCATACAGATGTTTTATAAGGATTGATATACACTAGATACATAATATTTTAAATACTGACTAAAATAGAAAATATTTTATAAATTATCCTGAGTATTTTCCATCTTTTTCAGACTTTTGTAGCTTCTTCCTTTGTCTTACTTCTTCACATCTTATGCCCCTTTTCATATTCTCTTTCTTCTTTTCTCTCTTTTTTCTAGTCTTCTCTCTCTTTCTCTTTTCAGAGCGATAAAGATCCCTCGCTGAAGCTGGCAAAACCAAGGTGATGATTCTGTGCTCAGGATGGTGGCAACTTTGGTGTTTGACGCTCTATCCACTGAGCCAGCACTTGTCAAGCTTCTTTTCTTTCTTTTCACCTGTCTTCTTTCCCTCTCATAGCTCTTCTTCTTCCCATTAAATGTTGATCTTCTTTTCTTTTATCACTTTTCTTCCTTCATTTTCCCTCGTCCATTTTGGTTTTCCTCCCTCTCTTCTCTACATCCTGATCATTTCCTCTTCCAATTTTTCTCTTTCACTTTGGATTAGTCACAGACTAGATCATATCAATACAGAAATAAATTCCTACTGTTTCTACAACATCTTGACAGACCACATTTCAATTTCATTGGTCTAATAGGGGGCTTTTATGCATATATACATACTAAACTATTAATATTTTCTTCTTCTCTAGCATTCAGATTCCAACACTATCTTAGGCTCATAATGTAAAGTTTATATTTTGAGTAAAAATTCTCCAGGTTATTTTTTGTTAGCTTGCTTTTTGCTTTTTTTTTTTTTTTTTTTGCTAAATAATTTTCATTTATATAAACCAACAATATTTGGTCCAATTAAAATACCCAAAGATTATAACTGGAAGTTAGTTAGAAGAGTAAATAAATAAGTTCTACATATGGCACCCCTAATGGTGTACCTTAAGCAGATCATAAAGAAAAGTAAAATATTTTCTTATATACCTAATAAAGAAATGTATTACCAAACTCTAATTAAGTGAAATGATGACCAGAGATTGGGTATGCTACCTCAGAGTTCCTCAAGAAGGACTCACTTTATTACTAAGCCAGTTAGGCCCTGGCCGGTTGGCTCAGCGGTAGAGCGTCGGCCTGGCGTGCGGGGGACCCGGGTTCGATTCCCGGCCAGGGCACATAGGAGAAGCGCCCATTTGCTTCTCCACCCCCACCCCCTCCTTCCTCTCTGTCTCTCTCTTCCCCTCCCGCAGTCAAGGCTCCATTGGAGCAAAGATGGCCCAGGCGCTGGGGATGGCTCCTTGGCCTCTGCCCTAGGCGCTAGAGTGGCTCTGGTCGCTGCAGAGCGACGCCCCAGAGGGGCAGAGCATCGCCCCCTGGTGGGCAGAGCATCGCCCCCTGGTGGGCGTGCCAGGTGGATCCCGGTCGGGCGCATGCGGGAGTCTGTCTGACTGTCTCGCCCCGTTTCCAGCTTCAGAAAAAAAAAAAAAAAAAAAAAAAAAAAAAAGCCAGTTATATTAGTTCAAAATTCATGAAGGCACACTCTGCCCCTCAACATATGTCTGTTGGCGAGTCTAACATATTAGTCTAAATTCAACTTCTATTTTTCCAGCTTACAGATAATGAAGAAAAATAGGTTTCCTATGTCAAACACTGTCACTACTTGGTGAGGACATTTAAAAATTCATCACCCATTGTTAGAATCTGTATTGTAAATGTGCAGAAACTTCTTGAGTCCATAATTTTTCTAAATAAGAGAAAACAGGTAGTCTTGAATTTTTTATAACAAAATTTTCACACTTTCACATTTATATGTGCTTTGAAATTAAAGTTGAATTTCCTATTCAAGATTATAGCTTAGATTGTTGTTGTGTGTGTGTTTGTGTGTCTGCGTGTGTGACAGAGACAGAGAAAGACAGAGGGACAGATAGGGAGAGGCAGGAAGGAAAGAGATGAGAAGCATCAATTCTTCATTGCGCATCTTAGTTGTTCATTGATTGCTTTCTCATATGTGTCTTGACCAGGGGGCTATAGCAGACCAAGTGACCCCTTGCTCAAGCCAGCAACCTTGGGCTCAAACCAGATGAGCCCACACTCAAGCTGGCAACCTCGGGGTTTCAAACCTGGGTCCTCTGCATCCCAGTCCATTGCTCTATATACACTGTGCAACTGCCTAGTCAGGCTAGACTGTTTTTTAAGTGTTCGTTTTGGGAAAAAATAGTTTTATGCATTATTTTTTTACATTGCTTCTATAGAGACATTGAATCATAATTTATTTTCCTTACTAACTTGATTTATAGTCTGGATATTTTTAATTTAAAGTTTATAAGAATGCCACATATATATATTCATGCAATATATAAAATATACATACACACACACACACACACACACACACACACATATATATATATATATATATATATATATATATATATGCAGATTTTGTCTCCAAGAATCTTAATGCAGTCTTAGGGCTCAGTTTATTAAATTTTCTATTTATATTGCATAAATATTCCCACATATCCAAGCAAAATTTTTGTCTTTCTCCATATTGAACTAAGCAACTCTCTTCAACAAGCCTATCTCATATAAATTTTCTTGTCCCTGGAACTTGCCACTTTTCTAATAAATGATCCCTGACTCATACTTACAACTTCAGTTATAAAACAATTCCCTGATGCTTATGGGCGTAATTGTGCTCCCAATGCATTCATATATTGAATGTTTAACAACTGATACCCAAAAATGTGGCTATATTTGGGGGATATTTTTAAAGCGGCAATTTAATTAAAATGAGATCATAAGGTGGGACCCTAATTCAATATAATGAGTGTCTTTAAAGAAGAGGATGGGGGTTCTTTGGCTGATTAGCTCAGTTGGTTAAGAGTGTTCTCCCAAAATGGCAAGGTTGTGGGTTCGATTTCTGTTCAGGGATCGCACAGGAAGAAACCATAGAGTACACAACTGAGTGGAACAAGAAAGAAAGCTTCCTTTCCCCCTCTCTTTTCTCTCCCCTCCTCTCTCTGTCTCTCTTTAAAAAAACAAATTAATAAAAAAATTAATAGCTCAGTTAGTTGGAGTGTCATTCAATAATAGTGAATGCTATTATTGCTGGTTCAATTGCCTTGTAAGGGTACATACAGGAGCAACTCTATGTTCCTGTCTCTCTCTCTTCCTGCCTCTCTCTCTTCAAAAATAAAATAAAGTAGAAGATGGGACACCAGAAGTGTGCATTTATAGAAAAAAGGCCATATAAAAACAGGGAAATAAGGTCATCTATATGCCAAGGAAAGACGTTTCACCAGAAACCAACTATGCCTGAACCCCTGACCTTGGGCTTCCACAATTGTGTGGAAATATATTTCTACTGTATAAGCTTCCCAGTCTGGGATACTTTGTTATGGCAGACACAGAAAACGAATATCCTGACTTTGAAATAGAATATATATGTTTGTTTCTATATTCTCTCTCTCTCTATTTTTTTAATCAATCACTCTTTGCTCACACTGTGAATTTTCTTATGAATACTATATCCCTAAATAATTTTTATTCAAAATGTTTTATGAGTTACAGTTTTCAAGTTGCTTGTTCAATTCCACAAAGATCTATGTGCCAAACTTCACGTTAGATATAAGGCTCATAAAAAGGACATTTACAGGTTATGATGATGATATAAATAGCAGTCTTTTGCATTACAAGGGGTCCTTAGGTACTACAATCTCAACATATGACATTTCAAGTTTACAACACTCACTCCCATGGAGAGGAGCTGCGTACTGAGGACCTCATTCAACTGGAGAAGCAGCTGATTGAAGAAGAAGAGATAGAAATACCAGAACCCAAGAGATTTACTACCAACAGTTTGGCAGAAGGTTTTTCTATCTTAGAGGATGGGTTGGCAAAGTTTCAGGCTGAGGAACCCTGAAATGACAAATTCGGTAAGGTCTACAGAGCTGTTATGGATGCTTTGCCTGCTATAGGCAGATTTTGAAGAGAAGTCATCAACCTTCCAGACTAGCCTGGAACAATTCTTTAAGAAGGTAGAAAGGCCTACAGCAGATCCTGTTCCCTCTACATCAGCTGGTTCTCGAGATGAAACACCTGTAGTACAGGTAGAATCATCACCAGCATCTCCTGCATGTTCCTTAGGCAATCCTGATTCACCTGGATCCAGTATTTCCACAACCTTCTGCAAGTTCTCCTACCTCTCCAGTGTCCTCCTCCCACTAGGAGGAGGATAGGTCACTATCTCCCACCTTGCAATGCCCCTTCCAGTGTGCAAACCAACCACAGGAATAAAAGGAAGGAACTTTTTTACACTCATTTTTTGTCATTTTTTTCTGTTACTGTAGTACAGTGTACTGTACAGTGTATTTATATCCTTTTCCTTTTTCTGTGGCTTAATTGTGTTTTTACGTTCTAGATTATGATTTTACAACTGTGTTAGGATAGGTAAGTGACTTAAGCTAGGATGTGTTCTGACTTACACCTAAATCTGGGTTATTTCACTGTCATAGGAATGTAACTGTATCATTACTCAAGGAACCCCTATAATTAGAAATAGTGACTAGAAACATAGTTACATATTATTAGGGGTCACAGAGAAGGAGAATCTATATCACGGTAGGTACCTAAGTTGAGCGCAGATGAATAGTGACCATGAGTTTGACAGGTGAGAAAAATGAGAAAATGAAAAGAGAATACTATGAAAAAATACATGGAATTTTAGTATTTTCAATCCTTCTTCTTGGCTAGAGACTAGTTAGCTACCCAAAACCAACTAATAGACAGGCTTTTGAGACACAAGCTTCCCAGCTGGTATCATTTCCTATATCTGTCACTCCTGAATAAATTATAGAAAGCCCACTGGTATCTTTATTATGTAGAAGAAATTTAAAGTAGTTACATTTCTTTTCCAGAGGAACCAGGCCAATAAATAATAAATATAGTATCCATCACCAGTTCAGTTTTCTACAAATGGTCCTTCCTTCTAAACCTATACTTGTTTTAGATTTTAGTCTGTCTTTGTGATTTTATTATGAGGCCCAAATCATTTTCCCAGAAGAACCAAAGTAAATATTAGTTCATCATTTTTTATGTCCAATAATTATATCAGTCATTCAAAAGCAATTACTAAGTTTACTCAATTATAATTACTTTAAAGAACAATTACAGGTGTTTAGGAAACCTACATATCATTCTGAAAAAGATTAAACAAAAATTACAAAGGCTTAAATATAAAAAAAATATCTTTAATTGACAAATTATGTAATATGGACTAATCTATATTTCTAGCTTCAATGATCTCATACATTTAATTTTCTTCCGGATGTCTTCCAGAAAAAATCTAATCAACTTTTAAAATTAGTCAGATCAATTATGTTTCCCTCACCAACTTCTTGAATCCCATTTCTGGTTCATGGCACTAATGCTCTGTTAAGGATCTTGGAATAAAAAAAAAAAAAAGAATCTTGGAATCATCTCTGACTTGTCTAAATCCTTCAGGTTCTCTTCCTTTCCTACATAGAAGAGGGGACACAGGTGAATAAATCCTCAAACTTCTCAAACATATCAAATGAAATAGTAGATGATATGCTTCATATTAAGTCTTGATGCTTTAAATAGTTATTATAGTACATTCCTTAAAAACTCTAACATTTATAAATCTCCACTACTCTTTTTAAACTGCAACTTTTATAAGTCTATGCCCCTTGCCTTTCTCTCTTCGATCTTGCTGTCGATCTTCCTACACCTTTTCTCTCTCTTTCTAGGAAGTTCATGGTGCACACCAATGTCTAATCACTTTGTTTGAAGCACAGATCTAATTATATCAACTTCCTAAATGAATTCAGTTGCTCTCTAGCTGAAATACAGGTGTCCTGCATTGAATATTGGAAAGTTAGGTGTGAATAAGATGTGAAGGCTTGGAATGTACACTAAGAAATGGGACACCAATTAGCACTGGATTGTGTTTTGATAAGAGAAAATGCCTCTTGAATGAAATATTGTTCTCTCCCAACCAGCAGTACACAGAGCAATAGGTATAGGAAAGTTGGCAGTTTATACCAAAATTTAAATGCACAAACCCTTTTAGGTAATAACTCTATGTCTAAGAACATATTTTGCAGAAATCCTTCAAATGGAAACAGGAGTAAATTTTCAATGATATTTTTTGCAGCATTTCATCATTCAATGATTCATTCAGTGAATACCGCTAAGCACCTACAATATGTCAACATGTCAGGAACTCTATGAGGCACTAGGAATTAAATGATGAGCAAAATAGATCCAACACATGTCTTCATGAAGATTAGAGATTAGTGAGTAAACAAAATAAAATATTCACACAGATGGTTAGATATAAACTGTGACAGTAATATGAAAAATACAGGATGTCATGAGAGCATAATGATGAAGTGTTGACACTAAGGAGCACTAAGGTAAATACTGCTGAGTTAGTTACATTTAGGTTAATATTTCAAGGATAAATAAAAGTATGGTGTGATTAAGATTGAGTGGGAAACCCTGAAAGTATGGAACCTACTCTGTGAAATTAGAGAAACATCCCCTAACGAAATGGCATTTCATCGGAAATGGGTGGGAGGAAAGAGAGAGAAGGATATGTGAGGAAGAGAAGGTTTTTCAAACTAATGAAACTACATGTGCAAAGGTGTAAGGAAGGAACATTTTTGGGTGTAAAGTAAGGTCATTATGGTTTATAACAGCATTTTAAACTGACAAAATCCATTAAATATGATTAAGAAAAAAATTAATTAAGTTATACCCATAAAATTCAGTCCTATAAAAAATACAAAGACAATAGATGATCCATCATTAAAAAAAACCCTCTCAAATATATCTCAATACACTTGGTGTAGGGAACAGAAAACAGAATATGATCACATATATTTGTGTGTGTGCATGTGGGTGCAGGGTCAGTGATTTTAAAGTCCTTCATAAATGAAAATGATATTTTTATATCATTATTTTAAAGACATTCTGTCTTTACCTCATCCCCAGGGAAATATTTTCTTATGCTTGGTAATTGTTTAGGTAGGGAATAGACATCAAACTTCAAATATGATTCAAAGGTGTATGATTTGAGCATTTATTTAAGATTATGGGCATTTGAATTATGTTGCTTAGAGTCACACGATATGCCCAATTTCCAATGTCCCATCTCATTCTTTCTTTTGTTCCAAATGATAAAATCATAATTATACTGCCATAATATCTAACCGTGCATCATACAATTCTGCATCATTGTAGTTGAAACATTTAACAAAGCAGATAACAGAAGAAGTGGGTTTGAGAAAACACAGTAAAATCTGTTTGGGTACAAACAAATTTTATTATAGGTCATTTGACTCAAATAATTCATTAAATTGTTTTTTGTTTTGTTTTTAATATTTTGGAAAGCTGGTGTTGGATGGTTCATTGAAACAAAGAAAATGAGAGGCTAGATTATCAACAGATAATGTTCTATGACACTTACTTGAGATTCTTATTCAAGTCAATATTGAAACTAAAGGCTTAAGTAAAAGACAAATTATTAAAGTGATGCTTAGGACCTCAGAGAATAAAATGAAGTCCAAAGTTTTGCTAAAATGGTGGTAGAGTGACAAAAGTTTATAGTAAATTGGGGGTAGGAAACAAGGAATTTGTATCACAAAATTGAAGTAAGAACAAACAATTTGGGAATGTACAGACTGTGGTAAGGATATCCACAGTATAAGGGCCGGGTTACCCCTTAGTGTGTATAAGATACATGGAAACATCTACAATATGTAAGATAACAAAGGCGAAAGGTAGAAAATAGTCACTAGCAGATAGATGGTATCTTAAGACACTAGATAGTAGGCTTCACATAAGACAAGGCCTAGGATCCACCTTGATTATTAATTAATTTATAATTCACTTATTGCTGCATGGAATTACCTATCAAACATATAGCAGTGAAAAATATTGTCAACCAACTCACTTTTATAGAATTCATGTTCCAGTGAATTCTAGAATATTATAATAAGCAAAAAAGAGTGTGGAAAGAGGTTGCTAAAGAGGAGTGAGAAAATGCAAAAAAAAAATGTTATATCTTACTAAGAGGGAGGGAGAAGAAGGAGGAGCAAAGGGTGGAGGAGTTGGAGGAGGACGAGGAAGAAGAAAAGGCAGAAGCGAGAGAGCTAAGGACACATATAAAGAAAAAGGCAGAAATATAGAGAAGAAAAGAATGTAGGCACGGGGTCAAACAAAATATAGATCAAAACTAAAAAATGTCTCCTGGAATGCTCCCCTGGGCCTGAGAGGTCCTGTGCGCTACTGATAAGGATGCTTTGAGTAAATGTTATTATCAAGCAGTGCAGAGGATGGTATATGCTATAATAGAAAATAAATAACAGTTGAATAGGTTCAGAGGAAGGATAAGCATAAGTGTGAGAAAAGGTGCCCACACTCCAGCCACAGAAGACATAGTTTATGAATGTATATATGCCACAAGGCTGGAAAAGCCAGATTCCTTCTTAAACAGTCTTTATAATTTCTCAGACCCATGGTACATGGAGAGTTTTGCCATCCTAAAATGATACAAAAATAGTTCCATGATCTGACATCGTCTTGACTGCAAGAGTTTCAATGAAACGTGAAAAGATGTACTTCATATTTTATTGTGTACCTACCCATCCTTCAAAAGAATAGTGTGTCTATTCTAAGCTCGTTACCGATAAGCGAACAGAAAAGCAAGCATAAATATTTAGCATGACTCAAAGTACTATGAGAAGTAGAATATATAATATTCAAGCCACACAAAATATATTAGATGGGCTTTTGTTGCTGAACTGGCTATATCAATGCATTTGCCCTTTCAAAACAAGAAGTATTTGAATAACTGTGTAAGCATATCAGTGGTATCACATATAATCAGAAAACTTTTGGCTTGCTTTTCATTTATAAATATATATTTATATCCTGCTTGTATTGAAGGGTGATGGCATTATTTCATAGCTTATTTGACCCTGTAAGCAAAACAAGATAGATTCTTTTCTCAGCAAACGTGCATTTCAATGAGCCATTACTTCAGCAGTGATACCATCTTTCATGTATTTATAAATATCTGTTTCAGCATATACTTTGAATGTGTACTGCTAAGATTTATTTGATAAGGTATTGCCCCATTTTGATTGCCCCATCTGGGTTTTTTTTTCTTTTCTTTCAGACAGATAATATAAATCAGAATCTTAGTACCTTAAAACCTAATTGAACATCTTGCAATTCTGCAGACTATGAGAGAATGCAATACATGAACAATGCTTTATGTATTTTAATGGTTTATTTGCCTCTTTTTAAAGATAATACAAGTGTCAGAGAATCAGCTTAGGAACCCACACATGGCAGATTTTCATGGTACTACTTTTTCTGTATAGTCAGTTAAGGTGCTATATATGAACCTGACGAGCCTAGTAATAACTTTAGAAAGCAGGGTTATCAAAGGACTGCCGATTACAGCAGGAAAGAGAATTATCCGCAACTGGCAATCTCTACAGACTGCCAAATTACCCAAAATTCTATTCTGTGAAGCAGTAATCTTTAATGTTCCAATAAAAAGTAACTCTTTTTGGGATTGCTATTGTGCTTGTAATTGCACACTCAGAAACTAATTTGCATAATATTGCAAAGGACCACAGAAAAGGTACTGATGAAAAAGATAATTTAAGATGACTTGCAAGCCATGTACTACTTTGTCTTCATTTATTTTTTCATTCAAATATCAAGTACCTGCTTTGTGCCTGGCACATACACGTCACTGGGAATAAAGATTAAAAAAAGAAGAAACATTCCATGCCCCAAAGGAGGCCATGTTTTAGTGCTGAGAGAGTCAACAGGCAGTAAGAGCAGTGTTGGCTATTTCTTACTAGAGAAGTATAGATCGTGGATATTTGGAGGTGGGGACTGGAAGTTTAGAGGTGATGAGACAGGGTAAGCAAAAAGGTTAGAAACAAAGCTGAGGAACTGGAGAGAGGGCTTCTATGTAGATGGAATAGCATGTGAAAATGCATAGAAAATGAAAAAGCTGACTGCATTATATACATAGAGTATAGTTTAGATTGACTAAGTGGAAGAAAGAAAAAAAATATGAAAGTATAGATTAAAAACTTAAACAGAAGGCCAGTTAACAATAATTTAGTATGTCATGTTAAACACTTTTGATTTAATGCTGAAAGCAATTAGAATTTATTGAAAAATTTATGTTAGAACATATTCTAATCAGATCTGCATTTTAAATAGATCTCTGTGAAATACATTTCACAGAGAGGCAAGTACCAAGATGTTTTAGGAGGTTCTTGCAGTAGTCAAAATGAGTGATGATATGGACCAAATTTAACTTAAAGGAGTGGGTAGGAAAAAAAGGGATGAGTTATGAAATATTAAGAAGCTAGAATTGCCACAAGCTGGTAGAAGAAAAGGAAGAATAAAGAGCCAAATATCAATCTCTTCAAAAATTGATGTTTTTTCTTAGAATTCAGATTCTATCTAAAATGTTATACTCAATTTTAACTTTATAAAGAATTAATCCAATGAAAACATTTTTCCACCAGTCATTTTTAGTAGGGCATTCTATATGTGTGTGTGTGTGTGTGTGTGTGCGTGTGCGTGTGTGTGTGTGTGTATATATATATATATATAGAAAGAGAGAGAGAGAGAGAGATGATACTATATATTTTATGAGACTAATTTTGTAAATTTTGACTCTCGTTTTGCCTATATTATTTTGTTAAAAATAAAATAAGTTAATATCTGTAAAATTATTAGTTCAGTGCCTGGTACATACTAGTTTTTAAAGGAACAAATATAAATTAGAAAACAACAGATCATATTTCACACACATTTTAGCTGAGTACATGTCTGAACAGGGAAACCCAAATTTATAAATAAATTCTAAATTCAATCCTTCCATTTAACTCCCTACTTGGTGAACTTGAGAGTTTCCTGAATTTTTTGTTGTTGGTTGTGGTGGCATTTAACATCTATTCAAAGCACTGGAATGTTGATACCTGTATTTTCTGAGTTTACAAACATTTTGGAACTTGTTTGTGTTTCCAACTACAATATTTTCTTCATTTTTAAAATTTATTTTTTTCATTTAGTAAAGGCTAATAACAGTGTTTAGTAGCTGAGGAATCAGAGGTGAATAAAATAGGTAATATTCTTTCTTTCCTCAATGAAATGAAATATGTATCTGTGCATTCCTCTGTGTATTTGTGATATACATCTAGCTGCTGCAATTCATGCCTGTTCTCTCTAGATACAGATACTTGTGCAAAAAGCTTTCACTGAGGAAACACTTAACCCTTTCAAAGACTACACTAGAGCTCATTGTTGTGCAAATCTAAGTGCTGGCCTGAGAGCTCAGTAGGCATATAAAATAAAACCGTAAGATACTTGTCATTGAAAATTTAGCAATATTTATTACCAAATTTAAGAATAGAAACTCAGGGATACCTTTCGCTATGATAGTCAAGTGTTATAATGGTAGGCTGTTACAGAAAGTCTCCTTGGAATGAAAATCAATGTCTGCAAAATTAGATTTGCAAAGCAGAACAGTTATATTGAATTTAAGCTAAATAATGATCAAAATCAGAGAGTAGATTTTTGTGTGCTTCCACTTATGACAATAAAATTTCTCAGATTATTTTTGTTTTATACTCTCATCTCCACTCTGCCATTTCTAAACCAAAATAACTACCCCTAAAATTCTCTATCACATCACTTTTATTGTGATTTTAAAGTACTGATTCCATGAAAAACACTTTATGTGTCATTTACTGTGTATAAGAAATATGTCCCTTTTCTTTCCTTTCAATGAACAACTTGTCTCTGAGGCTACTTTTTCCTTGGTAGCTACATCTGTTTTTAAACTTTAAAGAATCATATATTCTGCCCTTTTATAATTTCACCTTTATTTACTTGTTATCTAGTGTAAAATTAATGATAGTATGAAAAGCATACCTCATCCTTTATTCATTCAGACTTTCCCTTTGCCATACTTGAATACTCCATTGTCTGTGGCAACATCATCTAGTGAAATCTATGTTTATCCTTCCCTAATCCTGAATGATTAAAGGCATTTTGCACCGAATACAACACAATTGGGAGTAACCATCTGTCCCTTTAACGTTTAGCTGAACAACCCTGGTTTGGTCCATTTCACTCACATTGTTATAGACGTTTTAAGTGATTTTCTAAGGTCTTGTCTCTACCTTTTTAGAATAATTTCTTCATTGAGGTATATTTGATATACAAATAGACTGTGCATGCTTAATGTATATAATTTGATGAGATTGAATATATTTGTGTACCTAGGAAACCGTTACCAAAATTAAGGTAACAAACATATCCATCATTTCCAAAAGTTTCCTCCTATTCCTTTTTTATGATAAGGATACGCAACACGAATTCTACCCTCTTAACAAATTTTAAGTGTACTATGCTGATTGCCATCTCTAGGTGCTATGTTGTACGGCAGCTCTCTAAAACTTGTTCATTTTGCAAACTGAAAATTTATACCTGTTGAGCAGCAGCTCTCTACTTCGCATTGACTCCAGCCCTTGGCAGCTGCCATTATGCTGTTTTTAGGAGTTTGACTTTCTAGATTTTCCATGTAAGTGTAATCATGAAGTATTTGTCTTTATGTGATGTGCTTAATTCATTTTCTTGGCTCTACCTTTGAGTTCATCCTCCCTGGAATTATCAGGGTAATTTTTTTTCTGAAATACAAAATTGTCATATTACTGACCTGTCATTCAATGGACTTCTGGTTAATAACAATGAAGACAAATGTTAGTTTATTACCTTATACTGAAATTCAGAAAATGTGACAAAGATGTCATAATAAAAATTTAAGTTCTTTTAGTGCTAATAATACAATTCAACAAAATATGCACTGAGATTAAAACCACTGGACATATTATTTTTTCTCTGACATTTTATGTGATAATAGACCTTGAGCAAAAACTGAGTTCTCTTGTTCTAGTTTTCTGGATATTAGTTGAAAAAGTTTAATAAATGTCTGCCTTTGTCTCATTCTTCATCTGTAAAATGTTAATACTTTGTTTTGGGCTACATATCTGAGCTCTGTTCAATGCTAATACTTTCGGCTCCATTTGTCTGCTTTGAGTTTTATTACAGAGAAATAAGCATAAAGGGAGCGCAAAAGAGTGAATCAGAAAAAAATAAAAATATTTCTGGATGTAAACTGAAGCAAGCAAGTAGATAAAATTGCAGGAGTAACAAAAAATTGTAGCTGACAACAGGGGCAAATGATTAAAACAGAAATCAGTGACCTTAAACTATATTAATACTATCCCTAAGCATTTTTTAAATTTATTTAAAAACAGAAATTTTTGTTTATGTTGAAAAAGGAAGGTCATAATTGGGGTTCTGGGAATGCTAAGGGAGTCAGAGAGATGGGGCCTGAGCGGTTTTACCTATTAACTCATGTATGAATACTAAAGCCATTATTGCACATAAATAATTGTCTGTAGCATGCTTCAAATTTAATTTTTAAAGCTCAGCAAACCTCACAAGTTTTCTAAACCTTCCACAAAAATGTAATCCTGTTTCCACTACTCTTTCCCCCAACTATCTTTACCCTGCTTCCAGAAGCTCTCATATGTCCTTCTGACATTTTTTCTCTCTATCTTTGCAAACATTTTGCCCCAGAGGAGAGACAGAGAAGACACATAATCTTTGAAGCATCCAGTTTGGGGTTACTGGTTTTATTTTTCTGTAAGTCATATCTTCCTGCTGCTCATTTCTGCTTAGCCAGCACCAGGCTTCCACATACGTGAAATAAATGACTAAACTAAATAAGCAAAATATTTACTTTCATAGACTCATGAAGAATAGAAAGATAGACTTGGAAAAGCTTTACTATATCCTCTAGTTTAAAGTCCTTCCTTTTACAGATAGATAAATTGAATCAGGATGGTAGAAGAAACTTGCCTATGATCAACCATATGGTATAGATTAAGTAAAATATTTTCAAAGTTATGACTCTATGGAACATGTCACATCACAGGGAGAATTGCCTCCTGGAGCTATATTATGAACTGTTGATTCCCCGTGCCACATATGGGCTATACTATACCCAACCTTACTTTCCAACAAAGAATCTTCTATTAGGAGATTTTTAAGGAACTTTAATAAAGAAACTTAATATGTGAAGTTTGTTTATACCTGTTTCTGCTAGGTAGTGTTCATGGTGCTTCCTTTCTTTTATTTTTTAACAGAGACAGAGAGAGAGTCAGAGAGAGGGACAGACAGGGACAAATAGACAGGAACGGAGAGATGAGAACCATCAATCATTAGTTTTTCGTTGCGCATTGCGACACCTTATTTGTTCATTGATTGCTTTCTCATATGTGCCTTGACCACAGGCCTTCAGCAGACCGAGTAACCCCTTGCTCGAGCCAGTGACCTTGGGTCCAAGCTGGTGAGCTTTTGCTCAAACCAGATGAGCCTGCACTCAAGCTGGCAACCTCGGGGTCTCGAACCTGGATCCTAGGTATCCCAGTCCAACGCTCCGTCCACTGCACCACCGCCTGGTCCGGCAGTGCTTCCTTTCTTATTTTGCTGCAATTATGTATAAACTTGCCTTCCTTGTAATATTTTTTGCTCATTTACTTGGACTTGTTCTCACATTCAAACAATAATCCTATTAAATTAAATTATGAGGTTTTTTTTCTTTTTTTCAGAATATATATGTAGTTTAAATTTTGGTGAATGTGTTGCAAAATTTGACTTGTGGTTATCAATTATCACTTCTAACTGTATTTCCACTGAAGAGACAACCAAAATTTATCAGGGAATTCCTTTCTATCCCTTTTAACAAACTGAGTTAATTTTTATTCACTGTTAAAATGAGAATAAAGATTTTGGGAGTTTTATGTAGAGAGTAAATGGTTAGATTATCGATAACCTTTGATGAGCCCTCATGTTTATATGCTTTCACATATCTCAAAACTGTCAAATCGGAAGCCCTTGGCCTCCAGAATTTGGTAGAAGGTCTAAGATTAAAATTAGGTGTTTTTTTTTAAATTAGGTTTTGAAGTTAACTTATTCCCCGAAAACTATATTTTCATTATATTTTGGGGTTTTGTGGATGCCTTAGCTTTATGCCAGATATTTTTAACATCTTGGTTCAGTATGTTATTTGTTTCTAGTTTTGTATTTTGTTTTGAAGTCATTAGTATACCCTGGCTAGTGAAAATAGCATCATCACTGTAATTTCCACTGGAGAGAATACAACCAGCTGCCAAAGAAAGCAAATTAAAATGGAAATAAAATAATCATGCAATCTATAACAGTGTTAAATACTATAACAAAGTTCAGTAGGCTATGTATGTAAAATACATTTGGATCAAGACATATATTATTATATATTCACCATAGTCATTTCACTATAGCATTGGCAAAGGAATTATAGCACTATTTGAACTCAGTGGTGATTTTCCATATAATCTTTTCAATAATTATGGTAGTATATAGGAGTATAAAATAAAGTTATTCATTTGAGGATCTTATAGATACATGGAAAAATTAATCCATAATTATATGATTTGGGGTTATCTGTAGGGCTTTGGGCCATCTCCAAAGAAATAAAAGAGAATGAATATACATAATTGGAAGGGGCTGTGTTTAAATGATTTCCTATGATTTCTATCTGAAACATGTGCTTGGAAGAAAATCTTTTCATAACAGATGTGCTATGCAAAGAATATCAGGATGCACTGAAATCATTCATATCCTTTCTTTTATGAATGATCACTCAGTTAATTATATATATCTTAAACATGTAAAGTAGAGACCAGATGGTAATGATTTAGTTAAAAAGAGATAAGTCCATGAAAATAAGAGTATTCATCATAGTTTGAATATCCTTGCTCAAATCGTTTTTGTTCTATAGATCATAGATTATGCTGCTTTTGAAGAAAAGGAAAATTCAAGGCACAATTCTAAAATCAAAGTCACTGATGTATCCCAACAAATGTCACATCACTGCTATTGCTACTGAAGAACACACAGACAGCAATTAGGCTTAGTGAACTTAACTTTGCTTGAAAGAAGACAGGAAATTTCTGGGTTGAGAACACAACTATTTAGAATCTTAGATTCTTTATAGTCTACATATTATGGAAATAAAATAATAAACACAGTAAACCCTCATTAACCCCTATTATAGAAGGTGGGACAAAAGTAGGTTTACAGTCGTATGTTGAAGAGCTTACTCGAGTATTACTACTTATTAATTATTGTATTATTTTTCCAAAGGAACATCTGTGAATCTGCTTTGCCCCACCCTCTATCTAGGTATTATGCTTAGAAGAGGGCATGCACTCCTCCCTAAAAATACATATATTCTACCAAAATAAAAATTGAGCTTTGTTTGCCAAGCTTTTCTAATTTATTGAAACACAGTTGTATTCATCCATGTGCTCATTCAGACACCTGATGCCATTTTATTGCTTCTTCCTTATACAAGGCCCATGATTTCAATTTTCAAGTCACACAACTTTTTCCAAAAGTACTGCCCTAACCTGTCTCCTTCAATCAGTTCTTACCAATTTATAATCAGTTCTCCTCAAAGCTTCTCAAAACATCAAGGGGGTCCTTTTAAAATGTTATTCGAATTTTGCAACTTCTATGATTAGAACTTTTTAATCCCCTGCTATTTCCCTTAGGAAAAAACCCAAATCTCACTAATGCCTACATTTTCCAGCATCTGCCTCACTCTATAGCTACTTCTGGTGTTTCAGGCTGAGTTCATTAGTGGTATAGAATAAAGATTAGTGCAAAGATTTTTAGAATAAGTTAGTAAGGCTTTTTAAAGTCAGTTACTTTTTGTGTTAAATGGGATTATTAATAACTACTGTATAGGGCAGTTGCAGGGATCCAAAAACAACTTTCATTTTTTTCTGGTAGAACATTCTTTTAAAAATCTCAGCTTTACTAAAGTATAATTAACAAATTGTAAGATATTTTATGTATACTTTCACAATGTGAAAGTATTCCCCTCCCCCAATTAGTTAATTAACTCATCTGGTAAAACATTCTTAAATATGCTGCCTATACATTTAGTCTTTTAATAATAACAGGGTCATTTGTTCTTTTATAAACAGGAGTTATCTCAATTATATATATTCATGATAGTTTGAATATACGATGAAAAAAGACTATATTTTGCTTACCATTACTTTCAGATGCCTCATTCTCTCTGGCCCAAAACAGTCAAAATATGTACTTTGTTGAGAAACCAAACACAAGGAATGAAGAGATCATACAAGCAAGTATAGACAGGGGTCCTAAATCTGCCCTTTAGTTATAATGTTCTCTTTTAGGTAGGATATTAGTGTAATTCCATGATCACTTAAGGAAAACACTGATTACATTTCTCAGATGTATTCCTGGCCAGATTCCCTGGCAGACTTAATTTCTCTACCACAGGTAACAAACCTTTCATATGACCTTATGTTAGCAGTTTGCTTTACTAGTGACCCTGCCTTATGTAACACAAGATGGTTGCCAGGTTAGTGCAGAGCAGAACACGGAATGCTATTCCATCCTTCCTCACAGCCCCCAATCCTCCTGCCTCACATTTATAAGAGGTCTACGTCCTGCTGTAAAATGAAATCTGATATGAAGGCAGGCCATTCCTTCTGCCTTGTGCAATGTTGCTTTAAGCATGAAATGGAACTTAAAAAAAATTAAAGGAACACACTAGTCATGGAATCCATTGTTCTGATAGTGTCCATATCACATCTTATAAGTGGCCTTGAAGTTTTTACAGTTGCTCATAGCGCCATTTTATCTTTGATGTGCTTCTGTTAGTCTAGGTGGGCAAAGAGGAGCTGCATTATCCCCCCTGCCTGTTGCGTGCCTACACACAACCAAGCTGGATGTATTTCGTTCCCTTCAGTTCCAGAACACATGAAGGTAGAAGAAAGGGGAGCCCACGGGTCTCCTACAGAATCTTATTAAGGCTATGCTGAGAGGTGGGAAACGGCAGCCTCCAGCAGAATGAGAAAGGGCTCTTGGGGACTCTGTCAGCTTTCCTTACCCATGAAATCAGTTTGCTCCCGTATTCTGTATGCAGAATCTAATCACACCCAAAATTCATTTTTGAATTTTGAAAAATATGAACCTACTTGAACTTTATTGGAAGCTGAAGGAGTGTTTCCAGGATTAGGTCCTAAACTGCATGTGCCCTGAGATGTGAAGCCCATTCATTATGATGCATTATGTCAGCTTCATTTTCATCAGGGTCTGGGGTTAGGTCAGGGTCTGCTACTGATTTGGCTATTTGTAATGGGTCTTCCAGCTCCCTGTTTTGTTTTGTTGTTGTTGTTTTTTTATGGGGCTGAAACCATTGAAATTAGACCCTTATATACATTTTTAAAATTTTCCTTTTAGAAAAACCTGTGTGTTCCACAGCAGGACTGACTGGGTCTTATCACAACGGGTCTTAGGTAATTCACTGCGTTAGACGTGGTGAATCTTCCTTTTGTTTGGACATCCTATCCATTTTTCTGCCCACTGACCTAGTCCCTACTTTGAGGCACATTAATATTCCTTCTCTCAACCACTTAGAAAATGAACCTTTTCTGGTTATATCTTGCAGCCTGAATCTTGAGCTGCTCTTGCTATCACAAGCTTCTCCCTCTGGCCTCCCTACTGGTATCCAACATTAGGGAAGCTTCCAAAACCCACTGTGCTAACTTTGGGTATGATTTTCATATAATTTATAAATGTCACTTTTATAAATGCAATAATAGGTTATATGATTTTCTACTCTAAAATGATACATCTATACTTGTGCTAAATACATATCACCATATTATTTACTATTCCTGATAATATGTTTTTTACCAAGCAGAAAATAAATTAAGACATTTATGAGGCAGAAATTATATGAGTTGCATAATCAGACCAGGAGAATGCAAGCAGTGGTCAGGAGTCAGGCATTTGTCAATTCTGCCTCATTTCCCTTTGTTTTTATTTTTAACAACAACCTTAAACCTTGGTTCACTAAGCTGCTTCATTACCATTTTTGCTGTTTAGTATTCAAACTGAGTATAAAACCAGTCATACCCAAACAGACCCAGCCATCTTAATTCCCTTCCATTAATGAAAAATTGTGTTCTATCTTTACATTTCAGTAGATTCAGGTTCAATACCCTGGTAGTGTGTCCCAGTGATGTAATCTGTTTTGCAGCATCACTCTTTTCGACCTTCCCATATGCCCATTATGTCATTACTGTTCTTACATTGAGGTTTCTTACTTCATATTTTTGTTTAGGACCTCAGGCTATGTTTTTGGTAATAGTGTTTTATAAAACAAACCCATTACCTAGACTCAGATCAACATTATTATTCACCGTTCCCTGAAAAATATAGGAGTTCTAGAACTCAAGTCCATGTCCTGCTCCACTGGAGTCAGTATCTGGATATCAAATACAGTGTGTTCATAAAATCATGGTGCACTTTTGACCGGTCACAGGAAAGCAACAAAAGATGATAGAAATGAGAAATCTGCACCAAATAAAAAGAAAATTCTCCCTGTTTCATACGTATCAGTGCAGTTCGATGTGGGCTCACGCACAGATTTTTTAGGACTCCTTAGGTAGCTATCCCATATAGCTTCTACAGACTCGTCACGGACTGATGGCGTACCAGAATGGGGTTTCTCCACCAAACTGCTGGTTCCTTCAACTGCTTATCCCACCGAGTAATGTTATTCCTATGTGGTGGCGTTTTGTTATAAACGCGCCAATATTCACGTTGCACTTTGGTCACGAATTCAAATTTAGCGAGCCACAGAACACACTGAACTTTCCTCTGTACCGTCCATATCTTAACTGGCATGGCCGTGGGCTGCTCCGCTGTATACACGGTGTTACATCATCATCTGCGCATGCGCACATGCTGCCACATCATCCTACAGAAACTGGTATGGTTTTCCTTTTATTTGGTGCAGATTTCACATTTCTATGATCTTTTGTTGCTTTCCTGTGATGGGTCAAAATGCACCATGACTTTACGAACACACTGCATTTGACAGTTACAATATGTTAAGATTAGACTTTCAACTCTAAATTTTGAAGATATCAAGATATAATCTATAAAGTGCCCCAAATGTACACTTTTATTATGAACATGTTTTAAAAATATATTTATAGTTGTATATATGGAAAATAATACAATAATTAATCAATAGTAATACAAGAGCAGACTCGGGTACTTACCACTGTAAACCTACTTTTGCCCAATCCAGTAGTCAATAACAGTGTACTAGTTATATGTAGTGTCAGATAGGTTCTAGATTTATCACGGTGATCACTTCATAAGTTATATAAATGTCTAATCATGAGGTTAGTATACTAGAATCTAATATAATATTGCATGTCAACTATAAAAAATAAGTTAGTAATAAAAATTACTCACAGAATTTATTTAAAGAGCCAGAAGATAGGATCTGTCTTATCTTAGTTTTCTGTTCTAGACACTGCATGTAATATATCTCATTTAATTCTCACAATATTTATATGGGGTATTTATTAATATTATTATTTCTTATTTAAAATGAGAAAACTGAGGAACATAATGCTTAAGTATATTGTTATTAAACTAAAATGTCTAACGATGGTTTGAAACCACATTTGCTTGACCTGTTTATCGTTATACTCTCTTTTTTTGTGTGTATATTCTTCTTTTGGTCAGTGTTTATATTAGTTAAGACAAATTTCAGCTGTGGATGACCAAAACTATAAAATATTAACAGCTTAATCGGTATAAAAGTTGATCTTTATTTTTTTATTGATTGATTTTTAGAGAGACAGAGAAAGGAAGGAAGAGAGAGAGAAGCATTTATTTTATTGTTCCATTCGCTTGTGCATTCATTAGTCACTTCCCATGTGTACCCTAACTGGAGATCAAATCCATATCCTTGAAATGTTGGGAAAATGATCTGACTGAGCTAACTGGTCAGGCTTTAATTTAAAGTTAGACAAGTGGCCCAGGGTTGATATGAAAGCCAAGATGTCTAGAGATCTAATTTATTTTATCTATTCTATGATTTTCATCAAGAATAGTATATATAACTTGTGATTGAAGAAAACTGCTCTGGCTCCAGTTAACATATCCACAATCTAAACAGCAGAGAAGAGAAAAGGAAAGTGTAATATAAAAGAGCAACACTACTTGCTTAAATGAAACTACTGTCTACCTATTACATAAAATTCTTCCTTTTTTATTTTATTTTTTTACAGGGACAGAGAGAGAGTCAGAGAGAAGGACAGATAGGGACAGACAGACAGACAGGAATGGAGAGAGATAAGAAACATCAATCATTAGTTTTTCGTTTTGACACCTTAGTTGTTCATTGATTGCTTTCTCATATGTGTCTTCACCGTGGGCCTTCAGCAGACCAAGTAACCAGCGACCTTGGGTCCAAGCTGGTGAGCTTTTTGCTCAAACCAGATGAACCCATGCTCAAGCTGGTGACCTTGGGGTCTCGAACCTGGGTCCTTCCGCATCCCAGTCCAACGCTCTATCCACTGCGCCACCGCCTGATCAGGCTTTTTTTTATACATGACTATATTCAAGAAATTTGGAAATAGTCTTTATTCTAGGTAATTATGTACATGCTCAGGTAAAATCACAGATTTTATTTAGAAGAAAGGAGTGATTTAATAAGAGAATTGGCAGACCCTCACAAAAGTTATACCTTCTCTGCTTAAGCCAAGTCAAGTACATGTGAGTTGGTAGTTGAAACTCACTGAGCTGCTACAAGCAGGACACTGTATGCGGGCTCTACCTAGGCTCTGCCATCTAGTCTTCACCACAGCCCAAGGAAAAGGAGTTCTAGGTAGATTAAGTAATGTTCCAAGTTCATGCAGCCAGTAAATAGCAAATTGTTCTGTAAACAATTTGAGTTAAGAATAATCTCCAAGTCCATGCATCTTCACGAGAGTAGTAATTTTGAACAAGTTGGGGACTTTCAAGCCAACTTGAGAATGTGTCAAAACTGAACTAAAAAGAAAACACTTAGACTAATGAAATGTATCTTAAATTTTCTGAGGGCAAAGATCCTGTGAAACCCAAAATGGAACACTTATAGCAATGATTCTTAATAAAAGTATGACAAAAAAAAGTTTCATTAGATCAAAATTTAAGTTGAGATGAGGAAAAGGGAAATATTTAATATTTAATCTTATTAAAAACAGAGATAATTAAAAAATTAAAGTGAGAAAAATTGTCCTGGGTCAGTACATAAAAAAAAAAAATAACCCTGGAAATCTCATCAAGTGCAAATTCTGAGTCTCTAGGTCTGGAGTGGAGCTTGGGATTCTAGATAGTCATCTTTTCTCTGTGTTTTCATAAGATGCAAGGAGACTCAGGAGCTCTGTGGGGTCTTTGTATAAGAGGGCTAATCCTATTCATTAGGGTGCCATGCTTATTACCTAAGAACCTCCCAGAGGCCCCACTTCTGCTAGCATCACATTGGGTATTAGGTTTCAACAAAATAATTTTTATGCGTGGCATGCAAATATTCAGTCCAGAAGGAACCTCAAGTAGTCAAACAACTTCGAAAAAATAACAAATTGATGGGTTTACACTCCGATTTCAAAAACTTACTACAATGCTGCAGTAATGAAAACTGTGTGTATAGTTCAAGCATAATGACAGATACATAAACCAATAGAATACAATAGAGAACTGGATAGCTATATCCAAAATGAAGTTGGATGCTATTTACATCATATACAAAAATTAATTGAAAATGGATCAAGAACATAAATGTAAGAGCTAAAACTGTAAGAATGCTTCAACAAAATCATATTATGACATTGGATTTGGTAATAATTTCTTGGATATGACATCAAAAATTCAGGAAACAACAAAAAAATTGCATAGATTTGACTGTACCAAAATTTACAACTCTTGTGCATGAATGAATGCTAGCAATAAAGTGAAAAGATAACCCACGGCATGGAAGAAAATACTTGTAAAAATTCAAAAACCAAACAAACACACACCTGATTTTTTCATAGAAGTTATACTATTGTCTCTGCTATACTTTAAATAATTTTTTTTTTTTTTTTACAGAGAGAGAGGGATAGACAGACAGGAACGGAAAGATGAGAAGCATTAATCATTAGTTTTTCGTTGCACATTGCGACACCTTAGTTGTTCATTGATTGCTTTCTCATATGTGCCTTGACCGTGGGCTTTCAGCACACTGAGTAACCCTTTGCTCAAGCCAGTGACCTTGGGTCCAAGCTGGTGAACTTTTGCTCAAACCAGATGAGCCCGCGCTCAAGCTGGCAACCTCGGGGTCTCGAACCTGGGTCCTCAGCATTCCAGTCCAACGCTCTATCCACTGCGCCACTGCCTGGTTAGGCTACCTCTGCTATACTTTATATTCCCGTGACTATTCCAATTTCTACCTCTAACCCCATTCACCTTTTCACCCAGGTCCCTGCATGTAAATGTTAATTGGAACACAGCCATATCATTTGTATATGTATTGTCTTTAGCTGCTTTCATGATAGAATGGCAGAGCTGCATAGCTGCAACAGGTACCTTATGACCCACAAAGCCTAAAATTTTATTATTTGGCACTTTACAGAAAAAGTTTGCAGACCTCTTATTGAGAGCACAGAAACTAATATTTGATTATGTATTTTCTCTCTATGAAATCCTTGTAGTAAGGTGTTATCTTGCTTACAATGTGATTATATCACCAGTCAAACTTCAATTATGCATATGCACAGAGGTGGGTTTTAAGTGATATTAATGAGATTTTACTAATCCAGTAGTGTTTACTAACCTAATCCCTTTGAGGTTTCTGGTGCAGATCTACTGGGGGCTGATATGGATAACAGCTTAGGTCTGTAACCTTAGAGCAGAAAACAACAGATTGGTCAATGCCAGATGAAACCCACACTCCATTAATTTCTATTATGGGTTAAAAAGCTAGCCTACACATAAGATCCTTGTAAGATTTCCCTAGCATGTAAGCATCTTCTCCTCATGGAATGAAATCCACTAACCCTCACATATTAGAGGGCTGTCAGATGTAATCAATCAATTTAAACCCAATTGAATTGATCTACCTCAGGCTCTAAAAATCAATGCTTCAATAACATGTGGAAATGTTAAAAGATTTAGCTCCTTCGTATACAGCTAACATAGAATTTGATTTGAAAGTATCCTATTTACCCTTATTAGAAACCTCTCTAATGTCTTTCCTGTATCTTGCTCTGGTTTTGATTGCAAAACTTTGTAGGCTGATTAAAGTGAGTCTGCCAGCCATTACGATAGTACTTTTAATCAAGCATCAGATTTTGTTCCCCTAAGAAACACTCCCAGGCAGCACAGCATTCTCAGTCAACTACTCCAGCAGTTAAGGTTGAGGTTCTTTAATGGACCTTTGCCTTCTCTTCAACTAAAGATATCTAGTATATGGTTAAGTTAATCACTTTCACTTCTCTAAAGGATTCAGAATTGTTACTGCCTTATTATTATAACAAGATTTTCAGTGTAGCTTTTTGTACAAGTCACTTCTTTAATTAATGAGCTTGAGAAATTATTCAATTTCATTTGATTCAAAATATATTATTTTGTCCAACATATGAAAATATACTGTCACTTTGAGATACAGCTGTAAATTACTTACAGTTCCTCCTCTCAGATAGCTGAAAATTTTATGTTGATACATAAATACCTATGTACATACAAGTAATAAAATGTAGTGAAGAGCCTCAATGTGGACAGACTTTAACCCAGAGTCAGTTTATCATAGTTCAAATGACAGCTGTTAGAATTGCTTATGCTAAGATGTTTGGTAAGCCTTTGATGAGCCTTTTCTATCTGTAAAAAATGAAAGTTCTTGTTCTTTTTTTTTTTGCAGTTACAATTAAATAAGATGGCATATGTTAGGAGTCTGGCCTTTTTTGGCCTCTGGTTAGTGTGATTAGTGTTCGTTCACTTCTCTACTTTGAATGTACCTAGACACATGGAAAAAAAAGAGTGATTCTAAGGAAGAAAAATGTTAATAAAAATGCAGAAATCAACTTTTTAAATAGGTATGGTTCTTACAGGAAGAAACAGGCCATTCTTGGAACCCAGACAGTGTTAAGTCAAGGGTTTTGAAATACAGGGCAGTCTTCTCAATATAGATATTATGACGGGAGATTGAAGTAGGATATAAAACTGGCTAGTTTGTGTAGAGGGGAGTAGAAAGGGTTAATGGAAAATAAAAGTATAATGAAATATCACATTACTGTGATTGGAATAAGTAATCAAACAGTAATATCTCATTTAACAGTTGCTGAATTAATGTTGAATGCTTTTTGATATATGTATTCTACCCTATTTCAGTGTGTCCTTCTTTATTAATGAGATGGCAACAGGTTCATATTCTTTGCAAAATATAACTTAGTGGAATGAGGTAGGCAATTTACTGTATGTCAGTCTATTAAAATGCTACATGGTTTACTTACTCTGTTTCCTCAGTGTAACTGATTTAATTTCAATGGCAAAATTGAAGCTGAGCAATAAACGCACATGCATCCATGCACATACTCACACCATGCAGCGATGTCCTACAAAGAAAAAACAAACTTGTGCTTCTGATACTGTTATCTTCTTGTCCTATACCGTCACTTTTTAAAATTTAAAATTTTAGTTTCCCAAATATATGTATGCCAGCCAGCGTAGCATTCATGTTAGAAGCAAAGGTCACCTATTACTTTTCCAATGGAATCCTGGCATAATAAGAAAGGCTGTGATCAGGAAGAAGGAAGCATACAAGAGTTCTAAATTAGGAATAAAAGAAGAGACTAAAAGCTCAATGAAATCTCCAGTTTAGAAATTCCCACTTTACCATTACAAGAAAGGATATAACTATAAATAAGCTGGGTTTTTTTCATTTATTATTTTTCTAATATGTATGTTTCTTTGGATGGAACCAAAGTCGACAGAGAATCTTGTAAGTTTGTTTGCAACTCTATACCGAAATTTAAAAGGAAAAGACCTGCAGGCATCGAGTCTTGTGGGAGGCAGACTAAGCTGGCATTATAAAATAGAAATACGTGAAATAACTTCTGTTAGAAGGTAAGGTGGGCCTGAGCAGTAAGAAAATAAACCTATAGAATACCCAATGCACCTATTTTTTTAAAGCTCGTTTTTAATGTTATCATAATGTACTAAAGAGAGACAGTGAACTCAGTGGAAAGAATGGCATATTAATTTTGGAAAACCTGTGGGTTGATTCAGTTCTTCTGTTTCAGCTAGGTGACTTGGGACAAATCATTTCACATTTTCTGGTTGCATTGAATTAAATAATTTTCAAGAGCTATTACTGCTTTGAAATACTCTTTGATGATAGAAAATGATTCCTGTAATCCACAGAGATAAAAACAAATAAAATTGCAATTAAGATGCAAACAGGATGTAGCATTTGAAGACAGAGTTTCAAATAATTTCCATTCCTCTGGTAAAGAGACTAATGAGCAGGGAAATGACCAATTGTGAGCAACAGATGGAAAATGGGGGAAAAAAATATGAAAAAATTTATCACCTAGATCAGTAGTAGTCAACCTGGTCCCTACCACCCACTAGTGGGCGTTCCAGCTTTTATGGTGGGCAGTAATGGAACAACCAAAGTATAAATAAAAAGATAGATTTAACTATAGTAAGTTGTTTTATAAAGATGTATTCTGCCAAACTTAGTGAAAATCTGACATAAAGTACTTGGTAAGTAATTATTATTATTATATGCTTTAACTTGCTGTAACTCTGCTTTATAAATTTTATAAATTTTTTCCCTACTTTATAAATCACCATTACTGTGGAACCGGTGGGTGGTTAGAAAATTTTACTACTAACATGTGGACAAGTCCTGCCAGAGGTGAGGATGACGGAGATGCAAAGACCCGATTCCGGGGACCAGGTTCAGTGACGCAGATCCACATTATTCAGGAAGTAAGCTAGCTTATATACATGGGTTCAGCCAATAGGGTGTTACAGCATGTCCTTCATAGCCAATGGCTGAAAAGATCAGGGAGCTGTGTGGTTGGCACAAAGTCACTTCCTTATAGTGGGCGAACTCCCTTCCTGAGTGTGCCCAGGAGGCTTCTGAGAGCTGGAGTATTCTCACAGCATTGCATCAGCCACAGCTGCTAGGAATGTGCTCTGCACTCTACCCACACTAACAGATACAAAAGTGGGCGGTAGGTATAAAAAAGTTGACTACCCCTGACCTAGATAATCAGTCACTGAATAATTCTGTGAGGACTAAATTTCCTTTGCTTGTTCCCTAAACATTTAGCAAAACTCATTGATGTTACTCCTATGAGTCTCCTGAGGTCACTTTTATCAAAACAAATGATCTTCCGTATAGGCTCAACACTAAGAAAAGAAAAATAAAGGAGGCTTTCCCCTGTGCTATTCATTGGTGATTTTGTCTCCAACTAGGTTTCTCCCTGCCTCCTTCTTTCATTTGTATATTTTTAAACAAACATTAGCATATGCTTTTTAATTTTATTTTATTATATAGGTGTCAGGTGTACAAGCCTGTAACACATCATCTGTATACCGTATTGTATGTTCATCACCCCAAGTCAAGTCTCCTTCCGTCACCATTTCCCCCCCTTTACCTGCTTCTACCTCCCTTCCTATTCCCCCTTATAATCACTGTCTGTGTCTACGAGTTTTGTTTTTCTTCGCTTAATACTTTCACCTTTTACATTAATTCTCATTACCAATCCCTTACTTCACGTCACAGTACTTTTCCCCTAGAATTTTGCTATAATGAGCTAATTGTTTACTCTGACTCCAGTCTTCCTTGACATTGATCATGCTGGTTTCAAAACAAACAAGCAAACAAAAAAGCAAAAAACTATTTTAGAAAGAAAACCTCTTTTAAAATGTCCAATATATCACTTTATAGAAAGTGATATACGACAAAATTTCTATTATTGCTTTAGACCTCCCTTTAGTGTATAAGCACATTGCACATTTCTTATCATACTATTATAAAATTCCAATAAAAACAAACTAGTCTGCTTACATTCAAAATTTATTTTACATCTTTTATACAGATATATACAATAGATTTTGAAAAAAGTAGTGAGGACCCTGTTGTGGGGAAATTTATTCATTTAATTGATTGCATGCTTAGAGCACAGTGAATGAAAACAATATAGACTCAAGTTCCAAACTTTGAAATATCCAAGTAAATTCTGTTAAATATATTTTCATTTATTCCAAAGTATGAAAGCAAAGAAACTGTACACTTACTGTTAACACATATTTTGAAAAATGCTGCTTTTTGGAAAAGTTGATAGATAGATATATATAGATGGTGAATTTCATGTCTGATTCTTATAACCCAGAATATAAAAAAGTGGTTTAGTTTTCCATATGTTATTTGAGCTTGAAAGGCTATGAAGCATCATTAAACTTGGATTTCCAGCAACTTTTATATATAGTAATTTTTCCTCTACTTGGCTGACACTGAATTAACAGGGGAAAAACATTATATTATCCTTCTAATTCAGATTACTTTATTCTATTACTTTATTTGATTTTTTGTATAACTGTTCAAATGCCATTATCTTCTCTGATAAAGAAAAGAATATCACATTATTTCACTTATAGCTAAAGATCCATACCCACAAGCTAGTACATTTTTTAGAAGAAAGAGAGCAGTAAGTTTTGATATGGAGAGGGAGCTGATGGTATTTTAAAGCTCTAAAATGTCACTGAAATGCCAATAAATGTAAATGTAACAAAGCAATATATAGTGAGTTGTAAAAAGAAAAAAAAAAGCAGTTTTACTACCCCATTGCTTGAACTCAGTTACTTAGCAGTTTGCATCTATCTGTATTACTGTCATTCCTCAAGTGAAATACTTAGAAGTGTATCCTTTTGTTTCCAAGTGTTTGGAGATTTTCCCATCATATTTGTGTTGATTTGTAGTTAGAGTGTATTATGGTGATAGAGAACACTGTATAACTTAATTTTTTCTAATTTGTTTTATAATTTTTCTCAGTAGCTCATTCAACTTTAGTCACATTCCATAACATTATATATCAGGGGCAAAAGAAAATCTTCAACATCTTCTTGGTAAATATTTAGATCTCATATTAAGCAGGTAAGCTCAACTTGCTCCATCTGCCAGAAACATAATTCAGAAAAAAAAGCTAGAGCAAAGAACCAACACTTTTATATAAATAAATGAGTTTGTATTACTGTTTATATGTGACTCATACCTAAAATTTTAGAATAAAATTTATGTGATCTTTATTTGAGTCTGTTTTTATATTTTTGTATATATGCATGTTATGCATATACAAGATTATCCCACCTCTGGATGGCATTATCAAATTAATTTCTGAAATTTCTTACAGGATTTCATAAACCAGATTTTTTCTTAATTAGCTTAGTGACAAATAAGTACTTACATAAATTAAATACTCCTAAAACTCCTAGAAATATAGAAAGTCACCCAAAGGTTTTTTCAATGTATTTATAGGTTATATTTATTGATTTTTAGAGAGTAAAGGATGGGGGGGGGGGTCAGAAGCATCAATTCATAGTAGTTGCTTCTTGTATGTCTCTTGACCAGGCAAGCCTAGGATTTCAAGACGGCAACCTCAGTATTCCAGGTTAACGCTTTAACTACTGGGCCACAACAGGTCAGGCCCCAAATGCTTTTCAAGTACTCAAAATTTAGGTCAATCTTTGGTAAATAAAATTATTGTAACATTGTTGGTTTAGTTAAAACACATGGGTTACAGATGGTGTCTTCTCATTGTATTCGCAGAGTGAGGATATGAGAGTGAGTGTAAGAGAACTCCATGGGCACTGATATAAATATATAAGGGCACTAATCTTATTCATGAGGGCTCTACCCTCTTGACTGAATTACTTCCCAAAGGTCCCACCTCCTAAACTGTTACTTTGTGAGTTCAGATTTTAAAATATGAAGTGTAAGAGAGACACAAACATTCAGTCAGTAACTGTCCTAATATGGCATTAGGAACTGTATCATCTCACTCACTCCACTGTTGTCATTTGTTTAGATAAATTATAAGATAGGACCCTGAAAATTCACAGTGACATGAAAGAACATGATGGCATGAACACAGGCTTATATTGCTTTGGTATATGCAGAGAGGTACTTTATAGAATATATTGTCACTTCCCAACCCTCTTCCCTCAGGACATACCACTGAGAGAGTACAGTGGGTTCAATATCCAAGTAGCATGTGCATCAGTTTTCCTGAAGGTTTTCTGTGCCAGCTGAACCTATTATCCTATGTGCTCAGAAGCCGGTAGCACTGAAAAATTAATACTCTCTGCAAACAATATTCATTGATATCTAATGAGAATTTGAGGTATACATACCCAAGCTCCTTGCCCCTCAGGTGAACTAACTCTGATGTACATGTCCTCCAGAAGGATTCTACCAGTTATCTGCAAGGGTAACATGCTCAACAGAGGGCTTGTGTTTGTTTTGATCCCTGAAGTAGCCTGACTGCTTAGAAGTGCCTAGGACATAATAGCTACTCAATCATAATACAACTGGCCATATAGTACAAGGTAGCATATATAGTCTGTTCTGTTAAATGAATTAATTGATGAATGGATTTTCTACAAAATGACATGTAAGTCACAGACATGCAAAGACCAAATGTCAGATGTCTGTGAATTCTATTAAAACTATTATTTTTCTGTTGTTGTCTTTGGTGGAGGGGGCACAGCAGAGATAATACTTTTGTCACTCTATAAATCATTCACAATAATTTGTCAGCCAATGCTATGGTACAGAAAATATGCATGGAGTAAGTAGTCACAAGAGATAACACCATCAAATTGCAAATAGTTAATAGCTGTAATTAAGTGAACTTGCCTATTGATCCTTGCTTATCTTAGTATTGAATAGTGAAAGAAGAAAGCTAAATATTCTCCTATTAGTTTTAGATACTCAGTTGTGTGAAGGCAAAGGGACAGAGCTAAATGATTTATGAAGGTCGCATAGCTCTTTGAAGAAAAGTTTAGCCCAATCCTAATTAAAAACTCTGAGAAGTTTTAATTTACATACAATTTTATCAGCATTTTGTATAGTCCCTTACAACTTCTTTCTATAATCTCTCTGAGGAAATAAGAAATTAAAAAAAATAATAAACACAAAAATATATACAAAGCCTAGCTACTCACAAATAAAATGACAGAAAAGCCCATACTAAAAATTTTTAAGAACTTATAATTGACAGAAGTCAACTGAGAAATGTTGATGCAATCTTTCTTTCATGACATCCATAAGTTTCACCTCATAAAACAGGATACTTCACAACATGCAGAGAAAGATTTCATACCCTAGTGATCTCTTCCCCTGACTCTAAGTCCCAGAGTTTGAAACCAAACAAACAAACAAATGAACTTAACTTAAAAATTGGCCAGCATTGTCTCTATTGTGCAAATATTGCTGTTGGAAAAGTTCTAATCCTGTGTCTCTCTGTTCTTCTCACAGTTTTTCTATGTTCACTCAGAGACAGCAATTTCTTCACGTACAAGTAGAGGATACTTATTCCAACATTAGTGTGTAGAGAAAGGAATCTAGTAGCATTTCCTGTTGGAATGAGATGAGCTCAATGCACCTTTTTTGATGAGGGTACACTATCAAATCTTGGTGGAATTAAATTTCTATATATTTCATAATGTTTTCTACTCCACTGTTTTTTCAGAAACACTTGACTACTGCTACAGCTTCCTAACACCCACAACTCTTTTCCACTTTTATTCTTTTCCTCAAAAACCTTCTGAAATGGGTATCTCAATAGATAAATTCTTGTTAAAAAACCACTTAAGGACTGCTTAAGCTTATTAAACAAATTTATCATATGAAGACCTTAAGAGCATGGCCTCACCTACGCCATGAAATTGTCTCATGCTCCTTTTCACTCCCTCTTTGCACCTCAGTCACACACACTGAGTGGTATTCTTTCATTTCTCTATTATAACATCTTCTCTTCTATGTAATGTCACCGTATATGCATTACTTCCTCAGGGAGTCTTTTCATCCTACCTGTCCTTCATGTGCAGCTGAAGGTGAATCACATGCAGTCATTTCTTGGGGCAGACTTCTCTTACCAGCAAAACTAGGGAAGTCTTTCCTATCTTCTTATCTTTTACCTCTTATGTTGTTTTCATTATATATTTATTATATGTTTTACACTCTTTGCAATGCATATTCCACGGGATCAGAGACTATGTTTTATTTACCATTTTATCCTTGGCAATGAACACAACACTTACCTTGGCTAATGTAAAAACATGTGTATATTTATCTTCTTTACAGATTAAAAGTCTCAATAATGTTCATGAGTACTTTTTCCAAATTACATTTAAATTTAAAAACTTCTAATTGTTAGAATTCTCAAGAAATATAAAGTTTTTTAAGTACTTCTTAAATTTAATTAGTAAAATCTGCCATTAAAAATGAGTTAAAAGCTATACAGAAACTGTTTGTACTTTGAATAGCAATGGCTATAAAAATGTATACTAATCCTTCCACCTTGTTCACCCAGTGCTGCAACTCCCCTCCCCTCTGATGGCTGTCAGTTTGTTCTCTGTATCTATGAGTTTGCTTCTATTTTATTTGTTAGTTTATTTTGTTCATTACATTCCACATAACAGTGATATCATATGGCACTTGTCTTTCTCTGACTAGTTTAGTCTACTAATGCACAATAATCTCCAGGTCCATCCATGCTGTCGCAAAATGTAAGATTTCCTTCATATTTTATGCTGATTAGTATTGCATTGTGTAAATGTGTCACAGATTTTTTATTTAAAAAATATCATTGACACAAACAACAGTGTGGTGATTACCTGATTACCAAAGGAAAAGGGGATAGACAAAGGCAGAAGAGGATATAGGTGAGATAAATGGTGATAGGGTGGTGAACACATACTACAATAGACAGATGATGTATTCTAGAACTGTATACCTGAAACCAATGTAATTTTATTAAGCAATGTCATCCCAATAAATTCAATTAAAAAGAAAATAACAATAATAAATATGATAAGGAAAGATATTAGATAATGGACAAAATAAGCAATCATAAAAAAGAAGTAAGAACGAGATGTATGAAAAATACCAAATACATAAAGAACACAATAGGTGTAAGAAATAGAAGAAAAGATTCAACTGAAGAACCCATCAACCAGTTGGAATTTTGAAATAAGGAACTCTTCCAGAAAGCATCAGAGAAGGATAAGATACCATAGTCAAAGAGTTCACAGTGACAGACAGGAGAGAGATGGAATCACATTTTGATATATTACAACTAATTTAAGAATATCAATCACAAAGAGAATAGTTTAAAAGCTCCTTCCATAGGAGAAAAGCAGATCAAATGAAAAGAAGAAGAATCAGAATTTTAGACTTTACAATAGCTATACTGTAAACAAGAATATAATGAAGTACATTTTTTAAATAAAAGAATAAATAGAAATGCATAATAATTTTTAACTGTGCAGTGTGGGTAACAGAAACAGATAATTAGCTCAATTGATCAGAATATTATAATATGATCTGAGTATATCTATCCTTTCCATATATACAGTGTTTTCATTTATGTATACTTCATATAAATTCCCAGTATACATATCTATTTCCATAAGTACTTCAAAATACCTTTCCCTAATTCTAATAAATCAACTTTGTTACATTTAAGTATATCTGAATACAAGATGCCTCTTACAGGTAACATGACATATAGAAAGTTTTGTTTTCAGAATATAAATATAATAGATTATATTCCCTACAAATTAGAAAATTAAGGAAATAAGGTACTATAAAACACTTTTTATAGAAGTCATTGAAGTTAATTTACTTTTTATTTTTCAATTATAGTTTACATTCAATATTATTTTGTTAGTTTCAAGTGTACAGCATAGTGGTGTGACAATCATATACTTAATAAAGTGTTCCCCTGGTATTTCCAGCACCCACCTGGCACAATACATAGTTTTACAATATTATTGATTTTATGCCCTATGCTGCATTTTACATACCCATGAGTATTTTATAACTATCAATCTGTACTTCTTATTCCCTTCAATATTTCTTCCACCCCCCCAACCACCCTCCCCTCTGTCTGTGCTCTGAGTAAATGTAAATAAGTATATTCATATGATTGGTTTGTATATCTATCTATCTATCTATCTATCTATCTATCTATCTATCTATCTATCATCTATCTATTAACTGGCTATCATCTATATGTAGAGATTTCTAGTTTAAACCAAAAGAGAGTAAAGAGATACTAAATCTTGAAATAGGATGTCATTATAATTCCACCTTCAGACTTCCATATATAAACAAATAGACTTGAATTTAAGACCTCTTTATGCCAAAAAATGATTAACAAAATTTAAAAATATATTGTACATGCAGTTCCATACTATTGGTTAAATGTAAATTTCCTTAATATTTTGTATATTTTTACAAATCAAGTAGAAAAAGGCCACATGAAAGCATGGGTAGAAGGCAATCATCTATAAGTTGGGAAAATAACTTGATAGAATTTATATTCTTTGGCATTTTTCTCATGAACCTCTAGCCTTTGTAACTATGAGAAAATCAGTGTCAGTTGTTTAAGACATCCAGTCTGTGGTATTTTGTGATGCCAGCCTAAGCAGACTAATACACTTGTAGATATTTTAAGTATATTTGATAAAATGTCATTTTCATTTTAATTTTTTTAAACTGAATTTAAAAAGAAATATTTACTAACCCCAATTAATAGTAACCAATAGTGTAAAGACTGCTCTAGATTGACACCTGGCAATTCAATGGATCAGTCTGCAGATAGCGCAGTCAAACGCATCATTGTGAAATTTAGCAGCATCCAAAGACCTTGAGAAATTGATGGGTTTTTTTTTTCTTTTTTCTAATGCAATTTCTGCTTCACCTTCTGATTCTGCCCATATATTTTTCATGCTGGTTTCTGAAATTAATGACCATATGATATTTTGTGAATTGAAGCACTTTCTGAAGTTCTAACACTAATATTTTAAAAGGTCAGTCCTTTAAAAAATGCAACTTAACTCCAACATTTCCTGCAACTGTGGATATTTTGACTTACAGTGTATTTAAAAGAATCCTTTGAAATGTAGCAATTTCAATACCATGGTGAAAGTATTCTAATGGAATAGAGCACATGTTGTTAATAATATAAATTAGTCAAAATTGTTTAATAGCAATTTGACTCTTTATTTAAATATTTTAATTTATGTAAGCAAATAACCATACTGTGTGAATACACTATTGTCCTTACTTGACATATCACATAATTCTCTTGTAAAATATTTATGTAACATTTCACGTATCATGTTGTTATGGGTAGGTAGTTAGGTAGTTTCTTTTGGTTTGAATCCTTCTCAGTTATAACACATTCTCTCTTTCTCTCTCTCTGTCCCTTTCTCTCTACACACATAAACACACACACACACACACACACACACACACACACACACACACACACACACTATCGCCATTTACATAAAGTCCTGTGAGGTTAAGTATTACTCAGTCTTTTGCCCTGGCCAGATGGCTTAGCTGGTTAGAGTTTAACCCAATGCCCAGAGGTTGTGGGTTTGATTCCTGGTCAGAGCACATAAGGAACGAATTGATATTTCTGTCTCTCTCTGTCCCCATTCCTCTCTCTCTAAAATCAATAAAAATCAATAGAATCTTTAAAATCAATAAAAATTTAAAAAATAATTCCTCAGTTTGCTATTTTCAGTACACATAACACATTGTCAGATTAATATAAAGTAATCAGTAAATATTTATTGAATTTAATTTTATTCTATTCAGGATTGGTATTGTGATGTAGATATTTGAAGCTTGAGATTAAACTAAATTATCATATCTGGAAAATTGATGAGATAAAAAATTAGTATAATTTTCTCCTACCTCAATTCTTAAACTTGACATGTTATCCCTAGAAAAGGGAGAGGAACTAGAAGTAAAAACCATAAAAGTGCATGAGGCCCTGGTCAGGTAGCTTAGTGGATAAAGTTTTGACCTGGTGTGCTAGAGGTCACAGGTTTGACCCCCGAGTCAGGGCACATATGAAAAGCAATCAATGAGAGCACAGCTAACTGGAACAATTAAGTGAAATGAGGTGATGCTTCTCTGTCTCTCTCTCTCTCTCTTCCATTTCCCCCACTCTCTTTCCTCTTTCTCTTTCAAATCAATAGAAAATTTTAAAAAAAGAACAAAATGAAAAAAAAAAAAATCTGAATGTTATGAGGAATTTAGTTTGTCGCAAATATAATTCAACAAAGTAGAATCCATTATTCTATTTCGCCTTGCAATGACTTTGGCAACATGCTATATAGCTACTAGTTAAATGCTGCTAAAGGGATAATAAATTTAAAAAAAACTTTGAAAATGTAAGTTTGATTATTGAATAATTACACCTGTGCCTTGGAAAAGAGAGGGGATACTGATGATACATGAAGACCTGTAGAAGGCAAAGGTCATGGGGACAAAAATATATTAAAATGGATGAAAATCAGCAAATGCCTGGTTGATTATATACATCAAATGGCTCATCCCCAAATTACAGTAATAGCATATTTCATAGATTCTCACCAATGCCTTTGCTCCTTTTATGGCATCATAATCTATTATGGTATATACTACAAATATGTCATATACACTTTTAACCTCTTTTTGAATTTTGATCCTTTGATTTACATTCTCAGGAGATTTAATATAAAAGGAAGGACAATATATTGATTTTGGGTTGGGATAGTTTTCAATAACTTGTTTTAGATTTGAAGTGTTGGGTTCTCTACCAACTTGGATCGTAGTATTCAATCTCTTACCATATAACTCAACACTGCTTTTGTTTCCTAAAATGAGGTTTTGCACCTATTCTGGGGGTAATATCTTATGGTGCAGTATTTTACACAAAAGCAATTTGTAAAGGTGTAGATAGAAAAAAATAATGTATTTTTTATCACAGAAAACACTCACTTGTTAAATGGGTTATGAAAATGAAAACATTTTAATGCATATTCCAAAAGCTGCTTAGTGTTTTGTTTTACTTCACTTGCAAATTTTCCTTCTGGTTTCTCTGGTAAACTATTTTCTCTTTTTCCTACACGAAAAGCATGTAGTAGGAAAAAATGCTGTAGCTTGTTTCCCCACTTCTAAAAACAGAACAAAATAAAACACAATGGCAAATTGCCTCGCAAATTAAAAGTAACTAACATAGTACCAACAGGGTCAATAAATCATAGAAAAAGTTCTCTGTGGCCCAGGCCAGTTGGCTCAGTGGCAGAGCACTGGCCTTGCATGTGGAAGTCTTGGGTTTGATTCCTGGCCAGGTCACATAGGAGAAGAGCCCATCTGCTTCTCCACTCTCCCCCCTCTCCTTTCTCTCTCTCTCTTCCCCTCCCACAGCTATGTCTGCACTGGACAAAGTTGTTCAGGGCACCACGGATGGCTCCATGGCCTCCACCTCAGGCGCTAGAATGGCTCAGGTTTCACCCGAGCAACAGCAAAGCTCTGGATGAGCAGAGCATCGCCTCCTAGTGGGCTTGCCTGGTGAATCCTGGTCAGGCGCATATAAGAGTCTGTCTCTCTGCCTCCCTGCTTCTCACTTCAGAAAAATACAAAGAAAAAAAGAAAAAGAAAAAAAAAAGTATATTGTGATGGTTATTGATCATTGCATCTATACAGTATCAACTATGTTAAGTAGACATATTGAGTTACGTTTGTATTTATTATAATTGTAGCTTTTTTATTGTGGTAAATACACATAACATAAAATGTTTCACCTTATTCTTTTTTAAAAAACTTCTTACCCCTCTCACCTCCTTCCCTTTTGGCAACCATCACCTTGTTCTCTATGCCTATGAGTCTGTTTCCATTTTGATGTATTTATTTATTTTGTTTTTTTAGATTCTACACCTTAACCAGTTTAAAATGTACAGTACAGTAGCACTTAGCTCTGTAGAGTGTTTACAGCTTTCAAAACAGAAACATATGTATTTGTATATGTGTTTAAAAAGTAATACAAATACATAATTACTTAGTACAACAGTTAAGGCATTAAAAGAGTATCAAGCAGACACCTCATGCTTCCCATCCTTCTCTTTTGTAACCTACAAATGATCTCTGGGGAAACCGAATGGCATAGGTCTTGTAGAACAATGCACTCTGATGCTATCAAAGCCATCTGCTTTTGCAGGTGATGCAGGGCTGGCAGCGAGGATTTCCCCAGGTTTTTCTAGCAACCACTGTCATATGTTTATGTGGCAATCACCTGTCTTGATGAAGCCGATTCCGTTTAGGATAAATCTAAACTCAGAAATAAATCACAGTTACACAGAGTTAACATCTGGCTATCCACAAGCTGGAGGCGATCTAATAAAAGAATCCACCAACTATGGGAAGTTTAAGTATGACACAAAGCAAGTAGAGATAAACATGTTTTTGTGAGGTTGAGTTAGTATAAATGTATTAAAGTATTAAATGAGTGTGGTTACTGAGCCTCTGAACAAACACTGGTTTCATATATCTCAAAATATGCAGTTAACAGTTCAGAATTCATATACATAAAACATAGATACAGGTAACGGGACAGGAAATCCCAGAGGGAAGGGGGAAGGGGGCTGGGGGAAATAAAGGGGATATAATAGAAAACACGAGGGTAGGGTGAGGGTGTTATATTGAGTGGGACACTTGAATCCATGTTAACACAATAAATTAAATGAATAAAAATTAAAAAAATATATTAAAACAATTACCCGGGACCACAGGTCATAAATCTAAAATAGTCATTAATATCACCCATAACAGCAAAATTTTCCCTCTTTTAATCAATGTTAGGGAGAAACAAATAAAATATTTCCTAGATATCTAAGGCTTTTTACTTTATGCCTATAGCTTTCATAGGCTCTTAAGTTAAAAATGTTATGTTTCACACTTTACCTATTTAGGGTACAGAATAATAAAGCATTCTCTCTGAGCTTTATTTCAGTTGTTAAACTCTTCTGTGCTACATTTCAGTTGTTCATTGACTTTTTATCCTTCAATGGAAAAGAAAGCACTAATCCTTGATATTCCTGGATCTATTTTGTCCAGTTATATCCAGAGTAGCAAACATTTGACTCTTCCTACCTTATTGATAGAGCAAACTCAGAGAATAAGGTATGTTACGGCAACGTGTTAGAGACTCATTCTTTGAAAAGGGCCAAACTGTTTCTGTAGTTTTAGGTTAAGAACTCTGTCCTTACCTGCAGTGGCAGAGCGGATAAAGTGTCGCCCTGGAATACTGAGGTTGCCAGTTCAAAGCCCTGGCTTGCTTGGTCAAGTCACATGTAGGAGTTGATGCTTCCAACTCCTCCTCCCTTCTCTCTCTCTCTCAAAATAAATAAATAAAATCTAAAAAAAAGGTTCTAATTATAAAAAGTTATAATTATTTTAAAAAACTCTGATGAAACCTTTTGTTCACTTTGTCATTATTGCTGATATCTTGTTGATTGACTACTATACGTAAATTATGCTCATCATTGCTCCATCTTTAAATTAGAGATGTCTTTACTAGAGCTGTTCTAGATATCTGCAATGCCTTCAAGGAGGGGAACATCGCATCTCCTTACCCAACTAAACAATTCTAAATTACTGAATGTACCTGAGATAGTCTAAAAACAGTAAGCAAGGAAATTTAAAACAGCTTGTTCAGAGGCAATAATGAGATCAAATCAAAACTGTATTTTACCAATTCAGACCATTCAATAAACTTTTTACACTAATTGTCTGTTCTCTTACATATCATCCCCAAACCACTAGACTGAGCTGTGGACAGGTATAATTTTTTATTCTCTCATAAATTTGTAGACATTAGCAAGACTCTAATACCTAAACCATAGTCAATAAATAATGATGAATAAATCCATATAGGTGTGATAAATTTATTTTCCTTTTTCCTCCTTTTCATATCATACCTTAAAGTTCTGTCAAGCATGCTATTTTATTTTTTAATTTCCTCATTCTATATTACTTTCATATTAATTCTCCTGAGTGATCTAGGAGTGGTTCACTCTCTATTTAAATACAAGAAGTTAAAGTATAAGCAAGCATTTTTTTTTTGTATTTTTCTGAAGTTGGAAATGGGGAGCCAGTCAGACAGACTCCCGCATGCGCCTGACCGGGATTCACCCGGCATGCCCACCAGGGGGCGATGCTCTACCCATCTGGGGCATCACTCTGTTGCAACCAAAGCCATTCTAGTGCCTGAGGCAGAGGCTACAGAGCCATCCTCAGCACCTGGGCCAACCTTTGCTCCAATGGAGCCTTGGCTGTGGGAAGGGAAGAGAGAGACAGAGAGGAAGGAGGGGGGGAGGGGTGGAGAAGCAGATGGGCGCTTCTCCTGTGTGCCCTGGCCAGGAATCGAACCCAGGACTCCTGCACACCAGGCCAATGCTCTACCACTGAGCCAACCGGCCAGGGTCTAAGCAAGCATTTTTAGTCATTTTCCCAATTGATCCTCTTTGAACAAGCTGGGAAGTGATGTTTTTCCCTTGTAGTCTTGTGTGTTTACATTGTTTGTTGTTATTATTATTTTTTAAGGACACTAAACATCAAGTCTATCCTCTTAACATATCTTAAAATGTACCCTACATATTGTAAACTATCCATACGGAGTTGTAGAGAAGATCTCTAGAACTTATTAAATGGATTTAGTGGAAACAGTACTATAGACCACCAGAGGAGGTTTACTTTTTGGTAATTCAAAGAAGAAATATAGGAAAAGACATTAGAGTATAACTTATTTGTAGCAGCTAACACATAAGTAAGAAAACAATAAAGAAATGTTGATGTATCAAACTACCATTTTTATTTTAAGCATAACTTTAAATTTTCCTTCAGTGTATAATTTTATTTCTATCCAAAAGTTTGAAAATTAGGAAAGAAAAAGAAAAGGGAGAGAGAGAATCCTAGAGTAACCAAATTATTACTTTTGAGAAAAATAATATAATTAATTTTCCATGTGACAGAAAGAACAATTCGTATTTATTTATATATATAGATGAGCCAAAAAGATGGCTAAAATAAAATTGACATCTTCAAACTACATGCCCTCAATATTACATGGTCAAGAATGTAATTTTCAAGTAATAAATACATTTATAAAAGATTTCAACTCTGTATGACTTCTCAAATATTCTGTTTATATATAGATCTGCAAACAAGAAAATACTCATTTCACAATAAGCATTGTTTGAATTTTTCAATAATGCCATCAAAATGGTCTAGTTATTAGGAAAAAATTAAAAATTAGTTCATAACTTTCAGAAAATATTCTCATGCTACATATGTCATGCATATTTCCTTTACATACTATTTTAAAATTTTATGTATAGAATTAAAAAGCTAGTACTTCCAGCAAAAATGATTTCATTTTATAAATCTAACTAGAAAAATTACAACCATGGAACAATTAGACATCTGTTCTACTGTTTGTCTTCTTATTATATCCCTTTTTAAAAAGTTAATTGCAGAAATCTGATATAACACAGTTCATCATATATAACTATTTTATCATTTTACTGAATTCCATGACAACTTTTATACTTGAGAACAATATAAGTGAATCACCAGTATTTCACAAAAATAAACAATTATTATTTACTTATAATCACTTTATTTTTCATCTTTGAATAGGGATGTGCTAAACACATATTCTTATCAACCCTTATCTACTGTGTAACGCACTTTCTCACATTTTATATTAAAGCTATATATATGTTTATTTTTGTGTGTAGATTATCACCTACTGAAAGGCAGAAACAATACCTTTTAAGTCATTTTTCTTGGTTTACCTTTCATTGTTGTTCTTTTAAAACTGATGTAAATTTGTTGTGGAATCTTTTAAAAATGAATAATGTATGAGAAAACTCCAGCTATATACAATTGAGTCCACTGTAGCAATTGTCAACATTTAGTTACCTTTTGATTAATATAGTTTTATCATTTCTACTATTACATTTTCTAAAATTAACATGTATAACTTTTATAAGAAAAATATTTTATTAAACTTTAATATATTAATTTTAATATCATGTATTATTATAGATATTTCAGATTTAACCTTTTCTTAAAATTGTTTTTATTTATTTATTTATTTTAGATAGGAGAGGGAGAGAGAGAAGGGGGGAGGAACAGGAAACAAAAACTCCCATATGTGCCTTGACCAGGCAAGCCCAGGGTTTTGAATGGGCAACCTCAATGTTCCAGGTTGATGCTTTATCTACTTATTGCTCCACTTCAGGTGAAGCAGATTTAACTTTTGAAATATTTTAAAAATGAGTTCCAAAAGACTCCTATTTAGCATGAATGCTCTTTTTTTTTTTTTTGAGAATATAATCAGCTTCTCAAGTTTAATTCCCAACAAGTTCTCATTGGATGGATAAAAAGATTTAAAAAGAAAAGGTACTTCTGTAACCTTATGCTGAAATTTATGCTCAAACTAGTGTTTTGTTTTGTTTTTCACTGTTACTCAGCACTTAAGCTAACGAAGCTGTTACGCCACTATCACTGTATCTTGGGCATTTTGCTGTACATTACATGAAATATGGAAAGAAGGAATACTATTATCCTTATGTACAATTATGCAGTCCATCATTGTTGCTCTCGTCCTACCTAATGTCAGTTTAATCTGTACCATACTTTTGTAAATAATGTTTCCAAATTATGAAAATATTAGTTTTATATTCCCCAATATTAACTTAAAGAAGTCTAATAGTGAACCTAAATAATTTCATATGGATAGAAGGTGTTTAAATAGTCACTTTCTCCATTCTCTTCTTCTCTTAAAAATCCTCAAGGTGGAGTAGTTTTCAAGGATCTACATTGAACTGTAGCAAAAATGATCTTTGAGGAGTCAAATTATCACACTTCTGTTTAAAATTCTCCCATGTCTCTCCCTTAGCTATTGGAAGATTGCCTATGGAATCCATCCTGCTATCACAACATCATATTGATTTCTATAATGTGTTCACTGCTAGTAACATAAATGAAAGCAGAAAGTAGCATTTAATGTTAATAATTATGCTATTAATAGGACATAAGGAATTTAACCCATTTACTGCTAGTGTATACATCTGTGTGTGTAACTTAAGCATTCATTACGTAGGTTACAGTTATTCTTTTTTACACATATACAGATTTAATGGGAATTACACTTCTATCCATAATTTTGCCTCAACAAAAGTGTTGATTAATAGAAAGAAATTTGAAAGAATGTCAGTCTCAATACTTTTTCTTTTCCACACATAGGAACATTGAAACAGTGATAAGTGCCTTGCCAATGTCTTCTACAGTGTGATTGGTAGGAGCTGGGAACTTATGACTTCTGACTCCCACCCCAACACACTATTTTCATGTTATAATTTCATTTTGTTATATTTCTAAACTGTGCACTTACTTCCTCCTCCACTATTATCTAAATTTCTTTAGTTTCCATACAGACATGGTCCAAAACTTAATCCTCTTAAATCCCGATCTTATCTTCCAGCATCGTTTCCTTTCAGTTGTTTCACATTAGACTACTTTTATTTCACCTTTATTCCTTGATATTTTATACTTCTACATCTTCATAAATGCCCATGTAATTCTTATCCCTTGATAACCAGATTAAATAGTAACTTTCTATATAACACTACTTTCTGAATTCTCTGGACAGGTTTGGTTCTCCGTAATCACATAATCCCTCAGACTAGCTCCTACAAATAGGAAGTACATAACTGCTATATGTTCAGTGAGTAAAATAACTGATTCTGGAACCAAACTTTCTTGGTACACCTCCTCAATCTGCAATTTATGCAAATTTTAGCCTTGGCAATCAAGATAATAATAGGGATAATTATGAAAACTATTTAATTAATGAATTAATAAAGAAAATGTTAAATAAACTTTTGATAATTTTTATTTTTATAATCATGGTATTTTCTCTAACATAATTGAAAGTACTTTCTTCCTTGTTTCTCTATATTAATATACTGAAGGAAAAATATAATGAGATTTTTATGTTAACATATCATAAATAGTACCAATTCCTGATGTACCATAAATTCAATAAATGTTTGTTGTGACTAAGAACTGGGTATCTGTAAGCTATAATAAATGATTTAGCCAAAAAGTGAGTTTCCTAGGATTTCATATTCAGAAATACAATGTTTTGACATTCATAGTTCAAAAGGTACTTGGACTTAACAGATATTTGTATTTGTAGAACAATTTCCAAACCAATTAAACAGAGGTATATTTAATACCAGAGTTGAATAAAGTAGTTTGGAAAAGAATATTTCTTTTTTGCTAAAATTAATTCTCAAGGCAAATTTGTTTTGCTCAATTATAGTCATTTATATTACAGTTTTCCTGTACTTAGTATAGAAGAACAGCTAAAATATGTACGTGTTATATTTTTGTATGTGTTCTAAATGCCCTTTGAAATGAGTTTTATTACCATCTCTTAAGTAAGCAAAAAAAAAAATCATCTCTGTAAAGAAGGAAAAGGAACTTAAACTAATTAAATTTGTAGCTAAGGAAAAGGAAGATAAGTATCCTTGTAACCATGCAGTTTAGATGATTTTCCAGACTACAAAATGATTATGGGTAAATACCATTGATGATAAACTGCTTATTCCACAGACTTTGCATTCTCTTGGTGATAATCAAAGTGCAAAATATAAAATGTGTTAAGTTTAAATAAAAAATTCTCATCTATATTTTATTTCCCTAGATTAATCCTTATGAAATAGTATTCTGAAATGAGTGCATTTTAAATGTGGACTTTTATTTTAATGCAAGAGAAGAAAGGCAAATTTTCAGTTTTCTTCAAGAAAAAAAGAATGTGATTTCTCATTACTGATATATGTTTACACATAGTGATAAGGATTCTCTCTACTTCAACAATCTGTAATACAAGACTAAATATTCATTTTAAAATTTATCAAATCATGGCAATATGCCTAAAGCAATAGTTTTCACAGTATGGTCCCTTGACCAGAAACATTATTTTTACCTTGGAAATTGTTAGAAAATGTGAATTCACAAACCCTACCAGAGAACCGTAAAATCAGAAACTCTAGAGTAAAGTCCTAAAAATCAATATTGAACAAGCCCTTCAGGTGATTCTGACACATGTTAAATAATTATTTCCAAGTGAAAAGATACATTTTGATACCAGAATTGGATAGAGGAGAGTAAATGTACGATAATTCTGAAGTTCAATGGAACACACTAAACCACCGTTTAACATATCTAAAGTTGTTAGAGATTTAATGATGTTAATTTTTCTATCCACGAACACTTATTTGTATCTTTTTCCATTTATTTTCAGTATTTTTTAATTTTCTGACTACAGGTCTTTTACTTCCTTGGTTAAATTTATCCCTAGGTATGTATTTTTCTGATGCAATTATAAATGAGATTGATTTCTTAGTTTCCCTTTCTGATAGCTCATTATTGGTATATAAAAATGCAACCAATTTCTGAATATTAATTTTGTATCCCACTACTTTACTGAATTTCTTTATCAGTTTCAGGGTGTATTTTTTTTAATCTTTCTTTCCTTTTGTGTGTGTGTAATCATTAAGGCTCTCTATATACAGTATCATGTCATCTACAAATAATAACAGTTTTACTTCTTCCTTTCCAATCTGGATGCCTTTTATTTCTTCTTCTTATCTGACTGCTGTGGCTAGGACTCCCAGGACCATGTTGAATCAGAGTGGCAATGCAGACCTTCCTTTCTTGTTCCTATCTTCAGGGAAATGCTTTTAGTTTTGCCCATTAAGAGTAATGTTGGCTATTGTTTTGTCATTTATAGCCTTTATTATGTCGATGGATGTGGCCTCTATTTCATCTGTGCTGAGAGTTTTTATATCATAAATGATTGCTGGATTATGTCAAATGTGTTTTCTGCATCTATTAATATGATATGGTTTAATTATTATTATTATTGTTATTATTATTACCTATCAGCTCTTTGACCCCTTCTCTGCCTCTCTTCCGTTCTTCAGTTCTCATTGTTCATTGGATTCCTCATATGAGTGAAGTCATATGATATTTTTCTTTCTCTGCCTGGCTTATTTCACTTAGCATAGTAGACTTCAGGTCAATCCATGTTGCCACAAAAGGTAAAATTTCCTTCTTTTTCATGGCCAATAGTATTCCATTGTGTATATATGTACCACTGTTTTTTGATCCACTCGTTTACGGATGGACACTTACACTGTTTCCAGATCTTGACTATTGTAAACAATGCTAAAATAAACATGGGGGTGCATTTCTTCTTTTGAATTGGTGTTTTGTTATTTTTAGAATATATTCCTAGAAGTGGAATAGCTGGGTCAAAAGGCAGTTCAATTTTTAATTTTTTGAGGAATCTCCATACCATTTTCCACAGTGGCTCACCAGTCTGCATTCCCAACAGCAGTGCAAGAGGGTTCCCTTTTCTCCACACCCAGCACTTGTTATGTGTTATTTTGTTAATGAGCTCCATTCTGACAGGTGTGCAGTGGTATCTCATTGTGGTTTTAATTTACATTTCTCTAATGATTAGTGATGTTGAACATTTTTTTATATGTCCATTGGCCATCTGTATGACCTTTTTAGATAAGTGTCTGTTCAGTTCTTTTGCCCAATTTTTGATTGGATTGTTTACTTTCCTGGTGTTGAGTTTTACAAGTTCTTTGTAGATTTTGGATATTAATCCCTTATCGGATGTGTTGGCAAATATGTTCTCCCATTGTGTGGTTTGTCTTTTTATTTTGTTCATGTTATCTTTTGTTGGGCAAAAGTTTTTTAGTTTGATATAGTCCCATTTGTTCATTGTGTCCTTTATTTCACTTGCCCATGAAGTTAAATCAGCAAATATTTTGCTGGGAGAGATGTCGGAGAGCTTACCATCTATGTTTTCTTCCAAGATGATGATGGCTTCACCCTTACATTCAAATCTTTTATCCATTTTGAGTTTATTTCTGTGAATGGTGTAAATTGGTGGTATAGTTTCATTTTTTTTGCATGTATTTGTCCAATTTACACAGCACCATTTTGTTAAAGAGACTGTCTTTACTCCATTGTATGCTTTAACCTCCTTTGTCAAATATCAGTTGACCATGAAAATGTGAGTTTATTTCTGGGAACTCTGTTCTGTTCCATTGATCTGTATACCTGTTCTTATGCCAGTACCAAGCTGTTTTGAATACAGTGGCCTTGTAGTATAACTTGATATCAGGAAGTGTGATACCCCCGCTTTATTTTTATTTTTCAAGATTGCTGAGGCTATTCATGTTCTTTTTTTGGTTCCATATAAATTTTTGGAATATTTGTTCTATATCTTTGAAGTATGACTGGTATTTTAATAGAAATTGCATTGAATTTATAGATTGCTTTGGGTATGACAGACATCTTAATGATGTTTATTCTTTCTATCCATGAACGTGGTATATGCTTCCACTTGTTTGTATCTTCCTTTATTTCTTTTATCAATGTTTTACAATTTTCCGAGTATAGATTTTTAACCTCCTTGGTTAAAATTTATTCTTAGGTACTTTATTTTTTTTATTGCAATAGTGAAGGAGATTGTTTCCTTAATTCCTCTTTCAAACAGTTCATTGTTGGTGTATATAAATGCCACTGATTTCTGAATATTGATTTTCTAACTTGCCACCTTGCTGAATTCATTTATCAGTTCCAGTAGTTTTTTGAGAGACTTTAGGGTTTTCTATGTATAGTATGAAGTCATCAGCAAATAATGAAATTTTACTTCTTCTTTTCCAATTTGAATGCCATTTATCTCTTCTTCTTGTCTGATTGCTGTAGCTGGGACTTCCAGCACTATGTTGAATAATAGTGGTGCAGGGGTATGCTAGTCTCCAAGTTTTTGAATGTTTTTCAGTTTTTCCATTCTAGTTGAGTTCTAGTTTCATGCTGTTGTGGTCAGAGAAGGTGCTTGATATGATTTCAATCTACTTAAATTTATTAAGGCTTGTTTTGTGTCCTAATATGTGGTCTATCCTAGAGAATGTACCGTGAGCACTTGAAAAAAAATTTATATTCTGCTGCTTTGGGGTGAATGGTTCTAAAGATATCTACTAAATCCAGTTGATCTAGTGTGTCATTTAAGGCTGCTATTTCTTTGTTAATTTTTTATCTGGAGGTTCTATCCATTGATGTTAGTGGGGTATTAAAATCCCTTACTATTATAGTATTGCTGTTGATCTCGCCCTTTTTGTCCATCACAATCTATTTTATATATTTAGGTGCTCCTATATTAGGCACATATATATTTGCAATACTTATATTTTCCTGTTGTAATGCTCCTTCAATCATTATGTAGTGACCTTCTTTATCTCTTACCATAGCCTTTGTTTTAAAGTTTATTTTGTCAGATGTTAGTATTGCTACCCCAGTTTTTTTTTTCCTTTCCATTTGCGTGAAATATTTTTTTTTTCCATTCCTTTACTCTCAGTCTATGTATATCTTTTGTTCTGAAGTGGGTCTCTTATAGACAGCATATGTACAGGTCCTGTTTTCTTATCCATGCAGCTACTCTATGTCTTTTGATTGAGCATTTAATTCATTTACATTTAAGGTCATTATTGATATGTAGTTGTTTATTGCCATTTTATTCTTCAGATCTATAATCCTCTTTTTCTCAATTTCTTTTTTCCTTTGCTCTTTCCACAGTCAGCTCCTTAACATTTCCTACAGTACTAGTTTGGTTGTAATAAATTCCTTTTTTTTTTTTTTTTTTTTGTCTGAGAAGCTTTTTATTTCTCCTTCAATTTTAAATGATAATCTTGCTGAATAAAGAAGTCTTGGTTGTAGGTTCTTGTTCTGCATTACTTTGAATATTTTTTGCCATTCCCTTCTGGCCTCAAGTGTTTCTGCTGAAAAGTTAGATGTCATCCTTATGGGGGCTCATCTATAGGTAATTGACTTCTTTTCTCTTGCAGCTTTTAGTATTTTTATTTATCTCTTAACTTTGGTATTTTAATTATGATGTGTCTTGATGTAGGTCTCATTGGGTTTCTCTTTATTGGAAATCTCTGTGTTTCTTCAACTTGTGAGACCTTTTCCTTCACCAATTTAGGAAAGTTTTCAGCTATGACTTCTTCAAACAGGTTCTCTATCCCTTGTTCTTTCTCTTCTCCTTCAGGAACCCCTATGATGCGGATGTTATTTCTCTTCATATTGTCACAGAGTTCTCTTATAATTTCCTCTGACTTTTTGAGCCTCTTTTCTTTTTTGCTGCTCTGTTTCTGTGTTTTATTTATCTTGTCCTCTATTTCACTGATTAGATTCTGCTTCATCCAGCCTGCTGTTGATTCCTTCTAGTGTAGTTTTCATTTCTGACATTGTAATTCCCATTTCTGATTGATTTTTTTTTATGATTTCATTGTCGTTTTTGATACTTGCAATTTTTTTAATTAGGTGCTCATTAAGTCCATCCATTGTAGCTCTGTGATCCTTAAGCATCCTAACAATCATTATTTTTAACTCTGCATCTGGTAATTTGGTTATTTCCATCTCATTAATTTCTTTTTCTGGGAATTATTTTGTTGATTCATATAATTTACATTCCTCTCTCTTGCCATTTTTTCTGTGTGTGGTTTGCAAGCTTGTTAGAGTTGTGCATCTAAGGATTGATTATGGAATGCGGCTTCTCCTCCAGGACTTTATTCCTCAGCTTCTGTTGGTTGCTTGGATTTTAATTCTCCTTAACTAGTAGAGTCACTTAAAAGTCTTAATTTCCTGCCTGACCTCTGGTGGCGCAGGGGATAAAGCGTCAACCTGGGAACACTGAGGTTGCCAGTTCAAAACCCTGCACTTGTCTAGTCAAGGCATATATGGGAGTTCATGCTTCCTGCTCCTCCCCCATTCTCTGTCTGTCTCTCTCTCTCCCACCTCCCTCCTCTCTAAAATGAATAAATAAATAAATAAATAAATAAATAAATAAATAAATAAAAGAGTAATGCAATTCAATTTCAATTAAAAAAAAAGTCTTAATTTCCCTGCTGTTTGTTTGCTGATCCCAGCAGGGGGCTTCTGTGTTTAGGAAGGGGGAAGTAGACATATCTTGTTTTTGTTTTTGTTTGGTCCCGTTGAACCTGTATCCAGGTTGAAACTGGTACAGTTGAAACTGTATCCAGGAATGCAGTAGGTGTGACCTCTGAGAAGCTGAAGGTGTGGTCTTCCCAGTGACTTTCTGGGGGCTGGGTGCATTCTCAGTATGAAGGGGGAGGTGTACTTCAGGCCTCCCTGGAAATCTGAGACACTGCCCCTCCCCTTTACTTTCTCCTTTCTGAACAACCTTTCGTGCTGATTGGAACTAGAGAGCTTTTTGGAGGTGGGTCAACTGGTTCCAAGCTAGGCTTGCACAGGATGAAAGGAGCAACCCCTCCCCCAGCTATGGCCACCTTCTCACTGGAGAATGACTCAGCTCAGCTCAGGTTTTCTTCTCCCTGTCACCGTTTGTGACCTCATGCCTCAATCTCCTCATTCTCCTCATGCAAGTCTAGTTCTCAGCCTTCCTCACCCCCGGAATCCCAGGCAAGTGGCTGTGAGCTATATTTTCTGTGCTGGCCCTTTAAGACTGCACTTTCTTTCACCAGCCGCTTCCCACAGACAGAACTCTTGCTCTTCTCCCCACTCAATGCTGTCAGGCTATCTCCTCCAGTCCCTGGGTTTCTAAGATGGGACTCTGGTCCTGGGACTGAGGACCCCCACCTCTCAGGGTATCTCTCCTTGCAATGAAAGCCCTTCTGGACCCTCAGCCTCAGCCTTCCTTTGCTCCTGGGAGTGGGGGAGCCCCTACTGTGCCCCCACATTCCCTACCAGGCTCACTGTGGATTCTTCTGTGCTTCTTGGTTTTAGAGTCTTGTTCTTTTACTCCAAAGTTGGTTTTTCATGATCATTGTTCTTAAATTAATTTGTAATCATTTGGTCATGGGAAGTGAAAGTTTGTGCGTCTGCCTACTCTGCTGCCATCTTGAAATCTATGTCCTTTTTTATGCTTACTATTTCTTTGTTTAGTTACTGCTCAGTTCATCCATTCTTTCCATAGTTCCTTGAGCATCCTTTTAACTATTGTTTTCAACTATGTATCTGGTAGATTACTTGTCTCCATTTCATTGAGTTTTAGGAAAGATTTTCCTGTTCTTTCATTTGCGGCATGTTTCTTTGTCTCCCAGTTTTAGCTCTGTATTTGTTTCTGTGTATTAGGTAGATGTGTTATGTCCCCCTGTGTTGGTATGGTGGTCTTATTTGGTAGGTGTCCCATAGGGCTCAGTGGTACATCTGCCTGGTCACCTGAGCTAAATGCTCCAGGAATGTCCATTGTGTGGGCTATGGGAGACCTCCTGTTGAGGTAAATCTCAATTGCTGTTGACCTATCCATGGGTAGGGTTACCCTCAGGCTGGCTATGAGGACTGACCTGAACCACAGTGTATAAACTGCCATGTATGTGCAAAGCCCAGTATAAAGAGAGATTTGGACAGCAGTGACTGGTATCTGCCAAGATCTCCCTTTAGGTATGCTGTTTGAAGAGCTAATTGTGTCATGCTCAGATGTGGTCTGAAGAATGCCACTGGGTGTGTTGTTTCTGAGCTTCATGGGGAGGACTATGCTGCAGGTATATGTCAAGTGATACCTATGACTGGCCCTGGAATACCTCTTTGGACTACAACATGACCCACAATGTGTGGCTGCCTCTGCTAGACCTGGGTACATGTGGGTGGGGCCAAACTGCATGTTAAAACTGGTTTCTACCAGCCCCAGGGTCAGGTCAGCAAAGTTCCTAAGGTACCACAAGATACTCTACCTGACAGCTGTCTTTTAGGCTCAGTCATTGAAAAAGCCTCTGGCTTATATGAGTTGTATGAGGTAAATCCTCAGCAAGTCACCATGTTTTAGTGTGATGAATTCTGCTGTCCTCATCCTTATGATTCCCATATCCTACACCACCACAAAGTTCCCCAGATTCCAGGTATTGTACCCCGAGATGTTTACTGAGTGGCATTAGATCCAACATTGGCATAAAATTTGAATTTGTGAACACCACTGTAAATACAATTCATCCCTAACTGGTGACTCACTGATTACCTATTTCCTATAACTCACTATATACTACATATATACTACCACAGGTTCTTTCAGGAATTTAGCCTAATTTGTAGCCAGTAGGTGGAAGCAATTCTTGGGGTGTTTTGGGCTTTTTGCTCACCTTCCCAGGCTCATTGCTGATTCCAGTTGGCATGTGGATTCAGCTTGGTCCCTCCCATGTGCACCCAAGCACAGAAGAAACAGCTACAAACTGCAGATCCCTATAGCTTCAAACAGGTAGCCTTATACAGGGGTTCCTTCGGCTATGACAGTCTCAACATATGATGTTGCAAGTTTATGAAGCTCACTACCATAAAAACTTTAAAAAAACTGAGACATGAATGTTTCAGCCTATGCCATTAGCTTCATACTTACAGACTACATGAGTGAACTAGTTTGGCTGTGTGCTTTGGAAGGATACACAGTAATGCAGTGTATGAGTGATGGCGTCCCCCAGTATGCTTACCTATGCCATTTTGGACTGTTGAAAGCACAAGTGTTCCATCTGTGTTGCTTTGTTTGGCAACTTTTTGGCCCTTACCATGGCTCCTAAACAAAAGTCAGGGTCTTCAATTCAGATGGTAATGCTCGGAAGAAGAGGAAAGATATCACAGTGGTAGTGAAATTAGACATTATAAAGAGATTAGAAGAGATAGAAACCCCAGAACCCAAGACAATTACTACCAAGGGTTTGAAAGAAGGTTTTTCTATTGTGGAAGATAGGTTGGCAAAATTTCAGGCTGAGGACCCCTGCAATGACAGATCCAGTAAGGTCTGTATACAGAGCTGTTATGGATGCCTTGCACTATTATAGGCAGATTTTGAAGAGAAGTCATCAACCTTCTAGACTACCCTGGAACAATTCTTTAAGAAGGTAGACAGGCCTGCAACAGATCCTGTACCCTCTATATCAGCCATTCTCAAGATGAAACACTTGTAGTTCAGGTAGAATGATCTCCAGCATCTCCTGCATGTTCCTTAGGTAATCCTGGAGCATCTGACCCAGTATCTACATCTTCTGTAGGTTCTCCTTCCTCTCCAGCTTCCTCCTCCCAATAGGTCACTCTCTCCCACCTTGCAACTCTCCTTCCAGTGTGCAAGCCAACCATAGTAATAAAGGTAAGAAATATTTTTACACTCATTTTTTTCTTTTACTACATTACAGTGTGCAGTACAGTTTATGTTCTTTTCTTTTTTTCTGTAACTTAGTTGTGTTTTTATGTTCTAGATTATAATTTTACAAGTGTGTTAGGATAGATAAGTGAGTTAGGGTAGGGTGTGTTTTGACTTACACTAAAATTCAGGTTATGTCACTGTCATAGGAACAGAACTGTGTCATAACCCGAGGACCCCCTGTAAATAAATTTAACTATGAACTTTAAAAATAACATGTGTTCAGAATATTATAAGACACTGAAAAATAAAATTAAAGGAGATAAAAAAATAGAATCTTATAATATGCTCATGGATAGGAAGTATTAACATCATTAAAAAGTCTATACTACCCAACAAAATCTATGGATTCAATATAATTCTTATCAAGATACTAACAGCATATTTCACAGAACTAGAATCAATAATCCAAAAATTAATATGGAACAACAACTGACCCAAATGTCACAGCAATCTTAAAAAAATAAAAACAAAGTTGGATGAATCACGTTACTGAACATCAAACTATATCAAAAGGTTGTCATAGTCAAAAGAGCATGATACTAAAAAAAAAAAAAAAGAGCATGATACTGGCATTAAAAACAACATATAGATTAATGGAACAGAATAAATATCCAGAAATAAACCCATGCCTTTATAGTCAATTAATATTTGAAAAAGTAGGCAAGAACATACAATGGGGCAAGAAAAGTCTCTTCAATAAATATAGTGAGGAAACTTGGACAGATATATTTTTAAAAATAGTGAAAGCAGACTACTTTCTTACACCATTACAAGAATAAAGTCAAAATAGATTAAAGCAGGTGTTGGGAACCGATGGCTCACGAGCCAGATGTGGCTCTTTTGATGGCTGCATCTGGCTCACAGACAAATCTTTAATAAAAAAGTAATGTTAAAAATATAAAACATTCTCATGTATTACAATCCATTCATTTCCTACCACTCACGTACATGGTTGCAGGTGGCTGGAGCCAATCACAGCCGTCCTCCGGGACAACACCAAATTTTTATTGGGTAATGCATAACGTACACGGGTTGTTGTGAGGTCAGGAAGTAAACTTCCCTCCTTTTAATCAAGTAGTCAGCTAGCTAATTACAGAAACCCTTTTGACAAAGAAGATGGCTAAAAGAAAAAATGATGAGGAGTATCATACTTTTCAGCAGGAATGAACAACGGAATTTGCCTTTGTGGAGAGAGCAGGTTCTGCAGTGTGTCTAATATGCAATGATTAAATTGCATCGATGAAACGGTCAAATATAAAGCGGCACTTCGACACACACCATATTACATTTGCATCAAAATATCTAGCGGGGACAGCAGGAAGAAAGCATGTCAAGAACTACTGTGCAGAGTGCAGGCTAGTCAGCAGCAACTCTGTGTTTGGACCAAACAAGGTGACTGAAATTCGGCTAGCTTTGCTAGTGCTTTAGCAGTTGTGAGAAATAGAAGGCCATTCACAGATGGGAAGTATGCCAAAACATTCAAGCTTGATGTTGCCAATGAACTTTTTAACGACTTTTCGGATAAAGCCAAGATAATCAAACGAATAAAAGACATGCCTCTGTCGGCAAGAACTGTTCACAATCTACCAACATGATGGCAAATCAAATTGAAGCAACTCAAGTGAAGGACATAAATGCAGCACCATTCTTTTCTCTCGCTTTGGATGAGTCAACAGACGTAAGCCATTTATCCCAGTTCAGCGTGATTGCAAGGTATGCTGTCGGTGACACACTATGTGAGGAAAGTCTTGCTGTTTTGCCTATGAAAGAGACAAGAGGGGAGGATTTATTCAAGTTTTTCACTGAGTTCGCTAAAGAAAAAACTCAACCGTTGGATAAACTTATCTCGGTGTGTACTGATGGTGCTCCGTGCATGGTGGGGAAAAACAGAGGATTCATAGTGCTTCTTCATGAACATGAAAAGAGACCCATCCTAAGTTTTCACTGCATCCTACATCAGGAGGCGCTTTATGCTCAGCTGTGTGGCAAGCAGCTTAGTGAGGAGATGTCGCTGGTTATTCTGGTGGTCTTTATTGTTGCCTGAGCTTTAAATGATCGCCAGTTTAAAACACTGCTGGATGAAGTTGGGAATAATTATTCTGGTCTGCTTCTGCATAGCAATGTGCGTTGGTTGTCAAGAGGGAAGGTGCTCAGCCGTTTCGTGGCTTGTCTGAGCAAAATCTGGACTTTTCTTGTGAACATCTGAACCAGCTCAATGTGAAAATGCAAGGCGTTGGAAACACAGTCTTATCCCTTCAAAATGCAGTGTTTTCATTTGAAGACAAGCTGGAACTCTTCATCGCCAACATTGAAACAGGTCATTTACTACACTCTGAAAAACTGGGAGAGTTTCAAGACGCATGCACAGCAAGTGACCCTGCTCAACATCTTGATCTCCAGCAGCTAGCGGGCTTCTAACATCTACTCTCCTGCAGTCATTCAAAGCATGCTTTGGAGAATTTTGGAGTGCACTTGTCCTTTTAAGTTCATCACCCATCTACACCAGTGTGCAGTGGACAGCTCCGACCTGAGTTACATCGCCGGTGTCTCTGTCAGTGATTTTGAGCTACAAGCTGATGACCTGAAGGCCTCAGACATGTGAGTGAATAGGTTCAAGTCACTGAATGAAGATTTGGGAAGACTTGCATGACAGCAAGCAGAGTTGGCGAGCAAACACAAGTGGGGAGAAATGAAAAACTTCAACCCGCGGACCAGCTGATTGTCAAAACTTGGAACACACTTCCCATCACATATCACACACTGCAGCATGTGAGTATTGCTGTACTGACAATGTTATGCATGTGAGCAGTTTTTCTCACATCTAAAAAACATTAATAACAACCTACGATCACGTTTAACAGATGGAAGTCTCAATGCCTGCATGAAGCATAACCTCACCACATATCAACCAGACTACAAAGCCATCAGCAAAACGATGCAGCACCAGAAGTCGCATTAATGGTAAGAAGTACTTTATTCATCATTGGTTAGCAACAGCATAACAACGTGTTTAAAAAGAATTCAGAAACTTATTGTACTTTAAAAGTGTTGGTCTTACATAAAATGCACACATTTACTTGTATTAGTGTTAAACATGTTGTATGGCTCTCACGGAATTACATTTTAAAATATGTGGCGTTCATGGCTCTCTCAGCCAAAAAGGTTCCCGACCCCTGGATTAAAGGCTTAAATGTAAAGCTCAAAACAATAAAATTTCTAGAAGAAAATATAGGCAGTAAATCTCTGACATTTCTCTTAGCAATAATATTTTCTGACATATCTCCTTGAGCTAGGGGGAATTAAAAAACACAAATGCACTACATCAAACTAAAAGTACTTTACACAGCAAAGGAAACCATCCATAAAAAAGGCAACCTAGCCCTGGCCGGTTGGCTCAGCGGTAGAGCGTCGGCCTAGCGTGCGGAGGACCCGGGTTCGATTCCCGGCCAGGGCACATAGGAGAAGCACCCATTTGCTTCTCCACCCCTCCGCCGCGCTTTCCTCTCTGTCTCTCTCTTCCCCTCCCGCTGCCAAGGCTCCATTGGAGCAAAGATGGCCCGGGCGCTGGGCATGGCTCTGTGGCCTCTGCCTCAGGCGCTAGAGTGGCTCTGGTCGCAACATGGCGACACCCAGGATGGGCAGAGCACCGCCCCCTGGTGGGCAGAGCGTCGCCCCTGGTGGGCGTGCCGGGTGGATCCCGGTCGGGCGCATGCGGGAGTCTGTCTGACTATCTCTCCCTGTTTCCAGCTTCAGAAAAATGAAAAAAAAAAAAAAAAAAAAAAAAAAAAAAAAAAAAGGCAACCTAATAAGTAGGATATTTGCCAATAATATATCTGATAAGGGGTTAGTATCTAAAATTTATAAAGAACATATACACCACCAACAAAACAAACAATCCAATTAAAAAGGGGGCAGAGAAACTCAATAGACACTTCTTCAAAGAGGACTGGCTGCCAATTGACGTGAAAAGATGTTCAATGTCAGTATTCATCAGAGACATGCAAATTAAAACCACAGTGGAATATGACTGCACACTTATCAGAATGGCTATCATCAATAAATCCATTAATGGTAAGTGTTGATAAGGATGTAGAGAGAAGGGAACCCTTGTTCAGTGTTGGTGGAATGCATATTGGTGCAGCAACCATGGAAAACAGAATAGAGCAGTGGTCCCCAACCTTTTTTGGGCCACAGACCAGTTTAATGTCAGAAAATATTTTTATGGACCAGCCTCTAGGGTGGGACGGATAAATACACAAAATAAAATTATGTGACCGGCATAAAAACTGTGGTATTTTTAAATATAATTGTCGAACTTACGAGACAAGCATCAAGAGTGAGTCTGAGATGGATGTAACAGAGGGAATCTGGTCATTTTTTAAAAATAAAATATCGTTCAGACTTAAATATAAATAAAATGGAAATAATGTAAGTTATTTATTCTTTCTCTGTGAACTGGTACCAAATGGCCCACGAACCAGTACACGTCTGCGGCCGGGGGTTGGGGACCACTGGTATAAAGGGTCCTCAAAAAATTAAACATGGGCTTTTGAAGATGGCAGCGGAGTAGGCGGACGCACAGACGCCCAGCTCTCAACACCAAACTGGAATACAAATCAATTCAGGAAAAATCAGCATGAAAAACCAACACTGAACTGCAAGAACAGCTCTCAAAAACCAAGGAGCAAAGAGGAAGCCACAATAATCCTGGTAAGGAGTGCCTGAATCTCCTCTGCTTACAGGAACGGAAGGGGGGGGGGGGGGTGAGGCTGAGAGCCCAGAGAGGATTTTACAGAGGAAAAAGAGCAGATACTACTGCTCACAGCCACTTACCTGGCGACCAGGGAGCAAGGTGGGTTGAAAAGACCAGCTTATCTCTCAAGTGGAAAGGACAAGGAGAGGGACAAACTGTGAGGGGCTAAGGTATGCAAGAAACGAAATAAAAAAGGTGACTCACTCGTGCTGGAAGTGGCCATAGCTGGGGGAGGGACTGAACCTTTCACAAAACAGAGCTGAAGTGCTTCTGGATCAGAGATCTCCGGACATCTATCCAGCTCCAATCAGCACAACAAGACACAGCTGAAAACAAGAAGTGGGGAGGAGGGGCAGTAACTCAGGTCTCCATGGAGATCTGAGATACACCTCCCCCTACTGAAGCTGAGAAAAAACCCTGCCCCCAGTGAGATTAGTTGGTGGAAGAGACCTTCAGCGTCTCAGGTTACACCCACAGCATTCCTGGTTACAGTTTCAAGGAAGCCCCCTGCTGAGATCAGTTAACAAGACTATCACCTGTTAAGAAAACAAACAAATCAAGACTTCAAAGCTGCCCAAATCCGAAAGTGGATTACAAATAATAGCTGATACCAACCCAAGAAGACCTAGAAATAACACAACTGAAAACTGGAGGCAGACAACACCAAGCCTAGACTCAACCAACTCTACAAATAAAACACCATTATGAGAAAACAAAGGAGTGCAACCCAAATGAAACCACAAGAGACACCTTTGAGAGATGAGCTGAGTGATATGGAAATAATCAAACTTCCAGATGCGGAGTTCAAAATAATGATTGTAAGGATGCTTAGGGATCTTAGAACAACAATGGAGGGGCAGTTTGAAAACCTAAATAAAGAAATAGCAAGTATAAAAAAGGATATTGAAATATTTAAAAAGAATCAGTCAGAGATGACAAATACAATATCAGAAATGAAGACCACAATGGAAGGAATTAAAAACAGGATGGATACAGCTGAAGATCGAATCAGCGAGTTGGAGGACAACTGGTATGAAGGAATGAAAGCAGAGAAGAAAAGAGAAAAGAGACTCAAAAAGTCAGAGGAAACACTTAGAGAGCTCTGTGACAATATGAAGAGAAATAACATCCACATCATAGGGGTTCCTGAAGAAGAAGAAAAAGAACAAGGGATAGAGACTTTGTTCAATCATATCATAACTGAAAACTTCCCTAAATTAATGCAAGAGAAACTCTCACAAGTCCAAGAAGCACAGAGAACTCCATTAAAGAGAAACCCAAAGAAACCTACACCAAGACACATCATAATTAAAATACCAAAGCTAAGCGATAAAGAGAAAATATTAAAAGCTGCAAGAGAAAAAAAAGTTATCACCTACAAAGGAGCCCCCATAAGGATGACATCTGACTTCTCAACAGAAACACTTGAGGCCAGAAGGGAATGGCAAGAAATATTCAAAGTAATGCAGAACAAGAACCTACAACCAAGACTACTTTATCCAGCAAGGCTATCATTTAAAATTGAAGGAGAAATAAAAAGCTTCCCAGACAAAAAACAACTCAAGGAATTCATTACAACCAAACCAATGCTGCAAGAAATGTTAAAGGGCCTGTTGTAAACAGATCAAAGTTGGAAAAGAATATAGCAAAAAAAGGAATACACCTTTAAAGAAGAAAATGGCAATAAACAACTACATATCAATAACAACCTTAAATGTAAATGGATTAAATGATCCAATCAAAAGACATAGGGTAGCTGTGTGGATAAGAAAACAGGACCCATACATATGTTGTCTACAAGAGACACACCTTAGAACAAAAGACACACATAGATTGAAGGTAAAAGGATGGGAAAAAACATTTCATGCAAACGGAAATGAAAAAAAAGCTGGGGTAGCAATACTTATATCAGACAAATTGGACTTTAAAACAAAGGATATAGTAAGAGATAAAGAAGGCCACTACATAATGATAAAGGGAGTAATCCAACAGGAAGATATAACTATTATAAATATCTATGCACCTAATATAGGAGCACCCAAATATATAAAACAGACTTTGATGGATTTAAAGGGCGAGATCAACAGCAATACTATAATAGTAGGGGATTCCAATACCCCACTAACATCACTAGATAGATCCTCAAGAAAGAAAATTAACAAAGAAACAGCAGACTTATTGGAAACACTAGATCAACTCGATTTAATAGATATCTTCAGATCCTTTCACCCTAAAGCAGCAGAATATACATTCTTTTCAAGTGCTCATGGTACATTCTCTAGGATAGACCACATGTTAGGGCACAAAAGTGCTCTCAACAAACTTAAGAAAACTGAAATCATATCAAGCACTTTCTCCGATCACAACGGCATGAAACTAGAAATGAATCACAGCAGAAAAGCTCAAAAATTCTCAAACACATGGAAACTAAATAGCAGGGTGTTAAATAATGAATGGATTAAGAATGAGATCAAGGAAGAAATAAAAAAATTCCTAGAAACGAATGACAATGAGCATACAACTACTCAAAATTTATGGGACACAGCGAAAGCAGTGCTGAGAGGGAAGTTCATAGCACTACAAGCACACTTTCAGAAGCTAGAAAAAGCTCAAATAAACAACTTAACCCTGCATCTAAAAGAATTAGAAAAAGAACAGCAAGTAAAGCCCAAATGTAGTAGAAGGAAGGAAATAATAAAGATCAGAGCAGAAATAAATGACATAGAGGCTAAAGAAACAATACAGAGGATCAATGAAACTAGGAGCTGGTTCTTTGAAAAGATAAACAAGATTGATGAACCTTTAAGTAGACTCACCAAGAAAAAGAGAGAGAGGACTCAAATAAATAAAATTAGAAATGAGAAAGGAGAAATAACAACTGACACAACAGAAATACAAAATATTGTAAGAAAATACTATGAAGAACTGTATGCCAAAAAACTAGACAACCTAGATGAAATGGAAAAATTCCTTGAAACATAAAATCTTCCAAAAATCAATCTGGAAGAATCAGAAAACCTAAACAGACCGATTACAACAAATGAGATCGAAACAGTTATCAAAAAACTCCCAACAAAGAAAAGTCCAGGGCCCGATGGCTTCACAACGGAATTCTACCAAATATTCAAAGAAGAACTAACTCCTATCCTTCTCAAACTATTTCAAAAAATTCAAGAGGAAGGAAGACTTCCAAGCTCTTTTTATGAGGCGAGCATAATTCTGATTCCAAAACCAGGCAAAGACAACACAAAGAAAGAAAATTATAGGCCAATATCTCTGATGAATATAGATGCTAAAATCCTCAACAAAATATTAGCAAACCAGATCGAACAATATATGGAAAAAATCATACACCATGATCAAGTAGGATTTATTCTGGGGAGGCAAGGCTGGTACAATATTCGTAAATCAATCAATGTGATTCATCACATAAACAAAAAGAAGGAGAAAACCATATGATAATTTCAATAGATGCAGAAAAAGCATTTGATAAAATCCAGCACCCATTCATGATCAAAACTCTCAGCAAAGTGGGAATACAGGGAACATACCTCAACGTGATAAAAGCCATCTATGAGAAACCCACAGCAAACATCATACTCAGTGGGAAAAAATTAAAAGCAATACCCTTAAGATCAGGAACAAGGCAGGGGTGCCCCCTTTCACCACTCTTATTTAACATAGTCCTGGAAGTCCTAGCCACAGCAATCAGACAAGAAGAAGAAATAAAAGGCATTCAATTTGGAAAAGAAGAAGTAAAACTATCATTATTTGCAGATGATATGATATTGTATATAGAAAACCCTAAAGTCTCAGTCAAAAAACTACTGGACCTGATCAATAAATTCAGCAAAGTGGCAGGATATAAAATCAATACTCAGAAATCAGAGGGATTTTTATACACCAACAATGAACAGTCAGAAAGAGAAATTAAGGAAACAATCCCCTTCACAATTACAACCAAAAAAAATAAAGTACCTAGGAGTAAACTTAACCAAGGAGACTAAAGACTTGTACTCGGAAAATTACAAAGCATTGATAAAAGAAATCAAGGAAGATACAAACAAGTGGAAGCATATACCGTGCTCATGGTTAGGAAGAATAAACATCATTAAAATGTCTATATTACCCAAAGCAATCTATAAATTCAATGCAATACCAATTAAAATACCAATGACATACTTCAAAGATATAGAACACATATTCCAAAAATTTATATGGAACCAAAAGAGGACACGAATAGCCTCAGCAATCTTAAAAAAGAAGAATAAAGTGGGAGGTATCACACTTCCTGATATCAAGTTATACTACAAGGCCGTTGTACTCAAAACAGCCTGGTACTGGCATAAGAACAGGCATATAGATCAATGGAACAGAACAGAGAACCCAGAAATAAACCCCACAGTTCTATGGACAACTGATATTTGACAAAGGAGGTAAGGAAATACAATGAAGTAAAGACAGCCTCTTTAACAAATGGTGTTGGGAAAATTGGACAGCTACCTGCAAAAAAATGAAACTAGATCACCAGCTTACACCACTCACAAAAATAAACTCAAAATGGATAAAAGACTTAAATGTAGGCCGTGAAACCATAAGCATCTTAGAAGAAAACATAGGCAGTAAGCTCTCGGACATCTCTCGGAGCAATATATTTGCTGATTTATCTCCACGGGGAAGTGAAATAAAAGACAGGATAAACAAATGGGACTATATCAAACTAAAAAGCTTTTGCACAGCTAAAGACAACAAGAACAGAATAAAAAGACAAACTACACAATGGGAGAACATATTTGACAATACGTCTGATAAGGGGTTAATAACCAAAATTTATAAAGAACTTGTAAAACTCAACACCAGGAAGACAAACAACCCAATCCAAAAATGGGCAAAAGAGATGAATAGACACTTCTCCAAAGAGGACATACAGATGGCCAATAGGCATATGAAAAAATGCTCAACATCACTAATCATTAGAGAAATGCAAATTAAAACCACAATGAGATATCACCTCACACCAGTCAGAATGGCGCTTATCAACAAAACAACACAGAATAAGTGCTGGCGAGGATGTGGAGAAAAGGGAACCCTCCTGCACTGCTGGTGGGAATGCAGACTGGTGCAGCCACAGTGGAAAACAGTATGGAGATTCCTCAAAAATCTGAAAATCGAACTGCCTTTTGACCCAGCTATCCCACTTTTGGAATATACCCCAAGGACACCATAGAACGGCTCGAAAAGGAGAAATGCACCCGCATGTTTGTGGCAGCATTGTTCACAATAGCGAAGATCTGGAAACAGCCCAAGTGTCCGTCAGAGGATGAGTGGATTAAAAAGCTTTGGTACATATATACTATGGAATACTACTCAGCCATAAGAAATGATGACATCGGATCATTTACAATAACATGGATGGACCTTGACAACATTATACGGAGTGAAATAAATCAGAAAAAAAAAAAAAAAAAAAACTAAGATGAATCCATACATAGAAGGGACATAAAAATGAGACTCAGAGACATGAACAAGAATGTGATGGCAACAGGGGCGGGAGGTTGGGGGAGGAGGGAGGGGGTGAAGAAGTAGAGAGGGGTTAGGGGAGGGGAGGGGCACAAAGAAAACCAGATAGAAGGTGACAGAAGACAATTTAACTTTGGGGGAGGGGTATACAGCGCAATCAAATGTCAAAATAATCTAGAGATATTTTCTCTCAACATATGTACCCTGATTTATCAATGTCACTGCATTAAATTTAATAAATAAAAATTAAAAAAAATTAAAAATGTAATGGCCTTATGAACCAACAATTCTACTTCTGGGTAAGTACCTGAAGAAGCTCAAAACACTTATTTGAAAAAATATGTGCACCCTTATGTTCACTGCGTTATTTACAATAGCCAAGATGTGGAAGCAACCCAAGTGCCCATCAGTAGATAAGTGTATAATAAATGGTAGTATATTACACAATGGAATATCACTCAACCATAAAAAAACATGCAAAATATTACCATTTGCAACAGCACCAACAAACCTAGAGGATATTATTCTCAGTGAAATGAACCAGAGAAATGCCAATACCATATGATTTCTCATATATGTGGAATCTAAAGAACAAAATTGAAATAGATGCATAGATTCAGAGAATAGACTGTTGGTTGCCAGAGGGAGTGGTTTGGGGAAGAGGGTGAAAGAGGTAGAGATTAGGAAGTACAAATCGGCAGTTACAAAATAGTCTCAAGAATGTAAAAGTACAGCACAGGAAACACAGTCAATAATTGTATAACTACATATGGTGCCAGGTGGGTATTGAAATATTAGTAGGAACACTTTGTAAAGTATATGTTTGTCTAACCCCTGTAGAACTGAAACCAATACAAAATAATATTGAAGGTAAGCTGATATTGAAAAATTTAAAAGAAAGAATGGTGATATCTTTTACATACCAATTCAAGTTAGTCAACATTTTGAAAATAGCTTTTTCTATATAACATCTTGATTTCATGAGTATGTCACAATTTGCCATGCCTGAAAAACATTCAATTATTTAATGTTTTATGAGACTAGTTTAACACTTACTTTTGCAAACATTTAAACACGGGGTTGGCAAGCCAAAATAACTGCTTCTTTCAAGTTCTAAGTTGCACTTTCAGGTAGACAGGGACACTTATGTATTTGACTTTTATTCAATAAATTATTTGACATCAGATTTATTAATTTATTCACAAATGCTTATTTACTTGATTCTAGGCACTAAGTAAGAGGCAGATCTCTCTGGATGTTTCCTAAATAGATCGTATCAGCTTAAAGAATGGAAAATCTTGAGAGCCACAGACAGGCCCATCTCTTAAATTTTTTAAATTCCTGTGGACTAGAAGCAGGTAGTTTTAAAAGCATATTGTATAGGCCCTGGCCGGTTGGCTCAGCGGTAGAGCATCGGCCTGGCATGCGGGGGACTCGGGTTCGATTCCCGGCCAGGGCACATAGGAGAAGCGCCCATTTGCTTCTCCACCCCCCCCCTCCTTCCTCTCTGTCTCTCTCTTCCCCTCCCGCAGCCAAGGCTCCATTGGAGCAAAGATGGCCCGGGCGCTGGGGATGGCTCCTTGGCCTCTGCCCCAGGCGCTAGAGTGGCTCTGGTCGCGGCAGAGCGACGCCCCGGAGGGGCAGAGCATCTCCCCCTGGTGGGCAGAGCGTCGCCCCCTGGTGGACAGAGCATCGCCCCCTGGTGGGCGTGCCGGGTGGATCCCGGTCGGGCGCATGCGGGAGTCTGTCTGACTGTCTCTCCCCGTTTCCAGCTTCAGAAAAATACAAAAAAAAAAAAAAAAAAAAAAAAAACAAAAAACAAAAAACAAAAAAAAAAAAAAAAAAAAGCATATTGTATAGAGCTACGGATGATACACAGCAGGTGATACTTTTGTTATCAGTCATTATATGAAATAGATACTTCAGTTGCTTCACATTGATAATACCTCCATATTTGCACATCCACATTTAATATGGTAATTCAAAGTCTGCTTCAATATTTAAATGAAGTTCTAACTTAAAACCCACTAACACCTTTTGAAAACCAGTAAGACTTTTTCTGGTAGGCAGTAAACTGAGCACATGTATTATTTCTGATAACTTCCCAATTCACACACATATGAAGTAAACATGTGTATGTGTGTATGAATAGTATATTTAAAAATAATACTTAGTCACACTTGACACCCAAGAAAAATTTTCATAATCCAGAAATAAAAATATATTTCTGAAAGAAAAGTACAAATAAAAACATATAGATGTGGCCCTGGCCGGTTGGCTCAGTGGTAGAGCGTCGGCCTGGTGTGCAGGAGTCCCAGGTTCGATTCCCAGCCAGGGCACACAGGAGAAGCGCCCATCTGCTTCTCCACCCCTCCCCCTCTCCTTCCTCTCTGTCTCTCTCTTCCCCTCCCGCAGCCAAGGCTCCATTGGAGCAAAGTTGGCCTGGGCACTGAGGATGGCTCCATGGCCTCTGCCTCAGGCGCTAGAATGGCGTTGGTTGCAACAGAGCAATGCCCCAGATGGGCAGAGCATCGCCCCCTGGTGGGCATGCCGGGTGGATCCCAGTCGGGTGCATGCGGGAGTCTGTCTGACTGCCTCCCCGTTTCCAACTTCAGAAAAATACAAAAAAAAAAAAAAACCCAAAAAACTCATATAGATGTGAGTTGGTGCTGTGCTACCACAGCATCTACATGATTGAACCCTGACACCAAAATAAGACCAGCTCTAGAAATAAACTACTCAGGTATGAAATGAAGTTAATGTGGTACAAACTTCCAGTTTTACAGTTGAAACTACCAGTTATAGAAGACTAGGTTTGAAGTGAACAAAACCTAAACTAAAACTAGAAGGTTGTCAATGCTAAAGTAAGAAGGCCAAGTCTAGATAGCTCCATAAGGACTGAGTGAGAGTTCTGTCCCATCGGACCTATGCAGATGTGCCTCAAGACTCTGGTAACTTAAGAACTACTAATTAAACAAAATGTAAAGAAAGAAATAATAAGTGTACAGTGTGTTCTCTGTTTAAACAAGTCCTTTTATTTTGTAAAAAACTAATACATTAGAAAGATCAATTTTTTTTTACTCAAAATTTTGAATTATGTACGAGACATCATTAATCAGTAAATATTCCAAACTTACTTTAATCTGTAATGACCCTTCACTTTGCTTCTCCGAAGAGTTTTTTGTCACTAGCTAAATCTGCATTTTTTTTAGTACACTGTTCTCTCATTACTTTACAATAATCCTTTGCTGTTGTACAAATCACATTTGTTATTCAGATGTATTTATGTACTTAGTGCTAGAATCTATATTGAATATTCAAATAAATCTATGGAGTTCAGCATTTAAAAGGCATATTGACATTCTGGGCATTATCCCTGGTACCAAGAGACCATTTTGACCTTAAAGAAAATTTCATGTATGAAGGAACCATGTGATTCCAAGACATGCCTTTGGTGAGCATACCCTGAAGAAAGTTCAGATAGCATTTGCAAAATCAACATTTCTACCATTTCTTATAATGCTTTCTCCATAAATTAGGAGATATAAATTGTTGTAAACTTATAAAGCATCATTAAATAAGAGAGTCTGTTTACCTCATTTGCCTACATTGGGCAGGAGACTACTAGTGCAAAAATCTGATTACTAAAGATGTAAGAATACTTTTAGTTGCTAATAAACTGCACATGAGTACTAATGATAGATATTTACTAATAACTACTATGCACAACAATGTCAATACATAGAGCTGTTTATGTCTAATCTTTCTACATTAACGAAATGTTAAAATCCTTTACATGTCTGTATAATGCAAATGTAATTTTCATGTTTCTTTCCAGATTCTTTTCTTCATGGTCTTAGTTTATTAATATTTTTATTCTCTCCTGTGAACTCTGGTGATTTATACCAAGTTGGTACCTCTATCTGCAACTATATGTTTATTGTTGAAAATTCTTACTCTCACTGTGCTATTGTACATAGTTTAAAGGTTTATAATTCAACTAATTACATTACATGGTATGTAAGAAAAGACTATATAATACAAGTTAGTGTGAAGAAGAATCTGACTGAAATTACAAAAGTTGTGATTTAGATTGCACCCCCCTCTAACCTCTGCAGGAGCTGAGGCAAGAATACTGATAAAAGTCCACATGTCATGTCAAAATAACTGACTTGTAATCCAAGTTTAGACTATGACTCAGCCTGCATTACTACTAAAGGCCAAGTTGTTCTATATTTTTTCTGATCCAAGAGCTGATTTTGTGATTTTTTTCAGCCCATTTCTCACTCCCCTACCCTATACTGGTGTTTTGGAGAACTATGTACACACACACACACACACACACACACACACACACACTCACAACATATGAGTTCAATCAGCTCTGATCCTCTGAATTAGGGGCAAGTTTGGTTGAAGATCTCTCTATCCTGAGTTTTATTTGCTCAATTGGTCCTTGAACTTTCGAAACGCACATACAAGACCAACATGGAAAAAAAAAATTTTCATGTCTGTTTGTGATCTGGATAGTCTTCGAAATACAATGCTTTCTTTTTATGAGAGAAACAAAAATATGACAAGTTTTGTAACAACAAAATATTGAATATACATATATGACATTTAAGATGATTACAGAAATGTGGAATAGAATATAGAGGTATAAAATAATTTACAGACATAGAAACTATTAAAGCATTACATCTGAAAAAGTAGGTGTATCAAAACATTTTAAACATTGTCATTTTAATTTGCAATCTGATTGAGCTGCTTGTTGGTATGCAACATGAATACATGCTGTAGTGTTGATTTTTTTAATCCAGTGTTTTAAATTTAAGTTTCACAATTATTCATGTCATGCTCCAATAACATTTTCTATGTCCCTCAATACCTCTGCATTTATTAATTTAATTTTTTCCTAAGGAAGAGTCGTTTCTTCTCTCCCCTTTTATTTATTTTCCAACTATTTATGAACTCATGAATATTCATTTTCTTTCATAGGTCATAGTCAAACACAATTTTTTTTTTGTTTTGTTGCTCAAATTGTTCTAAATTTGGCTATTAAAAGCTCTTTCAGTTTGGCTCCTGTGTGCATTCAACCAATTTCTACCCTTTTTATTTAGCAGTCCAATTTTAATTTTATTCTATTCATGCAGAAGTTACAGGTGTGGATAAATTATATTCCATGAAAAATCTGTTGATTAAAATTTTAGACTAATTTTTATAATCTAAACTACATATGATTTCAAAGCTGCTATCTCTGAGAAGTTAGAAAAAAAGAACAAATTTTATTATGTATATTTCTGTATGTTTAAACTTTTTATAACATAAATTTCAATTTTATAGTGAAAGAGACTATTTTAAGTTGAAAATAAGTATGGACTCTGGATAAAGGGCGGTCTTTTTCTTCAGTTTGACTTCTTGAATTTGACATATCTATGGGACATTTTCAAAAATACATATACAATTATATAAAAGCAACAGCCAGTAGTGAGTTTCTATTAACATTTTGGTTTCTAATTTGGAAGAGTGTTTAATTATAGAACCAGGGCTAGGAATGTTTTGCTAAGCCTAAAGCAAACTGTGGTACAAAAAGAAAGTAAATACTCAAGTGAAAGGATGGGGTACGTTGAAAGCACATATCATGGAAAATTCTACAAAATTCTAAAAAAAGTGTCAAGATTACAGAAGTCATGGAAAGAGAGAGGAGCTGTCACATATTTGGAGAAGATGACTTGAATCCTGGGCTGGGGAGAAGAAAATCAAGGGAAGAGAAAAACAGGTGTGAAAAACTGGTAAATCTGAATAAAATTAGTAGTTAATTTAATAGTATTATACCAATATTAATTTCTTAGTTTTAATGGTGTGCATGATGTTAACATTAGTTTTGGTTATGATGTAAGGTGGTAACCTTAGGGAAATTTGTGTGAAGGTGACAGGAAAATCTATATTATTTTGCAATTTTTTGGCAATTCTAAAATTAATTTAAAATAAAACATTAAGCAAATATAAATTCAGCAGTGATTTCCTCTTGACCTCTAGGATATTAAAATAGTTGTGTTTTACTTCAAAATGACTGATGACTTACCAGATATCTTGCTATTGATTTTTTAGTTTAATTCTATTATGACTGAAGAATATACTTTATATTATGTAAAGTTTTAAGATTTTTTTAATGGTTGACAATATGCTCTATTTTAGTGAAAGCTATATATTTTTCTGAAAATTTGAAAAGAATTATGTAGTCTCCTACAGCTGAATATTTTAAATGTAAATTAGGATAAGGGGGTTGACAGTGTGTTGGGTCTTCTATATTCTTAGTATTTGTCTATTTTTTTCTATTTATCATTAAGAGAAGAGTGGTAAAGTGTCCAACTATAATTTCAGATGTGTTTCTCCTTTCAGTTTTATCAGCTTCTGCTTTCACGTAATGTAAATTCTGGTTTTAGGTACTAAAACATTTAGAAATACTATATCTTCTTTATAATTTGATTCCTTTAACTTTATGCAATATTTCTTTTTATCCCTGGTTATATTTCTTTCTCTCATGCTTAGTTTGTGTAATGTTCATATAGTCATTCCAGCTTTCTCCTTTCTTCTAATTATTTACACATTTTCCCTTTTAATATTCGATGCCTTGCATAATTTTTTATGAAAGGTTTGCTATAACTCTTATTTTTGTACTTGGTATGTTACATTATACTTTCTCTGAAACTAATATAATAGTGTATACCAACTATACTTTAATAAAAATAAAATAATGCATAATAGGCAATGTTGGTTGAATGTGGATGAACAGAAGTTCTCATACACTTCTAGTGATATAGACACTTTAGAAAAATGTATGGCATTGTCTAAAGTTGAACATCACTATACTCTACAATCAAGTAAATTTTTTAAATTCCCATCCTCCATGCTCCTCCTCTTTCAAAACTATCAGTTTGTTCTTGATGTATATGGGTCTGTTTCTATTTCTTTTAATTCATTTGTTTTGTTTTGTTTTAAACTACACATATAAGTGATATCTTACGGTATTTGTCTTTCTCTGTCTGACTTATTTCACTTTGCATAATACCCTCCTGGTCCATCCATGCTTTTTCAAATTATAAGATTTAATTACTTTTTATTGCTGAATATTATCCCCAGGTGTGTGTGTATGTATCACATCTTCTTTATCCACTCATATCTCTCTCTTTCTTTTTAGTGAGATAGATAGAGAGAGACAGATGCACACATAGACAGGAAGGGAGAGAGATGAAAAGTATCAGCTCATAGTTGTGGCACCTTAGTTATTCACTGCTTTCTCATAAGTATCTTGATCAGGGGGCTTCACTCAGGCCAGTGACCTTAGGCTCAAGTCAGCGACCTTGGGCTTCAAGCCAGGACCATGGGGTTGTGTCTATGATCCCATGCTCAAATTGGTGACCCCATGCTCAAGCTGGTGGGTTTTAAACCTGGGTCCTCAGTGTCTGAGGCCAATGCTCTATCCACTGTGCTACCACCTGATTAGGCTATCCATTCATCCTAATAGACACCTAGGTTGGTTCCAAATCTGGTAATTAATAGTAAAGTTGCAATTAACATAAAGGTGCATAGATTTTTACAAATTAGGATGTGAGGGCGATTTGGCTGCGACATCTGTCACCCCATTGATCACCAGGGTTGATTCGGCTGATCTGGCAGGCTAGGCAGGTGTCCCCTTCCTCCCTCACCACTCCATGTGAGTCCCTCCTGAAGCTGCGTGCTCGAAGAGGACGACCTTCCCTGATAGAGGAGAGGACCGTTCTTTGGTCAAGGGTATACGAGTAGCTGCGCTCCCCTGCTAGAACCTCCAAACAAGTCTCAAGATTTTTACAAATTAGTTTTTTATTTATTTGGACAAATAGCAAGTAATGGAATTGCTAGATTGTGTGGAAGCTGTGATTTTCTTTTTCTTTTTTGCATAGTGACTTCAATAATTTACAGTAACACCAACAGTTTACAAGCATTCATTCTTCTCCACATCCTTCCTTGCACTTGTTATTTGTTGATTTATTGATGATAGCCATTCTGAGAGGTGTGAGTTGATATCTCAATGTGGTTGTAATATACATTTCCCTGATAATATAGCCATGGATGTTAATAATGTTATATCCCAGCATAAATGTATAAACATGTCTGGAAAAAAATATATATGTAAAATTGTTCATGACAAAAGAGTTTCCAATAGTTAAAAACTGGCAGTAAAAATAAATTCTCATTAATTGTTGAATATTTAATTAAACTATAGTATATACATATAATACTTATAATTCCACAAGTAATTTTATAAAGAGATATTATGAATGAACTATAAACATATGCAACTATACATATCAAATTTTAGATTGAAAGAAGACACATATAAGAAAATAATATTGTGCCTGACCAGGTGGTGGCACAGTGGATAGAGCATCGGACTGGGATGTGGAGGACCAGGTTCGAAACCCCCAGGTCATTGGCTTGAGCAAGGGGTCACTCAGTCTCTGTAGCCTCCAGTCAAGGCACATATGAGAAAGCAATCAATGAACAACTAAGGTGCCACAATGAAGAATTGATGTTTCTCATCTCTCTCCCTTCCTGTCTGTCCCTATCTGTTTCTCTCTGTCTGTCACAAAAAAAAGATATTGTATGATATTATTTATATAGATTTAAATAATAGACAAAATTAATACTCTTATAAGATAGATCAGTGGTCACCTATGGCTAGGGCATAAAAGCAAACAAATTGAACAGGTTATAGGTTATGAGTAATTATCTTTTTGCAATTCAGCTGTTAAAAAGTTTGTCATTTTATTATTATTTATATAGCACACCAGTCATTTATAACTTTATTTATATTTAAAACTAATAAAAGATTAGGATATTTGCACAATTTTGTGGTTAACTTTTACAATGACACAAACTATTATACTATACAAAATATATTAGAATGCATTGGGCCCCACCTGGTTGGCTCAGTGGTAGAGAGTACATGCAGCATGTGGATGTTCCAGGTTCAGTTTCCGGGCAGAAAAAGTGACCATCTGCATCTCTACTCCTCTCCCTCCTCTCTCTCTCCCTCCCCTTCCTGAAGCCATGGCTTGATTGGCTCTAGCAAGTTGGCCCTGGGCACTAAGGATGGCCTGCCTCAGGTGCTAAAAATAGCTCAGTTGCTGAGCAACCAAGCAATGCCCCAGATGGCAGAGCATCCCCCATAGGGGGCTTGCTGGGTGGATCTGATCAGGGTGTATGCACTAGTCTATCTCTCTGCCTCTCCTGCTCTCCTTAATTAAAAAAAATGTATCATTATTTTTCTTTCATATTTTTATACTAGTTAGGTTTCTTATATTTTTATGCAACACAGAGAAATATAAATTGATTATACATAGATGGGTAGATAGATAAGTTAATAGATAAGTTAATACGAATCATACATATATACCTATGTATAGGCATGCATACATAAATATGTGAACCACTGAGACAATCAGAAGCTTGAAGAATCAATTTTAGTTACATGGAGATTTTTATAGAGAAAATTATGTACCATATTTTTTAACTGATAACATATTACAAAGTTTCAGGAAATAACTGTGAATATCAAGGACCAACTGTTCTTATGTCTTTACTGTGCTATTATGTAAAATAAATTAGTTTATTTTATAACCTGTATAACTCTTTTTTTTTTCAGAGACAGAAAGAGAGTCAGAGAGAGGGATAGACAAGGACAGACAGACAGGAACGGAGAGATGAGAAGCATCAATCATTAGTTTTTCGTTGCGTATTGCAACACTTAGTTGTTCATTGTTTGTTTCTTCATATGTGCCTTGACTGCGGGCCTTCAGCAGACTGAATAATCCCTTGCTCAAGTCAGCGACCTTGGGTCCAAGCTGGTAAGCTTTTGCTCAAACCAGATGAGCCTGCGCTCAAGCTGGTGACCTCGGGGTCTCAAACTTGGGTCCTCGGCATCCCAGTCTGACACTCTATCCACTGCGCCACCGCCTGGTCAGGTACCTGTATAACTCTTAAAATACATTATACACATTTTATTATTTTATTTTATACATATATATTTAAGTATATATGTTTGAGAATGTGGTTATTAAGCTAGTAACCTTTTAAAAACAAAAAAATGCCTGTATATGATAACAGCACTACTACTGGATAGGCATTGGCAAAAAATTAGAACATAAAAATAATATATATAAAGCTGATATATTTCTAATAAGCCTCAAATACTAAGGAAACCTTTATTCCAAGTGTGGTCTTGTACGTAGTCAAAGTTCTAAGAATGACCCCCAATGACCCTTAAGAATAAGTGAGATTTGTGAATATGAAAAAATACCATTCCCGTGGTTATACTGTGTTATGAAGAGAGGGGACATTAAAATGAAGAGAGTATCTAGCTGGACCTAATCTAATCACTGAAGCCTTTTATTTTTATTTATTTTTAATTTATTTATATATTTATTCAGTTTACAGAAGAGAGAGAGAGAGAGAGAAGAGGGGTTAGAAGCAGGAAGCATCAACTCCCACACATGCCTTGACCAGGCAAGCCCAGGGTTTTGAACCAGGGACCTCAGCATTCCAGGTCGATGCTTGATCCACTGTGCCACCACAGGTCAGGCATGAAGCCTTTTAGAAGACAGTTTTTCTTAGGTGATAGCAGAGTAGAGGAAGGCAGAAAAATAACAGAAATTTAAAATATAAGAAAGATTAAATGAAACATTACAGGTTTAAAATGGGTCACATGAGAAGGAATGTAGATAGCTTCTAGAAGTAGACAGCAGCCTGTAGCTGATGCTGACAGCAAGCAAGAAAACAGAGGCATCAAAATTATAGCCATAGGGAACTGAATTTGCCAACTGGAATGTCACTTGAAAAGAGGTTCCTCCCGAGGCCTCTAGATAAGAGCTGGACCTAGTCAACAAATTCAACTTAGCCTGTGAGATGCTGAGTAGAAGATCCAGTTTAAATTGCCTGAGATCCTGAACTACAGAATTATGAGATTTTAAGAGTGTTTTGTTATATATCACTAAGTTTGTGGTAATATTTATGTAGCAATAGAAAAATAGGACAGGTTTATTATTAAAAAAAAGATCATTAACTCTCTGAGATCTTAATAGATAACACATATTTAGTGAAGAAAGACAATAAGATATTAATTCAAAAGGTCATCATGCAGAAGGCAGGCATCGTTGGCTGCCCTGTTATGATTTAAATCTTATACCACATGCGGATAGAGAAAATGCATTGGGTATAAATACTTTCATAAATCAGGTATATATTGATATTATAAAATTCTATACTATATATTATAGATTTAACAATCATATTTCACACATTATGTCAGCACTGCAGAAAAACTACAGCATCAGTAGTGTTAAGTTAGTACATAGTGAATGAAGCATTTAGTTCAGAGAAATCTAAATCCCTAAATCATTTTATGGAAGCCCCTGTATCCTAACCCCACTAAAACATGCCATGGCTTGACACATGAAAAAAAAAAAAACTTTCATTAAGAAAATCCACTAAGATTTTTGTAGTTTATCTCTAACAGTAGCTAAAGTTTAATAAATCTATTTCTAAACAGAGTTAGATAATGGCAATGTGTCAAATACTACTCAGTAGAGTATTTATTTTCATCTGTTAGTGAGGTACAGTGGTGAGTGAACCAAAACTTATCTAACTCAGATTAATAAGTAGATAATTTTAATAAAAACCTAACCTTCTTTAAAATCTTGTATCTGTGAGCAACCCATAAAGTTAAGATAGAAAAAGGTAATGTCAATTAATGCAAAAGATTTAACAAGAGACACATAAATGTCAAGGATAACAACTGATTTTAACACATAAATACTGAGATTTATCCTTTCGTCATGTGTAACACAGGAGGTCCAAACCCCAATTGGTCTGGTGTTGTTGCAGTATCCTAAAGAAACAAGGAAGACCAGATGGAGTGGACAAAGCCTTTATTACTACAGACAGGGGCAGCACCAATGGCAGCCAGTAGGTAAAAGCTCCACAGTCCACTGAGAGGGGCCACAGTATTAATAGCTAAACCCTGGGCAATTGCTCAAGAGAAACTCTTTGTTTACAGGCAAGCAAGCAGGTGAGCAGGGTGTAGAAGGGAAGCATATGCACCATTCTGTGCTGTCTCTCCTTGATAACATCTGGTGACTCAGTTCCACTGTAGACAAACCTTACTTACAATTCTACTACTCTCTGTCTCATGGCCTGCGACCAGGATCCGTGACCACAGAGGCAGGAAATGCTATATCCAGCATCAAAACCTACAGTCATATCAGTTAAAAAATTAAAACTATATGAAAAATTGAAATAAGTATGTTGTAGATGTTAAATCAATGGATTACTGGTATTTTTAAACTACTAGCAGTTATTTAGTTAGTAATAATGAGTGCAGTGAATACCAGTCTCAGACCAACTATTAAAGGCTAGTAAAACACAAGTATAATAAAAGTGGATCCTCTGGCTCTTCCCCTTTAACTACTGGTGCTCTTGATTTCTTTATGATGTCACCTGTCAACATCACTGTAATTTCAACTTACAGTGCTTAGTCCTGGCAAATCACAGGTGGGAAACATGTCTGTACCAAGATTGTAAGTCTTCTTTTCAAATTGTATGTTTTAAAATAAGTGAAATGTTCTAGTTAGCTTTACAGTTATTCTCTTTAGTGTAAAATGATGTGTGTTACCTTATTATCATACCTTGATAAACAAGATAGAACGTGTTTAGCACACACGTTCTCAAGCAACATTACAGGTTGTTTGGATCCAAGATAACTAATTCCTTCATTTCAGTAAAATATAAACATGGCTTTAGATAATATTTTTTCAATATGATTCTTACTCCATTATTTTTTCATATTGTATATATTTTGGGACATAAAAATAAAATAATTCACGGTTCTCATTCAGGCTACAATCACAAATGACTCCTTAGGGATCATTTGGAAATTTATGGGAAAATTATGGGATTTATGAAAAAATATCAGTGATTGAAAAGTACTACTAACCTTTAGAAAGGATGGGTCAAGGGTACCAAAACTTTTCATAAAGTGGGGCAGCCCAACAGAAAGAAGACTAACTAAATGCAAATTGTATCCCCCTTGCGAAATACTGAGCATACAAAAGTCGTTTCAATAAAAGAAAGATAATCCATATTGGGAAGCTGGAAGTAAACCTTTCAATTATGTGGGTTTTTTGTTGTTATTTGTTTTTTTAATTTTTACTGTGAAGACATGAGATAAAGGCAAAGGCATGAAACTATAAAATATAAAGAAAAAAGATTATACTTTCAGGAATCATTTCTATAGGTCGTTATAGAGGAAAGTATAACTGGGTTTTCTTTGGATAGTAATGTTAATGGGAAGATTAAACACAAATCTTGAAAATAAATACAAATAAAGAAAACAGGCTTCCCTAGGCACTGTTGCCTACTTCATTATAACACAAAGAACATACTTCAGTAAAAGGTCTGAAAGTATTTGCCATGATTACTTTAGAAGCTATGTGAATTGTTGACTATTACAAAGTAATCTATGTTCAGGCATATAATATGACAGAATTAACTATTGTAATTACTTTAAAATATTTAAGCACAGTAAAATATTGATGTCATTACTATTACCATGAGCATTGCATGGCTTTCAAAGAACTTCACCAAAGTAGTTAAAAACTTATTTTTGGTTTTATAACTATTTTTTTAATTAGCTTTTTAAAAATTTATTAGAGTAACAAGAGTTACCATAATTATACAGGTTTCAGGTGCCCAATTCTACAACATGTCTCTGTACATGGTACTGTGTGTTCACCTCCCTAAGTCCAGTCTTCATCCATCACCATACCCTCCTCTACCTCTCCTGCTCCTCATAATCACCACACTGTTTTTATGCTGTTTTCTGGTGTAATCCCCAAACACTAGTACGTTGTACAAGGAAAGTGTGGTTGAATTCATAATCAAATGGCCTGATTGTTGGCAAATGAAGCACACACAAAATCCTTAATAAAATTTCTTATTTCATTGGGTTCAAGTGGCAACTTCCAATTCATTTAATAGAAAGGCTGAGATGCAGAAAATAATTTTCTTTTTCTTTTTTGTGTGTGACAGAGACAGAGAGAGACAGAGAGAGAGGCAGATAAAGATAGATAGACATGAATGAAGAGAGATGAGAAGCATCAATTCTTTGCTGCGGCACCTTACTTGTTCATTGATTGTTTTCTCATACGTGCTTTGACTAGGGGGCTACAGCAGACCAAGTGACCCCTTGCTTAAGCCAGCGACCTTGGGCTCAAGCTGGTGAGCCTTGCTTAAACCAGATGAGCCTGTGCTCAAGTCAGCAACCTTGGGGTCTCTAACCTGGGTCCTCCGTGTCCCAGTCTGATGCTCTATCCACTGCGCCACTGCCTGGTCAGGAGGAAAATAATTTTCTTCTTTGTCTCTCCTCTGAATTCTTCTAACATGGACAGGACTTTGTCTTAAGTTTAGACTTACATGTCTGTGCCATGGTTACATACTTATAGTTAATAAAGAAAATTTTTTTGTTGAGCTCAGATTTCCCCCTCTCTACATATTCCACTTTCATAATGTTATTCGTCCAAACCTCAACACCCCACTCAAGAATTTCACTTCTTCTTGCCTGTGCCTCTACTTTAGGTTGTGTCAGTTAACTCAATCCTTTCATTTCTAATATTCAATAGTAGGTCTAGACTTCTGAAGGAATTGGAAAAGGTTTTCATAAAGAATTTGGATCAGAAGTGGAGAGAAACTTTTTAAACTTCCAGTGTTAGCTTCCAGATCTCATATCCACTATATATTTTATCTTCTCCTTTGAATTACTTTAATAAGGACCTGTCTTACTATCTTTGCCTAGGGATTCACCTTGATATAGGATGTTTATCAGCCCTGGCACTATCGTCACTATAGGCAGGATAACTCTTCATTGCAGTTGAGAACTGGGTGTGGGGTTCTCCTGTACATTGTATGCTGTTTAGCAGCATCCCTAGTCTGTGCCTACTAGATTCCAATATCAGCACACAAGTGCACATGAACATGTGCAAATGCAAAATTGTGATAACCAAAAATATCTCAGACATTGTAGAATGTTCCCTGGAGAAGAAAATTCAAAATAAATCTAAGTTGAGAAACATTGCTCTAGAAAATGTTAGAAAACAACAGAAAATCTCACCATATCATATAGTCAGCTCTCAGCAAGACAATAACAATGTGGCAGTTGACCTTTGCCTTTACATAGAGACCTCTCTAGCAAATATAAGAAGACTGACTTAGTGTCCATCAGTCCTTAGAATACTTTCTGCCAATATCTTTACAACTTTATTTGCCACACACTTGATGCAGAATCCAAAAATCCAAAGCCTGCTGGCTGGAAATCTTGGGATATTCACAGATAAAGATTGTGGGCATTTAAAATGAAACTAGATAATATCACATTAATAAGAGCCCTTGTCCTTTGAATTTATTATACATTTTAAAAAGATATTGAGAGAAACAGTTAAATGCAAGAGTAAACACAAATATATTTTGTACTTAGATTGATATTTTTCAGACTAAAAATAAGAACAAAAACAACACTTGGTGGTTAAGCATTTACACTTTCAAAAAAAAATCTTTTTTTGCCCTACCAGGCGGTGGCGCAGTGGATAGAGAGATCATTGAACTAGGATGCCAAGGACCAAGGTTTGAGACCCAGAGGTTGCCAGATTGAGCACGGGCTCATCTGGCTTGAGCAAAAAGCTCACCAGCTTGGACCCAAGTCGCTGGCTCGAGCAAGGGGTTACTCGGTCTGCTGAAGGCCCGCGGTTAAGGCACATATGAGAAAGCAATCAGTGAACAACTAAGCTGTCGCAATGAAAAACTGATGATGGATGCTTCTCATCTCTCTTCGTTCCTGTCTATCCCTCTCTCTGACTCTCTCTCTGTACCTGTAAAAAAAATAAATAAAATTTTCATTGGTAATTCAGAAATAGGTTTTCCATCTAAATAATAAAGTTCCCAATGTCTCATACTCTGGGATCTCAACTTTCTACATAGAAAAACCAAAACCTAGCTTCCTTTCCTAAATCACAAACACAATGTATTTTAGAAAGCTGACAATGAATACCTTCATTACTTAAAAAAAGCTCACAGATACTGAGGCATCTTGAAATGAATGAATGTGTGGACCTGGCATTCCAGCCATGTGGCTTATGTAAGACATTTCATTTTGGTAAAGATGAAGTATTAGCTTGTTTCTTTATCTATGTCCAGAGACATTAATTCAAGAATTAGTAGTATTGAACAATCTTTTGACATATTGTTGTATTTTTTTCTTCTTTTTAGAGTAATTAATTAAGTTAGACCATTGTCAAAGTCATGAGGGACTTTTTTTTTTTTTTTTGTATTTTTCTGAAGCTGGAAACAGGGAGAGACAGTCAGACAGACTCCCGCATGCGCCCGACCAGGATCCACCCGGCACGCCCACCAGGGGCAACACTCTGCCCACCAGGGGGCGATGCTCTGCCCCTCCAGGGCGTTGCTCTGACACGACCAGAGCCACCCCAGCGCCTGGGGCAGAGGCCAAGGAGCCATCCCCAGCGCCCAGGCCATCCCTGCTCCAATGGAGCCTCGGCTGCGGGAGGGGAAGAGAGAGACAGAGAGGAAGGAGGGGGGGGGTGGAGAAGCAAATGGGCGCCTCTCCTATGTGCCCTGGCCGGAACTGAACCCGGGTCCCCCGCACGCCAGGCCAACGCTCCACCACTGAGCCAACCGGCCAGGGCCAGAGGGACTTATTTTTAAAGGATGGAAATAAATACACATTCATATAAAAATGATTTCAACATAAAAAAAATAATAAAAGATACACTAACAATTTTTTAAAAGAAACTTCAAAAATCGAATCTATACGCATCTGGTCTGGAAAATGCCCTGAATGTCTCAGAGAAGCAAAGGAGAGATGCTGTCACCAGCATCAGTCTTAATATTGGTAATTTGTATTTTTCTAATCCTCCATCAGTTTTTCTAGGACTTAATCAATTTTAATAATCCTTTAAAAATTTTTAGAATTTTAAATTTGTTCTAATTTTGTTTTTTGTTTCATTCATTTTGGCTTATAGCATTGTAATTTCTCACCATTAACTTTAGTTTAATATTTCCCTAATTTTAAAGCAGATCTAAAATATCAATTTTAAACTTTTTTTATAATATAATTATATAAGAAATTAAAGTATACATAGTATTCCACATTATTTAATATATTCTTGTTCAGTTGCTTTTTTTTTATAAGCATGCATTATGATTTCTCCTTGACTTCTGGTTATTTAGAAGAAACTGTTAACTTTTCAAATATTTGTGTTCTTCCATGACAATGAGTTGGTTCAGACTCCTGAAGACTCTATGAATGAGTGATGTCCATAATGTCCTGCTCAGATTCTATGGACTCACCCCTGTGGCTTCTCTTCTACAGCCCATCTATCACATATTTGGTCTTCCTTTTTTCTTGCTGCCTTCTCTTTTTCCCAGCATTACTGCCTTTTCCAAAGAACCCAGCCTTCTCAGGATGTGCCTGGAGTAGCACAGGTCAGTTTTGTCATTTTTACCTCCAGCAATGTTTCAGGCTTATTTTGCTCTAGGACTCACTTGCTTGTCTTTCTGGCAGTCCAAGTATTTGTACAGCTATCCTCCAACCTCATATTTCAAATGAATCAAATTTCCTTATCAGACTTCTTCACTGTCCAATTTCTGTATATTTTATATATAATTTTGTTATTAATTTTTAACTCATTTGTTTGGTGTTCAAAGCATATGACCTAGAGATTATAAAAATTAATAGATCATACCTATGTAATATTTTTTAAATCACAAATTTAATAATATTGTTTTACAAACTTGAAATATTTTTAAGAGCATTTAGAACAGAGAAGTTCCTAACCATGGTAAAGATCAAAATTTTTTCAGCAGTGTATAAATATACATTGGTTAGATTCAAACCTATAGATTTGGATATAGTTGGGCAAGTAATTTTAATGAATATCTTCAGATGAAACACACACACAGACACCAGACCAGATAATTAGTTAACACATCTTACATTTTATTCAAGATTTCATTTAAAATATTTATAGATTGACAAATTTTAAAATTTTTCCAGGTTTTGTTTTGGAGACTAGAACTTTAATGTAGTTATCAAGATACCTTTCTAAAATGCAATTTATTATTAATATAAATATTTATGTAATGTCAAAATTAGTAAACACTGGGTAAGCATGTGTATTTGTAGTTGTGAGTATGTATAAGACCACACTCACTCATGATCAACAGTGACTCCATTTTTGTGCTATAATGGGAAGATGTAGAATAATATTTCTCTAATAAATTATAATATTTGTCTCCATTACAAATATACTTATTAAACTATATAACTCTCCTTTGTGGAGACCAATATATTCATATAGTACTATAACAAATGGAAACTTACAAAAGGAAAATACTTTACAATATAATTTTATTTCTCATATTTTCTTAGAGAACAAAAGAAAATTCAAAATCCAGGTCAATACTGTAGTGTACACTGACTCATTCATACACATACACACACACACATTCATAGACACACACATATGCCATTGAATAATCTAAACTTAGTTAAATACTGTTTTCAAAGTGGTCTCAATTAAAATTCAATTGCAAGGACGCTTTTGGAGCATGAGGCCAGGGAATAAATTCAATAATAGTTTCAAAATTCTTAAAAAGTCTGTATTCTAGATATGGAAAGTTGATAACGTTTCTTAATTATGCTTTATTCCTGTTGTTTTAGCTCTGCTGAAGTTTGTTCTAGAGACAAACATAAATTCATCTGTGTTTTTCTGAGAGCAAGTAGTCTCACATACTAGAGATTGGAGAACACAAAGTTGGTGTGGCAAGTGCTTAGGCATAAGAACAATCATTAAACAGAGTGATTTTTGTATAAACTAATTGAAATCTTTCCCTCTTATTTTAATAGCCAAAAACTAAACTTGGGAACATATGATAATTACATTCCAGGTAAGAAAGAGTTCAATATAGATATTTTAAAAACATGACTAATTTTAGGAATAAGTAATTATTCTCCATTCAAGTGATAAAGCAATAGCTCTCATGGAAATGATTAAAAATCAACTTTTTATTTTCCATGGCACCTTTTTCATAGGCTCAGTAAACACCTAAAGATATTGTGTTTTCTAAATCCAAAGAAGATTATGCAAATATGTATATATAGGTGGGCAGATTTACATGTTAGAAATCATTTAATCAGATAATCTTACAATTAAAAAGCATAGACAATTGCATAAACAAGTTTTCACCTATGTTAGAAATATATACACACACACACACACACACACACACACACACACTAAATTCATGATAGAATCTACTAGGGTTAAAATTGGCCAAAATAATCTTTAGTTGACAAGGTCAGTCAATCTTGTGTTGGACGATTTTATGCACCAATTGATTTTCCCTTGTATGTTGATCTTAAATATGCCTTACATTCTGTATGCTTTTTCACTTATCCTGCTTCTGTCTTTAGGAGATTCATAGGACAATTCTATTTTCACTTACACACACTATTACTGCACATATTCAAATACAGTGAGGCTATCTCTCTTACTTTTCTCATTGATAAAATGTCTTTACTATTTCTATTATAGTTTGCAGGTAACTTTATTTCTTTAGTCAAAATTCTTTTTTTATTTTTATTTATTGTTTTATTTTAATGAGAGGAGGGGAAGCAGAGAGACAGACTCCAGCATGCGCCCCGACCAGGATCCCCCTGACAAGCCCACTAGGGGACTATTCGCTGTCCATCTGGGGCCATTGCTCCATTGCTCAACACTCAAGCCATTTTTTTAGTACTTGAGGTGAAGGGCATGGAAACATCCTCAGAGCCTGAGGCCAAATCACTTGAACCCATCAAGCCATAGCTGCAGGAAGGAGGGGGGGGGGGAGAGAGAGAGAGAGAAAGAGAAAGAGAGAGAGAGAGAGAGAAGGGAGAGGGCAAGGGATGGAGAAGCAGATTGTCTCTTCTCCTGTGTGTCCTGACAGGGAATCGAACCAGGGACATACACATGCTGGGCCAACGCTCTACCACTGAGCCAACTGGCCAGAGTCTCAAAATTCTGTAGGTACTTTTTATTTGTTAATTTATTTATTAATGTGCCACCTATGACAATGTAGTTCTTGGGTATATAACATTTAATTTTGAAACTTGGAAAATGATTACTAAGAAGATCTAAAGCAGCAATTTTCAACCTTTATTTATCTCATGGCACACATACTAATTACCTAAATTCTGCCGCACACCAAAAATATATTTTTTGCTGATTTGACCAAAAAAAAGGTAAAATTTGATTTATTCACACTAGGCAACTATTGTTGTTTTGGCTGTTGTCATTTTTTTAACTTGATGATTTAAGGGAAACGAGGTCAGTACCCCTAACTAAATAGTCAGGTATTGCATATTTTAAAAATTCTTGCAGTACAACAGTGTGCCACGGCACACTGGTTGAAAATTGCTGAAGCATCAGCATTTAGATTCAATCATATATTAACTGAATATTTTATAACAGGCACTTCACTAATTACTTTGAAGGCTACAGAAGTAGTTACCATATTTTCTATTCTCAGAATTGTATTGTAACCAAAGAGTATAAAACAAAAATCTAGACTGGATTAGATGGAAAGACTAAAAGGAAGCAGTAAAATGGTTTGTTTCCATTGGTCTTACAGACTATATTAATTTCAAAATCACTACTTTATATTATTTTCTGTAAATGTGGGAAAAATAGAAAAATCCATTTTTACTTTTTCATATTTATAGTGGAGAATTTCAAACATTACCAAATAAATGAAGACATAATTTTTAATCATTTGTTTATTCATTTACATGAAATGTAATACCCTATTGCCTAGTAGTTTTGATAAAATGCTATTTACTCTGAAGTATACGTTTAATGTTTTCTTATTTTAGTCAATGAATTAAGCAACAAATCATGGAATCAGCAACACTTTTCCCTGGCATTTCCCAAACCACAGCGACCAGGAACAAAAACAAGATCAAGACCTTCCCAACTACGAGATAACACAGCTCCAGTGTGTATTAAAAATATCATAATATTTTTACTAGTAATTAACATATGGAATTATATGTAGTCATATGCATTATAGTCTATCACCAAACAATGAGATTTCTGTGATAAAGGATATATTTTATGTCTTTGTATTCCAATGTGACTCTTGTACACCTAGAATGAGGCTAAATATAAACTGAATTTTCCATTTCAATTAAGGTTTTTAATTGAAAAACCTCACATAAGGTTTTTTAATGTCATTTTTTAAAAAATAAGTACGAAGTTGGGAGGCAGAGAGACAGACTCCTGCATGTGACTCAACTGTGATCCATCAGGCAAGACCCCTCTTGTGATGCTCTGCCCATCTGTGGCTGCTACTCCACTGCTTGGCAACAGAGCTAATTTAGCACTGAGCTGAGGCCATGGTGCCATCCTCAGTGAACAACAGGGCCAACTTGGAATCATTTGAGCCATGGCTGTGGGAAAGGAAGAGAAAGAGAGAAGGAGGAAGGGGAGGCGGGAGAAGCAGATGGTAGCTTCTCCTGTGTGCCCTGACCAAGAATTGAACCTGGGACTTCCACACACACGGCCAACTTTCTACCACTGAGCCAACCAGCCAATGCTTTAAATGTCATATTAAATAGTACACTTAAAGGTAATTCAAGTTCTACTATTTGGAGAAAGTGGAAATATTTTATTTTCATTTCAATGTATAAAAATTTCCTCCTTATTTCATATTAACTACTATTTGTTTATTAAATATGAAATTATAAAAAATATGTATCCAAAAGCCCAGAAATATGTAAATACTAATGCTACAGTTAGTATGAACAATCGAAAAATATTACCCAGCTGGAGAAACTCCCACACTGAAATCATTATACTCTGATGAAATTTCAATGCTTCCTCTTTTCCTGTAATACAGAATTCAGTGTTCTGAATTTTTGAAGATAAATATTTTCCACGGTATCCTGAGTCATTATGGGATATAAAAATGTTGAAATAAAAGTTTTCACAAGATAAATGTATCAATAAATCATTTATTTTAGGAAACGTATCCAATCTATAGTGACTCCAGTTTCTCTGTCTCCTCATAATTTGCTTTTCTTTCTTTATTCAATTTGTTTTCCCACTGTTTTTAAACATCCTTTCCAAAATTTGCTATTTTCGCAATTAAACATTTGAAAATATTTGGTTATAATTTGAAAACAAAACGCAACATTCTGCACAAATTAATGTGCAGTGGACATTTTATAACAGGCACTGCACTAATCACTTGAAGGATACAGAAGTAGTTACCATATTTTCTGTTCTTAGTAGAATTGTATTGCAACCAAGAGTATAAAGTGAAAATCAAGACTAGTTTAGATAAAAAGATTAAAAGGAACCAATAAAATGGCTATATTTATAGTTTTCATTGTTGCAGTTTCGTATCTGATAATACTCATTTTATATCTTGCTATATACGAGGAGTTTCAGGCTTTTACTTTTAACCACAGTTAGCATTGTAAATTCCAGAGACCTTGAATGTAACAATAGGGACCAGGACTGCCTGAACTCAAAACTATTGGATATTACAAAATAATTAGTTTCTGAGTTAGCCTCAAAATGGAAGCTACACAAGATATTTGAAGAATTTCAAAACTACAGAGTCATAGAAAAACCAAGAGGATACCAAGATGGCAGCAGAGTAAGCAGATGCACAAACTCTCAGATCACACCACCAATCTGGATTACAAATTAATTTAGGAACAATCAGCATGAAAACCAACTTTGGACTACAAGAATAGGTCTCAAAAACCAAGGAGCAACGAAGAAGACACACCGAGCCTGGTAGGGAATGCGGGGCACAGTAGGCGCTCCCTTGTTTCCAGGAGTGAAGGGGGGGTGAGGCTGAGACCCAGAAGGGCTCTCATTACAAAGAGAAGAGCAAAAAATATCACTCAGAACCACTTGCCTGGGGACCTGGGAATGAGGTATGCTGAGAGGGCTGGCTTATCTTCCAAAAAAAAAAAAGTGGAGAGAAAGAGACAGACAGTCAGGGGCAGAGGAATGTATGGGATGACCTGAGAAGCTGACTCATTCAGTGAAGAGATGGCTATAGCTTGGGGAGGGGTTGACCTCTCCACACATTATAAGCCTAAAATGGTTCTGGGTGACCCACCTGCAGAAAGCTCTCCAGCTCCAATCAGCACAAGACACAGATAAAAACAGAAAGTGGAGAGGGGGGCAGTAACTCAGGTCTCCATGGAGATCTGAGATACACATCCCCTTACTGAAGTGGAGAAAGCACCCCGCCTCTGAGAGAAGATGGGAGATCAAGCCTTCAGAGTCTCAGGTTACACCGACTGCATTCCTGGATACAGTATCAAATAAGCCCCTGATGAAATCAGTAAACAAGATTACCACCGAGTTAAGAAAATTGAGAAGGAAACAAACAAATCAAGACTCCAAAGCAGCTCTATCAGGTAAGGTGATCACAACTGGAAGAAGCCTGTAAGTCATACAGAGAATAATAGGTAGGCAGAGAAGCTTAAGTCATATGCTTCAACAAAATAAGTCCTCAGAAAAAGTCCTGGATGAATCAGAAGTAATCAAATTACCAGATGCAGAGTAAAAAATAGTGATTGTTAGGATGCTTAAGGATCTCAAAGCTACAATGGATGGACTTAATGAACACCTTAAAAAGAAATTGTAAGTATCAAAAAGCACAAGGAAATCATAATGAAGAACCAGACAGAAATGACAAACACAATATCAGAAATGAAGACTACACTAGAAGAAATTAAAAGCAGGCTGGATAAAGCAGAGGATCAAATCAGCGACTTAGAGGACAAGATAAGTGAAAACACAGAAGCAGAAAAGCAAAAAGAAAAGAGGATCAAAAAGCCTGAAGAAACCCTAAGAGAGCTCTGTGACAACATGAAGAGAAACAATATCCACATAATAGGGGTTTCTGAAGGAGAAGAGAAAGAACAAGGACTAGAGAAGCTCTTTGAAGAAATTATAGATAAAAAAATTTCCCTAAATTGATGCAGGAAAGAGTCACACAAGTTCAAGAAGCAGAGAGAACCCCATTAAAAAAAACTCTAAAGAGACCCACACCAAGAAGTATTATAATCAAAATACCAAAGCTAAGAGATAAAGAAAAAATATTAAAAGATGTAAGAGAAATATTCAAAGTAATGCAGAATAATAATATATAACCAAGATTTCTTTATCCAGCAAGACTGTCATTTAAAATTAAAGGAAAAATAAAAAGCTTCCCAAACAAAAGAAAACTCAAGAAATTTGTTACACTCAAACCAATGCTACAAAAAATGTTAAGGGGCCTACTGTAGACATAAAAGTGGGGGAAAATGAAAGATATATATATATATATATATGAATACAGATTAAAAAATAGAAATAAACAACTGTATATCAATAACCTAAAATGTACATGGGTTAAATGCTCCAATCAAAAGACATGGGGTAACTGAATGGATAAAAAAACAGGACCAGTACATTTACTGTCTACAGGAGACCCACCTCAAAACAAAAGATACACATAGACTGAAAGTAAAAGGATGGAAAAAATATTTTATACAAATGCAAATGCAAATGAAAAGAAGCTGGGATAGCAATACTTATATCTGACAAAATAGACTTTAAAACAAAGAGTATAGTAAAGGATAAAGAAGGTCACTACATAATGATAAAGGGAGAAATCCAACAGGAAGAGATAACCATTAAAATATCTATGCACCTAATATAGGAGCACCTAAATATTTATGTATAAAGCAGATTTTTTTTTTTTTTTTTTACAGAGACAGAGAGAGAGTCAGAGAGAGGGATAGATAGGGACAGACAATAATGAAGAGAGATGAGAAGCATCAATCATTAGTTTTTCGTTGCGACACCTTAGTTGTTCATTGATTGCTTTCTCATTGTGCTTTGTGGGGCTACAGCAGACCGAATAACCCCTTGCTCGAGCCAGTAACTTTGGGTCCAAGCTGGTGAGCTTTGCTCAAACCAGATGAGCCCATGTTCAAGCTGGCAACCTCAGGTTCTCAAACCTGAGTCCTCTGCATCCAGTCTGACACTCCATTCACTGTGCCACTGCCTATAAAGCAGATTTTGATGGACATTAAGGGGGAGACCAACAGCAATACTATAATAGTAGGGGATTTCAATACCCCACGAAAATCAATGGATAGATCCTCAAGAAAGAAAATTAACAAAGAAACAGTAGTATTAAGGGACACAACATGATAAAGGCCATCTATGACAGGCCCACAGCCAACATCATACTCAATGGGCAGAAGTTAAAAGCAATCCCCTTAAGATCAGGGAACAAGGCAGGGGTGCCCCCTTTCACCACTCTTATTCAATATAGTTCTGGAAGTACTAGCCACAGCAATCAGACAAGAAGAAGAAATAAAAGGCATCCAAATTGGAAAAGAAGATGTAAAACTATCATTATTTGCTGATGATATGATACTGTACATAGAACCTAAAGTTGCAGTTAAAAATCTACTGGACCTGATAAAGCAGGGTTCAGAACCATGAACACCACATATTTTAAAATGTAATTCTGTGAGAGACATACAATATGTTTAACACTAAATACAAGTAAATGTGTGCATTTTATGTAAGACAAACACTTTTAAAGTACAATAAATCTCTGAATTCTTTTTTATAACGTTGTTATGCTGTTGCTAACCAATGACAAATAAAGTACTTCTTATCATTAATGCAACTTCTGGTGCTGCATGGTTTTGCTGATGGCTTTATAGTCTGGTTGATACGTTAAGCTTCATGCAGGCGTTGAGACGTCCGTCCTTCATTAAACGTGATTGTAGGTTGGTCTTAACATTCTTTAGATGTGAGAAAGACTGGTCACATGCATACATAGAGCCAAACATTGTCAGAACAGCAATACTCACATGCTGCAGTGTGTAGTATGTGATGGGAAGCGCGTTCCAAGTTTTGACAATCAGCTGGTCCACAGGTTGAAGTTTTTTCATTTCTCCCCACTTGTGTTTGCTCGCCACTCTGCTTGCTCTCGTGCAAGTCTTTCCAAATCTTCATTTAGTGACTTGAACTTATTCACCCACATGTCTGAGGCCTTCAGGTCAGCAGCTTGTAACTCAAAATCTCTAAAGGAGATACCGGTGATGTACCTCAGGTCAGCGCTGTCCACTGCACACTCGTGCAGATGGGTGATGAACTTAAAAAGACGAGTGCGCTCACAAAATTCTCCAAAGAATGCTTTGAATGACTGCAGGAGATTAGATGTGAGGCCTGCTAGCTGCTGGAGATCAAGATGTTGAGCAGGGTCACTTGCTGTACATGCATCTTTAAACTCTTCCAGTTTTTCAAAGTGTAGTAAATGACCTGTTTCAATGTCGGCAATGAAGAGTTTCAGTTTGTTTTCAAATGCAAACACTGCATTTTGAAGGGATAAGACTGTGTTTCCAATGCCTTGCATTTTCACATTGAGCTGGTTCAGATGTTCAGTTATGTGCACCAGATAGTAGAACTTCAGGAGCCATTCAGTGTTAGCAAACTCAGGATGCTCGACGTTTTTATTTCAAGAAAAGTCCAGATTTTGCTCAGACAAGCTGTGAAACGGTTGAGCACCTTCCCTCTTGACAACCAACACATATTGCTGTGCAGAAGCAGACCAGGATAATTATTCCCAACTTCATCCAGTAGTGTTTTAAACTGGCTATCATTTAAGCTCAAGCAGCAATAAAGTTGACCACCCGAATGACCAGCGACATCACCTCACCAAGTTGCTCGCCACACTTCTGAGCACAAAGGGCCTCCTGATGTAGGATGCAGTGAAAACTTAGAATTGGTCTCTTTTCATGTTCTCGAAGAAGCGCTATGAATCCTCTGTTTCTCCCACCATGCACAGAGCACCATCAGTACACACCAAGATAAGTTTATCCAATGGTAAATTTTTTTCTTTAGCGAACTCAGTGAAAGACTTGAATAAATCTTCCCACTTGTTGTCTCTTACATAGGCAAAACAGCAAAACTTTCTTCACATAGTGTGTCACCGACAGCATACCTAGCAATCACGTTGAACTGGGATAAATGGCTTACGTCTGTTGACTCATCCAAAGAGAGAGAAAAGAATGATACTGCATTTATGCCCTTCACTTGTGTTGCCTCAATTTGATTTGCCATCATGATAGTATGATCGTGAACAGTTCTCGCCAACAGAGGCATGTCTTTTGTTTGATTATATTGTCTTTATCCGAAAAGTCGTCAAAAAGTTCATTGGCAACATCAAGCATGAATGTTTTGGCATACTCCCCATCTGTGAATGGCTTTCTATTTCTCACAATTGCTAAAGCACCAGCAAAGCTAGTCAAATTCCAGTCATCTTGTTGGGTCCAAACACAGAGCTGCTGCTGACTAGCTTGCACTCTGCACAGTAGCTCTTGACACGCTTTCTTTATGCTGTTCCCCACTGGATATTTTGATGCAAATATAGTATGGCGTGTGTTTAAGTGCTGCTTTATATTTGACCGTTTCATCGATGCAATTTAATCATTTCATATTAGACACACTGTAGAACCTGCTCTTTCCACAAAGGTCAATTCCTCTGTCCATTCTTGCTGAAAAGTACAATATTCCTCATCTTTTTTTCTTTTAGCCATCTTTTCGTCAAACGGGTTTCCACAATTAGCTAGCTGACTACTTGATTAAAAGGAGGGAAGTTTACTTCCTGACCTCACAACGACCCCGTGTATGTTATGCATTATCCAATAAAAAGGTGGTGTTGTCCCAGAGGACAGCTGTGATTGGCTCCAGCCACATGCAACCATGAACATGAGCGGTAGGAAATGAATGAATTTTAATACACGAGAATGTTTTATATTTTAACGTTATTATTATTTTTTTTATTAAAGATTTGTCTGTGAGGCCCTGGCCGGTTGGCTCAGTGGTAGAGCGTCGGCCTGGCATGCAGAAGTCCCGGGTTTGATTCCCGGCCAGGGCACACAGAAGAAGCGCCCATCTGCTTCTCCACCCCTCCCCCTCTCCTTCCTCTCTGTCTCTCTTTTCCCCTCCTGCAGCCGAGGCTCCATTGGAGCAAAGATGGCCCGGGCGCTGGGGATGGCTCCTTGGCCTCTGCCCCAGGCACTAGAGTGGCTCTGGTTGCAGCAGAGTGACGCCCCGGAGGGGTAAAGCATCGCCCCCTGGTGGGCAGAGCATCACCCCCTGGTGGACATGCCAGGTGGATCCCGGTCGGGCACATGCGGGAGTCTGTCTGACTGTCTCGCCCTGTTTCTAGCTTCAGAAAAATACAAAAAAAAAAATAAAAAAAGATTTATCTGCAAGCCAGATGCAGCCATCAAAAGATCCACATCTGGCTCATGATCCATGAGTTCCTGACTCTTGTGATAAAGGAATTCAGCAAGGTGTCAGGATATAAAATTAATATTCAGAAATCAGAGGCATTTTTATACACCAATAATGATCTGTCTGAAAGAGAAATTAAGAAAATAACCCCCTTCACTATTGCAACAGAAAAGATACCTAGGAGTAAATTTAACCAAGAAGGTTAATGACTTGTACTCAGAAAATTATAAAACATTGATAAAAGAAATCAAGGAAGATACAGACAAGTAGAAGCATATATTGTGTTCATATTGGCTAGGAAGAATAAACATCATTAAAATGTCCATATTACCAAAAGCAATTTATAAATTCAATGCAATTTCTATTAAAATACCGAGGACATACTTCAAAGATATAGGAACAAATATTCCAAAAATTCATATGGAACCAAAAAAGAACATGAATAGCCTCAACAATATTGCAAAAGAAGAATAAAGTGGGTGGTATCACACTTCCTGATATCAAGTTATAGTATAAGGCCATTGTACACAAAACAGCTTGGTACTGGCATAAGAACAGGAATATAGATCAATGGAACAGAACAGAGAACTCAGAGGTAAACCTACGCCTCTATGGTCAATTGATATTTGACAAGGGTGGTAATAGCATACAATGGAGTGAAAACAGTCTCTTTAACAAATGGTTTTGGGAAAATTGACAGCTTCCTGAAAAAAAAAATGAAACTAGACCTCCAACTTACACCATTTACACACACACACACACACAAAAAAAAAAAAAAAAAAACTCAAAATGGGTAAAAGACTTACATGTAAGTCATGAAACCATAAGTGTCCTAGAGGAAAGCATAGGCAATAAGCTTTTCGAGATCACTCGCAGCAATACATTTGCTGATGTATCTCCACATGCAAGGGAAATAAAGGACAGGATAAACAAATGGGATTACATCAAACTAAAAAGCTTTTGCACAGCTAAAGACAATATGAACAAAATAAAAAGACAAACCACACAATGGGAGATATATTCAACAATACGTCTGTCAAGGGTTAATAACCAAAATTTATAAAGAATTTGTAAAACTCAACATCAGGAAGATAAACAGACCAATCAAAAAATGGGCAAAAGAAATGAATAGACACTTCTCCAAAGAGGACATAGAGATGGCCAATAGGCATATGAAAAAATGTTCAACATCACTAATCATTAGAGAAATGCAAATTAAAACCACAATGAGACATCACCTCACACCAGTCAGAATGGCACTCATCAACAAAACAACATATAATAAATGCTGGCGAGGATGTGAAGAAAAGGGAACCCTATTGCACTGCTGGTGGGAATGCAGACTGGTGCAGGCACTGTGGAAAACAGTATGGAGATTCCTCAAAAAATTAAAAATCCAACTGCCTATTGACCCAGCCATCTCAGTTTTGGGAATATATCCCAAGAACACCACATCAACAAGTGAAAAGGAGAAATGCACCCCCATGTATATGGTAGCATTGTTTACAATAGCCAAGATCTGGAAACAGCCTAAGTGCCCGTCAGTGGACAAGTGGATTAAAAAGTTGTGGAACATATACAAAATGGAATACTATGGAGCCATGAAAAAGAAGGAAATATTATTTTTTGCGATAACATGGATGGACCTGGAAACTATTATGTTAAGTGAAATAAGCCAAGCAGATAAAGAAAAATATCATATGACCTCACTCACATGAGGAATCCAACAAACATTATGAACTAAGGTGTGTAATAGAGACAGAGGTGGGATCAAAAGATCCAGAAGGAAAACAGACAGAGGGAAAGGGGAGGATAGGGTGATAGGATGGGATGAGACCAGAAAAGCAAATCCTGGAGGAAGGGTGGAGGGTGTTATGGGGAGGGGTATAGGAGGGGATGTACTGGGCAACACAGGGGAGGGGAGGAAGTATTCGGGTGGACACTAGAATCTATGTAAACACAATAATAAAAAAACAAGGAAAAAGAAGAAAGAGAAATAAGCCCCGTCCTGCTTGTGAAGAGAGGTTCTGATGTGTCATTAGTAAGTGAAGTTCTATTCCAATTTTAACAAGAAATTTGAGGAATTTATATAGGTACTTTATATTGAAATTAGAGGCAATATGAGACATGACTATCAAAAAAGAATAAAATTGAAAAAGCAGAAAAAACTATAAAACTATAAGATTTTTTGCTGTTTACTAAAATATGATTTTTTTCATGATGCAAGTAAAAATGTATTTGTTATCTGGTAATAAAGGCTGTGTAACTCATACATGTTATTCATCAATGTTCTAACTACTATTTCAGAAAAAAAAAGAAGAGCAATTAAAGGGAGGTTTTAAACGACCATTATGGATGCACCGTTCTTTAATGCAAATAACTGAAAGACCATCTGTTTATTTAGCTGCCAGAAGCCAGCCTCCATACAAACAAACCCTTCACCCCAGTGGAGCAAAACCTTCATCTCCAACAACAGGTAAGACAGCTGAAGAAGACAAGAAGGACAAATTAGTTTCAGATGCTGAATCCACATTTTCACAGGAGTCAAAAATAACTAAGAAAGATTTAAAGAAAGACAAGGGTTTAGAAACCGAAACAAAAGGCGAAAAAGACATGAAAAGTTCACTAAAGGTCAAGGACTCAACTACAGAATTAGAAGCTGTAAGAGAAGATACCAAGAAAGACTCAAAAAAAGATAAGAAAGGTCCCAGGAAGAGCCAGGGTTCAGGTACAGAATCAGAAGATGAAAAACGAGACACAAAGAAAGACCCCCAAAAAGATAAGAAAAGTTCAAAGAAGGGCAAGGGTTCAGGTACAGAATCAGAAGATGAAAAAGGAGACACAAAGAAAGACTCAAAAAAAGATAAGAAAAGTTCAAAGAAAGGCAAGGGTTTAGGTACAGAATCAGAAGATGAAAAAGGAGACACAAAGAAAGACTCAAAAAAAGATAAGAAAAGTTCAAAGAAAGGCAAGGGTTCAGGTACAGAATCAGAAGATGAAAAAGGAGACACAAAGAAAGACTCAAAAAAAGATAAGAAAAGTTCAAAGAAAGGCAAGGGTTCAGGTACAGAATCAGAAGATGAAAAAGGAGACACAAAGAAAGACTCAAAAAAAGACAAGAAAAGTTCAAAGGGCAAGGGTTCAGGTACACAATCAGAAGATGAAAAAGGAGACATAAAGAAAGACTCAAAAAAAGGTAAGAAAGGTTCAAAGAAGTTCAAGAAGTCAGCTGTAGAATCTGAAGCTGAAAAAAAAGATGAAAAGGCTGAGGATGAGAAACAAGAAACAGAGACATCCAGTATAAAACGTGATGCATCAAAGCAAAAGAAAGATTCCAAAATAGACAGTGAGACAGAATCTGCTGATGCAAAAAAGGATGCAAAGAAGGATGCAAAGAAGGATGCAAAGAAAGATGCAAAGAAGGATGCAAAGAAAGATGCAAAGAAGGATGCAAAGAAAGATGAAAAGAGGGATGCAAAGAAGGATGCAAAGAAAGATGCAAAGAAGGATGCAAAGAAAGATGAAAAGAAGGATGCAAAGAAGGGTTCAAAGAAGGGCAAGTAGGCCTTGGATAAGAATTCAAAAGCATATTTGCTGAAATAGTTTTAGTAGTTTGAAATTTAATCTATGAGTAAAAAGTGGGGGGTTCAAATAATGATACTTTAAAAACAGGACAAAGAACAATACAAATACTCAGAAAAATCTTCATAAAAGTATAACAAAAATGTTAAGAAAAGGTAACATGATTCATTGAAGGACTTGAAGGATATCTATGCTAAATTTGGAGTATAAAAGATTAAATGAAAGACCCTTAGAAACACTCAAATAACATGCAAGTAAGGATGTAGAAGTTAATTATAATGAAATCTATGAATATAGAAAAGAAAAAAAATGAAGGCTTTTGATACAATTCAAGAACACAGATGTTGACTCCATAGATTCAAAGATTTTGAAGTTGCATTCACAGGTTTAAGTGAAGAACCATGGGGTCATGAGAAGAATTCAATTTTCCAGAATTCTACTATACAAATACAAATAAAGGTAGCATTCCAAAAAAAAAAAAAAAAAAGGAAAAATATTACTTCCTTGTGAAACTATATCACCATTTTTGAAGTATACATAGCCACACCAGGCTTTTGGATGCTGAATGTTTCATTTTCAAGCCAAGTTAAACACATTTGGTAAGTTAGTTTTATTTTATTTTAAGTCTATTTGTATTAAACAATGGAACAAATTTATAAGTTTAAATTAGCACCATGTTTATAAAATCTTTGTAATTTACTGATTAGGTTTAGGCTAAATTTTATTAAGTTTTCTCATAAGAAAAATTTAAAGAATTTGGTGAGGACATGAGGACACTACATAAATGAAGATTTAAAAGTGTTCATGAAAAGATTAAGTGAGGTAGAATTATTTTTCATGAGGGAGAAGAGACTGATAGTATATGATAACTTTAATACTTATCATTTTTTTTTCTTTTTAAAAGAAAATGATGGCCAACTTATCTCCATTTAAAAAATGAAGGAAATCATTATTTTCCAAATTACCAATCCAAGTAAATATAAAAGAGACATATTAAACAGATTCATGATAAATTGCTAAATACATATAGAAACCAAATTAGGCAAATTTAAAGTGTCTAACAGTTAAATATGTATATATTATTTAGATGTGAAACAATTAATGTTATATCTTTATCACTATATTATACTCTCTTTTGGCCATAAGTTCTATTAATGTGAAGAAAGATAAAAAGCAATAAATAAAAAAAGCAAACTCTTGGACTTCCAATTAGTGACAATTAAATCTCTTCTGATCTAAAACATTGTTCCAGATAACAACATTATTACAGAACTTGATATTATTTTCTTTCCTCCCTCCCTCCATTCTTCCCTTTTGGTGAGAGGAGGAGAGATAACGAGGTAGTTTCCTGCAAGTGTCCCTATGAGGATGCACCCAGCAACTCCATCTGGGGCCAATGCTTGAGTACTGAGCTATTTTTAGCACTTGAGGCTAATACACTCCCATGGAGCTATCCTCAACACTCAGGACCACGCATGAACCAATCAATCCATTGGCTGCAGGAGACAAGAGGAAGAGAAAGGGGAGAGGGAGGGAAGGAGAAGCAGATGGTTGCTTCTCCTGGGTGTCCTGACCAGGAATCAAACCAGGGATGTCCATATGCCAGGCTGATGCTCTATTCACTGAGCCACTGGCCAGAGTCACTAAGCGATTTTCTTTTCCCTTTATTCTTCCCAATATAAAATGTGGATGCAAGAGAAAGTTTGATATTAAAGGAAGGGACTCTTATTCCATATGCCCTCAATAGCTAGCTTTCTATGAACAGTGAGATATAAGTTTTGCCTGCTCTTTAAACACTGGCCCCTGTCCCTCTACATCAACTACTCAAGGATTAAAAGCTATTATATCTTATAATTTTCCAGGAAGCCCTACTTTGGTGATTGACAAAATCAGAAGTCAGAGCTGTAATAACATAGCCAAATGCTGCCCTACTGTTATCTCCTCTTTCCAGGAAACCCCTTATTCTCCATCTGCTTATAATAAAATTCCATGTTCAGATTTTCAACCTTTTCTGAAATGTTAGAATCTTTCTGAGGATTTACAGAATCATTTGAAATTTCATTTTCTCTCAAAAAAAGAAGCCCCTAAGAATATTCCCAACATGATATTCTAAAGTCATTATTTTAGATTCATATTTAACTCATAGTGAAAAAATAATTAAATTTCTCACTTTACCATTCTTCTGAAATGAGCCAAAGTAAACAAAAACTTCCATGTAGCCAATTCCAGTAGCAGTGCCTTTTTATCCTAGCTCTTCTCTTTTCTCTGTATATGTTTCTCTAAGTTATTTCATCCATTCTTATCTCTTTATATACCATCCTTAGGCTGTTGAATCCTATATTGTAAAGTCAGCACTGACTTATCCACTCAGCTCCAAATTTGTATAGTCAAATGTTAAACTAAAGCAACTACCTGACTGTCTTCCAGACATTTCAAAATTAACATATCAGAAAGATGAGGTACCCCTTCACCCAAACCTGGTTTCCCTCAAGTTTTCACCAGCTCTGTAAATGGAACTAACATCTAACTTGTAACTCAATTCAAAATTGGTGAATCATTCATAATTTTTCTCTTTTCTTCACTCAGCTTATATTTTAGTCAGTCCTGCCCAACAATCTCCAAAATATTTTAATATTCTACTTCACTCTGTTTCTACCACTAACATACGATAGGTCCAATCAGCTATTACATCTCACTTGGAAACCCCAGAAGCACCCTAAATGTGGGGATGGGTATGTTTATGGCACAGAATGGAGAGACACTGTCACAGGTATAGTTATCTTCAAACTTAGCAAGTCAACAACTATTTATGTGAAATATGTACAGCTGTTTGTATGTCAATACATACACACACATATACACACATATATACATATACATATACATATACACATTATACAAAAGTAAGCTCCGCTGTTTTTTATGGTGACTGTACCATTTTGTATTATCACTAGCAATGACTGAGAACTCCTTTTGCTCTACACCCTCCTCAACATTTGGTGTTATTAGTGTTTTTAATACTGACCATCTGATAAAAGTGTAGTGGTATCTCATTGTTGTTGTTTTTTTTGTTTGTTTGTTTGTTTTCTGACAGAGATAGGGACTGAGAGAGGGACAGACAAACAGGAAGGGAGAGAGATGAGAAGCATCAATTCTTCATTGTGGCACCTTAGATGTTCACTGATTGCTTTCTCATGTGTACCTTGACTGAGGGACTACAGCAGACCGAGTGACCCCTTGCTTAAACCAGATGAGCCCATGCTCAAGCTGGTGACCTCAGGGTTTTGAACCTGGGGCCTCTGTGTCCCAGTCTGACACTCTATCCACTGTGCCACTGCCTGATCAGTCACTGTTGTTTTAATTTGTATTTCCTTGATGACATAAAATGTGAAACATTTTTTCCTAATACTTATTTGCCATCTGTGCATCTTCTTTGGTAAGTTGTCTTCAGCTCATTAGAATCACATTATTTTCTTATTGATGAGTTTTAAGAGCTCTTTGTATATTATGGATAATGATCTTTCATCAGATATATCTTTTGTAAATATTTTCTCCCAGTCTGTGGCTTGTATTTTTATTCTCTAGATAGTGTTCTTCACAAATTTTAAAAAATTAATAAAGTCTATTTTATCAATTCTTTTTTTCATGAATTGTACATTTGGTGTTGTATCTAAAAAGTCATCACCAAACGTAAGGCAATTTAGACTTGCTCATATTTTCTTCTAGGAGTTCTATCATTTAACATTTTATATTTAGATCTGTGACCCATTTTGTTCCAAGCATATTTAAGTGTCCATTTTATATTTGTTCATTTCCCTATTACCTAGTCCAGGCATGGCCAATATACGGCCTGCGGGCTAAATCCAGCCCGTGTAATGAGTTTATGCGGCCTGAGATTAAATTTTTAATATTTTCCGCTACTCTAAAATCTCAGCTACTCAGAAGCAGAAGTGTCTTTGATTATTGGTAATCGAGATATTTAAGAAGATAGTGATACGCAGAAAAGAATTCTGCAGTTGACTAATCTAGGGTTACCTTCCAATAATTGGTCGAATGGATTCGCGATACTTCTTTATTTTTTTAAAAAATTCCATTATAAAGATTTACAACTTTTGTACTCATCTGTACTCGATATGAACTGTTTTACATTTAGCAGAATTTTCTTTTAGGTGGAGTTTGCCAGTGCACACCCAAGGTCAAACAATTAGTTATTTTTGTGGTCAAGTGTGCTGAATCAAGTGGCATTGTAGCATAGACAATAGCTGCAGTTGATAATTGAAAACGTGTCCAGGCTGTTTGTAAAATGAAATAATTTTTTATTTGTGATATAACCCCTTCAAGATCATTCTATTAATTAAATATTGTTTTGATTGATTGAGATACAGTTTGGATATTTATATGGTATATAATTATATTTTCATTAAAATATATTTTTATTAAAATAATATTGTATATAAATATTTTCACTCACATTTATTCATAAACAAATTACATAATAAAATTTTATTTACTTAAATGAATTGTTTTTGTATTTAACATTTTTTCATTTTAATATTTTGTCCAGCCTGTGAAAAAAGTTTTCTTTCTAATCTGGCCCAGGGGCAAAAACAGTTGACCACATCTGACCTAGCTACTTCCATTCACAAACATGCTTTATTCATTTACATAACCTATAGGACCACTGTCTGCCTGTCAGTCTATATCTAGCCATCTAATCTCCAATCTAATTTAGCTCTATCTACCCATCTATCTAATTTAAATCATTATCACATAATGCCTGTCTCCTCCACAAGAATAAAACACTACCAGGGAAAAATTATGTGACTTATTTACTGCTGTATCTTTAGTGTACAGAACTATTTCAAACGTAGTATACACACAATAACCATATGTCAAATAAATAAATAAATGCAATTTGGGAATACATAGTGGAAATAATGACTTATTTGGAGTGAGCTTCTAAAAATTCCAAGCCAAAACATACCAATCTTAGCAAAGTCAAACTAAAATAATTATCAGTGTTCTTCTATAAAAAGGAAAGTACCAAAAGAAGATGATTTTGAGATTTAGTGGACATTTGTAAAGTAGAATATAAGTGTTCTCTTATTTTAGTGTGATAAAATATGGGAAATTATGAACTATGTAGTAACTTTAAGACTGTGTCTATATAGGCTGGCAGAACTTTCTGTTTGATCAAACGTTAATTTTTAAATTTTATTTTTTTAATCAATTCTATTGTAATTGTATAGAAATATACAATTATTTTTATAGTTATTGAAGTATTGCATAGAATATAAAATGATTAAATTGTACAGAATTTTGATAGTTATATAAATTGTTATAATTTATATTATAAATTTATTACAGCACAAATATCATTATATTATTTGTTATTATAGACAATATATCTGTTTTATTATTATTGCATAGAATGATGACCACTAAACACTGCAAGTTTCCTAATCATGGAACAAGAATTTATTTATGTTCTTCATTAAGGTGAGAAAAAGAATATCTACTGTTATGTTGACTTGTTTTCTTAAAAAAAGGAGTGGCTCTTTCAGATTATATATGATATGATAAATTGTACTTTTAACAATGTTTGCAATAGCATTTGAAAAATACATAAAAAGAACCAATTTTCCCCTCAACTATACTCCTAGCCCCAACTGACAATTCATATATTTAAAAAAAAAAAATTTTCAATTGCCTGCCAATTTATATGATTTCTTGTCATATTCTTGAATTATAAAATGTTCTTTATTGAAGAAATTAGATTTTCCTTTTTTTGAGGAAAGTGTAAAGGAGAGAGGGCAAAAATATTTACTGGACAGAAAGTAAGACAACTAAATTTCTTTCTCTGATTTGAAATTCCTTCATCTCCTAACTGTGGTATTGAACTAGTTAATACAAAATTGAAGCAGGTGAGCTTATAGAGTAAGAAGGGTAAGAAATATAAAAATGGGTATTCTCCTGTACTTCACTGCCTTAAGAGTCCTAAATGGTTTTCTTTTCATCCCAGAAACAAGAGTTTTTTGTTTGTTTGTTCATTTGTTTTGTTTTTAACATTTGAAAGGAGATACAGCTCACAGAGTACTACTCATAAGACTTAAATTCTGAAATTGGTATTCAACAGACAAGTACAGTGTGTCCGTAAAGTCATGGTGCACTTTTGACTGGTCACAGGAAAGCAACAAAAGACGATAGAAATGTGAAATCTACATCAAATAAAAGGAAAACCCTCCCAGTTTCTGTAGGATGATGTGGCAGCATGTGTGCATGCGCAGATGATGACGTAACACTGTGTATACAGGGGAGCAGCCCATGGCCATGCCAGTCGAGATGTGGACGGTACAGAGGAAAGTTCAGTGTGTTCTGTGGCTTGCTAAATTTGAATCCGTGACCAAAATGCAACATGAATATCAGCACGTTTATAACAAAGCGCCACCACATAGGAATAACATTACTCGGTAGGATAAGCATTTGAAGGAAACCGGCAGTTTGGTGGAGAAGCCCTGTTCTGGTAGGCCATCAGTCAGTGACGAGTCTGTAGAGGTTATACGGGATAGCTACCTAAGGAGCCCTAAAAAATCTGTGCGTGATCCCACATCGAACTGCACTGAATAGGTATGAAACTGGGAGAGTTTTCCTTTTATTTGGTGCTGATTTCACATTTCTATCATCTTTTGTTTCTTTCCTGTGACCGGTCAAAAGTGCACCATGACTTTACGGACACACTGTATATGGCCCAATTTTATTTGACAAGGTTTTCTCAATGTAACTGTACTCCATCCAAATGGTTAGCTCATTTGGAAGGTATATTACTTATCTTATCACCTTCCTATTTACAGACTGGCATAAGTAATTATTTTTTATTTCCCACTACCTAAGAGCAATTCATGATTTTATCCTCTCCAAAATTCCGGGGGAAAAGTATAGGTGCAGTTTTTGGTCTTTATATGTAGCTGATTTCTGATCTAGGTATTCAATTCTATTTCTCTCTAAGGATTACTAAGATCTCCTAAATATGATTTTCCTCATTTGTTTGGACCCTGACCTATAACAGAGGATGTTGTCTTTTTTCCAAATTGTATTTTATTAATCAAATGTGCGTAATGAGTCATGACATTAAAATATATGGAAATTATTAAAGAAAAGATTACAACTGTTGACATACAGGCTTTGGCCATTAAATTAATATATATATATATATATATAATCCTCCCATAAATGAGAATAAATGCATGTCTCTAAGAAGTATCTAATTTTCTACCTTTAGTTATTTGCTATTTCTGCATACATAAAAATAAACAGCAGATCTAATTGTCAACCTTGAGATTGTTTTTCTAACATATTTTTTCTTTTCTTTCTCTCTTTCTTTCTTTCTTTCTTTCTTTCTTTCTTTCTTTCTTTCTTTCTTTCTTTCTTTCTTTCTTTCTTTCTTTCTTTTTCTTTTTTGCCTAGCCTCTTCAGAAACAAGGTCAAAAGGGGAGATGAAATAGGGAGATTGAGTCAAAGGTAGGGATCCAGGCACAGGACAGCCTTCTATTCAATAACCCTGCCATATGCTTCAATTCTCAATCTAGACTTTTCATCACACAATTTGTATGTGGAAGATATTTTTCCAGTTTTACCAGTTAATTTTCCCATGAGTGAGACTTAGAGATATAAAAATAAAATACAAATGTTAAAGAACTGCTAATTTTGTAGGTTTGTTGATCAGTGAGTATATGATTACATCCCTGCAAAGACTTGCAGTGATGGTTAAAGATATTCAGATGTGAATAAAATCACAGAAGAAATATCATAAAAACAAATCTTGTATTTAGAAATGAATAATCCTGATAGAAATGTGTGAGAATTCTGACTCATTTGGAAAATTAAAATTTACAACAGGGTATTATTTAGTCATTTTTATATTATAACATTCTATGAACACAGCATAATATGACTCATCTTCTAAAAAGGTTTGGATACTTGCAAGGTATTTTTTTCTTCGCTTCTGCATATGTGTGTATATGTGCCTGTTTTTCTGTGTTTCCATAGTATTGTTAATATCATATGTCATATGAAAATTGTTAAAAGTGTCATGAAAGATGAAATAACCAATTGATTTGAATGCTTGGTAAGAACTCTGTTTTATATGAGAATGCAAAGTCACATTATATCCAATATACACAGATTTTCTGAAATTATATGAATATTTAGATATTACCAATTTTTAAAATCCTAATAACACAACTATCATCAATAATTCCAATACTGAAATAAGGTTGATTAGTATTGTTTTGGAGTAAAAACATTATATCCCACTTGTTTTTTTATAGAAATTTCACAAATGCCACTTTTCTATTCCTGTGTGTGTATGTATTGTTCTTAAATGAAAAGCTGGGAGGCAGAGAGACAGACTCCCACATGAGCCTGACCGAGATCCACCCAGCATGCCCACTAGGGGGTGATGCCCTACACATCTGGGGCGTTGCTCCATTGCAACTGGAGCTGTTCTAGTGCCTGAGGGGGAGGCCACGGAGCCATCCTCAGCAGCCAGACCAACTTTCCTCCAGTGGAGCCTTGGTCGCAGGAGAGATAGACAGAGAGAAAAGAAAGGGCAAAGGGTAGAGAAGCAGACAGGCTCCTCTCCTGAATGCCCTGGTCAGGAATGGAACCTGAGACTTCCAGGCACTGGGCCAATGCTCTACCACTGAGCCAGCTGGCCAGGGCCTTTCTATTCTATAGATGAGAATGATTTTTGTTCTAGACGTTTAGCATGCTACTCCCACTGAAAAATGTACTTATTACCTGTATTATAATCTAAACTGTGGCATAGGAATATCTTAGGATAAATGACTGTTCCATGCCATTCATCATCTTTCCATTGCTAATATACTTTCCATTAGCTCATTAAACAATATTGCTTTTAAAATAATGGATAGGTTACCAACATCATGTCCTATTCTGTAAGTTTCCTTTACTTTGTTTGTTTCCTTTGTTATTCAGATTTTTAAAAATTTTGATGCTGTATCACTTGTCTATTTTTGCTATTATTGATTATGCTTTTGGTGTAATACATCATTTTTTAAAAATTTATTTATTGATTTCAGAGAAAATGAGAGATGAAGGGTGACCAATTTGTTGTTCCAATTATTTATGCATTTATTGGTTGATTCTCTGTATCCTGACTGGGACACCGAACTCAACACCTTGACATATAGGGATGATGCCTAACCAATTGAGCTACCTGGTCAGAGCAAGAAATTATTGTTTATACCAAAGTCATGCAGATATTCCTGCATACTTTCTCCTAGTAGATTTATAGTTTTAGGTCTTACATTTAATTTTTCATCACTTTTAAGTTGCTTTTTGTGTACAGTGCAAAATAAGGGTTCTTATTTTTCAATCTCATGCATGTGAACATTCAGTTTTTCAAACAGTACTTGTTATAGAGACTCTCTTTTCCCATTGTGTATTTTTGAAACCCATGTTGGGGTTCAGTTGAATATATATATGTGTGGATTTATTCTGGGCTTTCTATTATGTCTCACTGTCCATATGTCTGTTTCTATGTGAGTAACATGCTGTTTGAATTACTATGTCTTTGTAATATATTTTGAAATAGAAAGTTGATTCTTCCATTTTTGTTCTCTCTCAAGATGGTTTGGCTATTTGGGTCTTCTATGGTTATATATGAATAAAAGGATTGTTGTTTCTATTTTCTTAAAAAATTCCATTTGGATTTTGACAGAAATTTTATTGAATTTGTAGAATTAATTGAGTAGTATAGACATGTTCACAATATTAATTTATCCGATTCATGAACAAAGATGCTCTCTACTTATTTGTGTCTAATTTCTTTCATCAATGTTTTATAGTTTTCCATGTATACATCTTTTAACTCCTTGGTTAAGTTTATGTCTAAGTATTTTATTCATTTGATGCTATTTTATGAGATCATTTTCTAAATTTCCTTTTGGACAGTTTGTTATTATAAAAACAAAACTGACTTTTATGTATTTATTTTGTATCTTACAAAACTATTCATCTCATATCTTAGTTCTAAAAAAATTTTTGTGGAGCTTTTTGGGTTTTGTATGTGTAAGATCAAATTATATTTTTAAAAAGTCATTTACTTTTTCCTTTGCAATTTTGAATGCTTTCTTTTATTATTATTATTATTATTATTATTATTATTATTATGCCTAATTTCTCTTACAAGGACTTCTAGTACAATGGTGAATAGAAGTGGTTAGAATGAGGATCCTTATTGTTACAGATCTTAGAAAAATATCTTTGATTTAGAAGTTGAATATGATGTTAACTGTGGGCTTTTCACAGATGGCTTTTATTATGTTGAAGTAAATTCCTTCAATCTCTAGATTGCAGCAGGTTTTTTTACCATGAAAGGATTTTGAATTATGTCAAATGTTTTTCTATATCTATTGAGATACTCATGTGAATTTCTCATTGATTATTTTAATATTTTATACCACATTAATTGTTTTGTGTATGCTGAAACACCTTTACAGCCAGTTGATTATGGTGTCTGACCTTTTAAATGTGCTACTGTATTCGGTTTGCTAGTATTTTGTTGAGAAATGTTGAATTCGTGTTCATTAGGTGTATTGGCCTACAGGTTTCTTTTTTTATAGTGTCATTATCTGGCTTTTGTATCAGTGTAATGCTGGTCTCCTAAAATGAATTTGCAAGAGTTCCCCCCTTTTCTATTTTTTTGAAGGAGTTTGAGAAGGATTGGTATTAATTCTTTATGTTTGATAGGATTCACCAGAGAAGCCATCTGTTCCTGGGTTTTTATTGTTTAGGAGGTTTTCATTACTAATTTAATCTCCTTATTCATTATTGCTCCATTCAGATTTTTCTATTCCTTTATGATTGGGTTTCGGTAGGCTGTAATTTCTAAGAATTTATCTGTTTCCTCTTTTGTTTTTGATTTTGTCTTCTTCCTTTTTTTCTTTATCTAGTAAAAGATTTCTCAAATCTGTTTATCTTTTCAAAAACCAACTCCTAGTTTTGTTGATTTTCCTTTATTGACTTTTTAATCTATATTTTTTTAAATTTCTGCTCTAATCTTTATTATTTCCTCCTTCAGCTGCCTTTGAGCTTAATTTACAATTCTCTTTCTAGTCCCATGTGATGTAAAGTTATGTCATTTATTTAAGATCTTTCTTCTTTTTTGATGTAGGTGTTTAGGCTTTAGTACTCTTTTTTTTCCCTCCCCATGCTTTGCTATATAGCAATTTTGTTTATGTTTGTCTTGAAATATTTTCTAATTTTATTTTGATTTCTTCTTTGACCCACTATTTGTTCAAGAATGTGTTGAATTTCCACACTTTTTTAGTAAACACAGATACTATCAAATGATCTTTGACAAAGGTATCAAAATTGTACAATGAGAAAATATACTTTCTCTAATAAATAGTATTAAGAAACTGGAAGTACACATACAAAACAATGAAATTAAACCCCTATTTTATACCACATACAAAAATTAGCTCAAGTGTCTTAAAGACCTAAACATAAGACCTGAAAGTTTGAAACTCATAGAGAAAACTTTGGGGAAAGTTCCATGACATTGGTTTGGCAGTTAAAATGGAATGAAAGAAAATATTTACAAATATTTCAAAATATATACATATATATGTATATATTTATATATATATATATATATGTATATATTTATATATATATATTTTATATATGTATATATATATAGAGAGAGATAATATTAAAAATATAGGGAACTACTATACTACTACTTCCTGCAGCAATGGCTCGAATGGTTCAACAATAAATAAAAAAAAATTGATATAAGAAACTGTCCAAGGACTTGAAAAACCATTTCTTCAAAGAAGATATATAATGGCTAATAGGCATATGAAAATATGGAGGTTCCTCATAAAATTAAAAATAAAACTTCCATATGAATCAGCAATATATCTTTATATATCCAAAATAATTGATAATAATATTTCAAAGAGATATCATCTACATTTACATGTTCATTGTAAAATTATTTACAGTAGCCAATATATGATAATACTCTAACTGTTCATAAGTGGATGAAGACACAATGCAATCAACAGTACAAATGCTATAGAGGTTTACCTGGAACCTATGTACTCTTATTCATCAATGTCATTCCATTCAATTTAATTTTCTAAATAAAAATTTTAAAGAAGAAAATATGACATATTCAAACAATAGAATCCTTAGAAAAGAAAGAAATACTGTCACTCATGACTATCTAAATGAATATGGAGGATATTATGCTAAGTGAGAGAGGTTGAACAAAGAAAGATAAATATTTATAATATAACTTACAGGTAGTATCTAGAAAAGCCAAACTAAAAGACATCTACAGTAGAATGGTGGTTACCACAAGCTGGGTGGTGAAAAAATTAGGGAGATGTTGGTGAAAGTGTATAAGCTTAGAATTAGATGATGAATAAGTTCTGGATATCTCATGCATAAATCTGATTATAGTCAACAATATAGTATTGTGTACTTTAAAGTTGTTAACAGATAGGTCCTAAATGTTCTTACCACAAATTAAAGTGATAATTATGTGATTTGAAGAAGGTGCTAGCTAACACTACAGTGGTAATCATACTACAATATATAAATGCAACAAATCAATAGGTTGTACATCTTAAACTAACATAACAATTATATTTTAATAACAAAATTACATAATTGAATTCAAGGTCAATACATTAAAACTATAGACATAGATATTGCTAACCAACAAGTGACAAAAAATAAAATTTTAAGTGATATATAGCACTTGCAATAGCATCAAAAATATCTTATACTGTGAAATAAACATAATAAATTAAATGATGCACATGATCTCTACAATAGACACCATAAAATAGCATTGAGAAAAATGTAAAAGGCCTACTACATATATAAAGTGAAATATTAGATTTATATATTGGATGCTTAAGTATTATAAAGGTGTCAATTCTATACATAAGTTACTGCAGAGTCAATGCAATCTCAATCAAAATATTATCTAGTATTTTAGGTAAGTGAAAATTATAAATGTCATGAATGATTGTTACATCAAGAAAGTAGAAAGTGGTATTTGGGGCTCTGGGTGCTGCTAAATATTTTTCAAGTTATATCTTTTTCTGATAATATCTTATGATGTTTATTTCTATTTTATGCATGCTTATGCATATATGTTAACTTCAAAATTTAAAAGTAGAAAGGTATAAAAAAAGAACATACAAAACACACTAGAAGTAAATTCAAATATATAACAATAGCTTTAGTTTTAAAATTAATTTTAAAATTTAAAATCAGAGATTGAATAAAAATAAAACTTGATTATTTATTTCAATAAGCAACAAGTCTGAAATTCAATTTTATAGAAAGTTTGAAGGCTCTAGCTGGTTGGCTCAGCAGTAGAGCATCAGCCTGGTGTGTGGAAGTCCAAGGTTTGATTCCAGGTCAGGGCATGCTGAAGTGACCATCTGTTTTTCTACCCTTTCTGCTTCCCTTTCTCTCTCTCTCTCTGTCTCTCTCTCTTTCCTTCCTGCAGCAATGGCTCGAATGGTTCAAGCAAGTTGGCCCCAGGCACTGAGGATGGCTCCATGGTCTCAGCTCAGGTGCTAAAAGAGCTTGGTTGCCCAAGCAACGAAGCTGTGGCCTCAGATGGGCAGAGAACCCCCCATAAAGGTTTGCCAGGTGGATCCAAGTTGGAACACATGCGAGAGCCTGTCTGTCTGCCTCCCTGCCTCTCCCTTAATAGAAAGAAAAAGAGATTAAAGTTTACAAAAATATATCCTCAGCAAAATCTGAATAATGGAATAGCTTTATTAATATTAAACAAAATAGAGTTCAAGTCAAGACAAAAGTTATATTAATTATAAAGGCAATCATAATAATATTTTTTTTAAATCTATTTTTCAGGATATAAGCAAGGATGAATCTAACAATAACAGCTTTTAGTAACATAAACAGAATAAAGAATAAAAAATAATAAAATGTGTTGCCATAAACATTACCCTTTAAAAGATGATAACATACTTCTCTACTAATTGATACATAAAAACAAAACAATAGAAAGCAATACCAAGTATTTTAACAACAGAGTTAACAAATCTACTACTCAACATGCGTTGAAATTACTTTCAACAATTAGAGTGTGAATATTTTGAAGCTTACATAAATTGAATCGTTACCACTTCACAAAATCTGAAAAATACAATGATTTTCTAGAGGACAAAGATGGTCATAATGTGTGTGTGTGTGTGTGTGTGTGTGTGTGCGCGCACGCACATGCAAATTTGTGATTAAATGTCTTAATCCTTTCTTCAATATTTTTGTGAATTTTGCCAATATCTATAAAATATTCATCATTCATGACTATCCTATGATAAAACTCTTAAATTATTTCTTAATGTATGGGTATCAATCCACAGTGAGGATCCAATGACTTTCTTTCTATCTGTAACATATTTATATATATAAAATCATCACACAGAGTAATTATTGGAATAAAATGTGCTTTGAATTCCAGAGTTTGACAGTCAATAATTTATTTTCTTCTTATTAAATTGAGATAAAGTTTATATTGCATATACACTACTATAATAGAGAACATTTGAAAATAGAGACAGTGTTTAGAAGAGTAAAGTAATAATCAATACCCACAGTATACCAAATTCAGAATAGAAATAGAAATTAGAAAGATAGTTGTAGTTTTGGAAGCTTAAGTTTTTTGCCTTTAACACTGGTTAGGAGCTTATCCCTAGCCACAAATATTGATCATGTCTCTATCCTGCCCTATCATTTAGAGAATGTAGTATGGAAAGAAGATACCGAACAGCATAAAGATGACTGAGAACATGAACATGGGGACACCTGGAAGGAAACATGCGCAGGTGAAGGAAATCTGAAAGGTCCTACTGAAGTACAACAGAACATTGGCAATACAGAGTCATCAAACCTTTATTTTTCCAGATCTATGGTATGTACTAAATTTTAATTTTGTTGAATTTTAATAATGTTTAATGGCAGGATAAGATATTAGAGTATATCACTAGCTTGTATGTTTCTTGTTTCCTGGGCATTTAACTCTCATCAAAACATCCTCAGTCCAATCTTTGTGAACAATGAGTTAGCATGGACTTAAAATGTCAAACTATCATCAGTACAGTTTTGTAGATTTAGAAACATTTCTTTATTACTGGTACTAAAAAAATAAATTTAAAATAGTAAACTTATTTGCATGAAAGATTTAATAGATTTTCCATTGTGATTGTAATTAAGTTATATAACTACTGACAGTAGGAGATATTCACATCACTTTCCCCAGAAGTATCTTTATATTATAGAGAAACTAGAAGTAGTAGGGATATTAATAAATATAGATTTTATTATTAGATAATTGTCATAAATTATTCTTTTTCTTTTTTTTTTAATAATTTTATTTTTTTAATGGGGTGACATCAATAAATCAGAATACATATATTCAAAGATAACAAGTCCAGGTTATCTTGTCGTTCAATTATGTTGCATACCCATCACCCAAAGTCAGATTGTCCTCTGTCACCTTCTATCTTGTTTTCTTTGTGCCCCTCCCCCTCCCCCTTTCCCTCTCCCATTCCCCCTTCCCCCCCCCCGTAACCACCACACTCTTAACAATGTCTCTTAGTTTCACTTTTATGTCCCACCTATGTATGGAATAATGTAGTTCCTGGTTTTTTCTGATTTACTTATTTCGCTTCGTATCATGTTATCAAGATCCCACCATTTTGCTGTAAATGTTCCGATGTCATCATTTCTTATGGCTGAGTAGTATTCCATAGTGTATATGTGCCACATCTTCTTTATCCAGTCATCTATTGACGGGCTTTTTGGTTGTTTCCATGTCCTGGCCACTGTGAACAATGCTACAATAAACATGGGGCTGCATGTGTCTTTACGAATCAATGTTTCTGAGTTTTTGGGGTATATACCCAGTAGAGGGATTGCTGGGTCATAAGGTAGTTCTATTTTCAGTTTTTTGAGGAACCACCATACTTTCTTCCATAATGGTTGTACTACTTTACATTCCCACCAACAGTGTATGAGGGTTCCTTTTTCTCCACAGCCTCTCCAATATTTGCTATTACCTGTCTTGCTAATAATAGCTAATCGAACAGGTGTGAGGTGGTATCTCAATTGCAGTTTTGATTTGCATTTCTCTAATAGCTAAAGAAGATGAGCATCTTTTCATATATCTGTTGGCCATTTGTATTTCTTCCTGGGAGAAGTGTCTATTCATATCCTCTTCCCATTTTTTTATTGGATTGTTTGTTTGTTGTTGAGTTTTATGAGTTCTTTGTATATTTTGGATATTAGGCCCTTATCTGAGCTGTCGTTTGAAAAAATCATTTCCCATTTAGTTGGCTTTCTGTTTATTTTGTTATCAGTTTCTCTTGCTGAGCAAAAACTTCTTAGTCTGATGTAGTCCCATTCATTAATTTTTGCCTTCACTTCTCTTGCCTGTGGAGTCAAATTCATAAAATGCTCTTTAAAACCCAGGTCCATGAGTTGAGTACCTATGTCTTCTTCTATGTACTTAATTGTTTCAGGTCTTATGTTTAGATCTTTGATCCATTTTGAGTTAATTTTTGTACAGGAGGAATGAAACTGTAGTCTAGTTTCATTCTTTTGCACGTGGTTTTCCAGTTTTCCCAGCACCACTTATTGAAGAGGCTTTCTTTTCTCCATTGTGTGTTGTTGGCCCCTTTATCAAAAATTATTTGACTATATATATGTGGTTTTATTTCTGGACTTTCTATTCTGTTCCATTGGTCTGAGTGTCTATTTTTCTGCCAATACCATGCTGTTTTGATTGTCGTGGCTCTATAATTATTCTTTTTCTAAAAGAAATAAATGCATAAGTTGCCTCTATCCACTCGTACTAATTAAACTTTATCTGTGCTTTTCAGTAAGACTGAAATCACATAGAAAAACAATTAGATTCTAATTGTTATACTATATCTTAATATTCCTATTTCTCTTATTATTATACTATACAATAAGTATTAAGTTGCCAAAGGAATATAGTTCATGATCAAATAATATTTCATATACATATTTTTAATATTGAAGTTAAAGTGATTCATTAAAATGTCTATATTATATAAAAAGCAACAGCATTTTACATTCTGAAAATGCAAATAAATGTGAAAATATAGTTAGTTGAAAAGTTCAACTAATTTCTTTGTTACTTGAAGAGTAATAACTTAAGAAAACTCATTTTGGTATCTGTGTTCCTAATTATATATCAAAAAACATTAATAATAATAAAATTTCCAAATTAAAAAAACTAAATAGCTATGTGAAAAATATGTATAACTACTTGATATCTACCTATTCAATATTATTTCTGAGGCATCAAGTACTGTTAGTGGAAAAAACAAATAGAACCATTGAAAAGACAAAATAGTTAGAAATAATCTACTAAGTGAGAAGTCACATACTATATTAATTTATAACGAAAGTATTTAACAGCAATGGCAAAATCTAAAAATATTTCAATATGATATATTTCAAGTCATTACTCAAATGCTTCATCTACAAAATCTTTTAAAAGTGAAACAAGATCAACTAATATTTACTGAGCACTATTGGCTAAATACTTTTTTTGTATTGTCACTGAATCCTCAGAACAATTTTAATATGTTATCTCTGTTTAATTGAAGCATAGAAAGGTTAAGTAACATGCATACATTTTCGTAACTAGTGGTAAAACCGGGATTTGAGTCTTAATTTGAATCTTATATGACACCAGCATTTTAGACCATGACTTTGTACGTTAACTGTTCTGGGATTTAGGGAAATTGTCCTTTAACACTTCAGCCTTAGTTTCTTCATAACTTCATTTCTTTATCTGCAAAAATGTACAGTTATGTTAATATAATAAATGTATGTAAAGCTCCTACTACAAAATTTCTTAAGAAAGGTAATAATTGCTTGCCTACATAAGTCTCAGCAGAACCTCAACTGCTACTATTCCCACTGCCCACAGACTTTGGTGTGTCTCCTCACTTAACACTGCACTCTGCTCAGTAGTTTACTCACATGACTTGTATTTTCAGGAATATGCTGCAGTGAAAAAAAATATGAAAACTGAAAATGTGTATTTGAATCCTAGCTCAATCATTTTGTAATCATGAAGGAGGGATGCAATGGAGAATATGAAACACTGAACTCAAAACAAAATAGAAGAGTATCTCACACTCAAACAGCACTGATTCTAAAAAGCTTTATAAAAAACGAATTATGCCTGGAAAGCAGGTAAAGATTCAGTTATTTATCTATCCATGATATAATTAAAGAATCAGCACTTCTGTAACTCATTTTATATTTTCAATTAATCACTTTTCTTTATCTTATATTTTGTTAAGAATATAGGCAGGCACACATATCTTACAAAGACCACTAGAAAATTCTGATTCATGCATGTTTTCTGAAAGTGAATATGGAAAACATGCAATTGATTTTTAATTGTTTTACTGTGAAATCTATACGTTTTATTTTATTTTATTTTATTTTTTTAGGAGAGAGAGAGGGAGAGAAAGATAAGAAGGGAGAGTGATGAGATGCATCAACTCGTAGTTGTGGCACTCTTGATTGTTCATTGATTGCTTCTCGTACATGCCTTAACAGAGTGGGGAGAGGGACTCCAGAGGAGCCAGTGACTCTGGGCTCAAGCCAGCAACCTTGGGCTCAAGCCAGAGACCATGGGGTTATATTTATGATCCCACACTCAAGCCAGAACCACACGCTCAAGCTGGTGAGCCCACACTGAAGTGGGCGACCTTGAGGTTTCAAATCTGGGTCCTCAGCATCCCAGGTCGATGGTTTATTTACTGCATCACCACTAAGTCAGGCAAGAGCTGTAATTTTTAAATTAGCCATTCATATTCATCAAAAAAGATTTCAATAAATTAAAGAATTGGAGGTCTAATGATATACACTATAAAGCCACACAAAATTGTGCTATATATTATTGAAATCACTTGTCTAAATTAGAGGAATTTAAGTTCGTCAACTGGTAGTTAAAGAAGTAGGGTTTAAGTCTAAGGTTTGTCTAGAGAGGTAATTTTATCATTACTGTGCTTTAGTTTTCCTTAGTAGCATAATGACATTCAAGGTAATTTCAATTATCCCAACAAGTTAAATTCTATAGTTTTAAAATTCATTAATAAAGCAAAAATATTTTTAATAAATGGCAAATCATATAGTCTAAAATCAATTTTGCATTCTATATAATATTTTAATCTATAATAATAGAAAATATTACAAATGCCAGGGATATAAAATGTGACAGAGAATAGATTTCTTATAATGCTTTATAATGCTTATGCCAGCCAGTAAGAATTATAAAACAATGAACAGTAAACACATTATTACTAACAAAGGAATATTTTCAAGTACTAGATACTCTGCTACTTCTTTGACATTTTAAAAGATTCATACCCAATATTTTATCTTTAGTAAATTTTAAATGCTAGTATAATGTCTATCACTGTGTTCATGTGATATTTAAACTCAGCTGCACACATTATGGGATTTAGCATACCTTAAAGCAGGGCATAATAAAATCATTGCAAAGTACAATTAATTTAGGAAAACAATTACATTGTTCCTTTTTTAAAAAATATAGGAAAATATATTTTCACTCATAAGAAGCTTATTTTAACATTTTCTAATCAGATGGTTTTACACTTCCTTACTAAATTTTTTAATGTATTTTAATTGTCTTCCCATGGTGCTGGTTATGCATTTGAGGTCAACAGAAATAACTTTAGATGTCAGGTATTATATTACAGAAAAATAAATAATAAAGTAAATTTTCTGCAGTAAAACCAACTATATACATATAAGAAATATTAACAATTATGAAAAATGTGAGTGACAACCCCCAAAAAATCTCAATCTAAAAAATGTTATATTTGATTTCAAAATAAATCCTACCTTTTAGACAGCATGAATAGACTTAGGGAACATTATGCTAAGTAAAATAGGCCAGTCAGAAAAAGACAAGTACCAAATGATTTCACTCACATGTGAAATCTAATTAACAAAATGAACTAAAAAGCATAACAGGGTCAGATTCATAGATAGTAGGCTGAGAGCTGGGAGGGTAGAGTACTGGATGGGGGCATAGGAAGAATTAAGATTTGACATGGCGTGATGAGAACACAATACAGTGTATAGATCATGTGTTGTGGAATTGTGCACCTGAAACCTGTATAATTTTGTTGACCAGTGTCACTCCAATAAATTCATAAAAAGGAAAGAATTAAAAATTTAAACCAATGCTGGCTGGTTGGCTCAGTGGTAGAGCATCGGTCTGGCGGGCAAGAGTCCCGGGTTCGATTCCCAGTCAGGGCGCACATGAGAAGCGCCCATCTGCATTTCCACCCTTCCCCCTCTTCTTCTTCTCTATCTCTCTTCCCTTCCACAGCCAAGGCTCCATTGGCCTGGGCTCTGAGGATGGCTCCTTGGCCCCTGCTTCAGGTGTTAGAATGGCTCCAGCCATAATGGAGCAATGCCCCAGATGGGCAGAACATCTGTCCCTGGTGGGCATGCCAAGTGGATCCTGGTCGGGTGCATGCGGGAGTCTGACTGCCTCCCTGCTTCTAACTTGGAAAAATACAAAAAAAAAGTTAAAACCTATAGATTTTAATATTATGTTCAAAAAATTTTAAAGTAAAATAAAATATTAGTGTAAAATGAGTTATAATACATAGAAATTTTTCATAAATATACATTATATTTATCTCTTCATTGGGACTGGATATAATACTAGTATTTTGTTTTACTTTTATGAAATGTAATTTTCATTAAAACTGATTGTATATGCATTTTAGGGATTTTAAAAATTAAGGTGAGCCTATATAAATACAGAGTACATCTGTATACATGTGTGTTTATGTGTATGCATGTGTGTGTATATGTATGTGTTTATATGTGTGTTTATATGTGTTATTTTAGAAATACTAAATTTTACGTTGTTCCTTGAACATTTATTCTAAACATACAGAAATATCTCTAAAAAATTAAAAGCATGTTTAAACTGACTTATGAATCTGGGATAAATCCTGGCAGACATAGAGGCTTTTCTTGAGAAATTTCTACTAAGATAATAACTTACAGGGCAGATAATCCCTCCCTCAAAAATAAGATATAAAATACTCAACAATATTTTTTGTGTTCAAGCACTCTCCATTTTCTTCTTTAGAAGTCCATTATGATGTAAATTGAATCACCTTTGTTTGTTTAACCTAGTAATTACTCTCAGGAAATCTGTCCCATGTTGACAATTTATGGCAAGCTGACAAAAAGAGAGGTCTGACGAACTTTAAAAACAGTAAAACTGGCCTGGCGTGCGGGGGACCGGGGTTCGATTCCCGGCCAGGGCACATAGGAGAAGCGCCCATTTGCTTCCCCCCCCCCTTCCTCTCTGTCTCTCTCTTCCCCTCCCGCAGCCAAGGCTCCATTGGAGCAAAGATGGCCTGGGCACTGGGGATGGCTCCTTGGCCTCTGCCCCAGGCGCTAGAGTGGCTCTGGTAGCGGCAGAGTATCACCCCCTGGTGGGCAGAGCGTTGCCCCTGGTGGGCGTGCCCAGTGGATCCCCATCGGGCGCATGCGGGAGTCTGTCTGACTGTCTCTCCCCGTTTACAGCTTCAGAAAAATACAAAAAAAAAAAACCAAACAGTAAAACTCTCTCTCTTTATTTCTTTCAACTTCTATTGTTTTTTTTTCTATATTTATAAATATATATATGTATTTGGGTAGTTTGCTCTATCTAGAAAAATTAGGACCTTGATCTCCCAGAGAATGAGAAAGACACATCCAAATTCCAGTAGCACATTCTGTTTTTCCTAAAATTATCAGGTATAGTTTGATGTAAATAAAAATTACAAAATTAATGAAATATTTTTTTACAATATCTTTTATATCTCTGTATTATTTAATATATATGTTATATTTCACACTAAACAATGAGTGGCCCATTACACATATTTTCAGTATAATAAAAACTAATTATACAATAATAATATATTTAATAATTATAGGTTAATAACAAAAAAACACCGGTATTGGTATTTTAAAATAAATTTTAAAAAATCACTAGTTTGGAAAAGAAAAGTTGGAAATGAAAGATGAGTCACAGCCAATATTGTATGTTTCAATTCACCAGGAAAATATGATTCTAATTTTTGGTGTGCCTAATATATCCTCTCAAAAGTATAGAGCAAAAATTTACTAAACCGAAAGGAGACATAGGTCTACCATTCTATTGGAAGGATTTAACTCAACTTCCTCTGTAAATTATAGATATTGAACATCAATAAGAATTTTAAAAACTTACCCTGGCCATATAGATCAGTTATTTAGCATCATCCTAATATGCCAAGATTGCAGGTGGGTTACTCTACTATCCTTTCAGTATTCAATAATAACATACATTATTGTCACTTTTATTAAGATGTAGTATAGTAATGGGGAGGAAATGCTTGATAGAAAATATGTGTTAATTATAATACAACACCCTATATCTGATTATCTTCAATCTTTTTACAATTTGACATTTTTAATTTATGTCTCTCTGAAATTTAAGTTGGTGGAAGAAACTAGGTAAAAATTTAAATTTTATAGTGACTAAAATCAAGAGGTTTCTGATAAGTATAGAGAAATAACATTAGCAACCATAGTAAAAATAAAAGACAATGACAATAACAAACATTATTACTATCTTAGAACCAACCACTATTTTAAATATTTTATGTAAATGTTTACTTAATATTCATAATTATCCATCAAATAAATAATAATTGTTAATCCAGTTTATTTTTCTGGATTTAAACAGAGCTAATATTTTTTTAAGAACTGTCTTACACAAAGCCTGTATTTTCTACCATTATTTATTCTTCTTTTTACAGAACAAATGTGAACTATATCATTTACTAATACTAAACAACTCTTTCAAACAGATATTTTAAATCCTTTCTAACTGAATGTGGGAGGACTTTTATAAAAAAAAATAAGTATACAACATAAGAATAAATTAGAAGTCATTGGTCAGTAGAGTAGTATGTTTCAGGCAAAGATAACAGGAAAACTTTGTCTAAGTCTTACGTTTTATATAATATTCTTTTAGAAAGAAAATTCAGCTAAAGTCTTGCATTGAGATTTCAGGCTAGAGACAATGAACTGTATCTGTTGAGAGATATGGCAGTGAATCCAAAGCAGAAAGTATTTACAAGCCTTCAAAAATTTCTAGAGCAATTTTCAAACTACATTAAGAAAATTCAACCTCTTAGAGTTATTGAAAAGATCTATGCAGCAATAATTAAGAATATCAAGTGAAAATCTGAAAAATTGCACTCATTTTATCATGTCATATAAAATATGATGGTAAATCTTTGAGAAATTATGGCCTTTCATGGAAAAAAATTGTTAATATGCATCTCAGACCATCAAGAATAGGTCAATTCTCACTAAAATAGAAAAACAGTAGAGACCAGACTGAGTTTGTCACATAGAATAATGTATAAGATGACAGGATAGAGATAAGAGTGCCACTGATCAAGAATGTCCTATAATCCCTCCTATATAAGAATTTCCTTGGTACACATGTAATAAAATATTGACATTTTTAACTTTGTTAAAAGTTAACTTGCCCACACTATCCATACATACATGTACACACTCAACATACAAACATACAATAAATTGAACTGATGTTTCATTCCTGCTATTTTTTTTTTATCATAAGGACAACATATATTTTTCTCAGCTTTATTTTTTTTTACAAAGTTTAAATTTTGGGTTTTTTCTATTGAGTTTCTATATAACTTTGGTAATGTAGTTTTCTAAGTACATCAAAACATGAAATAGTTATATTTCTCAAAAGTGTTTCATGTCTGACACTGTCACATAGTTTTGATGGCTAAGTTACTTATTACTGAACTTTGTAACTTTGGGTTAAGGGAATTTAAGTTATTTCTGTAGAAGAGGTGACAGTCGTTCTGTAATGGTACTTCAAAACTGATGAAATCAACTAAGTGATACAAATAAGGTCCTAGTGAAGCTAACTTTTAAAAAGTTCAGTAAGGTAGAATGGGTAAGAGGCTAAAGCATTATTGATACAATTCTAAGTAGGACTTAAATTTCACAACAGATGGTTAAAATCTAAAACCATTACATTCTTGGTTTTCATAGTAAAATGATATGAAATTTATTCATGAAGCATACAAAAATATTTGCCTCCAGAGAAGGAATACTATGTTCCATAAATGTGCAAAACTAATATTCAAGTCTTATGAATGTTTACATTAGTTTTTATAGTTTGGTCTCTTTGAGAAACTGACAGTCCACAGAAAATATAAGAGTAATTGAGAAAAAGACATTATTCAAATCACCTATCTATTGGTCAGCACATGAAGATACAGCTTGCTAAACCAGGATCATTCTCTAAAAATGAGAGTACAGTGGTCATTGTGTTAAGATAAAAAAAAAAAAAGTGCCCCGACCAGATAGCTCAGTAGGTTAGAGCATCGTCCTGATACACAAAGTTTGTAAGTGCGATTCCTGGTCAGGGCACATACAGGAACAGATCTATGTTTCTGTCTCTCTCTATGGGCCTTTCTTTCTCTCTAAATTCAAAAAAATAATTTTAAAATATTTTTAAAGAAGTTATTCAAAAAAAGATTAAAATTTCTGAAAAGCTCACTAACAATGTGAAATATCTATCTCCCATGTTCTTCTTTCAGTCATTATAGTATTTTTATATCATGTTCCATAATTTTTTAATTAATTGCACAATAATTCATTAGTAAATACACCAAATAAAAAAGTTCTGGTCCTTTGATGATCACTTAATATTGCATCTAGAGAGAGATCTAATAATTTCTATGAAAACATAGCTTCTATTTCAAGCCTCTCCTCGTTAAATGATTCAAATATAACTTTTGCATTCAGCCTAATCTGGAGCCCAATGCGCAATACAAATAAAATTGCCTGCGTAAATGAAGTACAGTATGTTATAAATAAAAAATATTATCATGGGAAAATATCAAGGGGAATACGTGAAGAGTGACTCTTAGTTCTCTTACCTGTCAGATGTATTTGGAGGGGAGGGGAATCACAGGAAATCAAAATCTACTCTATGTGCTGAATCTGTTCAAGAATTAATTTTACATTTCACCTAAACTTATAATATATGCTAATAGACTATACTTTTCATGTTATTGCATACAAAAGTAAATAGTTTTCAAAGAAATTACACTTGAAATTCTTACAGTTGGCTACAATAAAAGAAAAAAACATTTTTTATGGTATATAGAGAGGGTAAAAGAGTGACAGGACACAGAATTGTGGTTCATTCAGCCTTGGGATAAAAGGACCTTAAATCAAAAAGATACAGGAACACTGGAAATACATTTTTTCTTTTTTTTAATTAATTTTAATTTCTTGTGTTAACATGGATTCAGGCGTCCCAATGAAATACATTTTTTATAGAGAAAAAGGTAAATGTGATTTTATTGATACCAGGATTAAGCACCACAAAACACGCTTAAAAAATCTAATGATATATAGAGTCCTTGAAACAATTTTAACATGAATCATCTCTAAACTATTTCTCGTAAATGACCCTTAGCATGTCTACCTGAGCATGTCAAGTGGCATAGAACACTATTTCAGAGTAGAGCACTTCGTCTTTGACTAGCTTTGACTTTTAGAAGTTCTTTCATCTAGTTGTCAATTGTGCTTATACATATTCTAATCTTCTAGTTTCATTTCTTGTTTTGCCCCGCAAATATCAATATCTACTTGATTTCAAATATATCTAAATCCAGACAAAATGGAAAGATGAAAGCTAATCTTAACTGCTAATGCCCAGTTCAAGCTCAGATCTGGAGATATAAATGAATAAATATCAAATAAAAGCTGATAAAAAGTTCAAAATCCAGGTAAAGAGAGTAGCCAAATGTTGAGTGAGGAAAAGCGACAATCACTTATAGCAGAAGTTCACCACCATGTTCAGAGAACAGGCTGTGAGACAACCTCTCTCACATTACCCTGGGAAGATTATTGCCTACTGCTGCTGTTTCTTGGGGAAAAAAAGATACAAAACTAGCATCTAGGTGTTATGAGATGCACTGGAGTTATGAGATTCAGGTAGAAATCAATGTAGGATTATTCTTCTTTTCCTGTCCTTTAATTACCCAAGGATTACAGCCAACCAAGAACAACTCTTAATGGGAGTGATTCCCTGTATTACCCAATGGGAGTTATGTAAATAGAAAAGGGTGACCTAGTCTAGACTTTGACTATGAAAAGTTTCCTACTAATCAGGAGTCTGTCATTATATTGGGGCCTACCTTAAAGACTTCATTTAACCATAATCACCTCGTTAATGTCCAATCTTTAAATATAGTCACATTATGAGGTACCAAGGATTAAGAGAAAACATACAAATTTTAGGGAACACATTTCTGCTCATGAAAAGGGGTGTATAAAACTAGTTTATTTTTTAGGTTTTAATCACACTGAATCTTAAAGGTGGTGAGTTAGGAACACACAGTTTTGAAGAGAAATTTGTACTTATTCTTTTGGTAAAAATAGTTGCATCTAAATAGAAGCTTTAGCATCTAACTTGACTCTGGTATGATTATATTCCAGGACTACTATGAAGGTGTACTGAAAACTCTACCACACTGAAGGAATATAGTACCTCATTCAGTTTATGATCTTTCTGTTATGGAACTTGCCTACCATCTCTAATTTTGAATAAACACCTTATACAAAATGGTGAAAATATAAATTTTAAAAATATATGTTCCATACTATGTGTGTCTATTTCCTGTGTGTTCTGACCTAACTCATAGCCCCCTACACATAGTTATCTATGGCTCTATTTTATTAAAATATTAAAAGACTGCCTGACCAGGCAGTGGCGCAGTGGATAGAGCATCAGACTGGGATGCAGAGGACCCAGGTTCGAGACCCCTGAGGTCGCCAGCTTGAGCGCAGGCTCATCTGGTTTGAGCAAAAAAAAAAAAAAAAAAAAAAAAAGCCAACCAGCTTGAACCCAAGGTCCCTGGCTCCAGCAACGGGTTATTCAGTCTGCTGAAGGCCCGCGGTCAAGGCACATATGAGAAAGCAATCAATGAACAACTAAGGTGTTGCAATGCGCAATAAAAAAACAAACAAAAAACTAATGATTGATGCTTCTCATCTCTCTCCGTTCCTGTCTGTCTGTCCCTGTCTATCCCTATCTCTGACTCACTCTCTGTCTCTGTAAAAATAAATAAATAAATAAAAATATTAAAAGACTTAAAAACATCTATTTTTCTCTAGTCTTCTACCTTGACTTTGCCTTCAGCTCTTGCTTCTCAGAATTGGGATATGGGGGGATCCTCATTACTGCTGTGACCAGCGCAGAGAAGTGAAGACCTGAGTGGGGGTAACGGATGATGAAGGAAAACACAGAGACACAGATAGGGTTTGGGCCAGGTGGGATAGTGTGCTCAGATGGAGACATACTGCCTCTGAGCCTGGAAAACCCATTTATTTTATATACTTAAACAAAGGAGTATTGTCCTGGGGGTGGGGTGGAGGCAATGACCTCAAATCTAAAACTACTTGATGCTCTATCATCCTACAAGCATTATCAGAACATCCTGAGCCTATAGTAGCACCATGTGCTTGCCGCCCTGCTTTTAACGTCAATGCCACGAACAGCCTTTAAATTGTTTTTAGAGAGCTTGCCCTGCCAGGTCCCTCAAGGCCAACCAGGGCCCTCTTTCTGCTCTCTTGCACGTAGGCCAGATGCATTCAGAGGCCCTGGCTCTCTCCACATTACCTTCACCACATAATTTCTTTGTCAGGAATTTGAGGGTTTCCTCAAAGTTTGCAGCTATGCATTTGATTTTACTTTCTAATTTCAACACTGATTTTTTTTTTTTCATTTTATACTTTCATACTTTTTTAATCTGGTTTGGTTCTTGTATGGATTTGAAAATTTGTTGGCCCTGACCAGTTGACTCAATGGTAGAGTGTTGGCCTGGCATGTGGATGTCCTGGGTTCGATTCCCAGTCAGGGTACACAGAAGTGACCATCTGCTTCTCCACCCTTCCCTTTCCCCTTCTCTCTCTCCCTTTCTCTCTTGCAGCCATGGCTCTATTGGTGTGAACAAGTAGGCCTCAGGTGCTGAGGATGGCTCCATGGCTTCTACCTCAGGCACTAAAAATATTGGCTCAGTAGCTGAGCAAGGCAGCAATGGCCCAAAATGGGCAGAGCATTGCCCCCTAGTGGGCTTTCTGAGTGGGTCCTCCATTGGGGCACATGTGGGGTCTGTTGTCTGCCTCCCCTTCTCTCACTAAAATAAAAATAAATTTTAAAAAATTGTTAAAAATTAAAAAAATATTGCACTTACTCTAGGCTGTTATTGCAAAGAAATCACTTTCACAGGCTTATGTCTACCTGGATGTTTTAGAGATGCCAAAATACTAGTGTCCAGGTCCCTAGTTCCTAGTTTTCTCCACTTTAACACATTTCTTTCTGAAGTTCAGCAAAAGAACATGTAATCCTATTGAGTTAGCTAAAAATTATCATTAAGGAACAAAATTCTTGTCCATAAAATTAATATCTATATCAGTCAATGAATATCCTTTTAATGGATCACTTTCGAGTTTCAGATATTTTTTCAATTAAATGTAAAACAATTTATAATCTGGCTCTCAAACTTATCTTTCAGTCTCACTTCCATTATTATTCGACCTTTGCCTTTAATCCAACAATATATGTCAATATTTCTTTTTTTCCCCAAAAATGTGTTTAATACTTCTGTTCCTTGGTATTTTTATCATACTGTTTAGTTAATATAGAATATTTCTTTCATTGTACCTATAAAATATTTTTATATTCCCAATATTCCTATTTAAATTTCCAGTCAATCTTTTACATTCTAAGCCTAAAACCACAGGTTGATTATCTACTGGAGAAATATCAAACTCTCCTTATCTTCATAAGCAGGAATTATAGTAAATGTGGACAGCAGTATACTTCTTCTAAAGGAATATTCAAACTCTCTAATTCCTCTGCTCAGGGTTGACTTAATTGATCAGTGAAGTTGCACAGGGCCCAGCACTTGAAAAGGCACTGCACTTGGGGTTTAACATTTATCAGTTATCATTTTGAAATTCTTACCTTTGAATCTATATTTTGTAAAAATGTCCTATCATACAATGTAGGATTGTAGTGGGTAGGGTCAGATTTAAGTGGAAGCCCTTCAGCATCTGGGGTGGGCAAGGTGGCAGTGATCCCTCACTCCTAAAGGCAACGCCTTCTGTGGGGACTTGTTGGGGCACTCTCACCCACTCCCTATCCAGATACTGAGAGCATCCCAGCATGAAAGCTGCAATTCTTGGGGGATGTGCACAGATCAGGGTGCTGGGCTCTGGTGAAAAAGAGCCTGATTTCCTATTTCCAGACAGAGCCCTGCATTTTCACTTTGCACTGTGCCACCCATAAATCTCCCAGGAAAGAACCACTGCATACCAATTATTCTAAGGTAATAGGTGCTCTTTTTCTCCCAGCTACTCTTACAGTTCAACATTTTAAATTAAACAAGAGCAACACAGAGGGTAAAAGGTACTCCACAGCTACTGATTATAGTTTTTTCTCTTAAATGGCTTCAATAAATATTGTTATTGTGTTAAATTCAATTAACACAGTCCTAAAGGTAAGATTTGTATATATCTGAATAACTATAAAACACTGTAAGTTTAATCTGAGAACACAGTTTTACATATAAAAGTAATAAAGGGACACTTCAACATAGTATGGTATGTAGAACATGTGTCCAGAATCTGGACCCTACTCTCAAGATGAGTATTTTTACAACACTGTTTGGTTTCCAAATATATTTTTATTTGATAAAACCTAAAATATGTCTGACATAAAATAGATGCTCATAAATTTTAATTAACACCTTGCTCTAAAATAATTATCTTTGATTATTAACTCAGAAAAGCACATTATATTCCTAATTATATTGCATAAGTCATGGCCTAGAAATATACATTGACACTGAAAGAACAATATTAATTGTCATAATTAAGTGAGAAGTTTAGGTTTACAAAGATCTGAGGAAAGGGTAGATGGGGCCTTAGAGAGATGGGGAAAAAAGCAGAGAATAATAGTTAACACACTATAACTCTTGATGGTTAGTGAGAATCACTGGAAGACATTTTAAGAACATGGGTGAACTCTTTGTTATCAAGTAATGGTATACAGTTCCGTTCAATAAAATATCTCCCAATGTTCAATAAAAGCCACAACTACATACAGCCTTGGGCAGTAATTCTGTGAAGAGGGACAAAGTTAAGGGAGATCTACTGACTAAGGGCACCACGGTACAGCCAGAGATAGCACCTAGAGCAGGGGTCCCCAAACTACGGCCCGCGGGCCACATGTGGCCCCCTGAGGCCATTTATCCGGCCCCCGCCGCACTTCCGGAAGGGGCACCTCTTTCATTGGTGGTCAATGAGAGGAGCATAGTTCCCATTGAAATACTGGTCAGTTGGTTGATTTAAATTTACTTGTTCTTTATTTTAAATATTGTATTTGTTCCCATTTTGTTTTTGTTTTTTACTTTAAAATAAGATCTGTGCAGTGTGCATAGAATTTGTTTATAGTTTTTTTTTTTTATAGTCTGGCCCTCCAATGGTCTGAGGGACAGTGAACTGGCCCCCTGTGTAAAAAGTTTGGGGACCCCTGACCTAGAGCATGGGCTAGTCAAACAGTTGTATTAATTTACCAACAGTAAGAAGACCTCAACCCAAATACAGTAGGTTAGCTCCCTATACCACCTTTGCTGAGACAATGGGAAAATAATAAACTATCACTAAAAATAATGGCACACACTTAGCATTAAGTATGTAATAGACACTATTATATACAACACACACACACACACACACACACACACACACACACAAACTTCTCTTATATAGATACCATTAACATACAGGTAAGGAACCTGAGGCATAGAGAGGTGATTTGTACACTATCACACAGATGACAAGTAGAGCAGCCAGGATTTGAACCATGACTCCATCTCCAGAGCCTATGCCCTTACTCTCTACTTCAAAAGATCTCTCTGAGCTGATTCTTAGTTTCCTTCTATAGGTGAATGTGAATTCAAGTGTTTCTCAAATAACATCGGACTTATGCTAACTTGGATCTTTTTCTCTTTCATTCAATGCAGGAAAATAGGTAGTCAGAAGTAGAAAAGCACTGTAATGCATTTTTCCCCACAACAAATTAGGAGTCCTGCCTTTTTATTCTCTCTCAATAGCTTGGGGCAATATAATATGTTTCTGATGGCCCAGCAGCAATAGGACTATAGCTTTTCAAAACAGTTTATACTAATGTTACATTTTCTTCAGTCTGAGATTTGTATCTTTTCAAGTGATAGGTAAGTGTGATTATGGATTCATCAAAATAATATTTTCCAATTAATAATTTTAGCTTCTATACCATTTTTCAAAGGATGTTGCCTAAAAAAGGATAAAAGTATCTAGATTAGACTTTGCAATTACTACTGCATTGGTGGACCAGTTACTGAGAACCACACAACATATTACTTGTAGGTGATGTTTATTTGGTAGATGACATACAAACCAGAAAAAACAGAGGCAGAGACAGACTTGGCAAACATACCTGAATTGTGTTTCCCTTGTGAATTCATTTTTCAGTGCCTTTAGCAGTTTAAATAAAACAAAGCCACTGTCACTGCTGAAATTCTTTTTTTTTTTCAATTTGTTCAGAAATTTATTTTATTTACCTAATACCTTTTATTGTACCTAATGAGTCAGTGTTTCTTTCTAGGACAGACAACAGGATCACAGATAATGTAAGAAACTGCATAGATGTGCATTAATTATATTTGTATCTTTGACTAAAGATAAAAGCATAGATTCCCATATTGGTGTATATTAAAAAAAACTCTAAAATTTATTAAACACCTATTCTGTGTCAGGTATTATGAGCCTTATCAGAGCATTTTATTTATCTGCTTAAACTGAATTAATTTATTTTCCTGATCTACCATAAAAACACACTCCATCATTCTGCTCTTGATTCTCCCTGCTTTGTCTTCATTAACTTAATAATATTCTCCTTTTATCTGACTGTATTTCCCATTTTTTAAAAAAGTGATTTTCTTTAATCATCCTTTTCTCTACTCTCTCAGTCCTCAGCCTGCCTTAAAGAGTACCCAACCAAGCTCCCTTTTGTAGACCTTAAGTTTAAAAAGATAGGTGCGGCCTCCTTTTGGAGAGGGTACAGGGACCTAAAGCATCAGCCGGAGCTTGCACTGTTGGACCTTACTCCACTGGCCTGAGGACTGCACTGGTGCATTTAGACAAACAGTAGTGGCCTTTGCAGCATCAGTATGAGATCATGACATTTAATTGTATATACGTAGCTTTATTCAGCAGAGGGATTCAGCCAGTTCACACCAGTTCGGCAGAACCAGTTGTTAAAATGGCATTTCTAATCTGGGTTCTCTCTAAGGTGGGTGTCTGGGCAGTTGCCCAATGTGGAAATCACAAATTTTCATTCCTTACTCTTTTTTAACATTCATCTGTGCAACTGTATTCTAAGTACCTGTAGTAATGTTCATTCCATGTATAGATTAAAAAAAATTGCAAGTGAGGACACTAATCAAAAAGCAATATGAAAATACCTTAAATAACAGTCTTATTGTTTTTTGTCAGGTGTTATTTAATATTTTTCATTAATATTTTAAAACTCTTTCTTATAACATAATCTAGTTTTGTGTACCTCTTTTTATTGTTCTTATTTAAGTATTAAATGCATGAAATAATAAACTACCTTTCCCTATATTATGTTTTTATACTGAAAACAGCCATTAGGGCAGAGAAGCCATTGTTAAAGTATTTCAATCCCACCACTGGCTTTATCTTATATTATAGCAGATGCTGAAGCTGAATGTAATCTTCCTTATGCAACTGTTGGACAAAACAATGTGTTCTCCCTTTTTTAAAGCTGCTGATTTGAATGAGTACCATAAGCAACTATGTGTGAACTTCTAGCTTTAACTTGTTAGTGCTCCTTGGTAGGTTGCACTAGATAGGCTGCACCAAATTCCTCTGGAATTAGAAGTCAGGAAGGGGACAAGAAATACTCAGTTTCGATGCATGTGGTTGTCCTCAGACCCAGGAATCAGGATCATCTGACGTCTCAAGTTAAATTCAGTTTTATAAATTATACCTGAGACACAAATATGGGTTTTCCCATGAAATGATGTTAGATTTTATTAAAATACAAATAAAAAGAAATGGTGGCTTTTATTGTGAAAATATGCCAATTTCTTAAGTCATGTTATTTAAAATACTCATGAAATTGCAAGTCCAAATGATAAGAAAGCAATATCAAAGGCCTGAGATTGGTGCAATGCCTCTGGAAATCAAGTTTGCAAATAAATCAACAGAAAACTAGAGTGGATTCTGTCTTACTGTCAGAATGAAAACAAAACAAAGGAAGAGAAAAGTTAATTAAGCCAAAGTGGAGAGAGGTTTCCTTAAGAGAAATGAGAAAATATTAAGAGACAGATTGGATACGTATTAATAAAAAATGAGATATCGATGGCCAAACTAGGCTAATATAAAAGCAAAATGTAGGCTTATTCACATTTAACTATTTTTTAAAAAGACATTAGAAAATGTGTCAAAATTATTAATGTGGTCCAGGATTAAGACTGCAGCACATTCTCAGGACAGCTGTCATTTGGCACACACATGGGATTAAAAAAGAAAATGGATTTCTTTTTTAGGTAAGAGGTGGGGAGATAGTGAGGCAAACTCTGTATGTGCCCTTGAGTGAAATATGCCTGGCAACCCCCATCTGGGGAAGACACCCTTTACAGAGCTATTTTTAGCACCTGAGGTTTATTTGCTCCAACAAAGCTATTCTCTCAGCGCCAGGGCAGATGCTGCAACCAATCGAGCCACTGGCTGTGGAAGGGAAAGAAGGAGAAAGGAAAGAGGGAAGAGGGAGAAGCAGATGGCCACTTCTGTTTGCACAGACTGGGAATCAAATTAGAGACGTCCATACGCTGGGCCAATGCTTCATCCACAGAGCAACCAGCCATGGCCAGAAAATGTAAATTGAATGCTATGATTACACCAGAATTTTTTCACTTTTCAGGAGACCACTTGTACATGTAAACTTTCTCCTTCCAAATATTTTAAATAAACTACCATAGAAAATACCAAATATTGGCCCTGGCCGCTTGGCTCAGCATCGGCCTGGCATGCAGGAGTCCCGGGTTCGATTCCCGGCCAGGGCACACAGGAGAAGTGCCCATCTGCTTCTCCACCCTTCCCCCTCTCCTTCCTCTCTGTCTCTCTCTTCCCCTCCTGCAGCCGAGGCTCCATTGGAGCAAAGATGGCCTGAAAGCTGAGAATGGCTCTGTGGCCTCTGCCTCAGGCTCTAGAGTGGCTCTGGATGCAAAAGAGCGATGCCCCAGAGGGGCAGGGCATTGCCCCCTGGTGGGCATACCGGGTGGATCCCAGTCGGGCGCATGCGGGAGTCTGTCTGACTGCCTCCTCGTTTCCAGCTTCAGAAAGATGAAAAAAAAAAAAAAAGTGAAAATACCAAATATTTAATTCAATGAAGTTTAAGTCCAAAAGTCGTGGATTATGAAATAGACTGTAGTTTTGACAGTCATAAATGCTAGATTTCCGCTCCCCATTCACAATTCTTCACTCAGATGCCACTCAAGTTTTGGGGGTTTTTTTTTTTGTTTTTTTTTTTTTTTGTATTTTTCTTAAGTGAGAAGCAGGCAGAGAGACTCCCTCATGCACCCGACCGGGATCCACCCTGCATGCCCACCAGGGGGCGATGCTCTGCCCATTTGGGCCATTGCTCTGTTGCAAATGGAGGCATTCCAGTGCCTGAGGCAGGCCATGGAGCTATCCTCAGTGCCAGGGCCAACTTTGCTCCAATGGAGCTTTGGTTTTGGGAGGGGAAGAGAGAGATAGAGAGGAAGGAGAGGGGGAAGGGTGGAGAAGCAGATGGGTACTTCTCCTGTGTGCCCTGGCTGGAAATCGAACCTGGGACTTCTACACACTGGGCTGACACTCTACCACTGAGCCAACCGGCCAGGGCCACCACTGAATTTTTTAATATGATCCTCAATACCAGTAAATTTATTTTATAAAAATTAAATATTCCTTGGAAATTTGTTGAAGGCTAGGGTTTGGCTTTTTTTGTTTTAATATTTGTGAGTATGGGGTTTGTGCTATAACTATTTCATTTTAGCTGAACTCATTCAAAGTGATATTCATAAAGAACTAGCATTAGATTTAAAGAATTTCTGAGGTCCCAAACAACTTAGCACCACTCCACAGAGAAACATCTGAGATGGAAACTGCTATTTGAACCCCAGCTGTACTTAGGCTCCTCTCCAAATTAATCCACGTTAGGAAGTAAAAGCTAGAACTTTGATCGACCAAAACCATCATTTCAGCCCACCAGCCACTGGCCGGAGCTCCAGGAATGTATACCTTTATTGAGGCTTTCTGCATTTGATGCAAATGCCAAAAATGCTCAATTAAGTTGACACAAAATTATTGCACAGAAATTATGACATGAAAAATGGTTTTTTTGAATACATTAAGATATGATATAAATTGTTTCTCAGCAACAGTAAGTGATATACAGAGCAAAGGATTTACATAAAATGGTTTGGCTGGCAATTCCAATGTTTCACTTAGGTAAACTAGCCAGGGTCACATTGTGATTTTTTTACCCACTCTTGAAGGTTCTCAATTGTAAAGCAATGCAGTCAAAAGGTCTGTTGTGATTCTAACCACCCTCCCCATGTATGACTTGGATTTTTAAATTTCCATAAATTTAAGTGAGAAGATAAAACAAACTGGAACAAACCAGTCTTAAATATTTTTAACATTTTCTTATTGCTGTGAATAAGCTATTTTTTTAGAATAAGCTTTTTTATACCATATTATCCTTCTCACTATCACTCAGTACAAAAACCATCTATGATATTAGTGCATTTATTTCAAAATAAAACTTTTTTTTGGTGGGGGAGACAGATACAGAGAGTCAGAGAGAGGGACAGATAGGGACAGACAGACAGGAAGGGAGAGTGATGAGAAGCATCAATTTGTTGCAGCACTCTAATTGTTCATTGATTGCTTCTCATATGTGCCTTGACCAGGGAGCTCCAGCTGAGCCAGTGACCCTTTGTTAAAGCCAGTGAACTGGGCTTAAGCCAGTGACCACGGGGTCATTTCTATAATCCCATGCTCAAGCTACTGACCCGCGCTCAAGCTGTTGAGCCTGTGCTCAAGCTGGTTGAGCCCACGTTCAACCCAGCAACCTTGGGTTTTTGAACCTGTGTCCTAAGCATCCCAGGTCAACACTCTATCCATTGTGCCACCTCGTGGTCAGGGTCTTATATTTTTCTTACATCAATTATATTAGTTTACATAGATTACTTAATACAAACAAATATTTTGAATCCTATTAGTATTCTCATTTACACTGAGTTCTGATATTTAATAATATTTTTCCTCAGTATCTGTTATTATACCTAATTAAATTGCGAGTCTTAGTTTTTATTCATTTCCTTGTTGGCTTGAAAGCTCTTTATTATATAAATATGTTTTCAGGAAAGTCATTTTTTAGTGGCACCTTCACTAATTTCAGCCAAAGTTGTTATTCCCTTTATAAATAAATAAAATCCCTTTATAAACAAATAAAATACAGGATTTTAGTTCTCTCTTCTCTCTTCTCCCTACTACCTTCCCCCAATCCTCACCACAAATTACTTGGTAGATCATACTCTATTGCATTGTGCCTTTGATATGAATGTGTTTGCTGGAGTAACAGAAAATTCCATCAGAAAACCATATTACAGGTGGGCTAATAAAAGTATGAGATAAAAAGCAAAATAACAAAACCGTAAAACAAAAAAACCTAATTTTCTTATAATACACATTTTTCTTAGCACACATCTAAAAGTTTATTTTAATTACAGAATTTATTCAATTCAGGAAAGTTTTCTTATATGTTCTTGAATTAAATATAGTGATGTTTCTATACTTTAGATCTGATCTTTATCATATATTTATTTCCTCTCTAATTGCTTAAGACTTTTGTCATATTAATCTGCAATTTGGTAGAGTGGCTTTTTTGTACTCAATATCACTGTAAAATTTTTGCAGTGTTGATTTTCTTATTCAAGTTATTATTTAAGATGTAAATATGCTATTAAATTTACAGAATCCTTAATAGTATTTTATTTGCTCAGATCCACTTTATTTATTCTACTCTGTTATACAAGACACTCTTCAATATCTAGTATCTGATTTTTTCATCGTTGATTTCATACTACAGAAATATACAATACAATGCATATGGTATCATGACCTTACTTTTTTTATACAAAGAAATTATTTCTTACAAGCATATACTTCTACTTCTCAAGTGCCGCTTTTCCTTTGTTCTACATAATAAATGATTTCAATAGTTTTTATGTAATATTGCTTTCTGTTAGCCTTTTTTTACTTTATTTTTTAATTGACTTTATTAGGATATATTAGTTCACATAATTATACAGGTTTCAAGTGCCCAATTCTACAATACATCTCTGAAAACTGTATTGTGTGTTCACCTCCCCCCAAAGTCAATTTTTTGTCAATCACCATCTATGCCCTCATGCCCTGCCCCACTTCCCCTTCCTGCAATCACCATTCTATTGTCTATATCCATGACGGGGTTTTTTGTCCTTTACACTCTATCCCTTTACCTCCCTTGCCCAGAGCCTCAACATATCCCCCACTCCATAACTGTCAACCTGCTCTCTATGTATGAATCTAACTCTATTTTGCTGTTAGCCTATTTTAATTTAAAAGGTATATTTGTACCTGTGAGTAGATTCTCCTCTGTCCTCTGAGAAGTGTTAGCATGCACTTCTTCCATGCTAACAGTGTGTTAAAAAACAAAAACTAAAGTAAAACACGTTGTTTCCAATCCTAACACTGATGATGGCTGATAGTTATAAAACACATCGACAAGGTGGAGCTCCAGAAGACTAAGAGGAGAAAAGGAATTAGAAACTAAAGCCAGAATTATCTCTATGCAATCTCTTTTTAAAACTTAGTTTATTTAACTATACCAGAAGTACACTTTACATTTCATTTATTTAATTCTATACATAAATAAATGTCTGGTTTTTCTAATTTTACATAAACTTAATTATTTATATGGGGAACTATTTAGAGATTGTTGCCCATGAATGTCATGGAACCCAATATTTCAGTTTAAAAACAAATTATGACTTATTTTCGATATAATTTTATATTAAAGAACACTGAATCCTGCCTACTTGTCTCCTAAAAGGTTGCTAATGTTCTGTTCAGCAAATAAATAAAAATAGAAAATTCAATATTCACAACACACACACACACACACACACACAAATGACTTATGCAAGAGAATCTTCCTTTAACATCACCCACAACAACACTGCATAATTTGTAACAAATTTGCTCCAAAGATACCACTCAGATCTATCCTCACTCATCACCAGTCCAAATATAAATAGAAAATGAATTATTTAAAAAAACATACAGAATTCTGGTTCATATGTGACATTTGAAGAACTTGGGAGTAGCTATTTCAAGTGTTCTTTATAACAAGAAAAAGCTGAACAAACTAAAAATCAATTTTTTTCTTGGATCTTTCAGAATACTAAGCTTATATCAACCACTAAAAGTCAGGAAGATGGCTGAATCCAGGACTCACAGATGAAATCTACCCAACCAACTGGATGGAGCAAAAGCCTCTGAAACCATAAAATGATGGAAACATTAAAAGGGTGATTTTAATAAATTGCTGAATACGATAAACTGATTTGCATGTGAGTGAGAAACTCCTGGAATGTTTTGGAGGCTGCACCGTTAGTTGGATCACAACACTGTCATGGCTTATACCAAGTAGTGGGATTCAAATAATTTATGAACGGGTTCTCTGTTCTAATGACTGTTTTAAGTATGAAAAAAATGATATACCCTAAGGTAGTTTATTATTTCATGCTTCTGATATGTAAACAAGAATAATAAAAGAGTTACACAAAACTAGATTATAAAAAAGAATTATAAAATATTAATGAAAGAATATTAAATAATATCTGACAAAAAACAGTAAAACTGTTATTTAAGATAGTTCCATATTGCTCTTGATTGGCATCCTCACTTGCAATTTTTTTTAACCTATGGATGGAATGAACATTACTATGGGCACTTAAATATACTGTTGTGCAGATGAATGTTAAATAAGAGTAGGAATGTAAATTTGTGATTTCCACATTGGATGGCTCCAAGGCGCCCACCTTAGAGAGAACCCTGATTACAAGTGCTATTTTAACAATCGGTTCGCTGAACTCAACAAAAAATTAGGTATCTGTTCTGGTGAACCGGTGCAAACCGGCCTAATCCCAACACTGGTTTTACCTTCCAGGAACTTCACCAGGTAAGAAAGATGATGAGAACAATCCCCTCGTGTTGATGGCAGATGGAAGAGAAGAGAAACCATTGTGAAATATGCCCAGAGCCTTCTCTAGACAAAAAAATAGAAAGGTTTCTCTTTTAAATAAGAATTACAGGGAGAGGCGATACAGGAGCAGAAACAAAAAATATTATATTAATATTCTGTATTGTTTCTGGCAAATGTTTTACTTTAGGGCTACAAGGGTGGCCTGAAATACAGGGGTGAAATTGAAATAACATTAACAGTTGGAGTTATTTTAATGATAATGAAAGTGATGATACCACAATACAACCTAGGATTAGTCCTTTTATTTCTTTTTATACAGATGATAAACAATCTCAGATCTGGTTTTATACCCAAAATCTCATAATGACACTGAATTTCAAGCCTTAAGTATTTATTCCTCTACATTTGCTCTTAAGGTGAGAAATATAAAGAAAAAAAGGATTCCCCAGGAGATTTAGAGCTTCAACTGGCTTGATGCTTCTTAGAAACCAATTTCATTAGTTTTACAAATTTTATGTGATGTATATCAAGAGAAAGTGAACGTAGTTCTGCCTAAATACAAGAAGTTTCTTTATTATAGCATAATTTTAAATCTTATTCAAAATATTATTTTGTAGAGTAGAACTTATAATGGACGTCTTATATTTTTAATCAAATCAAGCTGCCAATCACATTCTAAGTCAAATATTTCCATAACTTTTAAAGCTCCAACCACATTTCATGTTCTCAAATTTTACACATTTTCCACCATTTTAAAGATGTAATTGACATATAACATTATGCAAGTTAAATGTGTTAAAGTCTTGATTTAATACAGACTGAAAAATGATTATGACCATAACATTAGTTAACAACTCCATCCTGTCCCATAATTAACATTTAATCCTTGTTTTGGGAAGTTTAAGATGCATTCCCTTGGCCCTGGCCAGTTGGCTCAGTGGTAGAGCGTCGGCCTGGCGTGCAGAAGTCCCGGGTTCGATTCCCGGCCAGGGCACACAGGAGAAGCGCCCATCTGCTTCTCCACCCCTCCCCCTCTCCTTCCTCTCTGTTTCTCTCTTCCCCTCCCGCAGCGAGGCTCCATTGGAGCAAAGATGGCCCGGGCACTGGGGATGGCTCCTTGGCCTCTGCCCCAGGCGCTGGAGTGGCTCTGGTCGCAACAGAGCGACACCCCTGAGGGGCAAAGCATCGCCCCCTGGTGGGCAGAGCTTCGACCCCTGGTGGGTGTGCCAGGTGGATCCCGGTCGGGCGCATGCGGGAGTCTGTCTGACTGTCTCTCCCCGTTTACAGCTTCAGAAAAAATACAAAAAAAAAAAAAAAAAATGCATTCCCTTAAGAACTATTAACTTTTATTTATATAATACAGGGTGGGGCAAAAGTAGGCTTATAGTTGTAAGTGAAAGACAGTTTATTCTTGTATTATTTACTAGTTATTGTATATTTTTATATGATCAACTGTAAACATGCTACTGTCCCACCCTGTATAGTATTATTAGTTAAAACCACTATGCTATAGATTCCCAATATTGATTTCTTACAACTGAAAGTTTATACCCTTTGACCAATATCTCCCCCCCCACTTTTTCCATACCCAACCCCTGATAACCAGCACTCTACTCTCTGTCTCTATGATTTTGACTTTTAAGATTCCACATATAATTGATATACTCTATTAGTCTTCTCTCTCTGATCTATTTCTCTTAGCATATTGTCCCCAAGGTTCACCAATGTTGTCACAAATTACAGAATTTCCTTCTTTCTCATGGTTAATGATATTATATTATATACATATTCCACATCTCCTTTACCTAGTTATCCATCAATAGACACTTTGGTTGTTTTCATATCTTGGCTATTATGACTAATGCTGCAATAAACATGGGGGTGCAGCTGGGTGCACCTATCTCTTTGAGATCCTGTTTTCATTTCCTTTACATATAGACCCAAAGAGAGATTTCTGGGTCATATGGTAACAATATTTTTAACATTTTGAAGAAACTTCATACTCTTTTTCATAGTGGTTGTATCAATTAACATTCCCACTAAAGTGTATAAGGGTTTCCTTTTCTCTACATTCTCAACACTTGTTATCTCTTGTCTTTTTGATATTTGACAGTAAAACAGGTTTTAAGTGATATGTCATTGTGGTTTTGATTTACATTGTAATGATGATTAGAGTTGGTGAATATTTTTTCATATACCTTTTGGCCATTTATATGTCATCTTTGGATAAATGTCTATTTTAAATTAGGTTATCTGGTTGAGTGTTTTACTTTGTTCTGTTTTGTTATACAGCTACCATATAAACAAGCAATCCCACTTTTGGGTATTTGTCAAAAATAATTGAAATCAGGGTATTAAAAAGATACTTTGTACTTCCATGTTTACTGAAACATTATTTACAATAGCTGAGATGTCCATCTATAGATAAACTGATGAAAAAAATTTGTTCATATTTATAATGATATCTATATCACAGTTCAACTTAAAAATAAAAGAAATCATGCCATATATGACAACATGAAAGAATTTGAGGACATTATGCCTACTGATATAGTCAAGTCACAGAAGGACTAATAAGTTTATGATTCCATTTATAAGTGGTATCTAAAATAGTCAAAGTTAGAAGTAAAGAGTAGAAGTTGCCTGGCAATGGGGGAAAGAGGATATATGGGAAGTTGTTATTCAACAGCTGTATAAAATTTCAACTGTATAAAATTTCAGTTATACAGCATGGATAACTTCTAGAGATTTTCTGTATACTAGATTTGTAGTTGACAAAACTGCACTATATACTTTAAAATCTGTGAAGAGTGTAGATCTCATATTAAATGTTCTTAGAGTAATAAAAAGAACCATGGTAAAACAACAATGCAATTATAGAAGTCTTTATCAAATCATCTGTTGACATTATTAAGACTCAATCAATACTGTCAGGTCAGATATGAGACTGGGATGCTGAGAAGATAAATGATGGATAAGTGAATAGGACCAGATACAGAATCATAGAATACAGTGTGTCCGTAAAGTCATGATGCACTTTTGACCAGTCACAGGAAAGCAACAAAAGACAATAGAAATGTGAAATCTGCACCAAATAAAAGGAAAACTCTCCCAGTTTCATACCTATTCAGGGCAGTTCGATGTGGGCTCACCCACAGATTTTTTAGGGCTCCTTAGGTAGCTATCCCGTATAGCCTCTACAGACTCGTCACTGACTGATGGCCTACCAGAACGGGGTTTTTCCACCAAACTGCTGGTTTCCTTCAACTGCTTATCCCACCGAGTAATGTTATTCCTATGTGGTGGCACTTCGTTATAAACACGCCAATATTCACATTGCACTTTGGTCATGGATTTGAATTTACCGAGCCACAGAACACATTGAACTTTCCTCTGTACCGTCTACATTTCGACTGGCATGGCTGTGGGCTGCTCCGCTGTATACATGGTGTTATGTCATCATCTGCGCATGCACACATGCTGCCACATCATCCTACAGAGACTGGGAGGGTTTTCCTTTTATTTGATGCAGATTTCACATTTCTATCATCTTTTGTTGCTTTCCTGTGACCGGTCAAAAGTGCACCATGACTTTACGGACACACTGTATTTAGCTATAGAAACTACACACTACCTTAGTAATTAATATATAGCCAAAATATTAGAAGTGTTGACAACAACAACAAAAAGTAATTTGAGGAAATATTGCAAACATATTATTTTGAACCTTTTCTTCCATTTGCCAAAGAAAAGAAATTGCTTCAATCAGGAATGGACATATATTTGCTCAATATAGAGATCTACAAATGCACAGATAAAAACATACCTGTGAATAGAAAGGTTAAACATAGTACCACTTCCCCTCTAAAGCAGGTAAGAGATAATTATTACTTATTGCTGGAGATCATCAAATCCATTTTGACATGTGGACATATTTGGTCAGTTTTCTCATTTAAATAGAATTTCACTCATCCTTACTAATAATGACTATTCAAACTTTGGAAAATTATTAATGTCTTATTAGTAACCAAATATAATATACTTCAGACACTTGTGTACTAAAGGAGTTTTACTCATTTTTATTCTTAGCACTATTTAAACTTTATGTATTTATAAGTTTTCACAGCAGATTATTAGAGATGTCATTATTATTCTAATTGATATTAAATGATTTAAATAATACCATATTTTATATTTTCAAAAATATGTATTTATTGCTACTGAGTAGGTGAACAAGAACTACTAATGTGATTTATTGTGTAAAACTCATATTTATATATACGCTCATAGAAAGAGAGATGGAATTTGAAGTCAGAAGAGCTAAGTTTGAATCATATATTTCAGATCAATTTATCCGTGCTTTGATAAGTTGTTTAACCTTTGTGAGACTCATTTTTCTCCTCTGTTAATTTGCATGATAGTAATGACACTTATCTCACAAGGTTATAATGAGAATAAAATATAATGTGTAAGAAAGTACTTTGTAAAATATAAATTTCCATTCTGTCATTATTTAAGCAATTGCACATATAAATTTTTTTAACCTATGATTAGTTTCTTGCAGGTGCCAACCCACCCAAGCCAATGCCAAATTTTAAAATACAGCCCTTTAAAATCAGTTCTTCTTTAAAGGACAAAAATATACATCTCCCTTGGTACTCACAAATAGGTCAGATATTGGACAACTCATTAATTTCAAACTGCATCCATCTTTTCAGACAAAATAAATAAGTCAAGAGCTGTTTCAAAAATTATAAGGAAAAAATTCATTATACTAAAAGATTGATAATCTTTCATGCTAAGTCATCATCACTCATTCCTGTTAAAACTGGACCTTCAATTTCAAAGGTAAATTAATCAGGTGTCAAATTATGGCTACACTGGTATTTTTAAACAACCCCTTTTTAGTGCTAGTGATTTAAAATTACCATAAAGTGGTTCATGTTCTTATTCAACATTCTTCTTATTTTGTCAGTTCAACTAATTTAATGTCATTTAAGAAAAGCTTTTAATTTATTATAAACTAATGTTTGGAGATGCATTATTTTAAGGGCTTTTAAATCTTCAGAAATCTTATAAAACTCAAATGCCAAGTTTTTTCGTTCATACCTACAAACAATATTTTTAAACTCTTCACTCAGACACTAAAATATAGAAGACTGCAAGCATTACAATGCCTAATAATTTAAGAGTTATTTGTCACAAATAGGTGAAAAATAAAAGACTATCCAAACAAATCACTGGAAATATAACCAAGAAATAGTAGTACTATCATGACTTGTTCTCAAATATTGTTATTTGTGAGCAGTGGGTCAGTTCCCTTCTTCTTCCTCATCATCTAAGTAATCTTTGGCACATTGTTTTGGTCTGTAACAAATATTAAATTAATTAAGAACAATAAATTAAATAACTTTGGACTTGCATTCTCCACCAGAGTAGAGCTTTCCTGGGTTTATAAGTATAACATGTTTATCAAAATACTTTTTGAGAGAATAGAGCAAAATGGGAGAATTTTATAAAGAGTACTGAAGCAAGTTTCTCTTCTTTCTAGCAACTTGGTAAGTTAAAGGGCCAGGAGCCAAGTAGTCCAATCCATTTCCCCACTTGGCAATTTTCTGTCTCTTTTCAACCTTTCAGTGACTCTTTCTGAAGACATTTTCTCACTTCTGCAGACCCTTAAAAAGCCTATCAGGACCTAGGGGAAGAAAGTCACTTAGAACAACAGTTTTTATATCGACTATTTCAAGTGCAGCTGCTTTTAGTGGGACTGATAATAAATTAGGGGGACCATAGAAGCTTCTCAAACTACTAGAACAGTTACATTTAGATGGGCAAAATCTTATGACACAGGAAGACTACTATAAGATGGTCAGTGATCTGTAGGCAAAATTGATCATATGGTTTTAGAATTTCTCAATACAGGCTACCTAGGTTGCAGAGGCAGCTGATTTTTCAATGGGCAAAAGCTCATGTGTAGAGGAAAAAGCTCTTGAATCCTGATCACTACTTTTTCTGGCTAGGTAAATGTCAGTGTCTTTTATTTATTTACTTTTCCAGATCACTGGAATATGAGTTGTTCCAGAAAGGTAAAGCTTTGACTTACAGACTTTCCATTAATGATCTCAGTTACGGTAGATGAGAAATATTGGCTACCAGATTCCATTTTACCCTTTGTTCTGTTTCCTAATCATATTTGATGAATATTTCTCAGAAAATTTAAAATGCAGTAAAAAAATACTCAAACAAAGGTATTTTTTTCTGCAATTATAAAGGTTAATTAAATGCCAGGAGTTGCTAAAGCTAAAAAAAATCAAGGGATGAATAAAAACACATTTCTATTCTTTGTAAGTTTTTTGGCTCTTCTTTGGGGGTGAAGTGATGGGAAAGACTAATGGATGCATCATGTGGTTCATGATAAAGTTCTTGGGAGAGAGGACCATAAAAGCACAATAGAGATGACACAAGAGTCCTCCAAATGATCATTCACATTTATGTTCTACTGTTTCAACATATCTTTTTCTTTTTTTTTCTTTTTTTTTTTTGTATTTTTCTGAAGTTGAAAATGAGGAGGCAGTCAGACAGACTCCCGCAAGCGCCTGACCGGGATCCACCCGGCATGCCCATCAGGGGCCGATGCTCTGCCCATCTGGGGCGTTGCTCTGTTGCAACCAGAGCCATTCTAGTGCCTGAGGCAGAGGCCACAGAGCCATCCTCAGCGCCCGGGCCAACTTTGCTCCAATGGAGCCTTGGCTGCAGGAGGGGAAGAGAGAGACAGAGAGGAAGGAGAGGGGGATGGGTGGAGAAGCAGATGGGCGCTTCTCCTGTGTGCCCTGGCCGGGAATCGAACCTGGGACTCCTGCACGCTAGGCCGACGCTCTACCACTGAGCCAACCGGCCAGGGCCTCATCATATCTTTTAATTACACAATCATGCATTTTATAATACTCATTTTATTAAAGTATATGTGCAGTACCAGATTTATAGAGAAAAAAATCTCATTCCTGTTCAATCTCATTCCTAAATGGTAACTAATACAGTTTGATGTGCATTTGCCATTTTTACTGAATAAACAATGTTACAATTTACATGTAAGATTTAGACTTTGAAGTGTCCTAAAGTGAACATCTGGCTGATGTCCTGTCTTAGGGCTAGTAAGATATTATCATGACAAATGAAGATCCAACATTGTTAAGCAATTCTCTTAACTGATGAAGTTGTGGTTAGTATTAGTATGGTTAAGACACAATGAAAAAGTTTAATTTCTACTAATACAACTGCTTCTAAAAGGTAAAATAGTATTAAATAAAAATAACACGTGTGTATTTTTAAATCTTTAAACAGTACAGCTCCCCAACTCCCAAACTCAATTAACTTTTAATTTCACAGGTTATAAACTCCAGACAACTAGTTGCAATTGGCAAGCATTATGTCAAAACTACAAAACAAGAAAATCTTATCTTCTAGCTTCCATTTACTTTATCTATCGACCCTCTTCCCAAATATTACAAAGTCCTTTCTATCAATTCTAGTTGTTAATAGATGTGTGAACATGTATTATAATTTATATTGTTTTGTCTAGGGGAAGACTTTTACTTGGGAATTAGCATTTTATGAGAAACATGTTCCTATATATAGGCAGCTGCGATGGTCATATTTGATTCTAAATATCTGTTTGGATTTCTTTAGTTTTACAGCTACATAGAGGTGCTTTGGGAATATTAAATGTCCTATTGTTCTTCTAGAATAGGAAGACAATTTCTACCAGAGGACAAGTACAACTGACAAAAAGGAAACTTAGACTGCAAATAGGAAACTGCGATTTCTGTGTTGTAAATAAACAGAATAGCATCAATTAAACAGAAGATATTATGTATATGTTTTAGGGCTATGATATCACATATATAAAGTACATGTAAATTACTTGAGATATTTTCATTTCTCTGCGTGCAAACAGAAAGATGTTTGTACCCACTTATTACCAAGTAGTAGAGTATTTTACTATATCCTATTTTGAGGGTTTTGTTATAGTTTTCTTTTTGTTGGTCCCTAATGCACATTACAGGCTCCCCCCATAAAAACTTTCAGAGGTTAAACAATTTACTTCAGTAGTCCCAGGTGAATGAGTAGAATCATTAAGGATGGGAGTAATGGCCCAGAAACATGTGGGCAGAGACTCTCTAATTTTTGTATATCCCTGCCCTATTTAGAGGAAGAAGGATCCATGATTTTCTGTGAATGGTTTGTTAAGTGCTTTGGGTAAAGACAAGAACCAACTACTTCAAGAAAAGCAATAATAAAAACCTAGAACAGTGAAAAGGGGGAACCTCCCAGCTGGCCTTTCCTCTATAGCATACCATCAACTAGAGTCCAACAAAAAGAAGTTTTTGAAGACATAATATGTTTATTTGTCAGAAGGGGTATAAAATGATTTTTGTGTGTGGATCACATGGCTATTTGGTTCCTTACTCCATGAATTCTAGTGAAATAAGTAGATATGTGCTTCTACCTGTCAAATGCCCAGCCATAATCTCTTGATCATTTTTCTCTTTCTTTTTTATTTTTTAACTCTGCTCTCTTATTCTCTGGAAACATCCTCCCCCAATGACTCCAGAAAGATAAGATAGTCTCATAACCTTTAGCCTCCCCTGGGAAAGCCTAGTGAAACCAAGGGTTCTTAGGACTTTGATTAAGTTTAGTTTTAAACTTAAGTTCTAGAAATCATCTCTCTCTCTCTCTCTCTCTCTCTCTCCTTCCTTCTCTAGGTAGGTAGCTAGGTAGGTAGGTAGATAAATAAACTCTCAGGTACCTAGCCTTTTTCCCAGATAATCAACAACCTCTGAGACAGCAGAGGACAGTAGCCTGAACTTGACTAAAAGGACACACAATCTGGACCTCTGGCAGGCTAACGATAGCATCTTGACCTAAATTATCTTTCAGTCGTGAAGCCCTAAGGGGGAACAAACCCCTGGATACCTTCCTGTGAGACTGACAGAGGGATGCCAGAAAAGACCTTATAGCTGCCCTCAACATCTGAAAAAAATGATTCATTACTCTTGCCTGGTCTTTGACCAATTTGTCCCCAATTGACCCCAAACAACTAACCCATGATGTCTTATGATTTTGTCCTATATAATCTGTAACTTACATGCCATTGGGGAGTTCAGACTTTTGAGCATTAGCTGCCTATTCTTCTGTATGGTAGCGTTGATAATAAAATAGCAATTATAGTTAGCTAGTGTTCGGCTCAGTAAGGGCTGAGTGGAAGAACACTTTCTGCTCTGTAACATTACATCAACTAGCAACAAAGAATTGGGAAAAGTACTCTTTTTTGTGGGAGGAGAGAGAGACAGACAGAGAGAGAGAAAGTGGGGTCAGGGGGAGCAGAAAGCATCAACTTGTAGTAGATGCTTCTCGTATGTGCCTTGACTGAGCAAGCCTGGGGTTTGGAACTGGCAGCCTCAGCATTCCAGGTCGATGCTTTACCCACTGCACCATCACAGGTCAGGCTAGAAAAGTACTATTTTGATCTAGATATTCTGCTATTGACATTTTTACTTCTTGCTGACATATTTGCATGTTGAGGCAATTCAGGACTTGCCACTAAAGTAGAGACTGAGTATTAATGTAGAGTTGGAAAAAAGGACCACAGAATCATTTACTACAGTTGGTTTTGAGCTCTGGAGTTATCTCAAGGGTGAGCATCAGTAGTTCTTGGTAGTTCAAGAGTTTATATTTAAATTTCAAATCAAATCCCTTAACACTGAAAAGTGGTCCCTTGTCTAAACTTGATTTAGATGCACATGCTGCCCTGTGGGACATTAAGGAAATGGTAGATAATTAGCTGAACAATAAATAAAAGAATCAGGGTCCTGCACTTTCAGAAAAATTTGATTCAAATAAACATGTACAAATTAGATTATTATTATTTAGAAATTAAATTTAATGGGGTATAATTAGTCAATAGGATGACACAGGTTTCTGGCATATATCCCCATGCCATGCAATCTATTCATTGCATTGTGTACTCATCACCCAAAGTCAAACTACCTTCCATCACCATATATTTGAAATTAGATGTAAATAATTTTCCACCTAGTAAAAACGTTTAAAAATTTAAATAGTATTTAAATAAAGCCATGAAACATGGCACTAGGAGTACAATAACCAAAGATATAATGGAAGATCTATGAGATGATTTATATCAAAATTTTAACAGATATTTATTACTTAATTAAAAATTAATATATAATATATATAATATATCTTCAGAATTAAGAGAAAGAAGTGTAAACAAGAAAAAATTTCATAAAGAACATCAAGTATTGATTTTTTTATTTAAAGAAAGCATTTCAGTATGGCATGAAGAATATTTTTCATATTTCAACTTAAAAATTTATTCATTCTTACTATAGATACTAAAAACATAGTGATGAATATAACTTCAGTTCCTTTCATTATTTTTATTGTACAGGATTCTGAGGCCAGAATTATTTCTTAATTTTAAATATAAAAATACTCTTCTAATAGAAATATTTTAAAATGGTTTAATAATAATTTTGATTCAACATTTTAGGCAAATGTGTAGGTGTATTTAAATTTTAAAATAAAGTATGAAGTTCACTCCAAATTCTGGTGCACTCACTTAGATGGAACTTCTTTTCTTATCTGAAACCTTATTTCAATGCAAAATTTCTAACCATGTTAATAAATATGATTTTATAGAAATCCTTCCTAACTAGTAAAAGTGTCATCAAGAAAGAAGACTGGAGTCTATAGAGTTAGTACCAAACTTTATGATTACATGCTATTGTTTTTCATTCAATTTATACAGGTACTCATTAATTCTTTAATGATTATAAAGAGTCAAAGTTGAGGGTGAATTAGTAAAAGTGGCTAAAAAATAATCCTAAGTCTTTTTAGGGTTTCTAATAAACCTCCAACAATTTTATCTAATACATTTTGCAGATAACAGGATGTATCTTTACAAAGAGCATCTTATATCATTACAGTACTGGACAAAAGAATGCAAACATATAAGTGAAAATTATACCTTATCTCCTAGTTCATAATTCTGAGTGCTACTAAAAATTGGAAAGTACAAGAACTTACTTTTATAAACACCAGAGAATGATGATTCCGAGAGGGATAAAGCTAAATAAATGGAGTAAGTTACAAAATATAAGATCATAAAGGTAGCTAAGATATGAGACTATCATTATGTTTATATAATAAAATCATATACTTAAAAAATAAAAGGAGTCAAGAGAAAAATAATAAAATTTTAAAATCAACCCAAGAAATTTAAGTACAAAATAAACAAAATAAAATGAGAAAATCAATCACATCTGCATATACCAGAATAAAGGCATTTATAAAAATATAATAAATAAAAACACACTAAAACTTGAAAGTACTGGGTGAAAGTTATATAAATCTATAGTAATAATTTTACTAAAACAATGCTACTTCTACATAAATTTTCAAAAATTTTTGATAGCTAGAAAAGGCTAGAATATATAGTTTATTTCAAGATAGAAAACCTAAAAACTGTTCTTTTTTTTCTAAAATAAAATTGTAAGTTTAATGCACATCTAAGCAATATTTAATGATGACATTTTAAAACTCATAAATTTATTCTGAAGTCCATATAGGAAATAATATTTTTATTGACTTTAAGATTCACTACTTCTCACATGTCAACAACTCTACAACTGGACCATGTTTTACAACTGTTGGAATGTCATAGTTTAGTTGACATATCTTTCTTACTTTTACATAATATAGAAGATTATATTATAAATTACAATATCTCATATATAATAGGATATACAAATATAGTAAAAATATTACAAAGTATTTTTCAAAAGGGAAACAATTATTGGTTAAGAATAACAGGAGTAAGATAACTATTTATTAAAAATTATAAAACAGAAATATTAAAGCAAGTGTTCGCAGAGTGCCAGACAGAGACAACAGAAACAGAACTAAGGCATACAGAAAGACTTTAAGCCTAATAAAAAAAGCATTATAAACTACCTGGATAAAGAAGGTTATGCAATAAAAAGTCTTAGGTAAGTAGAAAATAGCTTGCAAATAAAACTGAGTCTCACACTTCAACTTTTACTAAAATATATTTTACATTAATTAAACAGTAAAAATATCTTTATATAAAGTGTATCAAATATAAAAATGGAAATAGAAATAGTTTAATTTCAATAATTGGTATAATATACCAGTTTAGGGGGTTGGAGATGGGCAAAGTTGAAAGGGATTAAGTACAAACTGCCAGTTATATGGTTATGAAAATGTAAAGGGAATACAGTCAGCCATAGGGTAATAACTATGTCTAGGGCCAGATAGGTACCAGATTATTGTTGTGATCACTTTGTAAAGTATATAAAGTTTTTATCTTATTGTTGTACACTTGAAGTTAATATAATATTGTATATCAACTATAATTAAAATTTATATGCAAAACTTTTACTGGCTTAAAAATTACCCAAGAAAGCTATAATACCTTTTTTTATAATAACTTGATTATTTTCTATGATGACACTCAAATATACAGAAGTATAAAATATATTTGCACAGTTTACATAATAATAAAGAAGAAATTGTGTAACCTCACACAGTTTAATAAATAGCATATTGCTAGAAATTCACAGCCTTTGCAGATCTGACAGGCTCTTTAGAGGAGACTCTTCCCTAACTTTCTAGTAACTGCTCCCCTGCATTCCTTGATACTTTCATATATACTGTTGACCCTCATTATTAACAAATTCCATATGTGCAAATTTGTCTATTCACTAAAATTTATCAGTAATCCCAAATCAAATATCATAGCACTTTTATAGTTAACCGCAGACAAGCTCAGAATGTTAAAAATTTTGAGTTTTCTGAAGCACACATACATTCATAGGTGAGGCTAAACAAGTGATGTCCTGCCCTCAGATTTCAGTTCTCATACTATAAACGTGCCCTATTCACCATGTATTCAGGGTCACTTTTTGCATGTTTTTGTTGTTGATTTCACTTTTTTTTTGATTGGTTGATATTTAATTACTGATGAAAAGAGGTTCAATTTCATTTTTCATTATTATTTTTTATTATTAATTTTAATGGGGTGACATAGATCAGTCAGGGTACATAGGTTCAGAGAAAACATCTCCAAGTTATTTTGATATTTGATTATGTTGCATACCCATCACCCAATGTCAAATTGTCTTCCGTCACCTTCTATCTGGTTTTCTTTGTGCCTCTCTCCTCCCCCTACCCCCTCTCTCTCCTTCTCCCCCCCCCACTCTGGTAACCACCACACTCTTGTCCATGTCCCTGGGTCTCATTTTCATGCCCCATCTATGTATGGAATCATATAGCTTTTAGTTTTTTCTGATTTACTTATTTCACTCAGTATAATGTTATCAAGGTCCATCCATGTTGTTGTAAATGATCCGATGTCATCATTTCTTATGGCTGAGTAGTATTCCATAGTATATATGTACCACATCTTCTTTATCCAATCATCTATTGAAGGGCTTTTTGGTTGTTTCCATGTCTTGGCCACTGTGAACAATGCTGCAGTGTACATGGGGCTGCATATGTCTTTATGTACCAGTGTTTCTGAGTTATGGGAGTATATACCCAGTAGAGGGATTGCTGGGTCATATGGTAGTTCTATTTTTAATTTTTTTATTTCACTTTTTAAAATAACTTTTGAGCATGGGGCTGAGTGCCATTTAGTGTTCCAAAGCATAAGAAGGTGATCAAGTGTTTTATAGAGAAAATACATGTTAGATAAGCTTCTTTCCAAGTGAGTTATAGTGTTTTTTTAACAGTGAATTCACTGTTAAAGAATTAATGATAATTAATGAATTAATTTTAATTATATTTTAATTATTTTTTATTAATTTTAATGGGGTGACATTGATAAATCAGGGTACATATGTTCAGAGATAACATCTCCCAATTATTTTGACATTTGATTATGTTGCATACCCCTCACCCAAAGTCAAATTGTCTTCCGTCATCTTCTATCTGGTTTCCTTTGTGCCCCTCCCCTCCCCCCATCTCCTCCTTTTCCTTTATCCACCCCCCACCCCAGGTTACCATCACATTCTTGTCTATGTCTCTGATTTTTAGATGCACAAGTTTTTAAAAGTATGGGTGGCAACTTACAGCAAAATATTTTTTATACTAATTTATTTGCACTTCCATTTCTAGTAACAGTGTAGAAGGAATGCTGAACACAATTGATCAGCATAGCTATAATAATGGCATTCCAATATAATGGGGTATGTACGGGGCAACTTCTAGCTGTTTTCTAGTGTCGACACTTTGTAAACCTATTTGCAGCTAGTTGGAATTATCAAGTGTGTCCCTGACTATTTAACTTAATATAAATAATTTGACTGCTTGGTACACAAGGTGACCATCCAGTACTGATGATTTCTAGATGGTATATAATGTTTATGATATAAAATGTTATCTAATTGCCAAAACATCTAATTTTTAAAAATAAAATGCTGCACTTATATCTGGCTTACTCAGTCAAAGGAAAGTTATCTGCCTATTATTCCTGGCTCCCAAGTATGACTCTATAACCTCTTGCTTGTTAAAGATGCTCATTCCTGGGGGTCACCCCAGACTTTCTGAAACTAAAATTTTTAAGATATATGTCTAAAATTTGCATGTACAATAATTATCAAATGCTCACGGCTAAGACAGATTTTGAGCAAGACAATTTGACAATCTTGTCACAGTAAACTAAGATAATTTAAGCAAATGTGCACTATACACTGGTTCTTTTGTCAAGTAATCTCAATAGTTCTATGATAAATGACATTAACAGCATTAATGTTAAATTAGGATTCAAAGAACAGTCAGCAGCTTCTCTGTGTGTTCTAATTATGCTGCCCTCAGTAGTTATTCCACCTAGAATTCTTGTAATGTAAGGGTTTCATTATTGAAACATAGTGCTTTGTTTTGTTTAGAGGGTAGAAGAATTACAGAATGAATAGACAAAAGACAAGAAAACACATTAGGGAATCTCCTACTGACCCTCTTCATTATGAGACCACTATTATAAGCTGCTGGTTTCTGTCTCTTTGTTACATGGTATAAAAGATGGGATAGTTTTCCAAAGCATCAGAAATGTAGAAAATGCATTCTAATTTCAGCATCTCTAAATCCTTAATTCTAGTAGATGCTGCTGCCTGACTTGAAAAAGTAATATGTATACTAGGAAATTGAAAGTGAACTTTCCTATCAGTATTTTGTCCTTCAACAGCCTCCAGAGGCAAAAGTTGTTTGTCTGTAATATTGGATTTTAAAGGTCACTTTTTATTTTATAGCTCTAGGTTGGTTTTTATTTCAAGATATTTTACATGACCCATGGTAATTTAAACTCTAACCTGTGCTGAAGGACAAATGATAACTATGACTAATATCCCAGAACTTCATTTTCCTATTTTAAAGTGAATACCTTAAAACGGCCTTAATAAAGTCCTGTGATAATTCTTTTGGACTGGTACTTAGGTACTAGATATTATGATTTTAAAACAAACTCTGGGATAAGACAAACAGGATGGATTTTTAAAAATACTAACTAGCTGTTTAACATTGGGTAAGTTACTTTAGCGACAGAAAATTGATTTACTTTCTGTAAAGCTGAAACAACCATGGTCTAGTATTACGGGATTTTGTAAGAATTAAGTGAGATAAGACATTTAGGAAAATTAAAAATTACATATTATTGCCTGACCTGTGGTGGCGCAGTGGATAAAGCGTCGACCTGGAAATGCTGAGGTCGCCGGTTCGAAACCCTGGGCTTGCCTGGTCAAGGCACATATGGGAGTTGATGCTTCCTGCTCCTCCCCACCTTCTCTCTCTCTGTCTCTATCTCTCTCTCTCTCCTCTCTAAAAATGAATAAATAAATAAATAAAATGCAAAGACAAAATATTTTTAAAAAATCACATATTATTAAATCAGACCATATTTTATTATATCCTAAAAAAAAGCAAACATTCGTAGTTATTTTTAAAATTGTTTTCTTACCAATTCAATAATAGCACTTTAAGTTTCATTATAAAATCATGCAAATAGCAAATGTCAGAAAACATTAGTTCAATTAAAAAAGAAAAATGACAGGTAGAAAAATCTGATTTTATTTTTTTCAGAATGTAATTTAAGTTAAAGTTCAGGATAACAAGCATGCACATAATTTGTACGTTCTAAAAATAGGTAAATATAGCCTAATGCCAGTGATTAGATTCATGGCAGTCCTTATTTTGTTTGAGATGCAGTACTGCCTTTGCATATTTGAACAGTGAGAAGATTTTATGAGGTCCAACAGTTTGTCCATGTTTAACAGGTATACATAGTGGGTGTATACCCGGTGCTCAGTAAATGAGTTTTTAAGTGAATGATTAGTGATTGAATGAGAAAACTCCTGATCACTGTAAAAGCATGACACTTTTGGAGAATTAGTTTTACTCCAAGGTTATTCATATATTTATTTTATAACCATGTAAATTTTAAAATAATCCAGGAATCACTTCTTTTTATTTGAGTTATAACTCAAAGCCATAACCAATGAAATTTTCTGGCATTAAATATTGAAAATACCATAACCTTATAATAATATAAAATCTCATTCAGTTTATTTGCTACCTATTAAAAGCACCATAAACCATATATTGATTCTTGAATAAAGAAATGAGAACGACCTTGTACCAACTGAGGCATCCAATTAGCTGACAAGTCTCTTTCATACAGTTTCTACTCTGTTAACTGGCATGTCAACTGTGTCAAAAAGAAGAGAGGAATAGAAAAGAATGTGAAAATGAACTTAAAATTAAAATAAAAGTTTACTCAATGACCCAAATTCTTAGTCCAAAAGAAATTTTAATTAAAGAGACACTTCTCCAGATATCAATTCAATGTGAAGCTGAAATTTTAGGAAAAAGTAGTGCATTTATAGTCAAGAATAATATATTTTCTAGATAAATCAAATATTCTTCCAATACCAGCAAGTCATTTGGTCAGAAATTTGGATTCTGTTTCTCATCAGAATAAGTACACAAAGGAGTCTGAAGTTTACAAACAAGTTTATATTGAATATAAATGCCAAGTGCATTGAAATAATTTTCAGCTTGTATAAAAACATAAACACTATAAAAATCTACTACAAAAGAGCACAATCAACTTTCTCAACGGAGAGGTAGACATCTGTTTTCCTATTCTTTATACTAAGTACAACTAAATAACTGTACATATTATATATAAAACAATAATAAGGCTCTGAAAGTCAAAAAGCAGAAGGAAGACCAGCTAAGAACCTTGTGGCAAACCTCTGCCAAAACAGAAATACCAATGGATATATTAAAAAAACAAACAAACAAAAACAAACAATAAAAAAATGTTCTCTCTAGCCAAAAGACCAGGAAAGAATAACCTAATAAGATAAAAAACTTTAGACTACAACTTGTCTACATTTGCCAAACAGGTTTCTACCCCACCAATGCCAGCAAAGGCCAACTGGGGAACTTGAACTTTAACCTTTGCCTAGCTATAATTAGTCGCCAACATCCTCCCTTGGGTAGTGTCAGAGAAGGACTAATAGTTTGGATTTTGTTCCCACTGGGCAGTGACAACTTCTTCCCTCCTGTATCAGTTGATACCCTCTGGAGAACTTGTATTTCTACTGATACCAGCAGTATCATGCCGAGTTGGCCTTTTGGAGATTCAGAATTTTCACAACCACAAGCAGCACAAGATCTTCATAATGTCAGCAAAAGCCATAACGGAAGTAGTAACAAGGCCAGGCATGGCCAACATATGACGTCCCGCGGGCTGAATCCAGCCCACGTAATGAGTTTATGCGGCCCACAATTAAGTTTTTAATATTCTCTACTACTTGAAAATCTCAGCACTCAGAAACGGAAGCGTCTTTGATTATTGGAAATCGAGATGTTTAAGAAGATAATGATATGCAGAAAAGAATTCCACATGTGACTAATCTAGGGTTACCTTCCAATAATTGGTCAAATGGATTCACGATACTTCATTTTTTAGAAAAATTCCATTATAAAGATTTACAACTTTTGTACTCGTCTGTACTTGATATGAACTGTTTGATGTTTAGCGGTGATGTGAAACCCACATTCTTTTAGGCGGAGTTTGCCAGTGTGCACCCAAGGTCAAACAATTCGTTATTTTTGTGGTCAAGTGTGCTGAATCAAGTGGCTTTGGAGCCTAGACAATAACTGCAGTTGATAACTGAAAACATGTCCAGGCTGTCTGTAAAACAAAATAATTGTTTTATTTGCGATATAACCCCTTCAAGCTCATTCTATAAATTAAATAATGTTTCAATTGATTATGATACAGTTTGGATATTTACACAATATGTAATTATATTTTTATTAAAATATATTTTTATTAAAATAATATTGTATATTTAAAATTATTTTTACTCACATTTATTCATAAAAAATTACATAATAAAATTTTGTTTACTTAAATGAATCATTTTTGTATTTAACATTTTTTAATTTTAATATTTTGTCTGGCCCATGAAAAAAGTTTTCTTTCTAATCTGGCCCAGGGGCAAAAATTGTTGGCCATGCCTGAACAAGGCCCTCCTATACGTACCAGTCAGGGTAATACGTGCGGAGATCTAGGGAAGATCCAAAACCCTTACGGTTGCCCAGCACGGCAGTAATAAGGCACTACTCACCCTCACAGCTATCAAGAGTGAGAAACCTGAACTACCATCCTCTCCCCTTTCCTGTCAGAAGAGTGTTACAAAAAGCCTGATTAAACATAGTACTTGAATAAGATCTAGTCTAATAATAACCACAATGTTAAAAACTACCAATATTACTAAAAAATATATATATATTAAAACTTGAATGATAAAGACCCAAAACCTAGATACAGAAATGTTAGAATTAACTAACAAAACTGTTAAAGCAACCAACATAAAAACGCTTCAATAAGTAAAAATGAACATACTTGAAACAAAAATGTAAAATATTTCATCAAGAAAACAGTATAAGCAGAGAAATATAATAGATAAAGAAGAACCAAATTTGAATTTTAAAAACTGGAAAATACAATACCCCAAAATTTAATGTTGGCTTTAATAGTAGAATGAAGCAGAGGGAGGAATAAATCGGTGAACTGGAAAATAGAACAACAGATTACCCAATCTGAAAAAGATATAGAAAATTGATTGGGAAAAAAAAAAAGGTGAGCTTCAAGGATCCATGTAAAGTATAAGATCTAACACTTAGTATTATTGGAGTCCTACAAAAACAAATGAAGTTCAAAAAGTAGCTGAAGAAATAAAAGGTAAAACTTCCAAATCTATAGATTAAAGAAGCTAGAGATAAATCTTAAGTAGAATAAACACAATTAGATGCACCGCAAGATATACAGTTACAGCTGGTGAAATGAAAGGTAAAAGGAGAGTTGTAGCGTGTAAAATATAGTTAGAGGAAAACAGAAGTAATTATATTAATAGTAGATAAAGTAGGCTTGAGAGCAAAGACAATAATAAAAAGAGAGCAAGCAGCAAACAGAGAAAATATTAATAATGACAAATGGTGTATTTCAATAAGAAAATAAAAGATGTTGCAAGGGAGACTTGAAATGAAACAAAACACATTGAGTATAGAAATGGATGAACGATTTTGATAAATAAAATAATACCCGACTATAAAATTAACCATGTTCTATTTTGGTTTTTAGGATGACTCTAAAAAGTAAATTAAAATGGAAATGAGAAAGTTAACCCAATGAGTAGTAAATATGCCATGGTCATTGTCCTATTTAGGAGGAGGAAACAAGTTGTTTAATAACAAGTGTTTTCCTTTAAATATAGTTGTTAATATATATATATATGGTTGTATAGGCATATTGAAATATGATAAGTGTTTGGTAAAATAATGTACATATAACCTATAGCTTCCAAAGTAGTTGAGGACAAAAAATAAAGAAATAAAAGTATATAGTAGACTACAAAAAACTTTTTCTCTGAAATAAAAGGCAACAAGAAGAAAATAAAAAGCAAGTACGGGAAACACTTGCAAAATATGTTAGTAGAAATAATCCCAAATTATAAGTGATTACCATCACTATAAATAAACTTAATAATTAAAAGGCAGAGGTAAGAGATACTACCAACTTGGGAACACAGCTACCTTCACTTTCCATTTCTATAACAAATCCAAGATCTCTGACTCTAGAAGTTCTTTGGATACAAGGTCAGCCAGAATTAACTGAAGTATGAGTTTCCCTGAGATACTGACCACTGCTGCAGAATTACTTACTCTTTTGAGAAGAGTGGGCAATGAAACATCAGAAAGCTCTGAATTCTGGTAGCAGCTCGCTTCCCAGAGATCTGTGGGTCCTGTGGAGTACTAGGAGTACTAGGAGTACTGGTCCTGTGTGCAAGCCAGGTCCTCTGAGGCACCAACAGGGTGAGCATACAGACATAGTTCTCCATGCCACTCATGCTGGGAGATCAGAAAGAGGTCTGAGATGTGGAAGAATTTCTCCAAAGGCCTGTGCAAGGGACAGGTTTCCTGTCTATTATTGCACTATTGGCTCATAGGTATGCACATCATTGAGAGTTTCAGTATCCAGTCTGGTAGAGTTGATACCATTTGCCTCTTTTTTTTTTTTTTTAATAATTTTATTTTTTTAATGGGGTGACATCAATAAATCAGGATACATATATTCAAAGATAACAAGTCCAGGTTATCTTGTCATTCAATTATGTTGCATACCCACCACCCAAAGTCAGATTGTCCTCTGTCACCTTCTATCTTGTTTTCTTTGTGCCCCTCCCCACCCCCTATCCCTCTCCCATTCCCCCCTCCCCCCCGTAACCACCACACTCTTATAAATGTCTCTTAGTTTCACTATTATGTCCCACCTACGTATGGAATAATACAGTTCCTGGTTTTTTCTGATTTACTTATTTCGCTTCGTATCATGTTATCAAGATCCCACCATTTTGCTGTAAATGTTCCGATGTCATCATTTCTTATGGCTGAGTAGTATTCCATAGTGTATATGTGCCACATCTTCTTTATCCAGTCATCTATTGATGGGCTTTTTGGTTGTTTCCATGTCCTGGCCACTGTGAACAATGCTGCAATAAACATGGGGCTGCATGTGTCTTTACGTATCAATGTTTCTGAGTTTTTGGGATATATACCCAGTAGAGGGATTGCTGGGTCATAAGGTAGTTCTATTTTCAGTTTTTTGAGGAACCACCATACTTTCTTCCATAATGGTTGTACTACTTTACATTCCCACCAACAGTGTATGAGGGTTCCTTTTTCTCCACAGCCTCTCCAACATTTGCTATTACCTGACTTGCTAATAACAGCTAATCAAACAGGTGTGAGGTGGTATCTCATTGCAGTTTTGATTTGCATTTCTCTAATAGCTAAAGAAGATGAGCATTTTTTCATATATCTGTTGGCCATTTGTATTTCTTCCTGGGAGAAGTGTCTATTCATATCCTCTTCCCACTTTTTTATTGGATTGTTTGTTTGTTTGTTGTTGAGTTTTATGAGTTCTTTGTATATTTTGGATATTAGGCCCTTATCTGAGCTGTCGTTTGAAAAAATCATTTCCCATTTAGTTGGCTTTCTGTTTATTTTGTTATCAGTTTCTCTTGCTGAGCAAAAACTTCTTAGTCTGATGTAGTCCCATTCATTAATTTTTGCCTTCACTTCTCTTGCCATTGGAGTCAAATTCATAAAATGCTCTTTAAAACCCAGGTCCCTGAGTTCAGTACCTATGTCTTCTTCTATGTACTTAATTGTTTCAGGTCTTATGTTTAGATCTTTGATCCATTTTGAGTTAATTTTTGTACAGGGGGAGAGACTGTAGTCCAGTTTCATTCTTTTGCATGTGGCTTTCCAGTTTTCCCAGCACCATTTATTGAAGAGGCTTTCTTTTCTCCATTGTGTGTTGTTGGCCCCTTTATCAAAAATTATTTGACTATATATATGTGGTTTTATTTCTGGACTTTCTATTCTGTTCCATTGGTCTGAGTGTCTATTTTTCTGCCAATACCATGCTGTTTTGATTGTCGTGGCCCTATAATAGAGTTTGAAGTCAGGTATTGAAATGCCCCCAGCTTCATTCTTTTTCTTTAGGATTGCTTTGGCTATTCGGGGTTTTTTATAGTTCCATATAAATCTGATGATTTTTTGCTCTATTTCTTTAAAAAATGTCATTGGAAGTTTGATGGGAATTGCATTAAATTTGTATATTGCTTTGGGTAATATAGCCATCTTGATTATATTTATTCTTCCTAGCCAAGAACAAGGTATATTCTTCCATCTCATTATATCTTTTTCGATTTCCCTTAACAATGGTTTATAGTTTTCATTATATAAGTCCTTTACATTCTTTGTTATGTTTATTCCTAAGTATTTTATTTTTTTTGTTGCAATCGTGAAGGGGATTATTCTTTTGAGTTCCTTCTCAGTTGTTTCATTGTTGGCATATAGAAAGGCTATTGACTTCTGTATGTTAATTTTGTATCCTGCGACCTTACTGTATTGGCTTATTGTTTCCAGTAGTCTTTTTGTGGATTCTTTGGGGTTTTCGATGTATAGTATCATATCATCTGCAAAAAGTGATACCTTTACTTCTTCTTTTCCGATATGGATGCCTTTTATTTCTTTGTCTTGTCTGATTGCTCTGGCTAGAACCTCTAGTACCAGATTAAATAAGAGTGGAGAGAGTGGACAACCCTGTCTTGTTCCTGATTTAAGGGGGAAAGCCTTCAGTTTAGTGCCATTTAATATGATGTTAGCTGATGGTTTATCATATATGGCCTTTATCATGTTGAGATATTTTCCTTCTATACCCATTTTGTTGAGAGTCTTAAACATAAAATTGTGTTGTATTTTATCGAAAGCCTTTTCTGCGTCTATTGATAAGATCATGTGGTTTTTGTTCTTTGTTTTGTTGATATGGTGTATTACGTTAACCGTTTTGCGTATGTTGAACCATCCTTGAGATTCTGGGATGAATCCCACTTGATCATGATGTATTATTTTTTTAATATGTTGTTGTATTCGATTTGCTAGTATTTTGTTTAGTATTTTAGCATCTGTATTCATTAGAGATATTGGTCTGTAGTTTTCTTTTTTTGTGCCATCCTTGCCTGGTTTTGGTATGAGGGTTATGTTGGCCTCGTAAAATGTGTTTGGAAGTATTGCTTCTTCTTCAATTTTTTGGAAGACTTTGAGTAGAATAGGAACCAAGTCTTCTTTGAATGTTTGATAAAATTCGCTGGTATAGCCGTCAGGGCCTGGACTTTTATTTTTGGGGAGGTTTTTAATGGTTTTTTCTATTTCTTCTCTACTGATAGGTCTGTTTAGGCTTTCTGCTTCTTCTTCACTCAGTCTAGGAAGGTTGTATTGTTCTAGGAATTTATCCATTTCTTCTAGGTTGTTGAATTTAGTGGCATAAAGTTTTTCATAGTATTCTACAATAATTCTTTGTATATCTACGGTGTCCGGGGTGATTTCTCCTCTTTCATTTTGGATTTTGTTTATATGAGTTCTTTCTCTTTTTTCCTTGGTAAGTCTTGCCAAGGGTTTTGTCAATTTTGTTGATCTTTTCAAAGAACCAGCTCCTTGTTCTATTAATTTTTTCTATAGTTTTTCTGTTCTCTAATTCATTTATTTCTGCTCTGATTTTTATTATCTCCTTTCTTTGGCTGGTTTTGGGTTGTCTTTGTTCTTCTTTTTCTAGTTCCTTAAGGTGGGAAGTTAAGTGGTTCACTTGGGCTCTCTCTTGTTTGTTCATATATGCCTGAAGTGATATGAACTTCCCTCTTATCACTGCTTTTGCTGCATCCCATAGATTCTGATATGTCGTATTGTCATTTTCATTAGTCTGTATATATCTTTTGATCTCTGCACTTATTTCTTCTTTGACCCATTCATTTTTTAAAAGTATGTTGTTTAGTTTCCACATTTTTGTGGGATTTTTTTCCTCTTTTTTGCAGTTGAATTCTAGTTTCAAGGCTTTATGATCAGAAAATATGCTTGGTACAACTTCAATTTTTCTGAATTTGCTGATGTTGTTTTTGTGGCCCAACATATGGTCAATTCTTGAGAATGATCCATGTACACTGGAGAAAAATGTATACTCAGTCACTTTGGGATGAAATGTCCTGTAGATGTCTATCATATCCAGGTGCTCTAGTGTTTTGTTTAAGGCCACTATGTCTTTGTTGATTCTCTGTTTGGATGACCGATCTAGAGCCGTCAGCGGTGTATTGAGGTCTCCAAGTATGATAGTATTTTTGTCAGTTTTTGTTTTAAGATCAATAAGTAGCTGTCTTATATATTTTGGTGCTCCTTGGTTTGGTGCATATATATTAAGAATTGTTATGTCTTCTTGATTCAGTGTCCCCTTAGCCATTATGAAATGGCCATTTTTGTCTCTGAGTACTTTTCCTGTCTTGTAGTCAGCATTATCCGATATGAGTATTGCTACACCTGCTTTTTTTTGGATGTTATTTGCTTGGAGTATTGTTTTCCAGCCTTTCACTTTGAATTTGTTTTTATCCTTGTTACTTAGATGAGTTTCCTGTAGGCAGCATACAGTTGGATTTTCTTTTTTAATCCATTCTGCTACTCTGTGCCTTTTTATTGGTGAGTTTAATCCGTTTACATTTAGTGTAATTATTGATACTTGTGAGTTCCCTATTGCCATTTTATATCTTGCTTTCTGTTAGTTTTGTGTCTTGTTTGATCCTTCTCTTTTGTTTTTCTATCTTTTGTTTTTATTTGGTTGTATTCCATACATCTTTCCACTGTTGCTATCTTTTTTATCTCATGTGCTTCTGTGGTGGTTTTTTCAATGGTGGTTACCTTTGAATAATGAAAAGGGTCCCTACCCTGTTCATTGTAGTGAACTATTTTGTGAGTACTTTTGCAATCCATCGTCCTTTGCTACTGTTAATCTCCATCTTCTCCCCCTCTTTCTTTTTGTTGTTGTCACAGTTTAAATTTGGTTTTATTGTGTTCTTCTTGGAGCTTTTACTTGTGGCTCTGTTTTTTTTTTGTTCTTTGTATCTGATTGGAGAACCCCCTTTAGTAATTCCTGGAGTGGGGATTTTCTGATGATAAATTCCCTCATCTTTTCTGTATCTGTGAATGTTTTTATTTCTCCTTCATATTTGAAGGATAGCTTTGATAGGTATAGTATTCGTGGCTGAAAGTTCCTCTCTTTCAGGACTTTAAATATTGGGGTCCACTCTCTTCTAGCTTGTAGAGTTTCTGCTGAGAAATCTGATGATAATCTAATGGGCTTTCCTTTATATGTTGTATTCTTCTTTTCCCTGGCTGCCTTGAGAATTTTTTCTTTGCTGTTGGTTTGTGTCAATTTCATTATGATATGCCTTGGAGTAGGTTTGTTGGAGTTAAGAAAACTTGGAGTTCTGTTTGCTTCTTGAACTTGAGGCTTTAGTTCTTTCCACAGGCTTGGGAAGTTCTCATCTATTATTTGTTTGAGTATGTTCTCCATTCCATTTTCTCTCTCTTCTCCCTCTGATATACCTATTATTCTTATGTTATTCTTTTTGATGGAGTCAGATAATTCTTGTAGGGCTATCTCATTTTTTTTAATTTTTGAGTCTCTTTCTTCTTCTCTCTGTTGTGCCTCAAGTTGCTTGTCTTCTATTTCACTAATCCTCTCTTCTATCTGACCTGTTCTATTAGCTAAGCTTGTTACTTCGTTTTTCAGCTCGTGAATTGAGTTTTTCATCTCTGTTTGATTTGTTTTTATAGTTTCAATTTCCTTGGACATATATTCTTTGTGTTCATTGAGTTGTTTTCTGAGCTCCCTAAATTGCCTTTCTGTGTTTTCTTGTATATCTCGGAGGATTTTTAGGATTTCTATCTTGAATTCTCTGTCATTTAGCTCCAAGGTTTCCAATATATTAAATTTTTTCTCCATAGATTTTTCCTCATCTAGCTGTGTTACCTCTCTTTCTTTTGTATCCATGATATTCGATTTTCTCTTCCTTAATGGCATCTGAGGGTGGTTTTGTTGATAGTATTAATGAGATTTAATAAAGAATAAAAAGTTTAAAAAAATAATAAAAAAATCGAAAAGAGTTGTTTTTTTAAAAAAAAATTAATAATGAAATAAAGAAAAATAAAATAAAATAAAAATTTAAAAAAAAAAAAAAAAAAAAAGGAAATTATTCCCCCCCTCCTTTTTTCCTCTCCTCTCCTCTCCCCTCTTTCTTGATAAAATCTTGTGGTGGACTGTGAATTATAACAAACAATGCCTGTGATGGAGGGCCTGAATTGGGGAAAAGTAATAAAGGGGCAAAAAAAAAAAAGAAAGAAAGAAAGAAAAAAGAAAAAAAAAAAAGAGCGTATGGACCCACAAAAAGCAAATAAGGAAAAAATTTGGGTCAAGAATAAAATGATTTGCTTTTAGGTGTTGGTTGTCTAAGAGTTATGATGAGAGGATTAAGAGGAAAACGGAAAAATGGGGGGACAAATTAAAAAATTACTATTGTATTTAGTGGAACAAGAACTAGATAATATGGAGAGCCAGGGATGGGAGCACTGCTAGTGAGTTAAAAAGGTGAAGTAAAAACCCCCCAAAATGCCACAAACATAAGTTTGAGTCCCAGATAAGATAATTTGTTTGTTATTGAGGTTTGAATGAGAGGAGATGTAAAGGAGAAAGGAAGAAACTAATATAGAGGGAGAAAAGAAAGAGAGAGAGAGAAAAAAAAAGAGGGAACCACTAAAAGAAGAAAAAAGAAAGGAGAGCGAGAGAGAGTTAAGGGTTTTGGAGTGCAACCCTCATAGAGAGAAAGGAAGAGAAGAGAAAAGATAATGGGAGATGTAACACTTATGGGTAGTGTAGTTCAAGGAGAGGAGAGAGTAAGACCGGTAGAGAGTTAATCGGCCAAATTGGAGGAGGAAAAAAAAAGTATCAAGAATGAAGATAAGAGAAACAAACGAACAAATATAATAAAATGGGATAGGTTATAATGTCTGCAGATTATTCTTGATTTTGAGAGGTTATCTTCTTGCTTTTTCTTTTCTCTCCCTCTTCCTGGTCGGTGACTCTGTACCCCGGGTTTTGCCCCTTTGCCACGCTCAGGTGGAGGTTTGCAGTTGATAAGTCTCTATGGCAATGTCATGTATTGTGCTTTAGTCTCGTTGGCAGTCGAGGCTATTAGCATTTATAGGCTCCGACAGTGAGAGAGTCCGTGTTCCTGGAGCCTTTCTCCTAGTCTTTCCTTCCTCAATTAGTAGTCTGATAATCCAGCTATGGGGTTGCTGCTGCCTCTGCCTGGATAGTAAGAGGCTCAAAGAGCTGGCAACTCCCCACTCTATTTCCACTCAGCACAGGGCTCTGGGTAAGGCTCAGTCAGTCAGAGCTGCTAGCATAATCAGGCGGGCTTTTCGCCCACTCAAAGACCTCTGGTTCTGTCTGCCACTCTGTCCGGTAACACAGGCGGGCGCCCACTTCCGTGGCACTTGGAGGAAACTCTCACTCACTGTCTGCGTGCGCAGACCAGGATATCCGGCCAGCAGTCTCACTCTCTGAGTGAAACCCCCAACCGCAGGGAAAAGTTGCAGTGTTGGAATTGAGTCTCGCTCCGTCCCCGTGCGCGGCTTTTGCAAGGCGCTGGGGCGGCCCGAGATTCCGCTTTGGCCCACACAAAGGCCCCTGACTCTGCCCCTCTGTGCGATAACACGGGCGCGCACTGCCGAGGCACTCGGAGGAATCGCTCACTCCTTATCTGCGCGCGCAAACCAGGATATGAGGCCGGCCGCGATTCCCTCTGAGTGAAACACCCTCCAGTACGGAAAATCTCTACCGTTGGAATTAGTTCTCACTCCCTCCCGTGCATGGCTTTCCCAGGGCGCTGGGGCTGCCCAGAGACTCTGCCCTCGGCCCACAGAAAGGCCTCTGACCCTGCCTCTCCGTGGGGCAACACGGGCACCCACTTCCGGGGCTTAGAAAGAAATCTCTCGCCCACTAACTGCGCACCAACCAGGAGACCGGGTAAAATGTCCGCGCCGCTTGTCTTTCTTTGTTTGGGTTTGGCGCGAGTGTTAGCTTGTATTGCCCGGGTTGCCACAGGATCAGATTTTCCTTGGCTTGGATCTCCGTGCCACAGCCTGGTTCGGCCGTTTGTGCCGCGGCCTGGATGTATTCACCCCCTTTGCCCGCCTCAGTTTCTATATTCACAGTTACCAGAGAAAGCCGCCCTGTTTAGGTTAGTGAGGAAGGCGGAGCATTTCTTACTCCCTATTTCCTTCGGGGTTTGGTTATATATTTAGCCAATTTTTCACTCAATCATACCTTTGGGTGTATTGCGAAGCATCTGGAAGCTCCAAGTATAGGTTTTTCTGTTTCTGGTTGAAGATCTTGTTGAGTTTTGGGGGAGATTTATCGGTATCGCTTCCTACCCCGCCATTGCTCTGACGTCATCTCCCCATTTGCCTCTTAAGATGGAAGGAAGAAAGTAAGGAAGGAAAAAAGGAAGGAGGGTAAAAATGAAGGCAGAAATGAAGGAAGGGAGGGAGAAAGGGAGGAAGGAGGGAAAGGAGAGAGGGCTAGCCAAACCATCCATGTGGGCCCATGACTAGAGAAAGTATCAATCAGAACTAATACAAACCACAGGTATTTAACAGAACTATCAGAACACATGGCTGATAAATTAAAGCTTAAAAAAGTTAAAAAAAAAATGCTTAGAGAGCTTCAAATGTAAGACTCTGAAAACATGATTTTACAACTCTACACTCTGCAGATAACTGAAAAGAGTCTGACCTGGGTATGTATATATATGAACATACAGAAAAGATTAGTAAAAAGAAATCATAACCACAACAAAACTTAAAGTGTAAACGCAGAAAAAATAACTTGTAAATAATGGCTATATCAGCAGTAAATATAAGGTCTACCGGAAAGTTCTGTCCGTTTTTGCAATAAAACAAAATACAAATTTTTCTTACCGTCAATAAATTTTATTATATAATATAATTGCCATTATTATTAATGATTTCTTGCCAGTGTGAGGGCAATTTGTATATTCCATTTTTGAAAAATGTTTTATGTTTTGATGCAAAAAACTGAACTAGTGCTTGTTTGGTATCTTCTTCATTTTTGAATTTTTTGCCCTTCAAAAAATTTTGTAAGGACAAAAACAAGTGATAGTCAGAGGGTGCTAAGTCCGGGGAATATGGAGGATGCGACAGACATGCTTCTGTAGCATTTCTTCCTTGTTGAAATTCGTAAAAATTACAGTGGCGTAAATGAACTTTATCAGTAGCCATGGGTACACTATCGCTTCACACATAAGACTAACGTGAATCAACTTTGTTTTAGTTAATTTGCTACATCAGTATGTATACATTAAGTGATAAAAATAGAGAGGCACACATGCGCCAAATAAACATGTGCTTACGTGTTGAAACTTGTGATAGAAACGAACAGAACTTTCCGGTAGAACTTATGTTTTTTAGAAGAAAAATTCATTGTGATGAAGAAAGGCCTCAGTGTCAAAACTAAAAGTGTTCCTCAAAGTCCAGGTTGTGGTCATTTGAAAAACCACATATGCACATTCACTAACCCCCCCTCCGCCCCCCAACACACACACACATACACACACACACACACACACACACACACACACACACACACACAGAAACTCCACACATAGTAATATGAACCTGACCCTTCAGGGTAAAGTCATATATGACTGTGTTCAAAAGCAGAAAAATTCTAGGTAGCATAAGACTCCTTTAAACCATATTGAGACTTCTTAAAAATATACAGTATTTCCACAGTTGTTATTGTACATAAAGACACTAGGGAATTACCTCATTTGTCCCTATTATGTCTTAAGATGTGATAAAAACAAAACAAAACAAAACAAAAAACAAACAAACAAACAAAAAAACCAAAGAATCACCGGAGAGAAATAGTCCCAAACAATCTTACAGCATTGTCTCCATAACTTCCTTTATGTATGTATCTTAAAACTCTACCATTAGACTACATATTATGTAGCTCTGATTGTGGATATGTAGCAATAAACATTTCTAATTATAGACTTTTAAAATCACATTGCTTAGTTTATATACTTAGTTATTAGTTATTTTTTATTATGCTTCAGTAGTATAAATAAAGTAGTTCTTAATCAGGATTTCTGAAGGAAAAGTAAACCTTTGCTAGAGCTCTCTCATAATTTAATGACAATCTTTCAAACTTTAGAAAATATTAATGCTTGTATTTTATACTTGTGTTATCCCAACATAATTTTTGGGCAGAAGCATATATATGGGTGTGTATGTATGTGCATGTATACATTACATTATAAGTATATATGTATATGCATATTAATGGGGAAATATAGGGAAAACTAAAGTTTTTGTCAACCTAATATTCTTTCTATGAAGGCAGTAGAGAAAGAAAATACTTTTATTGCTGAATAATTAGTAAACTTGAATGTGATGTGCATCATGGGCAATCCACTAAGAAATTGCAAAGACGGGAGGAAATTCCACTCTTTTAAACAGCCAAGCAGATACAACCTGTTACAATCTCAAGATTAACAATAAGGAATCCTTAAGTAAGAGGATTTGAAAGCACCTATTGTCAGGCAGAGTCCATCCTAAAGTTATCTTTTAATTGAGCTGACCATCTAACTGTGTTAGCTAATTGACTTTATCAAGAGAGGAAACAAACTTCTCATATTTTATGGCAAGAGTTAGTTTTACAACTTGAAGGAAGGTGCCTATTGTTAGGTTCTGTCCCTGCCACAGAAACTGGAAGGTAGTGGTTCTATCCACAATGATTTTAATGTAAAAATGTTTAGATTTTTAATGGTAAAGATGTTCACATTCAAAGGGAAGATCCTAAGGCCTTGAGAAAGCCATTTGTGGGCCATAGACTGATAAAATGCCTATTTAATTTTCAGAAGGATTTATACAGATTTCAGAAAGAAGAAAGTATTTATAATTACAGGTCTTCTAACGTAAGTGTTCCAAAGGGGGGGGGGGATACGTGGCAGAAATCTCCTTATTCAACAGGGAGAAATTTCTATTATTTTTAACTTGTATTTGTCCTTACCATATCAAACTGCATATCCATATGCATACATACGTATTTGGAGATTCTATGGGTACGCAGACTCTTCAGTTTATTCATCCACAAGTCCTCCTCCACTCTCTCTCTTCTAGACTTATCCATGGTCGTATATCACACCTTATTTTCTATCGTCAAAATCAATATATAGATATTTTCTTCCTTTTCTTCAAATGAAATATGCTGCCTTAAGTGATTCAGCTTATTCAATTACATATTAATAAAGCTGCTAACTAAATCTGACACAAGATATCATAAATAAATATTTAGGCATTTAAATAACCTTGACTCAATTTAAAATAAACTGTTCTGCTACCATTATATGAAATTTACATATGATCTTGTTGACTTCAGAGATCCCTGTCTATCTTAAAAATCTCACCAGGAATATATCCATATTTGGCAATAACTATGTTCAAGAGATTTATGTGTATTAAATCATGCTATTCAAATCACTTCCTATAATAATTCTTTAGGCTTTTCAAAACATAATTTCCTATTCCAGAGTTAAGACTGAGGTACTAAAAAATAATACAAGGACCAACTATACAACTATCTCTCCCTTTAGGAATCATATACTTCTTTTGCTAGAAGTTTAATTCCTTACTGCTTCTGCTAGATTTTGCTGATCTTGTGGTCAGAAACTCCATTTGTCTGATCAATTATTATATTGATTTAAAATACAATAGAAAAGAATATCACATATGTTAATAAAAATACATTTACAGATATTTTGTCATATACTGGTTGAAATAGAAATATTGTGTTTTAAATTTATTTCCCCATTGTTACCCTAGTCCCAAAGCAAAATATGCATTCCATAAATATAGCGACTGAAAAAATGATATTGCCTCAAATAAAAAATGTCAGGAGAGGATTATTTTAGCTCCATATATAAAATAGCCAGGATATTTCCAGCTTGGCAACTATAACATTTACTTAATATATAGAAGATCAAAAATTAATGTCACCAATGTAAACTTAACAGATTGAAAATAACTATGCTTTCAGATGTCAAATTTTTTAATTGTTCAAAGAAAATGTATAATTTTAAAAAGACTAAGCATGCAACTGCCTAAGTATCTAAATATCTTTACATATCAAAAACAATAAGACCAAGGACAACAGTGTTTTAGGTAAGACTATGACTAGTTCCTCATTCTTTCATTATCTCCCTAGTAATCATGGTCTTTGATGCCTCCCATTTAGCTTAGTGTGAGTTTATTCTCCTGAGTCCATTTTTCCTTATTCTGACTACCAACTTCCTGCCATCACCAATTCTACCTAATTCTTCTAAGGAGTAAATGAAGACTATTGAACTAATTAAACCATTTTTTTAAAGGTTGCTAATAACTTAATGTGTTCATTCTCCCAGATAGTATATTTGAATTTTAACAAGAAAATAAAAGGTCTTAGTGGAAGAAATTACAACTGCGATGATTTCACATGGATTATGAATAATAATGTACTTTAAGTGTCCTCAGAAAGATATGATTGTGTTTGTTGAGTGGAAAAATATTTTTGTCAGTTATTTCAAAAATATATTTGGGGAAATCTATCCTTTCTGTAGTCATTTTAATAAAAATGTTGGTCTAAACAAGGAGGCAAAAATTTACCATTTGTCTAGATCAGGGGTAGTCAAATTTTTTATACCTACCGCCCACTTTTGTATCTCTGTTAGTAGTAAAATTTTCTAACCACCCACCCGTTCCACAGTAATGGTGATTTATAAAGTAGGGAAGTAACTTTACTTTATAAAATTTATAAAGCAGAGTTACAGCAAGTTAAAGCATATAATAATAATTACTTACCAAGTACTTTATGTCAGATTTTTGCTAAGTTTGGCAGAATAAATCTTTATAAAACAACTTACTATAGTTAAATCAATTTTTTATTTATACTTTGGTTGCTCCACTACCGCCCACCATGAAAGCTGGAACACCCACTAGTAGGCGGTAGGGACCAGGTTGACTACCACTGGTCTAGATGAGATAGTATACAGTAAGTAAAAATTTGGGAGAACAAAATTTTAAGTGATTACTAGTGGAGAAATTGTCAGTTACTCATACAATCATATTGTCAGCCCTGACTGAGATTCATCAGCTATTCACGTTGACTTCTTATAGACTTATTGGGGTATAACTGAATACAGAAATTTTATGTATTTAAAGAGTTGCTGCCCTGGCTGGTTGGCTCAGTGGTAGAGCGTCACCCTGGTGTGTGAATGTCCTGGGTAAGATTCCCAGTCAGGACACACAGGAGAAGCGACCATCAGCTTCTCCACCCCCCCCTCCTTCCCTTTCTCTCTTTCTCTCTCTCTCTCTCTCTCTTCCCTGCCTGTAGCCATGGCTCAATTGGTTTGAGTGCATCAGCTCAGGTGCTAATGATGGCTCCCTGGATCCTCTGCCTCAGGCACTAAAAATAGCTCTGTTGGCAAGCATAGCCTCAGATGGGCAGAGCATCAGCCCCATACAGGGTTGCTGGGTGGATTCCAATGAAGGTGTATGAAAGAGTCTCTCTATCTCCCTCCTCTTATTTGGGAAAGAAGAATGAATAAGTACATAAAATAAAGAGGTGTTAAGGTTTTATATATTTATAAATCTGAAAAACCAATAACACAAACATCATATTCATTACGTCCTGAAATTTCCATGTACCGTTCAAGAATACATTTTTCTCTCTTCCTGCCCCTAACCAGAATCCACTGGCACCTACTGACTAACACTATCTCTACAGATTAGTTTGTATTTTACAGAATTTCCCCCAAATAGAATCACAAGTGTATATTTTTTCTAAACTCTCTCACTCACTATGAATTTTTAAAGTTTCCTTCATATTGTTGCATGAATTTATAGTTCATTCTTTTGAGTTGTGTTGCATTGTATGGATATACACACTTTATCTATTCACTTATGGATGAACATTTACGGTTTTCGGTTTTTGTAAATTTCAAATAAAGCTGCTAAAAATGAGTGTACAATTTTTGCTATGAATATATACTTTAATTTACATTGAGTGAATTACCTAGAAACAGATTGGTTGGGCCATAGGGAAGATATATAAACACCTTTAAAAATAAACAGTTTTAGAAATACAAAAAAAAAACTTGCAAAGCAATTCTCATATACCTCACAACCTATTGTCTTATTATCAACATCTTACATTAGTGTGGTACATTTGCTACAATGAATTAATTAATTCATTTTCCCAATCTAAAGCCAAAACTTTATTCAGATTTATTTAGTTTTCACCTAATATTCTTTTCTGATCCAAATTCCTATCCTGGATACCATAATTAGTTATGATGTCCTCTTAAGCTGTTTATGGATATGGCAGTTACTCCATCTTTCCTATTTCTTTGTTTCTGTTGATGATTATTTTTACCCCAACTTTACTGAGGTATAATTGACAATTTTAAAAATTATAAAAATTCAAGGTGTGCAATTTGATAATCTGATATATTTATATATTGTAAAATATTCACATTTAAACTAATTAATATAGCTATCACCTCACAGAGTTACCATTTTGCTTTTTCCATTTCTGATGTTATAATAACATGTAAGATCTATCCTCTTAACAAACTTCAAGTATACAATACAATACTATTAATTTTGTTTTTGATGGTGTGAAGAGCATTGGAGAGTACCAGAAAGGTGTTATATAGAGAAGCTCTATTGGGATTTGTCTGATGTTGTCTCATAATTAGAGTGGTTTTTATATTTGGGGGATAAAACCAGAGAATTAAGTATCATTTTACTAACATATTGGGAGCACATTCTGTCACCATGACTCTTTATGTTAACCCTGATCACCTAGCTGTGGGAGTGTTTGCCAGGTTTCTTTCACTGTAAATTTACACTTTGACCTTTTTCCATTCTGTGTACTCTTTAGAACAAGTCAATTCACACAGCCCATGTGTAAATTGAGTTATTCTCAACACCTCTGTCAAGGAATGGGATCAACCTGAATGACTTGAGATTTAGCACCTGAATTCAGCATCCTCAGCACCTGAGCCAATGCACTCAAACCAATTGAGCCATGGCTACAGGAGGAGAATCATTTGCATAAAGATCTGTCTGTTCTCCCCTACTTATTTACCACAAATACCCAATCATGTATTTATAATAGTATGGACTCAAAGGCAAGCATTTTTAATTTTTAAAGTCCTAGCATATTCTGGATACAAATCATTTGTCAGATATATGATTCTTAAATATTTCTCCTACTGTATTGCTTGTCTTCCATTCTCTCGTGGTGACTTAAAAAAAAAAGCAGATTCTAATTTTGATTTTTATCATAATTTTTCTCTTTTATGAGTCATGTGTTTGGTGTCATACCTCTGCCGATCCAAGACCGTACACACACAAAAAAATTTTCCATAAGTTCTTCTAAAATGCAAATTAAATATTTAAAAACATGAACCATTTTGAGCCAATCTTAGTATACACTACATAGTGTAATTAGAATGTAATGTACAACACAGGTAATCCCCTAGTAAATTGCAAAGACAGAAAGAAATCTCTCCCTTTTATGTAGGCATAAAGACAAAGCCCATTACATACATGTTTTCAAAGTAGATGATAACAAGATATTTGTCATGGACCTATTTCATCTTTATTTTACCTGGTAATATTTATTTAAATACTTTTCTGTCTTCTCTCTTTGGTAGACACTATTAGGTAATCTAAAATTGTTCTACAAAATATGATATTTATTTTTTGTTGTTGCTAGGGCTTTTTTTCCTCTGTGTGTTTTATTTTGAATTGTTTCTATTGTATGTTTTCCAATTACATAACTTACTTTTCTTTATGCAATGTCTAATCTGCTGTTAATTGCGGCCAATATAAATTTTTTAATTTCAAATATTGTAGAAGTTTATTTGGACCTTTTTATTTCTCCCATAGGTCTATTTGATATACAGTGTGTCCGTAAAGTCATGGTGCACTTTTGACCGGTCATAGGAAAGCAATAAAAGACGATAAAAATGTGAAATCTACACCAAATAAAAGGAAAACCCTCCCAGTTTCTGTAGGATGATGTGGCAGCATGTGCGCATGCACAGATGATGATGTAACACCGTGTATACAGCGGAGCAGCCCATGGCCATGCCAGTCGAGATGTGGACGGTACAGAGGAAAGTTCAGTGTGTTCTGTGGCTCCCTAATTCGAATCCATGACCAAAGTGCAACGTGAATATCAGCACGTTTATAATGAAGTGCCACCACATAGGAGTAACATTACTCGGTGGGATAAGCAGTTGAAGGAAACCGGCAGTTTGGTGGAGAAGCCCCATTCTGGTAGGCCATCAGTCAGTGACGAGTCTACAGGCTATAAGGGATAGCTACCTAAGGAGCCCTAAAAAATCTGTGTGTGAGCCCACATTGAACTGCCCTGACTAGGTTGAAACTGGGAGAGTTTTCCTTTTATTTGTGCAGATTTCACATTTCTATCGTCTTTTGTTGCTTTCCTGTGACTGGTCAAAAGTGTACCATGACTTTATGGACACACTGTATAATCCTCTCTCAACCTTTTTGAACATACAGACTATAACATTTTAGTAGCCCTAAATATGTACTTGTTCTATTATTAATGTACTTGTAAGGTTTATAAAGGTTGATTTTTTTTCTTATGGGTCATATTTTCCTACATGTTTGTATTCTTAATACTTTTTAAAAGTAAATTCCTGATATTATTAATTTTACCTTTTTGGAAGCTGAATGTTATGTTTAATAAACTTTATTTTGGAGTTCAATTAAGTTGGTTGGAAATCTTTCTCAGGTTTTTCTTTTAATATTTCTTTTTTAATATTTTATTGATTTTTTAGAGAGAGGAAGGAAGAGAGCAGGAGAGAGAGACAGGAACATCTGTTCCTGTAGGTGCCTTACTGTGGATCGAACCAGGAACCTCTCTGCTCTGGAAAGACGCTCTAACCAACCAAACTATCTGGCCAGAGCACTTTTAATACTTCTTAGATGAGATAAGGAGTCTTTGGTTGATTTCTGGTAAAATCCTTCAAATTTTTCTATCCAACGTCCCATGAATACTTACATTTTCCAATCTTGCTGATTGAAAATGACATTTTCCAAGCTCTGTTTGAGACCCTGAAATTGTCCTCCCTATTCCTTTTGCTCATTTATTTTCTCAGCCTCAGGTAGTTTTCTTACTTACATCCACTGATTCATACTCAGTAAAAATTCAGAAGGGCCGTGAAGTTCTCTGGAGTTCACTCTCTCCTTGCAGATACTCTTACTCTGCCTTGCAAACTCTAGCAGCCATGGCTTCACTGCTTTCCCAACTGTTACCTCAACTCAAGGAGTCCGCTGGATTCTGCCAGATTTCCCTGTCTGTGTTGTAACCTAGAAATCCCCTTCCATAAGGAAGACTGTGTAATCTTACAGATGAAAAAATGAAAGAAAATTACGGTAAAGGTACAATTGATTCAATTCCACCCCACCCACCATGGAAGAAGAAGGCATTTTTCACTGATTAAAAAATTCATTTCAGAAAAAACCAAGAACTACATGATTCCATACATTGGTGGGACATAAAAACGAGACTAAGAGACATAGACAAGAGTGTGGTGGTTACCAGGGGTGGGGGGAAGGGGGGGCGCGGGAGGGAAGGAGGAGCGGGGGGGGGGGGGGAAGGGCACAAAGAAAACTAGATAAAAGGTGACAGAGGACAATCTGACTTTGGATGATGGGTATGCAACATAAGTGAATGACAAGATAATCTGGAAATGTTTTCTTTGAATATGTGTACCCTGATTTATTGATGTCACCCCATTAACATTAATAAAAATTTATATATAAAAAAATTCATTTCAGCATTTGTGATTGCCTATGTATCTGTTCCTTGGCTTCTCCTCTGAAGGAGCTTGTAACAACTAGTTTGCTTTATTAATTAATAGGTCAAATCAAATAGTTGGCCTGTGTCCCTCTTATATTTGACAAGTAATGATTTTATCTTTTTAAAAAGTATAGCTGTAATATTTTATTAAGTAAAATTTTTGTAATGATTTTCCAATTGATAGATATTTGAAAAGGACAATGACCACTGGAAAATTTGTCATACTTATCATGCATATGGCTTATTTATCCTTCTATTTAAAAACTGTTTTTTGGAAAAAAATAAAGCATATGTAAATAAGTAAAAATAATAATTTTTAAAAAACGTATTAGGACTTCAGTGTTGAGTACTCAACAAATTAATATGGCTGACATTTCTTATAGAGAGCATAAGTCACAGTCATTTTGACTGTAAAGATATTGCATTTTCAGCATTAAGTACCCGTGTTATGGGATTACTAAAATAAAAATGCAAGATATATAGTGGAATTATTTAATTTAATTTTTGTTAATGATAGCTGATAATAACCAAAAATGTAGTCCAAGTTTTCTAGTTTCATATGTTTAGCATCGGTGCTTTGGTAGGACCTATTGGCACTAATTTAAAGGCTCCTGCTATAGGCACTTTCCTTCTTTATGGTCTCATTTAACGTGATGTAAAATCACCAAGGGCATGTACTGCATAAAGTCATTTCTGGGGTTAAATAGTAAATACTGCCAAGTGAGTTACTATACATATATTTTTGAGTGGATGTGTAATTTTTATTTATTAGCGTTTCCTTAAATAAGAAATAATTCATTACTTTCTATTCCTAATAGTAGGTCAGAGAAGATACATAGGAAAAAATTATCTTCAGTGTCAATCACTTATTTTATAGTTATCACTAACTGATTTGAAATAATCTAATTCAAAAGCAAGTTCCCTCACCTAGTATTTTAAATACACTTTTATTGATAGTTCTACCAATGTGGCTAGGTTAATTGTAACCTCAGAATTGTAGTATTGTTATTTTTTGTACTAGTTTGAAATATAAATCAAGCAGAAATGACAATAAGGGCTTTCAATATAAACTTTAAAAATTGGGACATTAACTTTACTGTAATGTAGAAATAGAAAGCATGACATTGCACTATACTTGAATGTTTAAAAGACAGACTACTTAAAATTTGTAATGGGATAGTTAAATTACATATGCTTTTTGTTTTTTGTTATGTTTACATACTTTTATTAAAGTAATTTATTGAGTAGTACCTGTGTCAGGCTAAATATTTGTATGTGGAAATAAAAATATATGATAAATACTATGTTGTTTTTTGCCTTGAAGGCATTTTAGAAATGCTGTGTAAAAACATACCACTAAATCAGAAATGGTAGGCGTTGGGGGACCAACTCTTTGGAGGCATTAGAGAATAATTCATAATTAAGCACACATTTTGGCTGGTCTAAGAAATGGGTAACATTTCTGAAGTGAGGGAACAAAAATAAAAAATTTTAACCTGTGGGTAAGGAAGTAAGTCCAGGCACAGTCTTCATAAGCTTTGGGGAGAAATAAAGATAAACTGATAGATCTGATGGAGGGATATTAGGTTAGGCTCAAATAATGTAAGATTAGTAGAGATATTACAGTATTTTGACCTTTTCCCTTTTTTGGAGTTTTAGGATCTTGAAGGAAATAATTAAATCTTTAGAACTGATTGCAGAGGCAAAACTGAAGCAGTAGATCAATTAGGAGGTCTTACAACACAGACCTCCTCCTTTACCTCTGGTTTTGCTTTCCACAGTTTCCGTTTCGTGTGGTTAACTAAACTCTGAAAATATTATGGAAAACTAATTCTCACTTCATCTTACCCTGTAGGCATTGTATCACCTCACATCATCAAAGGAAAAAAGTATGAGTGTAGTATACTAAGATATTTGAGAGAGAGGGACCATATTCACATAACTTTTATTACACATATTGTTATAATTCTTCTACTTTATTAGATACAATGTCAATAATCTCTTACTGTGTCTAATTTATACATAAACTTACCATAGATGCGTATGTATAGGAAGAAACATAGTGTACACAACAGGGTTTGGTATTATCTGCGGTTTCAGGCATCCACTAAGGGTTTTGAAATGTATACCCTAAAATTACAATAATCTTAATAAAAAAATATTAATTAAATTAAGATAATCAAATAAATCAAAGAATTTTCATAGAAGGAATTTTAGAATAAAATGGAAAGAAGAATGTTTCCAAAGTTTGGTAATTAATATTAGGTACTGATTTTCTTATTGTTTTTTCCAATATAACTTTATAAACACATCAATGTCAACTATAATTATTATTATTTAGTATTGTGAAAGCAAGACTCCTATCTCAAGAATTGTTCCAAGCCTTCAATTTTAAAGGTTCAAAGTATTTTAATAGCTAATATTAGACATTTTTCATGATTTTTCCCAAATTCCAGTCACATCTATTTGGAGAGTTTAAAAAATTATAAACTCTATTTCCCAAATTCCATTCCAACTAATAACGTGAATATTTCTCTAATGAAAGAACTCTTTTGAGACTTAGAAATAAAACTAATAAAAAGGTATTCCCATTTTTCTGGCTCTGGTTACAAAGGTTATAGCAATGTGTTCTATCCAATGTCTCTTAGTGGCCAAGAATGGTGGTAACATTATTCCAACATCAGAATAGATTCATTGGTTCTTCCAGAGTTCATAACTTCCCTAAATTTCAAGATCGGTTTGTTACAGGAGTCATATGGAAAGCCCAGAGTATAATTTGGTTCTATAATAATTTCACAGATTTTGTTAAAGATATATAGAATGATGTCTGTTGTTTGCACTGAGTTGTAACCAACAAGTCAGTGTTACCAGAGATAAAAAAAAGTTTTAACTTAACATTCTCTAAAAATTACAATGTATACATACCCAAAACTGGTTCAATGTAAAAATATTTAAAAATTTTATTGAGATATAATCAATATACTAACAAATTTGCTATGATAATATGTACAACACAGGTTTTGGGTTTTTTGTTGTTTTTTGTCAGTATATTCACAAGGCTGCACAACCATCAGCATAATTGAACTCCAGAATATTTTCATCAGCTTCCAAACCAATCCCTGTTCCCATTACCAGTCACTTCCCATTTCTCCCTTTCTTCATATCTTGCTAACCACTAATATACTTTCTATCTCCATGAACTTACATATTCTGGAGATTTCATATAATTGCAATCATGCAATAAGTGCTCTGACTTCTTTTACTTAGCATAATATTTTCAAAGTTCATTCATGTTTATCATTTATCAACACTTCACTCTTTTTCATCTCTAATATTTCACTGTATGCATATATCATATTATATTTACACATTGATTAAATGATGAACATTTGGCTTATTTCTCCTTTTTGGCTATTATGAATAATGTTGCAATGAACATATTTTTGCGAGGACATGTTTTCAATTCCTAGTATATACCTAAGTCATATGGTAACTCTATGCTTAACTTTTTTAAAGTTTTAAAATTTTTATTTTTTAATTTAGTGAGAAGAGAGGAGGCAGAGAGACAGACTCCCACTTGTGCCCCAACTGCGATCCACCCAGCAAGTCCACTAGGGGTGATGCTATGCCCATCTGGGGCGTTGCTCCATTGCTCAACAATGGAGCTCTTCCCAGGACCCATAGCAGAGACCAAGGAGCCCTCTTCAGTACCAAGGGCCAACTCGCTCCGATCCAGCCATGGCTGCTGTAGGGGAAGAGAGATGAGAGAGAGAGAGAGAGAGAGAGAGAGAGAGAGAGAGAAGACGGGAAGAGGTGGAGAAGCAGATAAGCGCCTCTCCTGTGGGTCCCAACTGGGAATGGAACCTGGGACCTCCACACACTGGGCCAATGCTCTACCAGGGCCTATGCTTAACTTTTGAAGAACTGCCAAAATGCTTTTCACAGAGACTGCAAATTTTACATTCCCACCGGCAATGTGTGAGGTTTCCAATTTCTCCAAATACTTATTAACACTTATTATCCACTATGATATAAAAATCCTGTAGGAGATATGTATTTTACTTCTGACAGTAGAAACCTTGCAATAGATTGATAGGAATACCATGGTTGATGAATGAAAGGTAAAAAGAAAACAGAAAAATCAAAGATTTAAAACACGAAAATTTGTTGACTGCTCATAATAGTAATTAATTACCATTGCGTTACATTTGCCTGTCAGTTTGGTGACCATATTTTCCAAAACCAGAGTTTATCTGAAAAAAATCAAAAATTTTATCAATGAGTAGACACTGCCAAATCTAAATACTATTAAAAAATTTAGAATATATTTTCATAAATGTGAACAATTTCTGTCAGAGATAATATACATAAAAGAAATGAAAATAAATTCTACACTTTCTATGATCCTTTTTTCTATATTTATTAAATATCTTCTCATTATAGATATTTCCAGGCCCTGTCTGGTTGGCTTAGTGGTAGAGCATCTATCTACCCAGAGTTTGAGAGTCCCAGGTTCAATTCCCGGAAAGGGCACACGGGAGAGGAAACCATCAGCTCCTCCCCCCCTCTTTCCCTCACACAGCAATGGCTCAATTGATTCTAGCAGATTGGCCCCTAGTGCTGAGAATGTCTCTGTTGAGCCTCTGCTTCAGGTGCTAAAAATAACTTGGTTGTGAGCATGGGCCCAGATATGCAGAGAATCAGCCCCAGACAGGAGCTGTTGGGTGGATCCCAACCTGGGCGCATCTGTGAGTCTGTCTCTCTATCTCCTCTCTTTCTATTAATACTTAAGAAAAAAAACAAAAACAAAAACAACCAGCCCTGGACAGTTGGCTCAGTGGTAGAACATCGGCCTGGCATGTAGGAGTCCCGGGTTTGATTCCTGAACAGGGCATATAGGAGAAGCGCCCATTTGCTTCTCCACCCCTCCCCCTCTCCTTCCTCTCTGTCTCTCTCTTCCCCTCCCACAGCTAAGGCTCCATTGGAACAAAGTTGGCCCAGGCGCTGAGGATGGCTCCATGGCCTCTGCCTCAGGCGCTAGAATGGCCCAGGTTGCAACAGAGCAACGCCCCAGATGGGCAGAGCATCGCCCCCTGGTAGGCATGCTGGGTGGATCCCGGTCAGGCGCATGAGAGAGTCTGTCTGACTGCCTCCCCATTTCCAACTTCAGAAAAATAAAAAAATTAAAAAAAATCCAATATTTGCTTCCAATTTTTTTTTAATTTCTTATAATAGCAGAAACCTAGAAGCAAACACTATATTTACTTTATTTCACATTTTAAAAAACATGGACATTGCAATCAAAGAGGATTATATCTTAGCTCTGGCAATTAAAAGTTATAATTTTAGATGGTAATTTATTTTTATTTAATATCTAAATTGTAAATCAGGGATATTTATATTATAATTTACATACAAAGGACTACTTGAGAAAAAAGGTTGATATAATATGGGCTTTAAAATTATAGCTAGCAAACATCAAGTACATCACATAAAAATTGTATTTTATTTAACATTTATTAATATTTCGTCACTGATATAGTCACAAGATAACTAGAAACTTCCTAACAATGATTTGATTGGGCCCTAGCCGGTTGGTTCAGTGGTAGAGCATCAGCCTGGCATGCAGGAGTCCCGGGTTCGATTCCTGCCAGGGCACACAGGAGAGGCGCCCATCTGCTTCTCTACCCCTCCCCCTCTCCTTCCTCTCTGTCTCTCTCTTCCCCTCCCGCAGCCAAGGCTCCATTGGAGCAAAGTTGGCCCGGGCACTGAGGATAGCTCTGTGGCCTCTGCCTCAGGCGCTACAATGGCTCTGGTCGCAACAGAGCAACGCCCCAGATGGGCAGAGCATCGCCCCCCTGGTGTGCATGCCAGGTGGATCCTGGTCGGGCGCATGCGGGAGTCTGTCTGACTGCCTCCCCATTTCCAGCTTCAGAAAAATACAAAAAAACAAAAAAAAGATTTGATTTTCTAACATTCTCTATTTAGAAAACAATTAATTTACTTAAATATACAAATACTGTGTGCTTTCTATTTACAGCTATTAAAATTATCACATGAGAATTATTTCTGAATTATTTTCTTCATATTTATGAGTATTTTCTAAAAAGAGGGATTTATCAAAAATCTATTTGCCTTGAAACACATGAATACACTTAAGTCTCTTTAAAGATTTTATTAATATTAAATATATACTTTTAAAACAATATTTTAAATTGAATTTATAGACTTTATAACAGTTTTAAATTTATAAAATTTGGGCAGATATTACAAATATTGTCATATATTATCCTTTCCTCCTACACATTTCCTTAACTAATAACACCTTGCATTGGTACATTACATTTTATAGCATTACTGAACCACTATTCTTATTATCATTATTAACTAGTTCATTTTTATTATTGAATTGTACAATTAAAATGTTGAAAATAAGAAAAAATCCTACAGATATATTGTTTGTTGTATATATACTTAGGCAGGGGTGTATTTTAGCCTCACCCAGGCATGGAACAAAGACACCAGTCTTTTTTTTTTTTTTCCTTAATGAGAGAGAGAGAGACAGACAGACAGACAGATAGGGAAAGACAGAGAGGAAAGGAGAGAGATAAGAAGCCTCAGTTCTTCTTTATGGCACTTAGTTATTCGTTGATTGCTTTCTCATATGTGCCTTGACCGGGAGCTACAGCCAAGCCAGTGACCATGGGGTCATGTCTATGATCCCACGCTCAAGCCAGTGACCCTGCTCTCAAGCTGGTGAGCCTGTGCACTAGCCAGCAACCTCAGGATTTCGAACCTGGGTCCTCTGCATCCCAGGCTGACAATTCACTGTGCCACCACCTGATTAGGCAAGACACCATTCTTAAGATATCCACATAAATAAAATAATACATGAATTTTCCCATATATTTTAGTGCAATTATTATAATTAACTAATGAATATAGTCCATGTATGCCATTGTATTAACTCTATTAAATAATCAGTGACCATTCATTATTCATTAAAGCATAAATACAAGCAGTAGTATTTATAATAATGGTAATAAAAATACTTGTGCTTATCATGATTATATCTAACTTTTTGAGAACTTATTTGATACCAAATACTTGTGCTTTATATATATTGCTTCAGTTGAGTTTCTTAACATCATAAAAATCTAGTTTTTGTTATCTCTGTTTCATAGACAAAGAAGTGATACTTGTAGAGATTAGATAAAATACCTTGAACATCACATCCTTAGGATACTTAGAAGCAGGATTTGAAATAAAACTATCTGATTCCAAAGACCATTATATTATATCCACAAATTTTTGCTTTCTATTTCCCTTGTGTCAACTTATTAACAACTTTCTAAATCATTCGTCTGCAAACAAGCAGAAAGTTAACTAAAAGATTACTTTTTTAGAAGTTGTAAAAGTAATATAAACTTCTTTCTTATAATGGAACTTAAAAAAAAGAAAGTGGTTTAAACAATTTATCTGATCCAAAATTACTTTGATTTTTCCTTCCTTTTTAATACACTTAAAACTGTTTATAAATTTACAGTGGATATGCACTTGTACTGAAAGGAACCAAATCTTTCACAATTAAAAAAACAATTTATGTATGCGTTATTTATTCCACTTGTCCAGACATTACTGCCTGTATTGTTGGTCTGTAAACAACAAGAAATAATCCATCAATCTCAGAAAAAATGGCTAATCTTTACTAATTAATGAAGGATTCCTACAACATGATAAATTATCTTTCTATCTTGTACTTATAAACAATTAACAAAATCCTTTAACATAAGAAAAAATTATCACCACAATTTTTTAATTTGTAGGTAAGCAAACTGGACTCTGAAAAGCATTTCAAAAATAGTACGGAAATTTTTTTTATGCGTTTATTGAACCAACTGATGATAATTGCCAGGATATATTTTTTATCATATAATGACAAGCTTGTAAAAAACTTTCAAACAAGAAGTAAATAACCCCTGGATTGACTAAATGAAAAAAAAGCTATATAATTAGATAATATGGTTATAGTTGTCAAAAGAAACATCTCAGGGATATAAATGTTGACTCTTCCACGTGTGATAGGAATATATGGAATGTACAGTAAGAGGCAATTGTATTATTAAAAGCATGTCAGTTTACTTTGTTTTATATATAACTTTTTTAAAAAAGTAGTCTTTGATAAAATTTTAAACATATTAAAAAGCAGGTTTTAAAAGATAAATTAAATAATATGTAGATTATAACTAACCACCTATGTCCTAAATTTCAGTGGCAATGCCAAGGACTTCAGTTATTTAAAGGTAAATAATATAAAAGTTTACTCTTAAAAAAGGAAGTAGAGGAAATAAAGTCACAACAACATGTTATTGCTTACATAAACAATTGAGAGTTACTAGAGAATGTATAGCAGAGTTCATGTCAAGAGAAGTCTTAAAGGAAAATAATTTCTAGAATTGGACAGGTATGGGAAGAATATTTAGTGAAAGGAGGAAAAAAGAAAGCATTGTTTTATACATATAGAAATTCAGAAATATTATTTAAATATTATCGATGAAATGATTTAAAGAAAAAAATGTCAACTAAGATTTTATTTAAAAAAAAATATGAGGGTAGCCTGACCAAGCAGTGGTGCAGTAGATAGAGCGTCAGACAGGAATACAGAGGACCCAGGTTCAAAACTTCAAGGTCACCAGCTTGAGTGCGGGCTAATCCAGTTTGAGCAAAAACTCACCAGCTTGAACCCAAGGTTGCTGGCTTGAGCAAGCGGTCATTTGGTCTGCTGTAGCCCTCTGGGTCAAGGCACATATGAGAAAGCAATCAATGAACAACTAAGGTGCCGCAACAAAGAATTGATGCTTCTCATCTCTCTCCCTTCCTGTCTGTCCTTATCTGTCCCTCTCCCTTTCTCTGTCTCTATCACACACACACACACACACACACACACACGAAGAAGAAGAAGAAGAAGAAAATATAATAGGGTGGTATTATTTGTAAAAAATACTCCTATAAAATTATAACTTTAATAATTATAATTATCATGCACTCATTTAAAAAATAGTTATTACAGTAAGTGTCAGCCATGAAGTTACCAAATAAATTACAGTTTGTGGAAAATAAAGACTAGTAAATATCTCATTGAATTTAAATCTGGTAAATTCTACATTAAGGGTAAGTTCTTTGGAAGAACACAGATATACATAACATAATCACCATTATAAGGTATCCAAAAGAAGTTATAAGTTAAGACTAAGCACATAAATAGCTGGGTAAAATATATTCAAAATAGTATGTGCAAAATAAAAACTAACAATGATCTTTGTGCATGCAAATATTTTAATATAGCCAGAAAACAGAATAAAGAACCTAGAACACTTATTTTCTTCAATAAATTTAAGTAAGGTCATGGTTTATCCTAAGCTAAATAATTAGTCATTGAGTCTTAGTCAAGTTATTAACTTCTCTAAAATAAAGTTTTTTCCTCTGTAAAATGGTGAGAAGTAATCGTGAATTATTCATGAGGCTTTTGCAGAATTAAAGGGGTTATATAATTCATGTTCCAATTCTCATTCATAGTAAGTGCTAGACGGATAAAATGGTGGAGAAGGCTGTTATGAGCTACCTAGCTTAGGTATCTTGTCTAATGAGCATTGTATAGTTAGTTCTTAGAATAGTTCCTGACTCATATTAAGTTATTACTGAGTGTTTTAAAATATAGAAACGTTACTATTCAAATTATTATTACCAAATCCAAGGAAAGAAAAATCTGACACCTGGTGGGGCTAATATTTTTTTTTTTTGACAGAGACAGAGACAGAGAGTCAGAGACAGGGACTAACAGACAGGAAGAGGGAGATGAGAAGCATCAATTCTTTGTTGTGGCACGTTAGTTGCTCATTGATGGCCATCTCGTATGTGCCTTAACCAGGGGACTACAGCAGAGCAAGTGACCCCTTGTTCAAGTCAGTGACTCTGGGCTCAAGCCAGCAACCTTAGGCTTCAAGCCAGCAACCTTCGTGCTCGAGCCAACCACAATGGGGATATGTCTATGATCCCACGCTCAATCCAGCGACCCCACACTCAAGCTGGTGAGCCGGTGCTCAAGCCTACAACCTCGGGTTACTGAACCTGGATCTTCCGTGTCCCAGTTCAACATTCTATCTACTGTGCCACCACCTGTGGTCAGGATAATCTTACCCATATAAGAACAATTCTGAAGTATTTTTCTCTTGGATTGAGAAACAAAAAAGCCATTAGTGATTTTTATAGGATATCATTTGAGCAATAAATGAACAGGAATGAATGAGAAATAAAGAAATATAAAGACCCAGTAAAAAATACATTTCAAGCAATTTGACCATAAAAAAGGAGGATAGAGCCTGACCTGTGGTGGCTCAGTGGATAAAGTGTTGACCTGGAAAGCTGAGGTCGCTGGTTCAAATCCCTAGGCTTGCCTGGTCTAGATACATATGAGAGTTGATGCTTCCTGCTCCTCCCCCTTCTACCTCTCTTTTTCTCTCTCTCTTACCTCTCTAAAATGAATAAATATTTTTTAAATGGAGGATGATAATAGGGCTATAGCTGAAAAATGAGACATAGAATTTTGTCCATATTTTTTCCCCAAAATTGGATTTGGAAAGAGCTGGCAAAGAAGAGATGTGAAAGAAACACAGATATCATGGATGAATGAACTCTGTGATGAGTTAAAAACATGACAGAATACATAGCATTAGATCCTAACTCAAGAAACATTACTTCCACTGTAACATAATGGAGAAAAAATCAATGATATAGACACAAGCATATTTGTAAATTCAGAAAGGGGGAGAAGAGTTGACTCGTCAGGCCTGGGTTCCTCAAACTTGAACATTCCATAGCTGGACTATCTTTTGACCAGCTCCTAGGAGATATTCTCTGAGACAATAAATTATCAGGGACTTGGCATGGTGTTGGGGCCAACTTGGACTTGGTGAACTTGTTAAGGACACTACTCTTTTATGGATTCTTGCTGTATGGGCCAAGAGTTTTCTTAAAGAAGATGTGGCACATATACACCATGGTATACTATTCAGCCATAAGAAATGATGACATCGGATCACTTACAACAAAATGGTGGGATCTTGATAACATTATACGGAGTGAAATAAGTAAATCAGAAAAAAACAAGAACTGCAGGATTCCACACATTGGTGGGACATAAAAATGAGACTAAGAGACATGGACAAGAGTGTGGTGGTTACGGGGAGCAGGGGGAGGGAAGGAGGGAGAGGGGGAATGGGAGGGGGAGGGGCACAAAGAAAACTAGATAGAAGGTGACGGAGGACAATCTGACTTTGGGTGATGGGTATGCAACATAATTGAATGACAAGATAACCTGGACATGTTTTCTTTGAATATATGTACCCTGATTTATTGATGTCACCCCATTAAAATTAATAAAAATTTATTTATTAAAGTAAAAAAAGAATGATTCTACATGTTTGAGGGCTTAAAGTAAGCTGTACCTGTTTCACCAAATAATTTTAATCTGTTAATGTAATTTATGATAAATGGGTTTTGTTGTTGTTGAAATTGGAAATGCTAATAGAGAGGGGATATGGCTGAAATCTGAGTGGCTAAGATTAGACACATGGGCTCCAGTCACTAGCAGCAATACATGGATCATGGTTTCCATCTTATAGTGACCAAACCTATTGTCTTCTGTTTTAAGGCTGACAACTGAGGTTGTAATTCCTATCTGCCCCTCAGGTAGATGTATACCATATGCTTCAAAAAGACTAGGTAAATAAACACTGTTGGATCAGTAAACTCTCATATCCATCATTCAAAAACCATGCCTAAGCATATGCATAATTGAAGGTTATTCAGTGAAATAATTGCTTTCCAAGAAAAAAGACACTTTACTACAATGATTTCATAGAGAGAAAATATATAATCAAAGCATTAGTTCTTATATTCTCAATCAGGGATCAGCAAACTTTTTTTCTGTAAAGGGCCATATAACTATATTAGGCTCTATGAGCTATAAGGAATCTCTTACAACTACTCAACTCTACTATTCTACTCTTAGAGCAGCCAAAGACAATGAATAAACAAATTAACATGGCTGTGTTCCAATAAAAAATGTATCTACATAAACTAGTAGTATAATGGATATGATTTTCTAGCTGGACATGGTCCAGGTACCTTAGTTTGCTGGTCTGGATTCATAATATTACATGTGCATACCTCAGTTAATTTCACAACATCTATATAAGGTAGAGATGATCTGTCCTAACTTAAAATGAGTATACTGAAGACTAGAATGGTTGAGGAAAATGTTATTCAGCTAATAAAAAGCAGAGCTGGGGTTTTATAAATATATTTTTCTTGACTTGCTAATTTAATAGGCTTTCATCAAGTGTCCAAGCCAAGATTAATTTAACTCTGAATGACCAAAATCACAAAAATATAACTGCTTTTAAAAATAGATATGAAGTCAGACAATTGCCCCAGGACTGAAGTGGAAGTTAATGATCACATCAAGTTTTTTCTTCTTGTTACTCTGTGATTCACTCCATGATGCTTCCAACTTGTGATTCAAGATTCCTACGCAAGCTAGTTTATCCATATTTCAATCAGAAGGGAAGGGAAGGAAGAAAAGGAGGATGATGCTACTTTCATTAATGAAACTCCAACATGCTACACACAACACTTTCATTTTGTCATTAACCACAATCAAGAGAACTAGGAAATGAAGTTTTTATTCCAGGCAATGACGTATCCAGGTAAAAGACACACATTCTCTAAATATTTAAGAAGGACATAACTGGAATGGAGACACTGGCAAAAGGGGAAGGCTCTGTTTGTGGGTTTTACATAGATGTCATCTAGTTTTACCAGAGTCTAATGAAAGAGTCCTAAGTAGGTTAAATAATTTTTCTAAACTCACAAAGAGAGTAAACAGAAGGACCAGGAAACAAATCCAGCTAAGTATGATTTCCAAGTCCACTTAATTGTCACTAGAAAAGTAATTTTTAAATATTGAAGAGTTTCCAAGGTGACTTGAGGATCTGACAAAAGCTCTACTGCATATTAAAACATTTATACTAATAAATCTTCTCTTAAATCTTCGGAGAGCACTATCTGCAAAACCTAGAATAGAACATCAAAGCACTGATTCTCAATAACAATGTAAAGAAGAGGGTACCTTATTTCCTAGAAGACACCTGGGCTGATAAAAAAGTCTCAATAAAGAAACCTTGAACTACACCCTGCTCCTCAGAATTCTCTCAAATGCAAATGATTTAAGAATGACTGACTGCGTTTTCATGCAGCTTACTTCTTTGATGTTTTCATGTGCTTTTTTGTAATTGTCAAAAAATATAATTTTAGGTGTGCGTGCATGTGTATATGTGTGCATGTGTGTTTGTAGAATTCCTAACTATCCTACAAACATTTCTAAGTAGTAGAAAGATTTCAATTATTATGCTTTCTTAAGGATTAGGAAATTAAAGAAGGTATGCATGAGGGGAAACAACTTCTCTCAGATCTCTTAAGCAAATGAGCCAATACCAACTATTCAATCTTTGTAATGATTTGCTTTTACATTAAAAGGTCAAATTTAAAACTGTTGCACTTTCTCCAAATAATTATTTAGCTGGCAATTAATAAAATGAGTAAGTAGTTAACACTAGTCTATTTGGGGGGGAGGGACTATATATGCAAATAAGATATTTAAAGAGAAACTTTGATTGTAAACTCTGTAATTACCCTGGTAACATTATATTTTATCCATTTTAAAACTGGGTCATAACTTTTCACTTGAGGCATGCAAGTATGATTTTCTTTTCCTTCCTTTATGATAGAAATTAGTTCAGTCATCATTTATTGGCATTACTCTTACCCAGAGAAAATTATTGGGAATTAAATGTTAGAGCTTTCCTGCTCACCCATCCTCTCTCATCCCCTGGGGTCCCTCCTTTAGAGAAAATCAAATAGAATTAGATAATGTTTGGTTAGGAAGGAGCTTTAAAGGTTACCTACTTAAGCCACCTTTCTGATGCATGAATTGAATACTTGATTATAAGGAGTGACAATTGTAACAAACATCTTTTCAAGAAAAAATAGTGAAACTGTATGTTTGTATTTAAAAAAATTTTATTTTATCTCTTGTATGTCAAATTATTGCAGGATTAGTTTATTTTAAAATGCATTTAATAAATTGTATAAAAGAAAAAAGAAGAGATCTGGATGGCTGTCACCACCTATATTTTGTTTGTTACAGCCATCCTCTATTTCTGGAAAGCATACCAGCTGCCTGCAGCAGAGCTAGTGGCCAGAGTGGGAAAATATATTGTTTTTCTCATAGTTTACAACCTAGCTTGCCTATCACTAATTATGCAGTGCACACGTAGAAATAATACTAAAAAATATCTTGATTATTGGTTTCATTATAATAACCTTAACTCTGATCTTTCCTATTTCAGAATTCTGAAAAACTCATTTAAAACATTTTCTCTGTAAAAAGAAAAATAGTTAATATTCTAGGATCCTGTGTATAACGATAAAAGTAGAGGTATTTTCACAAAATATTGTACTTTAATCTGTGAAGGCTAGGACTTGGCCGTAGCTTTTCTCTCGCATGTAAAACTACAGAGAGATTCTGGTCCACAGATGAGGATGATAAAGAAAGGAAGACCAATTCCTTGGAAGGCAGCTGCTACTCTACTAAAAGGAGTGATTTGAAAATTTCAAAGGGGATATGTGTGTTACCTATCTTGCCCCTTTGGTGACCTCTGTATTTTGTTATTTACTTATTTTTGTAGTGGTGGTGGTGGCAGCAGGGGAGAAAGTACAAAGGAAGGACAATCAGGACACTGACAACATGGAGGCCAAGAAAGGTAGATGGGCCTTTCTGTTGATAAATCAGGGTGGACAGTTTTCTCTCTCTCTCTTATTTTTTTTGTACAGAATTAAATCTTATAATGGATCAAAAATTATCACAGTCACACCTCTATGTCCTAGAGATATTTAAATGATACATAAGTGTATTTAGAGGGTACTGATAATATATTTATAAAGCAGAGGAAGTATAAATTTGTTATTGCTCACTGTCCTCAAAAACCTGCCTTCTGACTCGAGTACCTGTGTACAACTGCAACAGAGTAAATACCACATTTACCAAGAAGAATTTTCTGACAATCCTAATAGTTCCTAGGATAGAATTCATATATACACTGTGTCCGTAAAGTCATGGTGCACTTTTGACCGGTCACAGGAAAGCAACAAAAGATGATAGAAATGTGAAATCTGCACCAAATAAAAGGAAAACCCTCCCAGTTTCTGGAGAATGATATGGCAGCATGTGCGCATGTACAGATGATGACGTAACACCATGTATACAGCGGAACAGCCCACGGCCATGCCAGTCGAGATGCGGACGGTACAGAGGAAAGTTCAGTGTGTTCTGTGGCTCGCTAAATTTGAATCCGTGACCAAAGTGCAATGTGAATATCGGCGCGTTTATAACGAAGTGCCACCACATAGGAATAACATTACTCAGTGAGATAAGCAGTTGAAGGAAACCAGCAGTTTGGTGGAGAAACCCTGTTCTGGTAGGCCATCAGTCAGTGACAAGTCTGTAGAGGCTATACAGGATAGCTACCTAAGGAGCCCTAAAAAAATCTGTGCATGAGCCCACATCAAACTGCACTAAATAGGTATGAAACTGGGAGAGTTTTCTTTTTATTTGGTGCAGTTTCACATTTCCATCGGTAGATTTTTTTTTTTTTTTTTTGTATTTTTCTGAAGCTGGAAACGGGAGGCAGTCAGACAGACTCCCGCATGCGCCCGACCAGGATCCACCTGGCATGCCCACCAGGGGGTGATGCTCTGCCCATCTGGGGTGTCGCTCTGTTGCAATCAGAGCCATTCTAGCGCCTGAGGCAGAGGCCACAGAGCCATCCTCAGCGCCTGGGCAAACTCTGCTCCAGTGGAGCATTGGCTGCGGGAGGGGAAGAGAGAGACAGAGGAAGGAGAGGGGGAGGGGTGGAGAAGCAGATGGGTGCTTCTCCTGTGTGCCCTGGCCGGGTATCGAACCCGGGACTCCTGCAAGCCAGGCTGATGCTCTATCACTGAGCCAACTGGCCAGAACCCAGTTTCACATTTCTGTCATCTTTTGTTGCTTTCCTATGACCGGTCAAAAGTGCACCATGAATTTATGGACACACTGTGTTTGTGTGTGTGTGTGTGTGTGTGTGTATTTTTTTTTTTACTCTTATGTTGTACTATTCAAATTTATATGCCTCTATTTTTGTGCAGTAGTTTTTTTGCATATGAGCTTGGCTCCCTCAAACAAATCAGTGAGTATAGGAACTTTATTCTGTACAATGAGGCACTACCCTCAAAGTCCAAAGCATAGAAACATAACATAGCACAGTGCCATGAATGCTATAGACACTAAAAACTATTTAATGCCTAAAATTTGATTGTAAGATGCTAGCTATATTTACATTCTAGTGGATGAATTCAATCATGTGGTCCCTCTTAAATGTGAGGAAGGAAGATAATAATAGTTTAGCTATAATTCCACAAAAAAGAGCAACGTTATTACTGATAATCTAATAAACAAACTATTGACATATTCACTGAGAAGTAAATCCTCCAGGTGGTGGTCATGGGGCAGGGGGTCATCAAAGGTGTAACCAGCCACACCAGGTGGTGGCGCAGTAGACAGTCTCCTGAGACACTGAGGACCAGGATTCCAAACCCTGAGGTCAAGGGCTGGAGCGCAGACTGATCAGCTCCAGGGCAAGGTAGCTGGCTTTAGTGTGGGATCATAGACACAACCCCATAGTCACTGGCTTGAGCCCAAAGTTTGCTGGCTTCAAGTCCAAGGTCGCTGGCTTGAGCAAGGGATCACTAGCTCACCTGGAGCCCTCAGTCAAGGCATGTATGAGAAAACAATTAATAAACAACTAAAGCACCATAACTATGAGTTGATGCTTCTCATCTATCCCTTCCTGTCTGTCAGTCTGTCTTTCTCTCTCTCAAAAAAAAAGTATAACCAATTATAATTTGCATCTAAACTACAAAGGATTTGGTTTGGGTATTATCATCTTAATTATCTTAATTGCCCTTTTATTTTTTTGTATATGTGAGTTCAATTTTATTCTTTATTGACATGGAAGGTATAGAAGCTACCATTAGAAAATCAGAGATTTTTTGCTTTTAACCAGATAGATAAAAAGCTTCAAAAGAAAATACCACTTGCTCTTAGCAAAAAAATTTTCAGATCTACTCATAAGAAAGGGTGAAAAGACATATGACCATATTGACCAAAACAAAACATCTTTCCATGTGTTCATGTTCACAAATCTCTACTGAAATATCTAATCTCTGTAAATGTCACAGTGATTTCAAAATCATTGGCTTCAACAGATAAACTCTTAAAGATTAATATATGTACAACCCAAATCAAATATTACTACAATTATCTCCAATTATTTGACATGAGAGATAGTCTATTCAAATGACTATACAATGTACAAAATAAGTGCTGGAAATACACAGTAATTCTAATAATGCATAAATTAGAGTAAGCTTTTAAATACAGTGCTCCCACAGATTGACTTTGATATACAGTTTCAAAATTATCCTAAATGCTCACTGGCACTTCTGATATTCTTGAGAATCCTAGAAGCAGTTTTGAAATAAAATGTATGACTTTATTCATGCATGCAAAATTTTCCACACTCTATATGAGCAGAAATGGTGTGGGGAAAAATGCCAACATCTGATCCTATGAATTAAGTTGAAGAACATCTCCAGTGCTATTATCAAGCTTAACAGAATATCACCAATTTTTTAGCACATTTATAATATGTCAACTGTGAATTATAGTGAAGAGCATGAACCATATAGTCAGGCCTTGCTTTAAATCACAACTTTGGCTCATAAATATCTGTTTATCCACTCAACAAATATGCCCTGCCTATAATCACTGTGCTGCAAATCCTCAGGTGGATTAACTTTTGTAACTTTTGTTTCATTACTTTAAAAATATGATTATGAGTATCTATCTCCAAGATGATTATCAAACCTATATTAACATTCAAAGTAAAAGAACAAACCAAAGGAATGTAAGATTCCTATTTCTCTTTGAATATGTGATCAAATACCCAAATCTTAGATTAAGAAACAGCACACACCTCTTTAAATTGGGCTAGTCATGGTAGTGGAGAATTTAAAGTAGTTTCACGTTAACACAATTTTTTTGTAAATCAAAGAGCAATATAAATCTAAACAGAATGAATAACATTTTGGTGAAAGAAAATTATTAAATGAATCTCACTCAATCTTTTATACTGGTTGCAGAAGTGCCTCATGTTTGTGCCTTTTGGGTTTTGTTTTGAAACTGTATTATTTTTACCCTCAGAAATCAGCTAGTTTTCCAATGTATAAGAATATACAAAGATGCTTCTTTGTGGAGCAGCTCTGAGTCATAGCTTCAGACTAGGTCAGAACGGCTCCATTCTAACAGTTTTCAGGCTCTGATGTTGGGTAGCAACATCAGTCTGAATTAATGCCCACATGGAAAATTCCTATTGAGGAACATAGTGACTTTTTCTTTCTTTCTTTTTGAATTATTATTTTTATAATTTTAAAACAAATTTTTATTTTTTGTGATTGGATTCCTTTTATAATTTTAACTTTTTATTTTGAAATTAGATTTAATAGGGTGGCATTGATCAATATGAGTACATAGGTTTCAGATTAACATCTCTATAGCATTTGAAATGTTAATTGTATTGTGTGACCATCACACAGATGCACATACATAGAACTTTCTCTACGGTATCCCCCTAGAGGTAGATTTATTGAATCATAAATAATTTACACTTTCACCTTTATAAAATATTGTTAATTGCTCCTCAGCATGATTTTTCCAACTTAAGATGCTCATGAAAATTGCTTGCTACACAGGCGGTATTGTTCCACTTACTGACTTTTGTCCTCCTATAGACTTGAACTAGGTTATTGTGTTTTTAATTTTCCTGGATTTTTTCATGCAAATTTGAATATTTAAAAAATGTTTATTTACTCTTTTGATTCCTTTATACTCAGTAATTCTTTTAATTTTCTTTTTTAAATTTATTTCTATCAGTTTTAAAAATATTCTCAATATTCATTTATTTTCAAATATATACATGTATATCTACATATATATGATATATAATCATCTCCCACTCTATGATTTGTTAATTAGCTTTTTTTATATTTTGATTTTCCAATAGAAATTGTTTTTTAAACAGTAAAATATTGCAATATCTTGTTTTGAAAATGGCACTTTTTTATAAAATAAGTTTAAAAAATGGCTACTTTTAGGCATTTATAATATTATATACATTTTTATATAAAGTATTATTTATTACATTTATGTATTTAAAATCTGGAAATTCAGGGTGAATTCAATAACCACTTTGCTAAAGAAGAAGCTGGAAACTTTTCTCATGTAAAAAAACAAACAAACAAACAAAAAAACAACACCAGGAATTCTGCCGTGTACTAAGTGTCTGGATAAAGAGCCTCCTGGATCATCATTTTGTTTCAGGATTAGTAAGAAGTACCCTGAGTTCTGTCTTATATTTAGGTTAGACTCTAAAATAAACATATAAAGCAATATACACTTATTGTCAAATCTATCACTAAATATCCCTTAAGAATGTACAATATAGGACAACAACATATATCTCTCCATCCTCATAACTCAGCCATTTTGTCTTCCATTGCTGAGTCAAATTACATTTAGTTCCTGAGTTCAAGTCTAAGAGAAGGGGTTAATATGTTATTTTACTTGCTAGAATCAAAGTCAGTGCTTTGAAACACTCATTTGTGATACAACTGAGAAGTGAGGCAGACTATAGATAACTTCTTTCATATCTGTGGCGTTTGCATCTTATATCTTTTGAATACAATTTCAATTACTATTAAAGGGTAGAACAGATTTTCGGAACACCTACCTACATATCTTGACACTAGTAGAAGTCAGTGCTTATTAAACGAGTGATTATCATTATAAAGCATAGTTCACTCTACTGAACATAGATCACTATTTTTTCTACTATCTTTCAATGTAAAATGCTTCATTTACAGACACCTCTGAAGGAATCACTGCATGGAAGGGGACACTAACATTGGACCCCGTCCGCAGAGAACCAATGGTGACTGAGCTATAGGATGATTAATGGCCTCAGATGAAGCCTGGAATAAAGTGCAATGCCTAGCTAATCCTGATTAGCTGAGCCAATGAAATATATACATTCTCTGGGTTTTGAACTCGGGGTACAGCCAGGACTTGCTTATTGGCAGCATGCTAGAAAGAAGTACACAAAATGTAGCTGAATCATTCATGTCAATGACAAAACACAAGAATCAAAGCTCTCAAACTCTGCAGTTGCAGTCCCTAGAGCCACTCTTGACTTTAGAATGAACAATACTGAGCCCTGAATAAAATAATAGAACACTACCCCAATGCACCAAAAAAAAAACCCCATTAGTAATAAAAAGCATATATAATGTACTTTCATGTGTATTTATAGTGTGCTTCTATTAAACCATCCATGGTAAACTCAATGTAAGTCAGTTATCAGAGGCATACAAAATACATACTAACGCAGGCCTTCTGGATTATGCTTATTGTTCTTTTGAAAGATAGTACAAGATTTATTCATGAAAACGGCTAAAGGAAAATTGGTGTTCTGACTCAGCAACGTTCACAAAAACAACCAGAAACTCCTGAGTGGAAACAATTGTTTCCTCAAGGTATCAATCATATGATTTTTACCATAACATAAAATGACCTAGAGACTTTTCTAGAATACTACAAAGAATTTGATTTCAATGATAGAAGCCCCTCCTTTTTTAACCCAAAATCTGTCCCTCTATTATCACTTCTCCATCTTTTCTTCTTAGGAAGTTTCCTGATTCTAATTAAATTTACCACGTGTACCCTAAGACCAGATCTATACATCCCTGAGGCATTTTTATGGAAGTATATATTTCTGCCTCTTTTGCTCAACAAGGCCAAACAAAAGAATGGCATGCTTCAAAGGAAAAAAACAAAACAAAACGTTACAACTAAGGCCAATGATGAAGAGATACAAAATTGTTTAACAATTTGGTTTTCCTAGAGTTCAGTGAAATTGTTGTTAATTTTAAGTTACACAGAAAAACAATATTAAAACCTAATAAAGCTGACCCAATCAGCATATGATAGATGTCTCCTCTTTTGTCATTGTTACAAAGTTAACAACAAAATAATTATTTTTAATGTAGTTAATGATAGGCTAGAAGATCAGACAGGTCTTCATGAAATTCAAGTGAATCTGTTAATAAATACAGGTAGCAGAGATTAGGAGGATGCTAAACATCTGGACATAGGGCTTGAAAGAAATTTATTTCTCATAAAATCAAAGATTCCCAATTTTTAAATGGGATCTCATAAAGAAAAAGTGATGGCGGCCTTTTGGGTATTCCCATATTTTTGTCCTTAAATATGGCTTTCTCCCACTTCTGTCTTGGATTAATAATATTCCTTTTAGAGAAGTCAAATCCTGAGGATTAGGACATCAACCCTCCACTTAGCTGCAATGTCTCCTGATACAGGCTAAACAAGTAAGAGTGGACTGAACTCTGAGGTGTGGATCAAGACACTGTTAACAGCTCTCATTGCTGGAGAAAGAATTGTGAAAGTAATGAAATACTCTGCTCAGTCAACCTTCTCATTTTTGATTCAATCAGACTGGGTACATTCTCTCTGTTACAATAGATATAATTAAAAGAAAGATAGTTTTATTTTCACTCAGTAAATCCTTTATTTTTCCAAGGTATTGTTTCTCTCGGTTCAAATTTCATTTTCTATCATTCTTTCTGATTGCTTCTCAGAGTAGCAAAACAACTTGTTTATACTTATAGGCTGCTATCATTATTAAAAAGCACACTTTTATTTTTACCACAAATTATAAAAATGGGCCATTGTATAAGTGAATTTCTAAATATTTATTTATACTGAATATAATTGGATTGCTTACTGAATCTAAAATTTCTCAATCTTCACATTATAATTAAATTGACAAGGGACCCATAGAAATTGGAAAATCTCTAATTTGCTTTGATCTTTACAGCAGCAATTTTCAACCAGTGTGTCACAAGAGCCACATTGGTATGCCGTAAGAATTTTTAAAACACGCAATACCTGACTAGTCAGGAGCACTGAACTCTTTTCCTTTAGATTGTCAGATTTTAAAAAAAATGACAACAACCAACACAACAATAGCCATCTGTCGTGAATGAATCAAAATTACACATATTCTTTTTTTCACATAGGCAACAAATATTTTTTTGGTGCACCACAGAATTTTTGCAATTAGTTTTTATGCCATGAGCTGAAGAAGGTTGAAAATCACTGCTATAAACAGAAGGGATTTTAAAAAAAAAGTGATATTTTTCAGACTGATACTATTTATGTTTATATGTTTTAATATGTAAAAACGATAAAAATGAAAGACAGACTATAATGTCAATTTGGCATAATAATGTATAAATGAGATAATTTCTCAATTAATAAAAATGTCATATTAGGTTCACTTTTCTGATTTTTTTGTTTTATATATATGTATGTGTAGGTCTCATAACATATAGTATAGCATATTCTTTCATGCATATACATATACGAAAAATATATTCATTTATTATATAATATATCCATATAACATATTATATATAAAATATTTCACACGCTGGTTTTTAAGGAGCTGAAAGGCAATGATTATAATTTAGATTACCCATATCTACCCATATCTAACACAAAAATAAAATTGACTAATTAGAGATAAGACATCTAAAATTTTATTAAGTGGTTATTGAATTGTATAAAGTTTGAATTGAAAGTTATTTGGAAGTCATGAAATATGGAGTACATTCGAGATGATGATAGTAGTGGTAAAGAATATTGGAACTTTAGTCAAAGGAAAGTTTATAAATTCTGTCAAATCAAGATATTCATCTTGGTTGAGAATGAAATATTAAATTGGTGAGAATTAATTCACTTATTATGAAAGACACACTCTGGGTAGCACCCATGATTCACACATTTTAGGATCCAAGTCTTTGAGTAATCTTCTCTTCATGAGTTTGAGTAGGGTAGGACTTATAAATTTATGTTATTTAAAAGAAAGATTTCCCTGAGTGGGCCTGACTTCACAGGGTATAGAGATCAGGGACTCAAATAAGCAGAGATACACTAGATCTTTGCTGCTAGCTTAGAATAAGCAAGCTACAATGCATTTGACAGCTGCAAAGAAATGGCTCTGCCTGTAATCTTAGGATGCTTGGAAATAGATTCTTTCCTAATCAAGCTGCCAGACTGAAGATTATAATCATTGCAGACCTGAGATTATGCAGCCTGAATGATGCCTTGGTTTAAGCCTTGTGACACCTTTAAGTAGAGAACCCACATAAAAATCTGTCCCTAGACTTTTAACCTACAGAAATTGAGAGATAATAAATGAGTATCATTTCAAGCTTCTAAATTTGTGGTAATTTGTAACATGGGTATAGATAATTAATGTACCTATGTTGATAAATAGTAATAAAGAATAAAGCAGGAATGAGAAAAAACAGAGAATTTTTGTAATTTTAAAGATTTATATAAGATATATTCTTATAAATATATAAATAAATATAGTAAGTTAAAAAATGAAAATACTGTTTTCCTGAATGTTGTATTGAGCACCACTCCTCCTCCCCATCATCTACTAATTTTAAAATGGGGAAAGGAAGGAAAGAAGTATAACTTCTGACTTCCGAGTCACATGACAAGAGAAGAAAGGAGCAGCTGCAACCGCAAGTACTGAACTTCAGCAGAGTAAAACACCCATTGGTTATATTTATGAATTCTATCTATCAGTCAACCATTTAAACTGGGTATAGCAAAGATGGCTTGACTCTGCTTCAGAATATCTGGGGATTCAGGAAAGAACTCAAACGGCAGGAGGTGGAATAATATGAGGATCTATTCCGTATACGACTGCTGGATGATCGGATGACACATGACATCAGACGGGTGCCTCAGTTCTTTCACACATAGGTTTTTCTAGGTCGTCTCGTCGAATGAGCTAGTTGGTATTGGCTTCTTCTGTCAGGTTCTAAGCATGAATATCAGGAGCATGTGAGTGTGAGAGCATGAAAGGGAACACAGACATGACAGAGAGAAGCTGTCTGTTGTATTCTTTTTAAAATATAGCCTTGTAAGTCATGTGGCATTATTTCCATCATACTCCATTATTTGGGGCAGTCACAAGCCTAACCAGTTCATAGGAAGGAAAACACACTCAATCCATGGGTGAGGGTCTGGCAATGTTCCAGAAGAGCAAGTGGGCCCATACATATATCTATAAGTTATTTTGGGAAAATACAATCTCTCTCTTCTGTATTTCCTGTCCTCTCTAATTTATGTTTAGATCTAGGATTTATTCGACAAATAAGGAGCAAGGGACTACAGTCACTTATATATTACATAACTCTTTAAAATGCTAATTTTAACTGGTCTGCATTTTTCAATTTAGAAAAGAATCTGCAAAATTATGTGTATCTTTAAATTAGGTTCCTTAAAATCCTTATGAATTACAGGAACTCCTTGTCTGTTGTTTTCTTTATAAATTTTTTATTGCTTCCCAGAAATTTCTATACCTTACTCTCCCTAAAGCTCTGGGAATTACTTGTACAGCAAATTTATCCAGGCTTTAGAATTAATATTTTTCTCAGTCAAATTTGTTGGATTTTAAAATAACTTTTATTAGTTATTTTCAAGTAGCCATGTACAAATGTGTGTTCACACATACACACACACACAACCCTCAATGCAGAGGTCTTTCAATTAGTCCTTCAACATTTGAAGCAATCAACATCAGTATTTTTTAACTGAGGCCTGCAAAATACAAACACAATCTACATAGTCACTTAATATCAGAGGCTTAAAAGCCATACATGTCCGACACACAATCTTATTTCTTGCTAACAAAACCTTACAAGGAACATAAACAGGTTTTGGGCTACCCATATTTACATATTAATTCTGGAATCTGGGTCACAGACTCTGCCAAATTCAATGCATGAATTTCAAGGTCAGCCTGGGAGATCCCACTGAAGTGAGCCAAAAAGGAAAAGACCATGGAAGACTATAAAAGGAATTTCATTGTTTCAAGCCTGTAATTAATGTACAATGCCGTTTTTATATTCCAATGAGTATTACTCAGTCATGTGAAAATTTTAAGTACAAGAGCAATAGAAAATGGGCAGCCATCTAGTGACAACTCCTCACTACGGAAGTGGGTGCACAGATTTCTGATGAAAATTCAGCCAGCTTTGTCATAACGATCAATCAAGTATTCTCAGTTGTTTGTATGATAACTAAGGTTCAAATACTGATCAATTATTTTATTTGAGGAACTCCTACTATATAGTTATACAGTATTTTATGCACTTTATATATTTAAATATATGTAATATGAAAATAATGTAAAAACAAAGATAACGTCACACTATCTTCAGTTCTCCCAAATACTATCTAATTTCATCATACACTGAATTGACTGAAGACTGATTAAATAACCTCATTATATCCATTTATATGTTTTATGATATATTATACAAACTAGATACATTCTGAATTGCAAAATAAAGACTCTTCCAAAAATTACAATTTCAATATGTATTTTACCACAAATTATTACACAACACAGTGTATTTTTAAAGGCAAATTTAGCTTTATTAGCAAGCCAGTAAATTTGTTTTAAATAACAAACAATGCTTTAAATATAAAAATATGTTATCTACAACAAAAATTGTTTTTTGTTAACTTTTCAAGCTTGCATACAATTTGTGGTTTTATGGACACCTATAGGCATGGCTGTATGTTCAAGAATAATTTTTTAGATAATCATGTGAAAACATATTAACATACCATTTGCTATATATTAAATGTTTGCATTTCCCCCAAATGCATATGTTAAAATCCTAATTCCGAAGTTGATGGAACTGGAAGGGGAGCCTGTCAGAGGTAAACAGGTCATGAGGTGAAACCCTCATAAAGAAGACAGAGTGGCCTAATAGAAGAGGTCTGGGAGAACTTCTTCACTGATTTCCACCGTGTGAGGAAATAATGGGAAGCTGGCTGTTTGCTTTCTGGAAGAAAGTTCACCCAAAACCTGACCATGCCGGCAGGCATCTTGACCTTGGACTTCCTACCTCCAGAACCACCAATGAGTAATAAATTTCTCCTGTTTATAAGCCACCCAGGCTATGGTATTTCGTTGTAGCATCCCAAATGGCCTAAGACACTTGTTAAAACATTTACACTAATAACTCATTTTACCTATGAAATAGAGAAGTATATTAATAAACAACATTAAACTTGTTTACATGGTAAAATAACCCTGCATAATGAAAGGTGGTTTGTTAATAAATTATTTCAGTGTTTACTTATTACTGAAACAATGCAAGAAGAAAACACACTTACCATGTAATAAGAATGACAGACTGCCCTATGAATTTGATTTATGAGAACTAACTAAATATGGTAACCTTGAGAAGAAGGTAAAAAACAAATTGAAATGTCAAATAATCTAATTTCAAGAGACTTTTAGGTCATGCTTTGCCATAAATCACGGCTTGTTTCTTTCAAAATCTAAACTGCTTGGTATTTTTCCTAAGGGAAAGATACAGATTATTTAAGGAGTTTTAGAGATCTAAGAATTTAAAACTATTTTAGCCCATACTATTCCTGTGAAAAAGATGTACACCAGTCTCCAAGATAATACTAAGAGCACAGCATTTCCCTTTCTGCTTGCTACAGGCTTGTTAGTTTCTAACAACAACCTGAAGAGGCAATTACACCATCACTTTCCTAGTTTTCAGACCTTCAGAAACAGGCTAGTCACTATATTACACTGGCTCTTCCGGGTCTCCAGCTAGCTGACTTCAGATCTGCTTGGGACTTCTAGTCTACCATAACCATGTGAGCCAATTTTTTCTAATAATTCATTCTTTAACTGAGCTTCATATCAAAGAATTATTCAATTTCATTAAAAATTTACTATAAATAAGAGTACAGAGGACTGTTTCTTATTTCATTTATTGTAAGAACTCTAATTCATTTCAACATTACTTTATTGCTGCTCATTTAGAATGCTGCCAATAATTTATCTCTTATTATATGTGAGCAACTCTGCGATATTTCTGATATCCATGATGAAATTTCCCACAATTATTTATTCTTTAGAGATGAGATATTCAAAGCATACAGAAGTTATAAAAGCTAAGATAAACCAAAAATAAATGGACAATTAAAGATTTGAATCTAAGCTATATTTATACACACACACACACACACACACACACACCATATTCTAGCTAAATAATAATTTTTAATTTGTTGCTACCAGTTGTCCAATTTCCTTTTGGAATGGTAGTGCTCTTTGTGTTCACTCTGATGAGACTGATCAGGTAACAACCCCTGTCATCTTTGTCAATATTAGTTTTGGTACTTTTTATGCTTAGTAATTTGAAACATCAAATAAATCTTTTTTCCATTTAGTTTTAACATCTTAAATTACCTGGTTAAAACATTAATTGTCCAGATAGACTGATTTTCAGACATCAGAATGGTAATTTCCTTTGGTTTAACTTATTATAAGTAAGGTTGAAATATTTTTTCAGTTTTTAATATTTTTAGTGTCTTTTGAATTTTCTACTGAAATTCCTTTTCTTGAAATTGTCTGAATATTTTTCTTATCAACTTGTATGAGCTTTGCAAATAATAATAACATCAACTTCTTCAACCTAATAAATAATTTGATTTGCTGACAGATTAGTGTATTAAAACATAGCAGATTATGTTCAATATTTAAATATAAAAAATTAATATTTTAGGAGTGATTTTCATATTAGATAAAGATAAACACCACAGAAAAACACATAGACATTTAAATTATATTGTTAAGATAAATATTGCTAATTGATAATTTTGCATTTTAAGTGATAGTACAAGTTAAATTAAATAAAAGCAGTGAATATGCAAAGCAAAAGTTTATATATTTATCACTCTTTAGCATTACCTTCACTTACACTAACTTTGGTGCAAAATTGAAATAACTGAACTAAAAACTTCACTTACTATATTTATTCACATCTAGAAGTAACATCAAGCTTTTATAAAATGGGAGAAGAAGTAAAAGGGAGAAAATTGAGGATATTATCTCGTCTCCAGCTACTATCCAGCATAAACATTACATATTTTTAAACTTTAATCTGATATGTACGGAACCTACAATTAAGAATTAATTTTTTTTAAATTTCATATTTATCTTTTCACAGATAATTTACATTTCAGAAATTATATAATTATACATTCAAAAATGAAGTACAAACTTTTCTCTTTCCCATCCCTAATAATTTCCATAGATGTCTTTCACAATTTCATCTTTAAAATATGCTTATTATGTACATTTATTTTTGGTAGTAATTAAAACTTAATTACTATAATTTTTTGATTTTACAAAATGTACACCACAGTGTACAAAATGATTCATGTCAACTACAGATACAAGAAAAAGACATTAATACTAAGTCAATTATTGAAATACTTCAGTATATGTTTAGCATATTTCATAAATTTACTTTTCTTAAGTATATTCTAATATTATTAGCTATAAATTTATAAAGTAAAAAAAATCAGCATTGCTAAAAAACAAATCGGTACTATGTGGTTGCTTTGTAAAAAATCAACTTGATTAGTCTGAACTACAATGAGCCTATCCCCAAGCCCCCTTTCATGTATGTTTCTGTTTATGAGTGCTTTTTATTAAGGAAGGCAGAAGTAAAGCAGCAGCCTTTCAGGCACTCACTTACCTGCTGGCTCCCTTTTCGGCAAGAGGCAGTTGCAGAGACTTCCTCCGAATTCTTTCTCCTCTTTGACTCCAGGGCCAGGTCTTTGGTGTAGTTCCACAGAAATGGTCCTGGCTCCTACAAGATACCAGTACCATCAAGATCAGAGGCAACAAGGTCTGACGTAGATTTCTGTTCATATTTGTGCACTCTACTTTGTGCTTGTGGATCCAGAATGTTTTGGTTCTGCTTCTCTGATAAACACCTGACTGATAAAGGCACAAAATGATCAGTGTGGAAGCCAATTCCTGTCACACACACACACACACACACACACACACACACACACACACACACACACACACACACATACACCGAGAGACAGAGAGAGAGAGGGAAAGGAGAATGGCGGATGCTCTTTTGGAATAAATTAATTGGTGTATGTAAGGCTGGTGGCCTTGGCCATGGAGATTCACCTAATATACTTGTTTGCCCAACAGTGTAACATAGAGTTTACTATTAAAATCCACCCTGTCTGCCTCTAGTTTCTACCCCCAATACTTTTGTTGTTAATAAAAGTTTTATCGATACAATATAATTAAATTAAATATGTAACTGAGCTCTAAATATTTCAGATATAGAATATCTTAGGGTAGCCTCTGGATCCTTGTAGGTACCCATATATATTTCTATTTGATAGGAAATCAGAGAGAGAAAACAAATGATCTGTTCTCTCAAAACTATTAAAAAGAAATAGAGGCTAATAGGTTTTGAACTCTTACTAGATGTCAAGGCCTTTGCATGCTGTCTTTGGCAGGATAATGACCCCTCCAAATATGTCAATGTCCTAATGCCTGAAAAATGCTAATGTGTTACATTCTATTGCAAAAGGAACTTTACAGATGTGATTAAGATTAAGGATTTTGAGATGGTGAAAGTACTCTAGACAATCTAGATGGGGTTAATCTATTCACATCTATCCTGAAAAGTGAAAAGCCATTCCTAGCTGTGGTCAGAAAGAGATAGAAAGAGAGAGAGATGTGATCACTGAAGTAGAGTCAGAGACATGGCACGAGAAAGACTAAACTTGATATTTCTGGCTTAGCAGGAGAAAGATAGCCACAAACCATGTAACACAGAGGGCTTCTATAAGCGATAAAAGGCCAGGAATCAAATTCTCCCCTAGAATCTCTAGGAAGGGTTCCACTGGTGCCTGGTTTTAATCCAATGAGACTTATGGTACCTCTGATCCACAGAACTGTAAAGTAATTCATTTTTATTGTTTTAAGCAACTAAGTTTGTGGCAATTTATTTTAGCAGCAGTAGAAAATTTATGTTTGTCTTAATAATATTTAGTTCTCAAGAAGGAATCAGGTACAATTATTATCCTTATTTCATAGGTGAGAAAACTGACCCTCATAATGATTAACTGAATCAACTAAAATCACCTAGTGTGAAAGATATAGGTGGACTAGAACTCTACATTTCTCTCTGATCAAGATTTATGAGAGATAGTTTAAAGTCAGCATTCATAGAATAAAGTTCTACAAGGAGAGAATAGAGAGAAAACTGACATAGATTTATAATGATATGTGAGAATGCATGAGAAATTTCCAGAAATAAGAAAATATGAATCTTCCCAGGAAGTTAAGGTTAAAAATAAAGGAATCAAATTTAAACACACATGCACACAAACGCGTACACACACCCACAAACACGTATGAATACTCAAATTGAAGCAACATTCTAATTCTTATGAAGAATAAATAATAGCAAATTCAATTAGATATATCATAATAAATCTCCATTAAAAACAGAAATTTAAAATTACTAGAAAAATTATACATATATTATATAATAAATAGAGGTATGGCAAATAGATAATAGTCTCATCAGTAACAAAAAATGTCAAGTATTTTTTTTTAGATTTTTTTAAGACTTTATTTATTCATTTTAAAAAGGAAGGAGAGAGAAAGAAGGGAGGAGCAGGAAGCATCAACTCCCATATGTGCCCTGACCAGGCAGGCCCAGGGTTTTGAACCGGCGACCTCAGCATTCCAGGTTGACGTTCTATCCACTGCACCACCACAGGTCAAGCAAAAAAGTCAAGAAGTTTTGAACTATATTGTCAAAGGACGCAAGAGTGAAAATTAAACCAAACTAAAATAAAATAAATACAACTCCAACGTATTAGCACTCTCTATATAACTAATTTATTACTTAAGATTAAGAACAAAATAAAGATAATTGCAGACCATTGAAGATCAAAAAATAAAGTTAAGTAATGAGTAATTAATATGTTTTAAAAATAAGGTGGTATTAAGATACAGGCAAAAGGACATGGCACACGAAAAGTCAAAGCACATCAGATTTGTGGACTCTACTTGAAGAGACTAGAGCTAAAAATTATCATTTGTTTTATTTACAGAAGTAACTCCTAAATAATAGAAACATCCTGTATAAATTCCAGATCAGGAAAATAAATTTAAAACTTGCAGAGAAAAGAATAATTAAATAATATGTTATCAATCAAATAGAGAAATTGGAACATATAAACAAACAAAACAAAAAACAAAATACTTGAGAAACCACTAAAATTATCTGGTAAGACTTAAAATCATGGCAAGATTCTAGAATAAGATTAGACTTTCTGTATCAAGCAGCTAAAAATGCTAGATAAAATAAAAATTATTTCAGCTGCAAAGTTGAGGTCAAAACAAATAGTAGGTAATATTCAGGCTTCTAAAAGCAAGATGAAACTGATAATTAGAGCAATAAACACATGGTCTGCCTCTGTGGCAGTGGCCGCCTTTAAGATATTAGAGAAGGCGACAATTGCAGTTGCTTCTAACCTAAATCATAATAGCATGGGGAAGTAAATCAGGACTTGGTCTCACAAGGCAGTAGGTTTAATTTAAGACACCTGCATAGTCATGTTAAGAGCTTCCTAGTGAGGGAAAATTAAGACTGAAATAAAAAAAAGCACTGGCAAAAGATGAGGAAATATGTCTCAGTAAAGAGTCTTAGGGGAAAAAATTATCCTGAGACAAGAAAATCTGGATCTATAAACTAGTACTGGTTTGGGATTTCAGAGAAAGCAGAAACCTTTTATCTAAAAGGTCAATTGTGTGAAATTTTCTCTTCTGACAGAAATCCTTGTTGATTATATAGCTCTAACTCTACAAAATAACTAAAGGGCAAAATAGCTGTCCTCTTTTTTTCACCAAAAATTACTCTTTATAAAAAATTAAAAATTCACATTATTGTAAAATAAAATGAAAGCCCAAACTGGAAAAGTTCATTTCAATCTCCCATTCATGGAAAGATTATTCTAGACAATACAGATCCAAAAAAATTCCATTTGAAGTTTTAGGATATTACTCAAGATTCTCAAAGAAAAAGAGTAAAATACTCATGAAGGTATATAGTTAGTGAACAAAAATAATTTATACTCTTAAATTAATACATAATATGTTCAGATTAATATTAATTCCTTGGAAAGCATCACTGCATATACCCTGTTGAAGTTTTACTACAGCTGTCATCTATTCCTTGTAGAATGTTAAAGGAGGGGACAGTAAAAATAGCAGCGCCTTTGAAGAAAGTGTAGAGACTAGGATTGCAGTAGAAGTCTACCAACAGTCACTCCAGGCAAGTCACTTGCCTCTCTGAGATGCCATTTCCTGATCCATGAAAAAGGGTAAATAAACAAAGTACTTATAAAAATCTGGGACATAGTAAGTGTTGTTAAGTTGTGTGCATGTGTCTGTGTGTGTGTCTGTCTGTGTATTAACTCTGAGAGTGTTGGACACATAAGGACTTTTATATTTATAAATGCCTAGAATAGCTTTCTCAAACTATAGTCTATAAACTCTTGGGAGTCCATAAGAGTAGGTGGTTCAAAAGGTTAAAACTGATATTTTGCCTATTCTACTCTTTTTTTCTCTCATAAATGTACAACAGATATTTCCAAGAAAATAATGAAATGTTATTGTATATAATTGTATTAAAATATTTCTCAGATTTAACTTCAAATGTGGTAAATATTAACATATGTAACCCACAATGACAAAAGCTCTTGCAATCCTCAATAATTTAAAAGCATCACAGTGTCCTGAGAACAAAAATTTGAGAACTCCTGGCCTAGGGATATCCAGGAGTGGGCAAAAATTGGTGTTTAAAGCATGTGAACAAGAGTTTGATGTTGCATTATTACTTATTAATTATTGTATTATTTTCCATATAAACTGTAAGCCTACATTTGCCCACCCTGTATTGAGTGTTTTAATTATAATAATATCAAATAAGTGGTAAATAATTCTAATTGTTTCATTCTTAAAGTTTGAAAAGAAGCATGTAGACTAGACAAGTAAGGCTGACTATGTAAAAGCATTCCAGGATAACATCTTGTTGATGTAGCACAGCCTAAATTTGGTTCTCACTCTTGCTTTTATAGAATCTGACTGCTTTTGGTAGATACAGAGCTGAACAGTGATTCTTGGTCAGACAATTGTACCTATGTAAAATTGTACATAAAAAAAGTGTCAATGTTTTTAATGTAAATGATTGTGATCCTTGCCCATTAACTGTGCCATTTATCTGAGGAGTTCCTTTTTCTACATTCAGAAAACTGAAGCAATGCTTGCAGCTATGTCATTCGTCTAGAATGCACAGGGTTGGAGCAAAATGAGTGAAGACATATTATGATATGCTTCACTCAAGCCATGGTAAAACTTTTGGAAATATCACTAACCTGGGGCAAAATATAACCTTCCAATAATTGTCATAATTCTTAAATTCTTCGCCCCATGTAAAAGTCAACCCTATGTAATATAAGCAAACAACATTTTATTAAAAGGATACCAGACAATTAACAGCACCTCTGAAAGGACTGGAGAAACAGACTTGACATAAGTACAGAATACATGGTGCCAGAAGTACAGTCAATGTCATGACACAAACAGCCTGGTTCAGATACTACTGCCTCCATTTTGCCACTGTGAATAATGCTGCAAGGAACATGGGGGTACATGTGATTTCACACATAGGTGGGATATAAAACTAAAACTCAGGGAAATAAACAAAAGTGAAGTGATTACCAGGGAGAGGGGGACATGGGAGACAGGGATATGAAGATGAGGGAGGAGGGTGTGGGGGATGGGTGGGGACAAGGGTATAAAGTAGGACAAATATAAGGTGACAGAAAATGATTTGACTTTGGGTGAGGGGTATACAATATAATCAACAGTTCAAATGCTACAGAAATGTTTACCTGAAACCTATGTACTCATATGGATCAATGTCACCCTGTTAAATTTAATTTTGTAATAAAATTTAAAAAAAAAAGATACTACTGCCACAGGAAACTGGATACAGACTCTAGTAGTGTTGTCTTCTCCACCATGATATACCTGCTCTTTTGCGTCCTTCGTTCCAAATTCCAAATGGGAGCTTTAAGTTGATTCAATTTAATTTCCATGTCCTTGTCCTATTTGGTAAGGCATGGGAGTAACTATTTAGCTCTATTAATTTAAAATCTGTCCTCAGTCAGCATAATGCAACTCATTCTTCCAACAGAAGAAAATAGAATCATCTACATTAACAGAAGACCTCACCCAAAATCTCATTAGTTACTGTATCAATTGGGCACAAGCCAAGATCTTCAGGTGACGATTTACAACATCTTCAAATCTCTGATGCTGATGCTCCTGCCTCCCTTTCATAGGGCCTCTGTGATTACATTGGGACCATCTGGCATCTGGGCAGTTTATACCTTAGCATCTGTAATGTCCCTTTTACAGGTAACATAATCACAGTGACTAGAAATTAAGATGTAATCGTCTTTGGGGGACTTTTAACCATTATTCTGCCTTCTTCGTGGTTAAGCCAAACCTTTATTCCTGTGTGACCTAAGAACTTTTTGTCCCTGTATTTTAAAATAGCTGTAGTTGTTTCTCCTAACATTTACCCCTGGCTATGGTACTAATAGGAGAAAGGGAGAAAGAAACCATAAAATGATTTGCTTAATTCCATCAGTACTCCTCCTTTGGTCTTCTGTATGGCCTAGTCACATAAAGAAGTTGATAGAGTTAACATATCCAACTTAGAAGAAACTTTATATCTTACCCTTCCTATCCTCTGGTGGAACCATTTCTCTCCTGGGTTAAATCAATATATCCAGAAACTGTAGGGTGAGGATTTCTTACAGATAGGTAAATTATAGTGATGGTAACAGATGCATTCTAGTCTTTACCTCATTGTTCCCAGACCTGAGTACTAAGGAAGAATTAAACCATATATTAATAGCTGGATAAAAGTATGAATCTTTTCACAGATACCACCACCCTACTCACCCTGTTCTTGCAAATTGCTATAATACACTCAGCTGTGATAGAGACCACATCAGCCTTTACATTGAAGATGTCCATATTGTTGATTCTACACATAGTATCTGTCTCTGCCCACATAATCTTTTAAAATCAGAATACTGATCAAGCCCAGAAATGGCAAGTAAAACAGGTTGTTGCAGAGTTGCTAGTTTTCACTGAAAATATCTTTGCTTTGTCATCCTTAGTTATAGAATCCAAATTTAATTTAGAGCAGCAGTGTGTCCAGATAAAATATTGTATTTCTTTGCTGCTCATTCAGGGGAGACCACATGAGTAAATTCTATCCAGTGATATAAAAAGTAAAAGTATTGTGAAAGATTTCAAAAACATGTCTATGAAGTGATCTGACTTAAATGATACGTGCACTCTTTCATACTGCACTCTTTCCCTATTCCCGTTTGTTGACATCCTGTCAAGATGGACGGTATTGCACCTACAATTCTGCATCATGAGCTGACCTGGAAAGTTGAAACCAGCTCATTCATGAACATGAAGCTACATACAGTCATGCCTGCATAGCTCAAGGTGTTTTCTATTAGAAAAAAATATACTTCTAAATTTTTTATGTTGCTACTCTTTGATTTTTTCCTGTTATATATAGCAACTGCCTGATTTTATCTCACACATCACTGATAGACACACCACTAGACATTAAGGAACTTCTCCAGAGTGACCTTCAGTGAACATGTACATATGAAACATATATTTCATAACTTTTGTGAAGTATAGTCATATACTTCTTCCTGAGACATATTTATCTCTAATTCTCCAATTTTGTTCCTCCCAAACCTCTGGTCATCAGACTAAAGCACTGCCCACTTCCCATTAATCCCTACAGATACTCTTCTCAAGCCACCTTATCTGCCAGACAGAGGCAATATTTCCTCCTTAAAGTTTTTGGCACAGTCAGGGGACTTACCCATAGGTACGTTCAGGACACTTCTGTAAGAACTTTGAATGGCACATCATTGAACTTTCAGATGTCACATTCAGTAAAGTCAATAAATAAGATTCATATTATCCAACTCACTCAATTATTTATAAGGCATTTTACATGAATCCCTAAGTGTGAGTTAAGGACAGAATAGAAGTGTTGAGGATATGAGTAGCTTTTACCTGCAACTAATTTATGCTTTCAGAACATCCTTGGATCTAGTGTCATAAAAAGTACATTCACGTGTAAAATTCACGTGTACATTCCCCCCATGTAAATGTCAACCCTATGTAATATAAGCAAACAACATTTTATTAAAAGAATACCAGACAATTAACAGCACCTCTGAAAGGACTGGAGAAACAGACTTGACATAAGTACAGAATACATGGTGCCAGAAGTACAGTCAATGTCATGACACAAACAGCCTGGTTCAGATACTACTGTGTTTCAAGACACAACTGTGTTTAAGGCTAAGTGGATTGTTCTAGCTGAGGGTGGACAGCTTGGTAGAAAGCATCCTGACTTGTTGTCCCAAGGGCAGATGTTCAAACTTTATAAGATCTTAGTAGTAGATTAAAGGCCTTTTTCAAAAGAATCACTACTTGTTAAGGAAGGAATGACTTTAATGAAAGGAAGAAACCAGGGCCTCTACTCTGATTCCATTAGGTCTTTCTATAGTTTAAAAGAAAGCACCACCCACTCCTACTACAGGAATTCTGAGAATCAATGGGTCTGCTGCATCCTAAAGTTGAATACCAAATTGCTTCAACTGAAACCTACAAGTTTGGTAAAGGGCTTAAAAGTATAATCTTTTTGATGTGGTACATATACACAATAGAATACTATGTGGCTGTGAAAAGGAGATATTATCTTTGTGATGGCATGGATGGACCTAGAGATTATTATGCTAAGTGAAATAAGCCAGGGGGAGAAAGAAAAATATCATATGATCTCGCATATATTTGGAATCTAATGAACAAGTTGAACTGAGGAACGGAATAAAGGCAGAGATGGGGTCGCAGGGACCAGAGGGACAGCAGTCAGAGGGAAGAGGGATGATATAGATAACAGGACAGCAAATCCTAGAGGGAAGGGGGGAGGGAGTTAGGGGGAGGGAGGCAAAGGGCTATAAAAAGGGACACAGGGCTTGGGAGGTGAGGAAGTTATATTTAGTGGGACACTTGAATCCATGTAAACACAATAAATTAAAAATTAATATAAATTAAAAGTATAAGCTTTTTAATGACAACTCAATGAACTCAAGAAGTAGCATTTTCAAATGTAATTTGAATTGTATCTAAATTTTTAATAAACTCACTGAGTGTTTTAATGCACTGTTACTGAAACTGGTTCTATGATGCATTTATCTATCCCTTTGAAGGAGATATCCCAATATTTTTCAAATCACTGTATTTGTAGACAGTTTAACAAGGGAGAAAATTTCTGTATTTTCATGCACTCTTTGTCCTATGCGCATGAATAAAAATTTCTTTTATAACAAGACCTTTAATGGAGTTAACTTCTACTTACTGTTTTCCAAGATTTTTCAAAACTAGATGGTGGCTTAAAATGAGCAGTGCCCTGCGAAGCTGTTGTCCCTGCCAGGTGAAAGCAGATGCTTTTGTGTTTGCTGTTTATTGGTTTAGAAGAACAAAAGTTAGATCTGAATCAATAATAGCATACCAGATACTAGGGGCTGTATTGATTCACTTTAGTAAGAAGTGCACATTTTGGACAGTAGCTGCAATTGGAAAAGAACCTAATCAAGCTCATGATAAACTATAATTCTTTGTCTGAGCCAAACTGAAAAGTTAAATAGGAGTGTAATAGGAATTATCACTTCTAAATTTTCCAGTTTTATAATCGGTGAATTCCACAGCAATGCAGTATTGCTTTTGATTTAATACTGGTGCAGAGAAATGTTCCAGGAACTTCTATTTGTTCTTTCTTATGATCATGAGTTTTCCCAAGGTAAGAAAGCAAGTATGAGGATGCTTTTCACTAAGAAGGTACATCTTTACTATTCATTCACTCATGTACGGGAGACATTTCAATGTCTGGGCTCATTTGGGATAAATGTAAATTGACTAATTTTAAAAATGTATTACTTTACATAATATAAGACTCTCCACATTTCCTGGTGGTTTTCATGACAAATTTGTACCAAAAGAACCATGATTATCTCAGAACAAGTTTATTAGTCAGAGTATAAATTAAACACACACACACGCACGCACACACACACACACACACACACCACTATAAAGCTTATAGGAATAAGGGTTTTAATAAAAAAATTTAAATATACATGAATAAAATAGTAACTGGAATAGTGAATATTATAATCTACCATAGCAAGTACCCAGTATTACTCCAAATAATTTCCATATTTTCCTTAATACTGTATATTATTACTTAAAAAATAATTACAGGTCACTTTAATGCAGAGTTAGAAGGAGAGTCATAGTAAGTACCCATGTTTTTATTACAATATCCTTCCTTAGGTAAGATGAAACCAGTGGCTTTCCATTTACAAGTACCAGTTACTTTAACTGAAAACTGGGTAAGGGTTTGTCATTCAATATTTTAATAGTTACATTAAGTAACCAAATTCATTGGAACTGAAAATTTTGTTTGTTTCTTTTGATTATCAATTCCAGTTATGACCTTGTCTATTCATCTCACTTATTCCAGAGGATACCATAAACAATTGCCATGAAGAAAGATCCTTTTGTTAACCATGATCATCCTTTCTTTTTTTTTTTAATTGAATTAAGCCATGCCCATTTGGCTTCTGAACAAGTAGAAGCTAAGTACGTCTATTTCCCAGGGGGAAACTTACTATCTTTCTTCTCACCCCCATTTGAAATCAGGGGTCCTTTTTCAATTATAGAATCTCATATAAGAGGGCAAGGCTACAGAGCACAGACATTAAAGCATTTTGCAAAGATGCTGTTCTCTCACCAACTGGGGAGAACAGAGTTAATTTAGCAGACCTGACACTGTTTCCCTAGAAAGGCCTTCTTATAAGGTGGGAAGTTGGCTGGCTTCTGGGGATTGAATCTTTGAAATGTTCTTACCATTCCTAGAACTGATTAAAATAGGTCGCTTGCCTAGATGGTTCATATAAACAGCATGGTTAATGCTGAATACCCACTTTACTTCTGGAAATCTAAAATTTTGGTAGTTGCTAAAAAGAGGATGCCTATATGACCAGGTCCTATCCCAACAAAACACTGGGCATTAAATCTCTAATGAGCTTCCCTACTAAAGAACATTTCACATATGTTGCCACAACCCCTTGCTAGAGGAACTAAACATATCTTCCACTGGGACAGGACTCTAGGGTGCTTGAGCTTAGCTTCTCCTGGACTTCTTCTCATAAACATTTGCCCTTTGTTAACTTGTTTTGTATCCTTTTGTGATAATAAACAATAGCCATGAGTAGAACTACATGCTGAATTCTGTTGACCTTTCTTGGAAATCACTGAATCCAGAAATGGTCTTGGGCACTCCTTACACACCAATATATTTCTTCAGACTTTGGTAAAGGAATTATTTATAGGGTCCCCTGGGATGGGAGGGATAGTGGGTGAGTTATATATTTAAAGTTTATTACATTATTTCCATTTCCCTACGTCACTGGATTCATTTCCCAATACAAAACCAAAGAAATTTTGGAACCTCGCCTTTATTTACTGCTGAGCCCAGTTTTTAACCAATAAGTATGCTTAAATTTGAACAATACCCCACTGCTAGAGTTAATCCTAATCCAGAAATTCTGCTAAATATATCTCCATTAATAAATTAAGCCTGATTTGAAACTGTATTTTTCTCTCCTTAGTTAAGCATCATTGGTCTCTATCCACATAATTCTCAATGTATTTTTACATAAATAAAGTAGAAAAAGTTTCCAATTACCTTTACTTAATATTTTGTACTTTGTAATTGCTTCTCCACTCCCAACAAGTCTGAATTTGATTCTAGATATAATTGCAAAGATAAAGAGGAAACACATTTGAGGCCAAAACAAGAATTTGTGTTATCTCCCTTTTAACTCCCTACATTTAAGACATTACATTTTATTTAATAAAGAGAAAAACCAGTTTCATCAACAAGGAGAAAAAAAAGGCATTTTAGTTGTTAAGGTGAACAGTAACATTTTGTAGATTTGGAGATATATAAAATTTCTATATTCTTTCTCTTATGTCCAATTCTTGGTATCCCACACTTAATAAATGCAGTAAGTCTTAGCAAAGAGCCCTAGCAAGACTGCAAAACAAGGAACATTTTAATTCAGTAACCTGAAAGATAAGACTTCACATTAGGTTTTCCGTTACTTCAGCTTGCAACATCAGAGTATCTATCCAATTTTAGATAGAAAAAGAAAGCCTGCAGCATTCATTTGGTGCCTCCGGTTATTAGTTGTCTGAAATGGTTATTTCCTTTTTTAAGACATCCAAGTTCAATATTAGCAGCTATCTCACCCTGACATTCCCTCCTTCATACTATTCTATGGAATTGGCAAGTCTATCCTCAACCACTTATTTTTATTGGGGACTTATTTCCAATAAATATACATAGTTTTTTAGTTGTTTCTCTACTGTATATTATATATCCTTTTTATCCAAATTTTTATTATTAAATTGGTGTTGCCTGTAGCCTCAAATATGCAACCCACATCAATTCCCTACACCTAGATGTCATTATTTGTAACAGTCAAACTCTGTGGATGCAAGTAATGTCAACTCACTTTGGCTAACTTAAATAAAAATGGTATTTCTTAAAAATCTATGGGATGGCTCAAAGAAACAAGAAACTGTAGAATATCCATCTCGGAGAACTAGCAAGAATCAAGGGTATGTAGGTAACTGAATTCCTGAGCAAGGACATAACTCAGGAACAACTTGGCTCTGCTGCCCAGCACAGGACACTGCCTATAGCTTGCTTACTGAAATGTTACTGTTACCAGCAGGAGAATGAATTTTAAACTGTCTGTTTCTTTTTACACTGAATCATTAAAGACTTTGGGGGAAGAACAGATTGACCAAGCTTTGGTTACCTGTACACAAGCATGCTGCTGCTGACCTTTTTAGCTTTGGCAGTAGAGTGTTTTAGGAAGTCAAGGATCCCTGCCTCATGGAAAGACTCATAAGATGATGGAGTCCCAAAACATATTGCCCTTCATCTAAATTCCCATCCTACTTGCAGAGTTTAGGAACAACCCTTCCTCCAACTCCAGAAACATAAATGAATAACTCAATTCCTATAGTTTTGGGTTGTAGCACAATTTAGAAACAGGATACTAAAGATTATCAAGGGTATCTCTACTTTTTTAACATAGAGTAAAAGTTCATCAGATTGCATTGCTGTTTTGGGCTTAATAGCAAACTATTAATAGTACACGGATTATTTGGGGGCTACTTCTTTGGATACAGATGTAAAGTGACAAAAAATACAAAGAATTGCAGCCAACTGGAAAAACTTATAAGAAAAATAAATTCAAAATGGTAAACATAGCATATATTTAATGATGGTCTCCTTGAAAATGCCTGTCTGTAATAGAAAAGAATTTCTATTAGGTTTTCTTTATTCATTAGTAAAGAGCTGGTTTATATATCCCTGTATCTTCTTTCTTTTTTCACTGAGAAGTCACTGATTTGTGATGTGAATAAATAAGATATGAGATTTGCTTAAATTTTACTACCATTATTACAACTATTACTACATCTACCACCAGCTAATATGTACTCTGACTTCTTATGTGTCATGCCTAGCTCTAAAGGCCTTACATACAATGTCTCATGTTTCTCCCCTTCCACAATCCTGTGAGTTCTTTATGGTCAATGCACAAGACAATGACTTTTCTTTACCTGGGAATACAGATTAAAAGATCTTTGGAACCACAGTAATTTGCTTTAGGTCAGTATTATTTTATAGAAATATGACCAAACAGGACATCTTCCTTAAATATTTATTTTCTCATTTGTTTGTAGAGTGTGCTGCAAAAGGCAGCTTTTTTATGTAAAACTTTGAATCATTCTCAGTGAGTCTCTAGAGAAGTTTCTCTGAGACCATATTCATTGCAATTCAACTCTCAGTTTACTTCAGATTAAAAATATACTTCCTAAACTCTGACACTCAATAAGGCTATATTACTTAGAAAATTAAACTAGATTTTTTGACAGTTTGGGATGAAGTTTTTAACTGTTTCAAATAATTCTTTGTCCCATCTTGCAAATCCTGGATAATATATTTCTTTGTGTAATAAACTCCAATCTTTAATTTGTTCCTCATATAACTGATGTACAAATCAGACTTCAGTTTAGGCAATATTTCTGGAGAGGTACTGTTTTCTACTTTATTTCCCTCTGATTACCAGTACAATGATGTGTCAAGATCTCTGTTTGAAAATTATTTTTAATAAGCCTTATACCCTACTGAAAAATTATTTACTTCTTCTGCAAAAACAGAAAATAAACTGTGCTATCACTTCCAATGTGCCTGGTATCCATGTTATCAAATTCATTTGCAATCCAGTTTGTTTCTTCCTTAATACTTAGTGGGTGTTCACTACTTAGCCTACTATTTATTTACTTTTTCTTTTGTTCTTTCAATAGCTTTTTAAAAATTTATTTCTTTAGAGAGAGGAAGAAGAGAGAACAAGAGGGGGAGGGGGACAGGGAACAGGGAGAGGCAGATGGAAGGAGATAGAAGGAGATGGAGATGGAGGAGGATAGGGAGAAAAGGGAAAGGAGAGGAAGAGGGGGGAAGAGGGACAGAGAGAGGGAGAGAGAGAGAGAGAAGCATTAACTCTTTGTTCCATTTAGTTGTGCAGCCATTGATTGTTTCTCATGTGTGCCCTGACAGGGGCTCCAACCATCAACCTCGGGGTCAAGAGAGCGCCCACGGAATCAAACCACTGATCTCAGGACAAGCAATCCCAGACTTGAGCCACTAACCCCAGGACTAAACCAGCAACTTCAGCACACTGAGGCAATACTATCCACTGCACCACCAACCAGGACACTCAACAGTTTTAAATATTATTTATGGTTCTCCAGACACTGTATTTTGATCAGTTTTGACAATCTTCTTTTAAGATGATTATTGTATTTTTCCCCCTACTTAATCAGAATTGGGCTCAAGTTGATCTTTCTGACTACTATTATTTGAAGTCCTTCTTTGAATTATGTGTGATATGTGCTGGGGGTGGCATTTGTCAGTTAATACAGAAAAAGATGCAATCCTAAATTCACATTAAACAAGTCACCTAACAAGTAAAAAGGAGATGAATGAGGCAGGGGCACTAAGAGGTAGTGGTGAGAGGAAATAGTTTCCAGATAGCATGTGCAAGACAGCATGGCAAAGCAGAGGACCAAGGAACTCTCAGGGAAAACAAAGCAAAAACTACAGCTCTTCACTCCCTGAACTGCTTCAGCTATTCTGCAGTGCTTTGCACATTTGAAAGACAATGTCAGAAATAATTTATATTTAAGGCAAAATTTTTAGTAGTTTTGATTTCCCACATAAGTCATAGTCCAAAAACATCTAAGAAATTTAAAATTAAATGGATTCATATTTTTCCTTAAATTCTTTTTATAATATATAATAAATGCAAAATCTCAAAAAGTTAGTCATAAAAAAAAGTTAATTCTTAAAATATTCTGATAGGCCATTGTTCTGGTAGTTTTTGAAAATCATCCCAATTGCTAAGAAGCCATAATAAATGTAATAACAAAAACTTAAAAATAGTTACTCAGTAGCAAATTAGAGATGAAAGATAGAAAAAGCAATTAATTCTTTAAATACACTACATAGATTGAAATTTGTATACCAAACAAATAAAAGAATATGAGCATTATAAATCATTCTTTTTCTTGGAAAGAAAAATAAATTCTGAATATACAGAATATTCCTGATGAGGTGCAATAACAGCAATGGTTTTAGTCCACTATCTCTACTTATGATTTTAGGACAGGAAGTATAACATTTTAACATGAATATGTTGATGGAGATATAGTTTTATTTTATAACACATTCATTTCTATTCGTGTTTTGACAAAATATGTAAAATTAGATCACACTACAAGCTTTTATGGCTTATCAAATCCTTTTACCAAATTCATTCTCATTAGATTTTATAAAAAAGCTTTATTGTTGGTAAACTATATATTATTGTTTCCTTTTACCTGATTCTCAGAGATATTACATGCCTAGGTTAAATACAAAAAAATAAAGCCACATCTCTCATCCTCCATTCAGAACTTATCATTTACTCTTCCTTATAATTTTTACAGCCTTTTCTTTTTTTTAACATCCGAAAATATATAATAATTTGGGAGAAAAACAATAAATGGAATAAAGATTTTTGCACTGATAGTTTAAGTATTTTTAAGTAATATGCCTTTTCTTACAATTCTACCTTTTATATTTCTTGCTGCATATTTCTTTCATCTACGCCCTTGAATCAAAGAGGATCAAATCTGATTGAATATAAATTCTTTATCTTTGCCATTACAGGTTGAAGTCAGCAGGATTGGTAAACAAAATAATTTCTTCTAGTGAAATCCATCCTGCCATCTGAAAATGAAACCAGGAACCATTTCTCCAAAAATAGCATTGAAGAAATATTGTTGAGCATTGAAGGAGTAAGTGTCCTTGCCATACACTCAATTCATAAGATGCTATGTCATTTGTGCAAAGAAAGTCACCATTTGTATTCCCCAAGACAAAGTTTGTTATCGAAGCTCTTAAACATTATGTAATGTCACCTCTTGGAGGACAGAGGACTGAATGTTTTGTATTCATGATTGGAAAAAATAAGTTCTGAATTTGAACTTGCATATACAAATATTGATCAAGTACAAATGAACAGTTTAAACTACTTAATATCTTAGACTGTTGTCTTTCATAGTCTCAGAGTTCGCTCTTTCTGTGAATTAACGTTTGGGTTTTTTGTTTTTTGTTTTTTGTTTTTTGTTTTGGCCATTACAGGGTTTTGGCACAGAGTTACCATGGAATCCTTAGTTTTCCTTATGTGACTACCTCCCCTGAGAGGATTGACTCTTTTCCTAGTCGCTGATCTAAACATTCTGGGAGAGGACTCTCACAGAATTGGGCTGGTCCAGGGGAACACACTGACGTAACTCAAGATGAATAAGGGAAAGGAGCAGTAGTACAATTAGTGGGCCTTCTGAGTGTAAATCTCTCTGCAGCAACTACTTAGAGATAAAATGGAATCTCGTAATACAGACTTCTTTATACTTTAGAGAAGCAGTCAATTCAGGATTTTCTGAATTTTGAATAATATTCAATTCCATGCTTTGTTTATGGAAAGTAAATAATGTAAATTCAAATTTTATAACAGTTTAAAATTTACATAACAGAACTAATAAGAAAAGTTATTTAACTAAAAATAACCTTTGACTTCATATCATTAAGTTCATATAAAGAGAAAATACATTGTTAAAATTGAATTATTCATTATCTATGTTATTTTATATTAAAACAGGAATTTACTATATTACCATATTTCCCAAAATAACTGGTAGTATAGAATTCTGGCTGACATATGTCATTTTTCAGACTTCTTGAAAATATGTGAAATATGTGACCAGTATTGAGTCCAAGTTATGCTGAGTTTATTCAACATCAAATGTTATACATAGAGCCAATATAAAATATGTGGAACAAATAGACATACTGGAAACTCCTGAGATGCCTCAGTCTTCAGAATTCGTTCACTCTCAGGTAAACATTTGTCTAGAATATGTAGGGCAATGTGATTTTGCTCAATGGAAAATAAGGCCTAAAACTTCACTTGCTCGTGCTGATGCAAAACCCAGCTAATAAAAAGAATACCTTTTCACTGGATTAACCCTGGACACAACATTCATGGTATTAAGATTAGTCCAAAACATGCATCCTTAAACATAATATTAATTATCTCCTTGTTATTTTATCAAAAACATAGAATCTTACAATCATGCCTAGTTACTTATCATGCTGTCTCTCATCACTTGCTAATTCTGGTAATAAGGAGGAGACTTCATTTATCAGAGGTCACTATAGTCTTCCCTTCCTTTAATTCCACCTCAGAATTTCTTCATTCACCTTTTTATGTATTTTCTTCCAGTATTGTTTAGGGTTTTTTTCCAATACTACTTTAAATAATACTGTCATAAAAACAAGACAATAAGTGCCAATACTTCTCTAATTAGCATGGGCAATAAAATCAAGTACTAACCTAAAAGTATGGGGTTATAGTTAATGAAATAAAAATATTTTTCATCCCTTTCTTACTAATTCCTCTCCTTCCTTCCTCCTTTCTTCTTTGTGAAAAATTATTTTTAAAATTACTCAACTATTTTCCCATTGGAGGCTAGAAGAGAGCACGCAGGTAAAAATCAAAACTTGATTTCCACTAGGAATGCATGCTGTCTTGACACTATTATTTAAAATGTATATGTCAGTATATGTTTCTGGACTTCTTTAAAAATAATGAATTAAAAATAGTTTAGGGTACAGAGTTAGTCTTTATAAAAACTTGTTAAAATAAATGATGAATCAGTCTGGCTGTCAAATATGGTGGATGATACATTTTGATGAAAATAAGTAGAAAGGCTTTGGCAACTTTTTATAGCATCTTTAATTGGGAATCAAATAGAATTCAAATAAGGTTAACTGGGAGATAGAAAGATGAACATAAACGTGCCCCATCATTCCAAGAAGATATCCTCTGCTGTAAATATGATTATATTTTGAATTTTAAGAACAAATAATAAACTCTAATAAATATTTTACATTTTAGTTCTGACAGTGAAAGAACAGAGTATTTTGGTGGTTATTTTTAAAATCTACACATGAAGGTTGGTGGAATGAGACACACCTTCACACTCAGGAAGTAGTTTTAAATGGAAAGTATAGAAAAGATCAGGATGCAAGATGAAAGATGGGAATTACAGCAAGTGCAGGCAGAGGCTTGAGGATGGCTTCTCTGTCAGTAAGCAGACAGCATCACAGAAGAAAGAAATGGTTTTGATCCTAGTCAAGTCATTAAATCTCTTTAAGCATTAATTTCCCGCTTTTAAAAATAGGAATGAAATTATATGGTTGAAGACTATCATTTGGTTCTGTGTTGCTCCATAGATTTCTGCCTATCTGTTGTCATCCTCTCTTCTGAGGATTAAATGATAGCCTGTCACAAAATATGAAGTATTTACATCGCAGAGTTGTTAGGCTGGCAGGCTCAGAGTCAAACCAAATTCAAATCCCATTTCCACCACTTACTAACCATTTAATAAACTTCCTAAACAGTCTCTGAGGTCAGCAATAACAATTATTTTCCTATTGCCTTTGAAGCAATTGAGGAAACTTTTGAATTATGTGTACAATAATTTACCCTCAGTCTGGGACTGGTAGCATTTGGTATCTGTCAGAAATAAAACTCATTTCTCCCACTGCCCTTGGTAACTATGAATTCACACTCACAACGGGGAGTTTAAAAAGAGGAGAGATGTGTTCCATACCATTATTCATTTCACTTAGACCACTGCTACTCTGTGAACCAGAAGCCACATGGTATTTACTACTGCAATTACAGTTGTTTATTGAATGAGGTTTTTCTGGAGTATAATACTTTTGCTATAATGAAAACACTTTTTTATATAGAAGTTCTAGTCAAATTTAAGATAATGAGTATGGGTTTATTATTTTATGTGTTCAATGTTATAAATTGATTTTTGCAGACAAAATACCATTACAGATAGAGCAACCAACATCCTCCCAACACCTGATGAACACATTTAACAATTCCTATCATATTCACACTTACTCTGGGCCCTTACCTTATCTCATCTACTTTGCAGCCCACCCTCCTCTCCCTTCAAATAATCACTATATTAAATTTTATAAATTGCCTAGTTTTTATGTATTTTATAAAAATGGGGTTGTATGCAGTGCTTGTTTAATATTTATTTTTTTAATTTTTATTAATTTTTAATTTATTGTGTTAACATGGATTCAAGTGCCTCACTGAACACCCTCACCCCACACCCCCATGTCCCTATTTACACCCTCTTGCCCCCCTCCAACTCTCTACCTCCAACTCCCTCCCCCCTTACCTCTCGAATTTGCTGTCCTGTTATCTGTTTCTATGTCAATATATATATATATTTCACTAATCCCTTCACCTTCTCTGATCCCATCCCCTCATCCTCCTTCCCTCTGACAGCTGTCCCTCTGCTCCCTGTGACCCCGCCTCTGCCTCTATGCTGTTCCTCAGTTCACTTTGCTCATTAGATTCCACACATAAATGAGATCATATGATATTTGTCTTTCTCTATGCCTTGCTTATTTCACTTAGCATTTTACTTTGTAATTTAATTATATACACAAATGCATATATAGCTATAATTCATTCATTTTCACGTCTGCATAGTATTTCATGGGGAAATATCACTATTCATCTATTTTTCCGCTCATATACTTTGGTGTTCTTTCCAGTCTTTCTGTATTATTAGCAACACTCCTATACATTTTTCTCTGTTTCCTGGTACACATATACAGGAGGTCCCTTGGGGTCTGAGGCCAAGTAGATCAGGCTTGCTTGTTCTTTGGATATACAGTTTCTCACATATATAAGGCCAAATTGTTTTCTAAAGTCTATAATAATTTACACTCCTACCAATAGTGAATAAAATATTTAAAAATAAATAATTCTATACTTTGTCATATTTCAAATCAGAACTTTCTGATCATTCTTTATAGGTCTGGATTAAATACTTGAAAGGTCACACTAGCTTATTTTTTTTTTAACTTAAATTCTCAAAAGGACCTAAAACACTGCTGTTATTCAGACAAGCATACCTACCAGTGGGTACATATGCCTATCATTTCTCTTTTGTATAAAGACCTATGACCCTCCATTTAGCACAAGATTTTAAGTGTTCTAGATTAAAAGTATCTCTTGTGGCAGGATAGGTAAACTGCAACCCTTGCACTGAATGGAGAAACTCATTTCTTTGCCAAGAGTAAGTAACATGAAAAGCTTATATTAAAGAAGTAAATATACTGGATATTCTAGCTTTGGGTATCATCACTGACCATGAATTTACAAAGAAAATTATACCTCTTCAGGAAGACCTGCTCTCACACAAAAAAAGAGTGGTTTAATATTCAATGGAAGTTACCAACTCACTGACTAGTGGCAACACAACAGAGATGGGGATCTTCAGATCACCTTTGGCATCTGGCAATGTATTACTGTTTCAGTTTTTCAATAAGTAATACATTCATATAATTAAAATGAAAAAACTTAAAGAAAATTTGCAGTGGAAAACGTCTCTTTCTACCTCTGCTCTAAGAAAGTCCCACCATAACCCCACAATTATTAGGTTGATGTCAATTCTGTTCGAAATATGTTAATGGACAAATAAGCAAATTAAATGTAAACTAGTCTTCCCTTTTTTCATAAATGAAACTCACTCTTATGCACACAATTGTATATATTAATTTATTACTCACCAAATAGATCTTGGAAAACATATCAATTTTTAAAAAATCCCCTCCTCTCCTCCCTATCAGTTATATATCCCATTTTATAAAAGACAAAAAAGAAGAGGTAGAAGAGAATAAAGGGAGGGGGGGTAAATGGTGACTTTGGGTGGTCAACACAGAATCCAATATATAAATGATGTATTATAGAATTGTACATCTGAAACCTTTATAATTTTATTAACCAATGTCACCCTAATAAATTCAATAACATTTTTAAATTTTTAAATAAAAAATTAATAATAAAAATATTTAACTGGTTCACAGATGATAGACATTCTGGCTATGTTTTTTCTAGCAAGAGTGAAAAGAACATTTATAATTTTCAAAGCACTATTTATGTCCAGAATAAATTCCTAGCTGGAACTGCTTAATCAAATAATACCTCAGTTCAAGTTTTGATTGAACTTTTTTTTGTTTTTAACTTTTCATTAAATCCTATGTTTTAGAGTTTTTTAAAACATTTTTTTTAAACTTATGTTCATATTCTTTGCCTATATTCATAGGTGTTTCTGGTCTTTTAAAAATTTATATGCAGGAATGCTCTATGTGGAAGAAATTAAAAGAAATGAATCCTTTCCATTAAAATTTGTAGGTGTTTTCCAATTTTGTAAAATAACTTTTTACTTACTATTTTTGAATTAAGATTGTATTATGCTATGTTGCCAAATATCTCAACCTTTTATTTAATAGCTTCTGAGATTCTCAATTGTAGTCAGAAAGATTTTTGTTATCCAAAAGTTAATAAAATATTATCTTTTCTCTAGTAACACAATATTTTTCTATATTTAAGTCTTTATTTGAAATACATTCTCTTAATTGTCACACACTATTTCTTAAATATGTATCTTTTTTCTCCAGTGATTTAAGATATTACCCCTAAAATATAAACAATCCACTAGACTTCAAACATTGACATCCTTGTGATAGTTCTTTTTAAGCAGTAGCATGATATGCATTTCCACTTTGTTTGCTTTGAAGAATTTAGAAGAATTTTTAAATCCAAATTTTGCCCAGTGCATTTTAAAATCAGGTCTCTGAACAGACCTTTATCTCAAGGTATCTAGTCTTTCCTTGCTAGTGTAAATGCAGTCTTTTCCTCTAAACTATCAGCTAAATAATTGTTACTGAAATATGTGACACCAAATATTTTCATGTATATATGTAATATATATAAATATTTTCAATATATTCATATTGATTTTGTACTGTTACCTTTATAAATTAGTATCTATATGTACAATTTTTAGTTTATTTTGCTTATTTTCTAAAATCATATGAGAGCATAAGTATTTTATCTACTTTTTACAGTATATATGCTACCAGTTCTTTATCTTCTCTATTTGCAATATATAATACCCTCAGTACAATGGTAAGTTAACAGACATGTTAATGGATATTCCTAATTTCCTTAAAATGCTGAAGAGTGAATGAACATAATTTATGCTAATAGGATAAATCCCTATATTATTATTTTATTTATCATTGTTCCCTCATATCTATCAAACAGATAATTTTTTAAATGCTTACTACTATAGATTATTATAAACTTTTGTTAGCTACTAATAAGATGAATTAAATTTTCCATAATCATAAAGCATTATTTAAATATTCTGGTGAATTTTAGTTACTAAAATTAACATTTAAGCCTTAATATTATAAATGAGTTTGGTGTTTAGTTTGTACTTAAATTGGTGTTTTTTATTCTATGTTCTTAAAGAAATCAATTTTCTTTTATGCAATATTCTAATACTGTTTAAGTAGCTTTGAAATTATCTGACAAAATTTTGTGTCAGAATTCTTCTCAAAATCACATGAGCTAAATAAATACATTTGGGAAGCCACTGTTATCTGTTTATGCCATAGGAATCACTTGATTTACATTATCTTCCTCTTCTAAAGTAAATTTTCATAAATTATATTTTCTAAAAATGAATTATGTCTAGGTTCCCAAATATATTTGTAGAAATCTGTCCAAAATGGTTTATTATGAGTATTTCTATTTTATTCCTATAATTATTTATTTACATTATTAATTTTGCACATTTGTTCTTTTCCCATTTTCTCCAGATTTTATTAGATAGTTATTTAGCTATTATATTGGTTTTGTCAAATAAACCTTGATTTTTTTGTATTATAGTGTTTTTCTAACCATTTTTCATACTTTAATCTTTATCATTTTTTAGTTTCTATTCCCATTTTATTCTTTTCTTTATGTAATAAGTTCTGAATCATGTTTAATTTATTTATTCTCCTTTTTATCATTTATTAATATATATATAGTTAATTTTCCTTTGGGAGGGAAGAAGGGAAAGAGAAGAAGGTAATGAGGGAGAGGGGAATGGGGGGACAAGGGGACAAAGGGGAAAAAGGGGGGAAGAGAGAGAGGGGGTAGGGAGAGGAGAGACATCAATTTGTTGCTCCAATTTATTGTTACTCGTTTATTGGTTAATTTTTATATATGCCTTGACCAGAAATTAAACCCACAACCTTGGTATATTTGGATAATGCTTTAACCAATGAAGCTACCCTGCCAGGGCTGGTATTCTATTCTCTTAATTCTACAAAACCTACCACCGTACTGAAGTTGGAAATCAAATTATAGACCACAGGGCTCTGATTAGTCTATCTTTCACCATGGTATGGTATCGTAGAGAGCTGAGTTACTGTCTACAGCTGTAGCATGTAGAATCAAGAGAGCAATATTAACAGAGTGTCCAGTTACAACCTAGGAACACTGTCTGAACAAAGTAGGCAAGACTGACGGTACTCTGGTTTTGTAAAATATCATCGCTTTTCTATTAGTGACTTTATTTATTTATGAAATCTTAGTATGAACATCTTATAAGGGTTTCCTGTTTTAGTTTTTAATCAGCAGCTTTTATTTTCATTATGAATGTATTCAGCTAAGGACTCACAATGTTATTTGTTTAATGAAAGAGTTTGATGACCACTGAATTGAAAGTAACTTTTACTTTTTAACCAGACTTATTACACCACTCTCCTACTCAGTGTTCTGATGCCTTTCTAAAGTTCAGGTAGTTTTTGCTATGCTCCTGAAAGCACAGTCTATCAAAAGATGTAGAAGAATGTAAGCTTTAATCTTTTCTTTGGAAATATCTCTTACCACTGTTAGAAGACAAGAGTTTCTTTTACCAAGGGTCTTGGCTGTAATGCAATCTGTATTGCTTCTGTCTGATAGAGTTAGGCTTAACACCTCCCCTGTATGATTACAATCCTTCAGGTACATCACATTTCTGCATATATGACCTTGGTTTAGTCTTTTCATTAATCATGCTTCCTTTCTTGTGTTTCTTTCATGCTGGGAAAAATTTCAATATGTCACAACAGAATAATATCTCCCACTATATTTGATTCATAAGAAAAGGAAAACAAATTCTGACTGTATAGAATTAAGAACAAAGCAGGGCAAGTAGTAAGTCACTTCCCCATCTGCAGTTTGTAAATGGCGTAATAGTAAGTTGTGTTCTTTGGCGCTTGTAACTAAAGAACAGAAGATATGGTAAAGGCTTACTTAAAACTAAAAAATAAAAAATATTTATTTAAAAGAATCATGGAGCTGTTAAGATGCAACTTATTCTGTGGAAGAGGGTGGAAAGTGTTCAAAGAAGCTCGGTCTTAACTAGAGTGAGATAATATACTACAAATTGTTAGACCCTCATATAAGCTAATTGCCACTAAGAAATCATAGTGATAAAAAAATATTCTCCACTGCATTCACTGTATATCACCCTGAAATGTTGAGCACAGCATTTTAAACTCAATTATTGTCCTTGGTTTGTAAGAAACAATTCATATAAGAAAGTACTGACCAAACATTAATTATTGAATTTATGTCTGAAAGAAAAAACAATCTGATTTCATTTCAAGTCTGCAAGGATAAGATATTGAACTTGCTACTCCTCAGGGTGAAAGGGAAAAAAACCTCCTAGACAGTAATTCAAGTGTTTTGGGAAACAGATTAGGTTTCTTAGGCCATTAGGTACTGTATGGCTGTTTCCTAATTTTCTGTGACAGATGCATCCCTCTGACATTCCTACCCTGAAAACTGGGTTAGCTGATGAAACATACTTTTGCTTTTAAACAGCACTATAATTGATAGAAATATAAAAATTGAGATTCAGAAGTCTTGCTATTGTTATATATCTCTAGACCAGGGGTCACAAACTCAAGTACCTCTAAGAATAAAGGTGGTATGAACAAAGAAACATACTTCATACTAAATACTTTTGTTTTTAGAGTAAATAAGAATAATGTGTTATTTAAGAAAAAGCATTTTTCACATTTTTAAAACATTAGCTCTTCCAGATTTATTTTCTCATTTGCATACCTTTGTTAGAGACATAGAAACAGGACAATAGATATTTACTCCAAGAAAAACAACAAATTTGCTGACATAGTTTACATTCACCTTCTCTATCAGGAGACAATAAATTGATGGGTAGTCTGTTGAACTGGAAAGTGTATATTCTATCTAAATTGTGCAACTGCAGGTCAGCTCCAGTTGAATGCTGGCCCAATGTTTCCAAATTTCCTGTCACTTTCCCCCCAAAATGAAGGAAATCAGATCATCACTGGGGAGGTATTGATTTCTTTTTTTAATGTTTGCCTAATTTAATATTTTTAAAAAATAAAAACTATATAAAAAGAACATCCAAGGCTAATAGATATTGGTCTTCATACTAAATTGTGCAATAGGCAAAAAGTTCCCAGATATTATGATATTTATTTAAGTAGATATTTAAAATTACACCACCTGATAAAACAAGCAAGAAAGAGTTTGAGTCTATGGTAATAAAAAGCTAGAAAATGCAAAACTAAAAATAGTTCTGTCAGACATAATATGTAAAACCTGTAGGTTATGATCTGACATAAGTCAAACAATGTTAGTTATCAATATAAATTTAAAATATTAATTTATAACTATGTTCTGATAGATAAGATATAAATGAGCAAGAATTTCTAGCGCATGAAACTCATTTGTTCCTCAGCCTCCTATTAAAAAAAAATAAGCATGTGCTGCCTCTCTTCAAAAAATGAAATGACATTTACAAAAAGAAAGTTAAGAATTCTTTTTGAGCAATGGTCTAGTATAAAAACCAATCTCAGAGCTGTAAGGATGAAATCAAAGGCAATTAAATACTCATTAGAACAAGAAACCACAAAGACAGGAATAGTAAATATCTGAGTCATAAATGTAAACCAAGGGGGTTGTGAATAGACCCTTGCAATTGAGATAAAAGAGACTAAAACCAGATAAATGCTATCAGACTATATAATTTAAAACACTAGCATCCTGGTGGCATAAATTACTTCAAAGAGAGGTACCTTTATAGCCAATGTAGTTGTCCATGAAGGAATAATGAATAATAGAGAAGTTATTAATATCTTTTAGGTCAGAAGTTACTAATCAAACAAAAATAGAGGATTGAGGAAATTACATAATTTGTCAAAGTGACAAAACTAAAAAATGTAAGAATAGGCATTTAAATGTGGACCTCTCACACTCAAGACAGCATGCCCTTTTACTGCTGCCTTTCCATGTAGGGAGTAAGAGATTTTTCACGTAATAATCACTAAGAAGTAACTGAATAAACAAATGTGTAGGTGAAGAACAAGATTTTTTCATACGGGCACAATTATGAACTTACCAGCTGGTCAGGGATATTAGCTTCTTGTTCATAGGCACTATCCAGTTGCTGGGATTATTTGTAACATATTTAAAGTCAGACATGGAGTATGGAATAAAACAAATGGTTTTCTATCCCAGTCGTATGCTGGAATCTTAAGGTTCATTGAGAAATATTTTATTTTTAAGCAGCCAAAGCATCTCAAAAGTACATAATCAGTTACATTTTACTGAGACAGTAAAGAATGAAATGGCTATCATTAGCCTGGTTATATTCAGGGTAATAAGGACAGCCACAGAAGGAATATGAAAGTCTATTTCATTCAGTCATCTACACTGAAAGGACAAAGAAATGCGTAAATAAAATGACAGGTCTATTAAATGGATTAAGTATTCTCTTCCATGGGTGACTAAAACATAGTAACAGTTTCGCGAACTCTGCAAATTACATTGAGAACGGTTTGAGTCCGTTTCAGTGTTGTATTTTCTGTGCTTGTCACAAAAAAAAACATTTCAAAGCCTTTTTTACTGATTCATTATAAATACCTATTCTTAAAACATTTTCCTCTCCAAGTAGGCCCTCACAATTCAGCCATAAGCACTACATGAACAACTCAGTAAGCAATGTGCCTAGAGTCTTTGAAGTCACTGCTCTGTCCACCCGAATAGAATTCTATTATGTTAATAGGGCAAAAAGCATGTCCTAACCCCTAAATATTTTCTCCAACAGCACTCTTCAAATGAGTGCATCCTACTAGTAGCCAAAAATAACTTTCCAAGTGTAACTATTAATCTTCTGGGAAATTTTCACTTCTGGCATACTACAGCACTACTATTTCAACCTAGAAATAGACATCACAGAAGAAAGTACACCCATTTTGTTTTCAGCAACTTGATAAAATAACTTTATAGAAGGCATCCTCACTGATTACCAAACTGAGTAAATAAATCATTCTTAAATTAACAAATAAATCAACAAATATTGTGCTGAATGGGATACAATTATGAGATATTTATCCTTCACCTTTAACACCCCTCAAATCAAAGAAAAATTTCAGTGCAATAAATGCAAAAAGAGATCTCTTGAGTGAGGCAGGAATGAGTGTATTGTGGCACACTTTTTTGTTGTTGTTCAAAATCCACTCATCTATACAAAGAACATTTCACTTTTCTGTATGTTTATCCCTGTATTGGCTGCATGCATGATGTCCTGTCCTCAACAACAAAAAGATAAAGAAATGGTCAACAAAGATATGATAATATGCTAATATGATAATATACTTAACATCATTAGTCATTAGGGAGGACACACAAATCAAAATCATGAGATATTACTTCACACCTTAAAAAACACAGAAAAATAACAAGTCTTGGCAAGGATGTGGATAAATTGAAACTATTGTATATTGCTGATGGAAATATAAAATCTATATTGCTGATAGGAAAGTAAAATGTTTCCACAGCCACTGTGGAAACCAGTTTGGTAATTCATCAAAACGTTAGACATAGATTTACCATAAAACACTATAATCCCACTCCAAAATATACAACCTTAAAATTTGAAAACAAAAACTAAAATATTTGCATATAGATATTGATAGCAGTGCTATGCACAATAGCTAAAGGCAGAAACAACCCAAATGCCCGTCAATAGATGCATGTATAAACAAACTGTAGCATATTCATGAAATATAATATTCCATAAAATTATTTTGGAATACAATTCTGTAAAAAGGAATGAAGCAGTAATGCATGCTATTACAAGAATGCCTCTATGGATTTAGTGACAAAAAACAAATTGGTGGTCCCAAAGGGATAGAGGAAGGAAAAATAAGAAGTAACAATTTATTAGGTATAAGTATTATTTCAGAGCAATGAAAACGTTTTAGAACTTGATAGAAATGGTGGTTGCACAACATTGGTAATGTACTGAAGGTGTTTACATTGTTTAATTATTTAAATGAGTGTATGATAACACAAATATATGATGTGAATTTCACTCCAAAAATTTTTTTTAATTACAAAAAAAATATTTTCTCCTTTGCCCAAAGGTGTAACCACATGAAAAAACTTGACAGTCTTTTGTGTGTGTGTGTGTGTGTGTGTGTGTGTGTGTGTGTGACAGAGACAGAGAAAAAGACAGAGATAGGGACAGATAGAGAAGACAGGAAGGGAGAGAGATGAGAAGCATCAATTCTTCGTTGCAGCTCCTTAGTTGTTCATTGATTGCTTTCTCATATGTGCCTTGACTGGGGGGGCTACAGCAGAGCAAGTGACCCCTTGCTCAAGCCAGTAACCTTAGACAATTAGTCTTTTATTTGAAACTTTACTCATTAAGTGAGAAAGAATATTATATAAAAATGACAATCCTCTTTCATTATAACAGAAGTATTATGATGGTGATGACATTTATTGGTATTAAAATTATTACTATGATTCTTAATAATATATATTTCTTTGGTGCCCCAACGTGTCAAATATATTTCTGTGCATAGAAAACAGAATAAATTTGAGGGGAGTTTCCTAAGCTTCTAAATCGATCAATTAGGCTTATAAAGCTTTTCACTTTCAGACATGAATACAGCTTCTAGCTTCATTATTCTACTATAGGCTTTCACATCATTCTGCCACACTGCTTTTTATTATAAACAGCACACTTGTAACCCCAAACTGTTCCTAGAAAATACTGTACTAAAATGCTATATAAGAACTAGAAGTCCTCTCCTGAAAACTCTACTTCTACAATCCATTCAAAAAGGAAATTTCCCACTAATTTAACCTTGCATAGGTCAAATTTTAAAATTAGAGACAAAATATTTAAGACACCAGAGTTTGTTTTGGACCATGAATCTTTAAGATGTTACTAGCAGTATTGCTTTTTCTTTGAAAATTATTCAATCTATACTATAAATTTCACATCTGTGTCATCTATTGATTTAGGAGTTAGAGCTACTTTTCATTAATCAATTTGCTAAATTACTTGTAGTTTTCCTGTCTGATTCAAATTCTGTAATCATCATTGGTGACTTAAACATTCTACATTAAATATTTAAGGTAGTTATTTGCCACACAGAAGTTAAACATACTTTCTTTGATTATATAATCCAATACAGCTAAGGCTTCAAAATAAAGTGTATAATGACTCCCAAATTTCTACCTCCAACGCCAATCTCTCTGTTGCCCACCTAGTGCAAATTTCTTTCCTCCCTTTCTTTTTTGTTTCTTTCTTTCCTTTCTTCCTTCCTTTCTTTTTCCTTTCTTTAGTTTTCAATTATAGTTTACTTTCAACATTGCTTTGTACTGATTCCAAGTATTCAACATACTGGTTAGAATTTATATACTTTACAAATTGTTCCCCCTGATATTTCCAAATATCCAACTGGCACCATACATAGTCATTGCAATGTTATTGACTGCATTCCCTTTTTTATATTTTACATCCTTGTGACTTTTTGTAACTGCCAGTTTATACTTCTGAAACCCTTCACCTATTTCACCTGTCCCCCAAAACACCTCCCCTCTGGCAACCCACCAGTCTACTCTCTGTGTCAATGAGTCTGTGTTACTTTTGTTTGTTCCTTTATTTTGTTCTTCAGAGTCAACACTTAAGTGAAATCATATGGTATTTGTCTTTCTCTGGCTAACTTATTTCACATAGCATAATAATCTCTAGATCCATCCATGTTGTCACAAATGGTAAGATTCGTTCTTTTCTATGGCTGAGTAGTATGCCATTGTATATAGATATATATATACACCAAAGCTTTTATATTCACATGTCTACTGATGAACAGTTGAAGGGCTTCCATATCTTGGCTATTATAAATAATGCTGCACTGAACATAGGTTTCATGTATTCTTTAAAACTGACATTTTGAATTTTTTGAATAAATACCAGAAGTGAAATATCTGGGTCATAAGGCAGTTCCATTTTTAATTCTTTCAGGATCCACATACTGATTTCAATAGTGGCTGTACCAATCTGCATTCCCATCAACAGTGGTGAAGAAGGATTCCCTTTTCTCCACATCCTCACCAACAGTTATCATTTGTGTATTTATTGATAGCCATTCAGACAAGTATTAAAGTGACATCTCACTGTGGTTTTAATTTGCATTTCTCTTATAATTAGTGACAGCAACTATCTTTTCATATGTCTATTAGTCATCTGTATTTCCTCTTTGAAGAACTGTCTATTCAGGTCTTCAAATCATTTTTTTAATTTATTGGGGGTACAGGTTTCAAGAGTACAACTCAATAAAACTACATGTGCACAATGCATCATGCACCCATTGCCTAAATCAAATTTCTTCATACCCATCCTCGCCTTTGCCTCTTTGCCTACCTTCACCTACGCCCACCCTCTTTTCCTCTGGCTATCACCACACAGTTGTCTGTGTATATGTCTCTCATATATATATATGTGTGTGTGTGTGTGTGTGTGTGTGTGTGTATATATATATATTAGTGGATTGTTTTTTGGGTTTTTTTTTTTTTTGCTTAATCCCTTAACCCTTTGAGTAGTAAGAACATCCATGTACGTCCTCACTCAAAGGGTTAACAAAAAACTCACTACTCAAAAGGTTAACCTTCTTTCAATCCAGTTTTAATTGGATTGTTTTTTGGTGTTGAGTAGAATGAATTCTTTATAACTTTTGGATGTTAACCCCTTACCAGATGTATCATTTAGTGAATATCTGTTCCTGTTTAATAGGTTTTCTTTTTGTTTTGTTAATGATTTCCATTGCTGTGCAAAAACTTTATGGTGTGATGTAGTTCCATTTGTTTATTTTTCTTTTGTTTTACTAGAAAAGGAGAGTATCAGGAAAAAAGTATATTGTTAGGAGAAATATAAGATTTTACTAACTATATTTTCTTCTGGAAGTTTTATGATTTCAGGTCTAACATTTAAGTCTTTAATCCATTTTTAGTTTATTCTTGCATATAGTATAAGAAGGTGGTCTTGTTTCATTTTTTTGCATGTATCTGTCCCATTTTTGTAGCACCATTTATTAAATACTGTCTTTACTCCCATTATATTTTTGCTTCCTTTGTCAAATATTAATTGACCATAAAATTGTAGGTGTACTTCTGGGCCCTCTACTCTGTTTCATTAATTTACGTGACTATTATAATAAAGTACCATGCTGTTTTGATTACCATGGCTTTGTAGTATAGTTTGATACCATGTAGCATGATACCTCTAACTTTTTTCCTCTGTCTCAAGATTGCTGTGGCTATTCAAGATCTTTTGTGGTTCCATATCAATTTTATATTCTTGGTTCTAGTTCTGTGGAACAAATTATTGGTATTTTGATAAGAATTGTGTTGAATCTAAAGATTGCATTGAGTAGTATAAACACTTTAATGATGTTAATGTTTCCTATCCATGAGCACTATATAAGTTCTATTTATTTGTATGTTCTCCAGTTTCCTTCTTCATTATCTTATAAATTTTTGTGTACAAGTCTTTTGTTAAAGACCTTGGTTAACTTTATTCCTAAGGATTTTACTTTTTGATGTACTTATGAGATTGTTTTCTTAGTTTTCTTTATAAAGTGATAGTTCATGATTGGTGTATGAAAATGCAATAAATTCCTGAATAATACTTTTTTATCCTGCTACTATTCTGAATTCATTTATCAGTTCTAGTAGTTTTTGGTGGAATATTTAGGATTATCTATATAGAGTATCATGCCATCTGCAAATAATGACAGCTTTACTTCTTTCTTTTCAATTTTGATTCCTTTTATTTTTCTTATCATCTGATTACAAAGGAGCTCACTTGTAGGTAACTGCCTTTTTCTTGCTGCTTTTAAGAGTCTGTTTTTTCTTTATCCTTTTACATTTGAATTAGGATGTGTCTTGGTGGGGCCTTTTTAGATTCATCTTATTTGGGATTCTGTGCTTTGTGGACAAGTATGTCGATTTCCACCACCAGGCTCAGTAAGTTTTCAGTCAGAATTTTTTTCTCATAACATACCCATGGCAGTAAATTTAGCAAAATTTATTTGCTTCACTTATTTACCTTTGATAAATTCATTTCAAGTAAAATGTGCTTTAATTTGTGCTATTCAATCACCATGGGATGTTCTGTCACAAACAAGTTTAAAGTGTTATATTGTTTGGTTTTTGTTTTAATTAGGAAGCTCATGGCATTTTCAAAGAAAAATGGCAATATAAGGATTAAATATAAGATTTAAAATTCCAATTGCATTCTTATGGAAACATTAAGCAGTTCTTAATAATTCTACAGCAGATCAAAATTAATCGAGGCCAGCCTGACCAGGCAGTGGGGCAATGGATAGAACATCAGACTAAGATGCGGAGGACCCAAGTTTGAGACCCCAAGGTTGCCAGCTTGAGCGCGGGCTCATCTGGTTTGAGCAAAGCTCACCACATTGGACCCAAGGTCATGGACTCAAGCAAGGGGTTACTCGGTCAGCTGTAGCCCCACGGTCAAAGCACATATAAGAAAGCAATCAATGAATAACTAAGGGGTCGCAACAAAAAACTAATGATTGATGCTTCTCATGTCTCTCCATTCCTGTCTGTCTGTCCCTATCTATCCCTCTCTCTGACTCTCTCTCTGTCTCTGTTAAAAAAATTAATTAATTAATTAATCGAGGCCATTGTTTCTGAACATATACAGAATATACTGTCACTGAAGGTATTTGCAAAGCTCATTGAAATTTGAAAATATATAGTGCAATAACATTATACAATTTCAATAAAATTAATCATTTGTTAACTTATTAATTGTATTTCATAAAATAAAATGAGTCAAAAGACATGACTGAAACTTTGCTATTTCTTGAGCATTAACATAAATTCAAGTCACAGCCTTGTTATCAATCTCAGTTTGAACAAGAGACAATGTTTTGGTGAAAAAAACCTATATGGTGGCTACCAAAGAAAAGGGGGTGAGGCTGGGAGTAATAGGGGACAAATACATGGTGATAGAAGATGGTTTGACTTCAGGTAGTGGGCACACAAAGCCATGTACTGAACATTTATCATAGAAATGTATACTTGAAATCTATATGATCCTAGTAACCAGTCACCACCAAATTTTATTTATTTATTTATTATTTATTTTATTCAGTGAGAGGAGAGAAGGCAGAGAAACAGATTCGTACATGTGCCCTGAGATCTACAGGGTAAGCCCACTAGGGTCAATGCACTGCTCATCTGGGGCTTTGCTCCATTGCTGGGCAACCAAGCTCTTCTTAGCATCTGAGGAGGAGGCCATGGAGCCATCCTCAGCACCTGGGATCAACTTGCTCCAATTGAGACATGGCTGTGGGAGGGGTATAGTGGTAGAAGTAGAAGGAGAGGAAGAGGAAGGGAGGAGAGGGAGAGAGAAAGAGAACAAAAAAGAGAGAGAGAAATGAGAGGGGGAGTGGTCAAGAAGCAGATGGGTACTTCTCCTGTGTGCCCTGACCAGGAATTGAACCCAGGACATCCACACATTGGGCCAACACTCTACCACTGAGCCAATCAGCCAGTGTCCCCCAAAAAATTTAATACATTTAAAAACAGATTTGTAAATAGAATGACAGTCATTTTACTATACTTAAAAAAAACAAACTTCCCAAAAATGTGTATACTTTAGAGCAGGGGTCTCAAACTTGCGGCCCGCGGGCCACATGCGGCCCACCCACCAATTTTGTGTGGCCCGCAGACTAATCAAACTTTGTGGATTAGTCTGTGGGCCAGTCTGCGGGCCACACAAAATTGGTGGGTGGGCCGTTGCAGCCCGTGGGCCGCGAGTTTGAGACCCCTGCTTTAGAGTATTTAAAAAACACAATATGAAATTTTTCATTATTAATTAAATTAAAAGGGTTCCAGTTAGAAGCATTTTATTATTGTGACTAAAAGTAACTTTAAATTGAAAGAAAACTGCATTTCCTTTAAAAATATTATATAGCAGATATACTATTATCTTATCTCTCAGTCATATATTTCTATAGTGCCTCCCTTATCATTCACAACATAGTTTAACTCTCAATAAGAATATAGCCAATTACTTGGGATGGGAGAATTAGAAACTTTTGGGGGCATAGATATCTTTATTAAAATCCATGCTTTGAAAATAAAAACTATAAAGGTATGTTCTGAGATACAATTTAGGACACCTTTCCCACATATGTATAAAAACTAGGCAAATTATAAGATCACATATGTGAATATATCTTAGAGTTACCTAAAATTGAGGACTTACATCATCTTCTGGGAACCAGAAAAGCCAGGCCAGACCCAACGTTGCTACTACTGTCTCCTTTTCTCCTGCCTCCCTGCATGAACTTATGAAGCAAAAAATAACAGAAGAATAATGATAAGGACTATCACTTGCAACATAGTCAAATAGTTCCTATTGGATACAACCTTCCTGTATATAACAACTATAAACTCCAGATAATCCACAAAAATAAAGCAAAGAATCCAAAGCAATGAATAGTGATGAAATGCAAGTACATTTTTGAGCTGAGGTTGATACCTGTTAAAAATGACTACTACCATGTGAATAATGTGTCCTCCCTTACCCCCTGGATTTTAGTTCAGTTAGGTTAATATTTTCAATGTGTGAAATGATTTAGATTTATAGAAAACCTACAGACTTTCTAACCTTAAAAACCAGAAGACATATTTCAAGGGAACTATACTTCTACAAATGGAGCGCAGAATCCTTGAAAGGCAAGAGCCATGAACGAGCCCAAATTCTGAGTATAAGCCCCATCCAAATCTTTAGCAGGGTCCTAAAGCATATATGCATGGTATTGACTCAGAGTAGCTTGCAATAAATGCTAAAATAGCTAAATTGAGATTTGAGATATAATAAAATATTTAAAGACAGCCAACTTAATTACTATTAAAGCAAAACAAAACAAAATTTTAAGAAGACTATAATCAAATAAAATTATTCACAATAACTGGGACTCAGTAAAAATTAATCGTGTATAAGAGAATCAGAAGAAATAATGTTGCTCATTGTTAAAGAGAAACTTATCAACAGATTTTAACCTTGAGATTATCCAGATGTTAGAATAATCATACAAGGACTTGAAACCAGCTAGCATCTATGTACTCAATGTGATGAAGGAGAAATACTCATAATGTATAAAAATCAAGAAATCTCAGCAAAAAAGTAAACAGATAAAACAAAAACATTTTTTAAAATCCAGAGAAATACATATTTAAATAAAACATATTTTGGGTAAAAGAAATGGAAATGATGGAAGAAAGAATCAGTAATCTTCAAGATAGATTAATAGAAATAATACAGTCTGAAGACAACCAAGGAACATATTTGGGAATAAAATAACTGAATAAAATCTTAGGAATCTGTGGAACTTAACAAAAGTATAAACTACACATAATTTGAGCCCAAGAAGAACTGGAAAAGGAAAACAGGACAGGGAAAAAAAGGGGTTTTTTAAAAAATATATAATAGTCAAAAACTCTTCAAATGTGTGTAAGACATCATTTACACTAACAAAATCTATAGGAAAAGCCAAGGTGGAATAGTATAAATAAAAATAAATCCCAGCAAAGTCAAGATATAATAATCACAAACGTATAGGATTTTATAATCAAGCATCAAAATACATGATGTAAAAACTATAGGATTAAAGAACTACCCCTGGCCAGTTGGCTCAGTAATAGAGCATCAGCCCATTGTGTAGATGTTGTGGGTTCAATTCCCAGTCAGGGCACACTGGAGAAGTGCCCACTGGCTTCTCCACCACTCCCCCTCACGTCTCTCTCTCTCCCTCTCCTGCAGCCATGCCTCAATTGGAGCGAGTTGGCCCCAGGCGCTGAGGATGGCTCCATGTCCTCTGCCTCAGACACTAAGAAGAGCTCAGTTGCTGAACAATGGAGCAATGACCCAGATGGGCAGAGCATCGCCCTCTAGTGGGTTTTCCTGGTGGATCCCAGTGGGGATGCATGTGGGAGTCTGTCTCTACCTCCCCTCCTCTCACTGAATTTAAAAAAATTAAAAAATTAAAAACTAGATATTTCTATAAACATATTAAAAGATTTAAACAGTCCCCTTGAAGAATTGATTGAGCAACTAGACATAAAAACAGAAACAAACTTGATCTAATGGATAATTATAAAACACTACATATGTTAATGTTAGAATACACATTCTCTTTGAATGCTTATATTATATTTACTGAGATGGACCACTTTGAAACAAACCATTAAAGAAAAAAAAATCAAAGGAGAAATTACAGTGTAATGCCTGTTCTCTGGGCAGCAAGTGACAGCAAAAGGACCCGTCACAATGGTGAGCAGGCAATCCACAATCCACCAGGGCCATCAGAAGCCCTGAGCACAAATACTGGTAGCCTTACATAGACTATATACAGGTGGCATTGACACATGCTTATATACTACTCAACCAAAGTGCTTGCAGGCAGTAAAACAGTGAGCAAGTCTAATAGCTGTTTCCCCAATATATAGAATACTTTAAACAGAATCATCTTTCAAAATGTAGCATCTAAAAATTGGAGAATGGAACTAAAACAATCATCACAGGGGAATTTTTAATTTCAAGTGCTCAGATTAAAGAAAAATTTAAGGTCTAAAATTACTGACCCAAGATTATGCACTAAAACAAATTTTTAAAATAAAAGGGCAAAGTAAACTAAAAGTAAGTAAAAATTAGAAAAATTAAAGATAAATATCGATAACAATAAACAGTAAACTATAGCAAATTAACAAAGTGGGAAGCCATCTTTCCGACTGAATCTTAGATGTAGCAACACGACAGCAAAAACCCCTGTCCTCCCAGCCCAGCATCACCAAAGAGCCTGGTGGGGACCAGTGTGTGTGTGTGGGGGGGGGGGGGGGGAGGTGGCGAAGGGCTCACCTCAGGACCGCCAGGCAGGCTGGGGCGTTCAGCGATCCAGACACTGAGCTTCCCTAAGTGGCCCCTCCGTCGGGACCGAGTGAGGCCTCGAGGCTTCCAGGCCCTTCCAGACCCAGTCCGGCCCTGCTGGACCCAGAGGGCAGGTATGCGACAGGTGAGCGGGCAGACAGGGCCATGGCCTGGACCCTGAAGCGGCCTCTCTCCCGAGGACGGCGCAGCCTCGGAGGGGCTCCCGTTCCGGCCTCCCGGGCGGGAAGGACACGTGTGTTCCAGGGCGTGGGCACCCTGGGCCCGGGCACCCTCAGGCTTCGCGGAACCCGGGGCGGGGGTGCAGGAGGGATGCGGCCTGTGGGCTGCGCTGGGACGCCCGGCCTGTGAGGCAGGGCTTTCCTAGTTCACTCTGGGCCTGGGTGGGAGGCGGCGTCCGGGCGCCTGAGGGCGGCCCAGGCCCCGCAGGGGCCAGGCTGGCGGAGGGCACTGCCATGGCTGCAGCCGCCAGGGTCTGCCCGGAGGCCCGGGAGGCGCGAGGCCTGCAGCTCCGCAGAGGCTCCTGCCAGACCCCCGGGCCTGCGGGCCCGGAAGTGGCTACTGGCAGCGCGCCCACCTGGCGCCAGCCTGCAGGGGCGCCCCCTGCGCCCTGGGTCACGCCTCTGCTGCGGAGGCCTCCTACTCGGATTTGTTCTGTGGCTCGGTTGAAACTGCCGGGAGACTGGCTTTTGGGATGGTGGGCCCTGAACGCTCCGGAGGCCATTGTCCTCATCCCAGCAGGACTGGTGGGGCTGCTCTGGGACCCCTGATACGAGGCAGGGCTTCCTTAGCTCACTCTGGGCCTGGGTGGGAGGCGGTGTCCGGCGGCTGTGAGGGCGGACCAGGCCCTGTAGAGACCGGGCTGGAGGGGCACAGCTGTGGCTGAGGCTGGGGATGTGGGTGGGGGTGGGGGTCTCCCACGAGGTGTGAGGCTTCAGGCTGCCCAGAGGCTCCTGTGGCGCAGGGGAAGTGGCGGAAGTGGTTACTGCTGTCCTCCTAAGAAAGGTCCAAACCTGTAAGAATGTTTTATCAGTTTATTTGAGCCAAACTCTGAACAATTGCCCAGAAGCAAAATCTCAATGGGTTGAGAAAATGCTCTGGAAAATGGCGATTTTACCACTTATTTTATACACCAGGGGAGATGGGGGGGCGGGGGGGGGGGGAAATCATGAAATCTATTGGTGATAGATTAGGGAGGCGGGAGAAAGCAAAGCAGGGATATCTTTGGGATTGGACAAAAAGTAAAAATGTATAGACTTCAAACTACCTTTTACAAAGGCAGTCCTAAAATAGTTAATAGTTGACAGTGAACCTGCTAATAATAATTAGAGGGTTTGTTGGGGTCTGCTCTGGTGGCTGCGCCCTGAGAGGCAAGATTACTCTTACATTGCAAAGGAGTATTATCAGATACAGACAACGACACGCTCAATTAAAGTAAGCATGGACCTCTGTTAGAGAAAAATCCGGCCCTAGGACATGACTACCCACCACGAACTGCTTTTCAGTTAGAAAGTTTTAATTTCAGACCATCCTATGTAGCTACTTTAGGTCTCTGAGTTTTTGCGAGGCCCTCATGCAGGTCTCTCCTGGGCTTGTCACGTTCAGCATTGGGCCCCTTTTTCGTCCACCCTGGCAAAGTATTGTCACCATACCTCCACCTGGGCAACAGCCTGCAGCAGTCACTGCCTGCGTTCCTGGCTCACAGCGTCTACTGCTGAGGGCTCATAGGCTGGTTTGTTCTGTGGCTTTGTTGAAACTATCAGGAGACTGGTTTTTATGATGGTGGGCTCAGGAATGTTCCAGAAGCCATTATCTTCATCCCAGCAGGACTGGTGCTTAATCTTCTCCGGGTTGCTGTAGTTAACAGTCCTGCTGAATCAGTGGCTGCACCTGCTCCAGGAGCTGCTGGAAGAGCATTGAGTCATGTTCTTGTCAGTAGATGGTGGACAAGTAACCAGCCTTCTCGAGCTCAGACCCTGACTGCAGACCTTTGATCTTTCTCTGTCTCTCTACCTGTCTGTCTCTTTCTCGTTCCCTTTCTCCTTACTTCCCTTCCTCTCCTTTTCCCCCTTCCTCTCCTCTCATACTCTGCTTTGGGAATATGGTGTGCTGCAGCCAATTTGGAAATCTGCCTAGCAATTTATTTATAGGTCAATATTCACTCATTATGAATTTCAGCCATTCCATTTCTATTTATCCCAAATTAATGAAAACATGTCCACACAAAGAACCGTACAAGAATATTCATAGTAGCTTCATTCATACTAGTGAAACACTTAAAACAATACAAGTGTTCATCAACTGTGAATGGCTAAGCCAAATATGAACTATCAATGCAGAAGAATGCTACTCAGCAATAAAGGTGAACAAACCACTGTTCTAAAAACCAGCATGATGCATCTTAAAGTCATTATGCTGAGGGAAATAAGTCAGAAGTAAAGGTACCTGTAAAGCCGGTGGCTGAGGCGGGTTCACATTGGATTTGGGCAGATGGTAGAGCAGGGGTCCCCAAACTTTTTACACAGGGGGCCAGTTCACTGTTCCTCAGACCGTTGGAAGGCTGGACTATAAAAAAAAACTATGAACAAATCCCCATGCACACTGCACATATTTTAAAGTAAAAAACAAAGCGGGAACAAATACAAAATTTAAAATAAAGAACAAGTAAATTTAAATCAACAAACTGACCAGTATTTCAATGGGAACTATGCTCCTCTCACTGACCACCAGTGAAAGAGATGCCCCTTCCAGAAGTGCTGCGAGGGCCGGATAAATGGCCTCAGGGGGCTGCATGTGGCCCGCGGGCCGTAGTTTGGAGACCCCTGTGGTAGAGGAACTGTAGAGGCAAAAGGCATTGGGCTATTTTCATTTATTAGCTTCTCCCAACAACGGACAAGCAAACAGGCAGGGGAAAACCATTTAGCAGGGCAGCAGGAGAATGATCAAGAAAATGGCCCCTCGCAGTGACAGGCAAGCGATCTGCACCAAGGGAAAGCATGGTTGCCTTACATAGGATATACACACGTGGCTCTGCCACGTGCTCATGTACTAATTATGCAAAGTGCAAGTGAGCAAACCTAACACAGCTGTTTTCCCAACAGTACCTATGATGGATGATTCTATTTATATGTACTTGAGAAAAAGAAACCCAATCTATAGTGACAGTAAATAGTGTGAGAAAGATTATAGGATGGTACAAAGAAACAATTCTGTATCTTGCTTGAAGTAGTGTATACATATTTTAAAATGCATCAAATTTCATACTTTGAATTTCTTTCCTTCCTTCTTATGGGAGAAACTTATTATACCTCAAAATTATCAGGATAGTACTAAATTGTTTCTCTACCTCTCAGGATACAGACTGCTTATTGTTAAACCTAATCCGGAGGGACCCAAAACATTGAAGACACGAAAAAGGTCCGTCGATTATACACCAAAGCTTTATTGTCTAGTTTGGCCAAGCAGTGGCAACTCCAACAGAAATCTGAGGGAGAGCACACCAGCCCTTTGTTTTACCTAGTTTTTATAGTTTTGTAAGTGGGAAATACAGAAGCAAAAATTGTAATTAGGAGCCCTTTACCACTATTGGTTATAGTCATATGTCCTTTAACATGATAGGACCATGTTCAATTTGCAAGCCATACATCATTTTGGAGAAAACAAAATTTACAAGTCAACACAATGGTAGAAAAATGTCTCTTTACATATTAAAAGGCATTCCTATATTTTCTAGTGTTCATCCGCCATCTCTCTGTCCAGAGTCACACGTGTTAACCACATGCATTTACATAGGAGAGGTAGTTTCTGTGGGGACAAATGTCCACAAATGGCTCATTGCTATAAGAAAAGGTTTATTTTGGCTTTTCTCTTTCTGCACCTGGCTAGCCATTCACCCCTTTCCCCACAGGTGTGGTGGAATGTCTGGGAATCCATGTTTTCCTTCCCTTTGCATTTACAATACAATGCCAAGGGCCATCCTGGTTATGCCAATCACACAGTACAGAGACTATTTCTCACAATTTCTCTGCACACCTTAACCCAAATTAATAAAATATTCTTCAAGCCTTTTAAAATATTAATATTAATTCTGTATTTTTTGGTACTTTACAACACCTGCGGGTGAAGTGGCGCAGTGGCTCCTCACTTATCATTGTTTCTCCTACAAATAATTATGTGAAGGTGAAGGATAATCAAACTGTTTAAAGTGTATTTTATTTAGAAAAAAGTATAACATTGGGTTGGATACAAAGATAGATATGTTTATATAGACAATTTTAATTTCTACACTATGCATCCTATGTTTTAAAAATTATTTTCATGGAGCATAAACTGAAATTATGATTTAAAATTACAATAATAAAAAAGAGAATGCTATTCATTTTTCCATCAGTTGAAGATAAGCACTGTCAATATTTTAGTATATATTCTCTCAGTTTTTCTTCTATTTTTTTAATAAGGGAACTTCTTTGACTGTAAAATAATAAATAGTTTACTGTAAATAATTTGAACATGCATACTATCTTTAGGAAGAAAATAAAAATCTCCAAAAATCTTATTATACTGATACCATCAGCAACAGTTTGGAGACCATTCATTCAGACATCATTTTCATTCACGTAAATGCATACCTACACCTATATATAATATTTTGTATATTGAATTATGTTATATATTATATATACTTATTTCATAGATAAGTTTTTAAAAGGCATTAGTTATCTTTATTCAGTGAAGATCACACTAAAGCTTTATAAAATAAGAATGGCAATTATTAAAATTTTAGATGAACATCTGCCTTTCCCAGACTGAGAGTACATGGCAATACCATTCATACAAAATAGAAAACTCAATTTTCCAGCAGAGATAAGTAGGTAATATGACTAACATTACATAATAAAATTATGTAGGTCAGATTGATGTTACAAGAAGATTATGGAAAACCATAATGACTTGAAATCATCAGGAAAGTTATGGGAGTGGGGGGAGGTCTAACAGTACTTATAAAGTGGCCATTTTCTATACATATAATAGATATCGATGCCAAAAAAATTGGATTTAGAAGGCAATATTTTCTTGCAGGCTGTTAACTGAAGCTCATTCTTGTATCCTGTCTTTGGATTCTAGTCTCATTGTTCTCTGAAAGTATGGCAGAAGAGGCTCTAGCCAGTTGGCTCAGTGGATAGAGCATTGGCCCAGCATCTGGATGTCCCAGGTTCAATCCTAGGTCAGGCACACAGAGAAGCAACCATCTACTTCTCTTTCTCTCTTTCTCCCCCTTCTTTGCCTCTTCCACTGCCACAGCTAGTGGCTCAATTGGTTTGAGCGTCAGCCCCAGACACTGTGGATAGCTCAGCTGATTCAAGCATTGGCCCCAGATGGGAGTTGCCAGGTGGATCCTGGTTGGGGCACATGTGGGAGTCTGTCTCTCCCCTCATCTCTCACTTTAAAAAATCTTAGCAGGAGAGTCTCTCTCATGTCAACTCTTCCTGACATTTTCCACAGCTGACCTCTAGATTATCTTTTAATGTTGTTTTATTAGTTTAACTTGGATATAGCAGTTTAATAACAAAGTTTATATTATATCAACTACATTAATAAAGAATAGAATAAATGTAGAAAATTTATTTAAAAAACTTCAAAAATTGCTTAAATTTCCTCTTTTTTACTTTATAATTTTTAAATACCTAAATCAGTGGTAATAATTCTTTAATGGGTAATGATTCAAAACACAGAATCCAAGTCCCAAATGCATGGGCCTGAATACTGGTCTGACATTTTCATGCCCTGGGCAAAATAGTTAACCATTCTTACCAGAGACGTACAGGCAATTTTTTAGAATAATTATACTACCTACCATATAGTACTATTTCCAGGACTAAATAAGTTAATGACATAAATTAGTTCAAAAAGTAGTTGCTACTTATTAAATGACACATAATACTTTCCACCTTTTAAAGCATTCTTAAAGTTTCTTTGACATTAATATAAGACTGAGAAAAAAATGTGATACTGAAATACTGATTTTATAAATCATGAAATTAAGTCAAAATAAGTAGTTTAAAATTAGAGTTAAAATGCAACTCCTAGACTTGTGTTACTCATGATATATTGTTTCTACTTGGCAGCACTTGATGATGTACTCAAACAGTGATTTTCAACTGGTGTGCCACAAGAATTGTTTTAAAGTGTGAGGAGGGGAGATAGACTCCCACGCAACTCCTGTCTGGGGTGGATACTCTAATTGGCCAAGCTACCCTCAGTGCCTGAGGCTGACACTCAGACCAATTGAGCCACTGGCTTCAAAGGAGAAGAAAGATAGAAAGAGTAGAGGGAGGGAAAGAGAAGTAGATGGTCGTTTATGTGTGCCCTGACTAGGGATCGAACCCGGGACTTCCACACCACACACTGGGCTGACAACTCTATCCACTGAGTCAACCAGCCAGGGCCACTGTGAGAATTTTTAAAATATGCAGTACCTGAATAGTCAGTGGCACTGGCCTATTATCCCTTAGATTCTCATGTAAAAAAAAAATGACAACAGCCAATACAACAGTAGCTTTCCTGTGTGAATGAATCAAAATATACCTTTTTTGTCAGATTGGCAAAAATATATATTTTTAAGTGCCACAGAATATAAGTAATTAGTTTACATGGGCCTGATCTTGGAAAAAAGGTCCAGTGGGCAAAAATAGCAACTAGGTTTGGGCAGGCCTCTGAGGTCTCCAGATTGGCTGCCAGTCACTGATATTGCAGAACTCCACTCAGGAGATTGGGAAGGAGCTGGTTCACGGGGACCCCCACCACATTTCCACAAGTGAGTAACTGGTGTACCATGCCACCAACAAGGCCCAGTGAGGGCTCAATGAGTGCAGCCAATCCAAAACCAGGGGCTAGAGAGGGCCAGACAAGGCCTCCTTCCCTGAAGCTACCCAGACATCACAGGAAACTCAGGATTTCCAGCTCCCACCTGAAGCACCATGTCCATGTTCATCCAACTAAGCTGGAAGACCTGAATCCATGGAGGCAGAGCTGAAGGATTAGATGATGAGGAAAATGAGGGTTGGTTTGAGCATGAGCTAGAAGGGGAACTGATGGGAAGGGGTTGGTGCCGGACACACAGCACTCCAAGATGATGGAATTGCAGCACGAATAAAGATGGGCCTCAGACCACCAATCTGGTGGATTTCCAACAGGGAAGATGTCTTGTAGTGGGTCCTCCGCTGCAGCATCTCTGGAAGACTCTGACTGTGTTCTATCTTTAGGGGGCACAAAGAAAGGAAGACACATCGGTGATCTTTCCTCTTCTCACAGCTCTAGCACCACCGAAGAAGGAGAGCTGACCCCTGTTTCAGCATGTGTATATGCTGAGGAGCCAGATGCAGGGGGAGAAGTAAGGGCACTTCAGACCTAGAGAAATATACAACTCATGGTTGTTTCCCCTCCAGCAGCTGCTCCAGATCTGCAACCAACACCAACATCCATCCAGCTGCAACAGTGGAGCAGGGCAAGGCACATGGACCATCTCTGGAAGGGGACCCTGATTTAACCCAAGCCCATCACCCCTGCGGGGAGAAACATCACCTGAACCTGCAGTGGTTCCTGCCAAGGATAAGGAACTGGGCCCACCAGTCCTGACTGCAGAGCTGGCTCTGGCAAATTCCTCAAGGCCAGCTCTAGAGTCACTTCTTTAACCTGTTCTCTCACTAGAATTTTCTTTACCCTTCATTTTAGAACTTGCAAATCTCTTAGCTTCTCTTTGAGATATCTAAAATTTTTATAATGCATGTATGTATGACATTGGAAGTTCTAAAAATATTGAAAGCATATCTTCACCATATCAAGTGTTAGTCCCCATTATTGGAGTAATTACCCTGTTTCCCTGAAAATAAGACATCCCCCCAAAATAAGACCTAGTGCAATTTTTTTTCAAGCTTCTTTATTATATGAGGCTTAAGTGTCTGTTTGTCGCTGATAGCTTATTGGTTGCTTGCGTAACTGTACTAGCCAATGGGGTGAAGTTGCCATGGCTGAATGCAAATTGAGCAGGTCAGGGGAAGGTGAACATTTGTTTGCATTGGCAATCATCTGTTTTACATAAAAACTACGTCTTAACGTAATTTCTTTTAAGAATGCCTCCTAGAAAATACAGCACTGAAGAGGAGAGAAAAGGAGCTAAAGCTGCACAAAAACGGCTTTCTCGACAAAAAGAAACCACTGAGCAGAGAAAGACAAGGCTTGCTTCAGTCGCAGAGCAAATGCGTCTTTCTCGGCAAAATGAGACTGATGAGCATAGAGAAACAAGGCTTGCCTCAGATGCAAGACAAAAAAGCCTGTCTTGACTAAATGAGTCCGTTGAACAAAGGCAGGAGAGAAATGCAAAAAAACGACAGAGAAATGCTGACCGAAATGCAAAAAGGATTAAAACAGTTTCAAACAGAGAAACTTTAATTTTTGATCATTCCTCTGGTGACATGAATATTAAATGTGAACACTCTCAGTCCTTAAACTTCAAGTTAGAAACTAATCGATTTGACCGTGGCAAGAAAGGATTTTCTCAATGTTGCAAGTACGGAAACATTGTAGTTCCACTAATTGAGAATTATCCATGTAGACAATTTCCTGTAAAACTTGCCTTTGCTATGACCATCAATAAGTCTCAGGGCCAAACGCTTAAGCGTGTTGGCATTTTTTTACCTGAGCCTGCATTTGGACACGGTCAACTTTATGTTGCCTGTTCAAGAGTTCGTGAAAGAACGGACATAAAATTAAAAATAATTGATGATCCTCTGCAAGGCGAGCTTAAAAATGATGGAAAGATCTACACAAGAAATGTTGTGTACAAAGAGATCTTTGACATGTGAATTAACATTTTATTATTTAAATCACCTTTATTTATTGAGCTAGCGGTGGCTCTTAAGAAATGTACCGCCAGTGGTTTCCTTCATTGCACTCTACTTTAAGCAATTAAGCAAGTAGAAGGGGGAAACCCCGTGGGGCACTAAGCAAAGGGGCGTCCTCAACGCCTGCCCTGGGTAATTCAGTTTGAATTAGCAGGCACCTTTGCACAAATCATTTTAATTACAATTTATAATATCTAGAACAGCAGTCATTTCGTATGACCGCTGGGCTTTCCAGTAGAAATATAAGGCCTTCCCTGAAAATAAGACCTTTAGGAGCAAAAATTAATATAAGACACTGTCTTATTTTGGGGTAAACGGTAGATTGTTATACATGGAAATAGAGTCACAAGAAATTCCTGATGGAATTCAGAGTTTGGCTGGTTATGCTGATGTTTGTGATGACATGACTATAGTATATTAAATGTTGATTATTTGTTCAATAATAAATGTGAAATCTTGTTCTTGGAAAAATAAGACATCCCCTGAAAATAAGACCTAGCAGTCTTTAGGAGCAAAAATTAATATAAGACATTGTCTTATTTTCAGGGAAACATGGTAGTTTTTATTTGTATAAATATTTAATACAAGAAAAATAAAAGTTTATTATAGTACAATAATATACTGTTCACAAAAATTAGGGGATATTTCAAAATGAATATGAAGTGATAAAACATTTGATTTTTTTAATTAAACAAGACTATCAAGTCTTGTTTATTTAAAAAAGCAAACAAGTCAAAGAAAGTTATTCAATTATGCAAAAAAGATGCAAAACAAATTTTTATTTCATTGGTGAAAATGCACTATACAAAAGGCTTTAAGGACTGGAGTATCTGCACATTCCCTGATTCCCTAATTTTTGTGAGCAATGTATAAATTCAAAAGGAATTCAGAATCTAAAAAGAAAAGGCCTGACAAGGTTTGTTCACCATGTCTGTCATTTTTCTGTATGTACATGTTATGTTGGCATGTGCACATGTATGTACTGGTGTTCAAACCTATCTGTATATATATGGGTGCTTGTGCATGTTCATGTTTGTGCATGTGCACTTGTAAATGTCGGGCAGGGAGGATCCGAGTGTGTTTCTTTTTGGAACTTCATTTCCCTAAAGGTGGACACTGCCAGTCAGTCATTTTCCTCCTTAGCATTTTCTGTGTCCTACACCTCAAAATTTTCAGTCTCTGCTGTGGACCATGTTCTCACTCTCATCATCATGCTAAAGGGAACACGTGCACCCATAAATCTTTATTTATTTAGGACAGGTCTCTAGAAGTAGAGTGTCAGTCTAATGTAAACATAATTTTAAGGTTCTGGGCACAGTTCCCTGCATCTGAACTCTCCTTACCCATTTTAAGTCTTTGTTGAGATAGGTCAGCAGCAACCAAGACTCAACTACAACAGAAGGAAGGAATCCCACAACCCACACAGTGACATTTCTGGAGCACACAGCAAAATTCCCAGGGAGACAGCAGTACTGAGCCCCACAGAACACCCACTACATAAGGTCATCATACCAGGACTGGGAGACATAGCAGATGTATCTAAAACCAAAACAAATACAGAGAAGCAGCCAAAATGAAGAGATAAAGAAACTTGCCCCAAATAAAGAACAGGTGAAATCCCTTGAAAACAAAACAAAACAAAACAAACAAACAAAAAAGGAACTAAATTATATCCAGGCAAGTTATTACCAGATACAGAGTTCAAAACAATAATTATAATGGTGCTCAACAATCTTAAGGTAAGAATGGAAGAACTCAGTGAGAACTTAGAGTAACTAAACATAAAAAAGGACATAGACACCATCAAGAAAAAGCAAATGAAGACTGAAATGAAGAATAACTTAGAATGAATCAATAGCAGAATAGATGAAGCAGACTATTGAATCAGCAATTTGGAAGACAAAGTAGTAGAGTATGTTCAATAAGAACAACACAAAGAAAAAAGAAAAAAATGAGGATAGTTTGAAGACCAGTGGAACAATATCTAACATAGCAACATTCATATCATAGGCTTATCACAAGGAGAAGAGACAGAGCAAGGGATTGAAGACATATTTGAAGAAATAATGACTAAAACTTTCTTAACCTGGTGAAAAAAAATACAGACATACAAGTCCAGGAAGCACATAGTCCACAAGTAGATAAAACCAGAGGTCCCATGAACATATATCACATCATCAGCAGAATAAGTGATAAATTGAAAAATAAAATCTAGCTATTGAGAATCATAACATAAAATGTCTGGTATTCTCTTATAGGCCAACACCAAGACACATCCTTATTAAAATAGCAAAGGCTAAAGATAAATGGAGACTCTTAACAGCAGCAAGAGAAAGACAGCTACAAGGAAGCTCCCATAAGAGTGACAGCTGATCTCTCAACAAAAGCATGCACTGCTAGAAGTGATTGGCATAATATATTCAAAGTGATGAAAAGAAAGGATCTACACCCCAAATTACCCAGCAAGGATATTGTTTAAAGGTGAAATAAATATAAAGAACTTTCTAGACAGGAAAAGATTAAAGGAGTTCATTTTCACCAAACCAGTATTACAAGAAATGTTAAGAAAATATCATAGCAACGTCTGAAGCAAACCTTCTTTAGGGATGCAAAAAAACTATCTGAGAATTATTTGGCTTATTTACTTTTGTAAAGTTTTACATTGTAGGGCTGAAAACTGAGAACTTTGTTGAAAGATTGCAGAAAGTTGCTGTTGCACAGTGAACCCCACCCCTCCTCAAAAGAAATTTAATGAAATTATTTAAAGAGTTTAATATCTTGCCCTGTAGTCAGAAAAAAAAAACCCACACCAAACAGGTATTTAAATCTTTCTTGGGAAATCTATAGGATGAAAATGGGCTTACTATGTGCTTTGGTGGCAGAGTAAACAGGAGTCTCCGCTGCTTGGGTTTTCACCTTCATCCCCAGAGGTATCTCAGGAAGAGAATACTTGAGTACAGCTTGTGGGTCAGCCTGGGGCCATATAGCATAGGTACCTATTCATGCAGAACTACCTAAAGAGCAATAGTTACAGGAAAAGAAGTCTATTGAGAGTGTGGCTATGAGAAAGGCATAAGCAACTGCAGGATAGGACCCAGTTGACCAACATAAAGAGTGTGTGTCTGAGCCTGACCTGTGGTGGCGCAGTGGATAAAGCGTCAACCTGGAACACTGAGGTCCCTGGTTCAAAACCCTGGGCTTGCTCGATCAAGGCACATATGGGAGCTGATGCTTTCTCTTTTCTTTCTCTTCTCTGTCTCTCCTCTCTAAGATGAATAAATAAAAAAATCTTTAAAAAAAGAAAAGAGCAGGTGTCTATGTGTGTGTGTATGTGTGTGTTGAGATCATACTGGTTCTCCAAAGTACCGATAAAATTTCCCATTTAGGGAACAGTAAGATTTAAACAATCTCTAAACTCAGGGTAATAGCATTGTTCAAAAATATAAATTATCTGACCCTTACGTCCTCCCCATTTTTCTATCAATAATAAGAAAGGGCAAATAAAAATAGAGTATAAAATATTATATACTTACTAACATATATACTTAACTCATGAGGGTACTATTTATATTCTTATTAATTGACAGGATTTACTGTCAAATAGTAAGTAAACTAGCCTGCAGCAGAACTTTGCTGGGAGGGAAGAAAAGTTCACAATTTTTCTTATTACATAGATACAACTTTTTTATTATTAAATTAAGATCATGTTGACAATTTATAATAACCTTAGAATTTTCTTTTCAACAAGAATAACTGGGAAAACCATATGGACTCACAAGTTTTCACCCTGTTGGAGATGAAACTGGAAGCCAAAAAGATATATTTGGTATTTAAGGGCATAAATGTGAATGAGATAACTCATAGGAACTGAGTCTCAAAGCGGCAAATTCTTACCTCTGTGGTTCTGAAAAGCCATGTGCTGTTTCTCAGAAAAGGATAAAATACTAAAGAATGATGTCATTTAGGACATATTTTCTATTGCAGAAATATCAGCTACCCAGTAAGTTTCAAAACCTGTTGTTTCTTTACATTTTGTTTAACTCTTATTTAAAATAAATAACTATATCTATGGAAATAGAAGAATTATTTAGCAATAATACAAGAGATCATTAACTACATTTTTAAAAAACATTTAATCAATATAAATTCAAATTCATTCTAGTATCAGCAAATATGTTTAGTATTGTATGGAAGGAGAAAACCAGAAACTAAAGATATAGGATATAATGGGTAAAAGATAATAAATAGTGGATTCACACAAATGTGGTTAGTATTGAATCCAGGCTTCAGTAAATTTAAAGCATGGAGCTCGCCACCCACCCCGATGGAATGCTAAGGACAGCAAGCCACTTACTATGTATTGAGAGACCCTGGAACAGCAGGCTGAATGGATCAAATACATGTGAACTTCTTCATATTTAAGGATTGCTTTTTATTATTGTTTGTTTTGGAGCTTCTTTTGTTTTTTGCTTTTTCCCAATTGTTAGGCGAGAGAGCAGTGGCTGGAATGAGGGGTGCGGAGTAGCCCTGTCTGAAAGTGGTTCGGCCGCCCATGCTGGCTTTCGCTGAGTGCTCATTCTCTGTGTCTCAATGTGTGTTTGTTTTCTTTTGAAGTTGGGATCCTTTATGTTGAACCAGCCATAGAGATACCAAGAACTAAATCTGTGCCACAATTTTTAAAAATAAAAACCACCAAAAGTGGAACAAAAGCTATAAAATTTATGTATATAAACCTATATACTCCCCCAACACTCACACCCAGCCTTCCTGAGACTACTTCTTTCCAGGGAAAGCAATTCCTTTCCTCTATACCACCCTTGGACCTCTTTATGTTTTTAAAATAAACTTTTAAAAAGGCAAAAAAAAAAATGTGGAACTTACTAATGCTCCTAAATGGCAAGATATATTTGCTTCATGTGGTTATTGTGCAGATTAGTGAAGTGATTCAGCAAAGCACCTGTGTAGTACTAAAAAAATATTAGGTTTTCTTCCTTTCATAGTACTTGGTAAAAAAGTTTTTTTTAAATCATACTTCTAATTATTAATACTTCTATATTGCTGAATATATACAAGCAAATCTGAAAAAAAAAAAAACCTTTCCTTAAAATTCACATAGAGCTTGTGTTCACTATTTATAAAAAGCTTACTTCAGCCATGAAGTTATTTTCTGATTCTTTTGCAGTGCTATTTCTTCAAATTATTAATAGGCTTTGAAGGCAGATTTCACTTCATTTAAGAGATTTCACTCTCACCGGCTCTGCAGCTCACCCCCAGGGCATCTTCTCCCCACAGTCAGTGGATTCACTGCACAGTTGTTACAGTTCATTAAAAGAATGAGGGGTGCTGAGAATTCGGCACATGAAATGCATTGGCCCCTCTATGGTTCAGCTACCACTGTGCGCTTTGCCCTGTGGAATGGGGCAGCATGATGTGGAAGAGTAAAAAAGGTAATAATAAAATAAATTTAAAAAAATGGTGCTTGCTTTAAGCCCTTAGGTTTGGTTTGGTGCATCCTTTGCAAATCAAATCATTAAATATGCCCCAAGAGCTTCAAGTTGTTCAGCTTTTTTTCTTCAAAATCATTCTGCCCATCACTGTTGTATAGTAAGAGATGTTCACTATGACCCAGTCTGAGTTGTTTTGATTTTTTTTTTTTCTGGAAACACTTGTTCCTATAGGGTAGCAACAATGGAATTGTAATACCAAGAAAGACCTATAGAAGTACAAAATAAATAATAAAATATGGCAGTATAGTGCAGAGACAATTGTCAGTGACATAATTTTAGTATGTGCTAGATAGTATATTAAGTACTCACATTTTAGTGGCAAACAGCGAGGCAATAGTGTGTGAGGAAGGAAGGGTAGGAAGTGTTACAAAGTGATACATTATTTGATCAGACAATTCATGCTCTGTACATACAGGAATTGTTTAATTGGACTAGAAAGGTGAAGTAGTCTTTGGTAGAATCTATGGGAGAGCGAAGAAGGGGGATATTTATCTCCTTATACCTAAGCGTTAAAGTTCAACGCCTAGGGAGATGATTCTCCTATTCTGAATTCCATCATATGTCTTAGTTGGAGGGCTTCAGAATGACAAATCCCATACTCTGTGGTGTGCTGTTTCATCTACATCCAGAAAATGTGGTCAAAGTTTGAACTCCTGACTATGCAGCTGTTTGGCAGAATAGCAAAGGGGAGGACCTGGCATCCTCAGGGCATATCACTTGTACTTTTGGATGAGAGGAAAAGAGCACTTATAGAATGAAGGCACCAGTCAAGGGAAGAGGAGGTGGTGCCTGAGAATCATTTCCAACAGAATGTCAAAGACTGCATGCAGATAGCAGTACAAAATCTGTCAAAGTGTAATGAATCAGTTAATGTTTGAGAATTAATGAATGATTAATTAAATGAATCAATAAGAGTCATGTACTAGAAGCCTGCTTTGTGAGACATATAAAATGGGAAAGTGGAGATAAAAAATAAAAATAAACCTTAAAGAAATTATTTTTCTATAAATGATGCTCTGTTTTCAGTTTGTTATAGGGCTGCAATGTATGTCCCTACAACTGGATTTTTAAAAGAATAATTCCAAAAATTGGAAAAGAACAGTGGAGAATTATAAAGAAAAAACATTGTTCATTAAGACACTGGAAAAGTAATCATTGGCTAACTCAGCTAAAATAAAAGATAAAAGGAATATTTGCATAGTGTGCAGTTTAATAAAGTGTACATAATTTACCTCTCCTAATTTTTTCTATTCTTTGCTGTAAAATTGGTCATTTCAAAATTATTTACATTAGGTAAAAGAGCTGACTGAATATTTTTGAAGTTCAAGTCACCACCAACTTCCCTCCATCAAACAAGTAGGAATAAATTGCAAGTAAAATATGTGATACTGAATTTCTAATGTTATTTGCTGTTTTAATAAATAAATGGTTTTGGAAGTTTGTAAAATTATTCCCAATAACAAAGCTTTTCAAAAGTATGTGTTATAAGTCTCCCTCCATTGTTGTGTCCTATGAGTCTTTTTTTTAAGTTTTGCAGGGAACCTAATTTAGCAAGTTGCATGCTCTATTGCATGGTTCAGCTAAGCCATGTGACAAAAGGTTTATGCATACTATATGTCTGTGTGTGTGTATTATATTACTTTATTATTTACTATAAGGGCCAGGAATCTTATTTTATTGGGCTCATAAATAATGTGTTTTTCTTACAGAAATTTCACATGTATCACCAAAGCATGTACTAAACTACCCACCCCCGTTTTCTTATCAATAAAGTAGGTTCAATAGATAATAGTTAACTTGCAAGTATTTTCCTATAAACTTCCTTAAACACAAGATTATTGCACAACTTTATGTCTGAATTTTTTAATACTTCCTAATGCCAATTTAACAAAGTTTAACCACTACAGCTATCAATTAAAAATTATCTAGGGTGTGTCATAATGTAGAGATTACAGGAAGTATGGCTTTGTATGGTAGTGTGCCACCTGGGCACTGGCATGCAATGGTGGTTAAGATAGAAAGTTAGTTTTCATTCAAAACTTTGAAAGGCTTTGTCACCATGGTGAAGATTTGTATTATAGAAACAGTGAAGAGCCCAGACTGCTGGAAAATTGAGATTTTCCCCCTGCATTTGTACACTTTTCTCCTATGTAGGATATTGACATCTGTAGCCTTCTATGTAGACATTGTCGGGCCACAATTTTCTGATTGCACTTGGGCACATACAACCTATCAGATCTCTAGTCCTCCAAGCACCACCTGAGATCCAGCATTAATTTGTCACATTTAGAGTTTCATAATTGGATTCTGCCTTGTGGTTCACTCTGAAGCATGATATGGTGCCAGTTATGCAACAGAAAGGAATGGCGTACAGGGCTTAGTGTAATGTTTATTTTTCTCCACTAGAAAATATAAAAATATATTTTATCATCTTGATGAAACAATATCACAAGAAAGAATCAGGTAACCAGACATTTTCTGTGCTTTTCTTTGGAGCATATAGTTTCAGCAACAGAAGTATTTCAAAATCAACTGTGAACTTACAAAATTTGGTTTTAATATGCATCATTCCCCAGAGCCAAACTTTAATTTAAGCTTTCTAGTGAGTTTCACATTTGAAGCCTTTGCAGACTATACTGTGTATTTAGAGCATGAGAATTCATGAGACAACCTCAGCATCTCATTAGAAACAGCATATCCAAAATCATTACTCTACCCGCTGACTCCTTAGCTGATAGACACAAATGTAATGGAGACCTAGTAATTTATTTTATTTGTCCTTGATGCTACAATACCTTCTCAAGAGGAAGGACCATATATTTTGATGAGAACAAATTATAACCCTATTTCCCAAGTTACTTTTTTCTCCACTGAACTTGAACCTACCATGGTGTTGTGCAATCAGCATATTAAAACTAATGATGGCCTATGTGCAGGGCACAAAAGTCTGAGTCTGCACATTCATTTGCTACTTTTAAAAATAGTAACAGGAAGAAAATGTAATAATTGTGAGAGGGCAAGAAGGGAATATATGGATGCTAAAAATATTGTAGTTCCTTATCTGAGAAAAGGTTACACAGAGATAGATGTCCATGATGTGGCCTAGGATGTGTGCACTTTTATGTATGTATGCTATCAGCAATAAAAAATATTTTTAAAAGCTAACCATCCATATATAATAGTTTCATGAAATTAAATCAATATCCTGAGGATTTCTTAGCTGCAACCATCATGCCTACATTTATTTAGGTTAAACAACAACAAGAAACATTAGCTACTTTGGGGGGCATAGAATGTGCTCAAAAGAGTACCAATAGTTATATCTTTGCTCTAAGAAGCTGATTTCTGCAAACTGTTATTATCCATTTTAGCCATATGACACCAGCATCTAGTGAATGAATAATTCTATTCAAGCTGCTAGTGAGATTACTTTTAACTATCACCTCTTATGTGTTTATTAACAGTTGGACATATGGCTCTATAGCTCAGGAACCGGAGCATCACTCTCAGAGTCTTTATGATACTCAATACAGTGAGAATATATGAAATTGCCAAGAGAGAGATAACATAGACTGAGAAAACAAAATGCCCAGAAGTATAATTGTAAGAAGTGCCAAGATTTAAAGGGTAGGTAGGGGAAGATGATCCAGTAGAAAACTGGAAGGAAGAAGAGCTACCTGAGTAGATAAACCACAGCAATATGTCATTACAGTCCAGTGATGATGGATCCAAGCTGGGAGAAGATCAAAATCTAAAAGGAGACAGATTTAGAGTAAACATTTAAAGTTGCTGCCCTTGAATATGCCTAAAAGCTAAAAGGAAGGAGGTAGTAATGTGAGAATGGAAATCCGGAGTCCAGGTATCAGATATACTCTTTAATCCAAGTCACATCTCATTTAGCCACTAAATGCCATATATATTAGTAATTTTGTCCACAGTGATTTTTTACCCCAATACTATAAAAAAAATAAATTAATTCCTTTTTGATAGATTACTACACCAAAACATCACCCTGAGGTAACTATTGTAGAATGCACTCTGTAGTTATTCACACATCTACCATACTAGCATTCCATGTTAACTTATCTGCTACTAATCATGGAAATTTTCCAGAAATCTTTTAATTTTTTTCTTCTAAGTTTTATTATATTTTTATAATATTTGTACTTCTTTATATTTTTATATTTGTTGGTGGAGTTTTTGTTAAATAGGATTTAGCCCTCATATCATCATATTTACCTGTTTTTATGCCTCACAAAGCCTAAACATACACATAAAATTATGCAAATTATTTTATTAAAATATTTAAGGATAGATTTTGTGAGCATTTGTGATATGGGATCTAACACAAATAAATAAATGTAACTTCATGCACAATAGGGAAAATTAGAATCCTCAGTCTTTGAAAATAAACTTTCTAAAGCTACATGCACCAATTTGATTAGTTATATTCATAAAAATGGATTAATATCAGAGGCAAAAAAATGAAAACAAATTATCAAAAGAGATACATTAATCCATCTTCCAGAAAATGGAACCATACAGTAACTTCACGAGGACCAGTGCATGCTTGCTAGACACAGAACAAGATTTCATTATTGTAAATGCTTTTAGAATCTAATTTTTTTTCTAAAATATTCCTTTAAATGGCTCTAATTTTAAGATTTCTTGTCCTTTTGCACCTGAATCAATAGCCCTTTCTTTCCTTTTTTTTGTAATTTTTAAAACCTTTATTTTTATGACTATGGGCAGAATTCCATTTGTATGAACTGGATCAAAAAGTGCAGGAGCTAAAGAAATCCATTTATAAAATTTAAAAGAGAAAGTACAGGAGCTAACACAAATATATGGTATAATTGATTTTTAAGAAACAAAAATAAAGCCTATAATAGTTTCTGTTGTACAATTACATCACTATCTTAAAATTATTTAATATATTCCTTTTGCCAAGGTCCTTAGAATGTTAAACAGGTCTTTCAGAGTCTTCTTAATGCTTCCAGCCTCATCTCTCATCAGGTCTTCTGGGACTCTGTGCTTAGGTCATAGTGAACTATCCACAGTTCTGTAAATGCCTCAGGCCATTTCAAACCTCTATACAGTTGCATATTTAAAACTCTTATAAATATTAGCTCTTTCTTGTACCTGAAATGCCTTCTCTCCTTGTCTAACTACTCATCATTCTTTCAAGCCCATTGTGTAGTGCCCTTTCTCATAACTCTTCTTACACAGAATTGTCTCTTGCCTAGATTGTGCCCAAATAAACACTTACACAGGTTGCAAGCTTAGTCTCTTTTACATTCCGTCACATCTGCTTCAGCCTCCTGCCCCTGTAGCACCTTGAATACTTTGAAGAAAATACCATGATTAACTCACCTCCGTTTCCTTTGCACCTTTTATAATTCTGAATACCATTAAAAATTTTTCATAATGAAGAGCTAGAAATAGGCTTATACAAATATGCTCAAGTGATTGGTCACAGATTCAAAAACATTTTTTTTTTTTTGGTGAGTTCCCTGCATTACATAACATTTTTAAATTAAATTTATTGTATTATTCCCTGGCCAATTGGCTCAGTGGTAAAGCATCGGCCCAGCATATGGAAGTCCTGGGTTTGATTCCCTGCCAGGGCACACTGGAGAAGCGCCCATCTGCTTCTCCACCCTTCCCCCTATCCTTTCTTTCTCTCTTTTCCCCTCCCGCAGCCAAGGCTCCATTGGAGCAAAGTTGGCCTGGACACTCAGGATGGCTCCCTGGCCTCTGCCTCAGGCACTAGAATGGCTCCAATTGCAGTGGAGCAATGCCCCAGAGGGGCCGAGCATCGCCCCCTGATGGGCATGCCAGGTGGACCACAGTTGGGCGCATGGGGGAGTCTGTCTGTCTGCCTCCCTCCTGCTTCTCACTTTGGAAAAATACAAAAAAAAATTATTGGATGACATTGGTTAATAGGATCATACTGGTCTCAAGGGTATATTTTTATGATACATGTACTCTGTATGCTAGTATGAGTTCTACCTCTGTACATTGTATTCTGTGCCTACCACCCAAAATCAAATCATCTCGGTCACTATATATTTGTTCCCCTTTACCATTTACTATCCCCCAAACCCTTCCCTCTGGTAATGACCACACAGTTGTCTGTATCTATGAGTTTCAGTTTTATATCCTACATAAGAGTGAAATCATATGGTTCTTAGCTTTATCCAACTGACTTATTTCACTTAGATTATATTCTAAAGGTCCATCCATGTTGTTGCAAATTATATTTCATCTTTTCTTATGACTGAGTAGTATTCCATAGTATATATGTACCACATTTTTAAATTGAATTTATTGGAGTGACACTGGTATACTGGTTTGAGGTGCCCAATTCTACAACACAACTCTGAACACCATATAGTGTGTTCACCCCCCAAGTCAAATTCTTGTTCATCACCATTTATCTTTCCTATGCCCTCCTCCATCTCCCTCCTCTCCACACATTCCCTGGCCCAGCAATCATCACACTGTTGACTGTGTCCATGAGTTTTTTTCTCTTTTTTGTTATTTTTTTCTCAATCTCTCCACCCCCTCACCCAGCCCCCACACTGACAGCTGTCAGCCTGCTCTCTATGTCTAAGTCTGTCTCTATTTTGCTTGTTAGTTCACTTTATTTACTAGATTCCATATATATGAGTGCAATTTTATGGGTCTTGTCTTCCACTGACTGGCATTCCTATGTTCATTGCAGCATTATTCACAGTGGCCAAGAGATAGGGACAATCAAAATTTCCTTTGGTAGAGGATTGGATGTAGAAGATGTTGATAAAGGATTGAATGAAGAAGTGGTACCTTTGTCAAAAATTATTTGCCCATGTACATATGGGCTTATTTTTGGGCTCTCAATTCTGTTCCATTGGTCTGTGTGTCTGTTTTTCTGCCAATAACATGCTGTTTTGAATATTGTAGCTCTGTAGTATAATCTGAAGTCAGATAGTGCAATACCTCTGGCTTTGTTCTTTTTTTTTCAGAATTGCTTTGGCCATTCAAGGTCTTTTGTGATTCTATACAAATCTGATGATTGTTTTGTTCTATTTCTTTAGAAAATGACATTGAGATCTTAATCAGAATCACATTAAATCTGTATACTGTTTTTTTGTTTGTTTGTTTTTTGTATTTTTCTGAAGCTGGAAACAGGGAGGCAGTCAGACAGACTCCCGCATGCGCCCGACCGGATCCACCCAGCATGCCTACCAGGGGGCAATGCTCTGCCCATCTGGGGTGTTGCTCTGTCGCAACCAGAGCCATTCCAGCACCTGAGGCAGAGGCCACAGAGCCATCCTCAGTGCCCGGGCCAACTTTGCTCCAATGGAGCCTTGGCTGTGGGAGGGGAAGAGAGAGACAGAGAGGAAGGAGAGGGGAAGGGGTGGAGAAGCAGATGGGTGCTTCTCCTGTGTGCCCTGGCCGGGAATCGAACCCAGGACTCCTTCACACCAGGCCGACGCTCTACCACTAATCTGTATACTGTTTTAAGTAATAAGGTATTTTAACTATTTTGATTCTTCAAATCCATGAACATGAAATAGTTTTTCATTTCATTTTCTTAATCTCTTTTAATAATGCTTTGTAGTTATCTGTGTATAGCTCCTTCATATCCTTTGTTAGTTTATCCTATGTATTTTATTCTCTTTTTTTTTTTTTTCATTTTTCTGAAGCTGGAAACGGGGAGAGACAGTCAGACAGACTCCCGCATGCGCCCGACCAGGATCCACCCGGCACGCCCAACATGGGGCGACGCTCTGCCCACCAGGGGGCGATGCTCTGCCCATCCTGGGTGTTGCCATGTTGCGACCAGAGCCACTCTAGCGCCTGAGGCAGAGGCCACAGAGCCATCCCCAGCGCCCGGGCCATCCTTGCTCCAATGGAGCCCTGGCTGCGGGAGGGGAAGAGAGAGACAGAGAGGAAAGCACGGCGGAGGGGTGGAGAAGCAAATGGGCGCTTCTCCTGTGTGCCCTGGCCGGGAATTGAACCCGGGTCCTCCGCACGCTAGGCCGACATTCTACCGCTGAGCCAACCGGCCAGGGCTGTATTTTATTCTCTTGGTTGCAATTGCAATAAGAACTCTTTTTCTTTTTTTTGAGGTTTCATTGTTAGTATATGGAAAAGCAATGGATTTTTGTACTGTTATTGTATTTGTTTATTGTATCTAAGAGTTTTTTGGCTGTAGTCTTTCGTATATACAGAATCATGTCATCTACAAAGGTTACACTTTTACTTCTTCCTTCTGAATTCAAATGCCTCGTATTTCTTTCTCTTGCTTGATTGCTCTGGCTAAGATTTCTAGAACTATGTTGAGTAAGAGTTGTGAGAATGGAAAAGCTTTCAGGTTTTCACCATTCACTGTGCTATTCACTAAGCGCTTGTCATATATGACTTTTCTTATGTTGAGATACTTTTTATATTCATTTTATTGAGTGTTTTTATCATAAATGGATGTATCTTACCAAATGCTTTTTCTTTATTGATTAAGATGATATGATTTTCATCCTTTGTTTTGTTAATGTGGTGTGTTAAAATAATTAATTTGCTTATGTTGAATAATCCATGTGCCCCTGGAACCACAAAATACTAGCGACTGTAATACAACAACACATTAAAACTAATAATATATCATTTCAGGAGGTCAAAAACAATGTAATGGAACAGTCTACTCATAGTAGTATTGGGCAATTGGACTTACATGGGAAAAAATACCTTGACCAAAACCCCACAAGCTTACATAAAATTTAGTTCAAAGTGGATCATAGATGTAAATAAAAATATAAACAGCATCTGAGAATTGTAAACTTAAAAATTACAACAAGATGTCATTACAGAGGTGACGTATGAGAAATGGCACCATGAAGGGTGCTCCTGATACCTCTCCCTGAAGTTTCAACAAATTCAACAACTAGAGACAGAAAAACAATCCCAGGAGCATCTGAAATACACATACATAAAACAAAGGTATGATTGGGCGAAAAAGTGGCTGAATATATAATCCACTCTGAAGGAAATAAAACAGAATGGAGTATTCTGCTTTCTTCACTGACCTGAGGAAGGGCTGCTAACACTTGGAACTGAGAGGAAGGGAGGGATAGGGGAGAGAGAATAGGCTGGCTAGGGCAGAGACATTCAAGCCAAGGAGAGAGTGTGCCCATGGCTCAGCCAACATGGAGCTAACACCAGCAGCAAACCCCAGCAGAGGTGGTCAAGTGGGCTGCCTGTGCAGACTGATACCAGAATGGCTTTGGGCTTTGTTTACTCCTGGTCTCCCGGTCGGCAACCATGGGCAATGTGTGAGTGGTTCCACCTGGTGCTTTGGGCATGGGTTCCCATGTTCCTGAGCTGGGTTGGAGACTGTCAGCAGTGGCCTTCTGCATGGGATATAGCCAGAGGGTCTGTGTAATCCCCACTCCCTGAACAACAGTGCGTGGGAAGTGTGTGAGAATTGGCTTCCCTACACCCAGACCTATCCGGGCGGGGTGAGTCCACCAGCTATACAGGCTAACAAAGCACATTCCTGTGGAAGAAAATGGAGAAAGGGCTGGGGGAAGGCCATGCAAGCAGCTTGCAGGCAGCCTCTGGAGAGCAGACCCACGGAACATTGAAAGGAGCCTAACCAGTGGTCTGCTTACTGCCCAGCCAGCTTGTGCCGGCAGCTCTGGCTATCAACGCCTTATTTCCCAGGGCTGTGATTCAACTGGACCCAGAGGAGGGACTTGATAGTTCTTAGGGCCTCTTGCTCTGCAGGCAGTGGCTGGGGCAACTTCCAGCTAGCCAATACAGGTTAAAAAGCACATTCTCATGGAACAGACCTCAGAGAACATTGAAAAAGTTGGGCGGGCTGGGCTGTCAGCTTCCAATAAGGAAGAAGATTGTGGAGAGCAGACCCATGGAGTGCTGAGGCAAATTTAACTAGACATACTCAGGGAACCTAAGAAAGGAGCCTGACCAGAAATCAGCTCACTCCCCTGCCTACTTAAGCTGGTGGCTCTGGTTGACAAAGCTTTCATACCCAGAGCTGTGCTTTGATTGGACCTGGAAGAGGGACTTGGCAGCTTTTAAGACCGCTTGCTCTGCAGGCAGTGACTGGGGCATCTTCCTACCAGCCGATACAGGTTATAAAGTGCAAATAGCCTGGGAAGAGTAGATCCACGGAAAGCCAAGGCATACTAGACATGCCCAGAGGCTCACAGAAAGACACCTGGAAAGCAGTCAACTCCCAGCTGCTGGCAGCTCTGGATGGCAAAGCTTTATCTAGAACCATGCTTTGAGCAGGGATAAAGAGGGGATTTGGCAGCTCTTAGAGCCTCTTGCTCTCCAGGCATGGCTAGGGAAACTTCACAGCTGGGTCTTCAGGCTGATGGTTCAGGAAAGAGAGATCTGGGGAGAGACTCCAGGAAAATGGACTCTTCCATTGTTAAAGCCTGCAAATGCTAACAAACCCCACCTACAAATGGGACTGAGGCCTAGTTTATGTCATCAACATAGCAACCCATCAACTGCAAATCTCTGCCTAAGAGTGCCACAGGGGCACAAACTGGCATACAGTGCCACTGACCAAAAAGAGAGAGAAGGAAAAAGAGGGAAGAAGATAACCTCTCAAAACCAGAAAAAATCCACAGTCTTTATAACTTTTTCCATTTTTTTCTTTCATTTTTTATCTTTTTTTTTCTTCTACCTTATAATTTTATCCTCTTTCATTTTATTCTTTTCGTTTTGAATGTCATTACTCACAGGTGTTACATTTTCTATTCTCTTTTTTTCTATGAGGGTTACATTCCAAAAAGCTTAACTCTCTTTTTTCTTCTTTTTTTCTTTCTCTTTTCTCCTTCTCTTTTGCTTTTTTCCTTTCTCTTTCACTTTTTCTCTCATTTGAACCTCACTTACAAACAAATTACTTTCTTCTGGATTCAAATTATTTCTTTGTGGCATTTTGTGTGCTTTTTACTTCACTTTTCATATCATTAGCATTTCCCCCAACTCCAGCTCTCCATTCTAGGTAGTTTTGTTCCATTTAATACAATAGAATTTTCATTTTACACTGTATTTTCTTAAAAAAAATTTATAATGTTATTATCAACTCTTATTAGTGTTATTAACAATAAGACTCTCAAATGCCATTAAGAAAAAAGAAATCAAATATCATAGATACAAAAGACAAAGAGGTAGCTCAGATAGATGAGGAAAAATTTATAGAAAAAAATTTCAATAGCTTGGAAACCAAACAAAATGATAGAAAAACAAAAGAGAAGAATCAAACAAGATACAACACTATCAGAAAGCAACATATAAAATGGCAATAGGAAACCCTCAAGTGTCAATAATTACACTAAATGTAAATGGATTGAACTCTTCCATAAAATGACAGAGAGTGGCAGAAGAGTTTAAAAAAGAAAATCCAACTGTATGCTGCCTACAAGAAACACATCTAAGCTACAAGGATAAAAACAAATTCAAAGTGAAAGGTTGGAAAACAATACTCCAAACAAATAACATCCACAAAAAAAAAGAAGGTGTGGCAATATTCATATCTAGCAATGCTGACTACAAGACAGCAAAGGTAACCAGAGACAAAAACAGTCATTTCATAATGATAAAGGGGCCATTGAATCAAGAAGACATAACACTTCTTAATATATATGCACCAAACCAAGGAGCACCAAAATATATAAGACAGCTACTGACTGACCTAAAAACAAAAACCGACAAAAATACAATCATACTTGGAGACCTCAATACTCTGCTGATGGCTCTAGATCGTTCATCCAAAGAGAAAATCAATAAAGAAATATTGGGCTTAAATAAAACACTAAAACAATTGGTTATGACAGACACCTACAGGATATTTCATGCCAAAGTGCCAGAGTATACATTTTTCTCTAGTGTACATGGAAAATTCTCAAGAATTGACCATATGTTGGGCCACAAAAGTAACATCAACAAATTTGAAAGAATGAAATGATACCATGCATATTCTCTGATCATAAAGCCTTGAAACTGCAAAAAAAAAAAGGGGGGAGGTAACCAAACCCACAAAAATGTGGAAACTAAAGAACATACTTTTAAAAAATTAGTGGGTCATCGGGTTCAATTCCAAGCCAGGGCACACAGAAGAAGCACCCATTTGCTTCTCCACCCCTCCGCTGCGCCTTCCTCTCTGTCTCTCTCTTCCCCTCCCACAGCCAAGGCTCCATTGGAGCAAAGATGGCCCGGGCGCTGGGGATGGCTCCTTGGCCTCTGCCCCAGGTGCTAGAGTAGCTCTGGTCACAACATGGCGATGCCCAGGATGGGCAGAGCATTGCCCCCTGGTGGGCAGAGTATCGCCCCTGGTGGGTGTGCCAGGTGGATCCCGGTTGGGCGCATGCGGGAGTCTGTCTGACTGTCTCTCCCTGTTTCCAGCTTCAGAAAATAGAAAAAAAAATTAGTGGGTCAAAGAAGAAATAAAAACAGAAATCAAAAGTTACAAACAGACAGGAAAGACAAGATTGCGATGGAGTAGGCGGATGTACCAACTTCCACCTCCCAGAACCAAAGAGAATTACAACCTAATTTTAAGAACCATCATCTGGAAAAACCAACTTTGGACTAAACTAAGAGGACTCTTCAACCAAGGAACACTGAAGAAACCACACTGAGACTGCTGGGAAAAGCGGAAATGCGGAGAGGGCTGCCCAGCTCCCCAGAGTGAGAGAGACTTGCGTGGATGGAAGTGAATTTAGTAGGGAAGGAGGGGCCTGAGCCCCAGGAACAAAGCCCCAGCCTGTAGCCACAGAGCCTAGAAGAGGCACATGGACAGTATTTAGCTGGAAACAACTCAGGATACTGTTTGTGAGAAAGAGACAGATTTCTCAGACCCAGGATTCTTCTTAAAGGGACCACACAGAAAACCTCTCAAAACCACACACCTGGGGCTCCAGAGGAACAGGGAGAGAGGAGAGGACTGAAGTAGCAGAAAGAGAGTGATCTATGAGGCACAGGAAGAAACACTTTGAGAGACAGCCACCCTAACCCTTGGGACGAGTCACTTCCCAAATCTGAAGTGAACTTGCCCTGGAAACAAAATTACCAGCAAAGGGAAGCAGGACACCAGCCAAACAAGCTTTCCTGCAGTACTTACAGCAGAGTCACTTAGAAGGAGGGAGCTTTCGGGACTACAGTAATGAGTCTTAGCATCTAAGCGGCAGTGCCCCCACCCAGAAGGCTGAGGGCTCACCCGAGGGCGGGCAGCGGCAGGACATGGAAGTGCAGTTCTGTCGGCAAGGGTGGAAGCCAGCTGGCCTCAACTGAGGCCCAGGTGTGAGCTCGGTCTTGCCCATCTGGGGAGGAGAGGTCGTGCAAAAGTGGTCAAGTCTAGCTGCGGGCTGCCTGCAATCCAGACTGTGGGGGAAGGGATGGAGCCCTGAAAGGGGCAGAGTCTCACCCTTGAGCAAGGGCGCAGGAGCGCAACCTTACCCCACCCGTGGAACCCAGGCTTATGGCCTGACGCAGGAGCCGGCTCCTCCCATGAAGGTGGAGTGAAATCCCAGAACAGGCAGAGACCTGTGACTGAGCGAGGACATGCAGCCTTCCCACAAGCAGGCTACTCCTACAAGGTGGGGTAAAAGCCCAGAATCAGGTAGAGACCCACAACTGAGCAAAGGTGTTCATCCCTGCCCTTGGGGCCGAGGCTTGCAGCCCAGGCATGGCGCATAACCCCACCTGTGGGGGCAGAGTGAAGGCTGAGTCCAACAAGGCTTGTACACCCGAGCACATGCTCACAGCCACTCCCGTGAAGGAGAAACAGAAACCTCAACAACAGCCCCAGTGGACTGGCACTGGCAATGCCCATACCCGATTGCTCTAGGCAACAGCCGCAGATGGGGTGGCAGGCCTGCAGACAGACCACGCCTAGGGAACACAAAGGCCACACCCAGTGGACTCCAGTGGACAAAATCTTCTTTTACAAAGACAAAATGAGAATGCAGAGAAATGGAACACAAATGAATCAAGAGAAATCCCTAGAAAAGGACCTGAATGAGTCAGATATAACCAAATTACCAGATACAGAGTTTAAAATAACAATTGTTAGGATGCTCAAAGATATTAGAACAACAATAGATGGTCATTACGAACACCTAAATAAAGAGATAGCAAATATAAAAAAGGACATTGAAATAATAAAAAAGAATCAGTCAGAAGTGAGAAATACAATATCAGAAATTATGAACACAATGGAAGGAATCAAAAGCAGGATGGATGAAGCTGAGAATCGAATCAGCGAGTTAGAAAACAAGATAATTGAAGGCACAGAATCAGAGCAAAAGAAAAAAGAAGAGACTCAAAAAGTCTGAGGAACTCTAAGAGAGCTCTGTGACAACATGAAGAGAAATAACATCTGCATCACAGGGGTTCCTGAAGAAGAAGAGAAAGAACAAGGGATAGAGACTTTGTTCAAATATATCATAACTGAAAACTTTCCTAAATTAAAACAGGAAAACGTCTCACAAGTTCAAGGAGCACAGAGAACTTCATTAAAGAGAAACCCACAGAAATCTAAACCAAGACACATCATAATTAAAATACCAAAGCTTAGTGATAAAAAGAAAATATTAAAAGCTGTGAGAGAAAAAAAGGCTATCACCTACAAAGGTGCCCCCATAAGGATGACTTCCATCTTCTCAACAGAAACAATTGAGGCCAGAAGGGAATGGCAAGAAATATTCAAAGTAACGCAGAACAAGAGCCTACAACCAAGACTACTTTATCCAGCAAAGCTAATGTTTAAAAGTGAAGGAGAAATAAAAAGTTTTTCAAACAACAACAAAAAAAAAACCCTCAAGAAATTCCTACAGCCAAACCAATGCTGCAAGAAATGCTAAGGGGCCTATTGTAAACAGATCAAAGGGGGAAAAGAATATAGCAAAAAAAGGAATACAGATTTAAAGAATAAAATAGGAACAAACAACTACATATAAATAATACTTTAAATGTAAATGGATTAAATGATCCAATCAAAAGACAGGGTAGCTGCGTGGATAAGAAAACAGGACCCATACATATGCTGTCTATAAGAGACACACCTTAAAACAAAAGATGCACATAGACTGAAGATAAAAGGATGGAAAAAATATTTCATCCAAATAGAAATGAAAAAAAAGCTGTGGTAGCAATACTTATATCAGAAAAAATGGACTTTAAAACAAAGGCTATAGTAAGAGATAAAGAAGGTCACTACAGAATGATAAAGAGAGCAATCCAACAGGAAAATATAACTATTATAAATATCTATGCACCTAACATAGGAGCACCTAAATAAATAAAGCAGACTTTGATGAATTTAAAGGGCAAGATCAAAAGCAATACTATAATATTAGGGGATTTCAATACCCCACTAACATCACTTGATAGATCCTCAAGTAAGAAAATTAACAAAGGAACAGCAGACTTGAAGAGCACACTAGATCAACTCGATTTAATAGTTATCTTCAGAACCTTTTACCCTAAAGCAGCAGAATATACATGCTTTTCAAGTGCTCATGGTACATTCTCTAGGATAGACCACATGTTAGGGCACAAAAGTGGTCTCAACAAATTGAAGAAGATTGAAATCATATCAAGCACTTTCTCTGATCACAATGGCATAAAACTAGAAATCAACCACAACAGAAAAACTGAAAAATACTCAACACTTGGAAACTAAATAGCATGTTATTAAATAACGAATAGGTTAACAATTAGATGAAAGAAGAAATAAAAAAATGCCTAGAAATGAATGATGATGAGCATACATCAACTCAAAATTTATGGGACACAGCAAAAGTAGTCCTGAGAGGGAAGTTCATAGCCTTACAGGCATACCTTAAGAAGCTAGAAAAAGCTCAAATAAAAACTTGACCCTGAATCTAAAAGAACCAGAAAAGGAATAGCAAGTAAAACCCAGAGGTAGTAAAAGGAAGGATATAATAAAGATCAGAGCAGAAATAAATGACATAGAGGCTAAAGAAACAATACAGAGGATCAATGAAACCAGTAGCTGGTTCTCTGAAAAGGTAAACAAGATCAATGAACCTTTAACCAGAGTCACCAAGAAAAAAAGAGAGGGGACTCAAATAAATAAAATTAGAAACAAGAGTGGAGAAATAACAACTGACACAACAGAAATACAAAATATTGTAAGAAAATACTATGAAGAACTGTATGCCAAGAAACTAGAGAACCTAGATGAAATGGACAAATACCTTGAAACATACAATCTTCCAAAAATCAATCTGGAAGAATCAGAAAACCTAAACAGAACAATTACAACAAATGAGATCAAAACAGTTATCAAAAACTCCCCCAAAAGAAAAGTCCTGGGCTCGATGGCTTCACAACTGAATTCTATCAAATATTCAAAGAAGAAATAACTCCTATCCTTCTCAAGCTATTTCAAACAATTTAAGAGGAAGGAACACTTCCAAGCTTCTTTTATGAGGCGAGCATAATTCTGATTCCAAAACCAGGCAAAGATAATACAAAGGAAGAAAATTATAGGCCAATATCCCTGATGAATTTAAATGCTAAAATCCTCAACAAAATATTAGCAAACTGGATCCAACAATATATGAAAAAAATCATACACCAGGATCAAGTGGGATTTATTCTTGGGAGGCAAGGCTGGTACAACATTTGCAAATCAATCGATGTGATTTATAACATAAACAAAAGGAAGAAGAAAAACCACATGATAATTTCAATAGATGCAGAAAAAGCATTTGATAAAATCCAGCACCTATTCATGATCAAAACTCTCAACAAAGTGGAAATACAGGGAACATACCTTAATATGATAAAGGCCATCTATGACAAACCCACAGCCAACATCATACTCAATGGGCAAAAATTAAAAGCAATCGCTTAAGATCAGGAACAAGGCAGGGGTGTCCCTTTCACCACTCTTATTCAATATAGTTTTGGAAGTCCTAGCCACAGCAATCAGACAAGAAAAAGAAATAAAAGGCATCCAAATTGGAAAAGAAAAAGTAAAATTATCATTATTTGCAGATGATATGATATTGTATGTAGAAAACCCTAAAGTCTCAGTCAAAAAACTACTAGACCTGATAAGTGAATTCAGCAAGGTGGCAGGATATAGAATTAATACTCAGAAATCAGAGGCATTTTTATACACTAACAATGAATTGTCAGAAAGAGAAATTAAGGAAGCAATGCCTTTCGCCATTGCAACCAAAAAAATAAAGTACCTAGGAATAAATTTAACCAGTGAAATTAAAGACTTGTACTTGGAAAATTATAAAACATTGATAATAGAAATCAGAGAAGATACAAAAAAAGTGGAAGCATATACCTTGCTCATGGTTAAGAAGAATAAATATTATTAAAGTGTCTATATTACTCAAAGCAATTTATAAATATAATGCTATAGCAATTAAAATGCCAAATACTTACTTCAAAGATATAGAACACATATTCCAAAAATTTATATGGTACCTAAAAAGAACATGAATAGCCTCAACAATCTTGAAAAGGAAGAATAAAGTTGGAGGTATCACACTTTTTGATATCAAGTTATACTACAAGGCCACTGTACTCAAAACAGCCTGGTACTGGCATAAGAACAGGCATATCGATCAATGGAACAGAACAGGGAACCCAGATAAAAACCCACAGCTCTATGGACAACTGATATTTGACAAAGGAGGAAAGAGCATACAATGGAGTAAAGACAGCCTTTTCAACTAATGGTGTTGGGAAAATCCGACAACTACCTGCAAAAAAATGAAACTACACCACCAACTTACACCATTCATAAAAATAAACTCAAAATGTATAAAAAACTTAAATGTAAGCCATAAAACCATAAGCATCTTAGAAGAAAATATAGGCAGTAAGCTCTGTGACATCTATCACAGCAATATATTTGCCGATTTATCTCCATGGGAAAGTGAAATAAAAGACCAGATAAACAAAAGGGACTATATCAAACTAAAAAGCTTCTGCACAGCTAAAGACATTAAGAATAGAATAAAAAGAAAAACTACACAATGGGAGAACATATTCAACAATACATCTGATAAAGGGTTAATAACAAAATTTATAAAGAACTTGTAAAACTTAATACCAGGAAGACAAACAATCCAATCCAAAAATGGGCAAAAGAAATGAATAGACACTTCTCCAAAGAGGACCTACAGATGGCCAATAGGCATATGAAGAAATGTTCAACATCACTAATCATTAGAGAAATGAAAATTAAAACCACAATGAGATATCACCTCACACCATTAAGAATGGTGCTTGTCAACAAAACAACACAGAATTAGTGGTGGTGAGGATGTGGAGAAAAGGGAACTCTCCTGCACTGCTGGTGGGAATTCAGACTGGTGCAGCTACTGTGGAAAACAGTATGGAAATTCCTCAAAAAATTAAAAATCGAACTGCCTTTTGACCCAGCTTTCCCATTTTTAGGAATATACCCTAAGAACACCATAAAACTGTTCCAAAAGGATAAATGCACCCCCATGTTTATGGCAGCATTGTTCACAATAGCAAAGATCTGGAAACAGCCCAAGTGTCCGTCAGTGGATGAGTGGATTAAAAAGCTTTGGTACATATATACTATGGAATACTACTCAGCCATAAGAAATGATGACATCAGAACATTTACAACAACATGGATGGACCTTGATAACATTATACTGAGCAAAATAAGTAAATCAGAAAAAACTGAAAACTATATGATTCCATAGATAGGTGGGACAAAAAGTGAGACTCAGAGACATTGACAAGAGTGTGGGGGTTATGGGGTGGGGGGAGGAGAGGGAGGAGGTTGGGGGAGGGTAGTGGCTCAAAGAAAACCAGTTAGAATATGGCGGAAGACAGTTGGACTTTGGGTGATGGGAATGCAGCATAATCAAATGTCAAAATAACTTAGAGATTTTTTTCTCTGAACATATGTACCCTGACTTATTAGGTCACTCCATTAAAATTAATTTATAAATGTTACATACAAACAAAAATAACAATATGACATATCAGAATCATTGGGATGCAGCAAAAGCAGTGATAAGAGGGAAGTTCGTATCACTACATGCCTATATGAACACACAAGAGAGAGACCAAGGAAACCACTTAAATTCACATCTTAAAGAACTAGAAAAAGAAGAACAAAGGCTACCCAAAACCAGCACGAGAAAGGAAATAATAAAAATCAGAGCAGAAATAAAAAAAATATAGAACAGAAAAACTATAGAAAAAGTTGACAAAACAAGGAGCTGGTTCTTTGAAAAGATTAACAAAATTGACAAACCCTTGGCAAGACTCACTAAGGAAAAAAGAGAAAGGACTCATATAAACAAAATCCAAAATGAAAGAGGAGAAATCACCACAGATATCATAGATATACAAAGATGTACTGTAGAATACTATGAAAAACTATATGCCACCAAATTTAACAATCTAGAAGAAATGGATAAATTTTTAGAACAATACAATCTTCCTAGACTGAGTCATGAAGAAGCAGAAAGTCTAAACAGGCCCATAAGCAGGGAGGAAATAAAAACAACTGTCAAAAACCTCCTCAAAAATAAAAGTCCAGGGCCAGATGACTATACTAGTGAATTCTATCAAACATTGAAAGAAGACTTGGTTCCTATTCTACTCAAAGTCTTCCAAAAAAATTGAAGAAGTAGCAATACTCCCAAATACATTTTATGAGGCCAACATAACCCTCATACCAAAACCTGGCAAGGACAACACAAAAAAAGAAAACTATAGACCAATATCTATAATGAAGACAGATGCTAAAATACTAAACAAAATACTAGCAAATCAAATAGAACAATACATTAAATAAATAATTCATCATGATCAAGTGGGATTCATCCCAGAATCTCAAGGATGGTTCAACATATGTAAAACAGTTAACGTAATACACCATATCAACAAAACAAAGAACAAAAAAAAAGATCCTATCAATAGATGCAGAAAAGGCATTTGATAAAATACAACACCACTTTATGTTTACAACACTCAACAAAAATGGGTATAGAAGAAAAATATCTCAACATGATAAAGGCTATTTATGATAAACCATCAGCTAACATCATAATAAATGGCATAAAACTGAGGACTTTTCCCCTAAAATCAGGAACAAGACAAGGTTGTCCACTTTCTCCGCTCTTATTCAACATAGTTCTGGAAGTTCTAGCCAGAGCAATCAGACAAGAAAAAGAAATAAAAGGCATTCATATTGGGAAAGAAGAAGTAAAGGTTTCACTTTTTGCAGATGATATGATCCTATACATCAAAAACCCCAAAGACTCCACAAAAAGACTACTAGAAACAATAAACCAAAACAGTAAGGTTGCAGGATACAAAATTAATATACAAAAGTCCATTACCTTCCTATATGCCAACAATGAAACATCAGAAAATGAACTCAAAAAAACAATCCCCTTCATGGTTCCAAAAAAAAAAAAAAAAGATACCTAAGAATAAACAAAACAAAGAATGTAAAAGACCTATATAATGAAACTACAAAGCATTATTAAGGGAAATTGAAAAAGAAACAGTGAAATAGAAAAATATTTCTTGTTCTTGCATAGGAAGAATAAATATATTCAAAATGACTATATTTCCCAAAGCGTTATACAAATTTAATGCAATTCCCATGAAAATTCCAATGTCATTTTTTAAAGAAATGGAACAAAAAAACATCAGATTTATATGGAATTATAAAAATCCCCAAATAGCCAAAGCAATCCTAAGGAAAAAGAACAAAGCTGGGGGCATTACAATACCTGACTTCAAATTATATATATATTGTTGCACCACAATCATTAAAATAGCATGGTATTGCCAGAAAAATGTACACTCGGACCAATGGAATAGAATAGAAAGCCCAGAAATAAAACCACAAATATATGGTCAAATAATTTTTGATAAAGGGACCAACAACAACAATGTAGAAAAAAAAGCCTCTTCAATAAATTTTGCTGGGAAAACTGGAAAGCCACATGCGAAAGAATGAAACTCGACTACAGTTTATCCCCTTGTACTAAAATTAATTCAAAATGGATCAAAGACCTATATATAAGACCTGAAATAATAAATTACATAGAAGAAAACATAGGTACTAAACTCACGCGGACCTTGGTTATAAAGAGCACTTTATGAATTTGACTCCTAGGCAAGGGAAGTGAAGGCAAAGATAAATGAATGGGACTACTTCAGACTAAGAAGCTTTTGCACAGCAGGAGAAACTGAAAACAAAACAAACAGCTAACTAATTGGGAGATGATATTTTCAAACTACAGTCAGATAATGGCCTAATATCCAAAATATACAAAGAACTCATAAAACTCAACAACAAACAAACAAACAAACAAACAATCCAATAAAAAAAATGGGAAGAGGACATGAACAGACACTTCTCCCAGGAAGAAATACAAATGGCCAACAGATATATAAAAAGATGTTCATCTTCACTAGCTATTAGAGAAATGTAAATCAAAACTACAATGAGATACCACCTCACACCTGTTAGGTTAGCTATTATCAACAAGAAAGGTAAAACAAGTGTTGGAGAGGTGTGGAGAAAAAGGAACCCTCATCTACTGTTGGTGGGAATGTAAAGTAGAACAACCATTATGGAAGAAAGTATGGTGGTTCCTCAAAAAATTAAAAATAGAACTACCATATGACTCAGCAATCTCTCTACTGGGTATATACCGTCAAAACTCAAAAACATTGGTATGTAAAGACACATGCAGCCCCATGTTCATTGCAGCATTGTTCACAGTGGCCAAGACATGGAAACAACCAAAAAGCCTTTCAATGGATAATTGGATAAAGAAGATGTGGTACATATATACTATGGAATACTACTCAGCCATAAGAAATAATGACATCAGTTCATTTACAACATGGATGGACCTTGATAACATTATACTGAGTAAAATAAGTAAATCAGAAAAATCTAAGAACTATATTTTTCCATACATAGATGGAACCTAAAAATCAGACTCAGGGACTTGGACAAGAGTGTGGTGGTTACCGGGGAGGGGGACGAGGAGAGGGGGGGAGGGAAGAGGCACAAAGTAAACCAGATAGAAGGTGATGGAAGACAAGTTGACTTTGTGTGATGGGTATGCAACATAATCAAATGTCAAAATAACCTGGAGATGTTTTCTCTGAATCTATGTACCCTGATTGATCAATGTCACCCCATTAAAATAAATAAAAAAGAAAGATGTCATTACACAACTATCAGAGTGCCTTTTAAAATTAAAAAAAAAGAAAAAAAACTAGTGACCCCACTATATACTGGCATGGATGCAGAAAAATTAAATCACTCTATTATTTGCCTATGGGAACATAAAATTCCACAGCTATTCTTGAAGGCAATTGGGCAGTTTATTTAAAATAAACATGAACATGTTTATTATATGACTCATCAACTGTACACTGGGCATTTTCCCCAGTGAAGTAAGACATGTTCACAATGTTCAGAGCAATTTTATTTTTAATAACCCAAAACAGAAATAACCCAGATAACCTTCAGTAGTTACATACACAGCATGGAATATTACAAAGCAATAATAAAGAATGAGCTACTGATGCATATAGCAACTTAAATGAATATTCAAAAATTATGTTGAATGAAAAAAAGCCAATCTTGAAGGTTACTTCTATATTATTCCATTTATATAATATTTTGAAATTACAAAATTTTAGAAAGGGATAACAGATTAGTGATTGCTAAGTGTGAGTGTCCAAGTCAAAAAAGGAGGGAGAGAATTGATGATTATAGGTATAAAAGGGCAATATATAGGATCATCATGATGACTGAACTACTTCACCATGACTGTAGTGGTGCATACGAGGAAATAGAAGTGTAATACAATTGTATGAAACTAAACACACAAATGTACAAGTAAAATTGAGAAAATCTGAATAAGATTAGTGAATGTTATAGATTTTAATATTCTGGTTACACTATAGTTTTATATATATCATCATTAGGAGAAACTATTACAGGGTACATGGTATCTTTACATATTATTCTTATAATTGCATGTGAATCTATATTTCAATACAATTTAAATAAGACATTATTTTGATAATTTTATTGCTTTTTCTTGACATCAAATACTTGTTTTAAAATAAGACACAGGAAAAGAAACAAGCAAAGTGACAGATTAATTTTTTTTTTAGCTTAACAGTTTAATAAGCCTAAATTAAATTTAATTCAATCCTTTTTTGAGATAATTATAGGTTTTTGTTGAGGGCTTTTTTCTGAGGAGCGCATGAGTAGGATTTCCAGGTTTCTGTCTTTTTAGCTGAGTCTATAATACATGAGGCCAATAGAAAACCCATCATGTTATTCCTCATGTTTTCAAGACTCTAGTTAGTCCCTGCCTTCTCTCTACTTTTCAGTCTTTGTTTTCTCTGTATATACCATCCAGGATTTTTTTAAATATATATAGCAGAAAAAATAGGGAAAAATACATATACCACATGTTCCTATAAGTGGAAGAATTGAGTTGAGGTATTAACTTTTAGTTCTTCTGAATGGAAAAAAAATGCAGCTAATAAGAAATATCAAAGCACAATAAAATAAAATTCACACAACTTAAAAAATACCATATCAGATTTACCAAACAGCCTACAGCTGTGTGTGTGTGTGTGTGTACACAATACACCAGAGAAGTCAAGCCCTGACAAATTTTTAAAGCAAGCAACTTGGTTATTCATCTGATATAGTAACTTGTGTCCTAAGGGAAAATAAAAGCGACATTGTAAAGACAGGATGTTAATTACACAATTTTGTATATAACTTAATTTTAAGAGTTTTTAGGTAATAAGAAGGATTTAGATTAAAACGTTTTTTTATAAAGGTTTCATAAACATCAAATTTCCTCCTACACTTAAACTGCATAATAACCCTGTTTACATTTAGCCTAACACATATCTTGATACATTTATTTAAAACAGTGAAAATATAGTTTTACATATTCTAAAATCACAAAGGAATGTTTCTTAAATCAGTAAATATTATATTTTTGTCAAAGATATTTGAGAATGTATCACTTAAGAAAAATGTTGGGAAAAAAGCTGGCTATATATTGTAATTCTTTAAGTAGAGGAATGCAATATACAGGCCACTGCATCCTTGAGTTGCATTAATTTTTAAAAGAATTACATTTGTAATTAATATTGCATTCATTTTTTAAATTTTTACTGAATTTATTGGGGTGACATTGGTTAAGAAAGTAAAATATGTTTTCAAGTGTACAATTCTATAGTACATCAACTGTATTTTGTATTGTGTTCACCACTCAAAGTCAAGTCTCCTTTCATCACCATTTATCCCTCTTTACCCTCTTCTACCTGTCCCCCCTGTCCTTTTCCTCTGGAAATAACCATACTCTTGTCTGTATCTATGAGAGGTTTTTTTTCTTTTCTTTTTTTTTTTTTTCAGGACAGAATGTATTCTAATAAAATCATGAGATAAAAAAACCCAATTCTTCAAACAGAACAGTATCTTTATAGGCCCAGTTCATGGACGGCTCACTCACTACAATAAAGTCTTAGAGAGGTATCACAGATCTTGTTGTACTAGGCACAAGAGGCCGAGACCTGCGCTTCAAAAAAAAAAATGTCTTTTTTTTTTTTTTTTGTATTTTTCTGAAGCTGGAAATGGGGAGAGACAGTCAGACAGACTCCCGCATGCGCCCGACCGGGACCCACCCGGCACACCCACCAGGGGGCAATGCTCTGTCCCTCCCGGGCGACGCTCTGTTGCGACCAGAGCCACTCTAGCGCCTGGGTCAGAGGCCAAGGAGCCATCCTCAGCGCCCGGGCCATCTTTGCTCCAAAGGAGCCTCGCTGCGGGAGGGGAAGAGAGAGACAGAGAGGAAGGAGAGGGGGAGGCGTGGAGAAGCAGATAGGCGCTTCTCCTGTGTGCCCTGGCCGGGAATCGAACCCGGGACTTCTGCATGCCAGGCCTACGCTCTACCACTGAGCCAACCAGCCAGGGCCCAGAGTTTTTTTTTTCTTAATCCCTTCACCTTTACACCAGTCCCCCAACCTCCCTCCTCTCTGGCAAATGTCATTCTGTTCTCTGTATCTATGAGTCTGTTTCTATTTTGTGTTTGTTTACTTCATTCATTAGATTTCACATAAAAGTGAAATCATGTGGTATCTGCCTTTCTCTGACTGGCTTATTTACTGAACGTAATATCTTCTAGGTCCACCCATACTGTTGCAAATGGTAAGATTTCACTTTTTATGGACAAGTAATATTCCTTTGTATATATGTACCACATGAAACCATCAACAAAACAAAAAGATAACCTACTAAATGGGGAAGATACTCCCCGAGGACATATCTGATAAGGGGTTAATATCCAAAATTTATAAAGAACTCATACACAATACCAAAAAGAATCAAACAATACAATTAAAAAATGGACTAAGGAAGTCCTGTATATACACATCTCCAAAGAGGACATAATGGCCAATAGACATTTGAAAACATGTTCAATGTCACTAATGATCAGAAAAATACAATTTAAAATTACAACAAGATACTTGACACCTGTCAGAATGGCTACCATTAATAAATACACAAATGACAAGTGCTGGTGAGGCTGTGGAGAAAAGGGAATCCTTGAGCACTATTAGTGGGAATGCAGATTGGTGAAGCCACTATGGAAAACAGTATGGAGTCCTGAAAAAATAAAAAAATGTAACTGCCTTATGACCCAGCAACACCACTTCTGGAATTTCTCTGAAGAAAATCAAAATGCTAATTTGAAAGAACATAAACACCCCTATGTTCATTGCTGCATTATTTACCATAGCCAAGATATGGAAGCACCCAAGACCCCATCAGTAGATAAGTGGATTAAAAACTCAAAACCATTTTCATAAGCACAACATTTTACAAATGTGTAAGTATAAAACATGTAAGAATTAAGGGTTTTTTTAAATAAGAGGATTCAGATCGTTGACACCTATAGAGTTCTTTCTATTCAATATAATGATATAGATTATGTGTATAAGAAGATGTGCATATATACAATGGAATACTACTCAGCCATAAGAAATGATGACATGGTAACATTTACGACAACATGGATGGAACTTGAGAACATGATACTGAGTGAAATAAGTAAATCAGAAAAAGCTAAGAACTGTACGATTTCCCACAGAAGTGGGATATAAAACTGACTCATGGACATAGATAAAAGTGAAGTGGTTACCAGGAGGAGAGGGGCATAAAGGAGGGGTCTAGGAGAATGGTGGGGGGAAAGGTGTAAACAGGGACAAATATACGGTGATGGACATAACTGTTCAAATGATGTAGGAATGTTTACCAGAAACCTATGTACTTATGGATCAATGTCATCCTGTTAAATTAAATTTTCTAAATACCATTAAAACAAAACAAAACAAAATTATGTTTATAATAGTGCTTAGTTTTATCATTAAATAATTACAAAAAGGGTTTTTAATATATTTAAAGATTTATGTTACCTTTTTCAATTTATTTGTTTCCATATAATTCTTATTTTAAAATATTCCTTCACATTTTATAAAGTATCACAATTGCCCTCAAGTAAATCTCAATGTAATGTGTGAAATAGGAGGAAAAACTTTTGTTAATAGAGATTAGTAAAAATACTTTTCTTGGGCTTTTAATCCAATATTTTTTCCTTTAAAAAATGGCCCATGATTTTATGTTAATCAACTTTAATTTTCTGCATCACTTATTCCTTATACTACCAAATCAATATTGTCACTCACTTAAAGCAAGGCTTATGATAATTATTTCATATATTTTTAGCAGCATGCATAGAAAATAAATAACTTAAAGTACAGATAAATCATTGTCTTTGTTCTTAATGTATTATTTTGAAATAATTGTAGAAAAAAGTAAGTTGTAGAAAGTGTGGAATTCTGTAAACCCTGCACTATATTTCTCTCCAACAGTGGCATCTTATATGACTATAGTACAATATCAAAACTAGGAAAATGATATTGATCTACTACTGTTAACTAGACTGCAGACCTCATTCAGGTTTCACAGATTTTCTTCATACAGTCCTTTGCACACATATGTGAGTGTGTGAAGTTGTCTGCTATTTCATCCCTGATTAGACTCTGTTACTTCACAGTAATCAAGATACAGAACTTTTCATCACCATAAAGGAACTTTCTCATGCTACCAGCCCCCCTATAGAATCACTATCCCATCCCCATTCTCATTCTCTGTTACACATGAATTATTAAATCAGTTTTCTTCTTTTTTTCAATATCATTGTACAATATTAAATAGGTAAATAAATACATGGAAAAATGAAAGTTTATTTTACATATCATAGTATGGGTTACTTAAGTTTTTTCTCATTATATTTTTATATACACATTTTTTTAATCAATGGGAAAATACACTCATTATTTTAGGTTTGAATTTTTTAACCAACAACACATTTGGGAAATTTAATTTTTATTTAATATTTTAATTTTTATTTCTATTTATTATATAATATTGTGGCATTTTCTTTGTATTTCTGAAAGTTGTCATTAATTTTTAACTTTTATGTGGCATACAAAAAAATATGAAGCTAAAATTCAGAGTTGTTATCATATCAATTAGCCATCATAACATATATAGAAATAAAGCACTCCTCATGCTACTCAAAATCATAGTAGCCCAACCTACTTCTCCAAAGTGACCAAAACCCTGGGTTACAGCACCTATTTTCTTTGTATTTTTCTATGTTTGAAATTTTATAAATGAAATTACGCAGCATACATTCTTGCATCTTTATTTTTTCATAAAAATGTCTTAAAAATTCATCTGAGTTGTAATGTGTTATAATGTGTAAAGCTGTAAATAGTGCGTTGTTCATATAGTGTAATATTCCATTGTACGAATATTTAAAAAGTATTCATTCTATTATTAATTGAATTTGAATGGTTTACAATTTTAACCATAAGATCAGCTCTTATGAGCATTTTTGCCTTCTCTCTCAGTACATGTAACATAGACTCTTATTGAATAGATAACTAAAAATAAAATTATTCAGCCATAAGTTATGAATATGTTTCATTATAACAGAAAATGCTCTGCTTCCATTCATGGTATAGAGGCTCAATTTAGATCAACCTTCTCACAAATGACAACTAATTATATATTAAAAACAATAGTGACAATAAACAAAACCAGTTTATAGTAATAAAAAACAAGCATAAATTACTAGAAATACTCTCTTGAAAAAAAAATAGGCACTAAATGTATTTTATATTTTTATGGTTTTTAATATGAGAACATGGCCATCAACACTTAGAGCCAAGTTAGCTGTTTTGCATTACACTAGATCAGAGTGAGCCCACAGCCCAAAAGTGAGGAGAAAAATACTGGAAAGAAAAGAAATGGAAAGGGTAAGTATCAAATTCTACAAATATGGAAATGTTAATTGGTAGAAAACAATGTGGAGAGTCCTCAAAAAATTAAAAATAGAACTACCATATAATCCAGCAATTCTACTTTTGGGTATTTATCCTAAGGAAACAAAAACACTAACTCAAAAAGATATCTGAATTTCCATGTCCATTGCAGCATTATTTACAATAGTCAAGACATAGAAAGAATCTAAGTATACACTCATGAAAAATGTATAATGAAAATGTTATAAACTCACAAACACAATATAATATTATTCAGACATAAAGAATAAAAAAAAATCCTGCTATTACTGACAACATAAATGGACCTTGAGGGCATCATGCTAAGTGAAATAAATAAGATTAAAAAAGACAAATACTGTAATTATGACTTATATGAGGAATCTAAACAAAAAAACATAAAAATATTAAAAAATTGAACTTACAGATAACAAAGAAAAGATTAGTGGTTGCCAGAGGTGGGGGTTGAGTGGTGGGGAAAGTGGATGATGGAAGTCAAAAGGCACAAACTTTCAGTTATAAAATAAGTAAGTCTTGGGGATGCAATGTACAGCTTGGTGACTATAATTAATAATGATGTATTTTATATTAGAAAGTTGCAAAGAGAGCAGATCTTAAAAGTTCTCAGTACAAGAAAAAATATATAAGTATATGTGGTGATGAATGTTAACTGGACTTACTGTGGTGATCATTTACAATATATACAATTATAAAATCATTATGTTATAACCTGACACTAATGTAATGTTATATGTCAATTATATCTGCATAAAAATAATTCAGCATATATACTTTCTCTAATTTTCTGATTGACAGGACCATGCATGTACAGAATAGATCCAAGCAATCTATTTAAGAATAAAAGTAGCCTGACCTGTGGAGGCGCAGTGGATAAAGTGTCGACCTGAAAATGCTGACGTCGCTGGTTCGAAACCCTGGGCTTGCCTGGTCAAGGCACATATGGGAGTTGATGCTTCCAGCTCCTCCTTCCTTCTCTCTCTCTCTCTATCTCTCCTCTCTCTCTATCTCTCTCTCCTCTCTAAAAAAATTAATAAATAAAATAAGAATAAAAGTAAAAGAAGATTTTAGCTGCCAAGCCAACCCAAGAGAGAAACAATGTAGAATTTAAATCATACTAAGTTAATTTCCTGCTAAAACAAGCAAAATACTTTTATGAAGATTACCACAGAAATAAAATCTTTATAATATATTATTTTAAATGTCCTAGATAATATCCAAAATTTCTAGAATACAAAGAAACAGGAAAACAAAAACATTACTAGAATATATAAAATAAGAAAAATAATTTTCATATTATTGTTGCTAATACATAGAAATACAGTTTTACTTTTCTACCTTGACTGTATATTCTGTGAACTTATTATATTTATTAAATTGAAGAAAATCACCTTGGTTCTGTTAGACATTTTCACTTATACATCATCACTGTGAATAAAAATGATAGTTTTATGTCTTTATTTCCAATTCCTTTAATTCCTTATTTCCCTTTTGCATTATTATGCTGTCCAGAATCCCACATTAATGTGGACATTAGTTGCATTACAGGCATAATTTTTGTCTTTCAGATCTTAATGGGAAAGTTTCAATAATCCATCATTAAGCACAGTGTTCACTGTAAGTTTTTATAGATACTCTTTATCAAATTAAAGTAGGTTCATTATATTCTTAATTGATTTAGAGTTTGAAATGAATGTATTGTAGTTTATCGAACTATTTTTCTAAATCTACCAATGTGGTCATATGATGTTTCTCTTTTTTCTTAAAGTGTTGAGATACAGTGTTAGATATTCTGTTGTTATGCCACATTTGCATTTCTGTGATAAGACCTTTCTGTCATAGTTATATACGATATATATTTATGCACAGACAAGGATATACACATTACCTCTATATAATTTATTGTTGACTGATTTTCACTTCCTAACATTTTTAGAACTTTTACACCTATATTTATTAAAGATTTGCTTATAAATTTCTTAATATTTTGTTAAGGTTTTGGTTTTTAGATTTTGCTGTCTTTATAGACTTATTTGGGACGTCCTAATTTCTTCTATTTTTAAATGTACTGTGTAATATTTCTTCCTTATATTTTAAATCATTTTCTCACTGAAAGCATTTTGGCTTGGACTTTCCTTTGCTGGGACTCTTCTTATATCAACTTTATTGATACATATTTTACACATAATAATATGAACCAATTTTGAATAATTGCATTTTTGATGGGTTTTTACAAATGTTTATGCTTACTTAACCACCATTAAAATTAAAATAATATATTTCCATCATCACCAAAATGTACTTCCATATTCCCTGTCATATAATGAACAAAAACACAGATGCCAAAAAATATAAAAACTTTTTTTTTAATTCCAGGAACGTCAAAATATACTCAAGTATGAGAAAAATTAAACCAATAGTTGTCTGGGCCACAGAGAAAAACATTATTATATTTTAATGGTTTTCAATTAGAATATATCTTCAATTACCCACTGTTAAGAAAGAACACCAAAGAAAATTTTATTCTGTTTCCAATAAGTAACTTTCATAGTCACATATTAGATAAATAGTTGGAGATACCTAAATAAATGTATTTGCTTTGTTCTAAGCAATGTACTAGGCACTTTCACTCATAATTAGTCTTAATTCTCTAAACGATTATACAAGATTGACGGTATGATTTTCCCAGTAATGCATTTAATGAAACTGAAAGTCTGTGAGATAACTTCTTCAAACCAATGCACCTAGTGTGTTTCAGGACAGTGATTTGAACTCAGGTCTATCTGACACACAAGCACATCTGTTAATTATTATACCTTTACATATTAATAGTAAAGTTGTATATAGAAAGATATGAGCCCTCATAGTTCCATTCATCCAAGCATTCCTCCTTGAATGGGATCTACTTTGTTTGAAATATATAATTTTGATTATATTATTCCATAGAGATTTTAGAGTGAGAATCTGAGAATGTGCTAAATTATAACACTAACAGGAGAGAAAAAAGTGGTGTGTGTATGTATGTGTGTGAGAGTAGGGCGAAAGAATGAGAGAGAAAGGAAGGGATGGGAGAAGGGAGGGATAGGAAACACGAAATTACTCTGTAAGAGTTTGAAGGGTTCTTGGTAGGGGAAGAGGGAGATGATAAGGTATTTATTTCATCCTGAGCCATTTCACAGAACCAGAAACCATATTTGAACAGGAATCTGTGAGCTGGCAGCATTACATACTTGGCCAGACTAAGTGTCCATCTCTTTGTCATATCCTCTTCTACCTTCTTGTGGCAGGCATTGGTTAAAACTGATCTAATAAACAAAGACTCCATAGGAAGAAAAAAAAAACTGTAGCAACTAGTTTAGAAACTTTGATCTTGACCTAGGCAAATAGCTCAAAGCAGGCACCTGGGAGAGCTCCCTGGCCATCCTGGTAACTCAAATCATAGGCCTCACCTAGCAACTCAATGCATTGAAATTTAATTACTACCATTATATACTGACAGAAAACTCATTATTAAAAGATTGATTGTTTTTATGCAGTTGATCATTTTTATCCATTATTCATTTATAAAAATCTTGGGCATACTTCCAAGACTAGAATTGAATCCTCCACTACTTGTGACTTCATTACCTTTTAGGTGAGTATGCTTAACTTTCTGAGGTAGTTATTTTTACTCATATTATTCTTTAGCATGATTATGCCATTAAAATTCATTCAAGAAATGAACTTCTCTCCACATATAAAAGCAGCACAATAATGATAAAATACAGAATAGTTGTCAGGTCTACTCTGACAACTCAGCTTACAGTTTCTTACTTGTTTGCTCATGGGCATTTGTGTGACCCCCCAAAACACAATAATTTGGCAAAATAGATTGCCTGTTAAAATGTGAGCCATCAGGCCTGGCTATAATCATTTGTTGAGCAAATGAGTGTGTGAGGAAAATGAACTCCAAGTTGTCTTATTTGTCTAATGTTTTAAACCTGAGATGACACTGACCCTATATATTCATTTTCTAAGGGAAATAGTGTTTGCCTTCAAGCAAACATCAATAAATATCTTATTCAAAAATTCAATTAAACTTTTATGAAAATTTCATACCACTTCATGTTTGTGTGGGAATCTGAAGAAAAAAAGATTTACTTTACTAATATACTTCCTATCTCAGCATTCCTAATAATTTCAAAAAGTAAATTCACAGTCCTAGTTTCAGATATAGTAGTTCATTAGTAAAGTATTTTTTAAATAAATTTTTAAAAAAGGTTTCTTTTAATTATTTCCATATTGGAGTCTGTTTTGTCCATTCCTACAGATTTGGGATGACCTTTATGGAGTTTCAAGTTGTTGGAGTTGGAATAGCAAGAAAAAGGGGTTATCAAAACTCCCTTAGCAAGAAAAAGGGGTTATCAAACCCCCCTTTATCTTACCTCTTCTCTGTTTTATCATTTTAAAAGAAAATGCATTTCCTGGATCAGACTAGATGGTGACTTCTGAACCCAATTATAAAAAAATATTTCTGATTTCAAAGGCTGTGAAAACCATTATGATATATTAACTCATGCCTCTCTTAATGTTTACTTTTTATGGAAATTCATAAAGATGTCTTATTTTCTAATCAGGATCTGAAAAACTATCTAAATAAAGAAGCAGAACTCCCAGTTATAGAAGAGAAAGGAGAATGGGCTCCAGGTTCACAGAGGCCCCTCAGTGATTGTTTCAGAGGAAGCCGCCCACTCTGTGACAGTTATTCAAATAAATCTATACACATGGACCCTGAATGACACAGACTGTGCCGTGTCCCAGAATTTCTCTTGCGTTTCCCACTTCTGCTCCTAGTCCTGCCAGAGATGAAGCACTAGAAATAAGACATGTTTCAAGCCCAAACGTGACGTATACAATACAGTTACAATATCTATACAAAAGATACTGTAGACACCTCCGTCTCTGAGATGGGCTGTGTGAAAGTATGCCCACACTGCTGGCAAAGCAGATAGAGTGTCAAAGAAAGAGAGAGCAAGTGGGCCAGACACAGTAATTGAAGATAGCTTTTTGCAAAATGACAAAATATAGGAAACCATGATTTACAAAATTCTATGAACTGCGTGGGAGGAAAATAAGGAAATGCACATTTAAGCTGATAAAATTAAAGTTTGAATATATTATTTTTAAAACAGTGAAAGAACAAAAAAAGACAACTTTATAGTGGCACATAATATATAAGTTGTTGCCTGGGGCTGGAGGAGGTAGAAGGTGGGAGAATAGAGAGCAACTGGTGGTATGTGCTGGATTTTCCTTTTCAGGGGACAAAAATGCTCTAAAATGAGACTGTGGTAATAGTCACATAATCCTGTGAACAAACTGAAAGCACTGTTTTATATATATATATATATACACACACACACACACATACATACATACACACACACACACACTTTCAACTGTTGAATTGTATGGTATGTGAACTGTATCTCAATGAAGCTGTTAAAAATAGTCTGTAACAGAAATAGTAGAAGCTTACTTCAAAATATCTATGGGTGCTATAATAAATACATTGATATACATACATACAGCTACTTGTTTTTCAATGTTTAAAGTTGGTAAAAGATATATATCCATATATTGAAAATAGCTGCCAGGTCCACAACTACAACAAGTATATTTGCAGGCATTTCCATTTGACATATGACTGCTTACGTGTGCCAAAAAGTAATTTACTGAGAAATAGACAGGCTGGAACTACAGTGATAACAGCATCCAGCATTGCTGACTATGGTCCAGGTCTTCAATGTTAAACAAAGGGGTGGAGACAATTCATTCGAAGCAAAGGGAGACATATTCATACAGCAAAACGAGATAAGAATGGGTGGGAGGAAGTAAAAATGAATAAGGTAAGGAGATAAAGAAATAGAATCTGGATAGGGAGAGAAGAAAGGCAGCTTCCCCTGATACGGCACTGATACACCCCTGCGGGATAGCAATGTCAAGGATAGGTGAAACACTTCCAACACTTACATTAGGTGAAAGCCCTGCTAAGCAAGTTGAAATGTAAAACTAGAAGGTCCTTTGAGCGTTGTAAGGAAGTTTATGGTTTATTAGCACCACTTCGTTTAGCACAGGTGTTCCAGTAATTGTAGAATACTGGGAAAATGCAGAGTGCTCCATTCATCTTCATCGCATCCCAAGGTGATACACTACTAGCAATTGAGCACCTGCTAGAGAAATTTGGCATCTGTGGTATTTACCCAAGTGTTTGGTCTTAAAGGTTGGAAGTGTTATTTTGTACCCCCATACATGCTGGGGAACTAGCAAGCATGTGCCAATAGCAAATGCATTGTAAAACCCTCTTAGTGAAAGTTGTAAAAGCAAACTCAATAAAGCTCAGTGAATAAAACAGTCTTATAAATGTGGAAGATTCGATTTTTACACCTCTTTTCCCCATCAAAAATAGCCTTTTCTCTGACCACTAGGTAAAAGAATCATTGTGGTATTTGTTTAACAACATACTGGTCACTAAACATTTATAAATAAAGAAACAATTTGGAATGTAACTGTTTTAATATTTTCTGCACTGGATGTTTTAGCTGTGTTGCTGACCCATATAGGAATTAGGTCCCATCTAGGAATCAGGTATCATAAGATAGAAAGTTCTTCTCCCTTGTTTCAAAATGATCTTGAAATATGAACAACTTAGTAATTTACCAAGAAGAAAAGCACAAATATTTCTTTAAAAAAAGAGAGACAGAAAGATAGATATAGACAGACATATATAATAGTTCTGTATCCTAGCATCCTGGGTTGATAAGAGAGCTATATGCCATTAATAAATTAATAACAAGAAATTGAGGTTTTCACACTTTTTTCACACACTGTTTCAAGAAAGATACCTGATTTAATATGTAATTTGGCTTAGAGTTGCTTTCAGTGAAAACATCTTCTCTGACTAGAGATAGGATGATCTAAATACAAAAAAGAAAATTTTAGTAAGATTATTCAAAAGGATGAATTAGAGAAATAAGAAATAGAAAATACTGGGAAGATAAAAATAAAAATAAATTTGTAACTGTGGAATATTTTGCATCCAGCAGTTCCTGGTAGTGCTTTTACAATAAAAAAATATAATAACGCATCTAGGCCCTCCTTCACCTAACACAATACTATTTTAGAGCACCAACTACATGCCAAGTTCACAACTTGGCTAGCAACCCTTCCCCACTCCAAAAGAATTAAAATACAAACTAACTATTTATACCAAAAAAAAAAGTACTATGGTAATAAAGAACACTTTGGAAAACACATTTTTAAATGCAAATGTTCTTAATTTAAAATGACTCATACAGGTATCAGTTCACCACATTGTTTATGGTGAGTGCAGCATTCTTGCTCTTCAAAGGAGCTTGTCTTTATTAGTATACAAGTTCTTCAGTTGATAGCAGGAAAAGATATGAAGCATCTCAAAGGAAACCACCAAAAGGGAACTTGGACAGGTTCCAGCAAAGGGTTGGCAGAGTCCAGAAACTCTGAGACCCAGCTTCTGGCAGATGGATGTACTTTGGGAACAGGAGCTACATGTTTGAATGCAAACAACCAATGTAGTGCCCTTGAGGGCCAGATTAAGGACATCTCTATGTTTTTGCTTCCTGAACCTGGGAAAGAGAACAACCCTGGTGCTGCACAGGACCAGGGCTCAACAACAACACCATGCGGTGGGAACTGGAGTAATGGCAGTGGCTTGTTGATAACCTCTTTTGTCCTCCAAGCACTTGAAGCTGAAATGATGATTCTGAACTGGGTCAACTCTCAGGTTCGGACAGTCAGCAGTGGAGTGGGAGAAGTCTTTGGGAGAAAATTCTCTGCCAGTGAGATCGATTGGGATTTGGGCAACTAAAGAAAAAAATCTAACTTTATATCCTGCTCACAAAAATTAGGGGATCAGGGAACATACAGATACTCCAGTACTTTCAGCCTTTTGTAGAGTGCATTTTCACCAATGAAATAAAAGTTGGTTTTGCATCTCATTTGTATAATCAAAGAACTTTTTGACTTGTCCTTTGCTTTTCTGATGTCCTTGTTTACTTGTGGTAACATGGACAACCCCCAAAGCCTATGCTCCCTATCTTGGTTGTGGTCGTGGCTACAAAACTGCACGCACTTGTCAAAACATATGCAACAGTACACATAAAAAGTGAAATTAACTGTACTTAATTTATGCTTCAATCACCCTTAGGAAAATAAAGGCCAATAGAGGCTTAGTCCAACATTAGAGAAATCCAGGTCTCAGGGATGGGGGTCTCAAGCCCCAGACACTGTTCTGTTGTGGGCACCCTATCCCCCTAATTGTCTAATTAAACTTTTACTAATTTGTTTGTTGGAAAAAAAAATCAAATGCATCTTTTTTTATTGCTTCATACTCATTTTGAAGTATCCCCTAATTTTTTGAATAGCATATGTAAACTGCACTGATGGAGCATATAAAGCTATTCACCTTGATGAAGAACCAAATAAAAACAAACTATTACATCCACCTAAATATATTATATATATAAACAAAAGTTCTTCAGTTGGAAATCAATACATAGAGGAAGATCTGTGGAAGAATATGAATATTTAAAGCTTCCCGAAGGCTAGATGCAAGGTTGAAGACCACAGCAGAAGGCAACTTTACACTTTTATCCTAAGTATCCTCCAGGCAATAGTATGAATAAGTTGTACTATAGAACATGTTATTTGAATTCACATATAGTAACGAGTGAAAGTCTTGTTATTTCCTTCTCAATTAGGTCACCATCATCCATGATTTTTTTGTTACTTTATAAGGTTTACTTCATTCCCTAGCTTCAATGTTCTCTGAACACTATTTCTAATGAATTATGTATGGGGAAAATATTTTCAATGTATGTTTAGGACTTGGATGAATTATTCTACTTCTTGTGAGCAAACTCTAGTAATTATGTATCACAGAATTCATAACAAGCATAGAATCAAAGTGCTTCCATGAAAAACATCTTGCATTTGGTGTGCTACTTCTCTGATTGAAGATACATGTTGAATAAACCTGTCCAAAGAAGTGTGCAATTTTTTTTTTTTTTGTATTTTTCTGAAGCTGGAAACGGGGAGAGACAGTCAGACAGACTCCCACATGCGCCGGACCGGGATCCACCCCGCACACCCACCAGGGGCGACGCTCTGCCCACCAGGGGGCGATGCTCTGCCCCTCCCGGGCATCGCTCTGTTGCGACCAGAGCCACTCCAGCACCTGGGGCAGAGGCCAAGGAACCATCCCCAGTGCCCGGGCCATCTTTGCTCCAATGGAGCCTTGGCTGCGGGAGGGGAAGAGAGAGACAGAGAGGAAGGAGAGGGGAGGTGTGGAGAAGCAGATGGGCACTTCTCTTGTGTGCCCTGGCTGGGAATCGAACCTGAGACTTCTGCACGCCAGGCCAATGTTCTACCACTGAGCCAACCAGCCAGGGCCAAGAAGTGTTCAATTTAATGGTAGATTTCACCATAAGAAAGAGAACTGAAACTTTGAGTAATGAGATAGAATACATTTCCAAAAAATTGCTTAGGTTTAAAATGTTCATGAGGGAGATCAACTTGCAGCTTTTAAAACCTACCAACCTCATACTGGGAAGTGCATAACATCTTTGAAACTAACTTTAGGGATGTGTTTTTATTCAATAAACATTGACATAACAATGTATGGAATTAACACAATCTATTCTCTCTCATCAATAGTATTTAGAATTAAGAAATCAGAAGGCAGATATGAGATGAACATATTATTGAAAGCTCTCATTTTCTCATGGTCAAATTCATATTCTTTAATAGAGCAATTAACTGTGATGACCCCAGTACTTCCCTTCACTGTTTAATATAAACTGTTTTTGTGGCATCACCCATTAACAAAGCTTCAAGTTTTTCTATTTATTTATTTTAATATAGATATAGCTCTTTTGAACTTCAAATCAGTAATTCCAAACATTTAATTAGACAGCTCTGTTTCCATATAGTCAATCTCAAAACAGTCATACTAAAATAGTTACATTGGGATCACTACCACCACCCAATCTATCTGCTTCTTTTATGATTACTTACTAGGTTGGTTAGAGACCAAAGAAATTTATTGTCTAATGGGGGTTAGAGGAAAGTAAATACTTTCTGAGTGCCTTGCTAGTTGGCAGATATTGTGCAAAATGGATTTTAATTACTTCTATATTTAAATGATTATTGACCTTTGATGGTTGTAGAAACTGTTTTTTCTTTGGGTAGTTGTTCAATAATACAGTGATGGTGAGAGGTGAGCTAGCACACACAGAGAAGGGCAGCCTACTGTAGATCTTATTCTGGTAGCAGTTAGTTTTTCTCTCTGACATGTTTATAGGCTCACCAGCAACATTCTACCTGCATGTTTCTATTGCATATAAAAATATTTTTATCCAGAGACAAGATTCCTGATTTTATTCTATTTTGATGACTAAGATGCTAGAGTTACATATGTACTATATACTTCCCCAATTTATGTCAAAACTGACCTTCTAATCTGTGGTATCTGATTACTTTGTGACTTTTAAAGATTTTTTTTCCTCTCCAAATAAGGGTTAGTAAAACACAATTAGAGTTGGCACTACCAAAGCCATTTAAAAAATAATATCAACATAATAGAATTGTAGGTCTGACTTAAAGCTATTAAATAAAGACTTTCAAAGGTTCTTTATTTCCCAACAGGATCCAGAAGTTTCAAAAATCTAAGCAATTAATTTATTTTAATCTTCTAAGTCTTTAAAATGAATAAATAATCTTTCTCCATAATTTCTGCAAGATTCTTACAATTATTTCTGTATGTGAACAAACTATTTTTACATTTATATTTCATTTCAGTTCACACTGAAGAAAATGAAATTCAATATTATTTTGTAATGCATTTTATTTACTTCTCAAATTCCAATAATTGTTCTTTGGTTATTGTAGATATAACTGTATCACAACCTCAGATAAAATGTGGCAACTTGCTGAATTTAAACATGTTAATCAAAAGAGAAAAATATAGTAGCAAGGATTCTTTCATAATGTGTTGTGAACAGGGAAAAGCTCAGCCCTCAACTCCCACCCAGTGGTGCTGCTAGTGAAAAGTAGCATCGGGAAGATCCACACCCTGGCACTGTTACTGGGAAACCCTACCCCTGACGCAGGCCTAGCCTATCACTTCTATCAGACCAGTAGATGCCCTGGCACTCTGGTCCCGGTCTTCCTGGAGTCATGTTGCGTGGGAATGCAGCCCAAAGCAGGTGGTATATTTTATATAAGGCTAAATGCCAGCATAAGACATATGATAGCTATGGTAGACATAAACAGAAGAAAAATGTAGCCTTTAAACAATCAACCCTTTCACAATCAAATGTGCAGCTCTTAAACAATCAAACCTCTTCTAAGGAAACTACAAACAATAATTCCCTGACTTTATTTAGAGATAAACAAAATAAATAGATGGTTTAAATGGGTAACAGGGACTTCTTGAATAGATGAAAGGTAAATACCTTGACATGTATTTTTTGCACAGCTTAGTTGCCTTTTGAAGCTAGGTGATTCTTTTTTTTTTTTTTTTTTTGCATTTTTCTGAAGCTGGAAACAGGGAGAGACAGTCAGACAGACTCCCGCATGCGCCCGACCGGGATCCACCCGGCACGCCCACCAGGGGCGACGCTCTGCCCACCAGGGGGCAATGCTCTGCCCATCCTGGGCGTCGCCATGTTGCGACCAGAGCCACTCTAGTGCCTGAGGCAGAGGCCACAGAGCCATCCCCAGCGCCCGGGCCATCTTTGCTCCAATGAAGCCTCGGCTGCAGGAGGGGAAGAGAGAGACAGAGAGGAAAGCGCGGCGGAGGGGTGGAGAAGCAAATGGGCGCTTCTCCTGTGTGCCCTGGCCGGGAATCGAACCGGGGTCCTCCGCACGCTAGGCCGACGCTCTACTGCTGAGCCAACCGGCCAGGGCCACTAGGTGATTCTTATTAGTTACTTGGTTTCTCCCTCATTTGAAGATTAGCACTTGGCAACATTGACTCAAATATCTTAACAGTTATTTCTTTTTAATTATTTTATGGAAAAGTAATACAGTAGATACTGAAAATAAGTCAGAATTATCTTATAGACAAGATTTTAGCAAAAAAACCCCAAAACAACCCACTAGTTTTAGATCTCATCAAGCAATAACATTCCATCTTGCTCTATCCTGTAAGCTCTACCTGGTTAATGTGTCAGAAATCCTGCAAACGCCTCTGACTGAGAAGTTTCTGAGCAGCAACTCCTCTTACCCCAGGAGAAACATTTTCCATATTTGGAAAGTTCTAATATCAGAGCACATTAATATAGCTAAATGAAACTCTAATGGCTTAATTTTAATTATGTCACCATTATAAATAATGAATTTCAATAAAATATATTTGTGTTTTGATGTGTCACATATACTGATAATGAGAATGTCTATCAAAATAAAAGACAGTAGTCAGAAGAGATATATAGCTGCTTGCCTAACTGAATTATGCAGTGGCAGAATCTACATGCGACTGTCACAGACCATAAGGTCAAATGTAATGAGATACTACAGATTTCTAATAAGAAGTATAATGACTTTGTTAGATCTTTGGCCTGTTAGAGGCACTGGAAAAGAAGGTAAAAGCCAGTATCTCCTTTACTTGACATTGAAGCAGAAAAAGATTAGTCAGAAAGATTTTAAAAGATGTACATAGTTAGTAGCAGAAGGTGACATCAACATTTTAAATACAATTTTGATTTGCAAGTACAAAAAACAAACGTCTGTACAAACATGAAACAATGTTTGAGAGAAGCATGCATGTATGCATATAGATGCTGTATATATGATATATATTTATAACATAAATAAGAAATGTCATATATATGTTAGTTTCCTACATGACAAATAACTTTGGAGTAGTATAGTATTAGTAGTTTAGTATACTGCTCACAAAAATTAGGGGATATTTCAAAATGAATATGAAGTGATAAAATATCCCTTAATTTTTGTGAGAGGTTTAGTATCTACACATGCATATATGTACAAATGAAAAACAACAGCCCTAGCCGGTTTGCTCAGTGGATAGAGTGTCAGCCCAGCGTATGAATGTCCCAGGTGATTCCTGGTCAGGGCACACAAGAGAAGTGACCATTTGTTTCTCTCCCCTTTCTCTTCCCCTTCTCTCCCTCTTCCCCTCCCACAGCCAGTGGCTCCATTGGTTTCAGCATCGGCCATGGATGCTGAGGATAGCTGGTTGGTCCAAGTGTGTCAGCCTCAGATGCTAAAAATAGCTCAACTGAATCAAGCATTGGACCCAGAGAGGGGTTTCTGGGGTGCATCCGGGAATCTGTCTCACTATCTTCCCTCCTCTCACTTAAAAAAATAGTAACAACAACAAATCTCCATACCTGAAACCAAAAAATAGCTTGTTTTAAGTCTAGTTTCAGATATTCACTAATTATAATATCTGAGGCAAGTCATTTATTTTCTCAAATAATAAATAACAAATTTATTTTACTCAATTAAAAGGTAAGCTACTTATGCAAATCTTGCTATACTAATAATTTATTATTTAATTTTAACTTGAGGACAGTTTGCTTTAGTAGACACCCCATCCTCTACAGGGTGCCAATGCAGATGAAGAAAACCGTTGAAAGCAGGTACTTCTCTTCTTTAACATGAATTTTTTATGCCTTTAGTTTCCATTATGTCAAAAACTGTGTAAGAAATTTTATAAAACTGAAATACGTCAAGACAAAATAGTTTTAAATTGGTAAGAAAACTAATACAAAAATTTAATAAAAATGAAAAATTAGGTGGCTATCTATAATAAGCATTTATAAGACAAAATACCATGAAATCTTACACTCCTGATACAATTTATACAACCATGGGCCTAAGATGTCTAGAAGCCACATGGGGCTTCACATTAGTGACCATAATATTAATTCAAAATTACTCAGAAATATAACACTTATCCTCATTTCAGACCTCAGATAGGAATTACTCACATATGCTAGTATAAAGCTAATAACCTCAACGTGTGATGAAAAACACAATATTTTTATCTTAAACATAGTGATAAAATTTATTAGATTGCTTCTAAAATGTATCCCTTAAATGTACATAAGGCTAAGTTAATCAGTTTCAGAAAGGCCAATAGGATGTGGTTTAATTTCTTTACTAAAGAGCTATCACTGTTCATACATTGACGCTAAAATAATTGTTCTTAAAATCTTTTGACAGGGGCCATAAATAAAAATATATACTCTCTATTATGATCCAGTAAAAGTATGCATGCATATGTACATACACACACATACTCACCCAACAGAAATATTAAGCAAATTAATTATAATTATGCTTATATTATTTTCTAATATTGTTATTTTATTAAAAGCATAGAATTTGCAACAAATAATCTGATTTCTTGACCTACTAATGGTTCAATAGCCATGAATAAAAATAGTGTGCTAGGTCTATATATAAAAATATATAAGGTAAAAGCCATAAATAGAATCTTGAACAGAGAGCTATGGAAATGCCATAATAAGGTCATACCGTACTCCTGAACTAAAACTTGAGTTACAAACTTTAGTGGTCAGCTGGGGCTAGTTTGCCTACATTCCTGCAAAAGTAGAGCACAATAGATCCTTGGACCATCATGCAATTCCCCATAGCAAGCCATTGTACATCCTGTTACCCCACCTACTTGGAAGGTATTTCCTTCCTCCTTATCCTGGCAGGTTCTTGCTGTTGCTCCAGGTCTCACCTCAACTGTAACGTCCTCAGAAAGGATATTTGGTATCACTTATCAAGGCCCAGTCTCTTTACTTTATCTGTTCCTACTCCCATTACTTTATATTCTCTGTCAACGCAAATTCGTTTTCTTTATAGCAAGGTTTTTGAAGATCACATTGATTTTAGCCCACTGATACTCATCTTTGACTTCAGATTGCCAGAACTATAAGATACTATTTGTTTAAGCCACTAGGCTTGTGATAATTTATTACACCAGAAATAGGGAAGTAATATAGTTTTTAATAAAAATTAATATACAACACATACCTAAATTATTAGTTCTATATGTTTAACTTTCCTTGTACTCTCAAATTGACTTACAATAGTCTTAATTAACAGTGTACTGGTTTGGTTATATCATAAAAAATTAATTATCCACAATTAGCCTCTTCTAGGGATATTTTGATATGGTAGACTTTATAAATAAGACCCTAAAGAATATTTTGTTTCATTTCATGTTGTGTTTATTGTGTTTTTAAATGTATTTTCAAAAGTAGGATTAATGAGAACAGTATAAAAATTTCTATAACTCAAAGTACATTACCATAATATTTTCAAAGAAGGTAGTACTAATTTTTCCTATGACTAGCACTCTTTGTCAGTTTTACCACATACTTGAGGGTATATGAACACTGTTGAATCTTAATTTTGCAAATTCAGTATGCATAAAATAGCACTTATTTGAAGTTCTGATAATTTATTTTTCTTCAATAACTAGTAAAGTTGTTTATGTTTTCATAGAATTTTTATGGACTTTAACAGTTCTTTTCCAAGTTTCTTATTGATGTCTTATGCTCTTTTAAAAACTGCTCATATCCTCTCCCTGAGGATTAATTCAAAGAATATTTGCCTTATTTACAATTACTGTGAGTAATGGTCCATTCTTCATCTTTGATTACAGAATAAATATTAAAGAGAAAACTCATTTGTTTCACACATTATGAAATAAGTTTATTTATCCACTTTTATTGTCCCAAATAATTTAAGATGAAATTTATGACACTCTATAAACAGAACAGACTAAGATTACCCTCAGAAAACAAAAAAAAAATTATAAACAAATTTTCTTAGTTTATTTCTTTAGTCCATGTTGTCTGTTTATTTTTTAACTAAATAAAACAGAATTAGAAATCACTCAGTAGATTACTCAGGCATAGCCACTATTTATATGTTTACCCTTCTTAGCTCATTATATATATTATAATAATGTGAAATAAAGAGAATTATTCTTTTTGGAGACTTGTTATTAGGCATTTGATATGTCACATATTCTGCTGAGTCTGAAAAAATTAAATAATAATAAATAACATGTAGTCCTTTAAATTTCTCAGTTTAGAATTAAAAAGGTACAAATTTTAAATTTAATAATAATTGTAAATATTAAATTTAGAAGTATGTACATGGAGACACTATGTTAAAGAGGAGAAGATGTCAACTCAGGACAAAGTGATTTTACAAGTAACTTTTAAAGAATGGGAATAAGAAAGAACTTAGAGACTAAAGTCAATTTTGGACAAAAGGATGGGTTAAAGTAAAATCACAAAGGCATGAGAAAGAAGCATACTTGATAAATCAAGACATTTAACATGTCTAGAGTTCAGTATATGTATGGGGGAGTATTAGGAATGGAGTAGGAAGCATTGAATATTATCAGACTCTTTATATCTTCCTTTGCAAAGAAAATAATTAAACTTTTATCCTGCTGGTTTTGTAGAGCCTTTACTAGTTTGTAAGCAGGAGAATGGCAGCCTCACATTTTGATTTAGAAATACTATTCTGGTAGCAAAGTATAAAAATATTTTGAGTAGGAATCTCTGAAATGAGACCAGAAAGAATGCCTCTGAAATAGTTAAGTCATAATATGTTGAAGTCTCATTCACATCTTAAAACATATTTTAGCACTGCTGAAATAGCCAGTAGGTCTATAAATATAGTAGCCAAATGATTTATTGCTCAGCTACTTTGGAGAATAAAAAGGGTGTTATTAATAATTACATCAGCTTGACAGACATATACCAGAAGTTTTTCAAAAAAATTAAAATATACAGTTATCTTTAATGACTTGATTTATCATTCAAGATCTGCAGAAAGTTTATCTACTTCCTGTCTATAAATAAAATTCCTACAGAGTAAAGCACTAAAGATACATAAGTGGGGATAGGGTCGAGTGAGTAGCCTTTGAATAGGTTAATTGATATAATGTTTTGGAGAATCTTCTAAGCATAGCAAAAAGATTCTGAAAGCAGTAGAATTAGAAGATCCACTTCAGCTGCTCTAATCAGATGGCTTTCTAAAACCTGCACATTCTGATGAATTCTTATGTGAGAGTCCTCATTCTGGTGAATAGAAAATGAATAGAGGAATGCCAAGATGAAAGCTAAACATATGAAGACACTGATATCCTGTGTGAAAGCTTACAAAATAATATCTTTGATTTCCTAAATAGCATTAAGAATTCAGGTGAGAAGATGATTTGTTAAAAAAAATATTGACTCATTTTATGTGTTAAATAGTGGTGACTTGTGTATTTTCTATTTATTGTCTGATATATTCTAGTGGTGTTTTTTACTTCCCCAATTCAGAAATATATACAAAATTCACCCAATCACCTGGATAAAACTAAAGAAATTTAAAATTAAAGGTATAGACTACAGAGTATTCTACCATAAATCTACCAAATGTCCTTGTAAAAATAATTTTCATGGTTAATTTTTTTAATAAATAATTTTTTATTAATTTTAATGGGGTGACATCAATAAATCAGGGCACATATATTCAAAGAAAACATGTCCAGGTTATCTTGTCATTCATATATGTTGCATACCCATCACCCAAAGTCAGATTGTCCTCTGTCACCTTCTATCTAGTTTTCTTTGTGCCCCTGCCCCTCTCTCTCCTTCCCTCCCCCCGCCCCTTGTAACCACCACACTCTTGTCCATGTCTCTTAGTCTCGTTTTTATGTCCCACCAATGTATGGAATCATGCAGTTCTTGTTTTTTTCTGATTTATTTATTTCACTCCATATAATGTTATTAAGATGCCACCATTTTGTTGTAAATTATCCGATTTTGTTGTAAATGATCCGATGTTATCATTTCTTATGGCTGAGTAGTATACCATAGTGTATATGTGCCACATCTTCTTTATCCAGTCTTCTATTTTTTTACAGTGATTAAAGCCTTTAAGCAAACTCTCGGCCAATACAGCAAGAATCCATAAAAGGGTAGTGTCCTTAACATGTTCACCAAGTCCAAGTTGGCATCAAGACCATTTCAAATCCCTGCAAATGCAACCCAACCCCAGTTCAGTCTGTTAGGAGCTGTCACAAGGAGCAGGAGTCCAGGAAAAGTCCACATCCAGGAAAAGTCTGCATGGCACTGGAATTGTTGTCACAATTCTATACTTTGCAGCTCACGTCCAAGTCCCAATGACTGCTGCTTCTAGCTAGGGTTAATTTAAATATATATATGCATATGTGTGTGCATATTTGTGCACATATATGTTTATATGTATTTAAAGACTTAGCACAATATTAAAAATAGAGGTACACTAGCTAGTCTTTATATTTAGATACAGGTAATCAGACAGTTTTAACAATAATGGCCATACTGTATATGCTGTGTGTGTGTGTGTGTGTGTGTGTGTGTGTGTGTGTGTGTGTGTGTGTGACAGAGACAGAAAGAGGGAAAGATAGGGACAGACAGACAGGAAGGGAGAGAGATGAGAAGCAACAGTTTTTCAGTCCAGCTCCTTAGTTGTTCATTGATTGCTTTCACATATGTGCCTTGATTGGGGCTCATGGGGGCTACAGCAGAACAAGTGACCCCTTGCTCAAGCCAGTGACCATGGAATCATGTCTATGATTCCACACTCAAGTAGTGAGCCCATGCTCAAGCTAGTTAGCCTGCATTCAAGCCAGCAACCTCGAGGTTTCGAACCTTTGTCCCAGTCTGATGCTCTATCCACTGTACCACCGCCTAGTCAGGCTGTATATACCATTTTTTATGTAAAAAGTATTAAACATATTGAATTTTACAGATGAAAATAACAGATGAAATCTGGCCTGACCAGGTGGTGGCGCAGTGGATAGAGCATCAGACTGGGATGCGGAGAACCCAGGTTCAAGACCCCGAGGTCGCCAGTTTGAGTGTGGGCTCATCTGATTTGAGTAAGGCTCACCAGCTTGGACCCAAGGTCACTGGCTCGAGCAAGGGGTTACTCAGTCTGCTGAAGGCCCATGGTCAAGGCACATATGAGAAAGCAATCAATGAACAACTAAGGTGTCAAAACAAAAAACTGATGATTGATGTTTCTCATCTCTCTCCATTCCTGTCTGTCTGTCCCTATCTATCCTCTCTGACTCTATCTCTGTCCCTGTCTAAAAAAAAAAAAAAAGAAAAGAAAAAAAATCTGAAATTTGATTTTGGTGGTGAGGTGTGGTATGTATGATGAACTACCCTGACTGAAAATGGGTATAGGCATTGTTTCATATATTTATTGGTCAGTCATATTTTCCCTTCAATAAAGTGCCGAAATATGTCCTATTTACAGCTGTTATGTGTGTGTGTGTGTGTGTGTGTGTGTGTGTGTATGTGTGTTTGGCTTGGGTCTTTCATATTGAGTATTAAGAATCGCATTTATATGCTGAATATTAGTTCTTTGTAAGATGGATTAAAACTATCTTTTCTCAGTTTGTCATTTTATTTTCTTTATGGCTTCAATTAACAAATAAAAGTTAATTTTTAATAGTCAAACTTAAAAGAGTTTTTCTTTATATTTTCATGTGTGTGTTTTGTTTAAAAAGATTTCCTGCTCTATTTTCATAGACCTTACATATATATTATATTGTTTCAAAGTTTTTTTTTTGTTTTCTGTTTTACTAATATCCCTCATTTCTCTAGAATTGATACCAGTTTGTTATAATACAGGAATCCATTTTCAATTTTTCTGGTGAAAGAATATTCCACCTATACTATTATACCATATTTAAACAATTTATTCCCTCCCTATCATCAATGTCATCTCTAATATTTATGAAGTGACAATATATGTATAGAATACATGCCTGAATAGTTTAATCTCTCTTTCAACCAATATCACATTCTCCTAACCAGTTTTGCGTTGTAAGAAGCCTTAAATTTTCAAATGGAAATGTCTCATCTACTTTTTCTTTGTATAATTTTTGCTGTCCCTGTTTTTTACCTACAGATTAGTTGAATCATGTGATTATGATTAGAACTGTCAATCTGAAAATGAATTTGGAGAGAACTAAAAATTGAAATTTTTTATTTTGTAACCCTCTATTCATGATATCATATACTTCCTCCTTTAGAAGTTCTTTTAGGTGTTTCAATAAAGCTTTGTGTTTTCTCATAAATAATTTAAATTTATATTTGATATATTTACTGTGAGATACTTTATATTTAATTTATACTCTGAGAATTTTACCTAATTTGTTAAGATATTAAGTCTCAAGTTTTAAGTATATTCATTCTCCTCCTGAAGTACAAACACATTTAAATCACATTGCATCAGGCCCTGGCCGGTTGGCTCAGCGGTAGAGCGTCGGCCTGGCGTGCGGGGGACCCGGGTTCAATTCCTCGGCCAGGGCACATAGGAGAAGTGCCCATTTGCTTCTCCACGCCCCCCTCTTCCTTCCTCTCTGTCTCTCTCTTCCCCTCCCGCAGCCAAGGCTCCATTGGAGCAGAGATGGCCCGGGTGCTGGGGATGGCTCCTTGGCCTCTGCCCCAGGCGCTAGAGTGGCTCTGGTCATGGCAGAGCGACGCCCTGGAGGGGCAGAGCATCCCCCCTGGTGGGCAGAGCGTCACCTCTGGTGGGCGTACCGGGTGGATCCCGGTCAGGCGCATGCGGGAGTCTGTCTGACTGTCTCTCCCTGTTTCCAGCTTCAGAAAAATACAAAAAAAAAAAAAAAAAAAAATCACATTACATCAGATAATGCCACTATTCAAAATTTATATTTATATCATTACTATTTATGCTTTAATTTTTTAACTGAACAAATTCAATATTCCTACTACATCTCAGAAGTTATTTCTGGTAACATTTCCATTGCACATCAGTGGGTTTTAAAGTGATATCATAATTATTTCCCAGATCTTTATCTCATCTGCAGTGTCTAAATGGTGTTGAATCAGTCATCTATAGCTGCTCAACAAACTACCCCCAAATCAAGTGGTTTAAAACAATAACCATTTTATTTATTTTTGTGTTTATTTCTGTTTGTGACCGTTTATATTGTTCATCAGCCTCTGGTCAGCTGTGTGGTTCTACTGGAATAGGCACAATTGATCTCAGCGGAGCCAGCTTCCGTTTTGAGTTCAGCTGGCAGATTGGCCAGAGCTGGCAGCTAAGATGACATGATTACTTATCTAGCGGGCTAGCGTGGGCTTGTTCACAGGGTGGTTTGGGGTTTCAAAGGTAAGAAAAAACAAACAGCACAAAAGCCCGTTGAGGTTTAGGCTCAGAACCAGCACAACATGATGTTCACTGTATTCTTATTGATCAAAGCAAGTCACAAAGCTAGGTTCTGAGAGTACAGAAATAGACTCTACTTCTTGAGGTGCAAGTCTGTAAGGTATTGTTGGAAATGGCATGGTGGATAACTGAAGAAATGTTTGCAGTTCACCATGATTATTACCATTATTCTGTCATTTCATCTGGATTTATTTTTTCATCCTTTCCCTTATCAGTTTGTGGTCACCTTGTTGTACAGATCATACTGAAAAAGGCAGGATGAATGTCTAATTCTATTGGCATGTGCACGTGTTTTGCTTTTGTTTGTATTTTTTTTGTGTAAATCAATTTCAAAAATAATGAATTGATGTCATAGCAATTTTCAATGTCGACAGGATTTCTTAGCCTTCTCCCAGATGCACAGTAATTGTCAGATCCACTTCTGAAGATTCCATTTACAGCAGGGTCTTCTCTTTTAAGGGTATGTTTTTATTGATGATTCTGAGTTCTAGCATTTTTTTATTTTGTACATTCCTCAAAGGATGTTTAGACATTTCATATGTTAATCTAAAAATGTGTCATGCATTCCATATGTATGAATGCCAGACTTGTCCTTTGTATCTGCTACAAAAGTGATTCATTCTGTCAAGAAACACATCCTTGGACTGCTTCTGGTAATAATTCAAATATGTTATTCACATCAGTGCATGTGACTTACAGCATTATTTCTATATGTAACAAATGCTATAAACTTAACCTCTGGTTAAGTTTTAACCTCTGGTTAAGAATTGAAAATAACTGAGAGAGAACATAGACTTAGGGTGTCCTCCCTAAGTTCCTATGAGAATAATACAGAGGGAAGACTTTGTAAATAAGCCATGCAATAGAAATATAATGTGAGCCATATAGATAATTTTATTTTTTCAAGAAGCCACTTAAAAAAGTAAGTAGAAATAAAACTCATTTTAATAACATGTTTTATTTAATCCAATATATTATGGCATCAATAGTAATAAACATAGGAAATTGGCCCTGGCCGGTTGGCTCAGTGGTAGAGGGTCGGCCTGGCGTGCAGAAGTCCCAGGTTCGATTCCCGGCCAGGGCACACAGGAGAAGCGCCCATCTGCTTCTCCACCCCACCTCCTCCTTCCTCTCTGTCTCTCTCTTCCCCTCCTGCAGCCGAGGCTCCACTGGAGCAAAGATGGCCCGGGCGCTGGGGATGGCTCCTTGGCCTCTGCCCCAGGCGCTAGAGTGGCTCTGGTCGCAACAGAGCAACGCCCTGGAGGGGCAGAGCATCGCCCCCTGGTGGGCAGAGCGTCGCCCCCTGGTGGGCGAGCTGGGTGGATCCCGGTCGGGCGCATGCGGGAGTCTGTCTGTCTCTCCCCATTTCCGGCTTCAGAAAAATACAGAAAAAAATAAAATAAGAAAAAAAATAAACATAGGAAATTATTTATGAGATATTTTTACCTTTTCTATCATACTAGGTGCCTGAAATCCAGTGTGTATTTTTAAACTAATAGTACATCTCAATTTGGAGCCACATTTTAGGTGCTAAATAGTCAGATATAATCAGTGATATTTTATAGCATAGTGAAACTCAGTATAAGCATGAATTTTATACTACCATAAGGCAGTAATTTCCTTCTTCACTACTATCCCAGTTTAGGAATAGAATTTTAACAGATTTACTAAAACACACACAAAACAACAACAACAACCAAAATTACATTTTATCCTCCAGTGAAATTACTGATCTTTTTATTTAACCTGCTGCAAAACTATATCCTTCTTTAGGACAGGACAAAAGTTGGGAGGGAAAGGACTTGTACTCTGCCCAGAAGGTCGAGTGGGTAGATTTCACATGGCTACTCAGGCATAACTTCGTGCTACGTCCAGAAAATAATTATATTCTAGAGCCAAGAATGCAGACCTAAAGCTACACAACATCATCACAACAAATTTGCTATAAATCTTTATAAATTTCTCTGATTATTTTATCCTAAGACAATCATAATTATGGACTTAAGTTCACTTTTTTTACTTATTTCTGAGGATCACATGCAAAACTACAATTTCCAACTCTTCCTGATATCACATAAACTTAAAACACTTTATACAACTGAATTCATTATACCAAATAACCCAGCATAAAAGTAGAAGCATGTAGCTTTGCATTTAAAGGCAAGTATTTAGCCACTGACATAGAAACATTTTAAAGCATCTCTTCTATAAAATGGTTCCATAGTATGGGTCATGGAAAATTGCAATAAAGTAAAGGTGCCACTGTATCACTATAAACATTTTAGATGCAATGGTAGAATTGAAATCACATTTAATTATTTGTCTGCCCAATAAAATCTAAGTTTTACTATAAAAGCAAAGGCTGAACACAAAAATTCCTTAGCTCTGAATAAATATGCTATTAACCTGTTAATACATTTAAGAAAAAACAATGTGAACTTGAGAATGTATTTATGTTTTACACAGAATACCATAATAAATAACATCATACTATTGCAGACTGGACATTAGTAACATTATACTAATGCAGATTCCTAATAACTAATTAGCTATGCCTAAGACAATCAGCCACCCAACATGGGATCATTCCTTTGACTAAATGCCTGAGTATATTCTGAAGGATGAGAGGCAAAAGTAGAAAATGACCTACATGTAATTATTACACATCAAAACTATTCTAGGCGCGTTAAATGTATCTCCACTGCTTTTTAATGCAACATAAAGACTTTATACACCTTCAATGTACTAATAGGAGAATCTGTTTTCATGAATTAATTATAAGGTTTCATAATAACACTGTAGTGGATTTGGGTTTCCAGGGAGGATAAGTATGCCCTCAATGTCCTGGCACTTCTATTACCACTTAATATATTACTTTCTATAATTAACTGACCTTACACTTCAGCTCAATACTGGATAAAAAAAATTGCAAATGGGAGACACAGTTGGTGTTTTGGAATTGACAGTCAGCAATTTTCTGGCTAATAAATCTAAGGGCCCAACTGTTTCTCTCATTGGCAGTAATAGAGCAACAGCTATTTTAGACTCTGCAGTTTTGGTTAATTAGAACACTTCTCAGGTGGTAAAATTGATAGCCTTCAGTGTGGTATGCTTTAATGCCACGTGAGATGTGCTGTTATCATTCAGAAAGACACTGTCTGCCAAGTACTACTGCTTAATCCACATAATTAGTTTAGCACTATAATCATTGTACTGTTTTACAAATAAAAGATTATGGAAAAAATAAAACATACATATATTTTTAAAATTGATGTATGCTTTTAGAGATCCTCCTATATTGCCATCACTTTATAGATAATATGATTTATCAATTGTTTTTAAAGAATTAATAATGCAAATATAACAATAAACAATAATAAAATTTCAGGTAAAAACATACTGGCTACTTATGTTTCTATTTTCACTCTGATTAGATCTTTACATCAATTATCTGGTTTATTCTTTAAGCCTACTCTGTGTTGTAGTAGTGATTGCTATCCCAGTTTTCCCCATGAGCAAACTGAAACTAAAGGTCCATTATTCTCTCTCCATAAGCCCTAGTAATTAATTTACTTTAAAATGTACCCCAAAATAAAATGAGCTAATGGATGGCTAGAGGAATACTAATAAAATGTTAAGAGATGGATAGACGTGTATAATAAAGTGCTAATGGGAAGACCTAGGTGGTGGATATATATTCTGTAGTTTTTTTCAAATTGTATGTTTGCAGTTTTTCTCAATAAAATGCGAAGGGGAAAAAAATAATAATAATTTTCCCCAAATCATACAAATGTTAAATGTGTGACTGAAATTCCAAACGAGATAGTCTCACTCTAGACTTTGCACTCTTACTGAGTATTTTTAGTTGTTACCATTTTAACTATACTGATTTCTTTACATATATGCCAATACTTTCATTAATGATTCAAGAAAAAGTAAATAAAATAGTATTATCTTTTCTTTTGACTGTCAAAATAAACAAAAATGAAACTCATAGAATGTATAACCCCAAGAGTGCGCCCTGATGTAAACTATGAATCTGGTGTGATACAGATGTGTTAAGGTAGGTTTATTGATTGGAACAAAGGTACCACTGTGGTGTAGGATGTCCATTGGGTGCGTATGTATGGACTTGGGGTACATGGGAAGTCTTTGTATTTTTTGCTTAATTTTATTGTGAACCTTAAAATTCCTCTAAAATATAAAGTTCACTAATTTGATAAAACTATAATTGTCATGACAGCAATAAAAATTATGTGCATTTTGTATGTCCTCTTATAACATATACAAGATAACAGAGATTCAATTCTAAATGTAAATTAGTTTGGTGTCCTGTCAGAATTTAGTGTTTTAACTTTACCATATCCCTTAGTAAGTATTGCTAAATATGATAATTTTTTTGTACTTGATACTCTTGAATTCACAAAATATTCAGTGATATCTCAAAAGAAAGAAAAATGACGTGCACTACTACTTTTACACAAATATTTAGGGGAATATTTCATTAGTCAGTGAACTGCTTTATATATGCCAATAGACTCTAGTTGTGGGAAGGAAATAATGAATTATAAAATCACTTGAAAAAATGCTTTGTCACTTCAACATTTTATTTCCCTTGATAATATTTAGAAGAGGTAGGAAGTAAGAGATATACTGGTATGCATGTGTATGTACTTAGAGAAAGAAAGATTGTAAGTGGAGTATTTTTCTTTAATTGTATTCCTAGATACTGCTGTTTATTTTAAATGGCCTAGTGGGAGTTCTAGAGCTATTAAACGTGATCTAAATTTTGTTCTGTTTTGCTCTTGCTTCATGTGTGAAATGATCTTTTCACTACAGGCACACCTCATTTTATTGTGCCTCACTTGATTGGACTTCACAAATATTGCATTTCTTACAAATTGAAGTTTTGTGGAAACTCGGCATCTCCCAAGTCTATTTGGCACCATTTTTTCCAAGAGTACTTGCTGACTTTGTGTCTCTGTGTCACATTTTGGTAATTCTCACATTATTTTAATGGTTTACATGATTATTATATTTGTCTTGGTGCTCTGTGATGTTACCACATATTGTAAATGTGTAGTGGAGCCATGAAACTCACCCTTTTAGTCTTAAATCTATAAATGACCTACATTGCTGGCAATACCCCCATCTCTCTCCCTCTCCACAGGACTCCCTATTTTCTGAGACACAACAATATTGAAATTAGACCAACTAATATCCCCAAACAGCCTCTAAGTCTCAAGTTAAAGAGTGAGTCCCACCTATTTAACTTAATATCAAAAGCTGGAAATGTTTACTGAGGAAGGCAAGTTGAAAGCAATAGGCTGAAAGCTAGGCAGGTTTCTTTGGCCAGTTAGCTAAGTTGTGAATGCAAAGAAAATATTCTTAAAGGAATAAAAGATGCTACTGCAGTGAACATACAAATAAGAAAGTCAAACAACCTTATCGCTGATATGGAGAAAGTTTTAGTGGTCTGGATTAAAGATCAAACCAGCCACAATGTTCCCTTAAGCCAAAACCTAATCCAGAGCAAGACCCTAACCCTCTATGAAAGCTGAGAGAGGTAAAGAAGCTGGCAGAGATTGGTTCATGAGGTTTAAGGGAGAGCGACTTTCATAACATACAAGTGCAAGGTGAAGCATTATGTGCTGATGTAGAAGCTTCAGCAAGTTACCCAGATCTAAGATAATGAACTAAACAACAGATTTTTAATGTAGATGAAACAGTCTTATAATGGAAGAGGATGCCATCTAGAACTGTCATAGGTAGAGAGGAAAATAATGCTGGGCTTCAAAGCTCCAAAGGACAAGCCGACTGTCATGTTAGGTGCTGGTAACTTTAATTTGAAGCCAATACTCACTCACCATTCTGCAAATCCCAGCACCCTTAAAACTCATGCTAAATCTACTCTACCTATGCTCTATAAGTAGAACGACAAAGCCTGGATGACAGCACATCTGTTTACAATATAGTTTACTGAAGATTTTAAGCCCAATGTTGAGACATACAGCTTTTAAAAAAAATATTTTAAAAAATCAATAACTTCCCGACCCTGGCCGGTTGGCTCAGTGGTAGAGCGTCGGACTGGCATGCAGGAGTCCCAGGTTTGATTCCCGGCCAGGGCACACAGGAGAAGTGCCCATCTGCTTCTCCACCCCTCCCCATCTCCTTCCTCTCTGTCTCTCTCTTCCCCTCCCGCAGCCAAGGTTCCATTGGAGCAAAGCTGGCCCAGGCGCTGAGGATGGCTCTGTGGCCTCTGCCTCAGGCACTAGAATGGCTCTGGTTGCAACAGAGCAATGCCCCAGATGGACAGAGCATCGCCCCCTGGTGGGCGTGCCAGGTGGATCCCGGTTGGGTGCATGTGGGAGTCTGTCTGACTGCCTCTCCATTTCCAACTTCAGAAAAATACAAAAAAATAAAAAAAATAAATAAAACCTTCCCATTGACAATGCACCTGGTCACCCAAGAGCTCTGCCTGAGATGTACAATGAGATTAATCTTGTTTTCATGCCTGCTAACCCAACATCTCTTCTATAGCCCATGGATCAAGGGGTAATTTCAGCTTTCAAGTTTTATAATTCAAGAAATACATCTCATAAGGCTAGATCTGCCATAAATAGTTATTGCTCTGATGATGTGGGTAAAATAAACTGAAAAAAATACTGGAAAGAATTCAACATGCTAAATATCATTAAAACATTCATGATTTGTGGGAAACAAAGTATCAGCATAAAGAGGATTTTGGAAGAAGTTGATTCTTACTTTCAGATATAACTCTGAGAGATCCAAGACTTCAGTGGAGGAAGTAACTACAGATGGGGTGGAAATAGCAAGAGAACTAGAATGAGAAGCGGAGTCTGAAGATGGGGCTGAATTGCTGCAATCTTATGATAAGAACAGAAGAGTTGCTTCGTATGGATAAGAAAGAGATTTTTGAGATAAAATATACTCCTGGTGAGAATGCTGTGAGAACCATTGAAATGACAATAAAGGATTTATAATGTTACATAAACTTAGTTGATGAAGCAGTGGCAGGGTTTGGGAACACTGACTCCAATTTTGAAAGGAGTTTTACTGTGAGGAAAACGCTACCAAATGGCATCACGTGCTACTGAGAACCAAAAGATGCTGCTGACTTCGTTGTTGTTTTATTTTAAGAATTGGCACAGACACCACAACCTTCAGCAACCACCGCCCTAATTAGGCAGAACCATCAACATGAAGGCGAGACCCCCGTCCACCAGGAAAAGGAGTATAACTTGCTAAAAGCTCAGATGATGGTTAGCACTCTCTAGCAATTAAGCATTTTAATTGAGTTATGTATATTTTTAGAGATAATGCTATTGCACACCTAATAGAAAACAGTATAGTGTAAATGTAACTTTTATATATACTAGAAAGCAAAAAATGTTCCTGGGAGTTGTTTTATTATGATATTTACTTTCTTATTGTAGATGTCCAGGTATACCTGCATTTATACATGGATAATAGTGGGCATAGAAATAAGAAATAATTTATGGATATTCAGTAATGTGTCAGCGGTGATGATAAGATATGATATTTTAAATACAGTTTAAAGAAAATCTATGTAAGCCATGGAGTTTAGTCAAGTTTTATTGGGTTATGACTCCTTAAGTTATATTATGCCATAAGACAATTGTGATAAGTATTTAATACTATGACAGGAGAATTTTGTCCTTTTGATTACTAAAATAATTATATCCAACTTTTCTTGTATGCATATTATGTGCCAGACAGTCTTCTAATCAGTTCACATCTAATATTTCATTTAATACTCATAAGAACTATTCAAAGTAGATACTCACTTTACAGATTAGAAAACAGAGCCCTAAGTAATTCAATTATGGTCATATTGCTACTAGATATTACACCTGAAATTTAAACATAGTAAGTTTAACTTCAGAAAACAAAGTCTTGAAAATAGGAAGTAAAAAAAAAATTTTAATGTGACTAGCTGGAAACTTAAAATAATTTATATATTTCTCACTTCTAATGTCTTTGGTGAAGAACTCAGACATTTTGATCAGCATTAACAAATAATTTTTGGCATAAATGACACAAAAATTTACACCTCTCTTGCCAGACCTGTTTCCAAAAGGCATTTTCTACCTTGGAAATGTGTGCCTATTAAATATATAAAATAAAGCCACATGTTAACATAGGTTAGTAACACAAATAATGCCAATACTTACATTAATATGGAAACTATGTATTACTACAAAGAAATCAAGAGGGTATTAAAAAATAAGTAGATTGACAAAGTTTCTCTATCATCATATCAAAACAAAACTGATATGCATCCCTATGGGGAATGCATAAAAGGAATCAAATTTTAACTGCAAAATAGGCATGTTTTAAACTAAGACTTACAGAACCAAATACGCTAGAAGTTTTAGTTTGGACATGTCAATTCACTTTTTTTCATAAAAGAATCTCTGTGCTGTACTATATAGTCCTAAATTTTTACTATTTCTTTAAGTGAGAGGCAGGGAGGCAGACAGACAGACTGCAGTGTGCACTCCAACAGGGATCCACCAAGCAAGCCCCCTCCCTATCTGGCAATGCTTTGCCCATCTGGGGCTGCTGCTCCATTGCTCAGCAACTGAGGTCTTTTAGCGCCTGAGGCAAGGCCATGAAGCCATCCCCAGTGCCCGGGGCCAACTTGCTCCAACCATTTGAATCATGGCTGTGGAAGGTGGAGAGAGAGACAGAGACAGAGACAGAGACAGAAACAGAGACTGAGAAGGGTGAGGAGTGGAGAAACAGATGGTTGCTTTTGTGCGCCCTGTCAGCAAATCAAAACCAGGACTTCCTCACACTGATCAGACATTCTACCGCTGAACCAACCAGCCGGGGCCTAATTTTTTTACTTCTAAGCTTATCTAACTCCTGTTTTCACATTTGTTCTACATACTTCCCCATAGTGGGCCAGATTTATTGATAATCCCCGCCACCCCCCATGCTAGAAGTTTTCAGTCTTGAATCCTCAGAATTTCCTTCTAATAAGCACTACTATAGTCACATCCCTTTAATCCCTTTAATCTGCATCATATTTACCTACATAGACTCTTTTCCTGGGGCAACTAATGCAGTTCTATTCCCATAATTTTTTTCTTACAGAGCTTTTGCCCCTATTATACACTAAACACCTTAAAGCAACTTAATAACAACTACAAGGTATTATCTTACTTAGTCCTTCCAAGGTAATTCTAAGTGAGTTATTCTTATTTCTATTCGGCACACATGCAGTCAGAGACACAGAGACATTAAGTGACAGGTCCTAGGCCACACAGATATAGGTGGCTAAACCAAGGTTTACTTTAGAGCCATACAGAACACACACACACACAGTTTGACAGTGCAGTCTTCAGAAAACCCCTGAAAGACCAAGTCAACTCACCTTTTCCAGTAGAAATTGCTTGAATATTTGAGCCTCTTTGCTCTCTATCTACAGCAATTAAAATCTATAGCAAATTATTTAATATAAATACCATTCTCATTGTTCTGTTTGCTTTAGCCACCTCTTCCATTATCTTCCAGGTGATGCTATATAAGCAAAGGAGCTGATTTGTTTAGTCGATATTGCTGTATTCTATAAAGGTGTAACTCACAACAAAATCACTTGCACCCATACTTAAAATGTAAATTTTGATCTCTATGTCTTGATGCTCAAACAAATTCTGATTTCTTGACTACTTACTCTCCGAGCCAAATCCTTCTGTGAATCATTATCCATAGGTCAGCCTCTCTGAGATTTCGTTTTCATTCTCCAAGTCTTTGCTAATAGCATTTCAAGATTTCAAGTCTATCTAAAATGATCATTAGTAAAAACTGTAGGCCTGAAACTTCTATGCTACTAATGCATTGCTTTATTTATATTGTTTTAAAGACTGCAATTGCCTTTCCTTTTCCTGGGTCTCTGGTCTTCATTTTTTCTGCTCTTTTTCCTTGGGGACCTACATCACAGGCAGTAATTTCATTAAGTTGGAAACAATGTTTCATTTCATGGTCATTTAAAACATTAATGATATTCTCATTGTCTGGGCATATAAAAGTGGCTTGATTTCCATGCACTGATTAGCTGATTGAAGTTTATACCCAAGAATACTTAAAGTTCTCAACCAATTCTATAATCCTGGACTTTCTTATATCATCTCTAGGTATTACTAACTTCTTTTGCATTTACTTATATATTTTCCAAATATTGGTGCTTTCATTTTGACATGAGTTCAATGATATAACCCTTAATAACACCAGACTTCAAGATTATATTTTGGAATATTCTTTATATAGCACAGCAAACTGAAATATATGTGAGTTTATATTTGCATTTGTGTAAGATAAAAGACATTCTAGCATTATTAGTTTTGCAAACTATGGTATACTGAGTTTAATAAAATAATTTTTAAAACTTTATGTTAGTTAAATTCACCTATCCCTGTGGATCCACAAGAAAAATAACTTCAGGTGCACATAACGTTTTTCACAACACTACTTTTAATACAAGAAGTCTGATGTACTTAAATTAATTCTTTTAATGAAACTAACTGCAAATTTACTAAGGTACATTGACAGAATTAAATGGGCTTTGTAAATGCATTTCTTATTATCTGGCTACCTTTGTAGATTCCCCAGATTCTAATCAAATTTTCTACAGGTATTTTCAATTACCATTTAATTCATTTTATAGTGTATTTGCTATATGCTTCTCATTTAACCAGCTGTCATTTATTTCATCTATTTAAACACTTCAGATTAGTTTTCTTCAGCTTGATTTTCTCTGATCTTGGTAGCTCTAAAATCCTCAAAATATCCTTTGAGATGTAAAGAGAAAAACAGTTTCTTCCGGAATTCTCTCTTCAATTCTTGTCTCTCCCTTTCAACAGAGACACTAACACCCTTATACTCGATAGGAGTACTATGGTCATAATAATGAGGGGTCTGGATAAAGGACTCCCAGGGGGAAGATATCACACAAAACAGTGCATGTGATTAGCGTGTAGAAATAATAAGGTGCTGAGCACTTGAGCTTGGGATATTATTTGTAGAGCTTCAAATATGTAGGAGCTGCTTTATATATAAGAACACACATTTAATGTGTAAAGTTTCAGAGGGCAGAATGATTAATTTGTAGAATAAAGTGAATAAGATATGAAATAATCTAAATGTCAAGAAGCTTTTATTCTCTGTAATCTGATTTAATTCAACACACATTTATGCAGTTCCAACCATAGGCACAATCATAATATAGAGAAAACTAAGAAATAAAGATAAATATAAGCACAGTGTTGAGTCAATTCAAAGCTCTGTCAGTGTCATTACCTATATAGTCTCAAGCTTTTTATTTAAGGGCCTGACTGTGCAGCTTCTCATTATCTGCTGCACTTTGGGACAGTTAACACCTAATATGGGTGCTCTTAGTTCTCACCCCAGTGGCCTCTTAACTCTATTTTGTCACTCAGACCTAGAGCAGATGCACATGCATGGCTTCGTTTCTTGTCCTTCTGAGACTAGGTTGGGATAATTTAATAGCCCTTCACTAAAGGTTCAGGGCTAATAGAAAGATAGCATTAAATAGATTATAATGATAATTAAAATTAGCCAACTGATAGAAGAGAAATTAAAACCCATCGTCCTGCCATACCTTGTTCACCTTTAAGCAGCAGGGCTACTGAACTTGGGATGTTCGCTACAAGTCATTGGGGGATCTGATACCGTAGATTTTGCAGTAAGGCTGAGCGGGAACACAAGCTTTTGGTGTCACAGCTGCTGCTGTTGCTCTGCTCACCACTCTGTGAGTGGCAAGGCTGTCTGTTGGGCAAATAAGTTTGTAAAATTTGTCTTATTTGGTTTTGCTCACTTTTATTGTTAAATATGGCTGCTGCCCATGTGAATTGCATTGCCCAGGTGATACTGCTATTTACCTTCCTGTTTGGGAAGGGGCTTTGTTATACTAATGTTGCTGGAGGAGGGGTTTCACTCCAAAAAGTTTTAAAAAGAAGAAGGAAGAGGAAGTGGAGGCCATTTTTGCAGGAGGCAATGTTGTTGCAGAGAAGCAGCCAAGATGGTGGGGTGCTGAAAGAGAAGCCAGTTTTGCAGAGTTTGTGCAGAAAGGGATCCAGAAGGGACTGAGCTAGTGGGGGCCTTTGATTCTAGAAAAACAGGGAGAAAGTTAGTGGCTTTGGGAGCCCTGAACGGAGAGGGAAGTGTTTTCCCACTGTGTGTATTTACTCAACCGTCGGTGCGAGGCTAGAATAAAGACATGGCCCACCAGTTTTCAGCTCTGCTGTTTCTCTACCGTCTGTCTGAATCGAATGTGAATCTGAATGAGTCTGGCTGTGATGGCAGCCATGACTACTGGCCATACACTGTCCTAGATGCCTTTCTAACAAGATAAAAGGCTCCTACTCTTCCTGTCACTCTTTCTGTATCAAAATCCACATTCACTTTAGGGTGCCCTGAAGCACACAAGATCAGCTCAGAATGCAGGAAGGGATTTACTTATTAAGCCCAAATACTGACCAACTTCCCAGGCCATACTTCCTCTTTCAGAAATGTTCACCAGAATGAATTTTTTTTTCTGTAATTTCCCAATTTCTAATTTAGCTTGAATATCCAAGGTGATAGATATTTTTGTAATTAGTAAATAAAACAAAACAAAATTTAAAAAGCAAGTTAACAGTTTGTATTTAAAACTGTTTCAGAGTTACAAAATAGAAAACCCCAGGATTATTTCCCATTCCTCAAAAACTTAGATGCCATCAAATTAAGGGTGATATCTGTTCAATCTAAGACAGTACTTATTAATTCCCATCCAGATATTTCAATCAATCTCTCATCTTGATTGTGGTGTAGATAAGACCTGCATAGCTCTGCTGCAGTCCTCTGTAAGTGCTCACAAACAAATCACACAAAATAAATCACTTCAGAAGATAAATATGACTTTACAGGCAGAGAAGAGTCTAAATCTACTCTAAAAAAGAAACATTTCTGCTGAGAAAATATGTATAGTATAGAAAGACAGAAAACTAGCACAACATATTCACCTATTTTTCATTATTACAGTGAGTACTTTAACTCTCTTTAAAATCATAGTTCCTCATCTCCTTTCACTTTCAATTATAGTCTCTGATTCATGTTTTCATAACTAAGCAGTTCTTTCCTTAGCCTTCATGTGTTGAGAAATAGTCCCTTCCATAGGGATTCTAAAGGTTTTAACTCATATATGCATACAAACACGCACGCAATGTTTTACAATTTCTTCTGATGCTATGGCATATTGAGATGGTACAAACATCCCTCCCCTTTTACTCCTACTATCCTCACTCTCGACACATATTTATTAAAACCATAAATTAAAAGTAAATTTGTTTAACCCACAATTTAATTTGGAAAAAAAAAGAAAGAAAATAATAAAAAGAAAAGGACATCTCCACTTACCATATATGAAGGTTTGAATGTCAATAGTATATATAGCAGCTGATCCTATGATGGCCTTGAAAGTTTAGATAGGACCTAGACCATAACTCCTATCTGAAGATAGGATGGGGGGGGGGGGACCTAGGCTCATGTAAAGTATAGTGCTCAAACTAAAAACCCTTTCTAAAGCCTTTTAAAAAGTTTGACTTGACTTTGGAAAGAAATGAAGACAAAGCAAAATAAAACAAACAAACAAGCAAAAATTCCACTGGCTTAGAAAATTACAGAGAAACTAGTAGAAGAACAAAAACACAGGTCTTTAAAAAAAATATCTTCAGTAAAGAATGTAAACCTGTGGGTAAGGGGTATGAATATATATATATATATATATATATATATATATATATATATATATATTTTGAACATATATTTTTGATGAAGTAAGAGACACAAAGGAAATTGATTTATGAGTTATTCTGGAGACAACTATAACTCTAGAAGCACAAGAGGAACCATAAAAAAGCATTCTTTGACTCCATTTTGCCCACTCATATTGAGGGTAGAGGATAAAAATAACTCTACAAAAGTGGAACTTCCAAATAAATATTATAGTTTATACACAGTAGAAAAAAATAACATGGAAAACACTAAAACTTGCACAAATACAAAGAGAAAAATTAATTTTACCTGAGAGAAAAGTACATTTGAGAGAAATTATTGTTTTCAATTATTACAAAGATTCAAAGATAAAACATAATAAAAAACAGATTATTTTATTTTAAAAATCAGAATGATAAAAAGTAATGAAATAAACATTATTAGAATTTTTAAAAATCCTGAGTGTAAAATTTAAAAGGCTAATCAAAAATATATGAAAGAAATTAGTGAAATGATATTTAGAGCATAGTAATTATTCAGAATAAATCACAGAGAGAGAAAGAAATAAAACTTATCAAAAAAATCTAAGAGGCAGAGAACAAAACTATTATAGAATGTCCAATATATATATATTTCATAGGATTTGCCAAAGAAAATGGGAGAAACAATTTTCTAAAAAGTAATTGCTATTTCCCAACATTAAATAAAGACCTGGGTAAAAATTTCAAAGCATTTCTTTCTCAGTATAAATAAATTTAAACTCTAAGACAGCATCCCATTCACAAACAGAAATTCATAAGTAAGCATTAAGAAAAAATCATTAATATTAACTAATTACAAATTAGACTGGCATCACATGTTTATGAGCCTAATAGAGAGCATAAATATGAATTGCCACTTTCCATTGTTCTTCCCTTACGAAGAACATAAGGGAATCAAAAATATTTTCAAATAACTTATGTATTCCTAGACTATGGTTCAAAAGTTTTTTAAAAGGTATACATCAGAGGGGAAAAAAATAAATCCACAAACAAAGATGAGGATATAAGAAACATAGGGATAAAAGATTTAATAAACATGTTGATATATAAAAGTACCATTGATTTTTCTATCTCTTTCCCCCTTTCCCCACCAGCTTCCAGTCTATACTTCCCAACACAGTTACTGCTCAGTTCCTCCACAGTTTGAACAGCCAGGTTTCCTCTCTTTTCCTAGGAAATTAGAGGTACATATCATAGCCTGGATTTGAAGGCCTTGCATAGTCTATCCCCTAATGCAGTGGTCCTCAACCTTTTTTGGGCCATGGACAGGTTTAATGTAAGAAAATATTTTCACGGACCGGGCTTTAGGGTGGGACAGATAAATGTATCACATGACCGAGACAAGCATCAAGAGTGAGTCTTAGACAGATGTAACAGAGGGAATCTGGTCATTTTTTAAAAATAAAATATTGTTCAGACTTAAATATAAATAAAATGTAAATAATGTAAGTTATTTATTCTTTCTCTGCGGACCAGTACCAAATGGTCAACGGACCAGTACCGGCCCGGGGGTTGGGAACCACTGCTAATGGACAATCTTTACCCAGAATCCTGTCTCTACCTTTGTCACACAATGTCCCACTATATTAGCAGGGCCAAGATCTATTATGACTCTAACACTTCACATGTGTAATTAAATTCCTTTCCATCCCTAATCTTGACTATCCAAATCTTGGTCATTCTTCAGATTCAGCCCTTTTGATTTTTTTCAAGATTTTGTATTGTAAAATACACATACAATTTACCATTTCAACATTTTAAAATGTACAGAGTTCAATGATATTAAACACATTCATAATGGTATGCAACCATTGTCACCATACTGCCCCATAATTCTCCAACTTGTAAGACTGAATCTCTATACCCTTTAAACAATAACTCCCCATTCCTCCTCCTGCCAGCCCCTGGAAACCACTATTTTACTGGCTAGCTCTATAATTCTGAAAACTCTAAATATCTCATATAAGTGGAATCAAACATTGTTTATCTTTCATGTAACTGGTTTATTTCACTTAGCACAATATCCTCAAGATCCTTCCATTTTATAACATATGTAAAGACTTTCTTTTTTTAATGGTAAATAATAAAATGTTAAATGTATATACCACAATTTGCTTATTCATTCATCCATCAATGGACACTTGGGTTGCTACCATGTTTTAGTTATTGTGAATAATACTGCCATGAACATAAGTGTACAAATACCTATTTAATTCATTACCTTCAATTATTGTGGATATATAATTAAGTGGAATAAATGGATCATATGTTAATTCTCTTTTTAATTTTAATGAACTTTCATACTATTTTCCATAGTAGCTGTATCATTTTACATTCCCACCAACAGTGCAAAAGTGTTCCAAATTCTATACACCTTTGCCAAAAATTGTTTAATTTTGTCTTTTTGATGGTAGCCTAAGGTGTTCTTTGTAGTTTTGTTTTGTATTTTCCTAATTATTAGATTAACATTGAGTATCTTTTCATGTGCTTTATTGGCCATGTTGATCTTTTTACAGAACCAACTTTTGGTTTCATAATTCTCTCTATTGTTTAACTGTTCTTTCTTTAGATTATCTCTGTTTTAATATTTATTATCCCTTACCTTTCCTCCCTTTGGGTTTAGTTTGTTCTTTTACGGTTTCTTAAGTTATAAAGTTGGTCTGTTAATTTGATATTTTTCTTCCTGTTTAATATAACCATTTATAGCTATAAATTTCCCCTTTAGCACTGCTTTTGCTGTGTCTCATAAATTTTGGGATGCTGTGCCTTTGTTTTCATCTGTTACTTTCTAAATTTTCTGTGTTTTCAGATTCCTTTAAGCCTCAGTTCTCTAAACAAGTTGAGCAAATGAATCAAACTAAACAAATAAAAAGTTCTCATTGACTAAGATTTTATTACCTTAAAATGGCCTAGGGTTTTACCATTAGCTTTGTTGTACTTCAGAGTGATACTCAGACACAAGCATGGAATCCCTCCTTTTAATGTTTTGTGTGGCAGGCCTGTGAATTTGGGTCTGAGACCATGCATGTCCTGTGCTTAATTTAGCTGAAACCTCATAAGCATGCCCAATACTTAAAAGGACTTCTCTATTCACTAGTAACTGAGAGACAGAAAACATAGTAAAGATTTGCAAAGACCTGTTATAAGAAGTATGCTACCTCTGTTGAGCAGAGAATTTTTGCTTACATAAAGGAAAGACAGACTGTCACCACATTAGAAGAGACCCTTTTCAAATGCTGCTGATCACCCATATGGCTTTCAAAATGTAAAAACAGCAACCACTAGATTCGTGTTTTTTGTGTGAAGCCAGCATCTCAGGAGAACTGGACTGTGTTTTAAACAAAAAATTTAAATCCCAAGTTTTCATAGTAACATATCAATAGTAAACTAAACTAAAAGATCACATTCTAAGAAACTTTTTAGTATTCTCAGTCATATTGTTGTCCTATTCACAGTAGGATTATTTCAATGTCTATAAAAATTACATTTTATTAGAAAAGAAACATGGTATTTGTTACAATACCTTTTCATTCTCTACTCCCTATGGCTCCTAAAATGCCATATTCAATTAAATCTAAATTATACTCCCAATATTAACAGGTATGGATTTATAAATCTAACAGATTTTTTCTTGTTTTTGTCCTCTCTGTGATCTTTGGTTTCCCAAGAGACTCACTGTTAAATAGAATCTGAGCTTTTCAGTTATTTCAGCTGTAATCCCTATTATTATAAAGAAGCACTATCAATATAGTAGTACAATATAAGGCAATATTTTTCAACTGCTGGTATGTGGATCAGTTCACTAGAAATTTCATGCTGGTCCACAAAAGAGTTAACCACTCTGATGTTGTATAAAGATTATAAACTCACTGAACTTAGGTGAATTCACTTATGGTCAGGGTGATTTCTGCCTTAGCGGTCTCCAAAATAATTCTCCTATTTTCACTAGTCTCCAAGTGTATAAAAGTTGAAAACCACTGGTGTAGGAGTTGGAAGAGGTGAAGCATTCAACGATTCTATAATTAAATCCTCTTCTTACAGTGAGTATGTTCCTCCTCAGCTCTGACCTTCATAAGTGTTCCTAATCTTCCCCCCTCCCACCGGCCTTACTTGTAACAGGAAGGCTTGGTGGGACTGGAGTTGGGTTTTCTTTTTCTCCATATCAAAATATCAAAAGTTAGAGAAGGCTATAGTTGGGTATTTTCTTTCTCTCAAGACACTTAAGACCTGGTAGAACAGTTCCTCTTGATGGCAATCTCTTAGTGTTAAGAACAAAATGATCTGGATGATTTTCAAAAGTTAGTTTTACCACCTTTTCTTGGAAACTGGGGAGGATTTTTCTTCAGTCCTCACTCTGAGAACCTGGTGGGCTCTGAAAGATAAAACTGTTGAAGCTGCCCTGACACTGACCTCCCAGGACTTTTATGTCTCTAATGGGACAGGGTTCCTTCTCAAGCAATCATTAATTTCCTGTAAGTGTCCCTGGAGCCAGCAATTGCTCAGGCTACTCTGTGACTCTCTGTGTTCATCCGTCTTTCCAGTTTGAGGGATGGTAATTTTCCTTGTGACCTCAAATTTCTGATGGAGCTCAGAAAAGTTACAGCTTTTCAGTTTGTTCAGCATTCTTCTTCTCTGTTCTTTATGTGTCATACTGAAACTGGAAGTCATATTACCTTCTGAATACAAATCACTGAAATTATTTATCAAGTCTATTTATAACGATTGTAAATGACCAGCTTATGAACTTGTTTTTAGACTGTACCTGGATGTACACTACAACTCTAATTGTCCATGGCTTTCTTTGCACCTCTCTTTTCTCTGACTGGAGTGAAGAGTGCTGTTGCAATCCCCTAAACATCAAGAAGCCACATCTACAACTTGATTTTCCTCCTCTGCTGTTGTTCAATTATGACTCTCTTCATTATTATCAGGTAGGCATGAAGCTTTCTATTGCAATGGTTTCCTACTCTGGGTTTCAATCAGGACCAGGTAAAATCATTTCTACTTTCAGCTTTCTCCTAATCCTCTAATGTATTTCTCAGGTTGCACTGCACTTTGGCTCAAAGAGGGTGATATTCTGTGCCCCTGTTTATTGCGCCATCTCTGTTTTCTTCCCTTCTTGTCCACTCTTATTGAATCAGGAAGGGGAAAAAAAGGACTTTCTTTTTCCTCTTCTGGTTTGGGTGGGACATTTTAAGTCATATTGAGTTTTCACTAAAAGAGATTTTTTTCCAAGTATGCAGGAATGAGAAGATGCACTCTTCTGATCCAGCAACCTAAAATAATTTTAAAAACTCATATCAAAAAAGAATGTTTGTCTTTTTGCTGGGAAGTAAAAAAAAAAAAATTTAAATTACAGTAAAAGCTAAGCAGTGACATTTTTATTCTGGCATATATCAATCCTTCTCCTGAAAGACAAACCCTTGTTTTAACAAGTGGAAAGACAGATGAAAAAATTTTTCAGGGTATAAAATGAAAATTAAATATATTTTATAAAAATATTTACATGTTGAGTGAATATTCCTATTTGCTAGTGTATTTTTCACAAATTTTCTTCTTCTTCTTTTCTTAAATTTTTTCTCTTGTGAATTAATACACTTATATAAGGTCAAAATTTGAAAAATAATAAAGTTTTCTAGAATTCCTTATTTTGATGTGAGACAACTTAGAGTCAACTAGTATGAAAATAAAACAGTATGAGCTAACCTTTAACTTCAAATTTTAGTGTTCTACTCTGAGCCATATTTTAAAATATGTGAAAAAATATTCTTTGGAAAATGAATAACAGTAATGTAATGCAATCAATGGCAACAATAAAGCATAATTGGCTAATCTGCAAAGTGGAATATCTTTTGATTGCATATATGCAAAATCAGATGTGGCAAGTCCATATGCTTGCAAACCAGGCAACAATTTCAACAACTATGCTACTCAGTTCAAAACAAGTGAGATGTGGATAAGTGAGACATGAATGCAAAAAAGTTTTAGCAGTAGTAAGTTCTGGTATGACTCTTTTTGGAGGCAGGGGTTAAAATACAATCCACTTATTCCTATTTAGCTTCTATATACTAGGTATTGTCCTATTGACAAAGGATATAATAGTCAGCAAAAGTAGATATCAGTCATAGTTTCAGGTAATTACATTTTCATATAAGGTGGAAATAATAATGAATTACGTAAATAGATAAACATTTGGAAGTGTTATTCATGCAACAGAACCAGTATCAGAAGAGGGGCGTGACAGTTTTTGACCTGGTTGAAAGTATGTGAAAAATTCTGTGAGAAAGGGTTACTGACCTGAATGACAACAAAGAGTTAACGAGAAAAACAGCAACTGGTTGAGTATGCCAGTCAGAAGAAATAACATGGGTTCAAATATAATGCCAGGAAAACCCAAGTGTAAAGGAAACAAATGAAGTCAGTTTGATTAAAGCAGAGGAAATGAGGCAGCATGGGAGAAAATCAGACCAACAAGCCCATTTGTAAAAGGCTTTTGAAAATGTTGCCGCTTTTATTAAAAGCAAATAGTATTTGAAGTGGTAAATATAAATGAGTGTGAGAAGAAAATGAAGGTATTTTGATCAAATTTGTATCTCCAAAGAATGGCTCTGGAAAAAAATGTTGAGACAAGATGTAAAAAACAAGAATTGATACAGGTAGAGTCATTAAGCAATTATTTCAGTATTTAAAAGATAACAGTAGCTTTTATTAGCACAGAGGGAAGAGAAGCAGAAAAGTAAGTCAACTCAAGAGACATTTAGAAGGTAAAATTAGTAGGACCAATGATCTTAATCATCAGGTTTATAACATATTAAAAAATATGTGACAATCATTCAGGCTTACAACAACAGCAACAAAAATCTTCATGCTCAAAGATTACAGATTTGCAGCTGTGCAAATAATCTACCATTTGTTTGTCTAGAAAGGGCTTCTCTGAGCCTCAAGGGACACCAGGTTGCATTCACACCTGTTCCAAGTGTCTTTATTGTAAGGCTTAGAATAAACATTTTGCAGCTATTTCGGACATACTATTTTCTTGGTAGTTAACTAGAGTGCAAGAGGGTAAGCTAATCACATCAGTGTAGTGTAGAACTAGGAAGGAAATATTGTTAATAACATGAGAAATGGTGTGACATAGAGCCATCCAAACAAAAAATCTCAGACCCAGCAAGGGTACCAAGTTTGAATCTCTGAACACCACTGAAGATAACCCTTGCCCCTATCTGATAACTCACGGAAAACCTTCCTGAAGCAACTCACATATTGTCATAGGCACTTTCAGTGACTGAGCCTAACAGGCAGCTCTCAGACAGAGGCAGATCTTAGGGTGCCTTGAGCCTTTTGCTCTTCTGCCCCCAGCTCAATAATAGTGGATTCTAGTGTTGGTACACATTTTGGCCCCTCCTATGTGCATCCAGTCCCAGTAGAGGCTGTGGATTGATTTGTAGCTCCAAACAGGTAGCCTTGGGCCAGTCACAGGCAGTGTCTGACATGGATCTACACTAGAGTCCTGCCTAAAAGGCCCCAGGACCATCATACCCAGTGGTGGGCTTCAGACCACCTCAAACACAACCCAATTAGCTCCATAAGCATCACATCTAAAGAGAGATATTAATAGGCACCAGACCTTGCTGGGGAAAATTCGGCTTTGTGAGATCAGCCCTATATTGTGAATGGGCTCAATCTTCATAATCTTCATAATCATCCATTCTGAAACTCAACATCACCCAGGGATGAGCCAACAGCAATCAACACTCAACTATAATAGGAGGGCTTGCACATAAAGAAAATTTCTAGAATACCTATCTCATGTGATCTGAAAGATAGCACCACTGAACCCCCTAGACACCTACTACATAAGGCCACAATACTAAACTGGAAGACTTAACATATCTACCTAATACACAGAAACAGCCAAAATGGACAGCCAAATGACACAAAGTATACAACAGAAAAAAATCCCCAAGAAGAACCAAGTGAAATGGAGGCAAGTAATCTACAGATACAGAATTCAAAACAGTATTCATAAGAGTGCTCAAAGAACTTAGGAGAAAGATGGATGAATTCAATGAGATCTTAAAGAGATATTAAGCATAGAAAAAAAAAACATAGAAACCATCAAAAATAACAAGTAAGAAATGAAGACTACAATAAAGAATACACTAGATGAAGCAAAAAATTAAAATAGACATAGATCAATGGAAAAAAATAGTGAGCCCACAAATAAACTCACACCTATATGGTAAATTAACATTTGACAACAGAGGCAAGAACATTCAATAGAATAAAATAAATATATTCAATAAATGGTGTTCTGAAAATTGAACAGGCACATGCAAAATAATGAAATTAGTCCACCTTCTTACAACATATACAATAATAAACTCAAAATGAATAAAAGATTTAAATGTAAGATCTAAACCATAAAATTTCTGGAATAAATGATAAGCAGTACAATTTCTGACATTTCTCTTAGCAATTTTTTTTCTGATAAATCTCCTAGGGCAAGGGGAACATAAATAAATAAACAAATATGATAAGGTATTACTATTCAAAATGTATAAATAACTTATAAAACTCAATACTAAACAAAAAAAAATCCAATTTAAATATGGGCAAATGGGCCCTGGCTGGTTGGCTCAGTGGTAGATTGTCAGCCCGGTGTATAGATGTCCTGGGTTTGATTCCTGGCCAGGGCACACAGGAGAAGCACCCATCTGCTTCTCTACCCTTCCCTCTCTGCTTTCTTTTTATCTCTCTTTTCCCCTCCTGCAGCAAAGGCTCCATTGGAACAAAGTTGGCCTGGGTGCTGAGGATGGCTCCATGCCCTCCACCTCAGGCAGTAGAATGACGCTGCTTGCAGTGGAGCAACACCTCAGAGGGGCTGAGCGTCGCCACCTGCTGTGCATGCCGGGTGGATCCCAGCCGGGTACATGTGCAGGAGTCTGACTGTCTGCCGCCCCCCTGCTTCTCACTTCAGAAAAAAAAAAAAAATGGCAGCCTGACCTGTGGTGGTGCAGTGGATAAAGCGTCGACCTAGAACACTGAGGTTGCTGGTTCAAAACCCTGGGCTTGCCTGGTCAAGGCACATATAGGAGTTGATACTTCCTGATCCTCCTCCCTCCTCTCTCTCTCTCTCGCTCTCTCTCTCTCTCTTTTCTCTCTAAAATGAATAAAGTCTTTAAAAAAATTAAAAAAATAAAATAAAATGGCAGAGGACCTGAATAGATACTTCTCTAAAGAGGACATACAGATGGCCAATAGACATATGAAAAGATTCTCAATGGCACTAATCATCAAAGAGATGCAAATTAAAACCACAGTGAGATATTATCTAATAGCTATCAGAATGGCCAACATCAATAAATCCACAAATGCCAAGTATTGGTGAGGATGTGGAGAAAAGGAAACCTTCATGCACAGTTGGTAGAAATGCAGACTGATGCACCCACTATAGAAAACAGTATGAAATTTCCTCAAAGACTTAAAAATGGAACTGCCTTATTGCCCAGCAATTCCACTTCTGGGTATATAGCTGAGGAAAATATTGCAACTTTATTTATAATACCCAGGATAAAAAAGCAACCCAATTTCCCATCATTAAATGAATGGATAAAAATGTGGTGGTGAGTTACAGACAATGGTATTCCATTGGCCATCAAAAGAACAAAATCTTACCATTTGCACCTGCATGGATGCACCTAGAGGGTATGATGCTAAGTGAAATAAGTCAGTCAGACAAATACATATGCCATATGAGTTCACTTATAAATATAATAAAAAAAATCAAACAAATGAATGAGAAACATTCTCATAGTTACAGAGAAAAGATGAATGTTTGCTGAAGGGGGAAGTGTCTGGGTGACTGGGTGTAAGAGATGAAGGGGTTAAATACAAATTAGTACTTACAAAATAGTCATAGGAATATAAAGTATAGCATAGGGAATATAATCAATGATATTGTAATAACTCTGTATGGCACATTGTGGGTAATGAAAATATTGGAGTAAACCTTTTGTAAAATATATAACTGTCTAGCACTGTGCTGTACCCCTAAAACTAATATAAAATAATATTGAATGTAAATAGGAATTTAAAAATTAAATAAAATAAACCCATGTTCTTAGAAGAGAATAAAGGATGTAGAGCCCTATGTTGACAGTAATTGTTTCTTGGTGAAAATTTATGCATGATTTACTTCTCTTTAATGTATTTTGAACTTTTCAATATTATATATGGACCAGAAAACCACAGGAGGAAAATTACATTGTGTCACCTTTGTTAAGAGCTATAGACTAAACTGACATGGAAATTATTCCAACACAGATTTAAAATAGTATGTCTATAATATAGTATGATTAAATTTTCTTAGCCACGTATTTGTCTCAAAAATATTTATTTTACTTACTTGAGTAAATCACAAGGGATTATTTTATCAAATCAATTTTCTAAATTAAGCAATATATGACAAATTACTATAACAATAAAAACTTTTAAATGTTGAATTAGTTTACACACGAGTGAATTTTCAAGCTTGTAATCACTAGTGGTACACATGAACGATTTTATATGTCTTTTGCAATCTGCAATGCCATTCATCACTTTCATAGATCTAGGACCTCCAGCGATGTAGGCTGACTGCATTTTGAGCCTGTCATTTTTTTTCTCCCAGTTAATTTTATTAGAGTTGTTCATGCCTGGCTCTTTACTAAGAGTCCTTTGGCTCCTTTAACCTTGGCTTTATTGACCTGGAAGTGACAGAAGCCAGGTGACATCTTGGCTAACTATATTTTAAAACAATATCCTATGTTCTTAAGGAAAAAAAAAAGTAAAGCATTATAGGAATATGTTAAATAAACTTACCACAGGAAGAAAAATAAGGTAATCTGAGTAATGCTTCAAAAATGGAACATTTAGTTACTTATATATAAGGTAAGATCTCAGGGAAGTTGTTTTAATATGTAATTGTTTTGAACATAAAGGTAAATAGAAAGAAAGGAGTGTACACAGAGACAATCTGAATATATCTGTAAGAGTTGTAGAATTGATGGGAAAAGGTCATGGGAGGGATAAAAGTATATGTGAATCAGTGTACATGTGACAGACTGTCATTGGACTAGATAAGTAAAAGAACTGAAACAGAAGGAATTACCAATACACCTATATGAAGGCACTTTTCTAAATGTGGTTGGGTAGTGGACTTAAGTTTATAATTAGGCCCTGGCGGGTTGGCTCAGTGGTACAGCGTCGGCCTGGCGTGCAGAAGTCCTGGGTTCGATTCCCGGCCGGGGCACACAGGAGAAGTGCTCATTTGCTTCTCCACCCCTCTCCTTCTCCTTCCTCTCTGTTTCTCTCTTCCCCTCCCGCAGCCCAGGCTCCATTGGAGCAAAGCGCTAGAGCGGCTCTGGTCGCAATAGAGCGACGCCCCGGAGGGACAGAGCATCGCCCCTGGTGGGAAGAGCGTAGCCCCTGGTGGGCGTGCCGGGTGGATCCCTGCCGGGCGCATGCGGGAGTCTGACTGTCTCTCCCAGCTTCCAGCTCCAGGAAGAAAAAAAAAAGTTTATAATTAGTTGTCTTTATTTTCTCTATGAAGATGAGGGACATTTAAGTAAAAAGAAAACAAAGTGGATTGAAAGCTGAAAAAATGCTGATGACATTTTTATGAAAAAGAAAATGAGTAAGTAATGGAGCTGGTTAGAGGAAAGATAATGTTTTTCTGAGCATACATCATTGATGTCTGAATAGGCATGAATTCTCTTTTGCTGTATGTTGGCACCTGTTACATTCATGAAACACAATAAGTTATTTCATCTAATTAAGCTAAATGTCTGAGTGCCCAATAGGTGACAGATATTATGCTAAACCCAAGAAAGAAAAATATTTGACCTCATATCTCAAGGACCTACCTAAACATTACAAAAGTTAAGCATATACATGATTAAAATGCAAAGTAGAAGTGTTATGCACACATGGCTGCTGTTAAAAAGCATGGGTTTCACCATCAGAATATGGGGAAGTGAATAATAGCTCCACTACTTTATATCTGAACTTACTTAAACAATGCCCTTAACGTATGGATAAGGGCACTTATCCCCACTTTTCTGCATCCCTAAAATCTGGCTAATAAACCATCTAGCTGGCACATATATGTGAACCACTTTTTAAATTCTAAAGCTCTATGAAAATTCATTTTCTTTATTATTGTGTCTGATATAAATATTTTAAAGTTGTAAAGAAAAGCTTTAAAATAAAAAAATAAGTGGTATAGAAAGAAATAGGGAGAGAGAAAAAAGAGAGGAAGGAAGGAAGGAAGGAAGGAAGGAAGGAAGGAAGGAAGGAAGGAAGGAAGGAAGGAAGGGAGGGAGGAAGGGAGGAAGGGTGAGAAGAAAAAAGGAAAGATAAAGAAAGAAAAAGAAGGAAACAAAGGCAGGTGCTCTGGTTATAATTTGAGAGCTGTTTCATAAAGGAGATGAAATTTGTCCTAGTCTGATGAATGTAGCCACTGGTAGGCAGAATTAAAAAGAAGATATAACAAGTAGAGGAAACCACTTCAGCAACATTGAGGCCAAATTACCTTACAGAAGGAAAATAAAAAAGGTATAAAATGTAGTTGTGGTCATATTTTAAAGGCTCTGAATTCTACACTAAAGAGTTGTCACTCAAACTATGGATAGATAGACTTTAAAACTACATGTTTTAAAGGCTAGCATTTTCTGCCCCTACCTGTATGTACAAGCCTCATTTTATTCACATTCTCTTCACTTATGATGGTTCAGCAATGCTGTTCTTTAGGTTTCCTAGACATAGCAAACTCTTCAAGACTTCTGGATCTTTACAAATACCTTTTCCAATCACTTTCCAGTCTCACTTTAAATGTCTTTTTCTCTTAGGTTCTCCTTCACTACACTCTGTAAACTAGGGTACTTCTATTATTCTGTATTTGAACACTGTTTACCTTAACAACACTATCTATAATTTTAAATAACTGTTTTTGTCTGTTTGTTTTCATTTCCCTACATTCCCCTCCACATCTCACTCAGAATATAACCTAGAATGATGGGGGCTATGTTTATTGTGGCCACTGTTAATTGTTTAGCTCATTATTTAGTATGTAGAAGTTTTTAATAAATACTGTGTTGTGAAAAGGTAGGTTTAGAGTTGTTCATAAGGAAAATAATAAAATAGTTAACAAATAATACAAGAATAAACTCCGTTTTGTGTACTCACAACTGTAAACCTACTTTTGCCAAAACCTGTATATTAATAGATATATTTTTAAAAGAGATAGTGAATAATTTTGAACCTGGAAGATGTTTGGGAGAAAAGGACTGTGCTTAGAAAATGTAAACTAATACTAGATTACATAATAGATTATAAAATATGAGACAACATGAAACAGTTGGTAGTTAAAGCAATAGTCATAAATTTATTAATAAAGAGTTGGTCTACTGAATTTTGAAGAAATAAGGGGAAAAAGAGTGAGGCTGTCCAGAGTTTATGAAGAAGGTATAGTTGTAGAAATAGAGCAGAAGAAGACTGTATTCAAAGACAAAAAAGCAAAGAAACATAATATTTTTTTCTGTTGTTTCATCTGGTATATGATATAGAAGCTCTGTTTAACCTTCCTCTAGCAAGGAGAAGGTGATATGGAGCCATTTCAAGAGTCTCTGATAGTTAACTTGATTTAACCCAGTGTGTTATAAAGAATTCTATAGAGCTCAAATACTGAAGTACATTGTTGAGGTATTACTTTGGAGAAATTTATGACAAAGTTTCCATTTTTATCATTTGAGGCTAAGGTCATTCTGAATTTCTGTTGTAAATTTTATGTCAGTATTTTATAGTTCAACCATTTCAAAAGACAAGCAAATCATTCTTCACTATTTGTCAATACAAATACTTTTATGTTTTAACTTTTAACAAAATATAAAGATTTCCTCAGTGAAACACATTAGCGTTACTTTGTAAAAACATTTTCGAAATTTTCAGACCATAATTTTAAGGTATTATAAAATGATAAACTCAGAGAAGTTACATTATTTCAACCAAGACATTATTATAGCTAAGAGTTATTTACACAAAACCTATTTCCTCAAGCATTAAAATATAAATATGTGCAAGAGAGAAATATATGTCAAGTAAATTTAATCAACATCAATATTGAAATATAACTCATTGCATATATAACTCTCCTCTACCCAGCAAAATATTAACCGACTGGTGGTACCTGACTGGTAGTTCGAGCAGTTTTGGTGGTCCTAGTGATTTCTATACTCCGTGGTTCTTGAAACCCCAGAGGAAACAAAACTAATATGTTTATTAATATTATGTTTTGTAATACAAATTTTAAAAATAGAATCTACTTACTATTATTTGAACAAATTTAGGTTGAGTAGATATTTGTATTACATTTACCTTTCAAATATTTTTTCCTTTTTTCTTTTATTTTTTAGGTGAGAGGAGGGGAGATAATAAGATAGACTCCCACATGTACCCTGAAAGGGATCTACCCAGCAACCCCTCTCTCAGGCCAATGCTCGAGTACTGAGCTATTTTTAGTGCCTGAGGATGATGCGCTCCAATGGAGCTATCCTCAGCACCCAGGGCCACACTAGAACCAATAGAGCCACTGGCTGTGGGAAGGACAGAGGGAGAGAAGGGGGAGAGAAAGCAGATGGTCACCTCTACTGTGTGCCCTGACTGGAAATCAAATTCGGGACATGCATACTCTGGGTGACACTCTATCACGGAGCCATTGGCCAGGGCCAATCTTTTAAATATTTTTAAATGCATCCCTTCATTTCCTCTTCACAGAATCCTGTACAGTATATGGTACCAATCAATCATTTCAAAAATGAAGAAATGGATTTGTCCATCGGTATATATACCTTAAATCAGGCAGAGCAAGGATTCGACCAATGTGACTGTGCAGTTTAATTTATTGAGCCTATTTTTTCTCATTGGCCAATGTAGATAATATCTGTGCACATTCTCTGTGAAAATACTGAAACTGTAAGGTAATGAACACATATAAGTATCATTGTGTTGCTTCAAGCACACAATGGTTTTTATGAGCAAAATTTGGGGAAGAAGTTGCCATTTTACTACTGGTCTTTGAAATTACTAGAGCTCTCCTTAATTTCAGGTAAAAAAATAAAGGTGGCGGAGAAAAAGTCCATACACTGTTTTCACCAATGTTGATGCTATTTGAATTTTACAAATTGGAAAATAATAAAAATTAACTAATTTTCACATTGATTAGAAATTTGTGACTTTTTATTTATATCTAGATCTGTCCAACCCTATTGCTCTATATCTATAATACAAGGATAAAAGTGTAAGCTCCAGAGCCTGAGATTGTGTTATTTTGAATCCTGCCTCCACTGCTTACTTGTTAAAACAACATAAACAAGTTACTAAACCCACTATCATCTGAACTTATTCGTCTATAAAAAAGTATATAACAGTACCACTACATAAGCTGGTAAGAGAATTAAATGCAGTGTTTAAAACAAAGCCTGGCACATAGTAAGAAAGCGATAAATATTACTATTGGTGGCAGCTTCTTCTCTTCCTCTTCCTCCCCCTCTTCTTTTTTTTAGCACCCCACATCTTCCCGTTATCATCTTGGGAGATATATATATATATAATATACATATATATTATACATATATATTGTGTGTATTCTATTATATACATAACATATAATATATATATATATATTACATCTGAATTCATAATTTTTTTAAAGGTTGGCTAGATGTTATTCAGATCCAGTCACTCCATATCCCTTAAGAACTGACAAGGTGCGTTGATCCATGTCCCTGATCCCAGAGCCTCTGGAGCTCTTTCTCACGCTTGCCACTTGAGGAAGTGGGATTGTTAACATTAGCTCCTGGTGTCACACCTGGAGCCTTAAAGCCTCCGTAAATTGGGTTGTGCCACTTAGCCCAGTAATTTGCGGCAGGCAGGTTAGGAGACATTCGAGCAGATTGCGCAAGCATAGCAGCGTGTCTTATTGCACTGCTATACTCAAAGTATTGACCGGAGAACTTGCTTGACTGCTTTTAATTTCTCTTTGAATAAGATGATTTCATTTATTATTACCAGAAGATGCAAGGGGCCATCTGTGCATTGCTCCAGGAACATTCTTATGGTATAATATGTTGTCATTAGAGATCATTGAGCAACTAACTTACTTCCATCTGGTCGAGGAATTCTTTTCCTGGTGATTCAAAATCTTGAATTAATAAAGCAAATACAAACGATCCTATCTATAGCTTTGAATAATCCAGTCCACAGCAGGCTCTGCATTGTAATTAAGAAGGAGATTGGCACTATCTCCATGAGTTGGTCTTTGCAAAGACATCAAGGTTTTGAATCGCTTTGGAGTTTGAAGACTATTTGCTCTGACCTTGTCACTGAATCCTTTCACAACTCCAATAAGAAGGTCACAACAGTGTCTCAGGATTCATGACATTTCTAGCGCAGTGAACTGAGGATCCACTCCTTTGTATCTTGCCCCATACAATGACTTTAGAGCATACTTTCCTCTAACTGGAGTAACAAAATTTGACTCTTTCTTACTCCAACAGATGAAAGATTCTCATAAAGTCTGCCAAATAAGAAACAAAGAAATATTAAGCCGGCAGTAACCGGATGGGAAAAGGCTCGATGGGGATCAAACATTGATTTTGCTGCTTTATAAATATCCTCTTTCTCTCCTATTCCTGGCTGTGGCTCATCATATGTTAGATATAAATTTATTTATAAATTCAGGAATATGTTTTAGTATTTTTTAAAAACTATGCAAATAATGTTTGAAGGAATATTGGTTGGATTTTAGAAATAAAAATACACTAGGTATATTCCACTTACAATAACAATAACTTGTCTTACCATTTTTTATTTTTGAAGTAATTTCTGTTGTCAAAATTTAAAATGAGGATATGCCTGTTATTTCTTGGTGCTACTTTTGAAGTATTATCATCTTAAGACAAAGGAATGATGGGAACTTGACAATAGATATTAAAAAAAATGATGGCAAGACAAGCCCACCCAATAGTAGTAATGTTGACAGATCCAGAAAGAGATTCTAACTCAATTACTATGAAATGATTGAAAGAATGATTTCTTGATTGATTTATTCTTTGTAAAATAAAGCTGCACAAAAAAATCAACAAAACCCATTTAAAGATTTCTTTAAAGATATAAATACAAGTATTGCTAGTTTTTTCTGCAATGTCTTATCATGATTTAAACTAATCCAAAAACAGCAAATATTTCCTTTTCTAGTTTATCAGGACTGCAACACTTTTATGGCTTGTGAGTAGATTAAATTTTCACATTCATGATTTGTATTATATTCTTTCATAATAGATGAACATTTTATTAGTTGCTTTTTCTAGCAGACTTTGATATGTCCTTTTAAATGCTTTTTATATACCAAAAGTAATTTATATTCACTTTTGAGAGATAATGGTCAGAACTGTGAATATAATATTGAGTAACACTTGATAAAATATGTGAAAAGACTTTTATAGTCAAATCTATTTGAGTAAACATATTTTTCATATATATCTATATCTGTTTTATAATACAATTTACAGTCATTTCCTTCTTTAAAAAAGTGTTAACATAGGGTAAACTTTTTGATAATTGACAATAAATGTATGCCCATTAAAAATTTTTTGCAATCTGAATTTATCCATATATTTCCAAAATTGTAGTTGTAGATATACGTAATTATAAAATACACAACATGTTTTCTATTGTTTATGCTTTTATTTAAAATAATGACATTTTTTGACACTTGTTCATGGTCTCCAGTTATATTTTGGACATACAGATGGCCAGTAGACATATGAAAAGATGCTCAAGGTCACTAATCATCACAGAAATACAAATTAAAACACAATGAGATATCACTTCATACCTGTCAAAATGTCTATTATCAATAAATCAACAAACAAGTGTTGGTGAGGATGTGGAGAAAAGGAAAGATGCCACATATTCCTCCCTATAGAATTCAACATAGACACTCAGGAACTTCCTATTAAAGTTGAATTCCCTAATTGGAAAGTGGAGGATGAATGTTCACATTGAATTAGGGCAAAGCTAGCTACAAGACCAATCCAGAAATGTATGATGGTTCAAACCAAACAGACATTAATTTTTACATTATGTAAGTATTGAATTCTGGAGTTCTCAGGTGACTGGGACTTTCATTTAGAAATTCACTTCTGAAGCTAGGGACAGGGTTATGTGATCTGGAGGATAGAGTATGAAAGGAATAGAAGAGCAAATGGAAATTGGGTAGGCAACCAACAATGTCCAATGCTATAATCAGTCATGTGCAGTTAGCTAAATACCTTATTACTTTCTAAATAGTTTGAAGATTTGATTTTACATATTTGTGGTGGCTATCAAAGTGTGCCACTTAAATATCCTATGAGAGAGAAGTTGATGCTGCCAGTCAGTTGGAAAAAAGAAACACAAGAAAGACTATGTCTGTGATGGTGTATGAGTGAGACAGAAATGGCATGCACATTTGCTCATGTTGTATGAAAACCGGTGACAAGGCATACCCAACTATGTGGGAAGGTTGGAAATAGTGTCTATGTGCCAAAGAAGGGGAGAAAACTCTTAGCAAGCTCTGTTACCTAGATAAGAACAATGTGCACAATGGTATTGAGTTATTATAGTTCTTGAGAGGCTTGCAAAAGTAAGAATTTAATACAGTTGGAAAGTAGGGTGCATAAGGGAAATGAAATATAATAAAGGTAGAAAAGCTAGTAGTTTTATAAAAGCTATTAATTAAATAAACTCAAATTTATGCAAAGGTTTTTATGATTATTTTATTCAATTAAATTTTCATACATAGTTCAATATATTTGGCATCACATCGTTTCTCTTGATCAATGTTGCTATTTGTGTGATATTATTACACTGTTCTAATTATTTTAGGAGCATTTCACTGCAAAGGGAGCATGTTTAATTTGGGCTAACCAGTATAATTGTTTCTTAATTATAAACATCAAACATAAATTTAAACTAACTTTCACCAAAGTTACAGTTAATCTGGCCTTCATTTGTTTAGGATTACTTCAAGTAGAAAATTTGCATTCTAATGTTTTATTTATTTCAACAATATCTGTATCCAAAATAAGAGCCTGAAGTAGCAGAAAAGTGAAAGGTCTTTGGCATGAAACAGGTTCCATTCTTCCTAGAATACATCTTTACATAGATCTTCTCTAATATTTCCTAATTATTTCATTAATAAAGACTGTGGGGAATGGGGATTTCATATCATTCTGGTGAAGGTTTAAATTGATAAGAAAAAATATTTTAAAGCACAACTGAACAGTACTTAGTAAAAGAACATACACCAACCCAATAATTATGTCTAAATAAGTCCATAGAAAACATTTTCACAAATGCAAACAGAGATTTTCTTTTCTTTTTTTTCTTTTCCAAGTGAGAGGAGGGGAGAGAGAAAAACAGATTCCACATGCACTGTGCCCGGGATCCATCTGGCAACTCCTGTCTGGGGCCAATGCTTTGCCCATCTGGGGCCATGTTCACAACTAAGCTATTTTTAGTGCCTGAAGTGGAGGCTCCACAGAGTCATGCTTAGCACCTAGGGCTGATGTGCTCAAACCAATCGTGCCATGGTTGTGCAAGGTGAAAAGAGAGGGAGAGGGGTGGAGGAGAAGATAATCACTTCTCCTGTGTACCCTGACCAGGAATAAAACCTAGGACATCCACTCTCCAGGCCGATGCTCTACCACTAAGCCCACCAGCTGGAGCCAAGAATTTTCTTTTAGCAGAGATCAGAATGCGAAAAATAACCAAATCAGCCAAAATGCCCTCTATCACAGGAATGGGTAAATAAAATGTAATCCATTTATGAGAAAAAAATTCTATACCACAAATAAAAAATTTGGCTAGAACCATATATTGAATATGCATAAATTTTTAAAATTAAAACAGTAAGTAGAAAAAAAAGAAGGTATAGAGTAATTTCTATTGTATAAATTATACAAATTAAAGAAACTGCATCTCTAATACAGGGAGGTGAGTAACAGTTCTAGGAAACAAAAGATCATTTGACATTATCTGTAATACTTACATTTATTAATTTAAAACAGAGCAAATATGACAATAGTAAGAAGTTGTCAATCCTAGGATATATGTATTTATTTCTTTTAATATTTTATAATTTCTTAGAATAATATTTGAGAGAAATAATGCATATACATGATTTTTTTAATGAGTGAACTTATTGGAATAATAAATTATTAGGCAAAAATGTTGTTAGTCTTTCTTATGAAGTTATATTTAGAGAGGTAGACTAGGGGATGATGAATGCTATTGCTTAGTTTGATGTCCAATAGTCTATATGAGTAGCATCTCAGAATGACTGATATAAAACTAATCTACTTTCGTGCAAAATTAATTCAAAAACAGAATGCCCCTATGCTCTAAGAGGAAAGTGACATTTATAAAAAGGTTCTCCTGAATTTCAGCCAATGAGTACTTCAGGAAACAAATTTATTAAGATTGATAAGCAAATTAAAATGTAATGTGGGCTCTGGCTGGTTGGCTCAGTAGATAGAGCGTTGGTCTGGCATATGGACGCCCCAGGTTCAATTCTCAGTCAGGGCACACAAGAAAGGCAATAATCTGCTTCTCTCCCACTACCTCTGCCCTTTCTTTCCCTCTTCCCCTCCTACAGCCAGAGGTTCAACTGATCTGAGCGTCAACCTCAGGCACTAAGGATAGCTCAGTTGATTTGAGCATCAGCTCCAGATAGGGGTTGCTGGTGGATCCCGGTCAGGGCAGTGTGGGAATCTGTCTCACTATCTCCCCTTCTCTCACTTAAAAAACTAAAGTAAAATAAAATAAAGTGTATATATAAATCACAGAATTTCTCACAGGAATTATTAATTTTTTCTATAGCAAATGATACAAAATTTGTACATACTTTAAGATTTATTTTTTCTGCTCAGTGATCTGGTTTTTGATGTTCTTCTATATTTATAACTTTCGTTTTCAAAATAGAAACTTGAGGTTGTTCTGTTTATTAAAAGGAATAATATACATACCTATCTTCACACAGATCCTGACAAATAAAAAGAGCTATAATGGTAATTGCTGAGAGAGTGCAGGGGGAGGGGGAGAGTTGAAGGAGAGTATAGGAGAAATAAATGGTGATGAACAGAGACTTGATTTGGGGGTGATGAACACACAATACAGTGTACAGAAGATGTAGTATAGAATTGTGCAACTGAAACCTGAATAACTATTAACCAGTGTCACTACAATATATTCACTTTTAAAAAAGTAGCTATTATGCTTAGAAAAATAAACCAGTAAAAGAAAGACAAGTACCATATGACTTCACTCATATGTAGAATCTAATGAACAAAATGAACTAACAAACAAAATAGAAATAGACTCATAAATACATAGAGCAAACTGACAGCTGTCAGAGGGGAGAGGAGTTTGGAACTGGATGGAAAAGGTGAAGGGATTAAGCAAAAATAAAAAAAAAACCCACCTTATAGACATAGAAAACGCATGGTGATTACTAGCCGGTAAGGTGGCTAGGAAGACGTAGAGGAAGATAAAGGGCAATAAATGGTGATGGAAGGAGACTTGACTTGGGGTGGTGAACACACAGTACAATATACAGGTGATGTATTTATAGAAACGTACACCTGAAAATATATAATTTTATTAACTAATGTCACTCCAATAAATTGAATAAAAAATAAATAAAAGTAGCTTTTACAATTGTTAAAGCAGAATCCTATCCATGTAAGGTTTTTTGTTTCTGTTTTTGTTTTTTGTGAGAGAGATACAGAGAGAGGGACAGATAGGGACAACAGGCAAGATGGGAGAGAGGTGAGAAGCATTAATTCTAGGTTGTGGCACCTTTGTTCTTCATTGATTGCTTTCTCATATGTGCCTTGATGGGGGGGGGGTGGATACAGCAGACTGAGTGATCCCTTGCTCGAGCCGGCGACCTTGGGCTCAAGCTGGTGAACCTTGCTCAAACCAGATGAACCGGCGCTCAAGCTGGCAACCTCTGGGTTTTGATCCTCTGTCCTCTGCATCCCAGTCTGACACTATCCACTGTGCCACCGCCTGGTCAGGCCCCATGTAAGTTTTTAACTGAAGCTAAACTGTTTTTCATGCAATTCTTTCTCATGTTTTCCCTTTTGTATGAAAGTAATAAAAAAGAAAGGAGCAGAATCTCAACTGGAGTATAAAAGAATAATTAATCTAATAGAAAAGAAAAAGTTTGGGGTTTTTTAAATTTTATTAAATTTAATGGAGTGAAATTAATAAAACTATATCAGTTTCAAGTGTGCAATTCTATAATATATCTATAATTGCATTATGTATTCACCATCCAAAGTTAGGTCTCCATTCATTGCCATATAATTGACCCCTTTTCACTTTTCTATCTTTCTTCACCTCACTTTTCCTCTAGATCAGTGGTCCCCAACCTTTTTTGGGCCACGGACTGGTTTAATGCCAGAAAATATTTTCACGGATGGATTAATGTATCACATGACCGAGACAAGCATCAAGAGTGAGTCTTAGATGGATGTAACAGAGGAAATCTGGTCGTTTTTTAAAAATAAAACATCGTTCAGACTTAAATATAAATAAAACAGAAATAATGTAAGTTATTTATTCTTTCTCTGCGGACCGGTACCAAATGGCCCATGGACCGGTACCGGTCTGTGGCCTGGGGGTTGGGGACCACTGCTCTAGATATTTGAATATCTGTGTCACTGAGCATCTAGGACTTTGTGAAACTGAAACCAAGGACAAGGGTCAATACTTTCTATTTGTTACTATAATTCATCGAAGCCCTAAAAGCCTGTGCAGGGGAGTACCTTCAAGGCTTTCCTTTAGCTCTTCATTTCTTCAGGAGCAAATTGCACCTGCAGGGTTCTACTATTCACTTGGGCAGCAAACACAGGGCAGTGTCCTTGCCTACCTAACGCAGAAAAAAAAAAAAAAAAAACGTACAAAAAGAAGTGCAGAGAAAAAACAGCTGTATAGATGTTATCTTCTGAAAATGCGACTGTGTCAGGTGGCTGTCTACTGAGATTTTACACCAGAGTATTTTACCCCTCTCAGCACTGCACCTGTAATGCTGATCTATAATTGTCTGTTTCCTATTTGTTTATCCCATTTAGCTACAGATCTCAAGGCAAAATTGGTGCCAAGTTAATTTCTGTATCTTCAGTACCAAAGATAAGGACCAAACAAAACAAAACACAATAACCATGAGGCACTTCATTGTTTGTCTAAAGAAGTGAGTAAATAGTTAAAGATCCTACTCACTTCTCCCCCAACCCAAATGCTCCCCCTAATTTCCCACTAAGTCCTTTGTTTATATTGATCCATGAGACAGACTGGGCTGAGACTGAGATTAGAAGGACATGAATAAATGTATCCCTTGGCTGAGATTGTGTGGGCTAAGATTTGACACTACTTTGATCCCTAGATTCAGAACCCTCTTCAAGACTCTTCCATTGTGTAACAAAGACTAGTCCCTTGTCCACTGTAATTTAGTTTCAGCTAACCCAGTCTTGCTTCTACCACATTTTCCTATAAGAATGTACACCAGTCAGATAAAGAAAAGAAAATGTAGGATCTAGCACTATCACACTTTTACATGGAGTGAAGACTAAATAAAATAGTAACCATAGGATAAAAAAGGGTTTCTAAAAGAGAAGAAAAGGTGTATAAAGAAAGCAGCATGACAGTGTAAGTAGCTCCCTGAAGAGAAAGTGGAATTTATTGTAAGGAAAGATACATACCTAAAACACTTGAAAAAAATGGAGAATTAAAAGGCTTTCATGAGACAGATAAAACTCTTAACATTTATTAAGATATTACACCCTCTAACCTATATTGATTAATTAAATCCTTATTATACCTTCAGATGCACTATTATTATTACAATTTATACAGCCTAAGATGCAAAGAGAATTAAAAAATGAATTGCCCAATGATCTCACGAACTGGACACACAGCCAGGACCCAGCAAAGCCAAGAGACCAAGCACCTATAATTTCAACTACCACCTTACCTTGCCTTGTGAAGTATTAATTCTGAGAAGTGTATATTGCTAAATGTAATGGTACAGTTTCCAGTCTGACTGTATCCTCTAGTGATATGAACACCATTCCATTCTCTTCACTCAAAGTTGCACCAAAGTGACACAAAGTCTAACACACCAATCCCATTTTGGTGGCTCCCCTGAGGAAACCGGTTAAACACTGTGTACAAGAATGCCTTAAGCATCATCTTCTGCCTCTTCACCACACTCAATTTCTGTAAAACCACAACACATACTGATTTTGTCAAGCTATTTAAAAATTCTGTTCTTTCCTAAAAAATAAGCATTCTGCTTTGAATGCCTTTCTTACCCTTTTGTTCAGGTTATTCTTGATTACTAAGTAGTCAGATATTCTGCTTGGAACTACTAATTCATAATCAATTTTATCTTATTTTATACTGTTTGTGTATCCAATGAACTTTATTATGTGAAAGATTATGTTCAAGTTTTATGGTACATTCTCAATGGCTTTTAAATATTAAATGAAAGAATGATGAGGAGATTGAGACTTAGATGTTTTTTTAATATAAATCTTCCAGAATGTCTTGGTTTCAATAAAAAAGTTAGGCCAACAGGTTTTGTACTATCAGGAATAATGTACAATTTCCTATACTAGGACTTCAATATGACTGTAATTTTTCTTTAATATGCCAAATATTTTGAAAAATAGACAGTATGTTGTATATCCATCACCCAAAGTCAAATTGTCCTCCGTCACCTTATATTTTTTCTTTATATACAACATAATCGACTGTCCTAATGATGTGGAGATGCTTGCCAAATCCATGTACTCTTGTTGACCAATGTCACCTTGTTAAAGTTAATTTTCTAAATAAAAAAAAAGAAAAAATAGAGAGATTATGCCATTTTACCCTATTTTTAGTACAACTTCACACAATATTAAAACCCAGTTTAATATCAAACCAGGCAATCAATTAAATGAAATGAGAAACAATATATACTGAATTTAATTGCCCAAGGATTCAAAAAAATTTAGCTGTCATCAGATAATTCTTTGACTGAATTAACTCAAGTGGTCAGCTCCAGAATCCCTATGTGCAGGAGTAAGAATGTTCCGGGGATGAATAGGTGCCCATAAACATACTTCACTCTCTAAAGTAGGTGATATGTAAACACAAGGTATTACTTATACTAGCCAATAGAAGAAGGTAAAGAATAAGATATTTTATTGTTCCCATTCTCACGTTATGTCTTTTTCCCCTTCAGACAAACACTAAGGAAACAATAAAAATAAATCTATCCACAAAATGACTGGCTCACAGGATTCATTTTCATTCTAGCCATAGTTCTCCATCTTAATATGCTCTACAACGTAAACAAAGCAATAGGATATAGAAGTACCTATGTAGTTGCATTCTATTCTCTCTGCCTCGTGCTTCAATAAGTCTAGGTTATAATATAAAATTATTTCTTTAATCAACTGAAATAACTACCACAGAACTGATATCTTATAAAATGGCTTGATTTTTCTGATTATACAAGTAAAATGTAGTTGAAAACTTCAGACAATACAAAAATGCCTAAGGTTGAAAATAAGGCTCACGAATGACCCAACTCCCAGAGATATTCACTGCTAACAGTAGAATGTATCTATTTACAACATTTTTTAAATATACACATACAATAAACACCTATATTTATTATAAGAGAAATAACTCAGTAGAACTATATTGGTACCTCCCATGTTAATACTAATGCATCTACTATGTTCTTTTAACAGTTCCATGTTTTATTGTTGATTTAATTGTGGCCATTATGCTACTATGAATGGAGTAAGTTCTTCTTTTATATATTTGCATGTTTCACAAATATGCATAAGTTATAATATATAAACACATAATATACATTTATATTATTATTTTTTCTATTATTTTTACGTCACTGTTTCTTTATAGGGAAATGATTGGGTTGCTAACTATATATTTGTAACCAACAAATTAAATGAGCCATTAAGTTTTAAAAGTATTGTCATATGTTTCTTAACATTATTTCCAGGTATAGAAGTCCCTATGCTTCCTTCAAATAACAGTACATTTGTCTCCTGATATTTGTACTATAGCACAGTATGTTATAATACATAACATAACCTACAGCCATATTATCTATACAATGAATTGATGCTATTTTGTGGTCCTTAATGGCATTGACTAATATTCTGAACAGTACATGGTTTCATTCAGATTTTCATTCTTTAGCATGACATAGTAAACTGATTAGCTATACCTAATGACTTCTGATTTGTATTTAGCTGTGTCCAATATTAATATTTTAATGTTATTTCTTTCTAGTGGGCATTAACCTCATATCTTTGCCTATCCTTTTATGCATCAGTATGTTTATGCATACTTCTATATATAATATATATACACACATATATATATATATATATGTGTTTGTGTATGTATATATATGACTTGTTCAATGTTTTTCCACCTTCTCTAACCCCACTCCTCCATAATTTAGAAACATAGCCTAGTGTAAGGCCAGGGGCCACTACCATCATGGATATTCACATGCAGGTTCACATTAGATTCAGACAGATGGTAAAGAAACAGAGGAGTCAAAAACTGGTGGGCCTTGCCCCTATTCTAGCCTCGTAACTGCAGACGAGTAAAATCACACAGGGCACCAAAACCCACTCATATGTTTTCTGGTTCCACAACCAGGAGAATCTTTTCTGGTTTTTCCTAGAATCAAAGGCCCCCCACCAGTCTCAGTAGAGCTCGCAAGAGCCCTCACCTCTGTTCCCCATCTGCACACCTTCTCCCTTCTACTCTCTGCACAAACTCTGCAAAAACATGGCTTCCTTCTTCTTCTTTCTTCTTCTCTTAAAACTTTTTGGCGTGAAAACCCCTCCTCCAGCACACATTAGCATAACAAAAGCCCTACCCAGGCAGGAAGGTAATTAGCAGTTTCACCTGGCAGTGCAATTCACCTGGGCAGTGGCCATTTTTAACAATAAAAGTGAGCAAAATCAACCCAAATTTTACAAACTTATTTGCCCAACACCTAGGTTTACTAATGATTACCTTTAAAATATTCAAAACAATTTTCTCAATATCTCAATTACAGGAATGAAGAAATAATCGAATGACTCAGGATTCAGGCAGGAAAGCAGAAATTACTGTATATGTGTTTAGTATAAAGAGTTCTGACACAAGAAATCAGAAATTTACCCAGCACTGAAAGGGTGAGTGGTTGGACAGTGAGTCAGCAGCAGGACATCTCCATGGCTTAGAATATCAAAGGACTAGGACTATCAACATTGATAAAGGCATTGTCCTGTATACCAGCTGTCTGCAAACAGTAGCAATGAGTCATAAGAACTTACTTGCAAACTGTTGTGAATTTCAAGAACAGTAGAAAAAGGGCCAAAAATGACTCAGCTATTGAGGAGCCCTGAGGAGCCACTGCGCCACCTCACCCGCAGGTGTTGTAAACTACCAAAAGCTACAGAATCAATATTAATATTTTAAGAGGCTTAAAGAACATTTTATTAATTTGGGTTAAGGTGTGTGTGCAGAGAAATTTTGTGAATAATCACTATACTGTATGATTGGCATAAAACCAGGATGGCCCTTGGCATTGTATTGTAAATGCAAAGGGAAGGAAAACATGGATTCCCTGACATTCCACCATACCTGTGGGGAAAGGGGTGAATGGCTAGCCAGGTGCAGGAAGAGAAAAGCCAAAATAAACCTTTTCTTATAGTAATAAGCCATTTACAGGCATTTGTCCCCATGGAAACTACCTCTCCCATGTGAATGCATGCAGTTAATGTGTGTGACTCTGGACAAAGAGATAGCGAATAAACATTAGAAAATATAGGAATGTCTCTTAATATGTAAAGAGACATCTTTCTATCATAGTGTTGACTTATAAATTTTGTTTTCTTCAAAATGATGTATGGCTTGCAAATTAAACATGGTCCTATCATGTTAAAGGGCATATGACTATAACCAATAGTGGTAAAGGGCACCTAATTGCAAATTTTGCTTCTGTACTTACCACTTGCAAAACTATAAAAACTAAGTAAAGCAAAGGGCCGGCGCGCTCTCCCTCAGATTTCTGTCGGAGTTGCCGCTGCTTGGCCAAGCTAGACAATAAAGCTTTGGTGTGGAATCGACATATTTTGTTCGTGTCTTCAATGTTTCGAGTCCCTCCGGATTAGGCTTAACACTACCTGCTACACCTGTTCCAGTGATCACAGTAGCTTGCTGTTTGACTGCCTGTAATTATCAATGAAAATAAGGGCTTTTCCTTGGCTTTTGCTTCTTTTTTTTTTTTTATTCATTTTAGAGAGGAGAGGGAGAGACAGAGGAGAGACAGAAGGGGGGGAGGAGCTGGAAGCATCAACTCCCATATGTACCTTGACCAGGCAAGCCCATGGTTTCGAACCGGTGACCTCAGCATTTCCAGGTCAACGCTTTAGCCACTGCGTCACCACAGGTCAGGCTGGCTTTTGCTTCTTAAATAAGTTCCTCTCACTGGAAGACTCTAACCCAGAAGGAAACATGACAGTGATTCTAGGACATTTATTTCTAAGTTTTTTTCCCTGTGATGCAAAGAATAATGTAAAAGAGAAGAGTCATGAATGAAGAATGAATAATAGGCAATAAAGAATACTTACATCCCAAACTCATTAAAATGAAGAAAAAAATTAATGCCTTGATGCCTTTTTTCTCAATCAGAAATTCCTCCTCTTAGAAAATTATGGAAGAATTTACCCAAGCTATTATCAACAATCTACTTTTATATTAGGCAGATTTTATTTCAGTGATTGCACTATAGTAAATACATTCCATTATTGCTACCACAACTAACTACATTTTAAAAATATTTTAATTCTATCTTTAATTTGACTTATCCTTAATTACTATGAGTATTTTATTTTACTTCTCTATTTCCAAGTTGTTTTCATTAAACTTTATTTTGTATTGATGGGATTATATCTTCAGATATATCTATCTGTTTGATGCACCTTTTGTTAAAGGTACTGGTAATGGTTAATCTAGATTTCTGTTTTCTGTTCATGTCTATAACATTTTAATTAATTACTAGTCAGCTATTTTACTTATTGTATGTGAGTTATTTTTTTTTATTTTATGTGATTTCTCAAACCTTTTATTTATAGTATTGATTCAGATGTTTAAGATAATTCATTGTAAACTGTTTTCACTATTATGATTTTTAAAATTTTTTCCCATTTTGTTCCTAATGTAATTTTTTGTTAAATTTATTTCTGTTTTACCATGTCTTCGATAAGATTACATTTCTTCATTTCTTATATTATTTTTAATTTTGTGAAATAAAACATACACGTGTAAAAGAATGTACTACTTAAAATTATTATGTTTAATGGAAATACTATTAACACTTCAGAAAATTCTTGTATGTCCCAGTTTAATCATAATATTTTACTTATCATTAATGTTAGAATAGGAAAACAAGATACTAGTTTTATGGTAAATATTTTTTTTTACATTCTTTATAGTTTTATGATGCATGAATAAAATCTCTATACTACATAACATAGAATTGTCTGTTGAGGTCCTCAATATAAATGAAGTAATTGTGACTTTTTCTTCCCTTTAATCTTTGCTGTGTGTAGCTATCAAATTTTGATGTTCATAGTTGTGCAGTATTGCTTTCTTTGAATACACCATTGTTTTTTGCATTTCACTTTTGGTTATCTCCCTGGGGTATATATTTATTCACTTTTTTTAGTTTGAAGTTTATAATCTTCTTAAATTGCAAGGCAGAGTTTGTTCAGATAGGTATTCTGTTTATGTTGGAATTCTGCATTAGTGTAGTTTTATCTTTTCTGTATGTTATTATATTATTTTTATTTTTTTAATTTATTGATTTTAGTGAAAGAGTAAGAGGATAAGAGGGGGAAGACAGGAACATCAACCTGTTCCTGTATGTGCCCTGATGGGATTGAACTGACAACCTCTGTGCTTCATTCGGGACGATGTTCTAACCAATCAAGCTATCCAGCCAGAGCATTTTTCATTAGTTTTCAAAGACGTGAATTTCACATACTAATTTTTTTACTCCTTACCTATATTGACTTCTCTGTGATGGATATCTATTTAAATAACATGAGTGTATAAAATCAAACCCATAATATAGATAAAGGATTATAAAAACATAAAATATTTGCTGAGGAGTGATCAGGAAAATATAATACAAATATTCATGAATTCAATTTAGAAATATAACTTTTTAGATCTCACTTTTTTCCATATAATTATATCTATTTGAGAGTTAGAGTAGTGAACAGAAATAGAAAATAAAATTGGCATTCATTTACAGTTACTCATGGGCAAATAAAATTTGCATTCATTTACAGTCACTCATGGTTGAAAGAGAAGAGCACAGGCAGGCAGTCTACACAGTAATGGCCTAAGTCAAGCCTTCGTGTTAAAGATAAAGCCATTCTGACTTCTACTGGAGACAAAACCACTGAAAGACCTTCTGGATCATTTTTAAGGTAAAATTAGATAACACTGTGTATTTTTGAAATTTAATTATAAAACATGGTGTTTTTATACATTAAAAATGTTCATTAGTAGAATCAAGGTCCAAAGATTTGGTGTATTAAAGTGAAAAAGTAATGTTAATCAATAAAAGTGTTTTATTCTTTAATTGCCTCTTTAGAAAGATATTCTGTTATAAAACTATTGATCATGACTTCTTTAACTTAAAACATGAAATGCCATCTTAGCTGCTAAAACTTAACTAGAAAAAGCAGGCTGCTCATCAAAAATAACATTTTCTAACATTGGTAAGTAAAATCTAGGGTAAGGTTAATCATGTAAATGTTAAAACAAGTTATGCCAATTATACAAAAACCTTGGAGGGCTCTCCTGAATATTTAAATCCTGAAATACTTCAATTCTCAGAAATTCTCAAACTTCTGTTTTTTAAGTGCTACCTACCAAATAGCTTTGTTATGTAGATAGAAAATTGACCTTTTTTTAAAAATAGAACTCTCGTTTTTTGTTGTTCCTACATAAATACAGGAGGGGATATGCAGTAGAGAAAACTGAGAGAGGAATATATTTAATTAAATTAAACCTTAGAAATTTAAAAATTGTCCCATGTAGAAATGGAGTCAAAAACATTATTTGTGCCTCATGCTTACTCGCAAAGTTAGAAGGAGGAAAATGTCCAAGTGAATGAGTTTTATAAGTTGCCCTGGCAAGGTTGCACAGGTGGAATTCTCTCTTTAACAGCACTCAGTGGTAGAATGAACAAAATGGACAATTGTACTTTCGGCAATTATGAACCTGTAATCCTCTTGTTAACAACATCAATGGCCCCACTATACCACATCCAAACACTGATAATAAAAATAATAAAGTTCTTTCAGTAATTTTCCTTATGCTTAATTCTTAGTTGCATCTTAATTTCTTAGGTAATCTATTTAGATATTGTTTGGTATGTGGAGTATTACTCTCCTGAGAACTGATTCTAAATGATGCTTCCAATGTCTCTTCTAGCAAATCCATTGTGATGACTGACCTGCACTTGTTTCAAGAATCTCATATAACAGAGAAAGAGATTTTCATATATCACTAATTTTGGAGACATTTCTAGTATAAAAAACTTCAAAAATGTCTGCTTCATTGGAATCTAAGACTTCAATCATAATATTCTTACTTTTCATTCTTATCTACCGATACTAGAATATACCTTTGGATTTTAGATTTTTCTTAAAATTTCAATTTTTATATAGTTCTGGCCTGATCCATTTTACTACATTTGATGTTTTATAATAATGATTTAGTTCTCTTTCCTTAGCAGAGTTAAATAAAATTTGAGCATCACCTCTTACCAGCACCTGCATAGGTAACCAGATTTCTGAAGCCAAGAGCATAATCCAAAATTGGAACAGATGCAGCTACACCTGCACTTAGTCCACTAAACCAAGCAGGTAAGTCCAGACACTGGATTATCAAAGGCAAGTGGGTGATTCACGTGAAAAGAGGCCTGGACTGAGTCATTAGTTTGTAAAATTTGTTACTAAGTCAGACAAAAGTATTCATAAAGGAATGATTAGAGAAGCCAGTTATTATTATTGGGCAACAGTATTTCAGAAGTCACAAAATGACCAACTAACTTCTGGTTATTATTTAGTACAAAGAGCTCCATATAGGCAAGGAACAGAAAGCTGAGAACCACTTTCTAAATTTCAATTGCAAGGCAGAGATGCTCTGGTAAGAAGCCATGTATCAGGCATTTTATAGCAGCGGTGCTCCACTTCAACCTGCATATTGGGATACCTGGGAAGAAGAAAAACAATCCTGAGGAGGCCTGGGTGGGTGCTAACCAAGCCAAGGATGCAGCCTCTAAATCAGAATTTTTTTTAAGTTGCCTAGTTGATTTCATTTATAACCAAAGTTATACAACCATTGCTTTGCAGTGAGCTCTACAGTTTTGGAAACATGAAAAAGTAGGTTAAAGATAATTTCAAAGATCTCTTAATGTAGTTTTGTTATTATATTTAGAAGTCTAGTTTTTTTGGTTATGGATTAAAAATCAGCTATTGACATTAGACATATTGTGTTGATCACTAATTTACTTATGTGAAGGAAAATCCTATTAGTTAAAACTATATGGAATCGGGAGTCAAACAACCTGGATTTGAGAAAGGGTTCTTCTAAAAAATGTTGACTTATTTTTTTTTTTGCCTTTGTTTCTTAATAGTGAAAGGATGCCAAGAGTAATAATACCAAAACTGACTTCTGCACAGAATTGTTGTTATATATTCTATAGACATAAAAGATATTGCCTATTAAAATGCTATATAACCCATAAACTTTGAGAAAAGATGTATTATGATTACTATTGCTATCAAGATCATCTTCATTATTAAATAGGTCTTATTTTGCAACTGAAATTATTTTTGCTTTTCTCTTAAAATATTCATTATTATATCCAACATTTAAGTATCATCCAGTTTAGTGCATTTTATGAGGGAAGTTATTTTAATATTAAAGGTAATATAGCAATTTATATAAAATTCATATATATTAAATAAACAAGTTGATTACCTTTGTCAAATATACAACCTGAATAACCACAACAGCAAGTTATGGAGCATTTCTATCACTCCAAGACAGTTTATTAATTTTTTGTAGTCAATTTCCCCTTCCTCAAACAGCCACTAATTTGACTTTAATCACACTAACTTAGTTTTATCACATTTAGAATTCCACATGAATATAAACATCTGGTCTACATTCTTTTTTATTTAGATTCTTTTACTCAGCATAATGTCTGCAACATTCACCCACGTTGTTGCATAGGTCAATAACTAGCTCTGTTTTATTAGATTTATAATGCACTATTAAACCACAACAGTCTTTCAATTCACCTTCTGATGAATATTCCAATGGTTTCCAGTTTTTAGCTATTTTCAATCAAGATGTCATGAACAACTGCTTACCACTCTTCTGGGGGCATATGTTTGACTTTATCTTGTATAAATTCCCAGAAGTAGAATCCCTGGGCTATATGTTATGTATATACTTAAACTTTATAAATAACCAAATTGTTTGTCAAAGTATTGTATAATTTTATGTTCTTACAGGCTATGTGTTAGAATTTCAAGTACTAGACATCCTTAATAAGACTTAAAATTCCAGTCTTTAGTCTATGGACAATTCTTGTGGAAATAAAATATATTATTGTTATCTTAATTAACATTTTATGATAATTGATATTAGGCAATAAATATATATTATTGTTATTTTAATTAACATTTTATGATAATTGATATTAGGCATCTTTCTTTTGATTATTAACCATTTATATGTATTCTTCTGTGAAGTGCCTATCAAAAGTTTACCCATATTTGGGAAGTAATTTTCTTATTATTGAGTTATAAAAGTTCTTCATATAGTTGTATACAAATGCTTTGTCTGATATATGTAATGTAAATAATTACTTCCAGTCTATAGTTTGCCATTTTACTTTCTTAAAAATGTCTTGCTATAAAGAGAATTCCTCCTTTTGACCAAGTAAATTTCTTTCTAGAAAAATTGTTTAAAATTTAATAAGTACATCGTGAATCATATTTTCTATATATTTTACCTTCAGTCATTTGGGGCAGCTGTTTCTCAAAGATTTTATATCTAAGTTGTAGAATTTATAGACATAAAGTCGTTCATAATATTTCTTCATATTTTTTAAATTTCTAAAATACTTGCCATGATATATGCACTTCCACCTTGAATATTGTTTCTTTCTTTCTTTCTGTCTTTCTTTCTGTCTTTTTTTCTCTTCTCTCTCTCTCTCCTCCTCCCTTCCTCCCTCCTTGTCTTACTCTGCTTTTTCCTTCCTCCTTCCTTTCTTCCTTCCTTCCTTCCTTCCTTCCTTCCTTCCTTCCTTCCTTCCTTCCTTCCTATTTCCTTTTTTCCATGCTATTCCTGGCTATGATATTTCTCATTTTACCAAAGATTCAGAGAACTAGCTCTTGTCTTTGTAATATTCTTTTTTATTTTAGTGTTTCTCATTTCACTTGTATGTACACTTGCCTTTAATTTTTTCCCTCTACTTATATAAGTGAATTAAAGTTTTTCTTTTTATATAAATATTTAAAGCTATAATTTCTACACTAGGCAGTGCTTTATCTGTATAGCACAAATTTCAAATTTTTTTCCATTGTCATATAATTTGGTATGTTGTGCTTTTACAATCAATTCAAAGAATTTTTTGATTTCTTTGTAAATCCTTTTTGGACTCATCAGATACTCAAAATGTGTTGCTTAATTTTCAAATGAAGAATTTTCTCAGTATATATCTGCTAGTGATACCCAATTAAATGTCTTTGAAAACAAAATTTATACTATAAGATCATACGTTAAAAAAAGAAAAACTTCTTTCTTGGTGAAAATCTTGTGTGCACTTAAAAATAATGTGTGTTTCACATCTATTAGGTATATTATTTTGTGAATGTTAATTGGGGTAATTTGTTTAAGAGTATTTTGAATATAATTTTTATCTTTATTACTTTTTTCTACTTGCCCTGTCAATTACTGACAAAGTCGTGTTAAATAAAATATCTTATATATCTACTGTTGAGAGCAATTGGATTACAAATAAATGGCCATGGGTGCAATTTTAAAAAACTGGGAACCATGAAATGCCATTTCTATATGTCTACATTGAGTTTTAATTATAGCAAAAGTATGATTAGAGTTTCAAGTCTGATAAAAAATAGTGCTAACTTAATATGGGAAATAATTGGCTGGTAGAGATGAAGTTTGGACAGGAATTGGAGCCAAAATATCTGAAGCAGGCAATACTTATAATCCAAAAACAGTAATAAAATGTTGACTTAATGTAGAAAATGAGAGGAAAAAACATATAAGACATGATATATCTGCAAAATAATATTGAATTGGCATGCTGACAAACTGCTGAAAGAAATGTGTCTGTATTATTGATATTGATGAACAATTTTAATAGTACAGCAATAAGGGCCAGACCACTGAACAAAAAGGAAAAAGCAGATTGTGGAGGAGGACTGCAGGAAGGATGATGGCATATTAACTCTCTCCTATCCATTGCACCTATTTGATGAGTTTCCACTTACGTAGCTCCTCCTCATCGATTGGTGAATGTGCTGCTGCAGATATAGATTTAGGACTGAAGAATGTGTGATACTTGAGAAGATAAAAGTCTGAGAACAAAACTCAGGAAGATTGTGTGTGTGTGTGTATATATAGATATTGTGTGTGTATATATATAGATAAATATATCTATATATACACACAGAGACATATATACATTTATTAATTTATGAAATTATTAAATGCATTAATGAATAGATACATTTATTTATATATGTATAAATATGTTATATGTATTTATTATAATACTCAGTGTGTGCATGTATGTGTATATGTATGTGTGTGTATACACTCTGAAGTTGCGGAGCTGACCCAGGAGTGGGAGCAAGAAAGAGCTTTCTGTAAGAGATGAGTAGATTTAGGAAAAAGAGATCGTCTGTCAAGTAAGAAGAAGGTTAAAAATGAGGCCTCTGGTGTTGAATTTAAAATCTGATTATTTTTCTCATCAAGTAGTGATCACTTGAGAAAATAAGTATACTATGTATTCCATTCTTCTTTTTTCATTAGATCTCCTGTCAATTAAAGGAATAAGCCGTCAGTATAAAAGAAGTTTCTTAGCAAATGACCATTGTAGCTACTGAAGTATATTTAACAGGACATGGAAACTCTGTCAGAAGGGGAATGCCTGAAAATCACAGAAAGGAATGAAACCTTAAGTCCCCAAATTACAAACATCCAAATTACATACAACTCATAGTACTTACAAATGCATTGCCATAATGGCTGCAGTTGGACATCAATAAAAATGATAACATAGAGTTACTTAACTCCTATGGCAAAGAACTAACCAATAAAGACCTTGTGGAACTAGAGCAGCAGATGATAGCATTTAAGGAAGAAAACAGGGAACTAGAAACACCAGAACTACAAAAGTTTCCTATAAAAGAGTTGGCTGATGCTTTTTGTCTCATTGAAGCAGGAATGGCAAGTTGGAGGAACAAAATCCTGATATAGAGAGGTTCACCACAGTTTACTGTACAGTTATAGAAGACCTGAGATGCCACAGGACCATTTATGAAGAGAAAAAGGAAAGCTCTGTACAAACTTTCCTTGGTGCCTACTTCAAGAAATTGACTCTAGCAGCAGAATCAAACCCTGACTCTAACACCAGCCCCATCCTCTCTGACACGTTCATCATCATCTGCACAATCTTCTGCACAAGATTGTTTAAGGTTGTATTTGAAAATGTTTGAGTATTTATACTTACAGAAATGTAAAAATAAATACCAAATTAAGACAAACATCTGTCTAAGTTGCATTTAATAAGTAAATGTACCTGTCCCAACTTACATACAAATTCAACTTAAGAACAAACCTAGAGGGCCTATTTTGTACATAACCCAGGGACTGTTGTAGAGGACTATGACATATAAGTACTATGCTTTTTTACACAGTATTCATAAAGAGGAGTAAACTGAGTGCATTGTGTGCATGTATGTATGTTTACATGTGTAGGCGTATGTGTATTCTATAATCACATAAATGTATACCTTGAAATTTATAAAAGGTGTAATGTTACCTAGGCTTTTTATAATTTCCCCAAATTAATACAATTTTAACACCTGATATTTTTGGGTTAGTATCTTTCAATAGACACCATAACTTGAATGTTAATTACTCAAGCCTGTATTTCACAAATAAACATAGACATTAGAAAACTTCTCCAAGATACGTTACTTAATGAAATATCAGGGCTAAGATACTGTTATTTTTTCACTTTTATTTCATAGCTTTTTTTTTAATTATGTTAAATATAGGCTAAAAGTGAGGCAACTGGATCCCCGATGCCATTCCAAATATTTCCTAATGAACCAAATGCTACTAAGTAGTATTTGAAAATATATTTAGAATGATATTTATATTTATTGACATCTGAGATCAGATAATTTGTTGGGAGGCAGAGCAAAATTAGCCTATAGGCCCTAGGGATACTAGATATTTGTCTCTAAGGAAACACTAGCTACAGGGATGAAATCAGGGAATCAAACTGTGATTTTAATTGAAGTGACACAGAGCTTGCAGCTTTTTTTTTTTCAATGAACTATGGTATTGAGTATGATTGAGCAATCTTCTTAGGTTTTTATTTCAGTCTCACAACTGTTTCTTTGTTTGATAGTTTCAAAAAATACTTCCAAGGCAATTTAGATGAAGAAAAATTGTATGTTAGAGAAAACCACCTGGATATTTTAGGATGTTAAATAATCTGAACAAAACTTTCTTTTTAAATCAAAACATCTAATGTATGCATTCTTTGTGGTTGTTTAAATATGTACATATATTAAATAAAAGTGCTTCCATACATTTATCATCACTTTATATTATTGTAATTATTAGATAATAAGTTTCAATATTTTAGATTTTGGAACTTATTCATTCTAAAGAAAGACCATGTTAGATATCTAAATTGCATCTTATGTTGCCAATGAAATTGACTGCCTCTTATCTGATAATATACTTTATTTTTCTTGCTCCAAATTCTTCCAAAAGTTGGTTGAGATAGGTTATATTAAAGGAGACAAAAAAATAACAGGGAAAGTATTTCATACTGGAAAAAAAATAAATGAAGCATAGGAAGAGTGCTAGGGGTGACAGATAATATTCAAGTAGAGCAGCTGATGAGGGCTATGCGAACACATAAACGTTTGGGTATCCTATCAAGAATAAGAGGTTTAGCCCTGGCCGGTTGGCTCAGCGGTAGAGCGTCGGCCTGGCGTGTGGGGGACCCAGGTTCGATTCCCGGCCAGGGCACATAGGAGAAGCGCCCATCTGCTTCTCCACCCCCCCCCCTTCCTCTCTGTCTCTCTCTTCCCCTCCCGCAGCTAAGGCTTCATTGGAGCAAAGATGTCCGAGGTGCTGGGGATGGCTCCTTGGCCTCTGCCCCAGGCGCTGGAGTGGATCTGGTCGCGGCAGAGCGACGCCCCGGAGGGGCAGAGCATTGCCCCTGGTGGGCGTGCCGGGTGGATCCCGGTCGGGCGCATGCGGGAGTCTGTCTGACTGTCTCTCCCCGTTTCCAGCTTCAGAAAAATACAAAAAAAAAAAAAAAAGAATAAGAGGTTTAATATTAATACTAATATATAGTATATTTATATTATATTAATTATAATATTGACATATTAATATTAATATAATAAAACTTAGGCACTAAAAGAAGCAATATAGTATGTCCCATGTACATCAATAGACACACTGTGTTAAACCAGATATTAACTTAGTAAACAAAATCTTTAAATGAACTATTATAAATATGTTTGATGGAAGGAAATGTAAAAATGATATCTAGTCAATTAGAAAATATAACAAAGAAACAGAAACCATGGAAAAATATAAAATCTTGTACTGAGAAGTACAATAACTAAAATGTAATTTTAACTAGAAGAGCACAGAAAAGTCTTAAATGACAGAAGAATCAGTTAACTTGAACACCAGTTAATTGTGATTTTCTGAGGAGTGAATCTGAACCTACAATCAAAGCCTAAAAGATCAGTGGGATATCATCAAGTTTCCCAACATGAATATTTGAAGAAATAGTGCTTAAAGGCTTTATAAATTTAAAGAAAATAGTCATCTGTCTGCACACTCAGAAGGTCAAATAAGGTAAACCCAAAGATATTCATAATTAGACACATCATAATCAAAAGCTCAAAAACTAAAGACAAAGATAAATCTTTAAAGTAGGAAGAGAGAAGTGACTTATCTCACACAAATGATCTTCAATAACATTAATAGCTAACTTATCTTTAGAAACCTCTGGTCATCTTGAGGCCAGAGGCAGTGGGATGACATGTTCAGGGTGCTGAAAGAAAAAGTTGTTAATGAAGGGTTCTATACTTTAAAGGACTCCCCTTAAAAAGTAAAGATATTAAGACTTTTCTAAGTAAAAACCAAGATAATTCATTGCTATCATATGTGCTCTATAAGAAATAAGAAGAGGAGTATTTCAGGATGAAATAAAAATATACCAGTCAATACCTTGAATCTACAAGAAATAGAGAACACCAGTAAGGGTAAAAAGCTTGACTCAAAACTCTTGGAGGAAAACATTCATCATGACCTAGAATTTGGCAAAAGATTCTTACCATAAGCACAGACATAAAAATAATAGCACATGCAACAGAAGAGCAAAAAGTAACTTGAATTTCATCAAAATTAATAACTTTTCTGCTTCAAAGACCAAACAACTGTCAGGCTTGAAGACAATGTTTTCAAATATATCTAATAAGTAATTTGTGTCCAGGATATTTAAAGAGTTCTTACAATTTAATGATGGAAAGACAAATAACACAATTAAAAATCAGACAAATGATTTCAACAGACATTTCTCCCGAGAAGATGTATGAACCGCTAATAGGCATAAAAACTGACACTAAACATCAGTAGTCATTAGGAAATTGCAAATCTAAAACACAATTAGCTACATCTTTACACCATCTCAAATGACTATAAACATAAGACAGATGATAACATGTGTTGGTAAGGATATGGAGAAATTAGAATTTTTATGCTTTGCTGATTGGAATGTAATATTTTATCAAGAGCAACTAGTTTGGAAAAGTTTGGCATACCTCAAAATTTTTAACAAAGGGTTACTATATGATTTCAAAATTCAACTCTAGGTATCCACCAAAAAATAATGAAAATACACATCTACTCAAACACCTGTACATAAATGTCAATAGTAAAAAAAATTCAAAATAGCCTTTAGGGGATTATTACATTGCTCATCACCTGTAAAAATGATAGACAAATATGGTATAGTCATACAACTGTATATTATTCTACAATAAAAACAATAAAATATTAATATGTGCTGCAACATCAGCAAAAGTGGAAAACATACACTAAGTGAAATAAAACAGTCACAGATGACCATATATTGTATGAGCCCATTTGTATGAAATGTTCAGAATAGGCAGGTCTATAGAAAGAAATAGAATAAGGCTGTCTATGCCTTTAGAGGTGAGGCAATGGGAAGGAACTGCTAATAGTACAAGACAGTTATTCTCAAACTTTTTGAAGCTGGAGTGTATTTAAAATCCTACAAATAATTGTAGACATGCTAAATACAAATTTTTGAGAAATATGTTATAATAATTAAGTCAAATATTAAAGAAAAAATATAATTTTAAGTGTGCTTTTATGGTAATTAAACAAAATAAATATGATATAATTAAATTTATTCTGACATTAAAAACATTTTTATGTTACATTTTTTGTTATGCTTTTTAGAACTCATAAAAAAGAGGGGTTAAAAAATTAAAAAATGACAAAAATGTTATCTTTTATATAGATAGATAGATAGATAGATAGATAGATAGATAGATACATTCTTAGTAAGAATTAGTAAATTTGGCAGGTCCTGGCATGAATGTGTTAATTTTTTTTATTCTCGTGTTTATGAGAAACATGAGCCTGATGTGTCCTAGTGGTTTCTTCAATGTTTGGGCATATATTTGAAAGGCAAACTCTCATTTTCTCGTCAATACACTGAAGAATTCCTCTCTTTTTACTCTTGTGTTGAGTGCAGAAAACCCCCACCATACATGTCATCTTAACTTTACACCAAACAAAGGCTAGAAGAAACTTGCCTCTAGTCTTTCCAGGGAACATGGGGGGTAGTGTAAACAATCCAGCACCACAGCTTAACAGCCTTTTGCAACCTAATCAGGCAAGTGAGATGGAGGGTTGGGAAGACTGTCAGCTTACAGCCAATACCGCACACCTCTGTCCCCCAAAAATCTAAACTCCAAAATCCCTGTTGGTTCTTTGGTCCCCAATAGGCACGTATTTCTCTGGAACACCATCGGGGGCACCTGGAAATCTTCTAGGGCACACCAGTGCGCCCTGGCGCACACTTTGAGAACCACTGGTATAAGACTTCTTTCAGGACAGGTGCCAACATTCCAACATTAGATTATGGTAATAATTATACAATACTGTAAATATACTAAAAACTCTTTTACATGGATATACTTTATATTTTGTAAATTATACATTAATAAAGCTTCTAAAATAGTAATTATTTCCATTTCATTATAGATGGCCATGCAATTCCACATCATTTGGAATCTGTCTATTTCTCTCAAAGAAATGAAGAGGGCTACTAGGTAGAATAAAGCAAAAGGTGATAATCTGAGACTACAGCTTGTAAAAATAAAAAAGCAAATTCTATAATTGAAATAACATTTTTCTGAGCAATGAACATTGTTAGATGTTATAAGAAGTTATATGCTACATAAAAGGGCACACAAATGTATTTATAATATCGTATATATGAGAACACATTGATATGACAAGGAAAACAAAGAGTGTTTCCTAGAACCAATCACTTTTGAAATGGACGTTGGAGAATGGGCTATATTTTAGAGATGATAGGATTGGAAAAAACATTTCAATTATTATGAGTACAATGAACAATATAAGGAGGTAGGTTGCATACAACAATATAGTATAAAATAAATGTACATAGAAATCAAACTATAGATAACTTAAATGTCATCCTTATGTAACAAAATAATATCAGTTTTATTCTCCAGTGTTACAGGAGACTGGTGAGGGTTGATGAACCTGAAAGTTCCATTCCTTTCAACAGAAGATGTCAACTAATTTCTATTATGACTATGGTGGAGAGAGTTATATATCTGAAAGAAAGGTGTAAAATTCAGAAAACAAATGAAATAATGTAACTGTACATAATACAGTGTGCCCATAAAATCATGGTGCACTTTTGACCGGTCACAGGAAAGCAACAAAAGATGATAGAAATGTGAAATCTGCACCAAATAAAAGGAAAACCCTCCCAGTTTCTGTAGAATGATGTGGCAACATGTGCGCATGCGCAGATGATGACGTAACACCGTGTATACAGCAGAGCAGCCCACGGCCATGCCAGTTGAGATATGGACGGTACAGAGGAAAGTTCAGTGTGTTCTGTGGCTCGCTAAATTCGAATCCGTGACCAAAGTGCAACGTGAATATTGGTGTGTTTATAATGAAGAGCCACCACATAAGAATAACATTACTCAGTGGGATAAGTAGTTGAAGGAAACCGGCAATTTGGTGGAGAAACCCTATTCTGGTAGACTATCAGTCAGTGACGAGTCTGTAGAGGCTATACGGGATAGCTAGCTAAGGAGCTCTAAAAAATCTGTGCGTGAGCCCACATCAAACTGCACTGAATAGGTATAAAACTGGGAGAGTTTTCCTTTTATTTGGTGCAGATTTCACATTTCTATCATCTTTTGTTGCTTTCCTGTGACCGATCAAAAGTGCACCATGAATTTACGAACACACTGTACTTTTCCTTAATACCTCAATCTTCAGAAGAGTTATAAACAATTGTAATTAATAGCATGATTAGCTCTCTGTGAAAAATGATAAGAAGAAAAAGCTTTTTCCTCTGGTGGGTAATATCCATAGTTTGCAACTGTCACAAGCATAGAAACATACAAAGCTGACGATAATGTAAGTTCAGTCAGTTAAACTATGTTTTAAGATTTCCATTTGCCCAAATTATAACTTAAATTTCTGATAATCAAAGATCAAGACAGGTATATCACACTTTTATTTCTATGACTTAGAAAATTTTGAGGACTTTCATTAGGGGAAATGACAATGTCCTAGTAGCAGGGAGATATACCTTCAATCATCTGTTTAAATTAATGTTGATAGCTTTAAAAGTATTTCTCAACTATTATGGTTGTGATGGTTTAAAACATTTTTTAAAAGAATAAGGTACTAGGGTCAGTTCAGTCATATTCTACATTTCTTAGAGAGAAACAGAAAAAAAGACAAAGGGGAAAGACAGAGAATGAGAGATGGATTGATTCAATGAAGTGATTGATACAAAAGTAGCACTGAGAAGAGAACAAGGAAGGACAACATTGGCAGAGGAAGTGTTCTCTCCACAACGTAGTTATTTCAAAATGTCTGCTTTTTCCATAAGGTTAAACTGGAACGATCACTTATGAAAATATTGAGTAGTTTAAACATGGAGGCTAGATTTTTTTTTTTTGACAGAGACAGACAGAGTCAGAAAGAGGGACAGACAGGGACAGACAGACAAGAAGGGACAGAGAGGAGAAGCATCAATTCTTTGTTGCAGCATCTTAGTTATTTGTAGATTGCTTATTTATTGATTGATTTCTCATATGTGCCTTGACCGGGGGGCTATAGCAGAGCAAGTGACCCCTTGCTCAAGCCAGTGACCTTGGGCTAAAACCAGTTACCTTGTGCTCAAGCCAGGGACCATGGAGTCATGTCTATGATCCCACGCTCAAGCCAGCGACTCCGCGCTGAAGCGGGTGAGCCTCTGCTCAACTGGATGAGCCTGAACTCAAGCCAGTGACCTCGGAATTTCAAACCTGGATCCTCCATGTCCATGTTCTATGCTCTATCCACTGTGCCACCGCCTGGTCAGGTTGAGACTAGATTTTATAAGTGAGAACCTGATAGAAATGTTGGAAGAGAAGAATCAACAACAGAGACAGACTTTCTTCAGAGGGCAAATGCTTGGTAAGTAATGCTCCTTAATCTTTATTATTTGTCATAAATACCTAAACTGGTACCAATGCTTTGGAAGTCCATGGAAACAGCTGAGAATAACAGTTAGTTAAGGGTAAGAGACACACAAGAAAGAGTAGGAATATTTGAAGAAAATAATTTATCAGAGTCTATTATCTTTCCATATATGATATATGGTCTACCATGACAAATTTAGCCTTCAGAACAGCAATGCTTTGCTTATTATTGATTTAAATGAATGTACTGTGAAGTTGTGATGCTTCTTGTGGGTTTCTTTACTTCATTGATCCTTCTCCTGGTTGCAGTGATGTTATTAAATTAGATGAGTAAGTAAAATGCTTATCTCATTTAATAACTTGACACTTAACTAATAGAGTTTTATCAGTATTTTCCTTCTCAAATCTGAAATATAACTTCAGATTATAGGCATCTTGGAATCTCGTGACTGAGATCCATGATAATTTTAATTTTCCAATCAATAACACTCCATGAATATAGAACAATAAAATCTTCCTCATGTAATTGGATTCATAACTTGTCCTGTACTCAGCTTTATTGTAAGTGTCCTCTTCCTAAAATTCAATACTATATAGTGTTCCTTCCAATTTTCCTAGTTCAGGTATGACACTGACATTTCAGTAATAGTCTGTTATCGACCATGATCTACTTTTTTACCATAAACTTATAATGACCATTTTAAAAACACCTTAGTAATTATTTATTGAGGCTATTCTCTGTGCCAGGCACTGTGTTATATACTGAAAATATAGGGCAAAGATGACCTAAACAGTTCCTAAGCAATTACAATTTACAGAGATATATAGATAAGTACACAAGTAAATTTTATGTTGTCAATAAATGGACCTAATATATATAATACTTGGAATGGGAGTATATAGATAAGGCATTTCACTAACACTTCTGGGATGAGGAATGGGTACACACTGGCAGTTATGAAATTTTCCTAGTGGGAATGGCATTTAAGTGGAGGTCTGAAGCATAAATAGCAATTAGCCAGATGGAAATGGTCATAAAAAATACATAAACACCGGAAATCACATGCCTAGTGCCTGGAAGTAAGAGAAAACATGAGATGTTAGAGGAACTGAATACAATTATGTGTTGTAACATTGCGGGGTGTGTGCGTGTAATCCTTAGTCGGGGAAATATAAAGGTAAGCAGAGACCAAATCAGATTTATGTTTTCATAAAAATCAATGCTTGACATTGCCACAAAATTTCATTGCTCTCAGACTCACTTGTGCCATGCATCACAAAACTTTCTTTCTAAAATTGCAACAAGTATATATTTAGTCTTGTTCCTTGACACCAGGATACTAAGACAGGCCATTCCCACTCTTCAGAAGACAAAGTTCAAAAAGAAAAACACCCAGATGTTCATGTAAACTAAAAACAAGGAAAATTAGGAAATTGGCAAGAGTCCTCTATTAATATAATATACAATCAATTCCTTAAGAATTACTATCATGGTTTCTCTGAATAGTAGATATTAAGAACAGAAAATGTTTTTTCAGGGTTTACCATAAAATCAAATCATAGGTTCAATTTCCAACAAGTTCAAGGAATAGAAAGTTTTGCTTAGTACAAAAAAAAAATTCTAGCAAAACATACACACTTACATCCATAATACATTATAAAAACATGTATAAGACATCTCTTACTCACTTATTTATTAGAAAATCACCTTCAAGTACCACTACACTGTCAGTTGAGTTATGGAACTAAATAAATGCATAGACACACTTTTCTGGTCCTTTTATACAAGGATGTCTGCATAACCCTTGCTTTTGGTGGCAAGAGTTAGCCATATTTATTTGGATCTACTTCTTCTTGAGAAAATTATCTCATTTTGATTTTATATATTCAAATAATTTATTTATTTCTCTCTGCAATTCCTAAGAAGTCACATTAAAAATCTTTTATTGATTTTGGAACATTTTGAAAAATGGTGAAGATGAATAAATTATTTTAAGTGCTTCTTTGGGTTTATCGTTATGTTTCTCGAGGATAAGTAGATTATTTAGTAAACTTCTTAAAAAGACAACAGTGCTTCTCAAGGAGGAGTCCAGCCACTCAGTTTTGTAGTTTAAATTACTATAGAGGCATATAGTAGGTGTTAATAAAGTTTACTTATTTAATTAGTTCCCCAGACAAGTTCAAGGTTTGGATTTTACTGATACAAATATATTTCACTTTGCTATACAAGATCATTAATGGGCCTTAACTATGGGTTGTTCTACTTTTAAATACTCCACGAAATATTTAAGTAGCATAAGTGGTTAAAATAAGAGGATTTTTTTTTTTTTTTTTTTGCAAAATGTATTAGCTTCTAAAGTAGAGAAATACTTAGATAATTTAAAAAAATTCAAACCCTGACAAAGCTCAAGGGTAATGCCCTCCATCTTAAAAAAATTAACAATTCATGCCAAATGTTTATCATTTGTAGTAGCCTTCCTTCATCTGATTTCTTTATTTCTCACATTCTCTTTAAGATTGGAGTAGCTTTCACGCAGAATAATATGTCTAGTCTCTAATACATTGCTCAGTATTTCAAGTCTTCTCCCTGAAGATTTAGAAATACTGCACTCATGATTTCAGAAAAAGCGATCAGAGATCACTTCCCAAAGCATTCACCAGACCAGTAATTGAAGTAGAACATTTTTCTCCCCTAAAATAGCTGGGAGGCAATGGACTTCAGTAGGAAAACAGTAGGCTAGTTGTCAAGGGTGAGGTCTTGTTTCAGGTCAGGAAGAATCGAATTTGTTTCTTCATCTCAATACTTTTTTTGGTTTCTACTCTCATGGGTTTTATTGGCAGAGGATAATATTTCTATCTTGTCAAAACAGATATAAAAATTGTTTTAGTGAAAATTATCTGCAAATATTATAGCTTCCATTAACATGAATTTGAACACATAGATGCTGAGTTTTAATCTTGTCCTAATTAACTTTTGGGCTTTCAAAATAACTTTCCCTACTGCTCTGAGGCATTCATTACAGATTTAGCTTTTTTGGTTTTATCATCCATGGATATATGTGGGCTCTGGTTGACAACAGCACTGCTTTTGTTTGTTAACAATTAAAATGTGTTCCTTCTGATATAAGTAAAAAAAGGAATTTATTGAAAGGACATTTTAAAATCACTCAGTTGACCCTGGCCTGGTGGTTCAGTTGGTTGAGCATCAAACCAACATGCTGAGGTTGTGGGTTCCACCCCAGTCAGATACAAGAACCAACCAACGAATGCATCAATACGTGGAACACAGCAATCGGTCTCTCTCTCTCTCTCTCTCTCTCTCTCTCTCTTTCTCTCTGACTCTCTCCCTTCCTCTCTCTCTTAAAAAAATCAATTTAAAAAATCGCTCAGTTGATGGGGAGTTTGAACCAATCTCAGAAATTGAGCAAGCATACAGGGACACTAAAATCACATCACAAAACCAGTCCACTGAGAAAACCAGTGTCATTAGGAGAGACCAAAACTTCAGGTTGCTCCACTGTCACCACTTTTCCTGGGAACTAGATGTAGTGGCCACCACTGTGGCACCCTTCTGAGTACATTCTGTCTGTTTCTCTCACCACTAGCTCCTAATTTGGAGTCCTGGACAAACACAGGCAGGTAGGTACCTAAGTCTGAGTTGCTTGATGGCGGCATCCTGCTGAAATTATTATGCCTGAAACTATGAAACTGGTATTTTTTTCTCAATAAAGCAGCAGTCCTGTTGCATAATTACCTCATGAAAATACATATTGTTTTTAATTGTGGGATGCTAGTGACATGTTAGCTTCCAAATGACAATGATATTAAAATTAAAATAGTTTGCAAGTCAATGAATGGTTTTTACATTATACATTGGCATATTATTTATATAACAAAAATATTTAAGCTTTATAAAGCAATTTGTTATAAAACATATAATATAAATTATACATTTTAGTTAAATAAAGGTAAGAATTCTTTGAGCTATAAAATCCTTAGGAGAGAAATGTTGTTCATTTATTTTCTATTTCGAATAGAGAAACATTTTATTGCCTTCTTCCTTCATTAATATTTGCCTTAATAACAAGTCATTTTAATAGCTAATAGGGGTAAATACAAAAAAATAGATGTATTCCTCTATGCATTCTAAATATTACACCCTGTTTACTTAAATGGTGAAATATTGAATTTATGTACCACTGGTTGTTTTTAATAATTAGATCATAATGCATGTTGTGTGCCTAGGCAAAAATTAGGGTGTGTCATACAGTTAATGACACTTGTCTAATAATTAATATGGCATCTTTTCTACTAAGTAAGCAAAGTGTGAAGGAAAGGAATGGAGGGCTGAGGGACAGGGAAGACATTGGAGGATTCAATAGAGATGAAAAAGGATTTCCTGTTGTCCCTTATACAAGAGAAATGAAAAGAGATATAAGAAAGAATTATAGACAAAGATACTGAATTTCTCTCCTGCTAATTTGAGAAAAACAGCATAAATGAGGATGAAATCATGGTCAGAAATAGGATAAATAGGTAACTGTAACCTTCTAATTTGTGTTTTGCTGGATATATGTAAGTAAAGAGAACCAGCTAAAGGCACAGCATCATTGATGGAAGCAGGACAGAAGAGGGTATATATAATGGAATTGAGAAAAAAGAGAAGTCCTGATTGTTTGTTTTTTATCAGTGGAGCCCTAGGTAAGCTGGAAGACTGAAAAGAGAAGTTAGTTCTCATTGAGGTCATTTTGCCTCACTATGGATATAAAGGGCCAAGGTATTAGTTAAATGGATTTTGCAGGAATAGGTCACATAAAATTTTTCAATGTCCAGATATGCAGTTGACTTTCTCATAGATATATATTACACAAAATTCCTGTTACTTAGAGTTTGAATATGGTATTTTTTTAAAAAAAATAGCTCATTGCATTTTCAGACCTTACAAGAAATGCTGAGGAAAAGGAAATGTGGTACTTAAGATAACAGGAATTCCACAAAATTAATTTTCTTGGGTGTTTATCAGAACTTTTAAGTATAGTGTTGTGACCACACTTTTATGGGTTAAGAGGAGACTTCAAACTAAAGTTAGAACTTCTTCACAATCCAAGAATAGTCAATATCATTAGTAATGATAATAAGCAACTGTCTTACTGGGTTTTGTTTTTACTATACTATACTTTTGAATCAGTACTTCAGACTACACTCTTTCTACTTATAAAAAAAGTTTGCTGTAAAACAGCGCCATGTTACACAGCAGCCTCCATACACCCCATATTTATGTCTCTTGATTGTATCATTTTCTCTTGTGCTTATTTAATCTCATGTTGTTTTGTACAGTACCATGCTCTACATAGGTTTGTAGCCTAAGGCAATAATAGGCTCTACTATATAGCCTCGGTGTATGATGGGCTATACCATCTAGCTTTGTGCTCTTTATATTTGCACAAGGACAGCATTGCCAAATAATGCATTTTTCAGAGCATATTCCTGTCTTTAAGCGCCACTTGACTGTACTGCCAAATGATAGAATAACATGTATTCCTTCAAAGGAATAAGAAAGAAGCTAGATATCTACTGAGTAAAAAGATGACCTAGATATACATTTAAAGTAAAAAAAAAATAGCCCTGGCTGGTTGGCTCAGTGGTAGAGCATCGGCCTGGCATGCAGGAGTCCCAGGTTCAATTCCCGGCCAGGGCACACAGGAGAAGCGCCCATCTGCTTCTCCACCCCTCCCCCTCTCCTTCCTCTCTGTCTCTCTCTTCCCCTCCCGCAGCGAGGCTCCATTGGAGCAAAGATGGCCTGGGCATTGAGGATGGCTCTGTGGCCTCTGCCTCAGGCGCTAGGATGGCTCTGGATGCAACAGAGCGACTCCCCAGATGGGCAGAGCATCATCCCCTGGTGGGTGTGCTGGGTGGATCCCGGTTGGGTGCATGCGGGAGTCTGTCTGACTGCCTCTCCATTTCCAGCTTTGGAAAAATGCAAAAAAATAAAAATAAATAAATATAAAGTAAAAAAAATAAACATGTTTTAAAACTTGTGTCCATAATGTGATCCTATTTTATAAATTTTATGAATTATACACTATTTTATACATAGAGAAATGAAAGAGTAGAGAACTGTGATTTTCTAATTAAATTTTTTTTATTGAATTGTTCCTAATGAGGATAGAATTTGTATACTCAGAAAAATCAACAAGTAAATTGGCTTAGATATCAACCTCTTTATATCATCAAGTAATATTTATTCATCAAACTACTGTGTTTGGTATTGGAGAGACAGAGATGAATAAAATATATTTTCTGCTTTCAATTTTATAACCACCACATGGAGTGGTTTTAAACTGTGCTGTGCTTCAGGGATAGAATAAATGTTTGATATGAATTTAATTTTCAAAATATATTTTAAATATTTAAGCACCTGTAATAAAATAAATTAATTAAATATAATAAAATTTAACATGTTGAAACCGCCACTAGTTAATGTCCACCATCAGGTAAACATTTTTTTTGTGTGTGTGGGGGGGCATGTAGGTTTAGTACTAATTTTTTTCTGTGATTGCTGAGTATATATTTGAATTTATTGTAAATATGTCATTATTTAGAAAGGTAGTAGCTTTACATTGGTCTTTTTAATACCTAGTCTGCATATTTCTGCTTATAGAAAACTCTACAGGCAACAATGCAACCACAGGATATGTATGCTGAGTACAATTAAATATACAACAAAGTGCAAGTTCATCTGCTTGGTATACATTCTTGCATACATTCTTACAGTAACAAAAATATGTATAACATGTCAGGTTGGGTAGATAGGGTTTTTTATATTCTTAAATTTAAAGCTTTATGAGTTTTGGTATTCCTCTTTTTAAATAAAGCATATGAGCAGTTTTTGGCTAATTTTGTGGGCAGATTTTTAAAATATTTTATTATGGACACTTTGAAACAGACAAAAAGTAAAGAATAGAATAATGAACATTGCTATACTTATCACCCAACTTTAAAAATGATTGATATTGCGTTATTCGTGTTATCCAATCTCCACCTATTTCCCACTTTAATGTTTCTTCGAGTAAACATTATCCATTACAAAGAGAAAGAATAGTCAATAAATGGCAATAAAACATGACATATGTTACCAAAGAGCAGGACCCCTCCCCCAGGTGGAAAGCAAGAATAGTAAGAATAGGAAAAATGGCAAACCACTGGAACCAGAATTAGGCCCTCAATAAAAGGAACTGATATATCTGAACGGCAGAGGACTATTTTCTTGCATTCTACAGTGAGAAAATATTTTTATTTTTCTAGTATTCTGAAACAGCCATTATTGCTGATGTTCAAGCTGTGATTACCAATGGGCAATAGCAAAATTTTTGCCTCAGGAAGCTCTCAGGAAAACCAGATAAGATAAATGATACATTTTGTGATGTGCACTTGCTCTTTCTTTTCTATTTGTGTTGATGTTAAACTCAATTCAATACCATTGGGTTGACGATGGAACTTAAAACTACTCAGTTCTGAATCCCTGGAATTCTCATCCTGAGTGTCTTTTTATTGCCCCATTAAAAGATGTTGCTGTTAACAGGTTTCAGCCTTGATGAGAGTAAGGTGACCCTCAAACTTAGCAATGCAAGTCACTAGACTATTTATATTCTAAATTTGCTTCAACCAATTACCAAACCAAAGAATTTCAAGTTATCTAAATTTGTTTAATCTTTTTCCTTTTACTCACCCTCTGAAATAAATGTAAAAAACAAAAACAAACAAAAAACCCCAAATGGATTTAATGACCAAATTGAATCTCTGTGTTTTACAGAGGCCCTTAACCTTATTGAAATATGCCATATATCAGGGGTCAGGGACCTATGGCTTGAGAGCCAAATGTAGCTCTTTTGATGGCTGCATCTGGCTCGCAGACAAATTTTTAATAAAAAATATAATAAGGTTAAAAATATAAAACATTCTCATGTATTACAATCCATTCATTTCCTACCGCTCATGTTCATGGTTGCGGGTGGCTGGAGTCAATCACAGCTGTCCTCTGGGACAACACCAAATTTTTATTGTATAACGCGTAACATACACAGGTTGTTGTATGATTCTCAGGAATTACATTTTAAAATATGTGGCATTTATGGCTCTCTCAGCCAAAAAGTTTCCTGACCCCTGCCATATATAGAGAGACAAAATGTTTAGAGTTCAAATAATGTGTTTCAAAATGACCATAGCTATTTAATCCCCACTCAGGAGAAGATACAAAACATGAACAGCATCCCAGAAGTATTACATATGATGATCCCAATGCCAAGTTCTACTTGATATCTATTATCATAATTTAGTTTTGACTAATCTTGAACTTAAGTGGATGTTAACCAAATGTTCACTTTGATGTTTGGTTTCTTTCACTTAAAATTATGTCTGTGAGGTTCATTTATGTCTTGTTTGTTGTAATAAGTTGTTTTTGTAATTGTTGAATAGTATTCCAATGAATAAATATGACTATTTTAATTATCCATTTTATCAATAAGTGACATTTGAGTAGCTTATATTTTAAAATTATTACAGAAAATTCTTCAATGAACATTCTTGTACATTTTGATACATATATGTAATACACATAGAATATGTATATGCCAGCTGTAGTAGGCTTCTACAGTTTACTAAAGTAACTGTAGCAACACTGATCATGCCAATTTATAAAATATCAATTGTTTTTCATTTTTAGCTACACTTTATATTTTAGTATCTTTTGTACTTTATACACTTTTCATACTTTGTTTTTTTGTCACAATATTTTTCATCAAAACATTTACTTTTGTTGATAAAACATTTCTAAACCATACATTTTGAATGGGCATGCATTACTAAAGGGCATGGTTCTTAAATATAACTAAACAAAAATAGAGTAATCATTGAAGAGTAAAGAAGTAGTACCTATATCCTGATGAACTTTGGAAAAAAGAATACCCATTGTTGAAGTGCAGAACGAAGAAACAAACAGCTGACCAGGCAGTGGCGCAGTGGGTAGAGCATTGGACTGGGACATGGAGGACCCAGGTTCGAAACCCCAAGGTCACCAGCTTGAGCGCAGGCTCATCTGGTTTGAGCAAGGCTCACCAGCTTAAGCTCAAGGTCACTTGCTCGAGCAAGGGGTTACTCAATCTGCTGCCGCCCCCCGCTCAAGGCACATATGAGAAAGCAATTACTGAACAACTAAGGTGCCACAACAAAGAGTTGATGCCTCTCATCTCTCTCCCTTCCTGTCTGTCTGTCCCTATCTGTCCCTCTTCCTGACTCTCTCTGTCTCTGTCACAAAAGAAATAAAAAAGAGAGAAAGAGAAACAAACAGAGACTTCAAGGTTGCCCCAAATTAAGTTAGTGTATTCTCCTTCTATTTTGTAGAAAACAAGGCCCAGTGAGGGGTTTAATCATTTCTCCATGTGAGATTTAGACAGTAATTATACCTTTTATTGTTCTTTGTAATATAATAAGATGCACAGGCATATTATTTATAATTGTATATTTAAGCCTCTGACTTAGATATAAAAAGCAGTCTCCTGTAACATGTTTCTATGAAGCATAACTATTGTCCTTCTAAGAGGTAAGGTGAACATGCGTATCATATTGTAACAATGAACATTCTGAGTTTTCCAAACTCTAAAAAAGTGGAAATATTTGACAAAAGGGAAAATATGAGTTTAACTCACATTTACAGAAGATAAGCAGACATTGGAATAAAACCACACACACAAAAACAACTGATATGTTAAGAAACATGGGTGTTTAATAACACATTAAACTTTGGCAATATATACAACTAGAATTTTCCAAAAGATAAAATCAACTGCAGGTATATAAAAAAGAAGCACTATTTATTTCTCTGCATATAAAATTGTGATAGCATAGTTCATCTCTCATTTGAGAGAAGACTGAGTTGAGAAAATATCCTATATCCTGCACTTTAAACACATTTATTTTTTATTTAAAGGTATCATTTTTTCTAACCCAGAAGAGCACTTTATCATTATTAATGAGAACCGTGAGAGGGAGCTCAAGGCAGTACTCCTCAACTACATATGACTTCAGAGAAGTAAGTTGAAGGGAATGACTGAAGAAAAGGCTGGCGGATGTTCAAGAAAATCACTATAATCATAAGTTACTGGTTTCAGTTGACAAGATACAATGGCTTACTGCTGTCATTGTCCATGCCTACAGATAATTTATTTTGTATTTTTGAATAAAAGACACTTGTCCATTCCTGGTAACTAAGTACAAGAGCCATGTACCAGTGTACTGCTTTCTTTTTTTTTTTTTTTTTTTACTGCTTTCAATTTAAATCACTGAGGCATTTTTACTACTGTTCTGTTGAAATTGGGATTTTAACTCAGAAACATTAATACGCAAGGACACATGCAGCCCCATGTTCATTGCAGCATTGTTCACAGTGGCCAGGACATGGAAACAACCAAAAAGCCCCTCAATAGATGACTGGATAAAGAAGATGTGGCACATATACACTATGGAATACTACTCAGCCATAAGAAATAATGATATCGGATCATTTACAGCAAAATGGTGGGATCTTGATAACATTATACGAAGTGAAATAAGTAAATCAGAAAAAACCAGGAACTGCATTATTCCATACGTAGGTGGGACATAAAAGTGAGACTAAGAGACATTGATAAGAGTGTGGTGGTTACAGGGGGAGGGGGGAGAGGGAAAGGGAAAGGGGGAGGGGGAGGGGCACAAAGAGAACTAGATAGAGGGTGACAGAGGACAATCTGACTTTGGGTGGTGGGTATGCAACATAATTGAATGACAGGATAACCTGGATATGTTGTCTTTGAATATATGTATCCTGATTTATTGATGTCACCCCATTAAAAAAATAAAATTATAATAATAAAAAAAAAGAAATTGGGATTTTAGTGCTTGTCATCACCAGAAGAGGCAGCCTTTCTGTGGAGAGTAAGAATAATTGTGTACAAAGTAGAGAAATGCCCAATTATGTTACTGTTATGTAATAAAATTTGTTTAAAGTTTAAAAATTAATAAAAATAAAAATTATACCTTCAAAAATAAATTATTGATGCAACAGACTAACAAAAAGAATATCTTTTGAAAGAAGAGTGATACTCTCAATAGTGAGAATAGTTCAGAGTTACAGTTATTTTTTAGAGATGGAGACTAGAAGACCAGTCTCTGGACTGGGCTTTAAAAGATGGATTGTATTTGTATGTCAGAAATTATTTAATTTTGTGACCTTGAACAAGCTGCTTAAGTTCACTGTCTCACAATTTTCCGTAAGTATAATGAGTTCAGTATTACTTGTTCCTTCATTCTAAAGATTGATTGGAATGCTCTTACCGAAGAGTGATTGTATATTAATCTCATTAGAATTACTTTTAATATTTCATGTTTTCTCCATGGAATACTTGTGCGAAAATACTTCAACAAGGCTTTCAAAGAAAGATCTACTTTAATATGCCGTGGCTCTCGTAAATGATAAGAACTGATGTTCACCTTAGAACTTGTATAACTAATAATAAGATCAGCCATGAATGGTCTATCCAGCAATTTTGGTCATTAAATTAAACAGTTCATTTTCCAAATTTTATGCTTCATGGAAATTACTTTTCTGCCTAATCAATCCTGTCATCGACTGAGCAATTAACTTGCCCATGGATATTCTGGGTGTTGATTTGTCATGAGCATTAGGTTTTCTTTTGATAAATTAAATACTGTAGTTTAAAAAAAAATCTATACTTCTGCAAATATTTTTTTCATAAGGAATCAATAACACTAATGATTTGTCCAATTAATTATTTGGAGAGATTTCCTTAATGTATCCTATTTAATGTTATTTTCCTTTACAAAAGAATAAGGCATTACCTCATTAAAATAATAAGTGTCAGTAAGAATATTCTTAAAATAAAACATTGTGAAAGATACACGTTTTGCTGCAAGAAAGGGTGAGGCTATAAGATAACTCTGAAGCTCAATGGTTTTATGGGATGACAAAAGGGTTTCTGAACTTATTTTTGCTGTAACAAACCCAGCAGCAGGAGACAAAGGAACTCCTTCTTTCTTCTTGACTTCCAACAATAATAGTATTTATGAGAGAGCTGGTTAGGGGTTAAATGAGTAATATAAAATGTTGAAAATATTAATATTACTGTTTGACATACATTATAGTGATATATGGGAATTCAAGGAGTTGATATTAATAAATTTCTTAGGATAGTGCCAAATAATAATAATATCCTTCTGACATGTATACTGTCAGACTAAGAGCGTCTCAACATTTACCAGTTCTTCTGTTTCATACTCTCAAGTTAATAGTTTGATATTGATTGGCCTCAAAATACCTACATACTTAACTTTATACTTCATATGGCATTATTTAATACTTATATTAAGAGAGAAAAATAATATACTTTTCTAACCTTTAGTAAAGTGGTTCCAAAGCCTAAAAATTGGGAGCATTTAATTTATATGAATATTGTGGGTCAAATAAGTTTGCAAATATGATGTATATGTTTGCTCACTTATACTTTGCATTGGGTGTTGGGGACAGGCTGTAAGTAGGCAGGGCTGTTATAGCCTAAGGCTTAGTTTTAAAACTGGGCTTTTTCCCACACTCTTGACTGTTGCATGATAGAGGGTGGTGCACTATTATGAGGAATCCTATTATGCCTCAGATAAGTGACTTTGTATCAGAGACTTCATTGTTTGTATATTGGATTAAAGGTTTTGATTTCTGCACTATAAAATGGAGCAGACCGGGAGCTTGCTCTCTCTCTCGGTTCCTGAGATTAGCATTAGAGAGGAGAGCAGAGAAAGGCCACGTGGATGAGAGCAGAAGCCAAGATGGCAGAGTGCTGAAGGAGAAGCCAGTTTGTGCAGAGTTTGTGCAGAGAGAAGGAGATGGGGAACAGAGGTGAATAAGGCTGGTGAGCTAGAAACCTTTGATTCTAGGAAACTCAGATAAGTCAGTGGCTTTGGGAGCCCTGAGTGGAAAGGGAAGTGTTTTCCCACTGTATGTATTTCTTGCCTGCTGGGTGCAAGCTAGGATTAAAACTAATGGCCCACCAGTTCTTGGCTTCGTTGTTTCATTACCATCTGTCCGAATCAAATGCTAACCTGCATGGGCCAGGTGGCTGTGATGGTGGCCATAGCTACTGGCTTTATAGATATAAAAATATAATTTGAAAATAAAATTATATTTTAAATTCTACATTTAAAATGGTATTTTCAAGAAAAATTGAGTTTTTCCTTATTAAATGATATTAGTATTAGTACCAGCCTTCAAAGTTTAAACTGACTAGGTATTATCTTCAATTGTAGCTGCCAGCTATGTCTCTGATTCCTACTTGTACATTCCTTCCTTGGAGGTCCTCTGAGGACATAAGAGATTATGTATTATCAGGGCTTCAGCTCTGGCAAGATTTATTTATCAAACCTCAGAGGAATTCTATGGCTGAGAACCTCATTAAGAACTTATAGGCCCTGGCCAGTTCACTCAGTGGTAGATCACTGACCCAATGTGTAAATGTCCTGGGTTCAATTCCCTGTCAGGGCACACAGGAGAAGTGACCACCTGCTTCTCCTCCACTGTCCCTCCTCTTTATCTCTCTCTCTTTCACTCTTCCCCTCCAACAGCCATGGTTTGATTGATTTGAGAGCATCAGCCTTTGAACCGAGAATGGCTTTATGGAGCCCCCGCCACAGGTGCTAAAAATAGTTCTGTGCAAGCATTGGCCCTGACGAGGGTTGCCAGGTGGATCCCATCTGGGTGCATGTGGGAGTCTGTTTCACTATCTCCCCTCTCCTCACTTAAAAAAATAAATAAATAAATTTTAAAAATAAAAGAAAGAACACTCCATTTAACCCTTGACCAGTGACTTTTAAATAGGGCAGGAGTATGATGAAAGTATAGCGTACATACAGTCCCCTGTGGCAATTTTGGAGGTGCACTGTCCAAATCTTCCTCCAAGAAGAAACTGCCACTCATGTGCAAGGAGTATAGTCAGTTATTAGTCTCCAGCGATAGCACCTTCAGGGTACTCCTCAGTTTCAGAGCTGAGGTTACACTCTACCACAGGCAGACCAGCCAAGGCTGAGCAGGACGGGAATCCCTCAGGGGCAGTTTTGGTTTGGGAGCTCCCATTGGGTTGGCCAACACTTCTTCAGATCTGCATCATGATCCAGATAACAATCTGAAGCTCTCCCTGACCAATCTTCCTTTTTCTACTCTTCCCCTCAGATCTGCATTGAAGGGGCTGAAGGTTTTTCCTTCCTGTTCTTCTTTCCTCTTTTATGATTCTCAGTCATTGATTTACAGTAAGGCTCTGGAACTACTAATTCTCGGTGTTTGCCTCTAACAGAATCCTGTCAACATATCTCTGCTCCCCAGTCATTATCCCAATCATGTGACACAACTGGTGTGACAGTGAGGTGCTCTCCTCCCCACTGTTCTCCAAGCACACTAGCTCCCTTGCTTTTCTTCAAATATTCAAGGTCATTCCTGGTACAGAACTTTACACTGCCCTCTGCTTGGAAAGCCCTTAGGTTCTTAGCTCAGATAGGTGCCATCTGGCTCCTTGTCATTATTCAGGCCTCTGGTTAAATGTCACCTTCTTTAGAGTCCTTTCTGGATCATTCTGTATCAAATATGCCTCCCCATTCCATCTTCACTAAATGCATATATAGTCTTTATAATATTATTAGTAACTGAAATGGTATTATTGATTATGTTTGGATTATTTTGGAGCTCTTACCTTTTAACAAGTAACTCCATGGGCTTGGTACTTGCCCTTTTTGTCGACCATGGTCTCTCCAGCACTTTGGACTATATTTGACAGAAGCAAGCTGGGCCAGTCATCTTTGTTGACTTAAATTTTAAATGGATTATTTTCATCTTTAGGGCTGACTTAAAAAAATATTTATGTGTCTTAAGAAAAGCTGCATGTCTCTGAGGTGGTATTTCCATTCATTAAAAAAATTACCTCACAGAAAGTTATGAGCATTACATTAACTTAAATGAAGTAATGCAGATTGTAACATTTGTCCTACTTAGGCTCTCAATAAATGTTTTTTGCTTTGGTCACATAAAATATGTATTTAATAAAAGAATTCAGTGGCTTGACCAGGATGTGGTGCAGTAGACAGAATGTTGGACTGGGATGCGGAGGATCCAGGTTTGAAACTCCAAGGTCATCAGCTTGAGTGCAGACTCATCCAGCTTGAGCACAGGCTCACCAGCTTGAGAGTAGGGTCACTTGCTTGAGTGTGAGATCATAAACATGATCCCATGGTCACTGACTTGAGCCCAAAGGTATCTGGCTTGAAGTCCATGTTCACTGGCTTGAGCCCAAGGTCACGGGCTTGAGCAAGGGGTCACTTGTCCTTCTGTAGCCCCTGGTCAAGACACATATAAGAAAACAATCAATGAACAACTAAGGTGCTGCAATGAAGAATTGATGCTTCTCATCTCTTTCCCTTCCTGTCTGTCTGTCCCTGTCTGTCCCTTTCTCTGACTCTTTCTGTCTCTGCCAAAAAAATAAAATAAAATAAAACAATTCAGTGAAGTCGACTATTAATTACAAACACATTTATGTACAAAAAAAGTGGGAAAATTAAACCATAAAGAAGAAAATCTAGTTGTTGGTCATTATACAGTAAAACAGTGATTGCTTCTGAATCTTGAAGCCATATTTCTCACTTGAACCACTTCACTTGCTTGATAAAAGCACAGGGGTGAGTAGAAACTCTACACACAAACTGGAAAAGGCAGTAGATAATACAAATTACTGAAACTCTGCTAAACTCAACAGTTCATTTCACTTCTAGCAGCCAATAGTCATTAAGCAGAATGGATTTAAAGCAATGACCTAGAAATCAAAGACATTGTATGACCTACTACAAACCTCTGGAGCCAGCCAGCCTGCCAACAATTTGCAAACACTCTTTTGATTTTGAAGTGGCTATGTCATAAAATAACATTTTCAAAACTGCAGAGGCAAATAATGTAGAATGTATATATGCTTTAAAATTTTAAGCTTGACTGTAATTACCAGAGAAGAGCAATAGCAACTTAGTAAAATACAATCACATTTTTTTCCACTCTAGGGATCAAAGGGAAGTTACAGAGGGAACATGGCTTATTTGTGTTTTCACTGCAACTAAAAATTTCCTCTTTCCATATCCTAATCTGACCTCCTCCTTCTCTACATTCCAGTGCTATGCATCTCATCACGCTTTATTACCAGTTAACATGTAAGTAATTGTATGGTGATGGTAATGACCCTGTGGCTTTCCCTCTCTTTTCTCAGGCAGCCCTGCAGATAAATTATAAACAATCGATTCCGGTTGAAGTGAATAGATGGCCTAGTTTTGCTGCAATATTCAAGCTTTTTTCCTCTGCAGTCAATTCCCAGTGTCCCAGTGATTTATCTACCTATCCTAAATTTCGTGTTCATGTTCTTTTTACCAGTGGCATGGAATTTTAATTAGCTTTTGATAAAATGTATAAGGATTCCTTATAAACTAGGATTGGAGAAAAATTACATTTTTGCTACCTCTACATGTCAAGATTTCTGCAAGCTAGTAGAAACTAAAATGCATTAATAGTTTGTGCATTTTTAACTAAAGATATATGGGCTCATTGTGTGACAGTTCTTTAGTTATAACCTAGGAAATCGTAGGTTCTAACAGTTTTCTCAGTATAATACAATGTGTTGAGGAACAACTGAATGTCTCTTGGTCATTATTTTTACCATTTCGTTAAAAAAAATTTTAAACTTAGAGAAAATTTGCAAAAATTATCCAAAATAACTGAATTTTTTCATACTTCTTACTTTTAACACCTTCTTTTTATGCTTTATCTTCTCTCTATATAAAAACATATAGTAATTTTACAATATTTTGTCATGCATTTCCTAAGACCTTTAATTACATATCCGTAATACATATTACAAAAATCAAATTTAAGAAACTTAAATCAATACACTTTTTATATACTATACATTGAATATTCCAATTTTATCAATTGTCAGAGACATGCTTCATAGTTATTTATTTTCTAGTATAAGATCCAAGCTAAGGTCAGAAATTGTATTTAACTGTCAGGTCTATTTAGTTTTCTTCACCCTAGAGTATTTTCTTTTCTTTTCTTTCTTTCATGCCATTAATATTTTTGAAGAATAAAACTAGTAATTTTATTGAATATGCCTCAACTTGAGTATTGCTGTTTTTCACATGAATAGATTCAAGTTACGCTTTTTGGTCTGGGACACTACATAAGTGATGTATTTTTTTTTCAGAGTATCATCTCTGGTAGCATATCATCTTAATTTAATTTAATATAATATTAGCAATGATATTAATTTTGATTGCTTGGTATATTACTTAGCTATTGTTGCATAACAATAGGGCCACACAATTAGCAGCTTAAAGCACACACACATTTATTATATGACATAAGTCTGGGCATGGCTCAATAGGTCCTCTGCTTCCCAGTCTTACATTGCTATTGCAAGTTGTCAGTTGAGGCTGTGGCATAATTTCAAGGCTCAATTGCCAAAAGGTTTGCTTCAAATTTCACATGGTTATTGGCAGAATTCAGTCCCTTGCTGGCCATAGGACTGAAGACCTCAGTTTCTTACTGGCTATTGGTCTGAGGCTTCCATCAATTCCATGGGTCTTTCAATAGGGCAGCTCATACAGCAGCTTGCTTAATCAAAACCAGCAAGGGAGAAAGTCTATTAGAAAAGTGTGTTACAACCTTATATAATGGTACCTTCTAAGTGGCATCCCATAATCTTTGCTGTATCCTACTTATTTAAGTAGCAGGTCCTGCCCACACAGAAGACATGATTACCAGGAGGACAGTATGACCAGGAGCCATCTAAACATTTGTCTGTCTACCACACCAAAGACTTGCTCTGACATTTTCGGATTCCTTTACCACATAGTCACCATTTTTCCTTTTGTTATTAACAAGTTTATGGGGGAACTTCTTGAGATTGTGTAAATAATCTATTCCAAAACAACCTCTCCACTCTATGGGTTTAGCACCCAATAATGATTATTATCAGAATTCAATTTACTGTATTAATATTACAATAGTAATTTTTAAATAAAGTTTTATTTTTAATTTTCTTTACTAAAAAATTTAAAATATCTTTATTAATTTATTTTTTATTCATTCATTAATTTATTTATTTGTTGGGTTGACATGGTTTGCCAAACTATACAGGTTTCAAGTGTAGAACTCAATATAACAGCAACTACAGTGTACTACACTCTGCATCACGCCTCGCCTGGCCCAGGCAAAGTCTCTTTCCACCCTCATGTCCGGCGCTTTGCCCTCCTCTCCCTGTCTCCTTTCCCTCTGGCTATTGCCACTCTGTTGTCTGTATCTATGTTATGTATATATGGTTTTTGGCTAATCTCTTCACCTTCTTTGGTCCAGTCCCCTCTTCACCCTTCTGATAGTTGTCCATCTGTCCCCTATGTCCATGCCTGTTTCCATTTTATCCCTTAGTTTACTGTGTTCATTAGATTTCACATATAAATGAGATCGTATGGTATTTGTCTATCTCTGCCTGGCTTATTTCACTTTAAAATAGTAATTTTCTAATTGATAATCTATTCTATATTCATTAGTCAGCATTCTACTCTTAGAAAAGAATTTGCTTCTCCCATATTTATTTGTTTATCTATTTATCCGCAATCGATGTGTAATTTTCACAAATGCTTTTAATGTTTTCGCTTTGTCTCTCATTTTCAGCTGTTTAATTATTATCTGCCTTGATGTGACTTTCTTGATTCTGAATGTGTTGTGGTTTCTTGAACTGTTTGACTGTCAGTATATACTTTTGTTTTTTAATTTGGAACATTTTGGCAATCATGTCATCAATATTTTTTTGGTCCCCCACCACCAGCTTCAGTGACTCTATTTAACTATTATACTACTTAGTATTTATCTAAAGTTTACTGAGGATTTGTCTATTATTTTTAATTCTGTTCTCTCATAACATTATATATATGTATTTTAAATTTACTGGTATTTCCTTTTGCTGTTTCAAATATATCATTTATTCTATCTTGTGAGGGGTATCTTTTTTCAGCTATTATATATTTTTACCATCAGCATTCCATTTGAGTATTTTATATATTTCTCTCTTCATGATATTCAATGTTTTAATAATCTAGTTAATCTATTTTCTTGAATTCAAATAGCTCTCACTGTATTTTATGCTGCTTTTTTTAATCTTAATTCATTCTTAAAATTTGAATTTCTGATTTCATTCTAGTTTAATGTTTGTGATTAAAGGTTTGGAGTGTTGTTTTGTAATTGTCTTTCATTTTGAAGTTATTTTGTTGTGAGAGATTTTAATCTGTTGATTTACATTTTCTCTGTGCTCAATGGAGCAGCTTCATACAGGGTTGGCCTAACTTTTCTTTATTTCTGGGATTCTGTCTCCTATCTCATCCTTGCCATTTATCTAAGAAGGACTACTTATCTCTATATAGCTTCCTCTTTTCATCAAAAAAGTAAAAAAATGATTCTTTGAGGGTGTCGTATCTGGTTCAGGTTTCTCTGAATCCCATTTTATGCAGCTAATATTGTGAACTGTCAAGTGCCAGGTGTGTGTTCAGTATCTGAACTTAGTTTTAGACTTTCTCTTTCTGTGGGATTTTATCTGCACTTTATTTAAGACCTCCACTCTCTTCTTTTTTTCAGTCTCTTAAGTCTCTTCAAAACCTCATTTCTTACACTCTTAGAATGCACTATTAAAATCTGGTGATTACTTCTCTATAAATCATTTCATTTGTGGAAATCTCTGTCTCCCAGTATTTCTAGGTTGTGAGGCATGTATTTTTATTTTATATTTCCTTTGTTTTATTTTATTTGTTCATATCATGGTTATCTGGGGGGACACTTGGAGACATTTAAATTTAGGCAGCTACTCTTATCCAAGCACAACTTTATTTGTTCTGCAACTAATTCGGCAGTGCTAAATGGCAGGATAATAGTGCAACCTTTAAAAAAAAAAGCTACCATGATTGGTTATAAGAACTTCCCAGGTTTGTTATTTAATTTTTGAGATACATTAAGATAAGCATCATTTATCCTTTCATTTTAAAGATGAAAATAACTACGATTTCAATGGCAACCGGCAGATTTGACATTTCAGTTAAGTTCTGTTTTTCTACAATATCTTTGCTTTTTTCACAACATTTCAATGTAAAGACTTTGTTCTCAGTTCTGCTATGCATATGCTTTGAGCAAGCTTCTTAAATTAAATCAGAATCTCACTTTCTGAGAATAATCGTTACATAATAAATAATGAATTATATCTCACTGGGTTGTTGAGAGAATTAAATTTATATAAATTATCTAGCTTTCTGTCAATCAGCCATAGGCACTTAAAGAATAGCAGCTTCCTATTACTCAGCCACTACGTAATTTAGAATATGCTGAGACGAGGTGGGATGTGCCCTCTGACCATGGTGGCTTTAGCTACAGCATTTAGAGAAAGCTTAGAATCAAAGATAAGGAGAATCAGACTATTAAAACAAATAATCTAACTGGAATGGTGAGTTTAAGGGGTGTTATCACAACATGCATCCTGAAGAAGCCAAGCAAGAATGAGGATCACAGCAGAAGACAGCGCTAGTTGTCTTTATAAGATATTTGAGCATGTGACAACAGCTGGGACATCAATATTCAGGAAGCATAACTGGTCCCAATACTGTAGAATGACTAAAAATATTTCACTTTCTATTTTATTTTTAACTAAATCTGATGGAATTTATTGCTTTAGTTAAGGGACCTCATTGATTTCTGGAATTCCATTTAATATGTTCACAATTATACTAAATCAATGCCAACTACACATCACATGTTAAAAATGCATAAGTAACATTTGGGCCAATGTGCCTTGTATTCCATTTAGATTACTTGTTCTAAATTGTAGCTTATAATTTTTAAAGATAGAGGGTTACTTTTGACCATTCAACTTTAAAACTACATTATGTCTATTTTTCACAATAAACACTATGCTACAATTAGGTACACAATGTGGCATTTGTAAAATTTAGTTTTATGATCAAGTTTCTAAATTAAAACTAAAATAACTTCTAGGAGGAATTTATAACAAATTAAGATTTTGAAAGATACAGTTTTAACAGACTATTCAAATCTCACATTAATTAACCTAGTGATTTTTAAATATATATTATCTATGCTCCTACACACCCATTTTGATCATTCCAATGAAATACAATTAAATTAAATAATGTGTATAGCTAGGCACCATCTGCCAATTCTTCATGTTGATTCACAACTTATTAACACCTCTTGAATAAAATCCACTGGCAGCTTTAGTAGAAAAAGTACTAAAGTCAGCAATACTAGGGCCATATCCTGGCATGACACTTTCTTCTTCAATAAAAAAGGGCTAATCATGAAATCTCTACATTTTATCAACTTATTTGAAAATAGTAATAATAATACAAACTCCATGCTACTGATGTGAAAATCAAAAACAAAGTATCTATCATAAAACCTGGGTAAAACATAGTTTTGGTAATTTTAAAAATATATATACATGATTTCATCAAAGCATTTGCTACAGATAACTACATGCATTGACCTTAAATTTCTATGTTTAAAAATTTTATATGTTATGGGCTAAATTATGCCCCCAAAATTCATATATTCAAACCTTAACCCCCATATCCTCAGAATATAACCATATTTAGAGATAAGGTTTTTTAAAAATGTGATTGAGTTAAATGAGACTGTTATGGTAGGGTCCTAATCAAATATGACTGAAGTTCTTAAAAAAAGAGTGAGAATCACCAAGGCACAAGTGCAAGGGGGAACTGTGTAAAAAGGGAGTAAGAAGAGGCCATCTGCAAGCTAATCAGAGAAACTTCAAGAGAAATCAAGCTTGTTGGCACCTTGATCTTGTACTTCCAGCCTATAGAACTGTGAAAAGCAAATTTCTGTTGGTTAAGACATCCAATTTGTAATGTAATGCAGCCTTAGGAAGTTAATTCAATATTCTATATTCTCCATTTGCATACACCAAAACTGCACAGAACAAACAATGTAGTCCATAAACATAGTTCTAAGACAGTAATACTTGTTAACATATTTTTAGTTACATAAAAGTGTTCTCCCCCAGATTAGGCTTCACTTGACAATAATCCCTGAGTCCCTTTGCTCCATCTTTTCCAGAAACACCCTGTGAGTCATTATTTGGTAAGAGTTGTATAAAAGAGCAAATAAAATTCTGGATTTACCTGATGCAAAGTTCACATATACTTCTGGGAAATAAAGGGAACAGAAGCAAACAATAAAATCACTTGATATTTTTTCTGTTACTATCACTTGTTTAGCATTACGTGGGTGACTGTTACATACTACAGAGGTGCAGGCCAGTGCCCTCTCTTTGAGATATGTGTGTTCACAGCAATGTTTTTGCAGCATCTGCTTCCACTGTAGCTTTCCTATGTTTGTTATTTCTTCAGTCGTCTTTGACTTTCTCAAGTTCCAGCAAGTTAAAAACCAAACTAGGTAAAATCTCTTTCACTCTATTCTGCCTCTCCATCAGATGTCCAGTGCCATTTTTAAGAAGGCACTGACTGGCCCATTCATACATTAAAAAAACATGTAATCACTTAAATACAAGTTATTTTGATACATAGAAATGATTTCACTCTGTGTTTAAGTTATTCATAGAATTGCTAACCAGAAAATAACAAAATTTTTTTTTTCTAAAAATCAAAGCTTAAGCTCTAAGTTGTTGGTACGAAATAAATTCTATATCAAGCTTACACACAAAACACTCTATTACAGTCTCTTAGATTCAATTTTGAAAATGATTCAAGAAACGAAGTTTGCTATTCTATATTCCATTACACACACACACACCATATTGCCATTGTTGTAAAACCTCTTTGTTGATATTATTAGCATGTTCTAGGGCTCCAGTCTCAATTTCCAATAGCTCCTTATCCTTATGTTTTACTTTTCATTAGGTTCCATATATGATATTTAAATGATGCAACACCGTTTATCAAATCCCTGATGCAAGATCTTCTTAGCCTGTCACCTGATGAACAGCTTTTTCCTTCTCGTTTTCAAATTCTTTAATGCTTAGAACATACTTATAGAGGGCTTTTGTTTGTTGTGATAAAAAAAGAAATTTTATTCATAATTATATGAAAACAAGTTCAATGACTATTAACAAATATTGACAACTTGAGCTCATAAAAGTATTACAGTCCTGTCTGTGTCTAATTGTCTAAGCTGGTGTCAATTTAGCTAAGCCCGTGGTGCCTCTGTTTATGATTCCATTGTCATCATTTTGCACCATCTTAACTTGGCTCAGCTAAAATTAAATCTCTGAGAATACCCACCCTGTTTGATTCTAGGTGAGCATTCATCTAAAAAAGCAAAGGAAGCCTGACCTGTGGTGGCGCAGTGGATAAAGCGTCGACCTGGAAATGCTGAGGTCGCCGGTTCGAAACCCTGGGCTTGCCTGGTCAAGGCACATATGGGAGTTGATGCTTCCAGCTCCTCCCCCCTTCTCTCTCTATCTCTCTCCTCTCTCTCTCTCTCTCTCTCTCTCACTCCCTCTCTCTCTCCTTTCTAAAATGAATAAATAAAATAAAATAAAAATTAAAAAAAAAAAAAAAGCAAAGGAAGAAGAAGAAAATCATGATATTTGGGATGTGTAAGTGAAGCACCAGGCACTACCCATGGAATGTGTCACTTACTGGAGGCAGAGTGAGGTAAAACAGCAGCTTCCAGCTCGTCCTTGGGCCAGTGTTAACCCAAAGCCCATGTCCACATACTTGGCTGTGGAGTTATGGATGTTTTCATTATAAAGCAAAGTACAACTGTTTATAGAAAGTAAGTATTTTGGTGACCATGAAATTGTGATAGTGAAAATAATAGCATCAAGGAACATAAAAAGTATTATAGGTTTAGAATTTGGAGAAATAAGATGATCAAAGTTAGACTTTTAATTCTCTGCTCAGAATTTGTTAAGGATCCCAAAAGCTTCTATAACTGCCCTGAAAGAAACCAGTGACTGCTACAACCGTAGAACTAAGCACAAACTCTAATCCTATAGGTCACTGCATTATTCCACAAATTATAATCACAATTTACAGAGTCTAATGTTAAAGTTAAGGCTTTGATTGCAGAGAAGCCCCTGAAACTTGTTATGATGTCATTTGGGCAATTTCCAGGAAAGCTGAGGATTCTGAAGTCTTACCTTGTGTTGACCTTCCTTTGACAATACAGCCACCCCTTTTCTGCCTCTGAGGAGGTGACTCTCTTCTTGAATAAAGAGCCTACAATGACCTCTGCTAAGGTAATCCTGGATGGGCTGCTGAGCTCCGTGATCTGCACTTCCATATCATGTAAGCTAATAAAGTGACCAGTTTTATGCAGTAGTGGAAAGCTAAGCCACTCTGGTATTTAAGATAAAGTGGAAATGAAAAATCTACCTAATGGAATTCAGTATTTGGATAAGAGATTTCCCGGCATAAATTTGAAAGTACTAACTGGTTTCAATAAGGCAATCTATCATTTGATGTAAAGAAATTCACTAATAAAAAACATTTAAGTATCTAATAGAATCTAGATAATACAGTTCTGTATATGGCCCTGCTGGGTTTGAGAAAAAAACTGTTTCATACCGGTTTCAAAATAAAATTGGACTGAGAAAAAAGATCAAATCCAGGGCTCTCTGTCAGTCAATATGGTCCCAGGGTGAGTTCCCCAAGGGTGTGGGATAATGCCCTTTTGTGAAACCACACAAAGATTTAGGAGGGTGCCTCATAAAAACTCTCAGCTAGCCACAATTTTTTTTCTAAGAGTTTTATGGGCATTATTTTCAGACCTTCTCTTCTAGATAAGAGGGCTTCTAAAAGTCTTAATATTTTCCCTCAGCACCTTGACTTAGATTCCAAGACAGAGAAGGGATTGTCAGAAAGAGAATTATTAGTGTATCTTTGTTCCAATAAAGTAGATTGCAATCTGATACACAGGAAGTCTGCAAAGAAGTTATGCAGCTTGAAAAGAAAAATACAAACATTTCAAAATGCAAAGAGATCTTTGAGTCTCTAGCTTCCTACAGGCAGGAACTAGGTTAGGAAAGCTAATCAGATGTAAAAAGTGGACCCCCTTTTTTTCATGAAAAAATGAAAGAGTTAAGAGCTCAATGGGCAGAGCTTAGTTGAGGAGAACCAGCAATTAGAAACAGGGCCTAGTCAGTGAAGCCAGGGCAACTGTGAACATGTACCTAGCTATATTTTAGCATCGCTATGAACCAGAGATTACTATATGCTTCTCATTTCTATAACTCCCCTCATTTTTGTTGTTGCTTTACTTTTAGTTCCCTTGTATTTGTTTCACACTTTTATGTTGTGTATATGGAAGATAGACAATTTGTCATTTCAATTCATAGGTCTCCAGTTCAGGAGGAGTTCAAGGACCTCATTTAATGATATATAGTAAGCCTCAAGATTGAGTTCATGCCACAGTAGGATAAGGCTTTGGGGATACTTGGTTTTGAGTGTAAGTTTTATAAGAATATTAAATCCTTGGGGGTCAAAAGGTCGACTGTAATAGCTAACCTCCAAAAATAGTATGTGGCTTGCAATTATCAATGGAATACAGTGGAACAGACATTGTGTCAGTTTCAGTCCTTGCCTTTAAGACAGCCGACAGCTTCCACTTCATCCCCCTTGGATCTCTGGCTTTTGTGAACCATAATCATCCATGCAGAAAGTCTAGGTACTGTACACTGCTGGAGAGACCATGTGTAGAAACCCATGAAAAAGCCATGTAGAAAATAGAGGCACTGTGACTACATGAACAGGTAGAGAGATTCAATGATCCCAATAGCTCAGCTGAGCCTCAGGGTGACACCAGCACCAGTTGGGGCTTTCATGCATCTTCAGGAGAGTTCCCAACTCAGGCCACCAGAACTGCCACACTGACCCCAATAACCAAAAGAACTCTGACAGAGAATGAGTTATATATTAATCCACCAAGTTGAAAAGCATTTTGTTATAGAGCTATAAATAACTGTGTCTTTTATCTCACATCTCTGCTGAGATACTAAAGAGAAGCTCCTGCATTAATATTTTACTTCTGAAGTTGTATCAACACTCTTTTTTGACTCTAACTTACTTATCTTAGAGAATAGATAATATTTTCTTTGTTGCTTTTACATGCTGTGGAGTTGGAAGCAATTCCTGGAGACCCTATGAATGGGTTTTCAAGGTAAGAAGGATAAGAAAGTTAAATATAAAATTAAGGGAAAAATACGCAGCAGTGATTTACCATTGCCTTGGCTACACACCCACATATGCGTGGGTCCATTACTTTGCTAAGTTTTCAGAATTAAGGTGGAATCCAGACATGCATAATGCCTCTTGTCTGCACTGGGTCTTTGAACCTCTGAGACTCATGAGCCTGGATGAGCCAAAATTTACTGGCTCAGAGACTTGCTCTGAGATCATCATCCTTGCATGAAATGGTAATGTTAACGTTGTGATGTGGTTTCTTGAACAAAAAGAGCTTTTGTATTTTCCCCCTCAAAACTATTTCTTTAATATACATTTTAAAAGTGTGAAATATTTGGGATATCCTAAAACTTTTAATGAATCTAGCTAAAAATTTTCTTCCAAAATATTTTATCAGTAATGATAAACATTGAAATAGGATGGTAAATATGTATTATTTTTGTTTCTCCTTTACGTCTTACAGAGGACATTGTTAACTAACATTGGTACTAATTTCCATTAAGCTCAGACATGACTTTAGAAACCTCCATAACATATTTCTCAGAGAAACTACTATTAGTAGATTGGATTCAGTATTGTAATATAAAAATACATTTGCTATACTTTCAATAGAGGCATTTCCATTAATAACAGGAAAAATTAGGTATGATTTAAGAGTATTGTTTAATACTGTACTTGAAATTTCATCAAATGCAACAGAGTAAAAATAATCAAGAGCTAAGCAAAAAAGATGCCAAAAAATCAATACTTAGAGATAATATAATTGTATACTTCATGCTTCCAAAATTACATTGATTGAGAAAGAATGTAATTTGGGCAGATTTTGTAATTAGAAGGTATCATACAAATAAATCTTTAGGTATAATCTTTAGATATAAATCATTTCCTATATCCCCTTAAAATGGTGACTTTCAGCAAAATGACATATAACAAAACCAATTTTACCACAGGGTAGTTGATATAAATAAGAGTTAAGTTCCTACAGCATGTTTTGGACACAAAAATATTACTAAACTTCTAAGTAAAAACCTCAACACTTCTAATATTAAAAATTGAGAATATGTGAGACATCATACTCTTAATAAAGTATAATAAAGCCTGACGTGTGGTGGCATAGTAGATAAATTATCGATCTAGAATGCTGAGGTCACTGGTTCAAAACCTTAGGTTTGCCTGGTGAAGGCAAATACAAGAAGCAACTACTACAAGTTGATGACTCCCATCCACCTCCTCATCTCTCTCTCCTCTCTCTAAAATCAATATGTAAAAATTTTTAAAAAGATGAATAAAAACAAGATAATGATTTTCAACTCACTCATATTACAGTCCAGGGTCATAGGAGGCTGTCAGAGTTTATCCCAGTAACTCAGGGCATGAAATGGGAACGAACCCTGGTCAAGACACACTTTCCCCACATGGCCACTCATACCCACACCTATGCTCACTCATATCGGGACGATGGAGGCACTCCCATTCACTCACGTGCACATCTCTGAGATGTGGGAGGAACCCTGAGTCCAAGGAGAAAATCCTCGCAAATATGGGGAGAATGTGAAAACTCCATAAAAACAGTGGCTCTGGGAAATTGATATATATTTTTTCTCATCATTGTTATTACAAAATGACGTTTACCAAAATATTGTTATTTATCTGAGGAAATAAATTAAAACCCAAGAAGAAAAAATTTAAATTTATCTTGGAGACACAGAAGAATGGAATGAAGGGAAAGTATATCTAGATGGGAAGATCAATATCACAAAAGTAACAATACTTTCAAAAAATTTATTATATTGTGATGATAACAAAATCATTTTTGTTATAACAAAAACATAATCCAACTTATTTTCTGAAATAAGCAAGATTTTTTGGTATTTTAACAAGTTACAGAAATTAAGATAGTGTAATACAGACATAATAGTGGTAAGGCAGGGTAAAACAAAAAGCAGACTAGAGAACCCAGAAACAAGCCCAAGGATGACAAATACAGCAGTTCATATTTGTAGAGAAAATACAGATTATTCAACAATTAGTATAGGGATAACTGGTTAAGGATTGGAAAAATAATATTATGTTCATATTGGCATTACATACCAAAATAGTATCACTTAAAAACTGTAAAAAAAAATAACAATACCTCCTCCCCCATAAAATGTAGAGAAAAGAAACATATAGGAAAATGTATAGGCGATTGTAAGGACTGCTCAAACTTTTATATGTAAAAGCAAAGAAAAAAACATATTTTGATATTTTATTTGTGTAGTAACCACAATTGGTTAAGTCTACACAGCTCTCAACAACTTTCTCATATCAGTGCCCTTCTGCACTGAGTTCACAGAGATGAGGACATACCACCATAGTCTGGCAAATATAGGTACTTGATATTTGCCAGTTAATGTTTGACTAAGCAAGACTGTGTGTAATAATTCTCCCAAGAATCTGGAAATTCAACTCAAAGCCTATTGATTACTTCCTTCTTATGGCTGGACATGTAAAGAAAAGGACAAAAGGGCATATACCTCCCTGAAAACACAAGAAAAACTTCACCCACAGAGATAAAATATATATAGAGAGAAATTTCAGATGCCAGGGGCTTAAATATCCAAAAATGGAGAAGTTATCAAAAAGAATAGTGTATTCATATAGCATATAATTATGTATTCAATAAATGGCAATTTATCAAGCATACTTAAGAACAAAGTGAGAAAAAGGCACTGTATAAAACCTAAGCACAAAGAATATTATGTTTATTGTTGTGATTTATTTAATATATAGGAATACAGTAAAAACCTGATATTCAATCAGTAACAACCTTTGGTTGTAAAATTAGAAGTCACCTATAATTGGAAATATAAGCTTTAACTTTACATGCATGTCTATCACTGAAGCTACAAATTAATTCATTGATTAAGATGCCATGTCTTTTTTGGTCCTGGTCAGTTGGCTCAGCAGTAGAGCATCGGCCAAGCATGTGGAAGTCCCAGGTTCAATTCCCCGTCAGGGCACACAGGAGAAGTGACCATCTGCTTCTCTACCCCTCCTGCTCCTCTCTCAGGCGCTCTCTCTCCCTCTCTCACTATCTCTCTCTCCTCCCCTCTCCTGCAGCCATGGTGCCAGGGCCTCACCTCAGGCACTAAAATAGCTTGGTTGCCAAGTAACAGAGTGAAGGCCCCAGATGGGCAGAGCATCACCTGGTAGGGGGTTTACAGCTTGCTGGCATAGGGCACATGAACGAGTCTGTCTCTCTGCCTCCTCGCTTCTCACTTAACAAAGCAAAACAAAAATAGTCATGCCTTTTCAAAAACCAAGCCTTCACTTAAAAAAAATCCACCAATTAATGTAGGACTAAAGTGTATGTGTGTGTGTACACACACACACACACACACACACACACACACACACACACACACACACACACTGCTGATTAGAAACCCATATCATCTTCTCTACAGAAACTACATATAACTGTAATATGTAATCTATAGTAAGGATTCGGTATTTCTTTTAAACATAACATTGAATTAAAGACACTTGCAAAACTATCTGAAGAGTAATCACCTAGATTTTTTTTTAAATTTACTTATTCACTGTAGAAAGGCAACAGGGGTGGGGAGGAAGAGAGAGGGAGAGAGAAGGACAGGGGGAGGAGCAGGAGGAGGCATCAACTCCCATATGTGCCTTGACCAGACAAGTCTAGGGTTTTGAACTGGCGACCTCAGTGTTCCAGGTTGACGCTTTATCAATGTGCCACTAAGGTGAGGTTTACCTAGTTTTTACAATTGTTTTCTCTAGTCATTCTCTAAAATTAATGCTATAAAATGGTTTTCCTTTATAAAAAATTATTGAGGTTACATGGGTTCACAAAACCATATGAATTTCAAGTGCACAACTTAATAAATCCTCATTTGCACACAGCATCCTGTGCTCATTGCCCCAAGCAAAGTCTCTTTCTTTTAAAAAAATTTTTTTAAAGATTTTACTTATTTATTTTAGAGAAAGGAGATAGAGGGAGATAGTGAGGGGAGGCGGGAGAGAGAGACAGGTGGGGAGAAGCCAGAGCATCAACTCCCATGTGTGCCTTGACCAAGCAAGCCCAGGGTTTCGAACTGGTGACCTCAGCATTCCAGGTCATCACTTTATCCACTGTGCCACCACAGGTCAGGTGCAAGGTCCCTTTCTATGCCATTCTTACCCCCTTTCCGCCCCTTTTCCCACCTCCACTTACCCTCCAACCCCTTTGCTTCTGGCTACCACCATACTGTTGTCTGTGTGTTATATATGACACACAGACATAACATATATATGTTTTTTGGCTCATCCCTTTACCCTCTTTGATCCAGTCCCCCAAGCCCTTCCCCTCTGACAGCTGTAAATCTGTTTCATATATCCATGCCTGTTTTCTATTATGTTTATCAGTTCATTTTGTTCATTGGATTCCACATATGAGTGAGTCAGTGCCTTCTTCTGACTGGCTTATTTCACTTAGCATAATAATCTCCAAATTCCTTCATGCTATCACAAAAGGTATAAGAATTTACAACTTTGAATTTCTTGCTAAGCATTCCATTAGTTAAGTATTTTTGTGTTGTGCCTTTTTTTTTTTCATTTATCTTGAGGTTTTTGTTGTATTGTTGTTTTTTTTGTGACAGAGACAGAGAGAAATAGAAAGAGGGACAGGTAGGGACAGACAGATAGGAAAGGAGAGAGATGAGAAGCATCAATTCTTTGTTGTGGGCACCTCAGTTGTTCATTGATTGCTTTCTCATATGTGCCTTGACTGGGGGACTACAGCAGACTGAGTGACCCATTGTTGAAGCCAACAACCTTGGGTTCAAGCTGGTGAGCCTTGCTCAAACCAGATGAGCCCATAGTCAAGCTGACAACCTCGGGGTTTTGAACAAGGGTCCTCCACGTCCCAGTTCAATTCTCTATCCACTGCGCCACCACCTGGTGAGGCTATCTTAAGGTATTTTTAAATTTCCCTTTTGATTTCTTTTTTGACCCATTGGTTATTGAGGGCTGTGTTTTTTTTTTTTTAATTTTTACTAATCTTTGAGTTTCCTAAACATCATTTTTGTCATTAATTTCCAATTTCTTCTCATTCTATTCAACAAACAAATCTGTATTATATCAATTATTTTATATGAATGGTGTTTATTTAATGTCTTAGAGCATTGCCTTTTTTTACTGTTGATTTTCTACTTAATTGTATCACTTATTTAAAGTAAGGTTTTGAACCATCAATAGAACACAAAGACAAACTTCCAACTGGGAGAAGATATTCACCCATGACACACCTGATTGTATAGTAATGAGCTAATATCCAAAATTTATAACAAATGCATAAAAGTTAACACCAAAAAAACCAAACAACCCAATTAAGAATTGAGCAAAGGACCTAAAGAGACGTTTTTCCAAAGAGGACCTACAGATGGCCAACAGACATACGAAAAGATGCTCGATGTCACTAATCATCAGAGAAATGCAAATTAAAATGACAATGAGATACCAATTCACATCTATCAGAATGACTAACATCCATAAACCAACAAATAGCATTTTGATAAGAATGTGGAGAAAAAGAAACCTTTATTCATTGTTGGCCGGACTGCAGATTGGTGTGGCCACTATGGAAATGGAGGATCCTCAAAATATTAAACATAAAATTACTTTATGACCCAGCAATTCCATTTCTGGGTATATTTTCAATGAAACCTGGAACACTAAATTGAGAGATAGATGCACTCCTATATTCACTGCAGAATTATTTACAAGAGCCAAGATATAAAAGCAACCTAAATGTCCATCAGTAGATGATTAGATAAGATGTGGTACATACATACAATGAAATATTACTCAGCCATAAAAACAAAAAGATAACCTACCATCCGCAAAAACATGGATGAACCTAGAGGGTATTATATGCTAAGTAAAACAAGTAAGATAGAAAAAGACAAATACCGTATGTGAATTCACTTATATGTGGAATTTAAGGAACAAAATAAATGAACAAAGAAAACAGAAACCAACTCATAGATACAGAGAACAGACTGATGGTTGCCAGAGAGGATGGGATTGAGGGGCTGGGTGAGAAATTGAAAGGATTAAGAAATACAAATATGTAGTTAAAAACTAGTCTGAGGGATATAAAGTACAGCATAGAGAATATAATCAATATCATTTAACAACTATGTCGGACTTATCCAGGGATTGCTTTGGAAAATGTATTAATGACTAACCACTATGCTGTACACTAATGAAATTATTATAAAATAATGTTGAGTGTAGAAAATAAAGGCTTTGAAGTCCCCATCTATTATTGTCAAGTTCTTTACTTCTTCCATTTCTGTCAGTTTTTGCTTTGTCTAATTTTGGTGCTCAGTTGTTACGTGAACATGTATTTATATTTGTTATATTGTTCTGATGAATTTACCCTTGTAATATCATAAAATGTCTCTTTTCTTGTGATTTTTTCTTGTCAGGAGAGATGGTTTAAATTCTTTTTTGTCTCATATTAATATAGAGCTTTTTGATGGTTGCTGTTTGCATGATTTATCTTCTCCTAATTTTTCAATATTTACTTTACTTTTCATCTATTTGTATATTTGAATCTTAATTGTGTCTCCTGTAGACAGCATATACTTGGACCTATTTTTTTTTTATCCAATGCAATGACTGCTGCCTTTTGATTGGACTATTTATTCCATTCATATTTACTGTTATTATGGACATAGTTGAGTTTACATTCATCATTTTTACATGGCATATGCCTCTTTTGTTTCTCTATTAATTCCTTACTATGTTATGTTGTATTAAATCACTATGTTATAATATAATATTTTACAATTTTAGTGACTTTTCACTCTATCTTTCTTTTATCTATTTTAATTTATTGGGATGACATGGTCCACCAAACCCAGGTTTCAAGTGCACCACTCTATATAACACCATCTACATACCACATCGTGTACCCTCTATCACAAACAAAGTCTCTTTTGGTCCCCATTTCCCTCCTCTTTGCCCTCCTCCCCCTACCTCCCTCTCTCCTTCCCCTCTAGCTATTGCCACCCTGTTGTCTGTACCTATGTGTTGTGTATACTTGTTTATTTTTGCCAATCCGTTCAACTTCTTTCCTCCATTACCCTCACCCCACCCCTCTGACAGCTGTGTTTCTGTTTCATGACTATTTCTATTTTGTTCATCAGTTCATTTTGTTCATTATATTCCACTTATAAGTGAAATAATATGGTATTTTTCTTTCTCTGACTGGCTTATTTCACTTAGCCTAATCATCTCCAGGTTCATCCATGCTGCCTCAAAAGGTAAGATTTTTTTTTATAGCTGCATAGTACTCCATTGTGGAAATGTACTATTGCTTTTTTTATTCACTAATAATATTGATGGATACTTGGGCTGTTTCTAGATCTTGGTAATTGTAAATAATGCTGCATTGAACATGGGAATGCATATATTTTTTTCTGAATTAGTGCTTTGGGGTTCTTAGGACATACTCCCAGAAGTAGGATAGCTAGGTCAAATGGTAGATACATTTTTAGTTTTTTGAGGAAATCTCACCTGCTTTCTTACAGTTTGCTCTCATTTCTAGATCTCAGTTTACCTGTGACCTTAATTCTTATTATAGTATCTTCAACGACCTCAAATCTAGCCTATCCAAACTCTGACTTCCTTGCTCTAAATTCTAATGAGCTTCACCTATAACTACTAAAGTGTCATCCCTTCCCACAGCCTACTCTGTAAGGCATTATCCAGAGGTTGTCAAAGTATTTATTTTTCAGTTCTTACTTCCCCACATTATCGCACTATCTTACAACATAACCTTTCAACTTTATTTATATTCTTCCCTCTATCTGTCCTTCACATCATTGAGAGATGGCTAATTTTAATTTACTACAGTAATTTTTAAAAATGACTTCTATTTACTGCAACTTAATTAAAACATTTTCTGGATTTTATAACAGACACTTTTTAAGTGCTCCAATCACTCTGTTGATTTTTGTTCTAAAATTTACTCCTCCTTAAACAAGAAGATTTTTATGACTTTGCTATGTGCCCAAAGCAAGGGAAATTAGATTCTTTGCCAACATCACATTGCACCTGCTTATCACTACACTCTATATAATGTATGTTAGATTAAATGGTTAGCTGACATGAACTTACAGTACTGTCTTAGCATTGTACCAAAATGAAGAAAGCTGGGGCTGTAAGTGTCTCAGCAGATATTTGAAAGGAATTCTATGTTAATGAAACACACTGTGTTTGTGTGCACAGTGGAGAAGCCAATTTTGCACATCCTGGGTTATTTTAGGCCTAGGCACCACACCAGTTACAAGTTGTGCCTGTGCCCAGCCCCATTTTCATTGTTACAGAATAGTGGCAATCCCAAACCGAGGACAATCTAGTTACTACTGGTTGCTTTAGATTAGCTGCTGCTGCATTAGATTTAGTCTCTCAAGAAAAATTGTTTTCAAATGCTGGTGATCTACTAATAGGTTAATAGCTTCTTTCAGCTAGTCATCGCCTTCAGTCCTTACTCCTAACAATTGGGGAATATTAATGAGGTTTTGTAAATCTACTATTTTTAGATTCATCTTTTTTAAAAAAACTTACTACAAATCAGCACATTTACTGTGTTTTATTTGTACAAGTAAAAGATTCTGGCATATGGTCAGAAACTCTTCCAAGTTACAGGGTCATTTGGGGGGTTTTCCTTGGTTCTTATATTTCTGTTATTAATTTCAATAATGATCAAGGTGTGGAAGGAGTGAATTAGTTGTCTACCAATATTGCATACAGAAGTCTCAAGTATTTTGGTAAAGATAACTTGACAATTATTTCCAATATTTACAATTATCTTTGCTTTTACTTCTATAAAAAAATCTGAAATCTACTATTTAACAAGTTTAATTATATGAAAAATTCATTATAATGATATATGTAAGTTAAAAAGAAAACTGAAGTGCTCATTCAATAAACAGTATTTTTTAATCAAATAAAAAGTCATTCATTCAAGAACTTTAATTCAAATAGCTTTTCATATCTAAACTCTTCATGCCAAATTTAGTCTCATGGTAATTGAAAATTGACAGAGAAATTCTATATCAATAATGACTTTTAAAATGAGATGCATACACACAAACCAGATGTACACACAACTACATACACATATACATACATAAAAGTGCATTTAAAGTAAGAAACTGAAATAAAATTTGGATTGTAAGAATGTCAATATTCTGGTTGTGCCTGACCAGGTGGTGGCGCAGTGGATAGAGCGTCGGACTGGGATGCCAAGGACCCAGGTTCAAGACCCCGAGGTCACCAGCTTGAGCATGGGCTCATCTGGTTTGAGCAAAAGCTCACCAGCTTGGACCCAGGGTCACTGACTCGAGCAAGGGGTTACTCAGTCTGCTGAAGGCCCATGGTCAGGGCACATATGAGAAGGCAGTCAATGAACAACTAGGGTGTTGCAATGTGCAACAAAAATCTAATGATTGATGCTTCTCATCTCTCCGTTCCTGTCTGTCTGTCCCTCTCTCTGACTCTCTCTCTCTCTCTGTTTCTGAAAAATACATATATATTCTGGTTGTGATATTGCACTATAGTTCTTGTAATTACCAATGGGAAGACCTAGGAAAAGGATACATGAGTTCTAATACTTCTTATGTATATGTAGATTTATATAATTTACAGTTATCTGAAAATAAAAAGTTTAATAGAATTGTTTTATAAATCTAAATAAGATATGTTCTAATGTAAAAATATGAATAACATCTAAATTTTAAGTTTCTTTATATATAATATAAATTATATATAATCATGTTATATAGAAATTATTTATCTTTATATCATCTATTTAAATTAACATTTGGTCCAAGTACTAACATTTTCAAAATTATTTCCCTTAGAAATTCTTAAGTGGCCCTGGTCAGTGCCTCAGTGGATAGAGCATTGGCCTGGCATATGGACATCTTGGGCACAATTCCCAGTCAGGGTACACAAGAGAAGTAACCATCTGTTATCTCCCTCTCCCTTTTCCCTTCTCTTCCTTTTTTCCTCCCACAGCCAGTGGCTCTGGTTCACGCAACAGTGCCAGGTGCTGAGGATAGCATGGATGGTCCAAGCATCAGCCTCAGGCACTAAAAATAGCTCAGTTGATTTGAGCATTGGCCTCAGACAGGGGTTGCTAGGTAGATCCCAGTCAGTGTGCATGCAGGAGTCTGTCTCACTATCTCCCCTCCTCTCACATAAAAAAATTGTTAAGTAATTTTATTTTTATAAATAAATTCATAAATATATTTTTATAAATTTATAAATTTCTATTTTTATGCATTTGACAACATTAATAATTAAACATGCTGAACTGGAGAGTTGGAAATCATATCTGCATTAGGTCTAGAATAGTTTACACAACTTGATCTTCTATTAAACTTATTTATGAATGTCTGTTCATGAAACTGAATGGTACTGTTTGTATAGTTATTTCTATCTAGGTATATTTTTTATTCTCAACAACAACCATTATTGATTTATCAAATAATCAATGTTAGGATTATATATATCTGTATTTTTTGATAGATGCCAGCCACTGAATGTAGAATGTAAATAAATAAAATAAGAGATCCTAAAAAGTAAAAAAACCTTAATTATAATGGCTCTATTGGTATTTCAAAACAGATTAATTATAAAGATATTGAATGACTTACCAAAATAATGTCAAATTCTCTGTATCATATTATATTGATTACACATGTATCCATCAGTTTCTTGACAGGATATGAATTTCAAAATACACTTAATAATTTGCAAAGAGTATAATAAAGCATTTACGAGTATAGGGAAATCAGGGATAATGCAATACTTTCGGGCAAAAGGGAGGCTATCTACTCCTCCGTGGGCATGAAAAGACAAGAGAAAGCGCAAAAGGGTGTGCTGAAGCAGCTCCTTTAAGGCAAGAGAACCAGCCAATTTAATTACTATAAGTAAGTTTCCTGGATAAGAATCAAATGAGAAAGATAAAGATTGAATCTTGAAGAGCAAGTAAAAGATAAAGTAGCATGTTTCGTATTTGTTTTAAGAAAATAGGAATATCCTTGTCCTTTAGAAATCTAAAGTTATTTGATAATGACCATTTAAAACTTATGAGCACTACTTGTAGCAAAACCAAACCAAATAGAAACTGCACTAACCAAGTTGAACAAATCCAATTTCATTAAACTTGTAGCACCTACTCTCCTTCTCTTTCTCCTCCCCTACAAAACAACAATAAAAACAATGAAGTCATGATGGCATGTTTGGGGTTCATTCAGTATGCTATAGAACACTCCCAATTGATTCATTCGATGGATTTGTGTTGCGCACCTTTCTATGTGCCTGGAATTATGTGACATACTGAGATACAAAGATGAACAAGCCTAGATCTCCAGGTACACATATCTCAATGACAGCAGTTATTTCTCATTCTTTCACAGGTTTTTTGTATCATCTCCCCTATCCCACGTCAGTTGATCTATTTTTATAAGTGTACTTACTGGTTTGCATCCTTGATGCTTACATTGTACTTTTAATCTACTCCTTTTCCAAAGGACATTTATATTACGTATTCTCCTCTTGGCTGTTTCTGCAAATTAGACTTAGTGACAGTGGAACATATGAACACAAGTTCATGTGATAGACCAGTGAATTTCAGGTAAAGCTGAGTGTATTGCCTTTTGGGTCTAAAAGCAAGAGAGAAGCAAAAGTTCAGAATCTTGCTGATTTTGTCGGTATAAACTTCCCTCAGTCATCCCCTCTCCTTCTTCTGAACTTTCATTCTCAGACTGTGGTTGGTCACTGCTTGCAGTCGCCCTATCAGTGTCACCCTTTTTCTATGTTTGTTCTCATTATTTCTGTTATTTTGATATAAATTTGTAATGCTTTTCATTAAAGTCCATAACTTCTGCATGTGGCCCTTATTTGAATACCTGTGGTTAGTGGTCCCAGAAAAACCAATATTGACTGATGGAAATAGTTTCTAAAAAGTAGCTATCCGGTGGAGGTGCTGACACCTGGTAAAATTATATCCTATGGACCTGTCTCTTGTGTGCAGGGGTACATAAACTATTTTAACTGTAGTGTCTGCAGGACAGTTTTAGATAAGTCAATCATTCTGCCACTCGTAAAACCTGAGACAACATGAGCTCTAAATCTTTGCTTCTATGGTAATGTACTAATCTGTTTATTATCTCTGCTGCCTTCACTGACCACTGGCAATGGTGATCTTAACAAAATTCCAAACATATCACATTCCTGCAAAATAATACACCATCTTCTTCAGACTAAAATCCAGACTGGCCACAGACAATCCCTCCAACTCATTCCTTGTTTGTCCCCAAAATTAAGCATCAGGACATATCAAATGAACAATAAGATCCTAAGGTTTCCATCCCTCTTCATACTCTTATAACTTTTCATGTCCTCTGCCTTGGCTAGACTATCTTGTCCTCTAAGACCAACTGTCTAAAACCAATATAAATTTCAAGAATGAGTCAAGTCTTTCCTCCTCTGCAAGAATCCCCTCTATTGTCTAAACATGTCGAGACATCTTCTCCCTTTGGTACCCTGCTGTAATCTGTACTTATCTCTTCTTGCAGTACTTTTTCTTCTTTTACCAGTGTACGAATCTCCCTACACCATTCTCTATATTATATTTGTATAACCTTATTCTTCTAAGCTTGGTATTCTCTTTTTTTTTCTTAAAGATGGGAATTATCTTTTTATCTTCTTTATGGTTCTCATAGGACCTTGAAATTACTAGGCATTAAATAAATATTTGCTGAATAATTATATTAGGTGTTTCACGTTATATTGATGATCACATGTATCCATTAGAGTACTAACAAGACATGAATGTCAAAACAGAACTGAGTAATTTGCAGAGTATAATAAAGCATTTCAGTAGGGTGTAGGGAAATCACAGAAATATTGCAATACTTTAGGGCTGGTAAAAGGGAGGCTAAGCATTCCTCCGTAGGCATGAAAAAACAAGAGAAAGAGCAGAAGGGAGGATGAGCTGAGGTGGCCTTCTGCAAGAAGTTCCTGGAGCATCCAGAAAAATGGTATTGCCAAATAGTATAATAATTCTGCCTTCCTAATATTATTCATTGAAATTTTGTGCATATTTTGTGTATTCCAGTTATTTTATTAAAAAATTAGCTGAGGTATGAAAAGCATGAATAATTTAGTTTCAATTATTCTGGTATATTCAGCCTTCTCAAGAAGGGAAATGAAAGAGAATGTAACAAACAAAGCAAACCTCACTGGGAATTTTGCATTGATTCTTCTTCATGTGTAATATTATTAACATGACTATTTTGTTGAGTTTATCTACAAATAAATCTGGTCATAAAAAATAATTTAAATATGAAGTTTCAGATCTTTGTCCTAATCATAAAGGCATAATGAAAGTCATAAATTAGCAGTTTGCCACTATGAGATACATTTATATGCTGTTAGTACTTTTCAAACATTTTCTGCCTCTTGCTTAAATCAGTCACACCTGCTTTTAAAGCTCATAGAATTTTTCATTTCAGATATCTCAAGTTTACTCTTAAGAAATATAGTGATTGGGAAAATGGATAGATAGCCATAAGATTAAGAAGCACAGTTCTTGAAATAAAGTAAAATAAAAGGGCCTATTTTTACAAATAACTTTCCTGTAGTTGATTCTTGCAGCAATCAAAATACCATTGAGGCAGAAATCAAAACGCCATTGAGGAAAAAATAGAAAAAATAAAAAGAAATGATGCATAACTTTCTATATATGATTATCTATATGATTTTTAAATATAAACATATATTTAACATATATCTCCTGATATTAAAAGTTGAATAATTTATATTAACTTAATAAAAATGTGAGCATTATGTGCAAAACATATTAAAGAATAAAACAAATTATTTTTACACTATGTTGGTAACTGAAACATGAAAAGGCAATCCACAAAGTGAAAAAATATTTGCAAATTCTTATTAACAATATAAAATAACAAATGAAAATTAATAAGAGATAAAATTGGCATGCAGTTTTAGGTTAAAAGGCATGAATAGACACTTTACAGAAGAGAACATTCAAATAGATAATTAACTATACATACAAAATGCTGGACATCATAATATCTCTGGAAAATATTCAAATTAAACCCATAATGAGGTAAAACTATATACATGCACACTGGTTTATATATCTAATAATCAATTTGTATATAATCATAAACATACATGTATGGAAAATCAATTCAGTTATTTCTTGAAAATGTGGGCCTTTGGAATGCTCAAGCTTACACCTCAATATAAAAAAACAAAAATAATACAAATCAGAGGGACATGGATCGTAGAAGAAATAAATATGTACTCTGGATTTGGAACTCTCATTCAGAGAGATTTTTTGATGGTTGTAGTGAGGCAATCCACATGTATTAAAATTCACTTTATTTTAGTGGTTTTCCATCACCGGTCCACCAGAAATTTCATGCCGGTCTGTGAAAGACTTAATGACCTTTATGTTGGATGAAGATTATATAGTCCATAATCATTGGGTCTGTAATCTTCATACAATATCAGAGCGGTTAACTCTTTTGCAGACTGGTGGTGGAAAAACACTGCTTTATTTAATGACTCCTTTGTATTTTTTCATTTTAAACAGAACTTTTCTTTTTGATACCAGAGAAATGTGCTTGGTCACAGTTTGGGCATGGAGTTAAGGAAACAGAATGAAAGTTTAGCAGAGGTTCCCTTGAACAAGGAAGGGAAAAGGAAAAGAAGAAGGAAGGAACAAATGAAGGGACAGAATGGAGTGAGAAGGGTGGGAAAGAAAACAGAAAAGGTTAATTTATCATTTTTGTCCATTTTGTCACATCTATGTTAATAAGTGCTTTGAGTTTAGATTTAATAGTCTGTAATAATATATAGCTTGGACACAAAATTGAATCTAGTTACTCTCTGTTTGGTGCAATGTTATATTCTAAATAATTTGTTCTCTATTCAGATACTAATATATTGATTGTATAATCTATGTTAATTCTAAGATCTGTTTATTAATGCAAATTTTTGGGATAAAAATTGATTAATATTTAATTTAAATAAATAGACAAATTGTGTTTTCAACCTAAAGGCTTCACAATTCATCTGCAGAAATATATTTAAACTAACAACAGAGTGAAATATATTTTAATAATTATTGTACCCCCCCAAAAAAAATGAAAAGCAATTTTAGGCACTTTTTAAAAGGTAAAATATTATACAAAATACCACATTCTATGTTTTTATCCCTATGCTTTCTGATAATTATTGAGACATTAAAACAAAAATTTAAAAAAAAGACATTGGGGTCACAGTAAACACTCATACACTACTGTGTTTAATATCTTTGGTGACTATAATATAATTATGATCAGAAATCAAGAGCCAAAATACACACATGAAAATCACTATTATGCTACGAAAAAGTACATATATTTGAAACTAGTAAAAGTTCTCTGTGGCTATAGGTAAATTTGAATATTATCAGTGACTTCAGCTACTCTATGATTTAAAAAGAACAGATTTAGATATGTAACTGTCTAGTGAGATATTGGATGCAAATATTCAGGTTGCCTTCCTTTCAAAGTGTTCCAGTTGTTCTTCATCTTTCATTAAAATTATAGCATCTGTTTCAAGTGGCTAGCGATTTATTTCCCTTTATCTTATTGACCTAAAACTAATGAGAAACATGTCTGCTATGTTTTCAGAATCTATTGCTGTCCTCTACTTTGAGCCCTAACTTGCCAGGCACTATTGACAATTGGAGGTTTGTTATAGCAGCCAGGGTATTTAGAGATTTCTGGTAACATCCAAAGCTCTTTTTAAAAGATGATTTAAAAATAATAAGTAAATAAACAAACCTTTTTAATTATACGCCACCCCCTCATGTTCACATTTGGATCAGTTATGATTGCAGCCAGAATTACTCAGTTTAAAGCATCTCATCTCTTAGGAGCTGTCATCTTTCAGGAGTTACACAATGAATCTTTTCCTGGAATTATTAAACTCTGCCCTTCTCAGGTGACCTCTTTGACCCAGGCTCTTCCCAATCACCAGCATAAAACTGATTTGTCAATTTCTCTGAGGATTCCTGCCATTTCTGTTTAACTCACTTTATCTGTCTTGATTCCAACTAGATGCATGGTTTAAGCACTTCTACTGAATTCCTTTATCTCTGGGATATATCTTTATTTTAAATTTTCTTGGCTAGTTTATTTTCTTCTCTTTTTCTCCCATATACCTGGGCAATACATTTCAATTTATACAGCACTGGCACAGAATTGTTCCTCTATTATTCCTCTTCTGCCTCGCTTGTAATACACTCAGCCTCTAGCAATTTTTCAAAATTACCATTTAAACTTCCTACTAGTTACAGCTTCAGTGCTTTCTGTTCCAGGTAAGCAGATCTTGGTTCTTATCTCTCTCTCGAGGCACCTGGGTCTCTAGATCTCAGAGAGTAGTTTGCCATGAAACCTAAGTTCTCTGATGGGTCCAAAAAAATGTCATTGAGTTTTAGTTTGTCCAGCTTCATCTTAATGTGTGAATGAGAGTGACATCTTCCAAGCTCTTTGCATTTCAAATTTAAATGAGATGTTGGCTTTGATTTTTAATCTTCCCGATTAATTCTGATACTTTCTGTTATTTTATTCAGTCAATATTTAATTTGCTTACATTTAATACATAGTTATTTTGTATCTTGTATATAAATGTTTGGATTAGTTGATATCTAAATAATTGTTTATGGTATTTAATTTTGGATAGGTAAGTACAGAGTTATGTTAAAACTGTTTACTCTTGAGGGAATTTCGGTTTGTTTCTGCTGGGTTCGTTAAGTATCATCATTCTGTAGCCACTTTCATTAATATCTTGGTTTGGGCTGTCCTGGAATCAAGGATACTAAATATTCTATCCTCAAAACCATATGAAAGCAGATTATTATTACTTCTTCTCAGAAGGGATTTTTATTTCCATTTTCTAGTTAGTGTAGGTTAGACATGCCTCTCATGATTTTATTACCCTTTACTTTTATGGAACTAGTAACAATACAAAGAACCTTTTTCAGGTTCAGCTGTTGGTTAGACTGTACATTCCCCCAAATCTACATTCCCAGTTACTGGTATTTTTCCCAGGATATCCTGGGTCTCTGATTTTGTTTTGTATTCTTCTTTCTGATCTTGGTTTATTTTAATGAGTCTGTTAGTGATTTCCTTCAATCTTCTGTTAGTTCAGCAATATGTATATTTTAAATAGTTAACATTTTGGGGGTAAAATCTATATATTTTGCAGCAAAAGGACTTTTCTAAATATCTAGTTTATAACTCTGCTGAAAGCTGAATAAACCACTCACTCTTCAACCTTCTCTAAATGGCTTCTTAATTCACAATTACTATGACAATGCCCTGTCATCAGTGATCTCTAGGTTGAAAACTTTTTGGCTCCTAGACTTTTCTGTCCCTTTGTTAACCATCTGCTCATCAGCATCTTGCAGAGCAGACCTTGCTTCCACTTTTGAGATGCTATATTTTTGGCTGCCTGGGTAATCATTTTCCACTTATGCTAGGCAAATTTCCTGATTGTTAGTATACTTCTTATTAAACGGGGGGTAGGAAGGGAGGGAGGGAGGGAAGAAGGAAGGAAAGAAGGAAGGAAGAAAAAAAAGGAAAGAAGGAAGGAAGGAAAGAAGGAAGGAAGGAAGGAAGGAAGGAAGGAAGGAAGGAAGGAAGGAAGGAAAAAGGAAGGGATGGAGGGAGGAAGGAAAGAAGGAAGGAAAGAGGGAGGAAGGGAGGGAGGGAGGGAGGAAGAAAGGGGAAACTGCAGAAAATTTAGAAACATTTATCTGACTTTTCTTCTTCATATAAAGCCACTATCTATCCTTCCTTCTCTAAGAAATACTCCATGTCTTCTCCATTCCATATCATTTCAATGCACTGATCTTTTATTGCATTTTGACAGTACCATTCAGTTTAACACTTCATTTTTGGTTAACTTTTCATATGTGTAAATCTTGAATTAAACATATTTTAAAGACCCTAAGAGTAGGAATTATTGTGCCCTTAAATAATGTATCTCTCAACTACAAAATTTAGCACAGTGCACAATTATGAACCCATCATATTTGTGTTAATGGAATAGTGTCTGGCACATGGTTGTTACTCAAAAAATTTGTCAGATTCTATAATGGCTTCTTATTTTGTTCAGAGTCTGAAAAAGTGCCACAAGACTTTTTCCCTACTCCCACTCCCTTAATCTCTCTGCTGACACCTATTGATTTTGTCCTCACTCCACACCAGCAGCACTGGCCATCTTGCTGTTCCTTGAGCATGTCTGGCGATGCTTACACCTCCGAAATTCTGCAGTTGCTGATTTCTTTACCTTCTTGCTTTCAATATATTAACATGGCTTTTTCCTCAATCACCTTCTGGTCTTTACTCCAATGTTAATTTACTTCTCACTAACCATGCTTTTTAAAATTGCATCTTTCCCCAAAACTTTCTATCCCATTTTATCCCTCCCAGATTTATTTTTCTCTCTAGTGTTATATCACAATATGATAGTCCTTAACTTTTAATCTCTATTTTTTTTTTTATTTTCTCTAGGAGAAGGAAAGTTCCAAAGAGCAGTTGCTTGTCTTTTTGTTTATTATTTTCTTCAATTTCCTGGAATACATTCTAATACATGGTAGGAGCTCAGAAAATATATGTTAAATACATACATAAATTAAGTGGTGAACTGTTTGTGTGGCTTTGAATAAATGAGAAGGCTATCATCAGAAAACCTTTCTGTATTTTATAAACCCATTACCTAAGAAATCTTGGTGAGAAACTGCCTGATTCCCAATTAGAAGTTTATATTAACAGATTAATTTTCAAGGCTTCTCTTGCAACTACTCACTTGACCATTTAACTCATCAGATACATCCTTGAAGTTAAATTATAAATTAGAGAAAAGAAATGTCAAAGGTGAACTTTTCTCTTTTTTTCTATGGGATGCTTCCAAAAAAATGGGATTTTAAGGCAGGTATGGTATAAGTTAAGGGAATCATTGACTATCTTCCACTGCTTAAAGTCATAAAATAGCTCAGCCATTCCCGAAAAACCAGCTTCATCAATATATCCCCAATTTTGTATGATTTCTTTTGCCTGGCAATACAATTATAAACTTTTCAGTAACCTATAGAGGCATTGATTTTAGCTTTATGTTTTTGTTTAATAACTTTCACACAGTTCTAGCCTTTTCCACTTCAGAATCTCTCTCACTAAACACTCAGGGGGCAAAAAAAAAAAAAAAAAATTACAAGATTGACACACTTAAGGGGATTCTATACCTTTTGTTTGCTTCTTGTTTTATTAGTAAAAGATTTGAACACAAGAAGCACTATCATGTTTCTGATCTAGTAATAGTAATAAAAATAAAACCATACCATAGTTTTGTAAATTATTCATATTTTTTCTGTGACACTTTCTATTAAAGTAGACCTCTTATAAAATTAAATAAAACCATCCATAGTCTTAATAGCAAGACACAGTTCCTAGGCTTCCACTTAAGGGACATACATGGAATTCATACATGACATTGATAATGACAATTTGTTACTTGAGAGTATAATCATAAATTGTTACTTGATGTATAATGCAACCTCACCCATCATTTGCAGTGAAGCTCTACTACATTGACATAATTTTATTAAAAATTTGGTATTTTTTAAATAATGAAAAAAAATTAAAGATTTGAACATTTTATGTTTTTATTTGCATTGTGTTTATCAGAGAACTGAAGCCTTAATCTAATATTTGACTACTTGATGAATCTCATTTCTAAGAGGTTATATGCTCATTTTATAAATCAGGTATAGATCTGAATCCTGGCTCAACAATTTATTGAGTGGGATATCTTAGGCTAATTACTAAAATATTTAGAAATTCAGTTTTCTCACAATTAAAATGAGAATTAATTATATGTTACTATTTGTTACATAAATTAAATGACATAATATATGTCATATATATATAAGTATATATATATGACATATATAAATTCTAATTGTTATATGAATTAAATGACCATTTAAAGTCACACACACACACACACACACACACATACACACACAGCTCTAAATAGTACCAGATACTATTTAATACCTAGAATGCATGCAATAAATTAAATCTAGCTTCTACAATAAGAGCACAATGTAGAATGCATCTAGAAAAATCTGTCATATAAATTAATACAAATATTATTACTATCATTGTTTTTTATTACCCTGTTCTACTCCAGTGATATGAACCTATTTTTGATTTTATGAGTATACAGTGCTCTTTTTTGGCTTCTGACGCTTTTCATGCCTCCCCTCACCTTTTTGGAATGTCTGTCTTTTTTTCTACCTAGTAATTACCTGTTCTACAGCTATAACTCATATCCAGTGTCACCTCATCTTTGACTTTCCTAGACCAAAAAACCCCTGATACCTGAGTTGTTTATAAAATACTGACTTTATGTCTGATATAAGGTGTCTGTCAACTAATATAAGGTGCTTTAAATGTTGTCAACTGTTGATATCTATCACCAGATTATTAGTCATCAAAGGAAGGAGTTATGGATTGTGCATCTGTTTCTCTCAAAGAGCTAGCATACTGCATTATGATGAAAAATGGCTGGTTTCATTATTTCTTTTTTTGCAAATCAATGCTGCTTTCTCTAATGCAATTCAATATTCTCTGTCAGGTATTTAATATTTATCTTGAAGCCATACTGGAATTAATGAGATGCAGAGAGAGGAGAGCATGATCTCTGACCCAACATTTCAAGCTTCATTTCACGGTATCTATAATATTTAATGGTAGATGAGGAAGTAATTTGACTGAATATCACTGCAATAGCAATTCAAACTATTGTGTAATGTACATTGTCTCTAAAAGAAAAGACACATTATATTTCATTTAGGACAATCAGCATGATTGTCTCATTTTGGAAAAACTACCAATGTTCTGTCATACATACAATTTGAATAACTTAAAATACAATTTGTTTTCAGGTTGAAGATTTAGTACTATGGTGATCCTTAAAATACCAACTGATATTTCTTAACATTTTTTGGTTTTGAAGCATACATTTTTATAAAGTTGCTAATTATAGGGCTATTGTACATTTTCAGAGCCATAGCACAGATAAATTCCTTTGAATCATGAGTAAAATACATGAAATCACTGTAATCTAGAGAAACAAATAGTCATTTAATTTTCAAAGAATTCAACCAGAATATATTTTCTTGCTTTGCTCTCTCATTGCCCAATGTGATTTGGTCTATCTCATATGGGCCAACGAATCATGATCTTTCGTGTCCCTCATCTCGAGAACAGGGGCGTTCAAGTCATCCTCATTTATCTGCCATTACTAAAACCATTCTTCTCACTTGTAGGTCATGACAATCTCTATACCAATTTCCCTCTCCCCTGTACAATGATGTGTTGCAGAAAAACTGAAGATTCCAGTTGCTTGAAAGCTATGTATTGATTTAGTTGAACTTGTTCTTCCAAATTCAAGGTGAATCACTGGACATAACTTCTGAACATGCATTCAAAGCTTTATTTTACCCTAAGCTATATGGAGAGGTCAGTAATTAGAAGTTTGACAAAGTGAAAAATTTCTGAAATGTGATCTTAAGGACTAATAATCCCTTCTGGAATGTCACTAATTAAGATCCACAATAGAAGAAGAACATCTGTTTTCAGCTTTTTAAAATGTGTTTTTTTAATTTTTAAACTTTTAATTTGTTAAAAAACATATAAATGTACCATATTAATCATTTTTTTCTTTTTCCCTTACACCTCAATATTTATACACCTAGTCCTTCAACACACAAATACAAAAATCATATTTTGCCAATATTAGCACACACCCAATGAAAATTTCATCTTACTTATTCTGTGTTTCTCCCTTTCCTACTCTGATTCTGTGATGCCTATTTTATTTTTTACTTTTTAAGTGTACAATTCAGTGGCATTACAACCATCACCACCATATAGCCTTAGATTTCTTTCCATCTTGCAGTACTGAAAACCAATAATCATTAAACAATAATTCCCATTCCCTGCAGCCTCTGGTAACCACCATTCTCCTTTTGTCTCTATGAATTTGGCTAAACTTTGTGCTCATATAAGCAGAATCATACAGTATTTTGTCCTTTTGAAACTGGCTTATTTCATTTAGCATAATGTCCTTAGCTGTATCCAGAGTATAGCATGTGTGATTCTGTGATTATAGCTACATTCCATATTTGTACTGCCTAATATGATAGCCACTAGTCACATGTGGCTATTAAACACCTGAAATATGATAAGTGTAATTTAGGATCTAAAATTAAAATTAAAATTTATTTTAAAGAACTTGAGTTAAAATTGTCATAGATGACTAGTGGCTATTTCATTAAACAGCACAGCTCTATATAATCTGTGTTTATGATTTCCTAATTTATCAATTTTAGATATGATTTTTACTGCTATTATATATTATGGTTAAATTTATATACATCCTCTCATGCAACCACTATCAGTTTTAAAAATAAATTTATGTCTCAGTTATCTTTGTAACATTTTTTTTCATTTCTTTTAAATGTTTTATTGACTTTATTAGGGTAATATTAGTTAACATAATTATACAGGTTTCAGGTGTCCAATTATGCAAAACATCTCTGTACATCATATTGTAGTTCACTACCCCCACAAGTCCAGTCTTCATCCATCACCATTTAAAATAATGAGCTGAACATCTGTGTTTTATTAATCAACTATAAACAACCTGCTGAATGGTATTAACTATCTTGTCTTTTCTTACAGCTTTCTGTACTTTTATTTTTACATGTCATAAAAGTTTATAACAATGTGATTTCTTCTGTAATCATAATTCAGGCTTCATTGTTTTGAACTGAAAATATTATTTTCAGCAAATCAAAAAAGCATTACATTTACCTCTTCTTTCTGTACTGATTCTTGTTTCTCTCATATATTAAATTGAAATTCCAATCAGTTTACTGGAAATATTTTATGGGAATCCCCAGGAGGATATTCAGATTAATTTTCTTGGCTACATAATGGTTCCCAATAGTTTTCTTCTCTCATGCTTTAACTCCGTGATGGGCTGTCTCCTGTGTAAACAAGGTCCCAAAGTGGTGGCAATCCACTGTTCATACTCATCAGTGATTATACAAAACATGTACAATTCTCTCTCTCCACCCCGCCCCCTACCATTGCAATGTACTCACCTTTGAACACTGGTATATGTTTTTAAGATAAGCATTATGTCTATCCATGATTAATAATTTGCTCTATGCTTAAAACAGCCTCAGAGAATAACCCAATTCATTTAGTATTTTACTGAAATAGGAAAATTAACCAAAGACTAGAATCTAGGGCTAGTAAGTCCCAATTTTTATTTTTGCTTCCTCTAATAAAATGTCCTGCCAGAAGGAAGGTGTAGGCTCTTTCTCTCAAACTACAAGACAAAAATATCCCAGAGAGATCTTTTAAAAAATGAGATATTTTTCTTATATTTGAAAATTCATCAAGTCTCAGTTTAGAAAAAGATGGCCAAGAGAGCAACCACATCATCATTCTCCCTATGGTATTATGGCAAATTTTTAAAATGTTGAGTTTGAAGTTTTTCAGAGTAATTTCAAATTTTTAATGTAAGGTTTTCCTTCACCTATGGTAATTTATTCCAGTTATTTCTATATCATCTCATCAGCATCTCACCACTCATTTATAACTGATTTTTGTGCCTATCAATAGAATTTTTATAAGTCAAAAATATTGTTGGGAAGGGAAGCACACGTGAAAATGATCTGATAATCTAGTCAAATTTAAAGTTGCCCAAAACAAAATCACAATGACAACTAATTCTTTCATTACATGAGAAGATTCTAACCTTTTCCCCTGGGTCCAGGTTTAATAGGTTTCAATGTATCAATATCACCTAAAGTTTCTCTAATTTCTATCTTGAAATTTCCTATATGAGGCATAAAACTAGTTCCTTATCAGAGATATTATATTTTCCTCAAACTCTTAGTTTCAAGTTTGCACTGAAACGGTACATTTTTTAAAATGAGCAATCTAACTTGCCCTTGAGAATGTGTCCTGAATTTTAAATATGACTAGCCTACCTAATTTCTTTATATTCATATATAAGTCACTAAAGCATCATACTTCTATTCCTTATATTAATTAGGATTCTTCCCCTGTTTTATTCTGATTACAAATAGGGTCTGGCTCTTCATCCTTATTTCATACCTAAATTTTCTCAAGCATATATTCCTTGTGATTAATTAGCTATGAATTATGTTTCAAACTCTTTCCACATGGACCACCAATGGAATTTCTTCCTTCTAGAAACTTCTGTTGGAGAAAAAAAACTAAACTCAGAATAAAACTTGAAAATTAGTGAAAATGTATGGCTTGTCTCGGGAGCTTGTGGTATACACAAGCAGGTTTCCTTATTTTGTTTCTATTTTTCTTTCTCTAGACTGTCGGTGGTGAAATGAATAAGAAAGATACAAATAATTCTGCCAGTTTTTAAAATACTCTTAATAGATTTGTTTTCACTCAAGAGAGTTCTGAAAGATGTGCTTTTGTTTTCTATTTAGCTGTTATCTTTGTTTCAAAAACTAAGGCAAGCAACTTGAAATAGTTAGCTGATGACAAATAGCTAACCAACAAGTAACTCCAGAGCACCAACAAAGATATGGATATTTTTCCCTGGAACCACTGAAAACAAAGCCAATGCTACCTGTGAATGTGCAGGTGTGTGAATGCAACTGTGTGTTTGCTGGTATGCCTAAGGGCCAACCTCAATCCTGTGTGAATCCTAACCATTCACTACCACCCAACCCAACTCCAGAATAGTCACTGCTGTAGTAATTCACAGATATAACTGTGAAACGTTCAAGAGTGCTATGGCAGCACAGATATAGTATTGATAAATTTCCTTCAAGTGAATGGAAGGTTTTTAAGTGTTGGGAACCAATAAGATGATGGAATACAATTCTCACATGTGTTAGGGGCATCAAGCTGGTTTTCCTTAATTAAAGACTATCAGCATATCTAGTCATATGTATGTATGTATGTATGTATGTATGTATGTATGTATATACTTCAATAGCCACAGAAGAGATAAAAGCCTGAGAAACCTATTGTTCAGATGAGAGATGTGTTAATTATTGGAATTCTTAAAAATACTTCTGAACTCTTGTCCAGTGATAAATTTGTCATTGAAAAATGATATAGCAGTATTACTCTATCCACAGACACTGTCTGCATTTTAAATAGAGGTCTCCTATTTAAAGCAAATCTAATTGACTTTTTTAATCCCTTCTTTTTCTGTTGCCCAGGGGAAGCTCTAGGAGCTAAGCTCTGTGATATACTCTAGGCCCAATCAAATTGGTCTATTAACTGCAAGGAACCCCCAAAATGTGCCTCTTGGTGGTATTCTCTTCTTAGAACCACCAATACAAAAAGTCCCTGAGCTCAACTACCTGAAAATAAAGTATACTTTCTTTTTATTTAAAGAAATCAACCCAAAGCCCCCTATATACTCAAACAAAAATAAACACAATGTGCGCTCACACACAATAAAACAAAGAGCAGCTGAAAAAATTCTACCTCATTTACCTTTATGTATAAAAGCTATATTGCAGCCTGACCCATGGTGGCGCAGTGGATAAAGCAATGACCTGGAATGCTGTGGCCATCAGTTGGAAACTCTGGGCTTGCCTGGTCAAAGCACATACTAGAAGCAACTACTACCCATTTCTATCCCACCTTTCTCTCTCTCTGTTCTCTCTCTAAAATCAATAAATAAAATCTTTCAAAGAAAAGCTATATTGCAAAGTCTTGAGACATATATGTTGGGGTGCTGTGCGAATGACAAGAACATATTTGTCAGGCCCTTGAACCCCTCCATTCTGGTCATGAGTATGAGTCATTTGTTAAGCATACCCTTGTACTTAACCATCACTGGTAATTCTGCCTCCTATACCAGAAAGAAAGAAGTCAGGCGCTTGGCATTTCTGTTTTATGTTTTTCTCAAGATGTAAAAAGGATGTGAGTTGGAAACAAACATTGAGATGAATGGTGGTGGAATGATTTAAGTAGTCCTCAATAAGGCCACCATTTAAAAAATAAAAGTAAATTAAAAGTAAAATAAAAATTTCATAGAAAGCCTGACCAGGCGGTGGCACAGTGGATAGAGCATCGGACTGGGATGCATAGGAGCCAGGTTCGAGACCCTGAGGTCGCCAGCTTGAGCGCGGGCTCATCTGGCTTGAGCAAAAAAAGCCCACCAGATTGAACCCAAGGTCGCTGGCTCCAGCAAGGGGTCACTGGGTCTGCTGAAGGCCCACGGTCAAGGCACATATGAGAAAGCAATCAATGAACAACTAAGGTGTTGCAATGCGCAATGCAAAACTAATGATTGATGCTTCTCATCTCCCTCCATTCCTGTCTGTCTGTCCCTGTCTATCCCTCTCTCTGACTCACTCTCTCTGTCTCTGTAAAAAGAAAAAAAAATTTCATAGAAAAAATGTAAATGCAACACAGGGTAATTTTGTGATGCCTTGATATAAGTTATCCTTTTATTTCTTTTGGCTTCATTCTAATATTTTAATAATACTCGTGTTTTATTTTAAATACAAAAGTTATATTTAAAGTAATATTCCTTGTTGATAATAACAGAAAATATTTTTGATGATGGCAGCCCATCAAAGAGGTATAACTTCAAAGGAAAAATATTTCATGTTTCAAAGTTCTGAAGTGTTAAATTCTTTTTATAATAGATTTTATTCATTTACTTGTCAAAAATCAGTTAGAGCTAAGTCTTAAAAGGAGTTTGAAACTGCATGGAGCCATTCTTTTAGAAATAACTGTTAAATATTTAATAGCATATGCAAATTGCCATTGCTGTAGGATTCTCACAGCAAGATTAATCTGAGGTTAGAGTACAATATACCTGAACATCCCTTTTCAATAATGAAAATTTTTATTTGTATTCCAATCAGAAAATTACCCTGCTTGCTGAAAGTTGCAATGCAGGAACTAATAGGCAGTTAGTTGGTTGACCAAACTGCACCTGCTTCCTTTTTGGAAGTGACTTTTCTGAGTCTTTGAAACTCGCTGCTTCAATATGCTTGCTTCTAGTTCTTCGACCAACTTCAAAGACGATCAGTGTCATCGTTATCAGGAACAGACTGTCATGTAGCATGGCCTCCAGGGACTTACGTTCACCAAAATGGACACTGATAAAGGTAGAATTTAAGAGATTTTATTGACTTTACCTTGTTCCTAATAACCATTGATGTAAGGCATTTTTCAGGTTTACCCCTGGCTCAGTGATTCTTATACAAAGATTTTATAAGCCAGTCTTCATTTGTTCAGTACTCAATTATTCTACCTCAACCAAATGCAAGTTGTATGACTTGGGAGGTGAGGATGGAAATGAGGGTACAGAGAGAGAATGTTATTATAAAGAAAAACTAAACTAACTACTGAAGCTCTACCTTTTGTTCTGAGAACAATCCTCCAAAAGTCTCCTTAAATTCTAGGCATTTCTTTTTTATAATTATTGACATCTATTCGGAAATCCTTATGATTCTAGGTTTCAGTGTACATCTTCGATTTTGTAACCATTTCTCCTTGATCTAGCATTACAAGTTCAGGAGGCAAATATAAGGGTTGCGTATGTCCAACACTTGACCTGTGAACATTGATAAACCAGAGGTTTTTCCAAGCAATTCAGTACTCTCAGTAAGCAAATGAAAACTGAAAGTATATTTTTACCAAATTCTGTATCATATATGACTCAAAATCCTTACTGTTTTTATGGGCAAGCCTAAATATGTCCATAAATCCAACAAAGTTATTTTCTTTTATTCTTTAATTTTTTTTTTTTTTTTTTACTTTTCATTGAATTTATTGTGGTGACATTAGTTAATACAATTATATAAGTTTCAGGTATTCAACTATATAGTACAACATCTGTGTACTGTATTGTGTGTTCCCCACCCTAAGTATTCTTCCATCACAATTTATCCAACCTATACCCTCTAAGACCACTCCCACTACCCATTCCCAAGGATAATCACCAGATAAAGACAAGTACCCTATGATTTCACTCATATGTGGAATCTAATGAACAAAATAAACTAAAAAATAAAATAGGAACAGACTCATAGACAAAGAATAGACTGTGTCAAAAAAAGAAAAGGGGGGTAGGAGGTTAAGGGACTATGTAAAAAAGGGGGAAGAGTTAAGTAAAAAAAGAAAAGAAAAACTCAACAAAAATACTAAAATATTAAAAATTCTATTCTCTTATATTTTACTCCTCTTACAAAACCCTGTATTGCTTGGCTTTATTTAAAAAAAATTTCAATGTAATCTAAATTTACCAATTTCCTACTTAAGGCAGAATACTATGATCTTTGGGAAAGATGAAAAGAATTGGATTAAATTTGAGAAGGGCAAGGAGCTGGGTTTTTTGTTTGTTTGTTTGTTTTTTTACCTTCTTCCCCAGAAACCTATTTTTCACTTTCTCTTCCCTGATTTGTGAAATGAAGACCAAGCCCTATGGCATATTATTGCATTCAGACTTCCTTTACAGTCAGCCTCATATGGAGTGCAGCCCATGGAAATGATAAGCAGAGATCGGAAGGTTGGAGGAGACACATGTGGAGATATTTCTTATATGCTCCTTCCTCTTCCGACATTAGTTGTATCTCCCTAGGGCTACAATGACTACCAGGAGGGCCCTCTGTCAGAATTCCACATAGCACCTTGCTTCAGTACTCTACTTCTTCTGTACCTTCACCCCTGGCATGAAGGAACGGCAGCTCATTTACTATTAGTGTCTAAATCCATCATGATGGATTTATGATGTTCACTCTTGAAATAAACTTCCTTTTCACTATTTTTAAAGTTGTCTTTGTACAAAAAATAAATATGTTATCTTGCTTTTTTAGTTTTCATTGTTATTGTGAATTGTCCCAGCTTTCTGTGCCTCCATGGGTAATTGTATAATTGTTTTAGGAGATGTTGGCCAGGTGCCAATTTAAATCTTACATATTTAATTTGAAAAGAATATATTTTGGTATTGTGATGAGTTGTTTTCTCAAAATTTATAATTAATATTTAAAATCTAATAATGCTCACATAATTTCTTTGCTTAAAATATTAAATGACCTGTGCTGCTTCTCACTGGATAAAGTTGAAATTTCTTTAGAATTGAGGTTCTTAAAGTAAGATTCATAGACCTTTGTGGCTTCTCAAAGATATTTCAAAGATATGTGAGCAGTCAAAACCATCTACATAACAATGCAAAGATAGTTACCACTTTTTTCATTGCCCTGACATTTACACTGATGGTTCAACATGGACACATAAACTGCTTGTGCCTTAGCATGAGTCACAGAAATAGTGACAAAGTAGAGTAAGCAGTCACTGTATTCTTCACCACATGAGCTTGGCCAATAAATAAATAAATAAATAAATAAATAAATAAATAAATAAATAAATAAAAGGAAGCAAATTTCACTTAGAATATACTTAATGAAGTAATAAAAATGATTAATTTTATTAAATCTATTTAGTCTCAACCTCTGAGTGTATATCATTTTCTATGGGATAACAAGAGAAGTACATATACAATACTTCTGCTGCATACTAAGTGTGATGTTAGCCTCAGGAACAGGCACTTACTTGTACACAAATGTGTATGAAACACAATTTTTACTGGAATAAATGACTAATAGAAAAACTATCATTATTCAATCCTGAGTAAAGGATTCCCCCAAATAGCAGACATGTTTTCATGAACTAATTGAGGAAAACAATTGATAATATATATTCCCAATTATAAAATTTGAGTTATCAAGCCAAAATAAAATTATTTTTTGAAAACTTGTATTCATTGTATGCTTTACACTTTCCTGATAACCAAAGCTTATCAGCTTAGTCAGTGTTGATATTAATATGATTTTTGATATTGTGTAATAAATTGAGTCACCTATTTGAAAGATATTCATAAAGAATCAGTGGACCAATATTTCCCAGAAGCAATGCATAAATTTTGGAATCATACCTTGGTAAAAGTTCATTCTAGATCCAAGACAGACAAATGTGTTTTAATGTAACTATGCAAAAGTTAATTTACATGATTTTTTTATTTCACACTGCAACTAACCTATAAGAAACTGATTCCTGTCAAGTTTTGATGCATTAAAAAAATCCACAATTACTTAAAATGACTATTATAATACTCTTTCCTTTCCAAACTACAAATCTGTCTGAGATCAAATTTTCTTAGGGTATTTCAATAAAAAAAATGTAACAAATAAAATGCAGAAGCATATATGAGAACGTAGTTATTTTCTATTAAGCCAGAAGTTTTATAGAATTTTTTTAAAAGGGAAAAGAAGGTCACTCTTTAGTTTTGGTTTTGGAAAAGTATAGTTTTTTTGTTTGTTTGTAAAATACATTATTTATGTTAACTCAACTGTGTTTATTATTGTTATTTATTTATTTATTTATTTATTTATTTATTTATAGCAAGAGAGAGACAGAGAGAGAGAGAGAGACAGTCAGACAAAGAGACAGGAAGGTAGAGAGATGAGAAGCATCAACTCGTAGTTGTGACACGTTACTTGTTCATTGATTGCTTTGTCATATGTGCCTTGACCAGGAGGCTCCAGACAAACCAGTGACCCCTTGCATAAGGCAGCGACCCGGGCTCAAGCCACCAACCTTTGGGTAATGTCTATGATCCCATGCTCAAGCTGGCAACCCCACACTCAAGCTGGAAATCCTGTGCTCAAGCCAGATGAGTCCGTGCTCAAGCTGGTGACATCGGGATTTTGAACCTGAGTCCTCAGCTTCCCAAGTCAATGCTCTATCCACTGTGCCACTGTCTTGTCAAGCATATTATTGTCATTTTTTAAATAAACTAACAACTGATTGTTAACTTTTGTTTAATATCTAGGTTTACCCCACAATAATAAAATGTTACTGAGATTCTCAGTGCTTTTTCAAATTGTAAAACAATGTTGATGTTAATATATTTGAGAAGTAAAATATTAAGATTTTATCCATCTATTTCTCCAGCCTCACTTGCCACCAATACCCACCTCTAAAACTCCAAATTGTCAGTTTTAATATTGCCTGAACAAACCAATTTTTCCTCTATTCCAAGTGCTTTAACAGATCTTATTTCATCTAACTGAAATGTGGGGCTGAGTATGCCAAGAACACTGTCCCTGACTTCCATGCGGATTCCCCTGGTTCATTTGCTAAATAGTAGTATTGTGTATATATTTGGAATCTATGAAAATGTTGAGAGCAAAAAATATCTACTTTCACTTCTTCTTAAATAAAGGTTGTGGATGTGGGGGAGATGGTATTGGAATAGTCAGCTTAATTTTAAAATTTCAAGTGTGATTTGAGAATAAAGAAAGAGCAGCATGTTTCACATAAATTTTTATGCAAATTAAAATTAGTGAACTTGTAAAATGCTGAGTACAGGTACTATATTGGGGACTGAAAATGACTTTTAAGAATGACAAAAAATATCTTGGTAAAACTGTAAAATTTTATGATTATAAATAAAACAGATTAGAGGCGTCTGACAATTCTTAGCTGTAAAATGGCTGAAAAGTTCAGAAGCGAAGCTCAATGCTTAGATATCCATCCACCCATGCAGGCAAGTGCACGAACCTTAACATTTAACAAAAATTGCTAAAAGTCATCCTATGGATATCAGCACACTTAATGGAATGGAAATCATGATAATGGCAGGAAAAGTCTGTGCCTGAGCCACAAGAAATAGAGAATAGATCAAAGATATCAACAGTAAACCAAGAAATAATGCATATGCATAGAAATGCAAAAAACTGATAGAAGAAAGTGAGGGAAATTTCAGAGTGAGAATAAATTAGAGAGACACAGTTTTGATATTTTAATAAAGAATGTGGAATAAAAATTTTCTTTAAGAGAATAATTAAACTAAGAGAGACCAAACAGGGTAAAACTGTGTAATGATTATACCTTTAAAACAGTAATTTTAAAATAAACTAAAAATGTATAAAAACAAATGAAAAATCATTTATAAATTCATCCTATAATGCAGTTGTGAATATCATGCTGATGTAGTCTTTTCATTATTTCTTTTCTTCTCAGTTAAAAGAGAGGCTTTTAAGCCATCTGGTTCACTCTCTTCAATTGTTCACTATCATATAAAGAACATTGCAAGAGTAAAAAATAATAATAAAACATAACAACTGGACACAATGTATGATAGGTAAGACACTAAATTGTTTCAGCCAATCTTTTCCTAATGGAAAAGAGTATGTGAGGGTAGTTATTACAGCATTATTTCATCTTCATATATTTAACTGATACTAATTATGATTTGGAGGCCCTGGCCAGTTTACTCAGTTATGGAGTGACGGCCCAGCATACATGCACCAAGTTCAATTCCTAGTCAGTGCACACAGGAGAAGTGACTCTTTGCTTCTCTACCCCTTCTCCTCCCCCTTCCCTCTGTTCCCCTCTCTCTCTCTTCTCCTCCCATAACCATGGCTCGATTGATTTGAGTGCATCATCCCTGGGCACTGAGGTTGGCTCCATAGAGCCTCCACCTCAGGTGTAAAAGTAGTTTGGTTGTGATCATGGCCCCAGATGGGCAGAGCACTGGCCCCAGACAGGAGTTGCTGGGCGGATCCCCATCCAAGTGTATGCAGGGGTCTTTCTCTCTATCTCCCCTTCTCTCACTTGGAAAAGAAGGAAAAAAATTATTATTGGGATATATAGAAACTAAAGATCTAAGTAAAATTCACAACCAATTCCACCATCTATTAAATAATATAGAGTAAGCATATTTACCTTTAATATTTTTATGATTTTAAACTTACTGAATTATTAATTTATTTATTAAACTTATTATACTGAAAAAAGCATAGACTTAAGCAAAGGTTGCAAAGATAATTTTTGTGTACACTTTACCCTCATTCCCCTAATGTTTACATCTTACATAATTTTTGTACAATGCCCAAAATTATGAAATTAATGTTGTTTTGATGCTATTAACTAATCTGAAGACTTTATTCAGATGCCATTATTTTTCTACTAATGTTCAGTTTTGGGTCAGGATTCTATCTAGGATATATTGTGTTTAGTTGCTACTTCCCCCTAATCTTCTGCAATTTATAACCTACTTCAGACTTGTCTTTTGAAACCTTGACACTTTTGAAGGGTATTAGCCAAGTTCTTTGATAAATGGTTCTCAATTTGGTTTTATCTGATATTTTGTCATAATTAGATTAAGGTTATAAATTATTGTGAAGACTAGCATATATATTTTAACACTATTAAAAGTATTACCCTTAAACAATTTGAAATTTGATTTTCTCAATATATTATATGTCCTCCCCATATCAATTATTCTTTACATTGGCATCAGTTTCTCATCTGAGGAAATTAAAAGCAAGTAATAAATAGATGATATATACACTAATAATAAACTATTACAGTATAATAGCATATTTAGATAAGGTAAAAAAGACAGTTACAAATCACCAATGATGTCTAATATCACCAGGAATGATTAATTGGTAGCTAGAATTTGAGATAGGGTTTGCAAGGTAGAAGAAATATTGCTAACTAGGGAGGTTGAAACTTTCTATATCTGGCAAAGACAGTGAGTTGGAAATATATTAGGAGTAGGGACACAGGATAGAGTGAAGATACTATAAAGACATTATCCAGTTGATTTTAAAATATTTAAACAAATATTATATTCTAAAAATAAAACTATAAAATAACTTACCTATTTTCATTAATGAAATTAATTGAGGCACAAAAAAACTGATAATTGGTTAACAGATCACCCTTTGTAAACAGGACATGAAATAGCAAATCCAGATTATTTGGATGCCTTATTTTATTCTTTCCATAATATTTTGGTGCAATTAACTTGGGATAAATTGGTGATGTAATAAAAAAGACTCCATCTGAAGCATATTTTTTAAATTCCTGTTTTGCTCAATCTCATGGATAGATGAGAGACAGTTAATGTTTCTTTTCCAGAAATTATATTATAAGCTTTTTAATACCTATAACTATTTTCTTCTGTTGCCTTCACATGAATCAGCGAACATTTGGGGGTTAACTATTTTTTTTTTCTGTATTTTTTTTCTGTATTTTTCTGAAGCCGGAAACGGGGAGAGACAGTCAGACAGACACCTGCATGCGCCCGACCGGGATCCACCCGGCACGCCCACCAGGGGGCGAAGCTCTGCCCACCAGGGGGTAATGCTCTGCCCCGCCCCGGGGCGTCGCTCTGTTGCGACTAGAGCCACTCTAGTGCCTGGGGCAGAGGCTGAGGAGCCATCCCCAGCGCCCGGGCCATCTTTGCTCCAATGGAGCCTCGGCTGCAGGAGGGGAAGAGACAGAGAGGAAGGAGAGGGGGAGGGGTGGAGAAGCAGATGGGCGCTTCTCCTGTGTGCCCTGGCCGGGAATCGAACCCGGGACTTCTGCACGCCAGGCCGACGCTCTACCACTGAGCCAACCGGCCAGGGCCAATTTTTTTAATCAAAATGCTACAGAAGTTTCTTTTATGGATTTATTATTACTGAGATATCTGATACAAGCCTAATAGTTATTATTTTTAGAAAACCCTGTAAGACAATGAAACATAAAACAAGTTTTAAAAATAGGGTTGATACATACTGTTTTACTTCATTTTAGTAGACAATGAAGTCACACTTTTCATAAAACTATACAGATTTACTTGTAGGTTTGTGTATGTATATATGTATGTACTTGCTCTTATGCCCAGGCATCCATTTCCTTAGTTCTGCCTCATGCTTATCCAGAGGTAATTTGTTATTGGTTTCTTGTGTATCCTTCCAGCATTTCTTTTTTTTTTTTTTTTTTTTTTACAGAGACAGAGAGAGAGTCAGAGTGAGGGATAGACAGGGACAGACAGACAGGAACGGAGAGATGAGAAGCATCAATCATTAGTTTTTCGTTGCACATTGCGACACCTTAGTTGTTCATTGATTGCTTTCTCATATGTGCCTTGACCATGGGCCTTCAGCGGACCGAGTAACCCCTTGCTTGAACCAGCGACCTTGGGTCCAAGCTGGTGAATTTTTGCTCAAACCAGATGAGACCACGCTCAAGCTGGCAACCTTGGGGTCTCGAACCTGGGTCTTCCTGATCCCAGTCTGATGCTCTATCCACTGCGCCACCACCTGGTCAGGCTCCAGCATTTCTTTATATATACACATATATGCATATAAGTATATACTAATAAACATTTGTTCTTTTCTAACACAAAATAAAATCCAGTACAGTCGACCTTTGAACAAACTGGGTTTGATTTATGTGCATCCACTTACTTGTGGATCTTTTTCAATTAACATCCATACTGTTTTTCATCTGTGATTATCAGTCTACACTGACTGTAGGACTGACTGTATGCACTGATCTAGCCCATTTTATATAGGGAACTTGAGAATCCACAGATTTGGTTATCTATGGGAGCCCTGAAACCAATCCCCAATAAATAGTGAGAAACAATGAAATTTATGGAAATATAAAGTTACACAGAGATTTTTAACGTGTGGAGGTTGGTGCTGCATCCTCTGCGTTGTTCAAGGTCAATTGTATTTATACTGCTCAAGAACTAGTTTTTTCATAGAAAATAAATATTGGATATCTTTCCACACAGAGTTTCTTCTTATTTTTACAACATAGTATTCTATTATACTGAGTGCAGAATTCAGTGTATATTAACTCATGGGAAAATACTTTGTAATTAAATATATTAGGGTAAGGGCTCAGATAATTATCAGTATTTTTTTTTGCTCGTTTAAATGAATGTCCAACAGAACATGAAAAATTTTTCCACGCACGAGAATATTCTGTCTGACATGCTTGGTCCCTCATCACAAAATGTCATTAATGCACCACAATCATTGTGACACATAGTAAATCCCCTAAGAATTTCCAAAATAATTCTAGAGGGAGCTTTGTCCTAGTTGAGATCCACTTTATTATAGAATAACTAATATTGAAATTTCTATCTCTTGAACAATTTTAAATAAAAACATAAAATGTCTTAAAGACTAAAATAGTTCCATTATTTTGGTTTGTATCTATTTCTTATTGATTAGTGTTATCTAATAATCAAGTGGCCTTTTTTCAAGGCTGCAGTTTGTGGAGAGAATGTTAGAGAAGAAGGTTGTGAGTCAGCTAGGTCTGTTTGAAATATCACTTCTGCAGTTGACATAATGTCGTGTGTAAAGTTGGCTAAAATATGTGCAACATGAATTACATTCTGAGGTTGATGTAGATGAGTAAAATGTTATACTAGATGACCATCTGACACTAATCTATATAAATAAAAATGTAAATGTTCATTTGTTCAAAATCTTAAATCTCCGAAAGTTCTTCACCAATTGCTTTGAAATTTTGACATAACATTGCATTTGCAAATGCGCATGTTTTTATGTTTTTATATACCTACTATTATATAGATGTCACACCTGTGACAGATAAAAACATGCTTTTTTTAAAAAAACAGCGCCATCTGTTGGACGTAAAAGCAACACGTTATATTAAATATTTTACAATTCCATTTCTTTTTTTTTTTTTTTTCAGAGACTTGGCTTCTTTTTTTTTTTTTTTTTTTTTTTTAGATTTTATTTATTCATTTTTATTAGAGAGATACGGGAGAGAGAGAGAGAGATAGAGAGAGAGAGAGAGAACAGGGGAAGGAACAGGAAGCATCAACTCCCATATGTGCCTTGACCAGGCAAGCCCAGGGTTTTTGAACCGGCGACCTCAGCATTCCAGGTCGACGCTTTATCCACTGTGCCACCACAGGTCAGGCTACAATTCCATTTCAATGTTATGGGAGAAATATAAATCATACATGGCTGAAGATATTTTCCATCAAATACACAAGAAAAATTCAAATATAAACATGGATTTCATAGCAGAAATCTACAACAAAGCATTGCTAATGATTGAAGATTTGTGCTTAGGAATTGCGGACAAAGTTCTCAATCAATTGGGAATGCCATCACCTAATTGATCTGCTGCTTCGTTCGATGTAGAATTGCATCATGAACAAATTTATAACACGGGTGATCTTTTGTCATATGTGCAATCAAATATTCCTAAGCTAACGCTTGAGCAAAAAGGCATTTACGATCAAATAATGCAAACTGTCAATAACAGGGTTAGAGAAATCTTCTTCTTAGATGCACCAGGAGGAACTGGTAAAACGTTTCTAATTAGGTTGATTCTGGAAGCAATTCAATCCCAGAATGACATAGCCTTAGCTCTTGCGTTGTCCGGAATAGCTGTGACATTGCTACCAAGTGGAAGAACTGCTCATTCCACTTTGAAATTACATTGAACATGCAATTCATTGAAACTCCCACGTGCAATATTCCCAAAGCATCTGGCATGGGAAAAGTATCACAGAAATGCAAACTTATTATTTGGAATAAATGCACAATGGCAGTCAAAAATTTTTCTCAAAACTCTTGATCAATCATTGCAAGATTTGCATGGAAACATCAGACCATTTGGGAATGCATTAATATTGCTTGGAGGAGATTTCAGGCAAACATTCCTCGATCAACACCAGTGGATGAAATAAATGCTTGCCTGGAATACTCTACTTTGTGGCGACACATAAAGACATTAAAATCAACTAAAAATATGCATGTCCAGCTGCAAAATGACAGATCAGCTGAGATATTCTTACATCAATTGCTGGAAATTGGGAACAGAAAGGTGCCGGTTGATCTGACCTCAGGACGAATTTCATTGCCTCATAACTTCTGCAATTTCATGACATCAAAAGAAGAATTGGTTGAAAAAGTATTTCCCAATATTCAAACCAATTATAAGAATCACAATGGGCTGAGTGAACGAGCTATTCTTGAGACCAAGAACAAAGACGTCTACGAACTTAACAATATTATTCAGTCTAACATTCAAAATGAGGCAGTCACATACAAGTCCGTTGACATTGTTGTGGAAGCAGATGAAGCGGTTAATTATCCAACAGAATTTTGAATTCACTTGATCTGCCAGGGATGCCACCGCACGTACTGCAATTGAAAATCGGCATGCCAATTATCATATTGTGAAATATCAACCAGCCGAAGCTTTGCAACAGCACGTGGCTTGCAGTAAAAATTTAATGAGCAATGTTGTAGAGGCAACAATCTTGACAGGACCTTTCAAAGGTGAAGATGTCCTCATTCCTCGCATTCCTATGATTCCAACGGATATGCCATTTCAATTTAAGAGACTGCAGTTCCCAATTCGATTGGTGTTTGCAATCACCATCAACAAAGCTCAGGACCAATCTTTAGAATTGTGCGGTTTAGATCTAGACACGGATTGCTTCTCACATGGACAATTACATATTGCGTGTTCTAGAGTCAGCAAACCAGACAATCTCTATATCTGCACAGACAATGGAACAACAAAAAATATTGTATACCCACAAGCATTGGGAAATTAAACATATTAGAAACATGCACTTTCTCTTTCTTTCTTTTCCATTTAACCAGACTGAGCCACAGCAATGCATGGCTGGGTACAGCTAGTATGTTATAATTCTCTAACATGAGCTACACCCTAAGTCTACAGAAGGACCTTAGGAATGACTGGAGAAACAAATCCCAATTATAATGTACCATGTTGCTATTTCAATTATTTGCTTTCATACATATAACATTTGAAGATTTGGGTTATCATTCTTTCACATTTCAAACTGATTTAGAAAAATAAAAGGATGTGTTATATTAACTTTACTGTTCAGTGATGTAGATTGAAGTTTCTATAATTAAGCACAGCCCGATTAAAGTTATGCTTTCAGCTCTGAAATGTGACATTAAATCAAACATTAGACATTTTAATTCATATTTTAGTACTTTCAGGTGGTTATATAAAAACATTAGTTATTGTAAGCTGTTCATTGTGATCATTAATAAAAGATCACATGTCTTTTTTACTCACCTCTGGATATAACATTTATTCTTCTTATTATCTCAATACAGTTCTGGGAAAAAAATGCAATACAGAATCATAATTTAATTTCATATCACCTCCCATTTTCCTAAAATATTTCTTCCCTTGAGAAATAGATATATAAGTAAATACATTCTAATTATTAAATCAGTGATTTTGTGAAGTTCTATGACCCATGTAAGTCCTTGGGTTATTTTATAAACTAGCCATTCATTAATTATAAATATATACATATTTAATAAACCCTGTTGGCCTGACCTGTGGTGGCACAGTGGTTAAAGCATTGACCTAGAACGCTGAGGTCACCAGTTTGAAACCCTGGGCTTGCCTGGTCAAGGCACATATGGGAGTGATGCTTCCTGCTCTTCTCCTCCTTCTCTTTCTCTCTTTCTCTCTCCCCTCCCCTCTAAAATGAATAAAGTTTTTAAAAGAAGATAAAAAATAAACCCTACTTTCATGGGTATAGGTAGGTATTCTATATTGAATTCATTTGCTAGCAAGCATATGGAAATGTTATCTCCTTCATCATAAACCTTAAAATGCCCAATTTTGAAATAAAAAAATATTTTGGAAATATTCTGTCTTTCTAATTGACTGATGAAAGTTGAAGATGTTATCAAAACTTCCTAAATTTCTATTTTCTCATCTGTAAATTACAAATGCAAACATCTTTTTTTAATAACTAAACAGAGGAACCATTATAATACATGTTTTATTTTTGTTGGGGGTGGTATATGTAAACCCTTGGTAAATGGTATCCCTTATAATCAACCACTTCTCTTCTAAAGATACTATTATCTCTAGAAGAGGGTTCATAGACATGACCCCATGGTCGCTGGCTTGAGCAGGAGTTGAAAAGAACAGTTTATAAGTCTATCTATATACCACAATTACGTTTTTAATTAAAACATATTTATATTTTTACAAAAATATTTTATGTGAATGTATCTACATGAAAATTAGTGAGATTATACATGTGATTTTTACTTTCACTATTGCTGACATTGTCTAAAATGCAATAAACTCTATAAACATTTTGAAATAGAACTTTATCATCAACCCTCCTCCCCATGCTGTGCACCCTTGCTCACACGCAAACAATAAACAGAGCCAAAACACGGGGCTTACCCTGAGATTTCACTTCTCCTCTTACCACTTGCATTCTCAAAACATCAGTACTTTCTACTCCCAATACTACTGCCTCAGTCTGGACCTCATTTTCTTTTTTTGTTTCTCCCACAATTGGCCTCCTTACCTGTCTCTTACTGCATTATATACATATTCTTCACAATGCAGCTATAGTGACTTGACCTCTCTAAACATAAATCTGAGCATTTTTATTTCTCTCTTAAACTTATCTTAAAGGATTCCTACTCCTCTACAAAATAAAAAATTTTGTTAGTCATGGTTTATATAACAGAGTCAAATTCTTGAGGAAGAGTCTGCAGCTTTTCAAGCTCTACTTCCTGTGACGTCATTGAAATTCCAGCCTGAGGCAATGGGCTTATACAGAGAATATTATGGCATACACATGATTCTTTCTTTACTTTTTTTTTCTTTTTCCCCTTGACTAAGGTAGGCCAAGGAAATAAGGAGGTTTTTAATGACTATCAATAGAGGATATCTGTATAGAACAATCTCAAAGATCATGATCAATATATGTTCTGGGGCTCTTAAGAAATTCTAGCTAAGCCTGACTAGGTGGTGGCACAGGGCACAGAGCATCAGACTGGGATGTGGAGGACCCAGGTTCGAAACCTGAAGTCTCTGGCTTGAGTGCAGGTTCATTCCGCTTGAGCCCGCAGGGTCACTGGCTTGAGCCCAAAGGTTGCTGGCTTGTAGCCCAAGGTCTCTGGCTTGAGCCCAAGGTTGCTGGCTTGAGCAAGGGTTACTCAGTCTGCTCTAGCCCCCCAGTCAAGGCACATCAAGAAAGCAATCAATGCACAGCTAAGGAGCAGCAACAAAGAAGTGATGCTTCTCATCTCTCTCCCTTCCTGTCTGTCTGTCCCTATCTGTCTCCTTCTTGTCTCTCTCTTTGTCACAAAAAAAAAATCTAGCTGAAAAGCACAGATATAATGAATTAATAAAAGATGAGTATTTTAAGACATAAGGCAATAAAGCACTTTTCTAAAATTTCAAAAACGTTTATCTAAGTATTTTATTCAAAAATTATATATTAAGCATTTCCTATTTACCAGAGACTTGGGTCTTAAAGACAGAAATATTAGTTAAAAAAAAGCATGAGGCAGACATTGTAACATGCATAGCTTTAAAAATTAGTATCACGATGTACAATACACTGCTATATAATAATACCAAGTTTAGCAAATCCAAATTATCTCAAGTTGCTGAGCTAGAAAAAAAAACTTTTCTGCACACCATTTATCATATCTGCCTACTTGGTCTAGGTATAAGCATTTTGCAACATTGTTCAGGCTGCAAATGCTCCTGATTTCATAGAGTGCAGTAAGGGAATAACTGCTTCACCAATGATAATTAGAAAGACAGCTTACATGTAAACCTTAAAAGTGAAGGGTACACTTTGTAAATTTTTTATTCATTAAGTTTTAGTTATTTTCTAAGAGGGATAACTTTTGCCAACTACAGAAACCTTAGTCGTTAATTAGACTCTCAGATTTCTGGGAGAGAGTAAGCCCTGGGAAAGAGGAGAAAAATTTACAAATACGGAATCAGTAATTTTTCAAAATCAACTTTGTCAAAGAGGTTTTGTAGCCTAGTTTCTGAGCTGCGGTATGGGACAGATAGCCATATAAGCCTTATTATTTAGGAAATTAAAATAAGCAGCTTATACTACTCCTTTATTATTTAAGGATCACATTACTACAAAGTAAGTCTTTGTCTAAACATTGATAATTTTTACATTAAGATGTTAATAGAGTTGCAAAAGACTTATTTTAACTGATACAGAACTTGAAATTATTCATTTTGAGATTAATACATAAAAGTTCCTTGTGGATAAATTTTCTTTACGGATAAAAATTTTAAAGTAAAATTTCTTGTTAATAAATTAATGTCTTTCTTATTTTTAATTAAATTTAACATATACCCACCAAGACTTGCAGTTTGTCTATCAGTAACAATGGTGGTCAATAAATGTGGCAGAAATTATCAACCACCTTTGTTAAAAATCATTCAATAAAAAAATTAATAATGATGGTAACTAACTTTCTAAGAGTACACTGAAGTTTTGAAAGCAACTTTAAACACATTTTAATTATCTAATTAACCTTTAATTAATGACCTTCTCCAAGAAAGCTTTTCCTACTAATTGTCCATCCACTATTCTCTTTGTGATATTTCAAAAGTAACATTTAAAATAAGAGTCTACTGTAACTCTGACTAAACCAATGAAGATATAAGATGAATTAATGTAAGAACTAAAAAAAATGAAATGACCAAAATCTAATACATAAGCAAGGCATTGTTTATTTGGCATTGATTTAGGATATATATTGCCATATAAATAGAATCAAAGGAAGAAATCTAAATATATTTTAAAAAAGAAATTTTATTCCAGTCAATATAGCAAACAAAATTGAAGGCAAATAATGGACTAAGACAGAATGGCTGCAACACATAAAAAGTGCTAACAATTTATAATAAGAGTTTTTACATGTTTTATGTTTTAAGCTATGCCTTATTTTGTCCTCAAAATGAGGTGTAGAGGCCCTAATATACAATCAGCTTCAAGAACAACAACAAAATAATACTCCAGGTGAAGGTGTTGGACATGTATAGAAAATATAAATATTAGACATGTCCAGTAAGGTATTTTTAAAAAACTATTTAGTCACAGAAATAGTTAAATACATGCAAATAAATCACTAATGGTACCTAGATCTCTCCTATCATCATGGCAAAATACTCATTAAAGCATTATTTTAACAACAAAATCAAAATGCTCTTACAAGAATTAGTTTAAAAAATGGTGAAATAGATTTAAATGTTTAGTAACCTATGAAATTGAAATGACATAGTGAACATAGCATTAAATAAACTGATGTAAGTAGCACATTATACGTATGTTCATATGTATATGCAATAATTTTAATATGCATCTCATGTATACATATATATCAAATAGTAAAAAGAATTAGAATCATAATTTTTGTATTAAATTTAAAAGATTTCATTTGGAGAATCCAGATACGTTCATTATGAAAATATCCATTTTTATAGTAAAGTTTGGACAGAATCTACAACTACAGAGAAACATAAAATTTGTTAATTTTAATTGCAAAAGAATAAAAACACTTTTCAGTAAGAATTCTGATTGGGATAACTCTTTTAAAACCTTTTATCCTTATTTGATGTGAAAAAAAACAGAACAAGATTGGAACAAAACTACCATAAGATTAACAATTATCCTTTCAAAACACAGAGCAAAACCTCAAATCTAAGAGTTGCTTTCTCTCATGCTACATGTTAACTTAAAATAGGTAAAGTAGATAAAATGCTAAGTAGCCTGCTGTATTGGGAAACTGACAAAGTAAACAGAAGATATCAGAGCATTTAATTTCTACATCTACAGTTGTTTTCACTGCTATCTAACAGGTACTGCATTAAATCTGTTCCACAGAACTGACTGATCAAACACACACACACACACACACACACACACTTTCTCTCTCTCTCTCTCTCTCTCTCTCTCTCTTTCTCTCTCTTTCTGTTAAAGGAAACAGCTATAGGGTAGTTGTAGTTTAGAGTAAAGATATTTAAATCCTCCATGCCATTATGTTACTCCCAAAGATATTCTTAGAAAACTATATTTACTTCTCGTGTACCAAGCTCTAACAGCAAGATGCTGCCACAATTCAAAAGGCCTATTTTAAATATAATTCCACAAATAAGCTCAACATGAGCGGCTTACAGAAAGTTTTTTCTTAGCTGCAGTACTAAATTCACTGAGCTGAAGTCTTTTCTCAAACACAATACATACCCACACCGATTCAGAAATGGATTACCCCGTTTATGGGTTTTCCAGGTGTTTGACTTCTTCTTACAGTCCTTGCTTTCAGGTTGGTCAATTGCTATGCTACTGCCCTTAAAGTGAAGCTCAACAGAGCATACATTCAGAGTTCCAAATAGATCTTATTACAAAGGTTAACTGGTCACATATTAGATGTGAAACCTTCAACAAATACTTGTGTGGAGCTGTATTTATTAATGTTTGGTGTTTAAAAGATAAATATAGTGACTATTTATTGAGTACTATGTGCTGGTCACTCTAAGCATCCTATATTATTAACTCATTTAGTCTTCACAACAAATAATAGTATTCCCTTTTTAGAGATGAGGACAAGGATGCACAGACAGAAGTCGCTGTACCACCAAAGGTCAGAGTTGTAGGTGTTAGTCACGCTTCAAAGTTAGGAAATCTGAATGAGAACATGATTTCTTTACCACTTAATGCTTTTAATTAACATTTGCATTGCTGAATTAATAAGTCGCAATACAGCTACATCTTTTTTTAATGATTTAAGAAGAGATTATTTTATTAGACACATTTTGTTGATTCTTTTTCTTAAAAATTGGGATGTGGCCTTAGAAAAATAAATGAAAGCAAACATAAGCTTTTCTATTTTTAAATTATTTTCAAAATTCTAGAAAACCAATATTGATGGTATTAGGAAAAATTCTTTAGGTATTCTAATTCTGAGTAAGAGACCTCTATCCAGGTCTTAAATTGATAAACAGCACATTAAATGCCATAAGGTATAGGTATGCTCAATATCTCAAAGAATAAACCATTGATATTCTCAAATTTTTCTGTCTTTTCCTTGTGGTATATTTTAACCTTCAAAAAACAAAATTTTTTAATGTGTGCTATTTAATTAATTAATGATTCCACTGATATGAATATTTACCAGGTAAATTTACATTATCAAATATAGCATTAGTCTTGAGCTAAGAATTAAAGACACTGTAATTTAAGTGTACATAACTCATTCAATACATTTGAACAAATAATAAAATATATAAAATAGATGGGATAAAATAATTTTAAGGAAAATAAGGTTACTATATTTGTATTTATACCACTCAATATGTTTCTGATCATTCACTTATAAATTTACAAAATAGTGTTTTAAAATTAAAAATTTGACATTGGGTGGTAAGCTCACAATGTATATCTATATAATATACAGATGACATAGAATTTTACACTTGAAACTAATATAATTTTATTAACTACATCACCCCAAGATTTATTTTAAAAATTTTAAAAGAAGTTGTGTGTAGAATTTGTAAAAGCAATCACTTTATAATGAAAAGGTCATCCATGATTTATTAGTGGCTGAACCTAATATATAATATACTCAATTTGTTTATAAGATTAAAAAAAAAAGTAACAAAAAACCAGGTCTCAGACAACTTTTTAAAAGGTTAATCTAAAGCCAATCATTGTTAGATAAGAATAATTTTTAAGAAATAAATGATGTAGGTTTTACTGGTTGTCTTCTAGCACTAGATGCCATATATACATTAATATAAGTCAAATCACATCGAGACACATTGGTCAGATGGACAAACTCAATTTGAGGTGCCAACCTCAGCCTTTGTAGTAGCAAGATGCTTCCCAGCAACTCCATATCTATATTCTTCTTTGACATCAAAATTAGTCACTTTCAGAAGTTCTCTCATAAAAATAAGGATTATTCCCGCTGTAACTGGTTTCATTTAAGACTGAACTGCTCTAAGGCATAACCTTGCGGCTGGTGACAACACTAACCATAACTACACTGTTTACAATCAAAAGCTCATATGTACTTTATCCTTCATGGAGGATAAAACAAGTGCTATTAGGTACCAACCAACCAAACCTTTTCTACCTATTTGTCTCTGCTCAGAATAGATTCAAAATAACCACAGTTAAATAAAAGCTCTCACACAAACACAACACTTTCTCTCTCTCTCTCTCTCTCTCTCTCTCTCACACACACACACATACACACACACACATACACAGAGAGAGAGAGAGAGAGAGAGAGAGAGAGAGAGACTCTCCTCATTTTAGCCCAATACTTCCTCTTTTCTATTGGTAGCCTATGCTAGTTTCAACAGCAAAAAATCTTACATTTCCACAGTTCTTGAAATATTCACAGGACCCTCTTCTTAATTTCTGCCAAAAAGTTGCTAAACCACCAAATTTGTTAACTGCTACATCTCTTCTGTCCAAATGATAAGATAAGGATATCTTCAAGATAAGGATGAACATACATTACCCTATTATTATCCCAAAGACTGACAAATTAATTGTCCAGTTCTTTTTTCCCCTGTATTTCAACTTATACTTCCCTCTCTACTATCCCTCAGCCAACCACAAGTTTGTCAGTTCAGCTTCAGTATTCATAAATTCTAAAATAGACACGCTTTTTTCCTTCCTCCTCCTGCTCCTTTTTATTCTTTTTCATCCTCCTCTCCTCACCCTTTCTCTTTTTCATCTTCTTTTTCTTCTCTTTCTTCTTTCCATTTCCCTCACCATCACTTCCCCTTCCCCTTTTTCTTCTTCATCTTTTCAGAAGTTCCTGATTCTTATTAATGATACCACCTATGACCTCCATGTTTCTAATTCCTAGTCCTCATCATATACGACACAGCTGCAGGATTGGACAGTGTTAAACAAGAACTTCTTCTCAAGACACATTCTTCTCAGGACACTGCCTTCATCTAGTTGATCCCCCATTTTAGGGGCTTTCCCTATGTTCCCTTCGTTTATTCTTCTTTATGTTTCTGACTCTAAAATCTGTAGTACCCATGGCTTTACCGTTGTTGTCATTGTTTTTTAAATCTACACTTATTCCTTTGATAATTTCATCCAATGTCACGGCTCTAAATTCTATTTGTCTTATATTTCCAAATCTAAACTTCCATGAATTTTAAGATACATCAAACTTTAAGTCCTTCTCAGAGGAATAAACTGCTGCCAGTTAATCTATGATATGCCACTGACTGATTATACAATGCATTATAATTTTGGACCTGTTAAACTATGAAATATGCACTTTAGATTCCATCAAATAATTCTCATGATTCTAAATTTATATCCCCAGCATGTATTATTCTTCTGCATTCCAATTATTATATTCAACTCCCTACTTAATAACTCCTCTTCCCTGTGTGAAGAACAAATTAAATTTATGACATACAAATTCTTCCTTCAATCACCCAATCTCATGGTTTCTCCATTTCAGTAACTGACAAATGTGTTTTAAAATTGCCCATTCACAAATTGTGGAGTCTTTCTGACTCCTCTCTTATTACTGATACCCATACTCATTTTGTCAAAATCCCTATAAGGCCAGTATTTCTTATGAATATTGATGCAGAATCCCTCAGTAAAATACTAGCAAATGAAATTTAATATCACCTTAAAAGAAGTATACACCATGACCAGGTGGGATTTGTTCCTAGAATGCAAGGATGTTTTGACATATGAAAATAGGTGAATGACATGAAGAACTATGTATCTAAGAAGCAAAACTATAAAACTCTTAGAAGAAAACATAAGGGAAAATTTTTGTGACCTTGGATTTTGAAATAACTTTTTGCATGCAACCCCAGAAGCACAAGTAACAAAGGCAAATATTGATATGTTTGACTTCATCATTAAAAACTTTTGTGCTTCAAAAGACACTATCAAGAGAGAGAAAAAAAAGACCGAGAGAGAGAGAGAAAAACTCACAGACACAAACACAGATGGCTGGTGGTGGGGGGAGGTAGTGGAATGTAAAGGGGGTAAAAATGGCAATGAATAAAGATTTGACTTGGGGTGGATGAACATACAACACGGTGTACAGAGTTATGTTGTAGAATTGGGCACCTGAAGCTTGCATAATAGTGTTAAACAGTGTCACCTCAATAAATTTGATTTGAAAAAGGAGAGTGGTAAGACAATCCATTGATTGGGTGAAAATATTTGCAGTTCAAATACCTAAATAGGTAAGACATATATGAAGACTTCTAAAACTCAACAACAAGACTCTGAACAGGTGGTTGCAAAGTGGATAAAGAGCTGACCTGGGATGCTGAGGACCCAGGTTTGAAACCCAAAGGTTGCTGGCTTGAGCATGGGATCATAAGTATGACCCCATGGTTGTTGGCTTGAGCCCAAGGTTGTTGGCTTGAGCAAGGGGGTCACTGGCTTGGCTGGAGCTCCCTGGTCAAGGCTCATATGAGAAAGCAATCAATGAACAACTAAGGAGCCACAATGAAGAATTGATGCTTCTCATCTCTCTCCCTTCCTGTCTGTCTGTCTTTGTCTGTCTGTCTGTCTGTCTGTCTCTCTCTCTCTGGCTAAAACAAATTAAAAAAATTAAAAATAATAAAACTCTACAAGAAGAAATAAACACCTCAATTTGAAAATGTGAAAATGACTTAGAGACCTACACAAAGAGGATACAGAAATGGTCAATAAGAACATGAAAAGATGCTCAACATCACTAGTCATTAGGGAAATAAAAAGTAGAACCACAGGAATTATAATAGGTATACTAATATAATAGCTATTATCAAACAAAAAAAATAATGTGTTGGCAAGGATGTAGAGAAATAGGAACACTGTGCTTTGCAAGTAAGAAGGCAAAGTGAGCCTAACCAGGCAGTGGTGCAGTGGATAGAGCATCAGACTGGGATGTGGAGGACCCAGGTTTGAGACCCTGAGGTCAACAGCTTGAGCACGAGCTCATCTGGTTTGACCAAAGCTCACCAGCTTGGACCCAAGGTCACTGGCTTGAGCAAAGATTTACTCAGTCTGCTGAAGGCACATGGTCAAGGAATATATGAGAAAGCAATCAATGAACAACTAAGGTGTTGCAATAAAAAAAACCTCTGATGATTAATGCTTCTCATCTCTCCTTTCTTGTCTGTTTATTTCTCTCTCTGACTCTCTCTGTCTCTTTTGTCTCTCTCTCTTTTTTTTTTTTTTTTTTTTGTATTTTTCTGAAGCTGGAAACGGGAGAGATAGTCAGACAGACTCCCGCATGTGCCCGACTGGGATCCACCCAGCACGCTCACCAGGAGCGACGCTCTGCCCACCAGGGGGCGATGCTCTGCCCCTCCGGGGCATCGCTCTGCCGCGACCAGAGCCACTCTAGCACCTGGGGCAGAGGCCAAGGAGCCATCCCCAGCGCCTGGGCCATCTTTGCTCCAATGGAGCCTTGGCTGCGGGAAGGGAAGAGAGAGACAGAGAGGAAGGAGGGGGGCAGTGGAGAAGCAAATGGGCACTTCTCCTATGTGCCCTGGCTGGGAATCAAATCCGGGACTTCCGCACGCCAGGCCGACGCTCTACTGCTGAGCCAACCGGCCAGGGCGACTCTCTCTGTCTCTTAAAAAAAAAAAAAAAAAAAGGAAGAAGAATGCAAAGTGATGTAGCTGTCATGGAGAATAGTTTGGCACTTCCTCAAGAAGTTAAACAGAATTACCATATGATCCAGCATTTCTACTTCTATCCACGAAATAATTAAAAGGAGAAATTCAAGCAGACAATTATATATCAATGTTCACAGCAGCATTACTTACAATAGCAAAAAGTAGAAAACAACCAAAACATCTATCAACAGATGAGCAATCAAATGTAGTTCATCCATATATTAGAATACTATTCATCCATTAAAAAAATAATTCTGATAGCTGTACAACATGCATAAAACTTGGAAACATTATGAAAACTAAACTAGATGCAAAAAGACAAATATTTATGGTTCTACTTACATGAGGTACCTAGAAGAAACAAATTCATAGAGATAGGTGGCTAAATAAAGATTACCCAGGATTGTTCGGGGAGGATTGTGAATTACAGTTTAATGGTTACAGAACTTCTATTTGATGCTGAGAATTTTCTGGAAATGGATAGTGATTATGACTACACAACAGTAAGAACGTACTTAATGGTAATGAGTTATACACCTTAAAATAGGTAAAATGTTACGTTTTATTTTATGTATATTTACCACAATAAAAAATAGCTCAAAAACCACCTTATAAATGCAGATTTTCAAAGCAGACCTAAACATCAATTCTTCCTATCTCATTGTTTACCACCTTACTACAAGACACTGTCATGTTTAATCCAGATTTTTGCAATTGTACCTAATCTTTCTATTTCTATCCTTGACCACTTCATTCTATTATCCTCTAGTATCTGCAGCCAGTCTTTTAAAATATTAGAAAGATCATGTTAGTGTTCTTAAAATCCTCCAGTAATTATCTATTTTACACAGTTACCCCCCAAATCCTCCATACAATTTTTAAGAACTACATTCTAATTTCCCTATTACTATTTTGACCTCAAGTCACAACAGGGTCATACCAAAGTAAGTGATGAAAGTGGTCTTCCCTGAGAGAAAAGAAACTATTATCACTGACATTGTGCACAATCAACAGGTACCTGGTAACAATGAAAAGTACTTTGTCAGTTTTATTATAACATATTTTATACAGAAAATATACCTCTTCCTGCTTTCATGAGGAATTGTTCATCTCCCACAGACTCCTTGGTGTTCCATTCATTTCTTTCACTCATTCTTTCTTCACTCCATTCTCCACTTTGATCTCCTAATCTATTAAATTCATTAAATGAGTGTATGAAACAGGGACTTTGTACTTCCTCTCTTCACAGGTTGGAACATCAAGTATCTGAGTAGACAGCTCCCTCATTCACATCAGTCATTAGCTCATAAATCAGTTGGTCTTATGTGGTCTTTCCTGACTACTCTATTAGAAAGTATAATTACACTCTCACTACTACAACCCACATTTTCATTTCACTATATAATACATATTTTCATTTATTGTGTTTATTACTTGCCTCTTCCATAAGAATAAAAGATTCCCAAATACAAGCATTTCTCCCTTGGTACTTTAATGTTGTAAATCCAGCAAAGAGAGCACTACCATGCTCCCACTGGACACTTAATAAACTCTGTTCAATGAATAAATGAATGAATGAAATAAGTCATTGGTTCTTAACTAAATACTCAATAGGTCCTAATGCCATTATCTGCCTAGCCAGAACACATATGAAAATATTTATTAGTAATTACCATTAATAGCTGACACAAAATTAAATGATAAACCTCCATATTATCAATTATCAAACTGAGAAACATGTATCATTGCAAATGGGTTAACAAAAATAACCCCACAGAAACAATAAAAAAAGGTCTCTTTATATTATTTGTGGCAATAATAAATGGTACATTTTTGAGGCAATTAGAATAAATGTAAAACCGGGTTTAAGAAGGCTAAAATTCTGACTTAACACTCAATGATACTACTTTTCAAAACCAAGAAAATACCCATAAATGCAATATTTATTTTAATATACTCATACATACATATTTCATGTATGTATGTACACCTATGGATCATTAAGATATTTCCTTTCTAAAAGACCCTTCAGAGTTACTCTAAGATCTGTTAGTATATTTCTGTGCACTAATTATGAAAGACACCATAAGAACCTATGAAATATGGATGCTTTATTCAAGAGTAATTTGATTACCTACAAAGGACTTTATGGCAGACTAAATTAGACTGCTGAGGAACCAACTATTTGGTTCAGTTGCAAAATGAGAACTGATAAGTTATGACGTCAAGCGGACGATGGACGTTGGGAATTTTACAGTATATTATCTTTCTAATGCAATGTCTTAGACATCTACTTAGACTTGATATAGATATGTCTTTGAATAGCAAACTGTTTGAGAGGTACATATCATGTTGGCATATTTTTCCACATTCTAATTGTATGTAAAATTTCAGTTACTTTGTAGTGCTTTCCAAGAACACTGATTTTGTTTAGCTGTAAAATTATTAAAATATTTTTGAACATAAAGTAAACTTCCTGAATAATTTATTCATAGACTCAAATAAGATATGTGAATGGAGAGAAGACAAGATGGCACTAGAGTAGGCGGACGTACCAACATACACCTCCCAGAACCAAAGTGGATTACAAACTAATTTTAAGAACCATCATCTGGAAAAACCAACTTTGGTCTAAACTAAGAGGACTCTTCAACCAAGGAACACTGAAGAAGCCACACCAAGACTGATAGGAAAAGAAGAAATGTGGAGAGGGCTGCCCAGCTCTTTGGAGCGAATGGCAGCCGGGAGAGACTCGCATGGTGGGAAGTGAGTTTAGCAGAGAGGGGAGGGTCCTGAATCCCAGGAACAAAGCCCGAGCCTGCAGCCCCAGAGCCTAGAAGAGGTGTATGGACAGTATTTAGCTGGAAACAAGACAGGATACTGTTTGTGAGAAAGAGACTGATTTCTCAGACCCAGGATTCTTCTTAAAGGGACAGCGCAAAACACTCTCTCACAACCACTCACCTGGGGCTCTGGGGGACAGGGAGAGAGGAGAGGACCAGAGTAGCAGGAAGAGAGTGTAATCTAGGAGGCACAGGGAGAAACATTTTGCGAGACAGCCACCCTAACCCCTGGGATGAGTCACTCCCCAAATCTGAAGTGAATATTTCCTCTGGAAACAGCAATACCAGCAAAGGGAAGCAAGACACCAGCCAAACAAGCTCTCCTGCAGCACTCAGAGCAGAGTCGCTTAGAAGGAGGGAGCTTTCGAGACTACAGTAGTGAGTGTTAGGGTCTGAGCTGCAGCGCCCGCACCCCACATGGCTGAGGCTCACACAAGGGCAGGTGGTGGTGGGACGCGGAAGCGTGAAGACTACTTTATCCAGCAAGGCTATCATTTAAAATTGAAGGAGAAATAAAAAGCTTCTCTGACAAAAAAAACTCAAGGAATTCACTACAACCAAACCAAGGCTGCATGAAATGCTAAGGGGCTTGTTGTAAACAGATCAAAGGAGAAAAAGAATATAGCAAAAGAGGAATACAGTTTTAGAGAATAAAATGGCAATAAACAATTACATATCAATAATAACCTTAAATGTAAATGGATTAAATGATCCGATCAAAAGACATAGGGTAGCTGCATGGATAAGAAAACAGGACCCATACATATGCTGTCTACAAGAGACACGCCTTAAAACAAAGATGGGGACATCAGAGTAATGGCACTCTAAGGAGTGATACTGATAAATCTCCCCAAAAACTCAACAAGATCTTCAACCAGAAACAGAAAAATCTACCCTTGGAGCCTCCAGATGTTCTGCACTACATGCAAAGGTATGGTCGAGCGAAAAATTGGCTAAATATATAATCAAACCCCGAAGGAATAAGGAGGAAGAAACACTCCACCTTCTTCACTAACCTAAATAAGGGCTGCTTTCACTGGGAACTGAGAGTATAGGAATTAAGGCAGGCAAAGGAGGTGAATAGATCCAGGCCGCAGCACAAATGGCTAAACCAGGCTGTGGCTCGGACATCCAAGCTGAGGAAAAACTGTGCTTGTGGCAACCCAGTCAATACAAGCTAACGCTGGCGCCAAAACCAGACACAGAAAGGCACTTGGGACAGTTATCCACCCTGATCTCCTGGTTGGTACGCGCAGATAGTGGGCAAGAGATTCCTCCTAGAGCCCCAGGAGTGGGCGCCCATGTTACCCAACAGAGGGACAGAGTCAGAGGCCTTTGTGTGGGCCAAAAGCAGAATCTCAGGGCCACCCCAGCGCCCTGAAAAAGCCACGCATGGGGAGGGAGCGAGAGCTAATTCCAACACTGGAACTTTTCCGTGCGGACGGGGGTCTCACTCGGAGTGAGAGGCGGCCGAGCTGCTTCATATCCTGGTCAGCGCATGCAGAGAGTGGGCAAGAGAATCCTCCGAGTGCCCCGGGAGTGGGTGCGCGTGTTACCAGAAAGAGGGGAAGAATCAGAGGCCTTTGTGTGGGCCGAAAGCAGAATCTCTAGGTTGTCCCTGTGCCCTGAAAAAGCAGCACACAGGGAGGGAGTGGGAACAAAATCACTACAGTGGAACTTTTCTGTGCAGGCAGGGTCTCATTCAGAGTGAGAGGCGGCCTGCTCCATATGCGGGTCGGTGTGCACAGATAGTGAGCGAGAGATTCCGAGAGCCCCGGGAGTGGACACCCGCCAGTGTTACCAGACAGAGGGGCAGAGTCAGAGGTCTTTGTGTGTGTGGAAGCCCTGCCTGATTATGCTAGCAGTTCTGACTGATTGAGCCTTACCCAGAGCCCTGCACGGAGTGGGAATAGAGTGGGGATTTGCCAGCTCTTTGAGCCTCTTGCTCTGCAGGCAGAGGCAGCAGCAACCCCATAACTGGATCATTAGGCTACTAATTCAGGAAGGAACGCCTAGGAGAGAGGCTCCGGGAACACGGACACTCTCACTGTTGGAGCCTTGACTGCCAACGAGACTGAAGCCCAATATATGACATCACTATAGAGACTTATCAACTGCAAACCTCTACCTAAGCGTAACACAGGGGCAGAACTCGGGGTACAGAGTCACCAACCAGGAAGAGGGAGAGAAAAGAAAAAGCAAGAAGATAACCTCTCAAAATCAAGAATAATCCACAGACTTTATAACCTATCCCATTTTATTATATTAGTTCTTTTGTTTCTCTTATCTTCATGTCTTGATTATTTTCTTCCTCTTCCAATTTGGTCATTTAATTCTCTGCCGGTCTTACTCTCCCCTCTCCTTGAACTACACTACCCATAAGTATTATATCTCCCATTATCTTTTCTTTCTTCTTCCTTTCTCTCTATGAGGGTTGCACTCCAAAACCCTTAACTCTTTCTCTCTCTCTCCTTTTATTCATTTTTCTTCTTTTAGTAGTTCTCTCTTTTCCCTTTTTTTCTCCCTCTATATTAGTTTCTTCATTTCTCCTTTACGTCTCCTCTCATTCAATCCTCAATTATGAACAAATTATTTTATCTGGGACTCAAATTTATGTTTGTGGTGAATTGAGGGTTTTTTACTTTGCTTTTTTAACTCACTAGCAGTGCTCCCAACCCTGGCTCTCCATTTTATCTAGTTCTTGTTCGACTAAATACAATAGTAATTTTTAAATTTTTCCCCCTTTTTCCTGTTTCCCTCTTATTCCTCTCACCATGTCTCTTAGTCACCCAACACCTAAAAGCAAATCATTTTATTCTTGACCCAAATTTTTTCCTTATTTGCATTTGGTGGGTCCATACCCCCTTTTTTGCCCCTTTATTAATTCTCCCCAACTCCAGCCCTCCATTATAGGTATTGTTTGTTCTATTTAGCACAATATAATTCACAGTTCACCACAAGATTTTCTCAAGAAGGAGGGGAGAGGAGAGGAGAGAGAAAAAAAAGGGGGGGGGGATTAATTTTTTTTAATTTTTAATTTTTTTAAATTCTTTTTTATTTTTCATTTTTATCTATTTAACTTTTTATTCTTTATTAATTCTCATTAATATTATTTAACAAAAGCACCCTCAGATGCCATTAAGAAAAAGGAAATTGAATATCATGGATACAAAAGAAAGAGAAGTAACCCAGATAGATGAGGAAAAATCTATAGGGAAAATATTTAATATATTGGAAACCTTGGAGCTAAATGAAAGAGAATTAAAAATAGAAATCCTAAAAATACTCAGAGATATACAAGAAAACACAGAAAGGAAATTTAGGGAGCACAGAAAATAACTCAATGAACACAAAGAATATATTACCAAAGAAATTGAAACTATAAAAACAAATCAAACAGAGATGAAAAACTCAATTCACGAGCTGAAAAACGAGGTAACAAGCTTAGCTAATAGAACAGGCCAGATAGAAGGTAGGATTAGTGAAATAGAAGACAAGCAACTTGAGGCACAACAGAGAGAACAAGAAAGAGACTCAAAAATTTTAAAAAATGATATAGCCCTACAGGAATTGTCTGACTCCATCAAAAAGAATAACATAAGAATAATAGGTATATCAGAGGGAGAAGAGAGAGAAAATGGAATGGAGAACATACTCAAACAAATAATATATGAGAATTTCCCAAGCCTGTGGAAAAAATTAAAGTCTCAAATTCAAGAAGCAAACAGAACTCCAAGTTTTCTTAACCCCAACAAACCTACTTCAAGGCACATCATAATGAAATTGGCACAAACCAATGGCAAAGAAAAAATTCTCAAGGCAGCCAGGGAAAAGAAGAATACAACATATAAAGGAAGGCCCATTAGATTATCATCAGATTTCTCAAAAAAAACTCTACAAGCTAGAAGAGAGTGGACCCCAATATTTAAAGTCCTGAAAGAGAGAAACTTTCAGCCACGAATACTATACCCATCAAAGCTATCCTTCAAATACGAAAAAGAAATAAAAACATCCACAGATACAGAAAAGATGAGGGAAATTATCATCAGAAAACCCCCACTCCAGGAATTACTAAAGGGGGTTCTCCAACCAGATACAAAGAACAAAAAAAACAAAACCACAAGTAAAAGCTCCACCAAGAACACAATAAAACCAAATTTAAACTGTGACAACAACAAAAAGAAAGGGGGGGAGAGGATGGAGATTAACAGTAGCAAAGGATGATGGAGTGCAAAAGTATTCACAAGACAGTGCACTACAATTAACAGGGTAAGAACCCTTTTCATTACTTAATGGTAACCACCATTGAAAAAACCACCACAAAACCACATGATTTAAAAAAGATAGCAACAGAGGAAAGATGTATGGAATACAACCAAATAAAAACAAAACATAGAAAAACGAAAGAGAAGAATCAAACAAGACACAAAACTAACATAAAGCAATCTATAAAATGGCAATATGGAATGCACAAGTGTCAATAATTACACTAAATGTAAACAAATTAAACTCAACAATAAAAAGGCACAGAGTAGCAGAATAAATTAAAAATAAAATACAACTGTATGCTGCCTACAAGAAACTCATCTAAGCAACAAGGATAAAAACAAATTCAAAGTGAAAGGCTGGAAAACAATACTCCAAGCAACTAACATCCAAAAAAAGCAAGTATAGCAATACTAATATCTGATAATGCTGACTACAAGACAGCAAAAGTACTCAGAGACAAACATGGTCATTTCATAATGATTAAGGGGATGCTGAATCAAGAAGACATAACAATTCTTAATATATATGCCCCAAACCAAGGAGCACCAAAATATATAAGACAGCTACTTATTGACCTTAAAACAAAAACTGACAAAAATACAATCATACTTGGAGGCCTCAATACACCGCTGACGGCTCTAGATTGGCCATCCAAACAGAGAATCAATAAAGATATATTGGCCTTAAACAAAACACTAGAGCACCTGGATATGATAGACATCTACAGGACATGTCATCCCAAAGTGACAGAGTATACATTATTCTCCAGTGTACATGTATCAGTCACAAGAATTGACCATATGTTGGGCCACAAAAACAACATCAAAGTAAATTCAAAAAATATCGAAGATGTACCAAGCATATTTTCTGATCATAAAGCCTTGAAACTAGAATTCAACTCCAAAAAACAGGAAATAAACCCCACAAAAATGTGGAAACTAAACAACATACTTTTAAAAAATGAATGGGTCAAAGAAGAAATAAGCGCAGAGATCAAAAGATATATACAGACTAATGAAAATGACAATACGACATATCAGAATCTATGGGATGCAGCAAAAGCAGTGATAAGAGGGAAGTTCATATCACTTCAGGCATATATGAACAAACAAAGGAGAGCCCGAGTGAACCACTTAAATCCACACCTTAAGGAACTGGAAAAAGAACAAAGACAACCAAAAACCAGCCAAAGAAAGGAGATAATAAAAATCAGAGCAGAAATAAATGAAATAGAGAACAGAAAAACTATAGAAAAAATTAATAGAACAAGGAACTGGTACTTTAAAAAGATCAACAAAATTGACAAACCCCTGGCAAGACTTACCAAGGAAAAAAGAGAAAAAACTCATATAAACAAAATCCAAAAATGAAAGAGGAGAAATCACCTCGGACATCATAGATATACAAAGAATTATTGTAGAACACTATGAAAAACTTTATGCTACTAGATTTAACAATCTAGAAGAAATGGATAAATTCCTAGAATACAACCTTTCTAGAATGACTCAAGAAGAAGCATAAAGCCTAAACAGACCTATTAGTAGAGAAGAAATAGAAAAAAAAACTATTAAAAACCTCCGCAAAAATAAAAGTCCAGGCCCAGACAGCTATACTAGCAAATTTTATCAAACATGCAAAGAAAACTTGGTTCCTATTCTACTGAAAGTCTTCCAAAAAATTGAAGAAGAAGCAATACTTCCAAACACATTTTATGAGGCCAACATAACCCTCATACTAAAACCAGGCAAGGATGGCACAAAAAAAGAAAACTACAGACCAATATCTCTAATGAATACAGATGCTAAAATACTAAACAAAATACTAACAAATCGAATACAACAACATATTAAAAAAATAATACATCACGATCAAGTCAGATTCATCCCAGAATCTCAAGGATTGTTCAACATACATAAAACAGTTAACATAATACACCATATCAGCAAAACAAAGAACAAAAACCACATGATCTTATCAATAGATGCGGAAAAGGCATTTGATAAAATACAACACAATTTTATGTTTAAGACTCTCAACAAAATGGGTATAGAGGGAAAATATCTCAACATGATAAAGGCCATATATGATAAACCATCAGCTAACATCATATTAAATGGCACAAAACTGAAGGCTTAAATCAGGAACAAGACAGGGTTGTCCACTCTCTCCACTCTTATTTAATGTGGTATTAGAGGTTCTAGCCAGAGCAATCAGACAAGACAAAGAAATAAAAGGCATCCATATCAGAAAAGAAGAAGTAAAGGTATCACTTTTTTCAGATGATATGATCCTATACATCGAAAACCCCAAAGAATCCACAAAAAGACTACTAGAAACAATAAGCCAATACAGTAAGGTCGCAGGATACAAAATTAACATACAAAAGTCCATGGCCTTTCTATTTGTCAACAATGAAACATTTGAGAACAAACTCAAAAAAATAATCCCATTTCGATTGCAACAAAAAAAATAAAATACCTAGGAATAAACATAACAAAGAATGTAAAGAACTTATATAATGAAAACTACAAACCATTGTTAAGGGAAACCGAAAAAGATACAATGAGATTGAAGAATATTCCTTCTTCTTGGTTAGGAAGAATAAATATAATCAAGATGGCCATATTACCCAAAGCAATATACAATACAAATTTAATGCAATTCCCATCAAAATTCCAATGACATTTTTTAAAGAAATCAAACAAAAATCATCAGATTTATATGGAACTATAAAAAACCCCGAATAGCCAAGCAATCCTAAAAAAAAAAGAATGAAGCTGGGGGCATTACAATACTTGACTTCAAACTGTATTATAGAGCCACGACAATCAAGACAGCATGGTATTGGCAGAAAAATAGACACTCAAACCAATGGAACAGAAGAGAAAGTCCAGATTTATTTGACCACATATATATGGTCAAATAATTTTTGATAAAGGGGCCAACAACACACAATGGAGAAAAAGCCTCTTCACCAAATGGTGTTGGGAAAACTGGAAAGCCACGTGCAAAAGAATGAAACTGGACTACAGTTTGTCCCCTTGTACTAAAATTAATTCAAAATGGATCAAAGATCTAAATATAAGACCTGAAACAATAAAGTACATAGAAGAAGACATAGGTTTTAAATTCATGGACCTTGGTTTTAAAGAGCATTTTATGAATTTGACTCCAAAGGCAAGAGAAGTGAAAGAAAAAATTAATGAATGGGACTACATCAGACTAAGAAGTTTCTGCTCAGCAAGAGAAACTGATAACAAAATAAACAGACATCCAACTAAATTGGAAATGATATTTTCAAACAACAGCTCAGATAAGGGCCTAATATTCAAAATATACAAAGAACTCATAAAACTCAACAACAAACAAACAAACAATCCAATAAAAAAATGGGAAGAGGACATGAACAGACACTTCTCCCAGGAAGAAATACAAATGGCCAACAGATATATGAAAAGATGCTCATCTTTGTTAGTTATTAGAGAAATGCAAATCAAAACTGCAATGAGATACCGCCTCATACCTGTTAGATTAGGTATTATTAACAAGACAGGTAATAGCAAGTGTTGGAGAGGCTGTGGAGAAAAAGGAACCCTCATTCACTGTTGGTGGGAATGTAAAGTAGTACAACCATTATGGAAGAAAGTATGGGGGTTCCTCAAAAAACTGAAAATAGAACTATCTTATGACCCAGCAATCCCTCTACTGGGTATAGACCCCAAAAACTCAGACACACTGATACGTAAAAATACATGCAGCCTCATGTTCACTGCAGCATTGTTCACAGTGGCCAGGACATGAAAACAACCAAAAAGCCCTTCAATAGATGACTGGATAAAGAAGATGTGGCACATATACACTATGGAATACTACTCAGCCATAAGAAATGATGATATCGGATGATTTACAGCAAAATGGTGGGATCTTTATAAAATTATACGAAGTGAAATAAGTAAATCAGAAAATACCAGGAACTACATTATTCCATATGTAGGTGGGATATAAAAGCGAGACTAAGACACTTTGATAAGAGTGTGGTGGTTACGGGGGGTGGGGGGAGAGGGAGAAGGAAAGGGGGAGGAGGAGGGGCACAAAGAAGAAAACTAGATAGAAGGTGACGGAGGAAAATCTGACTTTGGGTGATGGGTATGCAACATAATTGAATGACAAGATAACCTGGACATGTTTTCTTTGAACATAAGTACCCTGATTTATTGATGTCACCCTAGTAAAATTTATAAAAAAATAAAAATAAAAAAAAAAGATGCACATAGACTGAAGATAAAAGAAGGGAAAATTTTTTCATGCAAATGGAAATGAAAAAAAAGCTGGGGTAGCAATACTTATATCAGACAAAATGGACTTTAAAACAAAGACTATAGTAAGAGATAAAGAAGGTCACTACAGAATGATAAAGGGAGCAATCCAACAGGAAGATATACCATTATAAATATCTACGTACCTAATATAGGAGCACCTAAATATATAAAGCAGACTTTATGGATTTAAAGGGCGAGATCAACAGCAATACTATAATAGTAGGGGATTTCAATACCCGACTAACATCACTAGATAGATCCTCAAGAAAGAAAATTAACAAAGAAACAGCAGACTTAAAGGACATACTAGATCAACTTCTTTTAATAAATATCTTCAGAACCTTTCACCCTAAAACAGCAGAACATACATTCTTTTCAAGTGCTCATGGTACATTCTCTAGAATAGACAACATGTTAGGGCACAAAAGCAGTCTCAACAAAATTAAGAAGATTGAAATCATATCGAGTACTTTATCTGATCACAATGGCATGAAACTAGAAATCAATCACAACAGAAAAACTGAAAAATACTCAAACACTTGAAAACTAAATAGCATGTTATTAAATTAGGAATGGGTAAACAATGAGATCAAATAAGAAATTAAAAAATTCCTAGAAATAAATGATAAGGAGCATACATCAACTCAAAATTTATGGGACACAGCAAAAGCAGTCCTGAAAGGAAAGTTCATAGCATTACAGGCATACCTCAAGAAGCTAGAAAAAGCTCAAATAAACAACTTGACTCTACATCTAAAAGAACTAGAAAAAGAACAGCAAGTAAAGCCCAGAGCTAATAGAAGGAAAAAAATAATAAAGATCAGAGCAGAAATAAATGACATAGAGACTAAAGAAACAATACAGAGGATCAATGAAACCAGGAGCTGGTTGTTTGAAAAGGTAAACAAGATCAATGAACCTTTGACCAAACTCACCATGAAAAAAAGAGAGGACTCAAATAAATAAAATTAGAAATGAGAGTGAAGAAATAACAATTGACACAACAAAAATACAAAATATTGTAAGAAAATACTATGAAGAACTGTATGCCAAAAAACTAGACAACCTAGATGAAATGGACAAATTTTTTGAAACATATAATCTTCCAAAAATTAATCTGGAAGAATCAGAAAACCTAAACAGACCAATTTCAACAAATGAGATTGAAACAGTTATCAAAATACTACCAAAAAAGTAAAAGCCACGGCCTGATGACTTCACAAGTTAATTTCAATAGATGCAGAAAAAGCATTTGATAAAATCCAGCACCATTCATGATCAAAACTCTCAGCAAAGTGGGAATACAGGGAACATACCTCAATATGATAAAGGCCATCTATGACAAACCCACAGCCAAATCATACTCAATGGGCAAAAATTAAAAGCAATCCCCTTAAGATAAGGAACAAGGCAGGGGTGCTCCTTTTCACCACTCTTATTCAACATAGTTCTGGAAGTCCTAGCCACAGCAATCAGACAAAAAAAAGAAATAAAAGGCATCCAAATTGAAAAAGAAGAAGTAAAACTATCATTATTTGCAGATGATATAATATTGTATATAGAAAACCCTAAAGTCGCAGTCAAAAAACTACTAGACCTGATAAATGAATTCAGCAAGGTGGCAGGATATAAAATGAATACTAAGAAATCAGAGGCATTTTTATATACTAATAATGAACTATCAGAAAGAGTAATTAAGGAATCAATCCCCTTTATCATTGCAACCAAAACAATAAAGTACCTAGAAATAAATTTAACCAGGGAAATTAAAAAACAGAAAATTGTACTCAGAATATTATAAAACATTGATAAAAGAAATCAGGGAAGATAAAAACAAGTGGAAGCATATTCCGTGGTCATGGTTAGGAAGAATAAACATCATTAAAATGTCTGTATTACCCAAAGCAATTTATAAATTCAATGCAATACTGATTAAAATACCAATGACTTACTTCAAAGGTATAGAACACATATTCCAAAAATTTATCGGGAACCAAAAGAGAACACAAATAGCCTCAGCAATCTTGAAAAGGTATAAAGTGGGAGGTATCACACTCCCTGATATCAAGTTATATTATAAGGCCATTGTACTCAAAACAGCCTGGTACTGGCATAAGAACTGGCATATAGATCAATGGAACAGAACTGAGAACCCAGATATAAACCCACACCTTTATGTACAACTGATATTTGATAAAGGAGGTAAGAGCAAACATTGGAGTAAAGACAGCCTCTTCAACAAATGGTGTTGGGAAAATTGGACAGCTACCTGCAAAAAATGAAACTAGACCACCAACTTACACCATTCACAAAAATAAACTCAAAATGGATAAAAGACTTAAATGTAGGCCGTGAAACCATAAGCATCTTAGAAGAAAACATAGGCAGTAAATTCTCTGACATCTCTCGCAGCAATATATTTGCCGATTTGTCTCCACAGGCAAGTGAAATAAAAGACAGGATAAACAGATGGGACTATATCAAACTAAAAAGCTTCTGCACAGCTAAAGACAATAAGAACAGAATAAAAAGACAAACTACACAATGGGAGAATATATTTGATAATACATCTGATAAGGGGTTAATAACCAAAATTTATAAAGAACATGTAAAACTTAATTCCAGGAAGACAAACAATCCAATCCAAAAATGGGCAAAAGAAATGAATAGACATTTCTCCAAAGGGGACATACAGATGGCCAATAGGCATATAAAAAAATGCTCAATGTCACTAATCATTAGGGAAATGCAAATTAAAACCACAATGAGATATCACCTCACACCATTCAGAATCGCGTTCATCAACAAAACAACACAGAATAAGTGCTGGCATGGATGTAGAGAAAAGGGAACCCTCCTGCACTGCTGGTGGGAATGCAGACTGGTGCAGCCACTGTGGAAAACAGTATGGAGATTGCTCAAGAAATTAAAAATTGAACTGTCTTTTGACCCAGCTATACCACTGTTAGGAATATACCCCAAGAACACCATAGCACTGTTTGAAAAGAAGAAATGCACCCCCATGTTTATGACAGCATTGTTCACAATAGCGAAGATCTGAAAACAGCCCAAGTGTCCGTCAGTAGACGAGTGGATTAAAAAGCTTTGGTACATATATACTATGGAATACTACTCAGCCATAAGAAATGATGACATTGGATCATTTACAACAACATGGATGGACCTTGATAACATTATACTGAGCGAAATAAGTAAATCAGAAATAACTAAGAACTATATGATTCTGTACATAGGTGGGACATAAAAATGAGACTCAGAGACATGGACAAGAGTGTGGGGGTTATGGGGGGGAGGAGAGGGAAGGTTTGGGGGAGAGGAGGGCACAAAGAAAACCAGTGGTGACGGAAGACAATTGGACTTTGGGTGATGGAAATGCAGCATAATCAAATGTCAAAATAACCTAGAGATGTTTTCTCTGAACATATGTACCCTGATTTATCAATGTCACCCCATTAAAATTAATTAAAAAAAAGAATTTGTCTCATGGCTAATTTAGGCAGTTAGAAGAATAGTATAAGGATGCTAATTCTGCTTCTCAGGCCACATCCTGCAAAAGGGGCCCCAAGCAAATTGGTGATTTGGCTCCTCTGATTTTGCCAATTGGATTAAAAAAAAAATAGGTCAGGAATGCCCTGAAATGGAACTAACAATACATGAGCATAAATTTAAAGGACTTTTAGATACTGGAGCTGATTTATCTATTATTGCTAAGCTACATTGGCCTCCTTCCTGGCCCACTCATGCAGCAGCCACAGAATTACAAGGTATAGGGCAGAGTAAATCCCCTCAACAAAGTTCTAGTTTTTTTTACATTGGGAAGATAAAAAGGTCATTCTGGGTTTTTTTAAGCCTTATGTGCTCCCTGGATGGCCAGTTAATTTGTGGGGTAGAGATGTTTTGAAAAATACGGGAGCATTGCTTGTCAGTCCTAATGGTTTAGTCAGTACTCAGATGCTTGATGGGGGATTTTTGCCCACTAAGGGACTAGGGAAAGAACGGTGAGGAATTCTCACCCCCATAGAAGTGGCATCCAATACCAGAAGGTGTGGATTAGGATATCAAAATTTAGCATAGGGGCCTTGGTAGCTCCTGCTACCCCAATAATGCATTATGCAGACCCAATTACTTGGAAATCAGGCAATCCTGTATGGGTAGACCAAAGGTCCCTTTCTCAGGAGAAACTTAAGGTAGCTGCTCAATTGGTACAAGAGCAACTACAGCTTGGGTACATTGAACCATCTAATAGCCCATGGAATACACTTCCATATTTTGATCTTGTCACCTCCTGGATTATCAAGGGGCATAGGCGACCCTTACAGCTTATAGGTTTTAAGCCTCAAAATTATTGTTGTTCCTTTTTCAAAGGATCAACAACAATGGCTCTGGGAAACTTCCACTAAATGGCAAATCACTTTTGAAAATCAATGGACAACTTTATACTGAAACAGTCAACTTAAAATCAGCTCAAAGACTAGAATTATATGCCATTATCATGACTTTTCAGCACTTGACATATTCCTCCTTTAATCTATATACAGACAGCAAATATTTACTTAGGGTTGTTTCCACTATAAAGACTGCTGTCTTAGGGACAACTGCTGATGAACTATTTCAGCAGTTCCTCCTTCTTCAAAGACTTGTTTGTCAACATAGAGCTCCATGTTTTATAGGACATACTTGAGCTCACTCGATGCTCCCTGGAGCTATAGCACAAGGGAATGCCCTTGTTGATCAAGCTACCCAAAATAAAATTATTTGGAGCAACCATGACAGATCGAGCAATTCAGTCTCATACTATTCATTACCAGAACTCTGCAGCCCTGTGTAAACAGTTTCAACTTTCTTGGGAAGCAGCATGGCAGATTGGTAAATCCTGTCCAAGGGGTCCTATACTACAATCTCTCCCTTCATTTGGAATTAACCCTCAAGGACACCTACCAGGACAACTTTGGCAAATGGAAGTTACTCATATACCTTCATTTGGTAAACAGTCCTATGTCCATGTTACAGTGCATACTCATTCTGGATTTATAGTAACCTCTGTCAGAACAGGAGAGGCTGCTAAGCATGTTATAGCTCATTGCCTGTATGCATTGGTCTATTATTGGATTTCCTAAACAGGTTAAACTGACAATGCTCCTGCATATGGAGCAAAAACATTTACTGTATTTTGTCAAAATTTTAAAATTATGGGCATTTCTTACAATCTTTAAAGTCAAGGTATTATTAAAGTGTACCCAGCAAATATTTTAAGGTCAATTTAAAAAAATTTAAAAGGGGGGAGTCATATCCTGGAACCTCTGCGGGTCTACCATATTATGCTTTTTACTTAAAAAATTTTAAATTTCTTTTGAATGCTGATGAACAGAAGACACCAAATCTTTTTCTCCTACAAACTTCTACCTTCTTTTATTTGATCCAGGTAATAACACTGTTTTGTCTTTTTCCAAATAGCTCCAGATATACGGAAAAGGTCTATATAGGTGGATGGGGATCCTCAAACCCCTCAGCGAGATCTTCTGAGTATGGCTTTTAAGGTACCAAGAAGCAGAAAAAGCTCAATAGAGATCAGGTAAATTACCAGCTTTTAGGATATTCCCTTAAAGGCTCCAATGCCCCAAGGGGGTCTCATAGGACTCCATCTGGGTCCTGCTTCAATAGTGAATAGGAAGGTCATTAAGCTAAAGCCTGCCAGGCTTACATGCCTTTGCTGTGAGGAAAAAGGGATACTGGAAGGTAGGCTTCCCCCTTGCTCCTCTAAGGGAGGGTTCAGTCTCTTCCAGCCCTGCTCCAGCCACCTATGACCTAACCTTGCCCAGAATGCTGGAGTTTGCCACTAAAGGCTGAAGGTGCCCAGGGTCGTCTGCCTAATCTATGACACTGTGGACGAGCCTAGGGTATTTTTTCCAAGAAGCAGGTAAACTGATCTCATTTGCACAAGAGCCACTTAACTATGTCTTGCCTGAATAGTCAGTTTTTTTATTTTTCCCTTGAAGATCTCTGGTGTGGGTATTGATAGTCCTATTTTCTGCTGCTTTGTTTAATATATAGTGTTTCCTTTATTCCTCCTACCTCAATGCCCCACTCATATTTCAGGCTGGGACCTACTCCTAATTTAGAGCTCTCTTTCCCCCTTTTGCCAACTTCTATTATGGATCTACCTTTGCCACCCAGCTTAGTGTATCCCAAGGTTCTCTTTACCAAGCCACAGTTGCAGAGCTCCAGGGAAAAGCACCCTGGTCTCATCTCTCCAGGCAGAGGAGAACAGGAGCTCTATCTCCACACATGCTGCAGATGGCTTTTCCAGTCTACCTGAATCATTACCAGCTAGAAGCAGTGGTCATTGGGACTTGGACATGAGCTGCAAAGTGTAGAATTGTGAAAACAATTCCAGTGCCATGCAGACTTTTCCTGGATGTGGACTTTTCTTGGACTTCTGCTCATGTGACAGCTCCTAACGGACTGAACTGGGGTTGGGTTGCATTTGCAGGGATTTGGAATGGTGTTGGTGCCAACTTGGACTTGGTGAACATGTTAAGGACACTACTCCTCTATGGATTCTTGCTGTATTGGCCAAGAGTTTGCTTAAAGGCTTTAATCACTGTAAAAAAAATAGAAGACTGGATAAAGAAGATGTGGCACATATACACTATGGTATACTACTCAGCCATAAGAAATGATGACATCCGATCATTTACAACAAAACAGTGGGATCTTGATAACATTATACGGAGAGAAATAAGTAAATCAGAAAAAAAACAAGGACTGCATGATTCCATACATTGGTGGGACATAAAAACAAGACTAAGAGACATGGACAAGAGTGTGGTGGTTACGGGGGGTGGGGGGAAGAAGGGAGAGGGGAAGGGGGAGCGGGAGGGGTACAAAGAAAACTAGATAGAAGGTGATGGAGGACAATCTGACTTTGGGTGATGGGTATGCAACATAATTGAATGACAAGATAACCTGGACATGTTTTCTTTGAATATATATACCCTGATTGACTGATGTCACCCCATTAAAATAAAAATTTATTTATAAAAATAAATCCATAAAAGCAAAAAAAAAGGATATATGAATGAGAAAGCTTGTAAGAACTAGAAAGTTTATGTAAAAATAAAAATCATTTTAGAAATAAGAACAAATATTGTGTCAACCAAACAAGTATTAAATAAAATAGTCATTAATTATGTATTAATTCCAGGAAATAGCTCTTTTTGCAATTCAATATCATCTTCATAACAGATTTGACAATAGTAGAGGACTGTGACCTGTGAAATCACTTGCACACACTAAATCTAAGCTTAACTCAGTACAGCACCATGGAGAAGAAAAATATACTACAATATAACACAAAAGCACTCCAGTTCATATCTATAACTATCACTATATAGTAACATTAATTTCATAATTATAAATAGGTCCATAAACATCATTAATACCAAGGAAAAAGATCAGTCCCCTCTAGAGTTGAACCTGAATATGGCCCTTACCCCTCCCCAGCCACATGGTGTTATGGTCATGAATCCTGACCATGAACCTTGGGATAAAAGGTTATAAAACTTTAATGTTTACTAAGAACAATGGAACTGAGTCTTCAGATCGTTTTAAGAAGGAACAACACTGAACAGTGCATACCCTTCTCCCTACCCCCTACTCACCTGCTTGCTTGCATGTAGACAGAGTTTCACTTGAGTAACTATCAAGGGTTAGCAATTTAAAACATGACCCCTTGCAGTGGGACACAGAGCTTTCACTGACCTGCTGCCATCAGCGTTGTCCCTGTATGTAAGTAATAAAGGCTATGTCCACTCCACTCCATCTGGTCCTCCTTGTAGTTTCTTTGGGATCTCACAACACCACTAGATCAACTTTCTAAGTCTGGACCTCCTGTAGTATACCCCTTTCAATCTCCAATGAAATTTTAGGTTATAGGCCTGACCTGTGGTGGCACAGTGGGTAAAGCATAGATCTGGAACTCTGAGGTTGGCAGTAAATTTTAGGTTATCCCTTTTTTATTATAATAGTTTGACTTAATTTTGCAAAAAAAAAAAATCACTTAGATTCAAGTTGAATAAGTTAATTGATGAATGAATGAGTTCATTCACAATCAAATAACACTTGTCTTAGACATTTGGTCTGCTATAACAGAAATACCATAGACTGGGTGGCTTTTGACTAACAGAATGTATTTCTCACAGTTTTGGAGGGTGAAAGTCCAAGATCAAAGCATCAACATGGCCAGATTAAGGTCCTTTTCTGGGTTGCAACTTTCTCTTCCTATCCTCAAATGGTAAAAGGGACAAACTAGCTCGCTGAGGTCTCATTTATGAGGGCATTAATTCTAATTATCAAGGTTTTGCCACCATGACCTAATTACCTTCCAAAGGCTCTGCCTCACAATACCATCATTTTGGGGGGTTAGGATTTCAACATATGAATTTTCAGGAAACACATTCAGACCACAGCAACACTTTATTATTTTTTTTACAAAGCACTTTTTTCTTATCCTAGCACATAAAGTCACCAGTGAACTTATTAGAGAAAACTCATCTTCTTTTTCTGTTGAAGAAATGGTGGCTTGGAAATGCATCTCAAAAATATCTGCCAGATATTTAAAGGTCTTTTACTGTCATCACTTTAAATTAGTATCATTATGGTTATATTTCATAATCCATGCATGCCTCTATATTGACTACATTATTGACTCAGTCATTAACATAATACATAACATTTTTAATTATTTAAAATTATTTCTGGTCTAAAACATTATCTTGCTAGGAAATCCTGGTATTGCTGCTTAAATTCCCATTAAACTACTTGAATATAGGACACAAATTAAAATTGATAACTCCAAAAGGGAAGTCTGAACACCATCATTATGTCTGAATAGGAGTGGTATTTTCAGTAATTATATGGCAATGCTATTGAAATCAGAATTCTCAGTGATGAACAAAGGTTTTCTCACCTTAAAAAAACAATCTGCAAGACTAAAAGAAAAAACAAGAGTGCTGCTTCATCCTTCTGCCTCTACCTGATTTTAGTTCAGGCATTTGGAGTCCGTATCAAAGAGATAACTGGGTAGAAAGCCATCAATTTCACAACTATCAATTCCTCTGGTGGCTAGTGCTTTGTACATACACTCCAATAGTACTTCTTTTTCTACATGAATTTTCTGCCTTTAGCTCTTAGGAAACTTCATAGAAAGTGAATAAAAGGACCTAATGGAGCAAAGCAGATCGTAGGTTGCTCACACACAATGACATGCAGCTCTAGTAAGTATATCATTTAGGTAGGGTGAAATTTGAAATATGTCTGTAGCCTTGCATGTGGCATAAAAGTTTTCAAGTGTCAGTCATACTTTCTATAAAGAATACTTATTAGTTTTAATAATAATCTTAAATCATACTTACTTTTCAGTAGGAAATGTTCCAAGGTGCTGGTTCCCAGAATAGAAAAGCTTTTAACAACCCCACTATGTTCCTTTCCCCCAGCACAAAGTAAAATATAATGAATCACCTCCCTATTTCTTTCAAGTACTTGACATGTACAAAAAATATCATTGTTTCTACTTGAAAATGATGGTATGTTCCACATTGCAGCAGGTGTTTGGCAGTTATATAGATGGGGCCAAATGAGTGAGCATTTAAAGCTGGTTGCAAATTTCTGGAATTAAGGAAGGCAAACCACAAGACATGGGGTGGGTATGCACTAGAACCAAGGAGAAACAACCATAATTCTCAGCAAGATAAAATGAGAGTTGGTTTTCTCATGGAAAAGGTAAAAAGCTGAAAAGGAAAGAAGAAAGAAGCATGAAACAATCCAGTGAGTTCCAAGCTATAGAAGCTAATGTATTAAAAGGTTTTAACAACTAAAAGTTCTTCATGCAACAGGTTGTTAATATTGAATTTTAAGGTATTTATATGTTATGATATCATTTTCACTCCATCTTTTTCCAAATCTTCAATAACATCTAATAAACAACTGCATTTCTTTGGTAAAAGGTATGTCTGTGCGTGTGTATATGTGTGTGATATTTTGTTTTATTTTTCCTCAAAATTGGCGTGCACTCATTTTCAAGTCCAGGTTGATATTATACAACCTGGATATATATTATACAATTCAAATATTACATATGTAGAACATCAGGAAAGCATGTTACCCAAGGAAGTAAATGGACCATGAAATATGATTCATTTACTATCCTCTAAGATAGTTCAAATACTTGGGGACCATTCTCAAACTTTAAAATATAAAAATTTCCATTTAAGTCAATCTAGCAATCAAGTGGGAAGAGGGAGCATGTTAACTGCAATAAATGGATTAATGAATAAGCAGAGCATTCAAAAAACCAGTAAAATTATATAGATTATAATTCTCTCATTTGAGACATAGGAAGGAGAAGTGAAAGTAGGTGACATGATCTAATTTAATACATCAGCAAAATAGCAGCAATACCAAAAATACAACCCAGGTTCTCTGATTTCAAGCATTGAAAAGAACAGAGATTTTAAAATATCCATGACTCAAATCCTCTGGTTTAATAAGGCTACACATTCGGAATTTGCTATAGCTATGATATATTCTTCAGATTTCCTAAATGAATGCACTTGAATATATTAAATGAATTTAAATGTAAGGTCACATTTCAAAAATCATGCCCAGAGTCCAGTGTCTTTTCTACCCATTTAACCTGGTCTATATAATACAGGCTTAATTAGCATATTAACTTGAATAGAAATGTTCTTCCTTGGGTCTCTTAATACTATTAGATATTTTGGTTGTATATTGTTAAGTAAAATATATAAAACCAAAATAGCTTTCCTAATCTATTGCTTCTTAAGTTTTAACTCAATGCCTTCCTTAGGCAAGAAAATTGTAAGTAGCTGAAAAAAAGTGAAGTCTATTATTGGAAATGCTGAAATACAGAAAGAACTATGTTTGAGTCTTTTAAAATTATTCAATTTATATTGTCTGTTTCTATTCTTTTTCTACGAATTAGAATCAAGAGATGCTAAGAATAGTAGTTACAGCATTTCCATGAGTAAATGGACCAGGTTTCTATAAATAATGCAGTTCAAAATAACTAGCTACACCATCCTTGACATGCCAAATCCTTCCTAGTTATAAGTGCCACAGATACAAAATGTGTATACAAAATACAATCACCACCATGCATTACTACTACAGAACGCTATTCTCTTCCAATTCATTGCTATCCAGCTTACACCAGGAAGTTTGCAATGTGCTGTTATTTGTTTCTCTCATCTTCATAAATGTTACAAAATATTAAGAATTTTTCCCTGTAGAAAAAAATATGGTTCCCATTTCTGAAATTATTATACAGCCATTTGAATATTTTTGATACACTGAAAATTAAGATAAGGGTAGCAGATATAATTGTATCTATATCCCAAATTTAAAATAATAAATTTAGGAATTTATAGATGATAAATATTTTTAATATATTTATCAAAAGCTAAATTCTCAGATTAGATCCCAGATGACTTAACTATCTCTTCATTGTTTCTCTCCTAAGGCTTCCAACCATTTTCTTTCAACTTGCTATCTGTATTAAGAGTGTAAATTATTAGTAATTCTGATTAATCTGAGTTCCACATTTCTTCCATAAAGTAATTATTTAAAAGCTCAAGTCTTGCAATACTTATGTGTTTTAAAAGTGTCTGGATTAGTAGTATTTATTTTATTATTAATATATATGCAGGTATGATATATTTTGACTAATCATAAAAATATATTTGGTCTTTGTCCCTGTTTCTAGCACTGGGCTCCTAAAACCATTGTAATTTCCTAAGTAATGAGAGAGATAAAGATGTATTTTATGTTACAAAAGTGATTTTTGAACTGCGCCTAAAGATGAGGGGTGGTTTCCAGAAAAACTATCTGAGCCATTAGTGGGATCAAATCAGCCCCACCCCACTCCTACCTCTAGGGAGGGAAAGGGAGCTGGAGGTAAAATCAATTGCCAATGGCCAATGTTTTAATCAATCATGACTATGTAATGAGACCTCCATAAACCCCAAAAGGACCGGTTTTGGAGAGTTTACAGTTTGGTGAACACGTGGAGATTTGGGGAGAGTGGTGTGCTCAGCGAGTGTGGAAGCTCTGCACACTCGCCCCCTGCCCTGCCTATGCATCTCTTCGTCTGGCTGTTCCCGAGTGACAGCCTTTTCTAAAAAACCTGTAATCTAGTAAGCAAAGTGTTTCTCTGAGGTCTGTAAGCCATGCTAGCATATTAATTGAACCCAAGAAAGGCTTCATGCAAACTTATGATTTGTTACCAGACTTGGACTGGCATCTGACATCCAAGACAGGGGTCATGGGAACCTCCAATCTTAGCAAGTCAGTTAGAAGAACCAGTAAAACCTGAGCTTGTGACTAGAATCCAAACTGGGAGAAGGAGGGGCTGGCAGTCTTGTAGGAATGAACCCTCAACCTTTAAGATTGATGCTACCTCCGGGTAGACAGTGTCAAAATTGAGTTTAATTATAGGACACTCAGCAAGTGTCTGGACAAACTGCTTGTTGATGTGGGGAGCCCACCACTGCTCCAACACACACACTGGAATTGGTTCCAGGAACCCCAAAAGGCACGACACTCTATCTCATACATGAGGAACTCATTTTCTGAGTTTGTCAGTAAAATTTCCATGGCCATACAGTCACAGAGAGCAATTTCTGTGACTTTGAGTAATCAAATCCCAACCAGTTTTTCCACTTTCCTTAGGTTCCTGAAAGAAAGGGGGTCATTTTATTTCCATGGGGCTTTTGGGAATTCATAACCTTGGTATACTGTGCCAAGCCACATATGAGCAAATAACTGATTTTAAGGTTCATCTTGACAAAAACAGTATAAACACTGCATTCTTCTCCCCTGAGGCCTTAGCAGAGTTTAAAGGAGAGTAGGTCTGTGTTAAAATGCCATCTCAAACACTTTCTGGCTGTATACCCTTGAGTTTATTGCCACCTCTCTGTTTGCTACACAAGAATTTGATGTGAAGGCTTAAGGAAATAAGGCTTGAGACATGCCTTTTATGGTACATGGCAGAGAATAAGGATTCAATAATAGGTTTTATTGGCCCTGGCTGGTTGCCTCAGTGGTAGAGCATTAGCCCAGCATGTGGATGTCCCAGGTTTGATTTCTAGTCAGAGCACACAGGATAAGTGCCCATCTACTTCTCCACCCCTCCTCATCTTGTCTCTCTCTCTCTCTCCCTCTCTCCCTCTCTTCCCCTCCTGAAGCCATGGCTTGATTGGAGTGATTGGGCCCTGGACACTGAGGATGGCTCCATGGCCTCCACCTCAGGTACTAAGAAGAGCTTGGTTGCTGAGTAACAGACCAACACCCCAGATGGTCAGAGCATTGGCCCCTAGTGGGCATGCTGGGTGTATCCCAGTCTGTCTCTGCCTCCCATTTTCTCACAGAGTTTTTAAAAAAAATGTTTTTATTGAGTTTTGAGAGAGAAAGAGAGAGAGAGAGACATCATTTGTTGCTCCACTTATGCATTTATTGGTTGATTCATTGTTGTGTTTTTTTTCTGAAGTGAGAAGCAGGGAGGTAAAAAGACAGACTCCTGCATGTACCCAACCGAGATCCACCCGGCAAGTTCACTAGGGGGTGATGCTCTGCCCGTCTGGGGCATTGCTCCTTTGCAACCAGAGCCACTCTAGTGCCTGAGGCAAAGGCCATGGAGTTATCCTCAGTGCCCAGGCCAACTCTGCTCCAATGGAGCCTTGGCTGTGGGAGGGGAAAAGAGAGATACAGAGAAAGGAGAGGGAGGAAAGGTAGAGAAGCAGGTGAGTGCCTCTTCTGTGTGCCCTGGCTGGGAATTAAACCCGGGACTTCCACATGCTGGGCTGATGGTCTACTACTGAGCCAACCAGCCAGGGCCCATTGGTTGATTCTTGTATTTGCCCAAACCCTCAACCTAGGAATATCGGCACAATGCTCTAACAAACTGTTGGCCAAGGCAACAGTTTTTATTATTATCATTTAATTTTCATGAGCTCATGAATTCTTAGTATTTAGATGTTAGAGTAGAAATATAAGAAAAAAATAAACCTAAAAAAAGGCTAGTGTACAGATGAAATAGCATACCATTCCCCAGCTATTTTTAGAACAGGTCTACTTTCAAGAAGGCAAAAACAGTACCACCACACTATATGGTAAAGAGCTATTTGACCTCAAATAGTAGAGCTGGCTTACTCAAAGATGGTTCATGGGCCTGTATCAAAATCAACTACAAAGCTTGTTGTCAGTATTAGGTAGCAAGCATAATATTATCAAGCACACAAATGCAAAAGTTTGGATTAGATAAGAAACACCTCAGATTTTCTATTTAAATGAATTTAAAAATATAAGTGGAATATAGATATTTGAAACTTATTTATACCTTAAGTCTCAATTTTAAACTTGGACAAAATGACAATACACTCACACACACACACACACACACTCTCTCTCTCTCTCTCTCTTTCTCTCTCTGTTTTTCTCTTACATACCAAATAAACTAAATCATTTTTATCCAGGTTAATCTCAGTTATATTATTGATGTCTTCTTTAAGGTATGAATCTAAATTACTCCACCACCCCATCTCACTTCTGTTCAGACTGATTCCATATTCCAGTAATAAAGTGCCAGGCGAAGGGGCCGTTTGGTCCTAGTTTGTATTTGTCCACCAGGCTTGCATCAAATGAAATGCATGTCATCAATTTGGCTCCTAACACTCTCATATTTAATAACCTTTTGCGACTCCAAATTTTCTACACAATTATAAGTAAGCTCATTAGTAAAGCCCAGCACTGATCTGCTTTTTTCTACCTCCTCATTTTCTGTATCTCCTTGCTTCAATCTCTAAGCTCCAGAAACAGAACTCTTCTAAGCTGAAAACACATACCTGTATTGAATTTATGTCTTTGCTGATTTTTCTCTTTCTATTTAGGATATTTTTTCCTTACCTCTTTAATTGACCCATTTCTATTCATCTTTAAGATTTAGCTCACAAGTCCCACTTTTTAAGAAACTTTTCCAGACTCCCCACCCGAACAGACATACACGAAGGCATATGCTTATTGAAAAAGGCATTCCTCATCTTGGTTTCCACACTACTCTGCCACTGAAACTTCACCAGGTTTTTTAATTATCTATCCATCCTCTCCCCTGCTTGCTGGGCCATCTTCCTAGGCACATGATTAATGCTGTTGCATAGTGCCCAAATCTCTAAGGGCTCCATATTTGAGTTTCAATGATCTGTAATCATTGTCTTATTATTTTTCCTAATTTTATCTTGAGTTTGTGTTTTATAAGTGAAGTCTGACAGGACAATGGAGGGGGTGTGTGTGTGTGTGTGTGTGTGTGTGTGTGTGTAAGAGAGAGAGAGAGCCATGGAGATGTGGAGGGGTCTTATAATGTTGGCTGACAGATACCTGCCTTCTTCTTCTCTCCCATGAATGGGTTCTCAGCTGTCCACTCCTCTGAGCCCTGTTCCATCTTTCCCTCCTCCTCCCAGAACCCACTGCAACCCTGCACTTCAGGCAGGTTAGAATGCAGGGACAAGGAGGCCCTGGCCGGTTGGCTCAGTGGTAGAGTGTCAGCCTGGCGTGCAGAAGTCCCAGGTTCAATTCCTGGCCAGGGCACACAGGAGAAGTGCCCATCTGCTTCTCCACCCCTCCCCCTCTCCTCTCCTTCCTCTCTGTCTCCCTCTTCCCCTCCCGCAGCCAAGGCTCCATTGGAGCAAAGTTGGCCCCGGGTGCTGAGGATGGCTCTGTGGCCTCTGCCTCAGGTACTAGAATGGCTCTGGTTGCAACAGAGCGATGCCCCAGATGGGCAGAGCATCGCCCCCTGGTGGGCGTGCTGGGTGGATCCCAGTCGGGCGCCTCCCCATTTCCAACTTCAGAAAAATACAAAAAAAAAAAAAAAAAAAAATGAAGGGACAAGGAAAAAATCAGGATCAGGTATCCTAGGGCATCTAGAGCATATAGTGTGGAACATAGGGGGCATCTCCACTCCTGATCTTGTACATCACTGTACATTACTGTACATTCAGAGGAGGACTCATTTCAGGTGCAAGAAGTAAACACTGCCTGATTAGAAACTGCAACCTCCTGCGTGTGTTGGAGGTTGGCCAGTGAGCCAGTGGAAATAGCTGTATAATTATTCACAAAAGCACATTAAATAGTAATTATTTTTTAAATCACAGGTCAGAAAAGACTACAATAGATGAAAATGTTTTATATTTTATTACACTTCTTTTCTGTTTTCTGAACAAGGGTCCCAGTATTTATGTATTTCCCAGAACCCTGAGAGATATATACCTATCCCTGTTTGCCTGAGGCTATGACCTCCTTATGTTTGGAACTGTTCTATTTGCTTCTGTACCTAACTGCAGCAAATGACCTTGTACCTGTCATACAATGGGAATCCAATACATATTTGTTAAATGAATAAATAAATAAATAACTATTGCATAAAACAATTTACCATCTTCTATAGGAAGGTGTGGTTAAATATAAGATCTGTCAAGAGGTATTTGCAGAAAACTTTTGAATTGTTCAGCACAAAATATAATAAATATCATATAAAATATGTAAAAAAAATGAAATAACATTTTCCACACACTAATAAAACTGACTTCATGCTTTGCCTCTCCCTCAAAGTATAGGATCAAATCTTTTTGCAAACCAATTTTGTTGTCTGCAGTATTTTAGGGAAAAAAAGGCTATAAGTGTCTGCTTTTTGATTTGGTAGTGTGATTAAAGAAGTGATTTTCATTTGTTTTTTTATCAATAAAAGGTTTTTAAATTATACCAAGCAGCAGCACACCAAGTATTTGCGAGAAAAATGCATATAGGAAATAAATATGTATCTTTATCTATAAATGTACAGTAATGATCAAATAAATCAAGAGATGAACTACTCTATATACAATGGTACCTAAGCCATTTGTCAATTTACCATGCTTATGATGTCTATTTTTATCATTATTTGTATTGATTCTAGTTCTATAGAAAGAGGGGGGAAAAGCCTGGGGGTAGATTGTTTTTGTAAGTAAACATGTATGCTATATGGCTAGATAAAATTAGGTGAATATTAATTTGTATTCATTCAATTTTATACTAGTAGTTAGTGGTGATAAAACATAAAAAGATATTAGAGTCTGGTCTTGTATGGAAAAAAGAGTATTACAGATACAGATATTTTAGATAAAATGCTTTGAATGTAAAGAAAGCTCTGCTGGAGATACTAGTCTTCTTTCAGTGAGTCAACCTTTAAAAAAAAAGATTTTTTTTTAAATACCAGGAAGTGAATGCATCAGTTGAAATAAGACAGTAAGCAAAGAAAGCAGATATAGTCTCTGCTCTCACAGAACTTACAGTCCACTGGAGATGAAAGACATTAAGCAATTAATTAGAAATATTTTTAGTAAACAGCTATCTGTGTAAATAGAAAGCCCGGCAGTCATATGAAATGACTGCTGTTCTAGATATTATAAATTGTAATTAAAATGATTTGTGCAAAGGTGTCTGCTAATTCAAACTGAATTACCCAGGGCAGGCGGGGAGGACACCCCTTTGCTTACTGCCCCATGGGGTTTCCCCCTTCTACTTGCTTAATTGCTTAAAGTAGAGTGCAATGAAGGAAACCACTGGCAGTACATTTCTTAAGAGCCACCGCTAGCTCAATAAATAAAGGTGATTTAAATAATGAAATGTTAATTCACATGTCAAAGATCTCTTTGTACACAACATTTCTTGTGTAGATCTTTCCATCATTTTTAAGCTCGCCTTGCAGAGGACCATCAATTATTTTTAAGTTTACGTCCGTTCTTTCACGAACTCTTGAACAGGCAACATAAAGTTGACCGTGTCCAAATGCAGGCTCAGGTAAAAAAATGCCAACACATTTAAGCGTTTGGCCCTGAGACTTATTGATGGTCATAGCAAAGGCAAGCTTTACAGGAAATTGTCTACGTCTCAATTGAAACGGCAACCCTGTTTGAGATGGAGCCAAATCAATTCTTGGAATGACATGTATTTCACCTTTAGAGGAGCCAGTCAAAGACTTAGCTATTATGACATTATTTTTCAATTGGAGAACCTCTAGTCTTGTACCATTGCAAAGACCCCTTCTGTTGTTAAGATTTCTTTTTTTTTTTTTTTTTTTTTTTTGGTGTTAAGATTTCTTAACAGCATAATAATTGCTCCAATCTTTAACCTCAATTTGTGAGGTGGCATGCCAGAAGGCGGGACTATTTGAATGCTGTGGCAACTTCACCCCATTGGCTAGTACAGTTACGCAAGCAACCAATAAGCTATCGGCAACAAACAGACACTTAAGCCGCATATAATAAAGATAAGGGATCTAATCTAACATGGAAAGCAATACCAAGGAAGGCTTTCCTAAGGAAATTGTCTTTAACTTTAGGCCAGACAGACACGGAGAAATTAGGAGGCTAAGAGGAAAGATAGCATTTCTAACTCTTCTATTTTTGCTAACAAATAATAAAGCCATTCTTACAATTATATACATAGGTTGAAAAAGGAACTAGATAAATTTTAAAAAGCAGAGTCACTAATTCAGAATGTGTGATACCTTAATGAAATTAACCAACTGCATTTGAATTTATCTTATAGAGACTTTCTTAGCAAATTAATATAAGAATAATCACTTTTAATGGAACTTTTACACTATTTAGAAGAGTGGTTTAGTAAATAGAACACTTAAATACTAAAAAAAGTGTCACTGCAGTGTTTAAGAGTGACCTGTTTAAAATGTACTCCAAATTAGTCAAATATTACATTACAGTTAAAAGGCTGAGTTGCATTGTCGGCAAGTAGCTCAGCCAAGAATTCTCCCAAACTACATACCTGCTGTCCTACATTACACAAATGATTCCATCTCTCCGAACCTGTCTCTTCATCTGTCTGTACTTCAAGAAAAAATTGTCCCAGGACAATGTAAGAATTAAATAATTAAATGTTAACAAAATGTTAAAGGTCTCACTCTAACCTACATAATAGATAAATCAATGTATAAATATTTAACTTTCTTTCTTTATCAAGCATTTATTCTTTTATTCTTCCACCAAAGGAGTATAAGAAGTGTCTAGTGTTTGAACAGCAGAATATAGTGTAGAGAAAAGATTTTAGAGCTAAACAAAGCAACTGAACATCTTAGTAGTTTTTTTTGTTTGTTTTTTTATTTTTTTACAGGGACAGAGAGAGTCAGAGAGAAGGATAGATAGAGACAGACAGACAGGAATGGAGAGAGATGAGAAGCATTAATTATTAGTTTTTCATTGCGACACCTTAGTTGTTCATTGATTACTTTCTCATATGTGCCCTGACTGTGGGCCTTCAGCAGACCAAGTGACCCCTTGCTCAAGCCAGTGACCTTGGGTCCAAGCTGGTGAGCTTTGCTCAAACCAGATGAGCCTGCACTCAAGCTGGTGACCTCAGGGTCTTGAACCTGGGTCCTCTGCATCCCAATCTGATGCTCTATCCACTGTGCCACTGCCTGGTCAGGCTTAGTAGTTGTTTTAAAGTGCATAATCACCTACATTTTCTGATCATTATATTCTAAATATATGAAATAGAAAAACTACCTTCCAGAAATATTTTAAGACAATTGGTATTAGATATCTAAAATGTCCAGTAGTGAAAAGTGGTAGACATTCAACAAATGTTTGTTTTCTCTTTTCTCCACTGTTATTATATACTGTGATATGTACAATGGAAAAAAAAAGATAAATTATACTCTTTTCTTCATAGAGTTAATGTCCTTACATTAAGAAATGGCACATAAAAATAATTTAAATATATCCTAACACAGTTGACACTTGAACAACATGGCAGTTAGGGGCGCTGAAACCCCCATCCCTCCACAGTCAAAAATACACGTGTATTTTATGATTTCCCAAAACTTAACTATTGTCTTTCCATATACACAGGGGATAGGATCCAGAGCCCCTGCAGATACCCAAATCTAAGCATGGTCATATTCCTTATATAAAATGGCACACAGTTAATCCTCTGAATCCTAAATTTACAAACTGGAGCTTGAAAATACATACTCTTTGGCCAGTTGCTCAGTGGACAGAGCTTTGGCCTGGCATATGGACATCCTGGGTTCAATTCCTGGTCAGGGCACACAGGGAGGTAACCATCTGCTTCTTTCCCTTTCTTTCTTCCCCTACTTTCCCTCTTCCCTTTCTGCAGCCAGTGGCTTGATTGGTTGGAGAGTGGCCCCAGACACTGTAGATAGTTAGGCTGGTCCAAGCAAGTCAGCTTCGGGCACTAAGATTAGCTTGGTACTCAAGCATCAACCCCAGATGGGGCTGCCAGGTGAATCTCAGTCAGGGTGCATGTGGGAGTTTGCCTATCTCTCCTCCTCTCACCAAATAAATAAAATACTCTTTTTTATCTATGATTGGTTAAACCTACAATGCAAAAGCCAAGGATATGAAGGGCTTACTGTATATTCATTGAAAATTATCTGCATGTAAGTAGACCCAGGCAGGTTAAATCTGTTGTTCAAGGGTCAACTGTATATGTATTTTCCACTAAGGAAAACATAAGAAAGATGAAAAATAAAGGTATTACAAGTACTCAAAATATAAAATAACTAAAACTAAAGAATAAGTAAAAATATTACTGTTTCAGAAGTATATACATGTTTTTAATATTTTTGTTTATCTTATTTATATAAATGTTTATTCTATATTATGTTAAACATGTAGTCATGCTGCATAAAACTATGCTTGATTCAAAATAGAGCTATATATAGAATATATTGAACAATGTTTTGCTGAAAATAAATCAGTGAATTTATTTTATTTATTCATTTTTAGAAAGATAGGACAGAAAGAGAGAGACGAGGGGAGGAGCAGAAAGCATCAACTCCATAAGTACCTTGACCAGGCAAGCTCAGGGTTTTGAACCAGTGACCTCAGCATTCCAGGTCAATGCTCTAGCCAGTGCACCACTGTAGGTCAGATAAATCAGTTAATTTAAAATTTAATCATAGGAACACGTATTTGCATATTTTATATTTCATTAATCAACATTTTTAATGTTAATTGTCAAATAAAAGGAAACTGTATTTCAATCTTACAGTAATTTTTCCATAATTAGAATAAACTCCAATTTTCATTTCTAGCTACAATGTAATAAAATATGGAAGGTCAATGCAGTTAATGCTAAGAACTAAAAAATAGAGGGGAAATGACAAAATCACGTTGTTAAGGCCTGGGAGCACTGTGAAAGAAAGAAGGTGCAGAGGGACCCTTTCTTTCTTGGAAAGAATTTTTTTTTTTCTTTCATTTTTCTGAAGCTGGAAACAGGGAGAGACAGTCAGACAGATTCCCGCATGCGCCCGACTGGGATCCACCCGGCACGCCCACCAGGGGCGACGCTCTGCCCACCAGGGGGCGATGCTCTGCCCATCCTGGGCGTCGCCATGTTGCGACCAGAGCCACTCTAGCGCCTGAGGCAGAGGCCACAGAGCCATCCCCAGCGCCCGGGCCATCTTTGCTCCAATGGAGCCTTGGCTGCGGGAGGGGAAGAGAGAGACAGAGAGGAAAGCGCGGCGGAGGGGTGGAGAAGCAAATGGGCGCTTCTCCTGTGTGCCCTGGCCGGGAATCGAACCCGGGTCCTCCGCACGCTAGGCCGACGCTCTACCGCTGAGCCAACCGGCCAGGGCCAGAAAGAATTTATTGACTCCTCTTGCAAGCTGTTGATTTGGCTTAGCTCTCCTGGGTTTACTATTAGAATTCAGATTTCCCTGACAGGTCTGGCTGCCTGTATGACAGGCCTTTAAGGTCTATTTGCATGGTAGCCAGGGAAAAGCAGGAAATAACTTATTTTAACAACAACAACAAAATTTTGAATGAGCCAATAAAATGTTTTCAGTTGTCAGAGAAGTGGGTCCGGTGTAATGCTGCTATAACTGCAGTGTGTAGCATACAAGGAAAGAGATACCCAGGACCTTTCCTAACAAGGGCAGCTGAATCAAATGTTCCGTATATCATAATATTTTAGAACACAGCTGGCAAAGAGAATACTGATTTTAGAAAGAGAGCAGGGTAGAATTATAGAGAGTGAAAATGCTATTATATTATTAAAGGAAACAGGCGATATTATGCAACGCACAGTGGAATAAAACAGATCCTCACAACCAACTGATAACTGAATTACTTGTGAAATTAAGTCTTCACAGTTTATTTAGCATCATACTGTTTAGCAACATTTTAACTTTCATATTAACATATTAATATAGTTAATATGTTAATGTTGGAAGCTACTTAAAAACATTTTTGAATTAAGTAGATATCAACCTCATTCTATTACCTATATGCAGGCATTATAGAAAAAAATGTTAAGACAGATATCCTTTTCTTTTCTAACCATAGCCATATATTTAGGTTTTTGTACATTCACCCAGGAAAATGTTATACCTGAAAAGAAATAGTGTCTTAGGAAAATATATAACATTTAATTTTTAACAAAAGTTTATTAGGTACCCATCATATAGTAGGGGCTGAAGAAAAGTGGTAAATGAAAGCAATAATGTGAATGAGTATATAAATATTGTCTTATACAGTGATTTATGGAACTTGTTTTGATGAAATAAGTTAGATAATTAATGAAAAGATAAATTATAATGATTAAAAGCTATGTAAAAATTTTTTAAATGTGAATAGAAGGAAAGTATTCTGAAAGATCACAAGTTGAGAGATACATGCCTCCTTCTTGGGATTGTTAAGAAGTCACTTTTGATTAGCTGCTTTTAGAGTAGAGACTTTAAAGACGAGTTAGTTGTGCTAAATTCTTAAAGGAGAACCATCCAGAGAAATCTGGCTGCCAATAACACTGAGTAAGCACGCTTCACCCTGTCATAGAAAACCTGACGGAATGCATGAGACAGTGATTTTAGGACTTTGAAAAATAAACAGCAGCAGGCAGATCAGACCAGAACACCAGGTTTTGAAGTACCACCAAACTGGCTGTGTTTGCTATTGTTTTTCCCCACTTCCAGTAGCTGCCATTCCATTCCAACCTGAAATCAGGAAATCAGAAGTGAGTAGTACAGAAGTACACAGAAAGTTCTAACTAAAGCCTGCTAGCTCTGGCTGAATTGCTGGAAATACAATTTCCAATGAAGAAGAAAGAACAGAAATTCACAGGTTTCTTTCTTTCTTCCCTCCTGCACTACTTCTATTATCCCTTTCTTGTTATTTTTCTCTGTTCTCTCCTCCCATCCTCACACAATCTCATGATATGGGGTGCAACTACAGGAGGAAGAACCCAGAAAAACCAAAATGTCCTTTCCATTTGGTGGAGCTACAGTTCTAAGAAGGTTGAGTCAACCTCTCCTACAGCTCCTTGGTATTTTTTCTTTCTATGACTTAAAAGTCACAAGTTTCTGTTCAAAGGACCAAAAGAAGAAACCTCAGAGAACCAGAATTTACCATGAGGATCATAGAGAAGAATAGATTAGAAAACCCAGATCATAAAGTTTATAAACTCTGGGGCTCACCTACAAGGTATGCATGCAGACATAAGAAATAAATAGGCACATCACAAACTGAAAAACTGTACTCAGAGACAGATCCCCTTGAGGTCTCTAACTGACCACTATGTGGAATACATCCAGGATAGATTTGAAAAGCACTACAAGGACTTTGAGAACTGAACTGATACTGAAACCACAGCATAAAGAAGGTAGGTTGCTACTTATGGTCTATATCTAACCAGGTTGGATAGCTTGCATTGACAAAAACAAAGAAACAAACAAACAAAAAAACATTTTCCGTAAGATTCAAAACCCAGAGTCTCATTGCATAATACTCAAAATGTTAAGAATACAACCCAAAGTTACTTGGCATATGAAACACCTCTATACGTCTCCTCACATAGATACCAACATAGATATGATGCATTAAAGTAACTATTATAAAAAGGCTCTAATGAGTAGCCAGGAACACTTCTACAACAAATGTTAGGCAGAATGTATCAGAAAAAGAAGAAGATATATAGATGAATCAAGTAAAAGTTTAGAACTAAAAGATATAGTAATTAAAATAGAAAATGCACTGGACGGATTCAATAGCTGCATCAACATGGCAGGCAAGAGTCAATTAACTTAAAAATATATAAATAGAAATTATCCTATCTGAACAAGAGACAAAAATTAGAAGAACAAAAGAAAAAGAAAAAAGCCACATTTACTGTGAGAGCTGACAAAAGGGCTAACATTCTTGTAACCAGAATCTCAGAAGCAGAGGAAAAAGAGTGCAGTTCTGAAAAAATTATCTGTAGAAATAACAATCCAAACTTCCTAAACTAGAAAGAAAGAAACTTTGAGACTAAAGAGGCTGAGTGAGACTCAAAGTGAATAAATCTAAAATGTGCAGGGGAAGATAAATCATAATCAAAGTTGAGTATGCCAAAGATAAAGATGAAGTTCTAGAAGCAGCCAGAGGGGCAAAGAAAAAATTCATTCCTGATAGAATAATGATTCAAAAGATTGCCTATATCTCACCAGAAATAGTGGAGTCCAGATGATGTGGCACATTGTAAATAATTGAAAGAAAAACTATAAACTCATAATTCCATATTCAGTACTATATAATATCCTTCAGGCATAAAAGTGAAATAATGACATTCTCAGATGAAGGACAACTAAGACAATTCATAACCATCAGATTTGCTGTAAAAATATTTTCTAAAGGAAATTCCTCAGACTATAGGACAAGAACACCAGGAAAAAAGAGCAACAGAAACGGTAAGTATCCTGGTAAATATAAATAGACTATTCTTCTCTTTTTGAGTTCTTTAAAATTTTTACTGATGGTTAAAAGCCAAAATTATAACTTCTGTTGGACTTTTCAAAGTTCACAGATGAGCTCTCTACAGTATAGTTGAAGTGGGAAAATATGAATGCTTAGCAGACTGTGAAAAGTTAAGCATGTCTTTGCAATTCTTAGAGCAACCACAAGGAAAAAATATTCAAATGAGGAAAGAAACTAGTTATAATCAAAATTATAATAGATAAGTTAAAACAGAATAATAAAAAAGTCAAGTAGGAAAAAAATAACAAAAAGAAGTCAAAGAGTAAACAAAACAAAACAAAAATATGGTTGATCTAAATCCACACTTAATAATTATATTAAATGTAAATAGTCTACAAACACTAGTTAAAAGACAGAGATTATCATAATGAAAAAATATGCACACTTATATGATATATACACCAAAATTTGTTTTAAATATAACAATGCAAATATGTTAAAAAGGACTTTTCAAGGACACAAAACAACTCATACAAAAACCTTAAAATCAGAAGAAACTTAGCATGTTGAATGATACATTGTTATATGTGTGTATGACTGTATATAAGTGAGAGTTTATGCATGAACATATTAAGACAAGTAACTCAAGTTATGGAATCAGAGACCATTTTATTTTGCTGAAAATTATTTGCATTTTTTTCATGTTCTCAAATGAGTATTACTGAATAATTCCTAAAATAACTTCTAATAAATGCTTTTGGAGATAAAATGGACAAATATTTTTGTGGTTGAAAAAAATAGGTTTTGGAACCAACTAAGAAAGTTGGGGATATAGGGATAAGTAAAACTTCTGTTTTAGAAAAGGGCAGCATTTCACATGCAAATCAATAATTCAAGAGCACTTGACCAGGCGGTGGTGTAGTGGATAGAGCATCAGACTAGGACACTGAGTACCCAGGTTCGAAACCCTGAGGTTGCCAGCTTAAGTGCGGGCTCATCTGGTTTGAGCACAGTTCATCAGCTTGAACCCAAGGTCACTGACTGGAGCAAGAAGTCACTCGGTCTGCACATATGAGAAAGCAATCAATGAACAACTAAGGTGCTTCAACAAAGAATTGATGTTTCTCATCTGTCTCTTTCTGTCTGTCCCTATCTGTCTGTCTCTCTGTCTCTCTCTCTCTCTGTCTCTGTCTGTTACACACACACACACACACACACACACACACACACACACACACACACACACACAGAATTCATGAGCAAAAAAAAATTATCTTGGAAACTGATAAGCTCAATTTAGAAAAATTGTAAGAGACGCTTTTGTTTGAAGGTAATTAGTTGATGCCTGACAGGTGGTGGTGTAGTAGAGAGAGTATCAGCCTGGGATGCCAAGGACCCAGGTTCGAACCCTGGGGTTACCAGCTTGAACTCAGGGCACCAGCTTGAGTGTGGGGTCATAAACATCACCTCATGGTCTCTGGCTTGAGCCCAAAGCTCGCTGGCTTGAAGCCCAAGGTCACAGGTTTGAGCCCAAGTTCACTGACTTGAGAAAGGGGTCACTAGCTTGGCTGGAGCCCCCTGGTCAAGGCACATATGAGAAAGCAATCAATGAAAACTAAAGTGCCACAACAATAAGTTGATGCTTCTCATTTCTCTCCCTTCCTGTCTGTCCCTGTCTATCTCTCTCTCTCTAAAAAAATAAAAATAAATAATAATAATAATAATAATTAGTTGAACATTTAGGTGTGAATTTCAAAAGAATTGTTAGAACTAGAAACACAGATTGAGACTATCAGCAGAAATATGTAGTACAGCCTTAAAGGACATAGTTTAAAAATCTATTTATGGAAATCTAATCTGATGGCTCATATGCATCATGTGGTTTTGTGTTCTGAAGCAGTGGTACATGTAGACTTATTACTAATATTAATTGGGAAAGGTTGACGGTATATCCTAAGGGCAGTGCTGTTAATATGCACATCTATAAGAACAAGTGGTTCCTTCTCTAAATTTTCCCACTTAAATACACCTCTGATTGCTACAGTAATTTAACCTTCACCTAATTTCATTAAATTACTTATAAACTCAGCTAGTAAAAGTTAATTGAAGAAATGTAATTAGATATTTTGAGTATGGCTCTACCACACAATTAAGCCATTCTTTTGACTGATAGTTTTAATGAGCCATCAGCTGAAAGGAAAAGCTTGCAAAATATATATTACTCACTTTTGTTATTGAGCTTTAAATGAAGCAAATCCTGTTGGTAAAATAGCTTTCTGTTTTTCAGTAAAGAGCACCTTTATTGAGTACCAGCAAAGATGTTCAGCGCCATTCTTTGGTGGCCTCAGGTTTTTAAAACATTCATTTAAATATCATTGGTAGTTTAGAATAAATAGCAGTATTGAGAAAGTTATTTAACTATGAGATATCAAAACAATTGCTTAGATCAGAAACTACTGTGTTTACTTAATTGTGTGATTTAGGAGTAGGTCAGGATAAGGCAAGTGAGTAAGTAAGACAAGATTAAAGGCCAACAATGGAAGGAATATACAGCCCAGACAGAGAAATACAATCAATGTACATGCTATATTTAAAGTCTTCCAAAATCTAGCTGGACAAGCACTCCACCCTCACCCACTCCTGCAGTCTTTCCAAAGCCGGGTGGATGAATGTGGTATGCTCAATCTACTCAGGAGATGTCCCTTGACACCCTGGCTCTTGTGGCTGGGGGAATAATAGTGTACTTCCAGGCCCCATAGGTCTAAAATAGTGGTAGTCAACCTGGTCCCTACCGCCCACCAGTGGGCATTCCAGCTTTCATGGTGGGCGGTAGTGGAGCAACCAAAGTATAAATAAAAAGATAGATTTAACTATAGTAAGTTGTTTTATAAAGATTTATTCTGCCAAACTTAGCAAAAATCCGACATAAAGTACTTGGTAAGTTATATTATAGGCTTTAACTTGCTGTAACTCTGCTTTATAAATTTTATAAAGTAAAGTTACTTCCCTACTTATAAATCACCATTACTGTGGAACCAGTGGGCGGTTAGAAAATTTTACTACAAACAGAGATACAAAGTGGGCGGTAGGTATAAAAAGGTTGACTGCTCCTGGTCTAAAACAACTGGAGAGAGTTTTTGCAAGGCTACCACCACCAAGGCACTGCAACAGACAGCAGACTGAAACACACCCCCATCTTCCTGTGAAAGAGGCCTATTCCTTGCCCTGGGGCTTCAGCCTGAGGCACAGGCTTCACTCTGTCTTGCCACCCAGAGTCTATGGAAGTACTGTCAGGGAATGCAGGTTAGGGGATACCGTCTTTATGCTCCCCCTTGGACTTGCTACAGATCATCGTACCTCCTAAAAAGAATCTCACACAATCCTTTGGAACCCCAATTTTTGCAACTGTTGCCAAAGGGACACATTGAGATGGCCCTAGTCTGAAGGCCAGCAGGGTTTATAGTTGTGGTCTCACAGGACTATACATCAGCGGTTCTCAACCTGTGGGTTGCGACCCTGGCAGGGGTCGAACAATCAAAACACAGGGGTCGCCTAAAGCCATAAAGCCATCGGAAATACATAATGCATATATTACAGTTATGAAGTAGCCACCAAAATTATTTTTTGGTTTGGGGTCAAAGCAACATGAGGAACTGTATTGCGGGGTCACGGTTTTAGAAAGGTTGAGAACCACTGCTCTACATTCTTACACACCTTCAAAGCAGCAGCTCAAATCATCCTGACAGTAGGTGCTAAGATCCCTCCCTCCTGAACACTCACAGTTCTTGGCACACCCTAAGCAACAGACCTATCAAGAGTAAATCAGGCTGTAGACGATCAAAAAGGTTCAAGAGACCATCGAGCACTAGAGCCTTGCTCTAGCTTCTCTGCTTCATCTAAAAACTGCAAGATCAAATGTTAGAATTTTCAGTGAAAACATGTGATCATGCCTTTTTCTGTGAGGATGTTTTTCGATAATTGCTTTTCTATTTGTGAAATATATGTATGTGGGTATGCATATATACACACAGAGAAAGAGAGACAGGAGACCAAAGATCTGCAGTCAGTCTGAGCTCGAGAAGGCAGGTTACTTGTCCACCATCTACTGACAAGAACATGACTCGATGCTCTTCCAGCAGCTCCTGGAGCAGGTGCAGCCACTGATTCACCAGGACTGTTAACTACAGCAACCCGGAGAAGATTAAGCACCAGTCCTGCTGGGATGAAGATAATGGCTTCTGGAACATTCCTGAGCCACCATCATAAAAACCAGACTCCTGATAGTTTCAACAAAGCCACAGAACAAACCAGCCTATGAGCCCTCAGCAGTAGACGCTGTGAGCCAGGAACGCAGGCAGAGACTGCTGCAGGCTGATGCCCAGGTGGAGGTATGGTGACAATACTTTGCCAGTGTGGACGAAAAAGGGGCCCAATGCTGAACGTGACAAGCCCAGGGGAGACCTGCATGAGGGCCTCGCAAAAACTCAGAGACCTAAAGTAGCTACTTAGGATGGTCTGAAATTAAAACTTTCTTTTATTTTTTTTAATTTTTTTTAATTTTTTTATTTTTATTGTATTTATTTTTAATGGGGTGACATCAGTAAATCAAGATACATATATTCAAAGATAACATGTCCAGGTTATCTTAAAGTTCAATTATGTTGCATACCCATCACCCAAAGTCAGATTGTCCTGTCACCCTCTATCTAGTTCTCTTTGTGCCCCTCCCCCTCCCCCTTCCCTCTCCCTCTCCTCCCTCCCCCCGTAACCACCACACTCTTATCAATGTCTCTTGGTCTCACTTTTATGTCCCATCTATGTATGGAAAAATGCAGTTCCTGGTTTTTTCTGATTTACTTATTTCACTCCGTATAATGTTGTCAAGGTCCCACCATTTTGCTATAAATGATCCGATGTCATCATTTCTTATGGCTGAGTAGTATTCCATGGTGTATATGTGCCACATCTTCTTTATCCAGTCATCTATTGATGGGCTTTTTGGTTGTTTCCATGTCCTGGCCACTGTGAACAATGCTGCAATGAACATGGGGCTGCATGTGTCTTTAGAAGTCAATGTTTCTGAGTTTTGGGGGTATATACCCAGTAGAGGGATTGCTGGGTCATAAGGTAGTTCTATTTTCAGTTTTTTGAGGAACCACCATACTTTCTTCCATAATGGTTGTACTACTTTACATTCCCACCAACAGTGGATGAGGGTTCCTTTTTCTCCACAACCTCTCCAACATTTGCTATTACCTGTCTTGTTAATAATAGCTAATCTAACAGGTGTGAGGTGGTATCTCATTGCAGTTTTGATTTGCATTTCTCTAATAACTAAAGAAGATGAGCATCTTGAAATTAAAACTTTCTAACTGAAAAGCAGTTCATGGTGGGTAGTCGTGTCCTGGGGCCGGATTTTTCTCTAACAGAGGTCCATGCTTATTTTAATTGAGCGTATCGTTGTCTGTATCTGATAATACTCCTTTGCAATGTAAGAGTAATCTTGCCTCTCAGGGCGCAGCCACCAGAGCAGACCCCAACAAACCCTCTAATTATTATTAGCAGGTTCACTGTCAACTATTAACTATTTTAGGTCTGCCTATGTAAAAGAAGTTTGGCTCTATACATTTTTACTTTTTATCCAATCCCCCAAATTTGCCGCTTTGCTTTCTCCCACCTCCCTAATCCCCAATGTATTTCATGTAACCCCCTGAAACCTCCCCCTTTAATTCTGATGTATAAGATAAGTGGTAAAACCGCCATTTTCCAGCGCATTTTCTCAACCCATTGAGATCTTGCTTCTGGGCAATTGTTCAAAATTTGGCCCAAATAAACTGACAAAAAATTCTTACAGGTTTGGACCTTTCTTAGGAGGACAGCAGTAACCACTTCCGCCACTTCCCCTGCGCCACAGGAGCCTCTGGGCAGCCTGAAGCCTCACACCTCGTGGGAGACCCCCACCCCCACCCACATCCCCAGCCTCAGCCACAGCTGTGCCCCGCCAGCCCGGTGTCTACAGGGCCTGGTCCGCCCTCACAGCCGCCGGGACACCGCCTCCCACCCAGGCCCAGAGTGAACTAAGGAAGCCCTGCCTCGTATCAGGGGTCCCAGTGCAGCCCCACAGGATGTGTCCCTCCTGCACTGCTCCCCCCACCCCGTGCCCACAAGGCCCGAGAGTGCCCACGCCCTGGAACATACGTGTCCTTCCCACCCCGACGGGCCCAGCTGGGCCAGGATGGGAGCCCTTCGGAGGCTGCACCGTCCTCGGGACAGAGGCCGAGAGGCCGCTCCGGGGTCCATGCTACGACCCTGTGTTGCCCACTCACCTGTCGCATATCTGCACTCTGGACCCACCAGGGCCGGACTGTGTCTGGAAGGGCCTGGAAGCCTCGAAGCCTCACTCAGTTCTGACAGAGGAGGAGCCACTTCCAGAAGCTCAATGTCTGGGTCGCTGAACGCCGGGTTGGGCTGCCTAGCACCCGGAGGTGAGCCTTGTGGCAGGTGCAGGTGGAGTCCCGGGCAGAGGCTCGTGCGGCCCCTCCTCGCTGGTCCTTACACGGCTTTTGAGGGATACTGGGCAGGGAGGACGGAGTCTTTTGCTGTCCTATTGCTACCTCTCAGATTGAGTCAAAAAGGATAGCTTTCCACTTTGTTAATTTTCTATAGTTGACCTAATGTTGCTATCTGCTTTTACCTTTAATTTTTCTAATTTCGACATACTTTTACTTTATTTTTCTCCTTTATTTAAAAAAAATTAATGAGAATTTTGAGTCATAAATATTAATCTGATCATTTGAAGGTAAAAATTTTCCTGTAATAATTTAGTTCCATTTGCCAATTTTTACATGCTGAGTTCTATAAGATTGTTCAATTCAATTTTTTTAATCTGATCATTTGAAGGTAAAAATTTTTAATCTGATCATTTGAAGGTAAAAATTTTCCTGTAATAATTTAGTTCCATTTGCCAATTTTTACATGCTGAGTTCTATAAGATTGTTCAATTCAAACTATTCTATAATTTCTCCTTTTTTTTTAACCGATTATTTAAAGTGTGTTGCTTAATTGAAAATATTTGTACTTTTCCTAGACATGTTGTGGTTATTGATATCTAATTTAATTACACTGTAATCAGAAATTTTATTCTATATGATTTTAATTCTGTTAAATTGATTCAGACTATTTTTTTGTGTGTGACAGAGACAGAGAGATACAGAGAGGAACAGATAGACTAGACAGACAGGAAGAAAGAGAGATGAGAAACATCACTTCTTTGTTGCAGCTCCTTAGTTGTTCACTGATTGCTTTCTCGTATGTGACCCCAGGGAGGGGAGGTCTAAGCAGAGCGAGGACCCCTTGCTCAAGCCAGCACCTTTGGGCTCAAGCCAGTGATTATGGGATCATGTCTGTGATCCAATGCTCAGGCCAGCACCCTGCACTCAAGCTGGCAACCTCGGGGTTTTGAACCTGGGTCTTCTGTATCTGAGTCTGACACTCTATCCACTGCGCCTGGTCAGGCTGATTCAGACTTGTTACTTTCCAGTTTATGGTCCATCTCAGTAAATATAATATGAACATTTAAAAAGAATATGATATTATATAGATAATTTACATTTGGTTATATTCTTCTTAAAACTGGTTTTTATTTAAACATTTTATCAAATCTCAGTTTGGTTGTTTTAGCATTCATTGTAAGCGACTTTGAGTATATACCATGTATATATGGTTCAGGAGCCCACCAGAGATTTGGATACGTTCATACTCAAAATTGAGGCTCCTCTGTGGCTCTCTTTTCTAAGCCTCCCTCAGTTTTTAGAAATACAGTTTCCTTGAAATATGTCTTCTGGTTTTTCAGATTAGGAAGTCTGCAGGTTTTCTATAAATTGTAGTCATTTTACACATTGAAAATGTTGACATAATTTGAAACTAAAGCCAGAGGGGAAACACATAACTCACACAGTAGCATTCTTTTTTTTACAAGTGTCAGCCTTAGCTCAAAAATGTACTTGCATTTTATCACTATCTATCATCTTATAGTCATCGCTTTATTTTTATCTTATAGGTTGTCTGGAGATCATAGTTGGTATATAGAGGAAGGTTGTGTCCAGTAGGAACTATTGACCATGTTGCAGGTGATAGTTCTTGTCTTGATTTTTTATTTCTTCTTTCATAACTTTATGCAGGAGTCAAGAGAGAGAGGAGCCAGCAGAGCAGATTTGGGGCTCGTCTGGCTCTCCTGGTCCCTACTGGCGGATGATGTAAATCCTCAATTTTAGGCAATGCTAAAATATATTTGCATATATGATCCCATATATTGCATAGTTTTTATACATATATGGGAAAGGAGTTCTGAATTATATCTCACAGCATCCTTTTATGGGTTTTTAAACCCAAACTGAGATCCATAGAAGGGTTACAACTTGAATATATGTAAATGCTGAAGAAATAGCAATGCTTCAAATCAATCATGTCCTTTGTCTCATATTTTATTTCTAATACATACAATTAATTAGCTAACAAATAATTAACTATTGGAATTATGTTATTATTGCACTGTATAATTTTCAAATTCACTCAGCTCTGCATATATCTTCAGTGACAGTATATTCTATATATATTCAGAAACAATGGCCTGGATTAATTTAGATCCACAGTAGAATTATCAATAACTGTGGAATACTTTCATAAAAATGCAGAGGGATTGAGAAGAAAACAATGGCTTAATATAATATACTCATCACCCTGATAGATCCCCATTTACATAAAAATATCAAAGTAATACATATGCTGCTTGGACAGTTAATAGTACAGAAAGATACAAAGTGAAAAATGAAAGTCACCCCTCTACCCTATAATCCTAATCCCTTTCTCCAAGAATAAAGACTATTGTGTTGAGATCCTCCTGCAAATAAAAGTGTACACATAAGTAGAAAAATACTCAAAGACAATTTTAAATCCCATATGTAATCTTTATATTGCCATTTTTTTCTCCAGAAACACCTCAAATTTGTTTGTGAAGGAAAAGTGCAAACTGGGTATCAGTTTCCATGGTGATTGAATAGCATGAATTAAAACATATATCTGTTTTAATTAATACTTGAAATGAATCAATCAAAGATAAATAGGTGAACCAAATAAATCTGCTAAATTTACTGCATGGGTATCTATTGAGAAGAAATTCATGGCTATCATTAAAAACATACCACTTATTTCAGATCCCAGTATGTTTATGGAGCATATTATACACATACCTTTTTTTCAATTCTTGGGTGATACAGGGAGGCAACCCCTAAAAATTGAAAATGAGGGTAATAAGATTTACTCACCCTGACAATTAAACTTGGGAATATTCACTTAACAGGGGAATTTGGTAAATTCTAAAATCATGAACTTTATAGTAAGTTGTAAGAAAAGCTATGGATTTTCATAATCAAGTTATCCAAGTATCTCTTTAAGCCCAAGATAGTCTGTAGTAATAAAAGAGAAAAATAGGTCACAAAGAATGATATTAATAGTTACAGAGGGAAAATTAAGGATGCTCAGATGAGATAAAATAGCCCAACGTAAAAGAGATCTATTTCATAAATATTGAAGTATTTTAATAAAATTGAAAGTAAATATTTGTAATATCATTGAAATGACCATATTCAATAGATATTAATATAGTCGATTTGTAACCAGAAATGCACAGAAACTATATATTATCATCTGGATTCTTACATAACTGAACAAAAAGAAATAAAAGATAATAATGAGTGATATATATCAAGTGCTCACTATGTTTCAGCCTTCACATGTATTATCTCTTTCGATACTAATGGCAGTGCTCGTAAGCATTCCTATTTTTGGTGACAGTTCAATTGATTATGTAAATTAGTAAATAGTGTTACTCAGGTCTACTCTGATATTGTATCTATCTGTTAGTTTAGATTATATTTATTACATTAGGTACTTAAGGACATATTACTTCTGGGTATTGAGCAGCAAGCCTAAACTTCCAAATTTTCTATTAATGAGGATGTCTAAACTAGTTGAGATAAAATTTAATGCTTCTTTTTAAGTTCATTTCTTTCTCTTTACTTTGATGACATTGAAGCACATTTAAAAATATATATGAAAAGATATATAAAGCCTAAAATTCTATATTACTAACATGTATATAAAATAAGTAAATCTAGAAATATAAGTATAATAACAAAATGAACTAAATGGTGAATTGTGGAACATCAGTAATGACTAAAGTCATCAGAAGTACTGAACAGAATAGGCAGAGTGAAATTAGTGGAGGACAGAGACTGTCATTCAGTTGGAGCCATAAACATGACAAGAGAAGAAAACATAAAGCTGATTATTTTCTGAGGAGTTACCCAAGGAGAGGATTAGGAGACAAGTCTAATTGGTTCAGGATAGAAGATAGAGAAAAAGAGCTTAAATAGAAAAAATGGCCAAGTTCGGGGCATTGGCTTCTGATGAAAAGAGTTACTTCCCTTACCAAAGACAAATTGTATTATTTTATGTGTAAATTGAGATTAATTTTGTCATAATTTATAAAGAATATTCCAATTAATGGAATGCATTATACCAAATATAAATTCTTTTTTTTAAGTGGGGGGGGGGGGAGATAGCGAGACAGACTTCCACATGTTTCCTAACTTGAATCCATCTGAGGCCGATGCTCAAATCAACTGAGCTGTTTTTAGTGCCTGAGGCTGATGCTTGGACCAATGAGCTATTTCAGTACCTAGGGCTGACATTGGAACCAATTGAGCCACTGGTTGTGGGAAAGGAAAAGGAAGAGAAGGTGGAGAGGGAGGATGGGAGAAGCAGATGGTTACCTCTCCTGTGTGCCCTGACCGGGAATCAAACCCAGTGTCCATACATGAGGCCATTGCTCTATCCACTGAATCAACTGGCCAGGGCCCAAATACAAATTCATTATTCATATAAAATAAAGAGGCTTACCTATATTTTAATAAAAATCCTGCTGGAAGGAAAATTACATACTTTTGTTGTTGTTGCTAGATAATTTTAAATTCATCACTGAGGATTAATGATAATTATGGGCCCTGGCTGGTTGGCTCAGTGGTAGAGCGTCAGCCTGGCGTGGAAGTATCGGGTTTGATTCCCCATCAGGGCACACAGGAGAAGCGTCCATCTGCTTCTCCACCTTTCCCCTCTCTCCTTCCTCTCTGTCTCTCTCTTTCCCTCCTGCAGCCAAGGTTCCACTGGAGCAAAGTTAGCCTGGGCACCAAGGATGGCTCCAGGGCCTCTGCCTCAGGTGCTGGAATGGCTCCTGTCACAATGAGCAATGCCCCAGATGAGCAAAGCATCACCCCCTAGTGGGCATGTCGAGTGGATCCCAGTCGGGCGCATGCAGGAGTCTGACTGCCTTCCCTGCTTCTAACTTCGGAAAAATACAATAATAATAATAATTATTATTATAGTGGTCCCTCGTCTATCACGTGGGTTAGATTCCAGAACCCCCTGTGATAGGCAAAAATCCACGAAGTAGCAACCTTATATTTATTTTATTTATATATATTTTAAGGCTTTATAAACTCTCCCCACACTCTTATAAACCTTTCCCACACTCTTATAGACACTTCCTATGCTCTTAAACACTTTTTACACTCTTAAATCTATATAATTTTAACAACATATAAAATTCTATATGGGTCCTCACCAGTGAATATACTATATGTATTTTATTTCTATTTAATATTCTTTTAATATGTTTTAATTAATATTTTTATATTGTTTTCAATTTTTTAGGCTAGAAAATGCTTACTTTACCACAAAAATAATTAAAATAATAAATGTATAAAAATACCTATGTACTGCAAAATTCCACAATATAGCGAAAAATCCACGATACAAGATTAGATATATACAATTTAAGAATTCACAATACAGTGAGACCGTGAAAAGTGAACCGCGATGGGGTGAGGGATGACTGTATTTTATATATTGTATATATATGTTTATGTGAGTATTTGTGCAAACTAAGGGATGTCATTTTGCCCAGGTCACAGTTTTCCAGGTCTTGTATCCAGAGCTTCAGACATTGTCTTCTTTCCATTCCCTTATAATACAATTTTAGTGTTAAACTGGATGATCCTAGGTTAGGATGTTAAAGTACATTGGTCTGCACCATGCTTTAATTCTTACTTTATATTTTTTCAGATGACTACAGTTTTTCAATGATAGTTTTGTCATATGCAGCGAGCAGGTGGCATTGTTTCTGATCCTTTGTATATTTGAGAAATTTTGTGTTCTTCATGCAGGAAAAATAGATTTAAGTTTTTGGTTCATAATATTTTCATATCAAAACATTAAAATTCATTTTATTTTAAATTGAATGTTGACATAATGTTGCAGAGGCAAAGTCTGAAGCCAATTAAATAGCTCTTCTTTTTTGCATGTGACTTATTATGGCATCATTAGTGTTATTGTTGGATATTCTGTTTGAGGGACTTGTTTTTGGTCTTGATTTTGTTTGCTTTTGCCTCTTTCTCTCTGTAAGATTTTACTGCTTGTATGAAGCCCTCATAAATTTCAGGGTGGATTTCATTTGTCACTCAAATACAAGTGGACACAATTTTTTTTTTCATTTTACAAGTTCTGCCATAAAATGGTCTCTCTAAACAATAGATGCATAAAGAATACTGAGTTTTAAGATTTCCTGACATCTAGCAACATTTATATCTCTGTTCTCCTTCATATGTGTACATCTCTATTCAACGATCTTGATATTTGAAATGGAATTTTGTCTGCCATGACCAGCCAGGCCAATCTCACAATTTGTCCTTGAGAATTTTATCACCGTTTGTGCACTTTGATAGAGATACATATCACATATTGATTAAGTAAAACACATCTCTCTCTGAAATTAAATTATTTGCAGTTAGAACATGGACTCCTTATACATTGTGCCAGATAGAAGTCTTGAATAATCAGGCATTATAACAAATCATTTTAAATCTCTCTAGAGCAATGTGCTTAATTAGGTAATCTGTTTGTGTATATATAATGCATATATCATCTAATCTAAAATAATTAAAAATCTAGAAATACTTTTTAAATACAACCAGACTGTGGTATTGAAAGACATTAGCTCTGAATTTCCAGTGATTCACAGATGGAAGAGGAACAGGTGATCAGAGATTTAGTAGTAAATTTTTAACAGAGGTACAAGGAAAGAATTATGGGATTGCAGAAGAGTGATTATCATTTACTTGAAATGACTAGTTGTTTGCATGTCTTAAATATTTTAATTTTAATATTCTTAAAGCAATTCTTCATGGGAAATTCATATAATCCATTTACCTATAGAAACTCAATAGAAATCATTTTTATTTGTATACCTTGATTAATAAAGCAGATTGAGTTCTATAATCTAAGAAATATATATTTTTAGTAGAGAATAAAGAAAAGTGATGTAAGTGCCATTTTAATTTTTTAACAGAAGTAAATTTTTAATGTTGTAGAGAAGGAATGCATTTTTAAGTGTTTTTCTTAAATATCAATAATACTGATATAATGAAAGAAAAGGAAAGGGGAATTTTTTAATATTCCCCAATCTAGTCATCCTGCCCCGGTCTCCTAGAAGGGCACTATTACCCATATTTAAGCAGAAGTATCATTGGTAGTGATAACTCAAAATGTAATGCACAATTCTCATGTTTTTATTTGTAGGTTTTCTCATTTTTTCATCATTTTTAAGTATTATCAGTTTTGTGTTAACAGTCACATTAAATTACACGCCGTATAAAACCTAAATATTTCTTTGTCCTTAATAAATTAAGCCAAAGAGGTAAAATAAAATCTACATGCTAACTATAATTCAATGTAAAACAACCTATCAAAAATGATATATTGTACTGCAGTTTGGTTAAATTTGTTTTGTAGTAAAAGCATGTATTTAGGATTCAGGCAACCCTAGATTCAAATATTTTACTTCTGTGAACTTCAGCTATCTAATTTCTGAAGAACACCTATCTGAATATGCTGTTGTATTGATTAAAAATAAAGTACATAGGAGACTTAATTAGCATTACTAATGCTTCAATTCTAGAACAAGACCACATTCACTGAGAAAAATGTAAGTTCTGTTAGATGTTCAAAACAAAGCTTTTGTATTTGACAACCAATTTTTTTTTACCTTCTGGAACATTTTACAAACAGATGTTGAGCATCAATTAATTTTTATTTATTTAGGAAGGACTCTATCAACAAAAGAACAATCTGTAAACATAACTTCCTGTGCTTTTTGGAAAATCTGGGCCGAATCTGTCACCCACTTTTGGCAAATATGCAGAATATTATGATACGGCTTATACCTGACGCTTCAGTACCGGCTTCAATCTGCTAAGCTTCTCTCCCAGTGGTGGGATTTAAAAAACAGACTCTGGCCTTGGTTGGTGCAGGGGTCTCAAACTCAACTCAGCATGTGGGCCGCAGAGCAAGATCACAGCCGTTCGGGCGGGCCGCACTAGGTCTACAAAAGGCAACTTGTTACGCAACACTTTTCTCACTGCAGTTGAAAACAAAAAAAATCAGTACAAAATTGTTCGGCGGGCCGCATGCAGCCCGCGGGCCGCGAGTTTGAGACCCCTGAATTAGAGCATCTACCCGATCCCCAGTCAGGGCACAGACAGGAAACAACCAATGAACGTACAACTAAGTGGAACAACAAATGAGTGCTTCTTTCTCTCTCCCTTCCTCTTTCTGTCTCTCTAAATCAATAATCTATATTAATGAAAAACAAAACAAAACATAGACTCTGCTCCAATTCAACTCTGTCATTTAGTAGCAGATACAGTACTTCCATTCCCTCTGTCTAAGTTTCCTGTGTGGTAAAGTAGGGTTAGAAATATCTAACTGAAGACATTTTTGAGGATTAAAATATGCATACAGAGTACATGGTAATGTATCTAGAAAGTATTCAGTAAATTATTTTATTATATTTTATCTACCTATTACTTTATATCCTTATATTTATATGTATGTAAGAAACCCTATTTTCCAAACCTAATACGACGTAGATGACTAAGTAAACTATGATTTCATTTTCTTCAATTTGATGTTACTCATATTTTTAAGTAAAGTTCATCATTTGTGTTTGACTCTTTTTGTATTAATGTTCTCAGTTTCAAACACAGACATCAGACACCGATTCTTTTGCTTAGCACCTGAGGTTTCCCTGATCCGTCCTCTCTCTGAACTTGAATAAGGAAACATTTCAATTTTTTTTCTTACAAGTATTGAAAGCTAAATTTCTGAAGGAAAGGAAATAGAAACTAAATGAAAAGCCAAACTAATTTTACTTAAGAGGTTACAGCTTTCACAGTGAGTAATTTGGAGCTCCTCAGTGTTACTTAGCAAATGTAATCACAGACATTTGTCTTGATGAGAATTATATTCTGATATATGTGTGGTAAGCAGTACTACCATTATATAAATTACCCAATTTTTGTGGCTTGATGTTGCAAAGTACAAAAGAAAGCACGCAGGAAGTTTTCTTGACAAAAGTATTTTCATTATTTTTTTAGCACTGTTAACATTCTTTTAAAATTTTAATTGTGTTGACATGGTTTTAAGTATTCCACTCAGTGTAACACCCTGTACCCCACATCGTGCCCCCCATGCCCCATACAAAGTCTCTTTCCATTACTATTTCACCCCTTTTGCCCCCCTCCGCCTACCTCCATCCCCCCTTCTCTCTGGATATTGCCAACCTGTTACTTGTATCTATGTGCTATGTGCCTATAATTTTGCTAATCCCTTCACCTTTGACCCCATCCCTTCTTCCCCTTCCCTCTGACAGCTGTCCATCTGTTCCCTGTGAATTTATGTCACTAACCAGTAAGACTAACCATAACCCCATTAATATTTATATATTATTTAATTTTGTAAAAGAAATGACAAGAACCTCAGGTAAGTGGTAGAGGACCGGGCTGGTTGGTATCTGAAGAGCAAGGCAGGATTCAAAATTCTTAGACATGTAGATCAAATATATTTCTTCTTGAGCATAATGAAAGGTTTCTTTCCAACACTGCATTCTGCAATTCTGTTTCTTTAATCCCTTCCATCCCACTTTCAATGTATTTGTGTATGTATATGTATATATATATGTTTATATGTGTGTTTATGTTTATATATATGTTTATATGATATATGTGACTATATATATATATATATATATATATATATATATATATATATATAAACAGAGAGAGAGAGAAATTCCTTTATAATGAGTTAAAGATGAGTGGGGAAGATAGATAATAAGAAAAAAAATACTTATTTAAGAGCATATACAAAGTTATATAAGAGCATATAAAAGGAGGATTGATTTAGTCTGGACAGAAACAGAAAAGCTACATGCAATGTGAGTGAAAAAAAGGTTTTCATGTTTGCTTAAAGTTCACTGGTGGCAAAATCTGATAATTTATTAATACTTTTACCTTCTTTCAGTTCCTTGAGCATTTTTAGGTCACCTGTATTTTCAAGCATACACTCTTACTTTTCCTCCTGAATTTTCTTCGTGTTGTGTTTTTCTTGTTCGGATTCCATTACCCTTGAGATTCACATTATTCCCTTCAGTGTTATTCCTTTCTTTTTGTTTTCTTAAAATGGCAGCTTTGAATGAAAGCAGAATGAGAAGAATTTCATAGGGTGGTGGTGGCTTGAGAAAAATGATTTGGTTTAGATTAGACACAAAAAGGAAAAAACGCTACTCAGCTCCATGTTTCTTCATTTAGAAACCTAGGTTATCTAAATGAGGAAAAAGGCAGTGGTAAAGGAGATAAATGGGAAGAAAATGTTACTATGATTTTCTTTTTGGCCTTTTACCTTATTTTTTCTCCAGCAGTTAAATGTGTCATCTCTGTTCATCAACATTGATTCACATTTTGACACAGTCAGTTCTATAAATTATTTGAAAAATATGCAAGATTTGGGTAAGCAGTCCATTTAGATTTTTAAAAGCTGATATAATAATTTAAAAACTTTTTGTTTTACTCTCAAATTATTTAAGTGAGTAATTGAGAGACAGTAAGTATTTTAACAGTGAAATATTATCGTGAAGTAGAACTAACTCATCAATTTCAGCTAATAATCTACTAGGTTCATTGATCCCATATCAACTCAGTTAATATTTTATCTTCATATTTTAATAAGTGGGTATTTAGTTGAAACAGTTTCATTCTTAATATTACCTCAGAATAGAAAGTAGATTCCAACTGCATACAGGGAACTGTCAATTCTGGAATAGGTTCAGGGTTATTTCTAAAGTTGAAACTTTAATTACTGCTTTATTGTTTTGTTTGTCATTAAACCTGTTTTTATTAATAAAGCTAACTGTTATATAGTAGTTTAATGATTGTAATGTTTTCTTTTTATATTATTAATTTTTTTTTGGTATTTTTTCAAAGTTAGAAGCGGGGAGGCATAGAGACAGACACCTGCATGCGCCCGACCGGGATCTACCCCACATGCCCACCAGGGGGCAATGCTCTGCCCATCTGGGGTGTTGCTCCACTGCTGCTGGAGCCATTCTAGCACCTGAGGCGGAGGCTATGGAGCCATCCTCAGCACCCAGGCCAACTTTGCTACAGTGGAGCCTTGGTTGTGGGAGGGGAAGAAATAGAAAAGAAGGAAGGATAGGGGGAAGGGTGGAGAAGCAGATGGGTGCTTCTCCTGTTTGCCGTGACCAGGAATCAAAGCCAGGACCTCCACATGCCAGGCTGACGCTCTACCACTGAGCAAATCAGCCAGGACCATAATATTTTCTTAATTAAGTGAGAGCAGGGGAGGCAAAGAGACAGACTCCTGCAGAGCCCAGACCCGGATCCACACAGCAAGCCCCGTATGGGGCGATGCTCTGCCCATCTGAGGCGTTGCTCTGTTGCTCAACAACTGAGCTAGTTTTGTGCCTGAGGTGGAGGCCACAGAGCCATCCTCAGCCGCTCTGGAAAACTCGCTGGAGCCAATCGAGCCATGGCTGTAAGAAGAGGGAGTAGATGGGGGGAATGGAAGGGGTAGAAAAGCAGATGTGTGCCCTGATAGGGAATCTACTAACATGGGACTTCCACATGCTGCGTCGAAGCTCTACCACTGAACCAACCAGCCAGGGCCTGATTGTAATATTTTTAAAATGTATTTTCTCCTTCATATTCATAACAACCCTATGTGTTAGGTAGGTCAATAATATTTTTATTCCCATTTTTTATATAAGCAGAGTGTTTATCTTAGGCATTATTCTACTAGCATAGCTCTGAAGTATTGGTGGGTTATAAATAAACTATAGGTCTTATGACATCAACTAATATGTATACTTTTCCAAATAAAACAATTTTTTGTTAATATGAATATCTTTTATTTAAGAATATAAATTTCTCAGCACTGTGTTCAAGCAATAAACCTGTGCTTGAATTTGTACATGTTCTGCAAATCACTTCGAATTATATCAACTGGTTACTTGTAAATGTTAAATTATTTATAAAAAGGTTCACCTTTTCAAAATTTGCCACTTATTAGCTATAGGGCCTTGAAATTGTTACTTAATAGCTCAGTGTCTCAGTTTCCCCATTCATAAAATGGAAGTGTTTTTACTAACTTTAGACATTTGCTATGTAGGCTGTATGAATGAATAAGTATAAAGTACTAAACAGAGGACTTGGCTATATAAATGTTAGCTATTATTAATATCATCATCACTCTTTTTCAAAGCATAGTGTCAATAATGTGGATGAGAATAAAGGTTAACATTGTGTTTACATGGTCTTTTAAGACAAGATATAAATGATAAAGTCATGCAGAAAGTGAACAAAATTGGTTCCAAGAGGGAAGAACTAAGAAAATATGTAAGTGTTCGTTAAAAATTGCTTTTAGGAAACAAACTGCACACTTACTGATGTGTAATGGAACAAAAATCTAGATTTAGACTATAGCTCTAAAAGAATTTTTTTGATGGCCATTATGCAGTAAATACCAAAGATTTTCCTGTTTATCTTTACTATTTGTTATTTCCAAATTATACCCAAGGACAAGCAAATATTACTAAGGAAATTAATAGGGAAATGGTCATAGGTACCAAAACACTGGTCCTCATTTTCATAAATGGTGGAGCTGGAGAAACAGCAAACGATACAAGTTGCTCCTAAGCCTATAAACCAGTTATAACATTAGCATCATTAGTTGAACTTGAAAGGGAATGGGGGACTGTAGTGCTCACCTTTGGAACACAGCCATAGTCATAGCTGTCGTTCTCTCTTTTCACTGTAGCTCCAGTAGCCTTGAAGGTTTATTTCTGGGGTACATTGTAAACCAAAACCTCCAAGACAATAAATTCTGTGGCAATATTTGGATTATGGCTAAACCTTTGCAACTTCAGTAGTTTTGGAGAAAGGACTTGAGCGTCACTGTCTGCAACTATTCAAGAAAAGTTTTCCAACTGCGAAGAAGCAGTATAGAAGAACCCAAGTGAATGGGAGAGTTACAGTGAACAAGATTACTACAGTAAAGCTGAGCATAACTCGGTCTTTATGGAATCTTAACAACAAATTGTATGTAAAGAGTTCTCAACACTGACTTTCCAAAAAAAAAAAATCTTGATTCTAGGTGTTGGTGGTTAACAATTAATTCATTTTTCACTTTTCCCCCCTAAATATTCCAAATAGATCTCTAGGGATATAGGTAACTCTGAAAGCTGAGTTCAAGAAAATATCTGTGCTCCCAACTTTTGATCTATGGACTTTCCAATTTTGATTACTTCTCCAGTGAACAGATTAGCTGTTTCAGTGATAATATCCAGGATTTTGATAACTCTTTTCATTATGGCATACAAAATTCTGTGTCTTTTGCATGTTCCCTTTGTGAATAAAGACTGAAGTATGGCAGAGAATAACATTCCAATATTCTGTGGAGGTGACCAAATTGTCTAGCTTTATATGCAGTGCTTAATCTTTCTCTTCCGATGTTTGGTAGTTTCTGTTGAAGAGAAATCTGCCTACCTTGCCATAATCTGAACTCTGACACTGACAGTGTAGGCAGAGGACTGTAAATCCTTAAGAAATCTTTCAGAGATATTGAGAACATAATGTTGTTTGAAATGAACAAGAAAAAAAATTTATTTCATTAACTTGTGGCCAAGTGGGATTTTCCAGCCATGGTAAATATGACTTGATAATATATATTTAAAGAAGGAGGATTTTAAGATCATTTAAGAAAATACAATTATTTATAGTCAAGAAGTTAATATTTTTAAAATGCATTTACATCTATTACATATTATTTCTTTAGCTATATACTCATAGGTAAAAAAATCTTTTCTGGGTTCTTATTTTCTATCTGTAGTGGCTTTACAAACATTTTAATAATTTATGTTTCCCTTAGCAGTGGGAGACTTTTCTGAAATACTACTGCTGTTTTTAATTCCTGTTTTCCATATCTTTGCAATTGATCAGAATAGTAATTTTTTAAGAAGTTTGCCACCTCTCCAAACAAATAGATTTTTAGAGAAATCAATGTGGATAGCCTTTGATATTTCCCAGCCAATATCAGCCATTGAAAATACACAAAGCATTTATAACAATTGGTGCACACACACATACAATCATATTTATATTATATATGTATAATGCATGCACTGTATATTTTATATAAAATTCATCAGGGTAAATTTACTGCATAGACATTTTCTTTATAAATCTTGATTAAGCAGACACACTTAGCTACATTCAAAATCAGTTATAACTATTCTCTAAAGGGGCATGTGTTTTTATGCATATGACCCATATTTCCTTTTAACTATTAACACAATAAATATTATATAAACCCAATCACATGAATAGTACAAATTCATTCAAATAATTCTTTATTCACCATACCTTCTTTGTCTATGCTTGTGAACATTTATTACCAAAAAGGAAAGAGTATTAGGCTTGCAACCTATTTCTCCTCTATTTGGGACACTAAGGAAAGAGAGAAAGGTGAGCTGTAACATTTACCTTAAATATGCTTATTACAGCCAACTAGGTGGTGGTGCAGTGGATAGAGCATTGGACTGGGACACAGAGGACCCAGGTATGAAACCCCAAGGTTGCTAGCTTGAGTGCGGGCTCATCTGGTTTGAGCAAGGTTCACCAGCTTAAGCCCAAGGTCACTGGCTTCAGCAAGGTGTTACTCAATCTGCTGTAGCCCCTCGGTCAAGGCACACATGAGAAAGCAATCAATGAACAACTAAGGTGCTGCAACAAAGAATTAATGCTTCTCATCTCTCTCCCTTCCTGTCTGTCTGCCCCTATCTGTCCCTCTCTCTGTCTCTCTATCTCTCTCTGTCACAAAAAAATATATGCTTATTACAGAAATTTTAGAAAGCACATCCATAGGCTTACTAGAAGGAATGATCTTTTCTGTGAAATGCTCTTATGCGCCTAGCTCCATATTTGTTACCTATCAAAACTTTGAAATCCTTCTGAGTTATGGAGAAGAAATGTTAGCAAGCATGCTGTTACCGCTCAACCCCTGTATAAGCCATACATCTGAACTAAAAACAATGCATGATGGTGGAAAACATGAATCAAAATAAGCAATAAATGGAAATAGAGAAAATTGTAGCAAACAAAAAACTGTTTATAACTGAGCCATGATTCCTGGTATGAATGCTCTCAATTATTTCCACAAGAGTGTCTCAGAACAAGAGAACAATATTATTAGCTATCTCCATCAAATCTAGCATTTAGTAGTGGCAGATGCTGGGAAAAACCTCTGGATCTGTTTTCTCCAGAAAAGAGGAATTGGACTCTTGATGATTTATGCATTCTGCCCCAAAACTCCACCTAGATAATTTGTTGAAAAAGTGTAGCACAATACCCCTGATAATTCAACTTATCAGTAGCCACCTACTACCATTTGATTCACAGTTTATAGTCTATTTACCATTCCAGTTTATTTTTCTGATGACCTAAGAAAAACACTCCCAATGAATCACAGAGTGGAGAATGCTGACCAGCAGAGCTTCCGTCACTGTGTATGGCTATTAATCAAGGTGATGCATTAGTAAAATAGCTGCCTGGATGTGACTGAAAGCTGATTGCCACTGCCTTCCTAGCATGTCAGATATTTATTTGCTACTTGGAGTATATGAAATGTGAATGTCAATGCTATGCATTTAAAGAAGGTGTAAATGGAACGTGAAGAGCCTCAAGGAAAGTCAGTTTGGATGTGACTTGGGATCCTGGTATTATCAATAATACCCCTCTGGAGATAGGTAAGGGACATTTATGTAATACTTTGTATCAACTAAGATGAAGACATGGTAGAGGACTGAATATACCGAAGTGGCAGTTTCATGGGGCACATAACATTTTGGAGTGCATTAGTCTCCAAAATTATACAAAATGATAAATATTTAATGGCAGTAATATAAGTTGTGGCTTGATCAGACCTGGCCAGGCAGCCAGGATGTTCTGTGATATTTTTGAAATGAAAGGACACACACAAGTAAATGCTTCCATCAGAACAGATTCTGCCTGATCAGGTGGTGGCACAGTGGATAGAGCGTCAACTAGGGATGCTGAGAACCCAGGTTTGAAACCTTGAGGTTGCCAGCTTGAGAGCGGGGTTGCTGACTTGAACTTGGGATCATAGACATGACCCTGTGGTTGCTGGCTTGAAGCCCAAGGTTGCTGGCTTGAGTAAGGTGTCGCTACCTCATCTAGAGCCTCTTGGTCAAGGCATATATGAGAAAGCAATCAATAAACAACTAAGGTGCCACAACTACCCTTGGTCTAGGAATGCAAATTTGTATAAGAGCCCAGCTGGCCTGACCTGTGGTGGCGCAGTGGATAAAGCGTCGACCTGGAAATGCTGAGGTCGCTGGTTCAAAACCCTGGGCTTGCCTGGTCAAGGCACATATGGGAGTTGATGCTTCCAGCTCCTCCCCCCTGTCTCTCTCTCTCCCCCTCTCTCTCTCTCCTCTCTAAAATGAATAAATAAAATAAAAATTAAAAAAAAAAAAAAAAAAAAAAAAAAAAGAGCCCAGCTGGCCAGGGGAACCCGAGTCCTTGATTGTAACTTCCTTCAAAAACTGTGATGCGTTGACTGGTGTCAAGTCTCCTGTGAAGAGGGCAGCTTTCCCTCTTAAGCCTGCCAGGTAAAGCCTTTGTAAATACCTGCAGTTGAACTAGAAAATCACTGATAGGCTTTTTGGCCTGAACTGAACTCCTCCATAATAGGCAATAGCAGTCTACCATTGGTAGAAGTGCAATAATGTACATTTGTACAAGCACAAGCTGAAAGCTGAGTGTGAAACAAAAACAGGAGGAGAACTTTCTAGGAACCCAGCCTTTGCCTTAGGTACAAGATGAAACCAGAAAAATGTGAAGATGTTGGTACAATAAGGGTAACCACAGCAACAACAAATCCAAATGTAGCTCAGCGCCTGATTAGTTTGGCTCAGCCCACATACTAATGGCTTAATATAAGAACAGGCTTGCCCATTTTCAGAGATAATTACTATTTACCTTTCTTACTGTATTAATCATGATATCTGGCCACTAATAAAAAATATTAAAGACATTAAAGCAATGAACAGAATGAGACTCAGAGATACCACATATGTTATTATCAGACAAGGAATATTAAATATCCATGACTGATATCTTAAAAGCCCTAGAGAAAGAGAAAGACAGTGTGCACTAACAAATGAGGGACCTCAACATAGAACTATAAGAAAAATTCCATTGGAAATGCTAGAAATAAAGAACAAGGGAACAAAGATAAAGACTGTTTGTTTAATGGACTCATCAGGAGACTTGACAGAGCCAAGAGTTATATACTTAAAAATAAGTCAATAGCAATTACCCATACTGAATTAAAAGTGAAGGAGGGAGCAGGGAGGAAAACAGAACAGCATCTAAGAGCTGTGAAAAACTTTCAGACTATTTAATATATGTGTCACTGGAAACTCAAAAAGAGAGGGAGATAAAGGGATAGAGAGAGATTTAAAGAGGTAGTGGCTCTGAATTTGAAAAATTAATAAAATACAGTAAACTATAGAGCTAATAACCTTAGGAAACCCCTGTAAGGTAAACACTTGAAAATAAACACAAGGCAATCATATTCAAGTTGCTAATAAACAAAGCAAAGGAAAAAAATCTTGAAAGCAACCAAAGAAAATAAGAAAGTCCACAGAGATAGAAAAATAGCCCTGGCCGGTTGGCTCAGCAGTAGAGCGTCAGCCTGGCGTGCGGGGGACCAGGGTTCGATTCCCGGCCAGGGCACATAGGAGAAGAGCCCATTTGCTTCTCCACCCCCCCCCCCTTCTTCTCTGTCTCTCTCTTCCCCTCCTGCAGCCAAGGCTCCATTGGAGCAAAGATGGCCTGGGCGCTGGGATGGCTCCTTGGCCTCTGCCCCAGGCGCTGGAGTGGCTCTGGTCGCGGCAGAGCGACGCCCCGGAGGGGCAGAGCATCGCCCCTGGTGGGCATGCCGGGTGGATCCTGGTGGGGCGCATGCGGGAGTCTGTCTGACTGTCTCTCCCCGTTTCCAGCTTCAGAAAAATACAAAAAAAAAAAAATATCTTTATATTGTCAGAATCTGTGCAAATGGGAAGACCATGACATACTGTAAGAAAAGAAACAAAGCTGTCGACCCAGTATGTTATCAGTATGTTATAGCCAGTGAGAATATTTTTCAAATGTAAGATAATAGTAAGAAGTTTAAGTAGCGTAGAAACAACTGAGAAAATTTATTCGTAGTGGATCAACACTACAGGAAAAAAATGTAAAGATATATTAGGCAGAAGGAATAATATTTCAGAATAAAATTTGAATCTACACAAAGAAATAAAGATTGAAAGTTATTTAATTATTTTTAATCACTCTAAAATCAATTGTGTTGTCTAAATCAGGTATAGGAAACTTTTTTAGTCAAGAGGGAACAAATAAGTATTTTAGACTTTGTGGACCATTTCGCTTTTGTTACAACTACCCAGTTCTAGCGTTCTAGTGTGAAACCAGTCATAGACAATCAGTAAACAAATGTACGTGTCTCTCTTCTAATGAACTTCACTTAAAACAGATAGGAAGCCAGACCTGGCTCACAGGCCATAGTTTGCTAACTTCTCATCTATAATAAAATTAGCTTGAATATATTGTGAATGTATAGTATATACAAAGAATTATATGACTCAGCACAGAAGATTGGATAAAGGAATTGAAACTATACTCTTAGAAATTTCTTTAGCTATATGTAAAACAATACAATATTATTTAAATAAGATACTGATTATAAGTAATTCATTTTTTAAACCCTAGAAAAACCACTATTTTAAAGATAAGTATACATACAAGCCTAATAGTGCATATAATGTGGAATCACAAAACCCCAAATAGCCACATGGCAGGCAAAACTAAATAAGGTAACACTAAATAAGAAACAACAAGCAACACCATAGACATTTATTTCATCTATATTAATGTGGATCAATCATATCAGTCAATTTAAGGCAATGGTCAAAATTCACAAAATAAAGACAAGGATAGTGAGATTAGATTTTTTAAAAAGCCAACTCAACTATATGCCATCTACAAGTAATCCACCTTTAGTATAAAGACATGCATAGTTTAAAAGTGAAAGAATAGATATGTTACATACACATTACTCAAAAAAAAAAAAAAAAACTGGAGTAGCTATATTAACATCAAACAAAAATGATAATCGGGAACACACCTATCAATAGAGATTCAAAATACATAAAACAAAAACCAATAGAACTGAAAAAAAAATACAGCAATTCCATGATTTTTTGGAGATTTCAATACTTCTGTATAGCAACAGTTGAAAATCTGTGACAGACAGTAACCCTGAGCACCACAATCAAATACTCAAGTTCCTAAACCTTTATAGAACATCCTACTGAAAGCAGTGTACGTGTATTCTTTCCAAATGCATGACTATTGATATAGATCATCTTTTTGGATGTTAAATAAATTTTATAACAAGAATTTAAATTATATGAAGAATGTTTTCAGACCAAATCAGAATCCAATCAGAAAACATAATAAAAAGGTGTCTGGAAAATTCTTATTTTGGGAAAAAAAGCTGCTTATTTCTTATAACCCAACAGCTAATTAAAAAGTCAAAAGAAAGACTCCTTCATCCCCAACAATTTGACCCAAATTGTAAGTACTGCTGAGGTTAAGAAACCTTCTTCTACCCCTCTTCTTCCTCTCTGTCTCTCTCTTCTCCTCCCGCAGCCGAGGCTCCATTGGAGCAAAGATGGCCCGGGCGCTGAGGATGGCTCTGGTAGCAACAGAGCGATGCCCTGGATGGGCAGAGCATCGCCCCCTGGTGGGCATGCTGGGTCGATCCCGGTCAAGCGCATGCGGGAGTCTGTCTGACTGCCTCCCCGTTTCCAACTTCAGAAAAATACAAAAAAAAAAAAGAAAAAAAAAAAAAGAAAAAAGAAACCTTCTTTTAGAAAGCAGAAAAAGAAATAATGCAAATTTAAATTTTATATAAATTATTAAAAAAATTGAAGGCATCATCTTTACCAAATTGCACGAGGAAATTAGAAGAAAACCAATAACCTTAAGACCATACTCAATGGGATGCTCAATAAAATTTGTTTAAAAATCCAGCAATATGGAAAACTAATCATGTCACTATGTGGTTAATTCTAGACATGCAAGTTTAATTTAATATTTGAAAATAAATCCATATAATTTTCCACTACAAACTAAAGAATGAAAAACTATCTGAAAATTGTGGACATTTCTTTGCTAATATAGTGTTTAATTATATAGCTCTTGAGCTAAGGCACAAGTCATTATAGTTTCCAAACAGGCATTTTGAGCCCAGCTTACAGAAAAAGGACAAGTGGCTTTAGCTATTTTAACACATCAATACTGAGCTTCAGTCAAGAGTCCAGACTCAGTTTTTTAGGCAACTTACAGCACTTCTTTGTCTCTGCTCTTTTTGGTGACACTTTGGGCACCATGAAAGGCCTCCCTATCTTCAAATTTGGAAAGCAATTTCTGGAGCTTTTGTTTCCTACCTCTCGAAAGACCTGTGTCTATGAAAGATATTATAGATACTACACTTCAGCCCAGGCCCCAGAGCCAGCTATGAATATCAGGGAATATTTTTACATCTCAGTAATGTCCTTGAAGAAGTCCTCAGATTTTTTTCTACATTGTTCTCTATAGGTCAATGGCTGCTGACTCACCCAACATTTACATAATTAAGGGGCATCATTCAAGTGGATATTTGCAAAATACATACAGTCCTGCTTCAAGGTGATTTCTATCCTTTCCAAAATACAAAAACTCCTGGCAACATATAGCCAGCAGTTATAGTATCATTATCACACATGATAGCTCAGAGAGTTCTAGAAGAAAATGCCAACATATATCTGTTGAGCCACTAATATGTATCAGGCATTGATGAGGTGAAATTAATATATCAGATTCACATTTTAGAAATATCACTCTGGAAAAAGTATAGAAAGTAAGTGGAAGGAATAGAAAAGAAACAGGTAAAAGGTCTTTGCAGTTATGCAAGTATTGATAGAAGGTAACAGCCTAGCCCATAGGTAACTTAACCTAGTCTTTCTTAACTAGTCTTGACAATGTAACAAAATACAGTCTGGAAAAGTTTTGGAAAATAGCATCAACACAATATGTGAATTAATATGAACATTTTTGGGAACCAGTATAGTCAAGATAACCATCATCATGGATATAGAACACAGAAGAAAGAACAAATTTGGTAAGAAGACATAAATTGTTTTTTAAGCAAACTAGATTTTACATTTCTAATAAGACTTTTGAGATATAGAATTAATAGTAAGAATTATGACTGCAGATATTGCAGTCAAGCAATACTAATGGAGAATGTTTCAAAGGCAGAGATTATGGAAATGATTGAAGGATTACACATAGTTCGCTGGGGGAATATAAACTTTCACAGAGCAGGAGAGATGGACACTCGCAGACATGCTAACAAATAAGCTTTAATGAAAGTGGAGTCATCAAACCCATGAGAGAAGAATTTTTTTAAAAAAAGAAGTAATACAACACAGTTTAAAAGTCAGAAATAATAAGGAATAAAAATGGTAAATGTCTCTGAAAATATGGAATTTTAGAATGACTACAGTGAGAACATTTTTTAATTGGATTTGAGGATAAATCCAATAAAATTGTGGTTACATAATTAAACAGTGAAATCTTTCCTTCTTTCTTGGATCTGAACTTTTCTAAGTATGCTTTTATTTTAGAAGTAAATAACTCCTGAACCTCCAAATGATAAAGAACAAGATAAATAATCTAAATCGATGCCACTACAGAGAAAGTGCATTCAAAACAAAACAAACAAACAAAAATTTTAACTTAAATGTACTTTCCAGGTACAAAGAATCAGCTACAATGCTAAATAGGGATCTGTTTTGCTATGTAGTCATTATAACCAACTTGTGGAAATTTGCCACCAAAAATTCTTCATGTATTTAAAGTCAGTCACAATAACCTCTGATTTTTTTTTCCTAAGCTACAATTCTAAGAGTGTGAATCACTCCTTAAAGAACATCTTCTTTTATTCATGACACTTAAAAAGAAATTTATTTTTTTGTATAGATAATTATTCAAGTAGATCCTCTCAATCGTTTCTATTAGCAAAATTTTAAGGTTGATATACATATCACCCTACTAACTTTAGCATGATGGTAAAATTGCTTTATATTGATAATATGGATCACCTGGTTCTGAGAATTTTCTAAAATTTATATAAAAGAATTTAGCTAGAAAGGATAGGAATTAGTCACATGTACACATTCACTCAATCTTGTGTAACCATTGATAAAAGTAGATATTAACTGAGCTGTATGCCAGAGAAAGAGAAAACTAAATATGTACAGTATCTGAGTTATCTGATATAGAGATTTTCAGGAGGATGGTAGGAGGAGGAGAGAGGTAGCATAATAACTTGATATTATATGGATACTCTTTGAGAGATGTTCTGGGGGAAAAAATTGACTGAGTTAATGAAAGGACAGAGATACACAGTAGAGATTATGCATCAAATAACAGAATTCTCAAAATTGTTAGTGAGGAGAGTATGGGTCATACAGAGTATGTAGCTGGACATTCATAGAGGCTCCAGATTGTCTTGCTTTCTAAACAGGGGTTGCAAATATGATAGCATAGTTATATGATTGGACCTGAGCATCAGTATACCATCCCACGTTTATTTTTTGTATTTTTCTGAAGTGAGAAGCAGGGAGATAGCAAGACCGACTGCCTCATGAGCTTGACCAGGATTCACCAGGCATGCCTGCCAGGGGGCAATGCTCTGCCCATCTGGGGCATTGCTCCGATGTAACTGGAGCCATTCTAGCACCTGAGGCGGAGGCCATGGAGCCATCCTCAGCACCCCAGCCAACTTTGCTCCAATGGAGCCTTGGCTGTGGTAGAAAGATAGAGAGAAAGGAGAGGGGGAAGAGTGGAGAAGAAGATGGGTGCTTCTCCTTTCTCCTGTGTGCCCTGGCAAGGAATCAAACCCGGGACTCCCACACACGGGGTGATGCTCTACCACTGAACCAACCGGCCAGGGCTCCCTTAAACTGCTTTCAGTATACTAATAATAGTATATTGTTTGTTGAGTAAGTATCTACAGTTTTCAAACTATTTCAATTGAAATAGGATTATGGTTTTCAAATATTTTCTACAGTTCCATAGTTTATATTTTCTCTGTTGATTTTTTGTTGTTGTGAAGATTTTTAGTTTTATCTAGTCCATTTTTGCTTTTTCTGCTTGTTTTTAATGTCATATCTAAGAATAGTGCTTTATTCCATTCCATTGATCTATAGGTCTGTTTTTATGTTGCTAAAATACTGTTTTAATAACTGTAGATTTATAATATATTTTGAAATCAGAAAATGTGATGTGTTGAACTTTGTTCCATTTTCATCTGCTTGATCAAGTTTGTTTATAAATATTTTATTATTTTTATGCAGTTATGAATAGAAATATTTGCTTAATTTGTGTTTCAAAGAGTCCATTGTTAGTAAAAATATTTATAAACCATATGCCTGATAAGGGTTTGATATCCAACATTTATAAAGAACATATATAACTTGCCTGACCAGGCAGTGGTCTAGTGGATAGAGCATCTGCCTGAGATGCTGAGGACACAGGTTCAAAACCTTGAGGTCTCTGACTTGAGCATGGGCTCATCTGGCTTGAGTGTAGACTCACCAGCTTTAGCATGGGGTCACTGCTTGAGCGTGGGACCATAGCTATGACCCCATGAACATTGGCTTGAGCCCATAGGTCACTGGTTTAAGTCCAAGGTCACTGGCTTAAGCAAGGGGTCACTGGCTCAACTGTAGCCCTCTAGTCAAGACACCTATGAGAAAGCAATCAATGAGCAACTAAGGTGCCACAATTATGAGCTGATGCTTCTTACCTCTCTCCTTTCCTGTCTATCTGTTCCTATCTGTTCCCCTACTCATAAATAAAAATAAATAAATAAATAAATGAAAAATAAATAAATAAATAATTTTTAAAAGAACATATATAACTCAATAGCAAGGAAACAACTTAATTTAAAAATGAGCAAGAGCCCTGGCCTGTTGGCTTAATGGTAGAAAGTCAGCCCAGCATGTGGATGTCCCGTGTTTGACTCCCAGCCAGAGCACATAGGAATAATACCCATCTGCTTCTCTACCTCTCTCCCTCTCACTTCTCTCTCTCTCTTTCTCTCTCTATGTCTATCTCTCCTTCTCCCCCGCCCCCTCCCCTGCAGTCATGACTTGACTGGAGAGAGTTGGCCCCTGGTGCTGAGGATGGATCCATGATCTCCACCTCAGGTGCTAAAAAAAAATAAAAAAAAATGGTGCTGGTTGTTATAGTGCAAGTGCCCCAGATGGGCAGAACATTGTACCCTAGTGGCCTTCTTGCCAGGTGGATATCAGTTGGGGCGCATGTGGGAGTTTGTCTCTGTCTCCCCTACTCTCATTTAGAAAAAAAAATGAGCAGAGGTCTTCAATAGACTCTTCTCCAAAGATATTCAACTTATAGCCTTTGGCTTAACACAGTGCCTTGTTCAGTATGTACTCATGTTTTTGAATGATTTAAGTATGAATTGATTAATAAATAAATGGATGAATAAATAAATGCAGCTATTAATGTGTTTGAAAAAATCATAAGTGTTAATCCTTGTGTAAACACAGTTCCACAAATGGTTGACATTAGAATATTTCAAGGCAATAGTAATTGTGTATTCTTCTAACAAAGTCATTTCCATACATTCTTATGATATTTTTCATCACTTGACAAGAAATGGGAAAACCTACTAAAGTAACATCGCCCTAATTCCTAGTGTCTTCTGTTGTCCTGTTTTGAGACATCTTGAGAATCTGTCAGTGTCTGATGGTGAACATTTATGTATCCTGACATTACTAAACATCTCAACAGTGGCTCAGATCTCCTATCCAGAGTCAATGTATGTAGTGAATACCAAGAAATATGTTAATCTTGCATATCAATAAAGAAAATGGGTAAAACGTCATAAGATGTAGCAGAGGCTGGTTACTGTTTGATGGTTTAGTTAATAGATTATTTGGAATGAGGTTGCTATACAGTTCTTCCCCCGTAAGGTCTGCAGACATGCTGTAGTGAAACATTGTGCCTTTGTTCTTTCAGCCTTCCCCATTTTTGTAATTATCAATGTCAATGCCCTCTGACTTTTCTTAGTGTGTCTGGGTTCAGAATCAGAAGTGAAGGATTCTTGATAATTCCAGGCTGCAATAGCATCAGAGTCAAGTCTTACTCATGGCTGTCATTGAGAATTACATAAGAAAAGGATATCTGTTTTTTAGCAAAAGCACTGTCCCTTGGGCTGTCCTTGACATAAAGTAGAACTAATTAGAAAAGAGTAGGTAGGTAGATAGGATAATTACAAGAGTAGTGACTTTGCTTGCTTCTGTTAGCTGTAGTGATACCACATTGGTGTGGCCTGGGGAAAGCTCTATTATACAGGGATAACCTGGAACATGTAAAATTTTATATTTACCTTTAGGAAGCAGAAACTAAGACAAGATTAAACATGATAAAAATTATTAAAGGAAGTATCTATGAGAGAAGAAAGGGAGAGGTCCTGAGAGATCAAGAGAGCCGTCAGAATACAGCACGCTGTCTGACCAGTAGTTGTTCAGTGGATAGAGCATTGCTCTCTCGGCTTGAGCGCGGGAACACTGGCTTGAACGAGGGATCATCAACATGATTCAGTGGTTGCTGGATTGAGCCCAGGGTTGCTGGCTTGAGCAAGGGGTCACTGGCTCAGATGGAGCCCCCAGTTAAGGCACGTACAAGAAGCAATCAATGAACAACTAAAGTGAGGCAACTAGAAGTAGATTCTTCGCATCTCTCTCCTTTCCTCTCTTTCTTTCTAGCTCAAAAAATAATAATAATAAATTATAATTAAAAAAATTTAGAAAGTGCCACACATTGTAGGTAGCAGAGTAAAAGATAAAAGGGGAAAAGGAAGTGGGGTGGAAGCATCTGAGACTGCAGCGCAGTTGTAAAAAAAGTTCAGCAAGGCTTCCAGGGAGTTCTAGAGTCAAAGTTGGCCATCACGATAGTTCTGTGTCTCCCAGAAATGGACTTGCATGTGGTATTTTTGCTGATTTCAATCATCCATTGGCTGTAAGAGGCAAATAGAAAACATGGCCTTGGCATGAATGTGGAAATAAATTTCAAAGCACAGCAGCAGGGGCCATGGGCCAATTATGCTTTCTGCAGTGAGATGTAAGAGGCACATTAGCATGACGGCCACATGCCCTAAGTTGTGTTCTTTTCCAGATGAAAAATCGATTGTCTTCTATAGAACAGGAATGAGCAATGACAAAGCATAAGCTCTCCTCTTAAACCAAACCCTGAAAATGCTATAACCATCAATCACTTTCTAATTGTGCATTAGTAAATGTACTGCAATAATTTTCAGTTTCTGTCAGTACAGTAATGCTCCTGATCTAAATTTCTTCAAAGTTAATAAAATCTCACATGAATTGCTTTGCAACCTGTTTACTAGAAAAACGTTTGTTGTGTACCAATAAATTATGTCATTTCAGTGTCTCCAAATATTCTTTTTTTGATGTTTTATTTTTTTTTAATTTTTATTGAATTTATTGGGATGGCATATTTTAATAAAAATATATAGGTTTCAGGTGTACAATTCTATAATACATCATTTGTATATGTGTGTTCACCACCGCATATCAAGTCTCCTTCCATCACCTTTTATCCCACCTTTACCCTTTTCTACCTCCCCACCCCACTTTCCCTCTTGTAATCCCTGTACTGTTCTTCGTGTTTCCAAAGAGTTTTTTTCTTTGTTTAATCACTTCACCTTTTTCATCCGGTCCTTTAACCCCATCCCCTCTGAGAGCTATCAGTCAGTTCTCGTACCTATGAGTCTATTTTGTTTGTTAGTTTATTTTGTTCATTATACTCTACATATAAATGAAATCATATAGTACTTATCTTTCTCTGATTGGCTTATTTGACTTAGCTTTGTACTCCCCAGGACCATCCATGTTGTTGCAAAAAGTAAGATTTCCTTCCAAATATTCTTGAATACACAAAAAACATCGCAAAACAATTTAGCATCACTTTTCACAACAGAAAGTTTTTGCTTCTTCCTCACTTCTATGCAGTTTAAATAAATTTACTGTAATGGTTGACATTCTGAAACCATCCATTCATTTGTTAGAATGATTTTTTTTATATTCACCTAAAAGACTCGATTTGAATATCAGATACAGATGCCCTATGCACAGGCAAAAGCATTTTACACCTACAATGAGCATATTTTATAGGGAAAATATCACACATTTTAGTGTCCCTAAATCATGTTTAAAATCTAGTTACTGGTTACTTCAGCAAAGGTCAGTGCTATATTTTCAGCCAATTTTTGGTTTGCTTGTTATGAGCCGGGGGTAGTTGTTACAGGTTGATGCAAAACAGAGTTGAGAAAAAAGTTATTTATATTTTTATTATGAATGAATTTATCATACAAAAGAAGCACGTTGTCCATGTTCTATTTTGTTTCAGTAAATTTGGTGACTAGATAACATACACTATTCAAGAGGTTTTATTTGTTTTCTGCTAAAAATAATTGGGTTTCAATTGTGATGGTACAGAAAGGGCATAGTTTTAGAGTATACTAGAATTAAATAAAGACCTCATTATATCCGAGCTTTTTCAAGAAAGTCAAAATAACATTTTTTTCACATTGTGTATAACATAGAACACATCTAGCAAAAGCTAAGAGCTAGAATTTTTTATTTAGTTTTAGTTAAAAATAAGCTATAAGCATAAATGATATTTTATATGAAGAATTACTATGAACCAAATAGTGGGGTTCTCTCTGTTTCTCTTCCTCTCCCTTTCTCACTTCCTTTCCTTCTTTTTTCCTTTCCTTCTTTCTTCTCTCCTATCTTTCTAATTGTTTAGTAAATCAATTATTTTAATTGGTAATATTGAAGAACAAATCCATTTTGTGACTTCAAATACCCAGTTACTTATTATCTGTCTCAATCAGATAAAAAGGAAAAGTTTAGAGACTATATTCCTTTGATCATAGGAATATAATGGTCAAAATCACTGCAGAGCCCATACAGTTAGTGAGGAGCCACTGAGCCATTTCACCCGCAGGTGTTGTAAAGTACCAAAGGCTACAGAATTAATATTAATATTTTAGGAGGCTTGGAGGACATTTTATTAATTTGGGTTAAGGTGTGAAGAGAAATTGTGAGAATAGTCTCTGTACTGTGTGATTGGCATAACCAGGATGGATCTTGCCATTGTATTGTAAATGAAAAGGGAAGGAAATCATAGATTCCCTGACATTCCACCACACCTGTGGGGAAAGGAGTGAATGGCTAGCCAGGTGCAGGAAGGGAAAAGCCAAAATAAACCTTTTCTTATAACTATGAGCCATTTGCGGGCATTTGTCCCCACGGAAACTACCTCTTATGTAAATGCATGTGGTTAATACCTCTGACTCTGGACAGAGAGATGGCAGATGAACACTAGAAAATATAGGGAGGCCTTTTAATATGTAAAGAGATATCTTTTCTACCATTGTGTTGACTTGTACCATTTTGTTTTCTCCAAAATGATGTATGGTTTGCAAATTGAACGTGGTCCTATCATGTTAAAAGACATATGACTCTAACCAATAGTGATAAAGGGCACCTAATTGCAATTGTTACTTCTGTACTTCCCACTTACAAAACTATAAAAACTAAGTAGAACAAAGAACAAAGGGCCAGCGCGCTCTCCGTCAGATTTCTGTCGGAGTTCCCGCCGCTTGGCCAAGCTAGACAATAAAACTTTAATGTGTAAACGATGGACTTTGCTCCTGTCTTCCATATTTCGGGTTCCTCCGAATTTGGATTAACAGTTAGCTTAATAATGCACTTCTGAAATTTGAAAGTTACATGTGCTATTTGTATTTGTCATAAATTCTACAATGCTTTATTTACTCTCCCAAGAATGAAACAGTCAAGTCTGAAGTTTATAATAACTACAAAAATGTTATAAAATGCTTTTTTTAAAATCAAGTATATTTGTTCAGTTAAACCACCATAAAACATATCTCTACTAGGTAATAAAATTGCTCCGTTAAGCTGTAAGTGAACTCACCAGCTTGGTGTTCTGTATATAAATTTAACAACTTCATGCTAACTAACTCTAGTCTCATGGTCTGACTTAAAACTGCAGGTTTCTTGAATCAAGGTTGCCTCTTGCAATTTAAGTTGTTTATCTAATTCTAAAACTAATTAGAAGCTAAAAAGGGAAGAAAAAGGCCTTAATTAAACCCAATCAAGTGGTCAAGGCAAGATAATTGATGTGTAAATAAGTTTACATCTGTAATGGAAATGGTTGGTTACTGGCTTTTCGAAATCAGTGCTAGTCCAGGTAGCTTCCTGTAGAGGGAGGAGCTTTCTTCTCTACATTTCTATACGTGCAAATCCTGCCATTTTGCTCACTTTTCACAGACTTTCTGCTGAATGCCACAGCTAGAAGTAAGCACTGCTTCATATAATCCAACTAATACGTAGTTATGTCTTAACATTCTTTTAAAAAAATCTATTGAGTCAATCTTAAAGTACTACAACGTTCTAAAAGCTCATTTTTTAAACAGCGTCTGAAATATTTTAATGTTTTAGTTATTTTATCAAACTATGTGGAATCTAAATACATGTTTCACAACTAGTACATATATTTTTTATCTTTCACATTTCTAGTCACACACTTTCTTAAATTACTCTGTTACTTCTTTCTAAGCCCTGAAATACTGTATGTTGTTTCCCACCCTTTCTTTGCCATCTTCTACCATCTGTTTATTTTCCTAATTTTCTTCCTAATCCTTTCTGTTTTAAAAATGCAGATGATTTGGCTTTTCTTTACTCTAGAAATTGGAATTTTGGCAGACAAAAACAGCATTCTCCTTGGTAGGAAAGAAAAAGAGAATTTCAGTTAATACCTTGTAATAATATTTGTTATCTGTAGGGGCCATAAAAATGCTGATTGAGAACGTGCTGTGTGTCAGGCTCTGTACCAAGTAGATAGGGCAGATAGAATAGTGAGTATTATGTTCTACTTTCTAAGAGATGATAATGTGGGGAATACAGAGAAGTAAACTGACAGTTTCAAAACATTATAATAACTATTTTTATGAATATTTATGAGGAAGGTACAAGATGCAGTGGAAGGAATATTGAAGAGTTTGTCTATGATCAAGACCTCCTGAGCTTGTAATGTTTAAGGAACTACAAGTTGTTCATTTGGCTGGAACATAATATTTGATAAGTGAGGTTTCAAAATCAAGAAGTAATTCAGGAATATATAACAAACTGTCTCAGAAGACATTAAATAACTCCACCATTAAATTTTGTTTTCATTTGTATATATAAGGTCTACCAGAAAGTTCTGTCCATTTCTATCACAACAAGTTTCGACACATAAGCACGTTTATTTGGCGCATATGTGCCTCTTTATTTTTATCACTTAATGTATTCATACTGACGTAGCAAATTAAAACAAAGTTGATTCACGATAGTCTTATGTGTGAAGTGATAGTGTACTCATGGCTACTGATAAAGTTCATTTACGCCACTGTAATTTTTACGAATTTCAACAAGGAAGAAATGCTACAGAAGTATGTAGAAATTTATTGAAAGTGTTTGGTGAAGGAATAATACTGACTATCACTTGTTTTTGTCCTTACAAAATTTTTTGAAGGGCAAAAAATTCAAAAATAAAGAAGATATCAAACAAGCACTGGTTCAATTTTTCGCATCAAAAGATAAAACATTTTTCAAAAATGGGATATACAAATTGCCTTCACGCTGGCAAGAAATCATTAATAATAATGGCAATTATATTATTTAATAAAGTTTACTAACGGTAAGAAAAAATTGTATTTTGTTTTATTCCAAAAACGGACAGAACTTTCTGGTAGACCTTATATCTTTCTCCATTATTTACACTTTAGCACAGACTCTGTTTAATTCACACTTATATATTGCAGAGTACCAAACACACTACCTGACGCAGAGTAGGTTCTCATCAAATCTTTCTATGGTTTTTGTTATATGAACTGCTTCTGTCGATGATAACTTATAACCTTCACTAGCCTCCCTGCCTACTAACTTAGAACCGTCCTTCATGCCACTATTGTTTTAGTGTTTTTGATTCGTAAAATAACACACAACTAGTAACACTGAAGTTTTTACTTGAGTAACAATTTGTACCATCCACACGAAGAACTTCAAATTGAAAGAGATGATATAACTTGCCCAAGAGGATCAATCAGAAGTGAAAATTGCCTATATGTGGCATGTCTTCTGTTTCATGCTTTCTTCACTGTCTGCCTCCTGTCTCATAGAATGAGACAGAAACCTGAAAGACTGATACTGGAGACAATGAGAAAACCATTTTTCTTACCACCATTTCTTCAGATCTCTAAGGGCTGTTGCATCCTAGATGGTAGTAGCTTTATAGGTAGCAGTTATTAACAGAATTATTTAACAGTAGATGCTATAAGTTTTTTTGTGGGCTCATTTAAGTCAAAATCAGAAAAGTTATTGTTGAGAGCCAAAGAACATACTGCCTTAGTAGAGGAAAGATAGGCAGGTATACATTAAAACTTGGAATTTAAATTGGGAGTATTACTGTATATATGAATTCCAGATTCTAGCCACTTAGAATAACTGATTTCTAGGCCAAGAGTAAGCTCTACTCCATTTTGTAAGAAAAAACCATAGTTGAATATATTTCACATTTGTTCAAAAATAAGAATAAGTTTTAAATAATAATGGAGGGGAAAAGGAAAGGCAAGATTATCCAGAAACACAGTGTTATGTAATTAGCACAATTGTCAATTTCATTAATTGTGCCCAGTATCCATACTCATGAGTCTCCCCCCCCCCGCCAAGATTTGTCCTGCCCTGTTCAAGATGGACACATGAACACTTAGTTAGACATCATTGCCTATCCTCCCTTGCAGATACATATAACCATCTGACTAAATTTTATGACTTTGTATGTAAGCTGAAGTGACATATACAATTTTTGAAATATATTCTTATAAAGAAATATAAAAACTTTTAAATCTTTTTTTCTTTTTGAGGGTGACATTGGTTAATAAAATTATATAGGCTTCATGTGTACAGTTCTATATAAAAAGCATTTTTCAAAAGCCCATTAAAAACAACATGGACTAAATCCTCAGAAAATAATTTCACATGCATAAATATACAAATAAAGCACAGTTCACATTACTAGAGTTTGACAATGTAGAATTTCAATTAAAAAGCATGATGTGGAAGGAAACTATATTTGTAAAGTTTATACAAATCAATTACAAAAAGATAAGACAATAAAAATGCATGTGTCAAGTAATATAGCACTTGAATATATAGAAGAAAACTCTTAATAATTCATAGAGAGTTGATAGAAGCAGAATATAGATGAGAGAAAATGATATACCTCTCTCAGTTTTTAATTGCTCACATGACCACAAACATAATTTAAATAGAGAGCACTCAAATGTTATGATTAATAAACATGTTGAAATATATGCTATAGTTCATATCTTTATCATCACCACTGAAATAATTAAAATATTGTAAATATAATAGCCCCATAAATTCCATGAAACAGAAATTAAGTAGGACATATCTCTGACTTGCCCACCCAAAAATGAAAATGTACTTTTTATTTTAAAAAGATAGTTCAAGATAATTCCTCAAATAAACAGAAAATGCAAAGCAAGTTATTATTATAGATATAAAAAAATAAAATATACCAAAAGCTGAAATATTAGGAAAATATACATCTAAAAAGGCTTTGAGCCTGACCTGTGGTGCCACAATGGATAGAGCATTGACCTGGAATGCTGAGGTCACAGGTTCAAAACTCTGGGCTTGTCCAGTCAAGGAATGAGAAGCAATTAATGAACAACTAAGTGAAACAACTGTAAGTTGATACTTCTTGTGCACCTCCCACTCATTTCTGTAAAATCAATAAATAAAATCTTTCAAAATAAAGCTATATATATATATATCATATATGCATATATATGACTCAACACCATTTATATGTATATGAAGCACTTAATAAGAAAAAACTGAAAATAATTTTATGTTGATGAAGACAGTCTCAAAAATTAAATAAAAACAAAAATTCCTTTTGCAATCAAATAAATGTTTTACTTATCATTACAAAAATATAAAAATGCTTATTCTGAAAAGTAGGAATGAGGAATAATTGTACACTGTTAGTGATATTTATTTATATGGTAGACACACAGTGAAATATATATCATGTACCATAGAAATGCACATTTGAAACCTATATGATCTTATTAACCAATGTCACTCCAATAAAATTAATTAAAAAATAAAGAGTGCAACTTTTCTATAAGTTGACTTGACAAAATATATCAAAAGCAATAAAAATGTGATAAGCATTGATTCAATTATTTCACTACTAGGAAAAATGGAATATTTATTTCTAGGAATTTGGATGTAACAGTTTTTTATATGAAAGTGAAAAACTATGAAATAATCTAAACATTTAACAATAGAATGAATAACATTTTCTATTATATATATCTTATGGAATAAGCAGCTTTTACAAGCCATGGTTTGGGGCATTTAAAAAGAAATATGGAAAAGTCTCACAATACAGCTATACGTCAGGAAGAATGACAGAGAAGTCTTTTCACTTGTATCCTACAAAATGTAGTTTTTGTGTTGTTGTAAGACTCTTAGATAATGAGAAAAAAATAAAAAAAGTTGTGAACTGAAAAGAGAGTGATGATTTTCAGAAGATGAGAGGAGATAGGATCTATTGTCTGAGTGGAAGGGTGACCTTGTCAAAAAAGCAAAATTTATTCACAGTGATAAGAGGGAAGTCAAACTATATGGACACCAATGCTCATGGGTATGTTGATGAATGCCAGTCCTTTGTAGAATATCTTTTCTATTTGCTTCTGTTTTTTCAGTGAAATTGGAAGTTAAGTCATCAACAAGAAGTGTCAGAGAGGTCGTGCAGGATGTATAAGGAGAGAAGAAAAGATGTGAACTTATTGAGAAAGAGTGAGGAAGAACAGGAATGGACTAGAGAAATATAACATAATTGTTGGACAGCATTTCAGACACTATGAAGTTATTATCATGACTTCAAAGTTAGACCACTGTGCATGGTTATTTGTTTTGCTTCAACCCCAGGGATAGCTTTAAATGGCAAAAAAAAAAAAAAAAAAAAAAAAAAAAAATTGGATTTAATCAAGTCTAATGTTTTGTCATATGACTGTAAAATGGAAGAAGGGAATTGAGACTGTATCCCAAGGAGTGATTACAATAATTAGTCAAGGGATGTAAACAGGTAAGGAAGGAATCTTAGAAATTCAGAAGTATGAGATAAATGAGTCTCAGCAAATCCCTTTTATACCATAAAGATTGTTTGTGCTCAATTTATAGATAATACACATTTAAAGCTATTAACTGAAGTGAGAACATAGAGGTCCTAAAATAGAAAACAAAATAATGATTTTGATTCTTAAGTAAGATGAGAGTTTATGAGAGTTTAGGGGTTCACTTTATAATACTTCAAAACATCAAAATGTTGTATGTATACTGTTTATCAAGATTTACATAATTAAAAATTTTAAAACAAACTTTTATTCTAACATAATTAATGAGAATATTATGAAACTCATCATTATATCAAATAACACCTTCACTCCAAGACGTTGTTGAATCAAATGAAGCATCATGGCCCTCTAGTCATGCTCTCTGATATTACACCATTTACGTCTACACATAACATTTCAGCATCTGATACTATCACATTTGCTGATTTATTAACAAGCATATTGTTGTCTTCTCTTATATGGTGGGAGTTTCTTTTTTTGTTTTTTGTTTTTTTTGTTTTTTTTTGTATTTTTCTGAAGCTGGAAACGGGGAGGCAGTCAGACAGACTCCTGCATGCGCCCAACCGGGATCCACCCGGCACGCCCACCAGGGGGCGATGCTCTGCCCATCCGGGGCATCGCTCTGTCGTGACCAGAGCCACTCTAGCGCCTGGGGCAGAGGCCAAGGAGCCATCTCCAGCGCCCGGGCCGTCTTTTGCTCCAATGGAGCCTCGGCTGCGGGAGGGGAAGAGAGAGACAGAGAGGAAGGAGAGGGGGAGGGGTAGAGAAGCAGATGGGCGACTCTCCTGTGTGCCCTGGCCGGGAATCGAACCCGGGACTTCCACACACCAGGCTGACGCTCTACCACCGAGCCAACCGGCCAGGGCGGTGGGAATTTCTTAAAGCAAGGGAACCTGTCTCATCTGCTGTCACATTTCCATTCCTAGTGTCCAACTTGTAATTGATCACACTTTTTAATAGATTTATATTGTTAAAATTTATTTGCTTAGAAGTAGATATTGTTAATATAAAAAAGTTCAGACTGTTACTGAACAGGCTGGGGTTCATGTTCTCTGTCGCCCTTTTTTGCCAATTTAATGAGAGACAGCTACCAAGTAGCTATAAGAGTGTCTTTAATTTCAAGTTGCAGCAACTTGAGAAGGCAGGGGACTCCTGTCCAAAAGAACTGCCTTAACATTCTCCTGGTGCTGCCAGCTTTTATAGGATTCAGGGCTGTTAGTAATGGTGTAAGGGACAAAAGAGAAAAAAAAGGAAAAATTCCACACAGTTCATCACGTAACAGTGTGCAGGAGGTGGGAGTCTGCTTTGCAGAAATGTCTCTTCTGCAAGTTCTTCTGATGCAGCACAGGCCTAAACAGCATGGTCTCACCCGGTGTCCTTGGTAAATCTTCAAGGCAGTGGAGGCAGGTGTCTCCCAGGAACAGCTGGGGTCATGATGCCTCTGAGAACTTCTGCAGTAGAACTCCCTGTATTTCTTAGGTAATAAAATAAAGATGAAGGTTTGTGAACTAAGCTTCTGGTTTTCTACAGTGCTTTAACTCTTTGAAGGAATTTCTGTAATGCAGCGCTCACAAGAAATAATTGCTATTTAACCCCTTACAAAACCTGCAACAATTTTTTAGTTTATTTGAGCCAAACTGATAATTGCCAAAGCAAAATCTCAATAGGTTGAGAAAATGCTTTGCAAAATGGCAGTTTTACCAGTTATTTTATACATCAGAATTAAAGGAGAAGACATAAGGGGTTGCATAAAATCCAGTGGTGATTGATCAGGGAGGCAGGAAAGAAAAAAGTGGGGAAATCTCTGGGATTGGATAAAACATAAACCAAATAGACACATACTTCTTTTACATAGGTGAATATAGGATAGTTAACATGATAAAATAACAATCAGGGGATTTGTTGTTTCTGCTCTGGTGAGGGGGTTGTGCTTCAGTATCCCAAAGACAAGATATGCTACTGGCAAAAGACAACAGGCAGGCTCAGTTAAAGTAAGCATTGACCTTCGTTAGGGAAAAATTAAACTAGGACACGACTACCCACCCTGAACTGCTTTTAGTTAGAATGTTTTCATTTCAGACCATCCTATGTGGTTAACTTTAGGTCTTTGAGTTGGTAAGGCCACCACGTTGGCCTCCCCTAAGCTTGTCAGGTTTAGTACGTGTATGTCCCCTTTTCCATCCACACTATATTTAAAAAGAAAGATATTAACAGAAGTATGGACTTCTAGGTGATTTTCATAATCTTTGCATTCCTGTATTAAGCTTTATTCTTGAAATGAGGTGGACTATTTTTCTTTAAAGTAGCTATTTCTTTAAAGTAACTACACTTTAAAGTAAAAATATAAAGTAAAAATGTTTGCATATATGGATGATTCATGGTTGGGGACACTCAAGCATGTTTAGAGTTTCCTAACCTAAAGTTTGAGTTTACATGGTTAGGGTTTTCTAACCTGAGGTTTTGAAACTGGAAAATATATCAGACTTTATGCTGGCTGTCATCAATTCAGAGACAGAGATTGAATCCTTATAGGTAGTTTATTCATATGGCCAGCAATCTGGGGAGACAGGGGTTGCATTCCCAAATCATCTCAACTCCCTTTCCCCAGCCAACCTTTGTAGAAGGGGAAGAAAAGGGTAGAAAAGGGTTCTGAGATTTCAAGGGAGAGTTAAGCAGGTTGTAGTCAAAGTTAATTGGATCATAGTCATTGGGTGTTTAGTACTTGGAGTACAAAGGCTTTCTTTGCAGTCCCCTGGACACAAAGGCGGGACACTCGCAGACCTTGTTAAGTCCTGTAGGCCTGTTCAGGTATCCCAGTTCCTGGAACAAAGTTTTTACTTGCATTAGTCATTATGTCCATTGACCATCCAAAGCCACCATTACTCAAGCTAAAATTTTCATTCTTGAGTTCCCATGATCAACATTTTAGGGATTCAGCTGGGCTAGCTGGGCTGAGGCCACTCTGATTCACATGTACTCTCACTCTCCGGTAGACAAACCTCTGCTTGTTCTGGCAGAAGCAGGGATATAAGAGGGAGAAAGGAGTAGGCCAAATCTTTTGAGGTAGAGACTCAGAACCTGGACCCTGTCACCTCCAGTGTATTCTCTTGGCCAAAGCAAGTCACACAACCATCTCAAAGAAGGAGTAAACAAAGAATGAAGGAGCCTGAAATGTTATTGGACAAAAGGCATGGAAATTGGAAGGTCAACTATTACCCGCATCGAGGCACTCAGTATCTCCATTAAGTTACCATCTCTGAGGAGATATTCTCTACAAAGTCATCATTTTAAAAGTGTTTTTGTATTTTCTCTACTTGATCAATTTAATGCAGTGCACATGTACCTCTTTTAAGATCTAAAAATGAATAAAATATTTAAAATAAGGATAAATCTATAACCATTTCATTGTAATTCAGGTTTTTATCAGAAATTTAAAGTTTTTAAGTAGCTTGAGGATACCAAGAATTAAATATATATATATATATAAATATATATATACAACTTGAATTAAATATATATAATATATATCTCTCTCTATATTTTTATATATATTTATCCACACACATATTTATATATAACTTGGGTAAATAAGGGAAAGGATTGAATAGAAAGGTCTGTCATTTTATTAACAAACCATATTTTCCCCCTGGTAGTAATAATATACTTTAACACCTACAATTTACCATCTGCTATCGTGCTAAATGAATGAATCCCAGCGCAGCTAAGTACCAACACACGCCTGAGATATGTTTGTGCTATATTTACAGATAGCACTTTTGAAGGTATTAATTGAGGTGAGAAAATAGAAGTTTTCTGAAATAAAAATCAGAAGTAATTTTGAAAACTAAACATTGCTATTCTAAATAATGCTAAATCAGGTATCCCTACAGTCAAGATATAGGCATCCCTATAGCTTCTTAATTTACAAGCATAATCTATTTAGAAGTAAAATCAACAACTGCAACAAAGAATGCAATCTGGCCCTGGATCTCTTTTACAAAATGGTATTAGGAAAGAACTTTCTATTGTTAAGGTTTACTTGTCACAGCTGTAAAAATGAAGAGATTGCATTAAGATTCTAAGCCATTCCCATCCTTAATATTCTCTTTTCTACAAATTTCCATTAGATTATTCAAATAAATTTGTCCTTGGAGAGAGGAGCATTTATAGGAACTCTCTAGGGAAGAATGGCTACATAAATTTCAATACATTTATTAATCTCTCTGTCCCTCAGTCTTCTCACCTAAAGATTAAAATATTAACAACTTCATAGAGTCAGTGAAAGATTTGAAGAGTTATATCATGTTAAGAAGTCAAGAATGTAGAATAATAAAAGCTTTGATATAACAGTGTCAGAAATTTTCATCATGTTGCTATGATGGTAATTTTCCCCTGTTACGCCAATGCCAACGTGACTCATATCCATTTTCTCTGCCTTGATTTGTGCCTGGGAAGATTGTCCACATCAGTTAGGTCCTCTGGTCAATTGCATACTATTTGGTTCAGTCAATGAAAGACAGTAGCAAAATCATTAAGTGAGAAGAGAAAGAGAAGCTTCCCCTGGTCTGCTCTTTGATGTCATATGTCTGCCAGTTGACTATAATTTTTTATCAGATGGCAAGTGTTTTGGATAGGGGATAAAAAGTATAAGTTATGAAGAACAGATGCATTATAACCCTTTTAATTTACCTTAATGATGTTACTAGCCTCACCAGCTGGATAAAAATAACATCTCATTCTTTAAAGCCATAATCATTTCCCAAAGAAAAGTCAAATAGTAGCTCCTTTGTTCTCTCATTAAAATTTATTTATATTTTAGCCCTGGCCGGTTGGCTCAGTGGTAGAGCATCGGCCTGGCGTGCAGAAGTCCCGGGTTTGATTCCCGGCCAGGGCACACAGGAGAAGCGCCCATCTGCTTCTCCACCCCTCCCCCTCTCCTTCCTCTCTGTCTCTCTCTTCCCCTCCCGCAGCGAGGCTCCATTGGAGCAAAGATGGCCCGGGCGCTGGGGATGGCTCCTTGGCCTCTGCCCCAGGCGCTAGAGTGGCTTTGGTTGCAACAGAGCTACGCCCCCTGGTGGGCAGAGCGTCGCCCCTTGTGGGCGTGCCGGGTGGATCCCGGTGGGGCGCATGCAGGAGTCTGTCTGACTGTCTCTCCCCATTTCCAGCTTCAGAAAAATACAAAAAAAAAAAACCAAAATCCTCTGTGGTGAATAGAATTATAACCCCCATTTAAATAAAATTTATTTATATTTTATATTTTACCACTTCCCTATAATTATTTGAATGTTTATCTTTCTCCAGCTAAATTTGATAACTGAATATCATGAACAACATTTTAGTGACCTTTTTATTTCTAAAAAATTGCCTGGCCTGACCAGGCCGTGGCACAGTGGATAGAGCGACAAACTGGGATGCGGAAGGACCCAGATTCAAGACCCTGAGGTCGCCAGCTTGAGCGCAGGCTCATCTGGTTTGAGCAAAGCTCACCAGCTTGGACCCAAGGTCGCTGGCTCCAGCAAGGGGTTCCTCAGTCTACTGAAGGCCCGTGGGCAAGGCACATATGAGAAAGCAATCAATGAACAACTAAGGTGTCTCAACGAAAAACTGATGATTGATGCTTCTCATCTCTCCATTCCTGTCTGTCTGTCCCTATCTGTCCCTCTCTCTGACTCTCTCTCTGTCCCTGTAAATAAATAAATAAATAAATTGCCTGAACCATAGTAGTTATTTTAATTACTGAATGAAAAAGTTAATAAATAAATAATTCCCAGTACCAATCTGTTGGTTAAAATTGATCCATTAATACTAACAAGGTACTCTTTTTAATCAGCTACACTTCATCTTAAATATACTATCTGATAGCTGAGATTTACCAAATTTGTTTAACTTTGAATACTCTGGTATGTTGATGGGGCACCAAAGGCATATGTTTACATTGAAATGGATAACATAATAATTATAATAATAATAACCCCATAATTAAATTCTTTCTGTCAGGAACAGATTCATTGTGAATGGGTCTTGGGGTATACAAGTTTTATTGTGAATATCAAGTAATATGAAATACATAGAACATCATAATTATATGGGTAATAAGTACCCCTTGGTTTTAACTAGGAAATAATGCCTGTGCATCAAAACACAAATACAACTTTATGCACACATTATAGAAGCTTTCCTATAACTTCCTGAAGTTCTCAACTATGTCACCCTGTTTCTTAAAGCTAATATTACATAATGATGAAAAATAATTTTGAAACACCTTTATCATTTTTCTATATTGATTATAAATATTGACATAAATTTCAAAAAAATATTGTGTGTGTGTGTGGGCATGTGTATGTGTATTTGCTAATGACATTCAAAAATAATATATTTGGACAATACTATCTAAAATAACCACATGTATAAGACACACCTTAATTTGGGGGCCTGCAATTTGAAAAAAATATATATAAAGTTACTGAACTCAAGTTTTATTTATCATAAAATGTATATAACTCATCACTGTCAAACCTCCCATCCATTAGCTTGTCCTCATCTGTGTCTGATGACGAATCACTGTCTACAACAATGAGCGCAAAAACAAGTGTAAAAAAGCAGGAAAGGCAAATAAAAAAAAATCTACAACCACTGTATAAGATGCACCCAGTATTTAGACCCCAAATTTTTCAAAAAAAGGTGTGTCTTATACATGGGGAAATATGGTATGTCATGTTTACTACACTAAGTTTCATAATAGTCTGTGATTCAGAATTTTTCACAAGAAAGAAATAATTTTAGTTTAGTAAGGATAGTTTATATAGAATCTGTTCAAATGTTAAATATTTACAATAGCCTACTCCCCAGAAATATATAATGTAGAAATATTTTTTTCAATTTTAGTGAGGTGTGGGAGGACAGACAGACAGGAAGGGAGAAAGATGAGAAGCATCAACTCTGTTGAGGCACTTTTGTTGTTCATTGATTGCTTTCTCATATGTGCCTTGACCAGGGAACTCCAGCTGAGTCATGGAAATCCCCTTGCTGAAGCCAGTAACCTTGAGCTCAAGCTAGCAACCTTGGGCTTCAAGCCAGTGACCTTCCGCTCAAGTCTGTGACCCCATTCTCAAGCTGGTGACTTTGGGGTTTCCAACCTGGGTCCTCAGTGTCCTAGGTCAACTCTCTATTCACTTTGCCACTGCCTAGTCAGGCTATAATGTAGAAATTTTTATTTTCACACTTTTACTTCACATAATAGTAATCAGTCACTAGGTCCTGTTAATTCTATTAATATTTCTGAAATTGCTTCTGCATCTCTTCCCTGTACTGTTTCTCAATTCCTGTAGCCATTTTAATTTCTTTAGATTTCCTTTAGTCTCTAGACTTTCATTTACTTTTAAAGTATCCCCTACCTGATAGCGTTCCTCTAAGCTCTACCCTTTTCTCTTTGACATCCATACTCTAGTCTGAGTTATCTTTCTGAAATATAAATTTGGTTTTTCTAAAATTTATCCTAAAGGTTTTTTCACACTTGCTTAGGGAAAATTAGATTAAATTTGTGAACAATTAATTTAAAGTTGTTAACACCTAACTACTGCTGAAGTTTCAATCTAATTTTTGCTGATTCCCTTTCTCCTATTTCTACCATATACTCACAAACTTCCCTAGGATCTATTAACTTGCCATATGACTTCCAAATCCATGCCTCTGACCAAGTTGTTTCTTTTGCCTAGTGCCCTATAAAGACCAGTTATTTCCATCATGGATTACTTATTGACAATCCCCAACATAGTGCAGATTTCCTTTTTTGTTGTCATTTTGTATTTTTCCGAAGTTAAAAGCAGGGAGGCAGTCAGACAGACTCCCGCATGCACCCGACTGGGATCCTCCTGGCATGCCCATCAGAGGGCGATGCTCTGCCAATCTGGGCAGTTTTCTTTTCAGCTGGAGCCATTGTAGCGCCTGAAGTGGAGGCCATGGAGCTGTCCTTGGCACTGGGGGCCAATTTGCCACAGTGTAGCTTTGGCTGCAGGAGGGGAAGAGAGAGGTAGAGAGGAAGGAGAGGGGGAAGGGTGGAGAAGCAGATGGTTGATTCTCCTGTGTGCCCTGGCCGGGAATCAAACCTGGGACTTCCATACACTTGGCCGATGCTCTACTGCTGAGCCAACTGGCCATGGCCAACTTAGTGCAAATTTCATAGATACATTCCAATACATATACTTCCTGTACTATTATGGGTATTGTTGATGTTTCTTTTTTTATGGTTAGGGGATACTAGAATAAGAACTTTTTTATTTATATCTCTATCTCTAGAACATAACATATAGTCCATCACATAGCAGAAGTACAGAATATTGAATGACTTGCTAGTGACTGTTCCTTCAAAGGCTACATAATCATAAAACTTCCTTTAAAATTGCCTAAGTCTTAAACCTCCTTTCAGAATATACTACAGTTAATCAGTATTTTCTCCTTGGAATGCTTTTTCTCCCTTGGAATGGGGACAATACACTATTTTAAATAATGCATTTTTGGACTACTTTTTATAGTCATTTTCATGATGCTTTTTATTTCCCACTGATTAAATGAAGCTATAATCTGATATTGCCTTCTTTTTTTTCTCAATTTCTATACCCTTTCTGGGCAATCTCATCCAAACTCATTGTTTCATTAAGCATATCTTTTCAAATGGACTCTCAACCCATTAATCCATCTCTGGTCCTCCTACAGTATCTGATTTAATTTCACATTACTTCCTGGAATCTAGATACTATTAAAGTGATAAAACAACATTTTAAAATAGAAAAATATGTCCCACTTCAAACATTTTCTGTCATTATAATCAATCTTATTGCCTTCTGAGAGAAAAAAAGCAATGAAGTCAACATTGATCACTTCCTCTCCCTCATGTCTCATTCCCATTTTATTCTGAATTTACAATTGTCTCTACCTTTGAAATACCGCCCAGATATGTTTCCATATCTTCATTCTAAAAAAGCTCTGCCTGATTTCAGGTGCACATTATGCTTCGACTGAAATTTAGAAAATTAAGATGTTCTTCATTCAGCTCTCACTCCTTTTTCCAATGTTAATTTTGGGTTCACATTCAGGATATCTGTCTATATGAAAATATACATATTGTAAGGTATTTTTCCCCACCAAGGAAGAAGGAAGGGGGAACCACGAAGTGTAGAATAATAAAAGGCTTCATTGAATACAGCGCATCCCACCCAACGATGTTCCCTGGTCCCGGGGACAGAGGACAGGAAGTCACGTGGATGAAACCCCGCCCGTGTGGGATATTTAAAGGGTCCCGTCGAGGGTGGTCAAGCTAATATGACGTGGCGAAATCTCACTGGCTGATGGACAGTCGTTCTTTTTTCCAGGACTCCTGGGAAGTTTCTTTTGGCACGCATGAATGTGGGCAGCTCTAGCCAAAGTTCCCTGGTCTGGGTTCCTCACGTGACCTTCCCCCATTGCTGACCACCTTACACATATATTTTCTAACTTTTACAACAAAGTAATTAAACTGTATGTACATTATATATATTGTTTTACTTGCTTTCTTTTTTAACTAATACATATTTTAAGGGTATGCCTTAGAAATCTTAGTAATGATGATTTACAAAGAATTGAAATGGAAATTAAATCACTTAGAATATATAGAGCCTGCATCACAGTGCTTAACAAAAACAGTACATTGTTGGTCCTGGCCGGTTGGCTCAGCGGTAGAGCGTCGGCCTGGCGTGCGGAAGTCCCGGGTTCGATTCCCGGCCAGGGCACACAGGAGAGGCGCCCATCTGCTTCTCCACCTCTCCCCCTCTTCTTCCTCTCTGTCCCTCTCTTCCCCTCCCGCAGCTGAGGCTCCATTGGAGCAAAGATGGCCCGGGCGCTGGGGATGGCTCCTTGGCCTCTGCCCCAGGCGCTAGAGTGGCCTCTGGTCACGACAGAGCAGACCCGGGATGGGCAGAACATCGCCCCCTGGTGGGCGTGCTGGGTGGATCCCGGTCGGGTGCATGCGGGAGTCTGTCTTACTGCCTCCCCATTTCCAGCTTCGGAAAAAAAAAAAGAAAAAAAAAGTACATTGTTTTCCTTGATTATCTCTCTAAGTGACATTCAAGGTATTCACAACCTGCTGTCTGTATTTCCACTTTTTCTCTGATGCTTGTTGTGGTTAAATAAAAAATATTTTTTTCTACATCTTACTTGTACCATAAATTCTTTTATTTCATTTTATTTTTATTCTCCAAGCAAGGAATAAGACAAACAATTTAGATAACTAAGTATAAGTTCCAATTTAAAAAAAAAGTGTGGCTCATTTATGCAGTAAGAAGTTTTTATCACATGCACTCTAAAACATAAGCTATTGTCCTTTTCCTTCCCCCCTCCCAGCTTTATAGCAATATAATTGAAAAATAAAATTGTATACATTTAAGGTACACAACATGATAATTTGTAATATATGCACATGGTAGGGCAAATGTAGGTTTACAGTTGTGAGTATACCAGTTTATTCTTGTATTATTATTTATTAATTATTGTATTATTTTACATATGAACTGGAAACCTACGTTTGCCACACCTTGTATATTGTGAAATGATTACCTCAAAGTAATCAATTCATTTATCATTTGACATAGTTATAATTTTGGGGGTGTGTGGTGAAAATACTTGAAGTTTAATCTCTAAGCAAATTTCAAGAGTACAATACAATATTACTAATTATCATCACCATGTATACATGCTCTATTCCCCAAAACTTACTCATCTTATAGCTGAAAGTTGTATCCTTTGACAAATCTTCTACCCTACCACTTAGCCTCGGACAACCACCACTCTACTCTCTGCTTCTATAAATTCAACTATTATAGATTCCATGTATAAGCGAGATTGTGCAGCATTTGGCTTCCTCTGGCTCATTTTACTTATTACAATGTCCTCCAGTCATGTTGTCCCAAATGGCAAGATTTCTTTCTTTTTATGGCCAAATAATATTCCATTCCACATTTTCTTTATCCATTCATCTTTTGATAGCTACTTTGTTGTTTCCCATATCTTAGCTATTTAAATAATGATTCAATGAGCTCAGCAGTGCACATATCTCTTTGAGACCCTGTCAGTTCATTTCTTTTGCATATATACCCAGCTGCATTGTAGAAGTAGAAGGCAACAAACCCAGAAAAGGAATGTCAAGACTTGATGTATCCCAACTTCTATCATGTTGGTGGACAAGTTACCAAATCTTATCTTTGTCCTTTAATACTATATTTATTATTGATAAAAAACAAGAAGAACAAGCCTGACCTGTGGGGGTGCCGTGGATAAAGCATTAACCTGGAACACTGAGGTCTTGGTTCGAAACCCTGAGTTTGCCTTGTCAAAGCACATGTGAGAGTCATCGCTTCCTGCTCTTCCTCCTTTCTCTCTCTCTCTCTCTCACATGCTTTCTCTCTTTGTCTCTCTCTAAAATAAATAAATAAAGTCTTAAAAAAATTTTAAAAAAGGAGTATAAGTCATTCATTCAGCTGACACTGTTGATTACATATTGTGGGCCAAACAATATGATAAACACTGAAGATACAAAAATATCTTCTTATGGAACATACAGTCTATACTTTAAATTGCACATTATAGTCAAGGTATTAAATAAAAAGAATGCATATTATTATGTAGCGTATATGGATCTCTGGACAAACTCATGTCTGTGAGAAATATATCAATCTCTATTCTAAGATGGGAAAAACAATATATGTGTATCTCTTTCTAATCTAGAAACTTTTTTCTCACCTTTTTATCAGTTATTTCTATGTTCCTGGTTAATCTTCATTTTTAATTCACCCTTTAATCTCCTATGTTTTTTTTGTTGTTGTTTGATTGTTAAAATTTTTCTTTAGTTTGTACTTCTAGAAATTAACAATAAAGAGAAATTAAGAAATTGCTAGCTACTCACAATTACCCTATCTCCAAAGGCATTGTAGACAAAGCCACGTCTGCTTAAACAGAAGAGGGGGATCTGGAATGAATAGAGTATTGGGAATTAAAGAGTATATTGAAGGAGAGAAAGTATGTGTGTATTGTTAGGGAATCCAAGGAAATATTCCATGTTGAAGGGGCTTTGGGCCCTCTAAGCAAATGCTGTCTTATAATATCTTTTCTTATTATGGACACACAGTTGTCCATATATACTTAGTTGAAGATTGTAGACCTTAAATCAGGAGTCATTTTATGCTAATATTTTAATGTGGTGACTTGACCTTTTTACATAAGTGCTGTTTGAATTAAGAGAATGTATTTATTTTTAAGTCATATAATTTTAAAGAATGGTCATTACATAGAAGTACTATCACATAAAAGTTCAGATAGGAGTCATAAAAATAAAGAGCTCCCTCCTTCTCTCTCTGGGACACTGAGACTGTGCACATTACCAAATGTCCTTTTGTTTTCATATTAGCGGGAACCTGCACTGACCAGATGGGGAGGCCCAGTACTCCTCTGGGTCCCAGCTACTTTGGACCATCTGCTCCTCTCTTTATCATCTGCCTATGCCATATGCAGGGTCTAGAGTAGTGAGAAGTACTAGTAGCCCTTTCTCTTCTCTAGGCCCAGGATCCATTTCTTCCTCCCCAGCTAGATCAAAGTATGAGGAGGCACATGCAGGAGGTAGCATTAAAACAAGATTTTCTTGCCTTTACTGATATATTTTTTTTGTTCTGCAGATAAGGGCCAACTCACAGAGAAACAATCAGCTCTTGGTCCTATTTTTGAATTAGGAAATTAATTTTTAATCACTAAAACAATCATCATCTCAACATTTCCCTTGCCATCGTTAGTTTAAATTGTAATATGTGCTACGAAGAGAAGAAAAAGGCCCTGAATGGTGGTTTAGTGAATAGAGCATCATCCAGAGCACCAAGGTAGCTGGATGGATCCTGGGGTCATGAGCTCAATCCCAAGTGTACCAACTCAACCCTGAGGTCCCCAGTTCAAGCCCCAGTAAGGGCACGTATGAGAAGTAATCAATGGGTGCACAACTAAGTGGAACAATGAGTTAATGGTTCTCTTTCTCTCTCTCCCTTGCCCCCCCCCAAATATACAAGGTGCTATGAACTTCTGTAACAGATTTAAGCAGGTCTTATTGGGTAAAGGAAGGCTTCTCTGGAATACACTGTTTTAATGAACCTGCTCTCTTGTTTTGGTTGTGGAAAAGTAAACCACAGAGTGTTCAAGAGAAACAAAACCCATAAGTCTAGAATGAGTGTAAAGATCTCATTTACTTGAATCTCCTTTCCCTGCACTGAACAGTCATACCAAATGACTCCTCTCACTCAAGCCTAAAGCCTCAGGTTAGAGAGCCATTTTACATTACAGTGACTTTTTTTTTTTTTTTTTTTTTTTTTACAGAGACAGAGAGAGAGTCAGAGAAAGGGATAGACAGGGACAGATAGACAGGAACGGAGAGATGAGAAGCATCAATCATTAGTTTTCATTGCACATTGCTACACCTTAGTTGTTCATTGATTGCTTTCTCATATGTGCCTTGACCGCGGGTTTTCAGCAGACCGAGTAACCCCTTGCTCAAGCCAGTGAGCTTTTGCTCAAACCAGATGAGCCCGCGCTCAAGATGGCAACCTCGGGGTCTCAAACCTGGGTCCTCGGCATCCCAGTCCGACGCTCTATCCACCACGCCACCACCTGGTCAGGTTACAGTGACTTTTCATATCTGTTTTTATTGATGTGAGGTTCACAACATCAGGTACTAAACTGTTTTTTTAATTCATCTGCAAAGGCTAGAACTTTGTACTTGATGCATGGTAAGTAATGAATTTTCAATAAATATCTACTTAATATAGCATTAAATATAACAGTCATTTTTTGCCAGCATACCTTTCTACTGTAACTACTCATCACTAGAAATTATAGAGCATTTTTCCATAATCTAAAATAATAGTGCTCAGCCACATAGTGATCACCATACAGAATTACTCATATACTCAAAATGATACTCATCTATCCAGAACATAAAATCATTTTACCAATTACTTAGCAGTTCTAATTATAATGATATTATTATTATGTCATTAATCAGATGTCTTATAATATTTGTAGAATGTATATAAAATCTATTTTAAAATTTATCATTTATATTAATCAAAAACTATCATCTGTGATTGGTAGCTTTTAATTTTAGTACTTCCCTAAAACTACTATAGAATGTATTCAATTTTAAATTATTATAACTACCAACTGACACTTTTACTATGCAATAGAGATTTGAAATCACTTGAAATTTACCTCTTTAACATACACTTATATAGTATTGATATATTCATTGGTGCTCATGAATATAAGATTTACCTAATAACTAAAAACTCTGTATATCATGGTAAAGTATATTTCTTTTAAATTTTTTATTTGAAAGAATAGAACTGATATATATTTTAAAATTTCTAATGTTATATTTCTCTACTTAGGTTGAATAATTTCTAGGAACTAAAGCTTTTCAAAACAAAAGTAGTCACCAAAATTTTGTCTTTTTGTGTAATTCTACAGGTCTATATCTCTGATGCCTTTGCATAGAGTAAGTTTGGTAGGAAATGCGTATTCTTTTCAACTGAAAAATTTTTTTTTGTATTTTTCTGAAGTGAGAAGCACGGAGACAGAGAGAAAGACTCCCTCATGCACCCGACCGGGATCCACTTGGCATGCCCACTAGGGGGTGATGCTCTGCCCATCTGAGTCCTTGCTCCCTTGCAACCAGAGCTATTCTAGTGCCTGAAGCAGAGCCATGGAGCCATCCCCAGCGCCCAGGCCAACTTTGTTCCAATGGAGCCTTGACTGTAGGAGGGGGAGAGATAGAAAGGAGAGGGGGAAGGGTGGAGAAGCAGATGGTTGCTTCTATTGTGTGCCCCAGCCTGGAACTGAACCCTGGACTTCCACACACCAGGCTGACGCTCTAACGCTGAACCAACCAGCCAGAGCTGGTTTTGAAGAAAATCTTCCTTTTCTTTAAAAGTGGTGTTATACTAACCAGCCTAATACTCTGTCCTTGTGTTCAAAAGATTTTTTTTTTAAGTTTACTTATTGATTTTAGAGAGCGATGAAGGGAGAAAGAGAGAGACAGGAACATCGACCTGTTCCTGTATGTGCCATGAACAAGGATCAAACCGACAACATTTGTTTAAGGAGACAACACTAACCTACTGAGCTATCCAGCCAGGGCCCATAATTTCTGAATCTGGTACCATGTGGGCAGCCTTGCAAGATGCAGCATCACACCCAAGGCAGACACTGAGAACAGACCTTTCCTTGTCAGCACGATTTACACTTAATCCTGAACATACTTGCATCAAGTCAGTGATGTTGCTGGTCCTGCCATCATCTAGTCCGGTTTTCTTAAGCTGTATTTCTTTTGACCACTTCTGCTACTTAATGACCCCTCTAGTAACTAATTTCTCTGATTAGAATCCTGACTCCATTCCCTTTGGATTGGTCTGATGATTTGCTCTCAGTACAAATTCTGGAATCCAGAATTCAACCTCAGATCTAGTCTAAGGCCTAGCTTGTCATGCCTCACCATGATCAACGCTGAAAATGCCCATGTCTGTAGATTAGATTCCCTCTGGACTTCTCTGATTTCTTTTTCTCATCCTTCACTGAGTCCTTTTCTATTGCGCTTTCTGTCCCATCAACTATATCCTTGCTGAGTATTAAAATTCCTTGTCACTGTGTCTAAATGAATCTATCTATGTTGATTTGTTTCCTGTTATAAAAATATTTTATAAGCAGAAATAGTAGATAGCTAACAAAGAAAGTGAGGGGAACAAGAAAATAGCCAAGTTCCAAGAAAGCAGTGAATTTACGAGGCCTTGAATGCAGAACAGGAATTCTGGTCAGTTTCTCCATTTCAGTTCAGTAATAGGATTTTTAAATTAGATTCCTTGACTCTAAGTTTGAAGGCACTATAGTTGTCTTTCTGCCTTTAGACTTATATTTTCTCATCTGAATTCCACATAATGTCAAAATGATCTTAGAATTAGCAAGTCTGACCTTGTCGTATTTTTTCCTAACCATTGATGACTCTTATTTTTACATACAAATGCAACTGTGTTGATAAGGCAAATAGCCTCCTCAATGAACATGCCCAAACTCTTTTCTCCACATGACTTATTACTGCCTTCTCATATTTTACTATTTTAAAATTCCAAACTCCCTGCACATGTCATTAGAATACATTCTGTGTGTGCCATGTCCAGCTCCTGCAGGCTCCGACCAGCTCACAAGTGCTGACCATTAAATATTCAGAAATGTTGCCAATAATTGTTTAATAATTTGGCAGCATAAAATTAGCCATGGTGAGAGTATACACTATGGAAATCAGCAATAATAATAAATCAAGGCTTCTTCCACCTCAGATAAGCAGATGACCAGCACTGAAAGCAGCTCATGTGCTTCAGATGATAATATTTTAAAGGTTATTTAGATTTCCATGTCCTTCTACTTAGAGATCTGTAGGGTGAAAATAAAAAAGTATGGCAGAGATAGGGCTGCAAGGCTATTTTTTCTTAGTGTGTATAAAAATGCAAAGGCAAGTTTTTTATCCTGAGATGGGAAAAAGTTAAAACTTTACACTGTAGATAAAAATAACTGCTATAATAGTAATGACAATATAAAAAAAACACACCTCTGCATCTGGAAATACATACATATATTTTTTAAAATTAAGTGAGAGGCAGAAAGGAAGAGAGACAGACTCCCACATGCGCCCCAACTGGGATCCGCTGGGCAAGCCCTGTATGGGTGATGATCTGCCTATCTGGGCCATTGCTCCATTGCTCAGCAACTGAGGTATTTTAGCACCTGAGGAGAGGTCATGGAGCCATCCTCAGTGCCCAGGGCTAACTTGCTCAAACTATTCAAGCCATAGCTGTGGGAGAAGAAGAGAGAGAGAGAAGCAGCAGGGGGTGGAGAAGGGTTGGAGAAGCAGATGGTCACTTCTCCTGTGTGCCCTGACCAGGAATCGAACTCAGAACTTCCACATGCTGGGCCGATGCTCTACCACTGATCCAACTGGCCAGGGCAAGATATATATTTTTAATGTAATTTTTTTTGTTGTTTTGTCAAAATTTAATTACGTAAATTGAACTACAGTATAGCCCTTGTTGACTATTTCTAAATAAAGATAAGTAATTTTTTATTTGTACTTCATACTATAATGTTAACACAATATAGTATTCAAAATGATAATCATACTTTATGCATTGTTGATTAAGCCTATAGTGAGTAAGATTACAATATGACTGGTAGTTCTTTCAATCTGTAGAATTAGAGACATAGTTATTGTGTTTTACATAGGAAGTTCCAGATCCCTATTACACGAGACATAACATCCATAAAAAATATACTTATATGATAGCATTTACTGATCTCTCTGAGCAGTTTTAGATTTGTGAATGTTTTAGTTAGGTAATGGCTTTACAATTATTTTTTAACCTTCCTGGTGCATGGAAAGGTTTGAAGTAAGAGATTCAGGGTAACTTTTCCATGATAGTAAATTATTGACAAGAAAAAGTTTGTGAAACACAGTGTATCTCTAATAAGAAGATTTTTAATATTCTAGTAGAGGGTACTGTTGGGCAGATAAAATATATTATGCTCACTTTGTTAAAGATGGTGCCTCCCACGTGGAGGCAGTCGCCCAGGTGATATTAATGTGTGTTTCTGGGCAGGCAGGATCTTTGTAGCCTGGGGCTTGGTTTTGGGATTAAGCCTTGACCACCCTTTTTGATGTGGGGCGGTACAATCCAATCATGCCTCAGAGAAGTGACTTTGTATTAGAGGCTTCCCTATTTTGTATATTGTATTAAGGGTTATGAATCTACACTATAAAATGGGGGCAGGACAGGAGTTTACGCTCTTGGTTCCTGGGATGATTAGCATGAGAGAGCAGAGCAGAGAGCAGAAAGAGGCCATGTGGCCAGGAGAAGCAGCCAAGATGGCGGAGTGCTGAGTGAAAGGCCAGTTTGTGCAGTTTGACACTGGTGAAGGAAGGAGATGGGGAACTGAGGAGAATAAGGCTGGTGAGCTAGAAACCTTTGGTTCTAGAAAACTCGGATAAGTCAGTGGCTTTGTGAGCACTGAATGTGAGTGGGTTTTGGAGCCCAGTGTGTGTTTTTACTTGCCTGCCGGGTGCAAGCTAGAATTAAAGAAAATGGCCTATCAGTTTTTGGCTCCGTTGTTTCTTTACCGACTGTCTGAATCCAATGCGAACCTGCATGGGCCGGGCTGCTCTGATGCTGGCCCTGACCCTGCCTCCTGGCTTTACAGGTACAATATAAATATATCTTGAATTTTAGAGCTAGATAAAATTTAAAATAACACACATTGATTGCTTAATTGAATTGGAAAAATATTCTGGGCTTAAATGCTGTATGCTTTAACCTCATGCTATATTTAACACAGCAATACTATACTTCATGATTTCTTTAACTGGTAAACAGATCCAGGAAATTGCCTCAAGCTTTTAACTTTTGACCTTATTGACAATAAAGGTTATGTGCAATATCTGTATTATCCTGTTAGCTTAATGATGCATGATAGAAGATAGAAAGGAAGAGATAACTAAAAAAAATATATCTCCAGATCTTTCAATGTTTATTTTCTATGCGGAAGATAATAAAATATCAAGAACTTATCTGGTGAAGCTCTATAACTTCCCTGTTGGGCAGATAAAATATATTATGCTCACTTTGTTAAAGATGGCGCTGCCCACGTGGAAGCTATTGCCCAGGTGATGTTAATGTGTGTTGGGGGCGGGCTGTGAGCAGGCAGGATCCTTGTAGCCTGTGGCTTGGTTTTAGGACTAAGCCTTTCCCACCCTTTTTGATGTGGGGTGGTACAATCCCATCATGTCTCTGATAAGTGACTTTGTATTACAGACTTCCCTATTTTGTATATTGGATTAGAGATTTTGATTCCTACACTATAAAATGGGGGCAGAATGAGAGCTTGCTCTCTTGGTTCTCAAGATTATCATTAGAGGAGAGAGCAGAGAGGAGAGCAGAGAAAGGCCACGTGGAGGAGGCCAGGAGAAGCAGCCAAGATGGCGGAGTGTTGAGTGAGAAGCCAGTTTGTGCAGAGTTTGTGCAGGGAGAAGGAAGGAGATGGGGAATAGAGGTGAATAAGTCTGGTGAGCTAGAAACCTTTGATTCTAGGAAACTCGGATAAATCAGTAGCTTTGTGAGCACTGAATGTGAGTGGGTTTTGGAGCCCAGTGTGTGTTTTTTACTTGCCCGCTGGGTGCAAGCTAGGATTAAAGATGATGGTCCACCAGATTTTGGCTCTGTTGTTTCTTTACTGACTGTCTGAATCCAATGCAAACCTGCATGGGCCAGGCGGCTGTGATGGTGGCCTTGTATACTGGCTTTACATTCCTTAAAATCTATGTGAACCCCTTAATTGCAGAGATTTTTAATCTTTCCAGGAAATATTAATATAGTTTTTATTGCTCTCTCAAAGATAATAACAAGCATCCTGAGCAATTCCTATTATTTATTTGGTAATATATAACATGTTTTGAGTAAGGGTAGAAATAGATGAAAACTTTGCCAAAAAGCTATGAATGTATGCCCAAGCATTGGCTGTAGTATAGTATTTTGCCCTTTCAGGGAGACAACTTTTGAGAAAATAAAAGACTTGATGGTTATCATGACACAGTGCCTCTCTAATGACAAAGCTTTTGCAGATAACCTCTCCCTCTTCCTAATACATTGTTGGGCAGATAAAATATATTATGCTCACTTTGTTAAAAATGGCCGTCGCCCAGGTGATATTAATGTGTGTTGAGAATCCTTGTAGCCTGGGGCTTGGTTTTGGGATTAAGCCTTTCCCACCCTTTTTGATGTAGGGCGGTACAATCCAATCATGCCTCAGAGAAGTGACTTTGTATTAGAGACTTCCCTGTTTTGTATATTGGATTAGAGGTTGTGAAGCTACAATATAATATGGGGGCAGAATGAGAGTTTGTGCTCTTGGTTCCTGGGATGATTAGCATGAGGGAGCAGAGGGAGCAGAAGGAGCAGAGCAGAGAGCAGAAACAGGCCATGTGGCCAGGAGAAGCAGCCAAGATGGTGGAGTATTGAGTGAGAGGCCAGTTTGTGCAGTTTGACGCTGGAGAAGGAAGGAGATGGGGAACAGAGGTGAATAAGTCTGGTGAGCTAGAAACCTTTGATTCTAGGAAACTTGGATAAGTCAGTGGCTTTATGAGCACTGAATGTGAGTGGGTTTTGGAGCCCAGTGTGTATTTTTACTTGCCCGCCAGATGCAAGCTAGGATTAAAGACTATGGCCCACCAGTTTGTGGCTCCGTTGTTTCTTTACTGACTGTCCGAATCCAATGCGAACCTGCATGAGCCGGGCTGCTCTGATCGTGGCCCTGGCCTTGGCTCCTGGCTTTACATACATTCATCTTGCTCGATTTCCTTGTGACCTTCTCAAATTTACCCATTTGATTGACTTGGAATTCACTAGTACATTGATTCACTAAATAATGTACTAAGCACTTACTATGTCCTAAGCATTCATCCAGGTGCTAAGAATTCAGGCAAAAAGTTTGCCTTCAGGGAGCTTACATTCCAGTGGAGGAAATACATTGAAAGTAATCATCATTTAAGATTTAGTTTAAGCAATTTTTCTGGAGAACTTCCCTTGATCACACCTTGATCACACAACCTGTGTTCTGTTCCATGTCTAGATACTTCCAGAGGATCCCATTATTTCCTCCATTAGAACAGCAGATCTCCATTGTTACCAACATTTATTTATGTTTGTTTATGACAGTAGACTCCAAGAAAGTTTAGTACTATATTTTGTCTGTCTTTTTCCAAAAGTGACTAATCCCATTCTTGGGTCATGGTACATACAATATAATTTATTGAGTTTTTTATTCATTTATAGTATTATTCTAAGCCCTTTTCATGAAAAAATTATTTTCTCTTGTTCTGTAACAAATTACCACAAATTTAGTAGCTTATCCACACCCATTTATTATCTCATTTTCTGTAGAACAGAGGTTAGGACATAGCTTAACTGGGGCCCTCTACTGAGGGTCTCAAAAGCCTGCAAGTAAGTGTCAGGAATTTTGCATTTTTATCTGTAGACTTGATTAGAGAGGAATGTGCTTCCTAGCTCACTTGGGTTGCTGCCAGTACTTCCTTGTAGCTGCCTGATTTCAGATTCTGCTTCTTAATAGCTGTTGGCTGGAAGCTGCTCCCATTTCCCAGAAGTCATCCACAGGTTCCTACCATGTGATTTCATATACAGGTCATAATATTACTGTTTGCTTCTTTAAAGCCACCAAGTCATTCTCTCTCTAGAGTCTGATAGGACAAGAGTCTAATTTAAGGAAACATAATCATGGGAGTGCTATTCCATCATCTTTGCCATAATCTCTTGCTTAAAAACATGTTAAAGATTCCACCCATACTCAAGGGGAGGCAATTTCATAAGGGTTTGATATACTGGGGGCTACTTTAGAATACCATGTATTATCTCATTTAATCCTCACAATTCTAAAAGGCATTTGCTATGATTCTGAAGTTAAAGAAGCCATGGGCACTGTAAAGCCAGGAGCCAGGGCGACCAGGGCCACCATCAGAGCAGCCCAGCCCATGCAGGTTTGCATTGGATTCGGACAGTCAGTAAAGAAACAACGGAGCCACAAACTGGTGGGCCATAGTCTTTAATCCTAGCTTGCACCCGGTGGGCAAGTAAAAACACACGCTGGGCTCCAAAACCCACTCACATTCAGTGCTCACAAAGCCACTGACTTATCCGAGTTTCCTAGAATCAAAGGTGTCTAGCTCACCAGCCTTATTCTCCTCAGTTCCCCATCTCCTTCCTTCTCCAGCATCAAACTGCACAAACTGGCCTCTCACTCAATACTCCGCCATTTTGGCTGCTTCTCCTGGCCTCCTCCACATGGCCTCTTTCTGCTCTCTGCTCTGGTCTCTCCTCTAATGATAATCTCAGGAACCAAGAAGACAAGCTCTCATTCTGCACCCATTTTATAGTGTAGAAATCCAAACCTTTAATCTGTTGGGCAGATAAAATGTATTATGCTCACTTTGTTAAAGAGGCCGTTGCCCAGGTGATATTAATGTGTGTTGGGGTGGGCTAAAGGCAGGCAGAATCCTTGTAGCCTGGGGCTTGGTTTTGGGATTAAGCCTTTCCTACCCTTTTTGGTGTAAGGTGGTACAATCCTATCATGCCTCAGAGAAGTGACTTTGTATTAAGAGACTTCCCTATTATGTATATTGGATTAAGGGTTTGGATTTCTACACTATAAAATGGGAACGGAGCGGGAGTTTGGCTCTTGGTTCCTGAGGTTAGCATGAGAGAGCAGAGAAAGTAGAGCCAGCAGTGGAAGGAGGCCACGTGGAGTAGGCCAGGAGAAGCAGCCAAGATGGCGGAGTACTGAGTGAGATGCCAGTCTGTGTAGAGTTTGTATCTGGGATAAGGAAGGAGATGGGGAACTGAGGAGAATAAGGTTGGTGAGCTAGAAACCTTTGATTCTAGGAAACTCGGATAAGTCAGTGGCTTTGTGAGCACTGAGTGTGACTGGGTTTTGGAGCCCAGTGTGTATTTTTACTTGCCCGCCGGGTGCAAGGTAGGATTAAAGGTTATGGCCCACCAGTTTTTGGCTCCATGGTTTCTTTACCGACTGTCCGAATCCAATGCGAACCTGCATGGGCCGGGCTGCTCTGATGGTGGCTCTGGCCTTGCCTCCTGGCCTTACATAATCCAATATACAAAATAGGGAAGTCTCTAATACAAAGTCACTTCTCTGAGGCATGATTGGATTGTACCGCCCTACATCAAAAAGGGTGGGAAAGGCTTAATCCCAAAACCAAGCCCCAGGCTACAACGATCCTGCCTGACCCCCAACACACATTAATATCACCTGGGCAACGGCCTCCACCTGGGCAGCGTTTTCTTTTACAAAGTGAGCATAATACATTTTATCTGCCCAACAGGCACCAGCTAGTAAAATGCCAATCCAAGTTTCAAGGCTAGCAGTGCTGTTTCAGAGTCCTAACTTTTATGGTGCATTATACTGACCCAGCCAAATGCATGCTCACTGAATTTAGAAAATGAAATAGTGAATGAACTAATTGTAAAGCCAGGAGCCACGGCCAGGGCCACCATCACAGCCGCCCGGCCCATGCAGGTTCGCATCGGATTCTGACAGTCGGTGAAGAAACAACGGAGCCAAAAACTGATAGGCCATTTTCTTTAATCCTAGCTTGCACCCGGAAGGGCAAGTAAAAACATACACTGGGCTCCAAAACCCACTCACATTCAGTGCTCACAAAGCCACTGACTTATCCGAGTTTCCTATAATCAAAGGTTTCTAGCTCACCAGCCTTATTCTCCTCAGTTCCCCATCTCCTTCCTTGTCCCAGATACAAACTCTGCACAAACTGGCATCTCACTCTGCACAGACTGGCATCTCACTCAGCACTCCGCCATCTTGGCTGCTTCTCCTGGCCACATGGCCTCTTTCTGCTCTCTGCTCTGCTCCCTCTGCTCTCTCATGCTAATTATCCCAGGAACCAAGAGAGCAAGCTCTCGTTCTGCCCCCATTTTATAGTGTAGAAATCCAAACCTTTAATCCAATATACAAAACAGGGAAGTCTCTAATACAAAGACACTTCTCTGAGGCATGATTGGATTGTACCACCCCACATCAAAACAGGTGGGAAAGGCCTAATCCCAAAACCAAGCCTCAGGCTACAAGGATTCTAACTGCCCACAGAGACACACATTAATATCACCTGGGCAACGGCCTCCTCGTGGGCAGCGCTGTCTTTAACAAAGTGAGCATAATATATTTTATCTGCCCAACACTAATAAATAAATTAATGAAGCTATAGCTTTCCCCTTTACAGATCATGTGAAATGTATTTGTGTGCATAATAGAAATATTGGGTTGGGGAATAAGTTCGTAGCGTTTTTATATTTTCTTTAATTTTACAACGATTTGTTTGCTGTTTGGCAAAGGGTAAGTATTCATTCGATAAAACTCTTTCTGCTCTACAAAACTATGTTAATTGTATTTTTGAGTTATTTAATTTTTTATTAGTTTTGAAGCTTAGAAATGGAATACCCAGGAGGCAAAAATCAACATTTTCGACACCTGCTCTTCTTTGCTTTTCATCAAGGTCAAAAAGCTGCCGAAGCAGCCCGGGATATTTGTGACGTGTATGGAGAAGGTGTCATAGGCGAGTCTACAGCACGGAAATGGTTTGCAAACTTCAAAAATGGCGACTTTGACGTCGATGACACGTGCCGCAGTGGAAGGCCTTCTGAATTCGATGAAGAACTGGGAAATTCTCGAAAAGAATGCCACGGTCAACAAGGAGCTCTACATTGCCCAGCTACACCGTGTGAATGAGGCTATTCGACTGAAAAGACCTGATCGACATGGTCAAACCATACTCCTTCACGACAACGCCAGGCCCCATGTTGCACAAGTCATCAAAGCTGCACACCAAGAGCTCGAATGGGAGGTCCTTCAGCATCCACTGTATTCTCCGGACCTTGCACAGACCGATTACCATCTTTTCCGCTCCCTGTCAAACCATATGAAGGGCGTTACCTTCAATAACAAAGAGGTCCTTAAAAACTGGCTCAACAACTTCTTTGACACCAGACCAGGCGATTTTTGGCAGAACGGCATCAACAAATTGGTCGAGAGGTGGGAAGAGGTTGTAAACAGCAATGGCGAATATATAATTGATTAACTTATTGATATAATTATTGTTTTTTGTTTAAATAAAAGTCTTCGGTAAAAACGCTATGAACTTATTCCTCAACCCAATACATTCAGCACAGCACAGAATCTGAGAAAAGATAAGTTCTGCCCTGGCCGGTTGGCTCAGTGGTAGAGCTCGGCCTGGCGTGCGGAGGTCCCAGGTTCGATTCCCAGCCAGGGCACACAGGAGAGGCACCCATCTGCTTCTCCACCCCTCCCCCTCTCCTTCCTCTCTGTCTCTCTCTTCCCCTCCAGCAGCTGAGGCTCCATTGGAGCAAAGATGGCCTGGGCGCTGGGGATGGCTCTAGCAGGGGTCTTCAAACTTTTTATAGAAACCACCCACTTTTGCAGTGCTGGTCAACCTGGTCCCTACCGTGCAACCAAATAGTGCTGCGATTGGCCCACCATGAAAGCTGGACCGCCCACTAGTGGGCGGTAGGGATCAGGTTGACCAGCACTGCAAAAGTGGGCGGTTTTTATAAAAAGTTTGATGACCCCTGCTAGGCTATAGCCTTTGCCTCAGGCACTAGAGCGGCTCTGGTTGCAACAGAGCGATGCCCCAGATGGGCAGAGCATCGCCCCCTGGTGGGCATGCCGGGTGGATCCCGGTCCGGTCGGTGCATGCCGGAGTCTGTCTGACTGCCTCCCCATTTCCAGCTTCAGAAAAATACAAAAAAAAAGATAAGTTCTTATGTTTCATTTGTCTATTGAATGGAATAGAAGAAGAAATTTCCTAGGCTGTTTAACTTTTATTTTATTTTTTGTCCTTAATTTTGAGTTTTTTGTAGTAGTTTTATAAATTCCATTATTTAAAGTTCCTCATGGCCCTACTCTGTTATGAAGTCATTAGCAAATATTGGTTATTGTGATACCACATTATATTATGCAGCTAGAGTGGTTTGTTTATTTATTCAATCATTAATAGTATATCTTCCCTAACAAGATGATAACTTCTATGAGAACAAGTTCTTATATATTTTTTTACCACTGTCATATCCTGAAAGCCTATAAAGTAATAGGAACAGTGTAGATATTTTAAACAACTTTGAATGACTTTACAGAATCAATTAAAATAACATAATAGAAAAATAATTTCTGGCCTTGGCCAGTTGGCTCAGTGGTAGAATGTTGGCCCGATGTGTGATGTCCCAGATCCGATTCAGGTCAGGACACACAGGAGAAGCCACCATCTGCTTCTCCACCTCTCCTCCTCTCCCTTTTCTCTCTTTATCTCTTTCTTCCCCTCCCGCAGCCATGGTTCAAATGATTCAAGCAAGTTGCCCCGGGTGCTGAGTATGGCTCCATTGCCTCTCCTCCAACCCTAAGATAGCTCAGTTGCCGAGCAGCAGGACAACGGCCCCAGATGGGCAGAGCATCACCTGGTAGGGGGCTTGCCTTATGGATCCCAATGGGGGTGCAAGCAGGAGTCTGTCTCTCTACCTCCTCACTTCTCACTTAAGAAAAAAGAAAGAAAAATAATTTCCAATTTATTATCATTTTTTTTCTTTGCTGTTACTCTGTTGTTAGTATTTTAAATAAAACATATCTGGAGTATAAAATAGTGTAATTAATTCTCAGGCTTCATTTGGCTTTAATACACAATCAAATAAAAATATATCCTGATTGTTTTGTTGTTTAAACATTATAAGCATTTAATTAATTTTAAAATTGCTAGTGTTGGAAAGAATGTTTAATTCTGCCAAAATATAATCCACATAGATTTAAAGGGAAGTTGTGTTTTCTCAGATGGGCTTAACTCAGAAGGGCTAACTTACAAAGTGCTGCTCTGAACTTTGAGGACACACTCATTTCTATGATATATATTATATCATCAAACCACCTAAGTGAATTTGGAAAAGATTTCTACAACATTTTTTCTCTCTTTTCCTTTTAGCCAGAAAATATCCAAAGCATTTATCACAAGGTAGATCTTTCTTGTGTCTTATAGCAATAAACTCACAGCTAACATATGGTGTTATTTAGCTGTGCAACAGGAAAGATTAATCAGCTGACAAAATGTCATTATAAAGGAAATATTTTAAACTGTGATTTCCTTTTCCTCTCACTTTATGGGCATCCAGCCAAATTTATCTGCAGCTGGCTTAAAGAATTACATGTGGAAATTCAAACTCTTAAATTATCAGTGGCATTTAATATATTTGGAATGCCACTCTCGAAGTCCATTGTTTGTAGAATGTAAACGTTTCCCTTTAATGAGAAATTGCATTGTGGTTTTAATTGTGTGTCTGTAAAGTAAATTTTTTGGAGGGTTCACTGAAAGCATTAACATTACCAATGTTATCAACAGCATTGTTCATTCACTTATCATTAGCTACTCAATCTCCCCGGAAAGAGAAGGTTTTAAGCAATGAGTAAGAGGACTCATCAAAACAACTTTAGCATTATTGATTTGCTTCTTATGTTAGGAGGGGAAAAAAACACTGGTAGGAAAAATAACACCTTATTAACCATATGTATGTATAAATATTATGATTGCTTTTTCAAAGTCATCCAAGTACTATAATGATTAAATAAAAGAAATTTTATTTTAAGAGTTTTTAAAAATCATAGTAGCCTTCCATTAATTTTGTTGAATCAAACATAAAGACAGTAATATAGGGATTGGGGATCTACTACTGCTTTTGAATGAAGCCCCTATACTTTAAAATGTTGCCAAGCACTGCATTATCTCATTTATTCCTCATAAGGGCCCCATTCACACCACAAATTGAAGATCCTAACATTAACTGTGTGCTTAATTTTCGATAACCACTTTACTAATGAATTCTTGAATCATTCTGGGATGTAGGCGCTATTTATCCACGTCATGAATGTGAACACAGTTCTTTTGTACTCTAAAGCCTTTGCTATTCAAACTGACTTGCACAGTAGTTTCTGGACCAATTAACATTGGTTTACTCTGTATGTACCCTGGAGAGACTGTAGGTTTTCAGGGCTTCCCCAGAATCAATGCATGCTGGCCCATTTTATGAGGGTCTCATCATACCACTACTTATTTCTTATCTGTGGTTGTCTACTATGCATTTACATATTCACTTTATAAATCTAGGAAAGAACACATTCTCATAACATTTTCAAAACCTGCTGGATCTGTGACACATAATTTGGAATACATTTGTATAAATTAACATGCTAAGTAGCCAAACTGAAATTCAGGCTAGCTAGCAGTATGAGCCCTACTTCATTTATATTTCTAGAGCATGAATTACATTTTTTTCCCTGAAATAGGACAATCCTTTCTTAATGAGTTTTATCTAAATATAATGAATACAGTGTAAAACATGAAGTCACAGAGGTTGTTTACACTGGTAACTGTTCATAAAATAAGTATCTCCTTAGTTCCCAGGGATAGTAGCTAAATTGTTTATTGGCAGACACAAGCAAATTAATCTGTTGGAAGAAAAATAATCACAATATCCTTTGACATTTTCATGCATGATAAGCACTGGTTTATTCTGCCAAATTTATGTTAAACAGAGAATAATACCCAGTCCAAATCAATAAATATGCATTGAATGTTTGCCATTAACATGTTATTCTACTAAATATTAAGTTTCCAAATATATTTAAAACACAGCTTCTGGCATCAAAGAATATAGTGTCTTTTCAGGAGAATAAGACAAGTAATTTTTTAAGTGACTTTTAAGGGCCTAGTATTATAGATCCTATAAAAGTGATGTAAGGTGTATGAGAATTAGGAGGAGAAAGAACTAACACTGAGTTGAGATTAAGAAAAGCCTTAAACAATTGTTACAGTTGAGATCTATCTTTAATTATGTGTCTTTATGATATGAAGGTAGATAGAAAGAAAGGTCAACCCTGACCTGTGGTGGTTCAATGAATGAAGCGTCGATTGGAATGCCAAGGTCATCGATTTGAACCCCTCACTTACCTGGTCAAGGCATATATGAGAAGCAACTACTACAGGTAGTTTCTCTCTCTGTCCTCTCTCTAAAATCAATAAATAAAATATTAAAAAGAAGAAAAAAAGGAAAGGTCATTATAATGGATATGTAGCTTAAACAAAGATCTGAAAATGAAAAATATTTATTACTTTTTAGAAATAAGTATTCCCATTGGGCTACAGAAAAGCCATTCATTCTTTCTTGATATTTAATGAAAATTCACCATGTGTTAGGCAGTCTTTTACAGACTAGGAACTGAACAGTGAACAAAGTAGACAGAAATCTCACCTTTGAAGTTTACTTCATTGTGATGAAAGATAATAGACCTATAAAAATACAAATAACTGAATGAATGATATATAGTATGGCTGCAATGTCTATAGATGAATTCAGTAATAATGAATCTTGAATGTACACTATATTTTTATTTAATACTTTGAAACGGTGGGAATGATAGAAATGGATACGCTGATATATAACAATTAGCACTTGCTATGTGTGATGCATTAAAATAGAAGTAACAGAGTCAGAAAGCTACTGCAAATAGTTCAGGTCTAATGTCACAGAGGAGTGAATTAGGGTAATATGTGTAGAAAGGAAAAAAGAGAAATTGTGTGCAATACATTAAAATAAAGAACTGGTAGGAAATATAGGAAAAGGGTAAAGTTTTAAGGGTCTAATCCTTGTATGTTGGAAAGGGCTCATGTCATTATCTGCAAAGGCAAAAGGAAAACAATATATGATGGTCTGAAAGAGAAGCTACTGTTTCAGTGTTTATCTTTTGAGAAATGATCAAGATATACTAGTGCTAATGTGCAGCAGTCACTTAGGAAAGGAGATCTGTAACCATGAGTGGGGAATCAAAGTTAGACATATAGAAGATTTAGGTTAATTGTTAATGACTTCCTGATGCTATTTTGAATGTCACTTGGAATGAACATGGAGGAGGAGAATGGAACTCCTTGGAAATATCTACATTTGAAAAGTTTGAAATGAGTTAGATTTATTCTACGATATAATGTGTGTGAGATTATGCTTTGAAAGTATTTTTATTCTGAGGGATAGAAGGAAAACAAGGCAACTGAGACAGAGAAGAAACAATGTATGTCCTGTAGAAAGAGCTTAAGATTAATGACATGAAGAAATGAAGGAAGTATGATTAATAATGATGCATTTTATAGAGATCCAAGAAAATGAGGACTAGAATGATGTCATTTATTTGTAAAATTAAGAGATCATTTTTAAGGTGGCTTCCTAGAGTGCAGCAAATCAACAAAGCCAGACACTAAAGAATGCATTATATATATATATATATATATATATATATATATATATATATATGATTTTATTTATATAAAGTTTAAGAACATGGAAAACCAATTTATTATGGTAAATATTACAGTATTATTCCTGAGGAAAATTCTGACTGTGAAGTAATAATGTAAAGAAAACATCTAAGGAAGCCAGAGATGTTCTACTTCTTGATTTAGGTTGCTATACTACTGCATACATATGTAAAATTATTCATTATATACTTCAGATTTATTTACTTTATAATAAATAACTTAAATATCAATTAAAAAGTGAATAAAAAAGTGAACAGGAAAAAATAAAAGGGTAGGAAAGAAAGAGAAAATTAAGGGAGGAAGGGGTGAAATCTGCTCCATGATAGCTTTATTGAACACTGGATCTCAATTTATAAAATCAAGCATAATTCTAGATCCAGAAATAGTAAAATAACTCACTCAATTTCCTATATTGTTTATGATAGCATTATTTGCAGGCTTCCTAACTTTATATATATTTAGATAAAGTTTTAAGTGTCACTTCACAATGTGAATCATAATTATAAATCACATAATATTTTCATAGTCATAATAAAGGCAAAATAAAATGAAGTATAATTTTGGAATACAGTATAGTTAATATAATTACATGTTGTTTATTATAATATTTAGTATTTTGAATATGCACACTGTAAATTCAGAAATGCTGTGTATTTTGTGAATTCAATTTAATGTTATAAAACAGCTTTTAATACATGACAATGTCAGATTTTAAGGATTCATAGTTATATCTGTTAAATATACTATGTCATTATTTCTAGTAGATTATATACAAATGTAGATTCCAGTTAATTAACAGTTGACTTTCATATAATAATTTTAAAATTTTATTATTAAAATACTGACTATGATAAAAATGCTAAGCAAAACATGTAAATGTACATATGTAGATATGCATGAATATACATGTCTCTATATATGCATATACTTATCAAATTGAGGTACAAGTTTAATTCAAAGAAAAATATACATATGGATTCTGTGGAAGCTAATAAAACTAATTCTAAAGATTTTCATGAAATTAAAATATAAATATAAAAGCAACCTGGTCTCATCTCTCCAGGCAGAGGTGAACAGAAGCTCCAACTCCACACATGCTGCAGATGGCTTTTCCAGTCTACCTGAATCATTACCAGCTAGAAGCAGAGGTCATTGGGACTTGGATGTGAGCTGAAAAGTATTGAATTGTGACAACAATTCCAGTGCCATGTGGACTTTTCTTGGATGTGGACTTTCCCTGGACTCCTGCTCCTTGTGACAGCTCCTAACAGACTGAACTAGGGTTGGGTTGCATTTGCAGGGATCTGGAATGGTGTTGGTGCCAACTTGGACTTGGTGAACATGTTAAGGACACTACTTTTTTATGGATTCTTCCTGTATTGGCCAAGGGTTTGCTTAAAGGCTTTAATCACTGTAAAAAAAAAAAAAAATAGAAGACTGGATAAAGAAGATGTGGCACATATACACTATGGTATACTACTCAGCCATAGAAATGATGACATCGGATCATTTACAACAAAATGGTGGGATCTTGATAATATTAAACGAAGTGAAATAAGTAAATAAGAAAAAACCAAGAACTGCATGATTCCATACATTGGTGGGACATAAAAACGAGACTAAGAGACATGGACAAGAGTGTGGTGGTTACGGGGGGGGGGGGGGGGGAGGGGGGCACAAAGAAAACAAGATAGAAGGTGATGGAGGACAATCTGACTTTGGGTGATGGGTATCCAACATAATTGAATGACAAGACAACATGGACATGTTTTCTTTGAATATATGTACCCTGATTTATTGATGTCACCCCATTAAAATTAATAAAAATTTATTTATAAATATATATATATAAAATAATAAAATACAGCAACGTAGAAATGATGACATGTCTTCAAAATATGACTATATAAAACTATATTTACGCCTAATGAGATGGTGGCACAGTGGATAGAGAGTCGAACTGGGACATAGAGGACCCTGGTTCGAAACCCTGAGGTCACCAGCTTGAGCGCAAGTTCATCTGGTTTGAACAAAGCTCACTGGCTTGAGCCCAACGTTGCTAGCTTGGGCAAGGGTTTACTCAGTCTGCTGTAGCCCACTGGTCAAGGCACATATGAGAAAGCAATCAATGAAAACTAAGGTGTAGCAACGAAAAACTAATGATTGATGCTTTTCATCTTTCTCCTTTCCTGTCTGTCTGCCCCTATCTATCCCTCTCTGTGACTCTCTTTCTGTCTCTGTCAAGAAACAAACAGCCTAACCTGTGGTGGTGCAGTGGATAAAGCGTTGACCTGGAACACTGAGGTCACCGGTTCAAAACCCTGGGCTTGCCTGGTCAAGGCATGTGTGGGAGTTAATGCTTACTGTTTCACGCTCCTCTTCTCTCTCTCTCTCTCCTCTAAACCAAATAAATAAATAAATTTAAAAAAAACAAAAACAAACAAACACCAAACTATATTTACATAAAAGCATGGTGCTGGTATAAAGACTAAAAAGCAATGCAGCAGAATTAAACAGCTAGAAAAATATTAATTTATATGAGGTACAATATTATATAGTTATATAGTATATTTTAAATCAAAGCAGTAGAATTATTCAATAAATTGGGATAGGAAAACTTCTGTTGTTATTGTTGGAGTGATCTAATTAATCCATCTATTAACACCATCTAAGGAAAAATATGTACATTTAAGGCCTCTTTTTAGTCTATAAAATTATTAGTAAAAATTATATATAGGTATGTTAATAACTGGGAGTAGAAAGTCTTTCTTTAATAAGAAAAAAAGCAAAAATTATAATGAAACAAAATGATAAATTAATTACATTTAATTTTTTTAAATGTATTTATCTATCCAACAAGAAACATGAACAAAATCTGGAAGTATAGCTTGTCAATATGTATGTGTGCCTGTGCTTTTGCAGTTTGATACTTGCTTATCTCTCCCTGAAGATTCTTAAGCAGTGATCTGGGCAAAGACCTCAGAAAAAATAAATAAACTTTGGGAAAAGGCATTCTTAGCAGAAGTCAGTAAACAAGCTACAGTATAGCAGTGTGTAAATCAAAAAACATTCTCTGAGGCTGTGTGAATAATACATTGTGACTAGAGCATAAGGTGCATCTGTGGAGATGGCAGGTAAGAGATGGCAGGTGGGGAGCCTAATCGTTAAAAGCCTTTTTGGCTTAGAGCACCATGGGGAGCTACCACAGACTTTTCAGCAAGTGGACATAAGTATTGTGTGCATGTGATTGTGTGCGTTAGGTTGGTGTGCATGTGTGTGGTGGTGGAGGGTAAATACCAAAGGTGATGAGTTGAAAGAACTGAAAGGCAGGGAGCCAAAGGAGAGATATTCAAAACAGCTCATAGCAGAGATTATATGACTGAAATGCAGGAACAGAAGTGAGAGCAAGGAGAACGGATTTAAGAGATTTTTTTTTTAATTTATGTTTTACATTACTTGATGATTCATTGAATAGGGGCTAGGGCAAGAAAGCAAGAATATGACTATCTGGTTTCTGCTGTGCAAGATGTCTTTAATTTGGCCAATGATTTCATTACTATAATTAGCAGATACAAAAAGAGCAGTAGTTGATTGATGCAGATGTCTCCATCAGCATGTCATAATTAGATAAATTTTGGACTTAAAATATGTTTTAGTGGCAGACACATGGACAATACCAAATAGGCAGTTTGAAATACAGGTCTCACCATCAGAAAGGATATATATTATATCATTATAATATATAATTATAATATATGTATCATTGTTTACATCATTCTATGAACAAAGTGTTAAGGCTATAACAATGCAATCAATAGAATGCAAAATGCATGAGAAACTCAATAGGGCTGAGCATGCTCCTTTTATTATCTCCAAATTTCGAGTGCAAGTTGAAGAATAACCAATCAATTAGAAAGGATTTGGGGAAAAGAAATAGAATGGTGAAGTTGAAGCCAAAGGTGCATATTTTCAAGGAGTTAGTAAGGAGTTTAGATGACTTAGAAAGGATTAGATCAGTGTTTCCCAACCTTTTTTGTGCCATGCCCCACCTTAACCTTTCTAAAATTTTTATGCCCCCCCCATGTAACATACATAATTTTTAACATTAAAAAATTGATTTGTTCACTTAATAAACATAAATGATAGGTTCTAGGAAGAAATCACTATGAAATTGTTAACAAAACACAGTAAGTAAAATTTCAAAACATATAATGAAAAACAGAAATTTAAATTCCAAATAATTTTAATACAGATTTTTCTATATTAATTTATTATTTTAATTTAGTGTGATCCTTGTGCTTGATGCTTGCTGCACAGAGATTTTATATTAGGTTCCAATTTGGTTAGCTTTAGTCTCAAGTCTCCATGTTGTGTTATATCCAGCCGATTTCTTTTTTTTAACCAGTAAATCATTTACAGCACTAAATCCACATTCAGCTAAAAATGAAACGGTAGCAATAGTTTTCTTGCACATTTGGTTGAATTTGGGTATTTGATTTGTTTCCTCACAAAGCCATGCCATTGCTCCTTTGATATTAAATAAAGCTTTAAGTGACTCATCATTTTGCAATTCTGCGAGTTCTTCTTGATACTGCATATTTGATATATCAGACAAATCCACTAACATTGGCTGCATCATCCATGTTGGGAAATCAATTTGTTTTAAATCAGAAAATCTTTCTTTTAAATCAGCTGATAGAATATTCAAATGATTGACAATAACAAGTAAAGTGGTATCAGTTACCCCACATTTTTGGAGCCAATGAAACTGTTTAAAGTTTTTGTTGTTAATATGTTTCTGACATAACTCAACATTGGTAATGAAACCAAATATCTTTGCTTTTGCATCGACAAGAGTTTTATTTGTTCCTTGAAGTTGCTTATTTAATATATTTAGTTTTTCAAAGATATCGGCTAAATAACTCACAAATGCTTTACCATCTATTGTTAACAGATACTTCATTTCAGGTTTGTCACTTAAAAAATCACTAAGAGTATCAAACAGTTCCATAAATCTTTTCAAACAGTTTCCTTTAGATAGCCATCTTACTTCAGTATGAAGTAAAACTCTCACATGGTCTTCATTTTGTTCTTCACAAAATAGCTTGAAAAGACGCTCACATTTGGCACTAGCTTTAATAGCATTAACACACTTTATTACTGTATGTAATACTTCATTCAGAACAGGCGAGATGTTTTTAGCTACCAAGTTTTCCCTATGAATAACACAATGCACAAGAATCATTTCTGGATTCGCATCTTTCATCAATTTTAAGCAGCCATTTTTCTTGCCCATCATATTGGGAGCACCATCTGCAGCACAAGATGTTATATTTTTCATTGGTATATCATTGACATCTAAGTAGTTTTTTAGCTTATTATATATATCTTTGGAGGTAGTGGTGCTTTCTAATCTTTTACAGAACAACATTTCTTCAGCAAAATGTCCTTTATCAATATATCTTATGTAAGTTATCAATACTGCCTCACTGACTCTCAAAGTTGATTCATCCATTTGCAAGGAGAATTTTCTTGTTTTCAGCTTTTCAATAAGTTGTTTTTCAATATCCTCACTCATTTCGTCTATTCTTCTGCTAACAGTATTGTCACTGAGTGGCATAGCTTTTACATCTTTGTCATCTTTTTCAAGAACGGTTTTAAGAAATGCTGATATTGACGGTTTTATTAAATTCTCTCCTATAGTGTGATTTTCTCCAGTTTTAGCAATGAATAAAGAAATTTGATAACTAGCCTCAAGAACAAGATTATTAGTTGAAGTATGAGCAGTAAATAGAGACTTTAATGTTGTTCTTTTTTCAAATATTTTCTTTAAAGTTTTAAAGTAACTCAAATCTGAATTAATATGAGCACTATGTGTTGCCTTCAAATGCGCCTCAAGATGACCTCGTTTCATTGATTCATTGGTCAAGCATTGCTGGCATAAAAGACAAAAAGGAATCTGTTCATTGTGAACAGCGGGTATGAACTCAGATTTTAAATATGCCTCCGAATATTGACGAGTTTTTTTCTTGCTTGCACCACTCATTTTACTATGGGCTATAAGAAATAAAAATAAGATCAATTAAAAACTAATATTAAAATATGTGTTAAAATATATTCAATGTGACATAGAGTAAACGTATACTAAAAATTCATATTTATTTAAATGTATATAACACATTTACTACACTACCACTGCAAATCAAAAGGTATCTATATTTTTTCCACTTGACAAAATTTTCTGGAAAGTTATGCTTCTAAAATTAAAATTGTCATGCATGCACTATTATAGCCCCAATAATATTTATAAAATATTAGTGCTTTCAAGCCCTGATGCAAGAATTACTTAATAAAGAGTTTAATATTAATAAAAATAAAATAAAATACTTACCAATTATATCTATACAATATATATATGTATATTTATTAAATCAATGAGCTTTTACAACAGTTTTGACTGACACTTATTTCAAATTAACACCAACTGAATGATGTGAAACACTACAGAAGTTGCGATGGGCCAATTAGGTGAGAATAACTGCGTTGTTTAGCTAGTTTTTAAAACGTCCGGGGTTCCCCGCGGCAGACGGCATGCTCCGCGGTGAACCCAGGACAAAGTTTACTTGACGACGCCAATCACCCAGTTGATATTTTGGTCTCGTCAAATGAAATTATACTTAATAATTATTTACCACAATTATTTAAGAATTGCATTTTTTGTTAAATTTGGCACCGATATCTAGCATTGCATTTAAATGGCCTAGGGCGAAAGAGTTAAAGTCCTGTCGAGTCCATTTTCAAATTGCCCCCCTTAACTATAGAATTGCCCCCCTGTGGGGCGTGGGCCCCACGTTGGGAAACACCATATTAGATAGAATATAAAATGAAGAAGACTTTGGATTTTCCAATTAGATGATTACATATGAAGTTGGATTTTTTAGCATTGTGATAGTTGAGGCAATGAAATTAAATAGCAAATTGGAGTTATAAATATTAAAGACTGTTCATATAGACTATATTTTCAAGCTGTTTAATTGGATATGCAGGAGAGAGAATAAGAAACTTGATAAAGAGATTTTACTATAATGAACACCTGGGTGTGTTTACTTTAAAGGAGAGTTGACAGTACAAAAAAAGGAATAAAATAAGATTATGTGGAAAGGATAATTTCTAAATCAATCAAATGAACAGGATCAGAAAGAGAATTGAAAGTTTAAGAGTTGAAGGTAAGACTGAGAGCAGAAACTATTTCTAGAGTAGTAGAGTAAAAAGAGAATTATGACTAATGCAAGCCCAGTTTCTAACCAATCTCTGCATTTAATTAAGAAGTATTTAACATCAAAATGCTTGCTTACCATTTTTATAGCATTTGAAAAGGAGCATCTGAAATAAATCCTTAGAGCTATTCAATGTAGTTTTAAACACATGTTTAAATAAATTTGAAAGTTAAAGACAATTTACTCTTAATTTTAGATAAGATAAAATAAAATACTATGAAATTGTTAAATCCAGTAGCATATCTAGATTTTGAAATGTGCTTTCACTTACTACTAATTTACACTTCAGTAAGATTTACTATAATTAAATGTTCTGTGGAACACCATGCATTAAATAAAAATCTAATATTTGCATAAAATAATTTACACCTTTTTATGATACACAGTTTTAATTGCAATTGGGTTGTAGGATATGAGGGAATTGTTTGAAGAAAGCTGTTCATTAAATGATCTTTCGAGACTTAATTATAGGAACACATCTTTAAAATTGTAAAAAAGGTTAATTTGCATAAAATTTTTGAATTAAGTGATTCAGTGTGTTTATTTAGGTAACTGTCTTTCAAGAATGAGATTGAGAAAATTCTGCCAAGCTTTACATTTAGCGGACTCTAAATCACTCAGCAGTAACTTCAAAAGTAGGCTGATACTCTGCTAGAGAACAAAATCATGACTCTATGTGCAGTAAAAGCATATTTAAAATACCTGGGTAGTAAAGAACATAAGCAGTCTAGAAAAATATTTTAAAAAACATTCAGCATCTGGTGCCAAGAAATTACTAAAGGCAGATGACACAGGCATTCTTAACTTATTTCCCCACATTTCACAAAATAAATATTTGATTATGAGTGGTGATACTAAAAAGTATATGCTTTCAATTTGAATATACAATATAACATTTATAGTAACTATTTTGTAATAATATATCATTCTTAGATATAGGTAAAAAAAAGTTAATGAATTACCAGGACTCCTCTCTAGTTCACATGTTGGGCAGATAAAATATATTATGCTCACTTTGTTAAAGATTACGCTGCCCACGTGAGGCCATCACCCAGGTGATATTAATGTGTGTTGAGAATCCTTGTAGCCTGGGGCTTGGTTTTGGGATTAAGCCTTTCCCACCCTTTTTGATGTAGGGCAGTACAATCCTATCATGCCTCAGAGGGTGACTTTGTATTAGAGACTTCCCTGTTTGGTATATTGGATTAAGGGTTTGGATTTCTACACTATAAAATGGGGATGGAAGGAGAGCTTGCCCGCTTGGTTCCTGAGATTATCATTAGAAGAGAGAGCAGAGGAGAGCAGAGAAAGGCCACGTGGAGGAGGCCAGGAGAAGCAGCCAAGATGGTGGAGTGCTGAGTGAGATGCCAGTTTGTGTAGAGTTTGTATTTGGGATAAGGAAGGAGATGGGGAACTGAGGAGAATAAGTCTGGTGAGCTAGAAACCTTTGATTCTAGGAAACTCGGATAAGTCAGTGACTTTGTGAGCACTGAATGTGATTGGGTTTTGGAGCCCAGTGTATGTTTTTACTTGCCCGCCGGGTGCAAGCTAGATTAAAGGCTATGGCCCACCAGTTTTTGGCTCCATGGTTTCTTTACCGACTGTCCGAATCCAATGCGAACCTGCATGGGCCGGGCTGCTGTGATGGTGGCCCTGGCCGTGACTTCTGGCTTTACATCACATATATTTAAAAAACTCAAAAGTTACTGTTAAAAAAATCTTGTTTTGTTTGTACCATAAGCTTACAGAACAATGAGTGTTGCAAACACTAGATGATATATAAAAAAAGTTCAACACCACTAATCATCAGGGGAATACAAATCAAAACTATGAGATATTACCTCCTGCTGGTTTGGATGGTATAATGCCAGGAGCCTCCATCGTGGCCATTCACATGCAGGTTCCCATTGGATTCGGGCAGATGATAAAGAAATGGCGGAGTCAGAGGATGGGGGGCCATCCTATTTATTGGTGTCTCACCAAGACAGGCAAACCACAAAAGAAGACAAGGGAAAAGCAGAAAACCAGCTTTTCCCATGAAGGGCAAGGGATCAGGGAAGCCCCTGCAAACGTGATATCAGGAACTGAGTGAGCCAGCTCCTGGTCTGTCCCACTTTATAGAGTAGAAAACCAAAATCCCTTAATCCAATATACAAACAAGGAAGTCTCTGATACAAAGTCACTTATCCAAGGCATAATTGGATTCCTCATGAGAGTGCACCACCCAGATCATACAATCAGTCAAGGGTGTGGGGAATGGGCTCAAAAGCTGGGGGTGGACTGGAAGTACCATGTTCCCTACCACCCCCAGGCTGCTGGTATCATTGAGCGGTATAATGGACTCTTAAAGCAGGGACTGCGACAGGAGGGGGGCACCGGCTCTCTTACTGGATGGACACGCCGCTTATGGACAGCACTCCGGATTTTGAATGAGCGACATACCATATTTACAAACTTATTTGACCAACAGATGGCTGTCACACACACACACACACACACACACACACACACACACACACACACACAGATAAACTTGATGAAGATATAAGAAAATTAAACTCTTGTACAGTGTTGATGGGAATATGAAATAGTACAACCACTAAGGAAAACAGCATGGAGTTTCCTCTAAAAAGAAACTAGAAATACCATATGATTTAGCAAACTCACTTCGACATATACCAGAATATCCAAAAAAATTTAAATCAGGATCTTCATCAAATATTTGCACTCTCTGTTTATTGCACCATTACTCACAATAGCCAAGATGCCATTGTTGAATGTACAGAGGAAGAAAATGTAATAACACTTGCAATGGAATATTTTTCAGAATTAAAAAAGAAGGAAATCTTGCTATATGCAACAGCATGGATGAACCTTGAGAACATTGTATTAAGTGAAACAAGCCAGTCACAGGAGAATATTCTATGATATCACTTATATGAGGTATATAAAATAGTCAAACACATAGAAACAGAGTAGAATAGTGGTTGCCAAAGTTTAAGGCTATGGGAAATGGGGAAATGCTGTTCAGAGTGTTTAGAGCAGGAGTCGGGAACCTATGGCTTACGAGACAGATGTGGCTCTTTTGATGGCTGCATCTGGCTCACAGACAAATCTTTAATAAGAAAAATAATAACGTTAAAAATATAAAACATTCTCATGTATTACAATCCATTCATTTCCTACTGCTCATGTTCATGGTTGCAGGTGGCTGGAGCCAATCACAGCTGTCCTCCGGGACAACACCAAATTTTTATTGGATAATGCGTAAGGTACATGGGTCGTTGTATGGCTCTCACAGAATTACACTTTAAAATATGTGGTGTTCGTGGCTCTCTCAAGCCAAAAAGGTTCCTGACGCCTGGTTTAGAGTTTTACTTATGAAAGATAAATAATTTCTAGAGACTTGTTGCACAACAATGTGCCCATGGTTAATACTATATTGTGCACTTAAAATTTCATAAAATATTATATTAAATGTTCTTACCACAGTAAAAACAAAAAAAGGTGTGTGTTGTTAGTGCTAATCTTATCTTAAATCAGCTTTATCAATAAAGAATTTGTGAGAAGCTTTAACAAATCACTTGAAGGGGAAGTTTTGGTGCAATTTAGATTGTTCTTTTAATTTGTATGGTTACTACTATGAAACCTGCATTTGTCTTATTCTCTTTTATCTATACTAAAAGGCAATTTATTTGCTTCAGAGTACTTATTACTGAAGCCTTATTCTTTGCCAAGTTACTTTATTTATTATTTTTATTTTTCCAAGTCACCTTCTTGTAGTGTATCTTTATATCATCTTGATAGAAATTTGATTCCTCCAAAATGCCAAATGAGTATATGATGTTTCTAGTCTGTTTCTCTATGAAGCAATCTGTGTTTTGTCAGCTGTGTTTTCCATGCTACAGCCAGCATTCTGAAACCCTCTGCTAACACAATAGGCAGGATATTGTAAGAATTTTTGGAGCCTGTGATGAAAAAGAATTGCTTCAAGGTATAGCATCATAACACCTCCTGGGTGTATATTAAATATTCCCTTGGCAAGGGCAGCTTACATGATTACTGTTTAATCAATCTGTGTTCAATATGATATACAGTGTGTCCGTAAAGTCATGGTGCACTTTTGACCGGTCACAGGAAAGCAACAAAAGATGATAGAAATGTGAAATCTGCACCAAATAAAAGAAAACCCTCCCAGTTTCTGTAACATGATTTGGTGCATGTGCGCTTGCGCAGATGATGACATAACACCGTGTATACAGCAGAGCAGCCCACGGCCATGCCAGTCAAAATGTGGATGGTACAGAGGAAAGTTCAGTGTGTTCTATGGCTCACTAAATTCGAATCTGTGACCAAAGTGCAACGTGAATATCGGTGCGTTTATAATGAAACGCCACCACATAGAAGTAACATTACTCGGTGGGATAAGCAGTTGAAGGAAACCGGCAGTTTGGTGGACAAACCTTGTTCTGGTAGGCCATCAGTCAGTGACCTGTCTGTAGACGTTATACAAGATAGTTACCTATGGAGCCCTAAAAATCTGTGCAGAAGCCCACATCAAGCTGCTTGAATAGGTATGAAATTGGGAGAGTTTTCCTTTTATTTGGTGCAGATTTCACATTTCTATCATCTTTTGTTGCTTTCCTGTGACCAGTTAAAAGTGCACCATGATTTTACAGACACACTGTACTGTGAATATTCTTTGTCTTTATATTTTTTAATCAATTAAAAATATATATAAGTAAAATTTGAAGGTCCACCTCTATACTTAGGTTATGCTAGATTTTGCTACAGTAAAAATAATTCCAAAATCTCAGTGGCTTAACACAACAGAGATCACTTTCTTATCTTATGTGACTATTTCTAAACAAGAATTTAGGTTCCATTATTTTTTATAGCTCCATGCCCACTCCATGAGGAAGAAAGAGGTAGAGAATTGTCTTTTGATTCTTAGTATTTCCACCTAAAAGAGATGCAGATTATACTACTACTTACATTTTGTTGGCCAAAAGTCACATGATCACAACCTGAAAGAAATGCTGCCACACAATCCTCTGAGTGCCCTGAAAAGAAGGGGAAAACAGAAAATATTGGTGCATAACACTAGCATCTAATAGAATTTTTTTTTTTTGAGAGAGAGCGAGAGAGAGAGAGAGAGAGGCATAAGGGAGAGAGATGAAAAACAACAACTCGTAGTTTAGTTGATGTTTCTATCATCTTTTGTTGCTTTCCTGGGTTCATTGATTGGCTCTCACATGTGCCTTGACCGGGATGGTCCAGACAAGACAGTGACCCCTTGTTCAAGCCAGAGACCTTGTGCTCAAGCCAGCAACCCTGCACTCAAGCTGGTGAGTTAACACTTAAACCAGATGAGCCCTCACTCAAGCTTACGGGTCTTTGACCCTGGGTCCTCAGCATCCCAGGTCGATACTCCATGAAATGTGCCACCACTGGCCAGGCTCTAGCATCTAATAATTGGTTATCTCAGTCTCAAACTAAGAAATAGACTGAATGCTTGAAAAAGTTCATTGCGATTGAATACAGGGTAATTATTTTCTTTCTTTTAACTTTTTCATAATATCTATGGTTTTTGCAATCAACATAAATTATTTTTATAATCCAAAACATAAGATTAACTGTAAAATAAAAGTCCTGTGTTGCCTGACCAGGCAGTGGCACAGTGGATAGATAGTGGGACTGGAACGCAGAGGACCCAGGTTCGAAACTGGGAGGTTGCTGGCTTGAGCACAGGCTCATCTGGTTCAAGCACAGCTCACCAGCTTGAGCACAGGGTTGCTGGCTTGAGCATGCGATAATATACATGACCCCAAAGTAGATGGCTTGAGCCTGAAGATCGCTGGCTTGAAGTCTAAGGTCACTGGCTTGAGCCTAAGTTTGCTGGCTTGAGCAAGGGATCACTAGCTCTGCTGTAGCCCCCTGGTCAAGAAACATATGAGAAAGCAGTCAATGAACAACTAAGGAGACAAAAGAGCAGCAATAAAGAATTGATGCTACTCATCCCTCTCCCTTCCTGTCTGTCTCTATCTGTTCCTCTCTCTGTCTCTCTGTTTCTGTCACACACAAAAAAGTCCCATGTTAAACAAGCAATTTAAGACATAGATAGTTTATGTATGCATATGCATCTTTTAAGTCCCCTTATAAATTCTTCCTATTTTCTAATTTGTATATGATAATTAATACATATTTCCAAAATAATTTTAAAATATTTTGAAAAATAAAACTTATCTAGTGAATGTCATTTTTTGTGATATTCAAATTTTAGTAGTTTATCCTCTGAGAAAATTTTAATTTTATGAATAATAATATATATTTCAAATTGGAATTTTAATCTATAGTGCTAGACTTACAATATAATTTGTCACATATTTGGACCTAATTACATGTTTCTGTATTCATTTATTGGTTAAAATACTTTATATGTTCACTGTTTTACATTTAATAATATAGATTGGATTTTAAAATTGAATATAAGTAAATCAGAGTATAGGAGACAGATATCATCAAATATCTCCATATAAATTGAATTACTTAAATTTTATAAAATTGAAGGAATATTCTCCAATGCAGATATTTGAAATTGATGGTGTGGAAGATGGGAAATGGGGTGTTTACTAAAGGTTGCCTGACTAAAAACAGCTTGGTTTATATTACTCTCATCAATATTTATATTATATTTAAGGCTTGCTATACACACAAGATGCTTATGCATTTAGAGGCTCACTACATTTTTATTTTGAAGCATTTAATGATAAGTTACTGTTGGCTGAATTTAATAGGTTCTTGAGAAAATGTGGCTGTATTTCCAGATTCATAATATCACACTAAACCAGATTTAGCTTTTTATTGTAGAAAGAATGGAGTCAGGAGTCACATATCTGAGACTCTTTTTGAAGCAGACAGAAAAAGCCCAGAAGTAAAATGGTGATGGGAAAACACCATTTATTTTCCTCTGCCTGCATTCAAAATAGGGTATATTTAACCCAGAAAAGAACAGATGGACTGTATTTATAATAGTCAGTGATAAAATGTAATATTCAATCCTTCTATTAACTTATTTTTGTTGCTCTCACTGCCAAAACGTGTACTGTTGCACATAGGTGAATGAAATGAAAGAAAAAAAAAAGTGATACACCATGTATGTAGTATATGACTTATAGAAAGCTATTTATTTCACATTTACTATGAAGTATTTTTTAGTTTGGGCTTTACCTACTGACTCAGACTCAAGGTAAAACATAGTATTCAATTTTAATGTATTTATAATTTTTAGTACAGTACAGTGGTGGAAAAGAAGAGCCCTTAAATGTCACCTTGATAATATCTTTGAAATAGAAATACTGTATTTTTTTAATCCAAGAACAACAGTAAGATGGGTAAGACATATAAAGCATAAATCATTATTTCTTAAAAATTTGACTTTGAGTGAGAATACATAGACTAAATTATTTGTCTTTGAAGTATATGAGGTGTTTTTATTTTTAAAGTTAGGTTTGTTATGTTCCAAATAAATCAATAGAAATGGAATGCACTGCTTTTGAAAAGCTCCTCTTTGTCTTCTTTCTTGGACTATAGAATTTAATCTGGGTTCGTTTTGATCACTTCCAAGTCTTCACCATGGAAATTTGGTAAAAGCGTTTTTCATATTGTGTTAATAAGCACAGGTATGTTAGAAATAATTATATAGTAGTTAGGTCACACACACACACACACACATACATACACACACACACACATATTCTTGCACAGGAAGCAGTGGGTAATGATTTTGACATTAAATAGTCATTGGCTTAATTCACAGCTCCTTCACTAACTATCCATGTGAGCTAAGCAGCTTAAACATATGGAGCTTCTTTTTCTTTATTTATAAGCTAGGAATAACACCTTGTTACATACATAAATGGAAAATTAGATTTTTTTTTAGTTTAAAAGAAATGAATTCCCTGAAAACAAAGATTTGTAACCCCTATAATAACTAAAATACTGTTAATTAATATTTGCTTTAGTATGTATAATCCTAGATTTCTCTATCTCAGAATAAGTTATTTACTATATCTAACTTTAGTGCTTCACTTCAACTTGACTATTATGACTCCAGTTTATCAGATGGAAATTAAGATTCCCAAAGATGATTGTTTTTCAAGTCACAAAATTAGCTATTCAGTGAAATATATAAACACAATTTAATCAGCAGCCTAATGGTTTTGATTAAGAAAAATGTAGAAATATTAGGATCTCCTATATCCTTTATTTCACCTACTTGCCTTGTCAGCAATGAGCATGACAACTTGAATTTTCATCCCCAGAGTAGAACTCTTTGCACTAAGATAATGCTTTCCTAAGACTTTGGTTTATGCAATTTTTGAGTATATCTTCTAACTACCTTATTATGTGCACACCTCCCCAAAGCCCCGTGATACCCATGGGAGTGGGTAAAATATGCCACAGACCACCACTCTTCTATTCAATCTGCCATGACAAATAGTGCTAATGGGGTCTAGAAGTGTGAAGTAAAAGTAATTATCATATTTTTTAAATTATAAATTATGAATTAACTGCTAATAGATCCTGAAAAGGAAATACATTATAAAGATTAATATAAAACAGATAGACTATATATGAACCACAGGAGTATTACTAAAATGACTGAATGTGAGTTAGAAAGAGATCAATTTCAGCTCAGGCCGAAGATGGCCCTTCCATCAGTCAATACTGACAAATTATTATTATTATATATTTTTCTTATGTTTTACAGAGACACAGAGAGAGAGAGATAGAGGCAGACAGACAGGAATGGAGAGAGATGAGAAGCATCAATCATCAGTTTTTTATTGTGGCACTTTAGTTGTTCATTGATTGCTTTCTCATATGTGCCTTGACCGTGGGGCTACAGCAGACCGAGTAACCCCTTGCTCAAGCCAGCGACCTTGGATCCAAGCTGGTGAGCTTTTTGTTCAAACCAGATGAGCCTGCGCTCAAGCTGGCGACCTTAGGGTCTCAAACCTGGGTCCTCTGCATCCCAGTCCGACGTTCTATCCACTGTGCCACTGCCTGGTCAGGCAATGCTGACAAATTATTAAAACCTGAAATTGTGAGTCCTTGTCATTGAAGAGGTTCGATTGAACCACTGAATGAATGCTTTGCCTAGATGCTCAAAAACATTTCTACTATGAGTCTGACGTTCTGTGATATTCACAAGATAATAGCACTCTATAGGCCACATATTAAGACTGTAGGCACTAAATCCTGTACTTTACAGGATGTTAGTAGTGATAACGAAAGTAAAAATAATGAGTGACAATTGTAAGATGATTTAGAGTTTACAGAGGGATTTTATGTAATGTTTAGTTCTCATACCAACTGTGCATGAGAATTATTATTACTATCATTCCCATGACAGATATGGAAAATGGAGCTTAGTAAAGTTGAACGACTTGACTGTGATTATCTAGTAAGGGATGAAGATGATCCCTGATACAAAACTGTCTTTCCAAATCTTTTGTCCTTTCCACTAAATGATTGTGATTGAGGACAAGTAATTTAAATTATTCTTGGGTTTTGTTTGCCTACAAAAGAAATCATAGGAAAGATTTAAAAATCAGTGAGAAGCTGCATAAAAGTGTTTTTAATACCACACCTTGATTTAACTTTGTAAGGGATTATGTGCTATGTGTCGGCATTGCCTGGTGTGGCATTATCATTAAAACAAGCCCCTGGGAAAGGACCCAGCCTGTTTACAATGCCATGCTGTGGCATCATACCCCAGTAAGAATCCATTTCTAAAAGGGTCAGCCTCATTTATGAAGACCCTGAGGGAAACCAAGAGAGCGGGAACTGCTGATCTGTCTGTTTTGCCTTGCTCACACTCATCATCTGAATTAGGAATGCAGGGTCATTTTAAATGTGCTGCTTCAGGGCTTCCTGTGGGTTACAGTTTTTAAACTCATATGAATCTAATTTTGTGCAAGCCAGTTAACACCATCCAGTGTCAATTCTGCAACTTCACCAATGGGACAAGAAGGGCTTCTTTACACCCTTTAAGAGATACTTGGGTAAGCAGCTGTCCCCAAGAGCACAACTAAATTTTGTCTCCCCTCTGCTAATCTTGTCCCACTCTGTCCCATTCCTCAACACTGAGGGGGAAGAATTTTTACAAACCTAATGACATCAACCTTCTGGCTATTATAATATGGGTGAGATCTGTGATAGTGACTGTTTTAATGAAACTGATTTGTTTTTGTTTTGCTGCAGTAAAGGAATGTAATTCAAAGATGTCCCTTTCACCTCCGGGACTGTTGGTGCTATCTGACCTTGAAAAAAAATAAAAGGAACTGTTTTTTAATAACTCCTAGCTGTGAATTTAATAGGTTGACAAGATTGCTTCGATATATATTAAAAAAAGAGGACTGTAGGGTTATGAGTTGATTGTTTAGTAGTTTTTCCATTTCTTTTTTCTCCTTGAACATAAGAATAAAGTGAGTGAGAACTCAAGAGATCACTAGGGTGGAGTCAGGAATTTTAAATAAAGTGAAGGGTCCTTGGATGCCCAGGAGCTTACACTGGATAAAGTGTCCTAGGATTACATCAAAAGAATCGTATATTTCAACCTAGTGAAGAAACAGGGCAAAAGGGATTGTCTGAGTTTCCAAAAGACATGTAGAAGCTAAAATTTTATGAGCTTACCCCCAGCCTTTGGAGAGAGGGAGAAAATTTCCATTGCCTGCACTCAGTTGATGATTCCTTCTTCTCCTTAAGAAAATATGGTATCATCAGTAACAATCTCCATACACAAGTCTACCCCAAGACCCTTAAGAATCCCAACACAGGTCCTTATGAAGGTGATGGTGAAACACCCAAACATCACTCTTTGGAACATTGAACTAAAAAAGCTGAAAGCACTTGAGAGGAAACAGTGAGTAGTTATACACTTAGAAATAAAAGGAGCAGTAAAGTGGCTTTTTAGTTTTTTATAAATAATGTGAGGATCCAGAACCAGTAGGTACATACCTACATTTCATTAATTCTCTTAAAATGAAGTACTGAGTGCCTACCTGGTGCCAGGCCCTGTTATGGACTCTGAATGGATGAATGAATAAGGTGTACAAGGTGCCTATTGGGCAAATAAGTTTGTAAAATTTGTTTTATTTGAGTTTGATCACTTTTATTATTAAAAATGGTGCTGGTCTATGAAATTGCTAATTACTTTCCTGCTTGGGAAGGGCCATTGTTATGCTAATGTGTGCTGGAAGAGAGGTTTATGGCACCAAAAGAGTTTTAAAAAGAGAGAAGGAGAAGAAGAAGGAAGCCAAGATGGCAGGGTGTTGAAGGAGAAGCCCGTTTGTGCAGAGAGGAGAAGGGAGAAGTTGTGCAGATGGAGAACCAGAGGTGACTGACACTGGTGAAGGCCTTTGATTCTAGGAAAAAACAAAGAAAATTCTCTTGGTTGTGGAACCAGAGAATGTGTAAGTGGCTTTGGGAGCCCTGTGTGTGTTTACTCACCGGCCGGTGTGAGGCTAGAATAAAGGAATGGCCCACCAGTTTTTGGCTCCGCAGTTTCTTTACCATATGCCCGAATCTATGTGAACCTGCATGTGAATGGCGGTGATGGCCCCGACTACTGGCCCTGCAGTGCCCGAACTTATAATACTAACTTCTTACAGTGTATTGACAGAAAATAGACAAGACCATTGAGAAAGTAAGGAAAATAAAACTATGGGTGACTGGAGGTAACAGAGGGTGAGTGATTTTACATTGGTTAGAACATGACCATCTTCTCTATCTAACCCCAGAGCATTTCTGGTAGAGACCCAGTGAGTGCAGGCCAGGGACAGGTTTACTATGAAAAGAAAGAAGGACACTATGACTACAGTTAGAAGGCAAAGAGGAAAGTGGTAAGAAATTAGATCAGCAAAGTAGGCAAAGGCCAGATCATATGGTGTTTTGTAGGTAAATACAAAGACTTTGAATTCTGTTATAAATGTAACAGGAAGCCATTGGTGGCTTTTAAGTGGGCAGGGGGACAGTAAAGAATAGAATGTAATCTAACTCATGATTTGATGATTTTTGTTTTGCTTTTTTAAAATATTTTTTGCTGTAAAGAGAATAAACTTTATTAGGGAAATAATGAAAGTGGAAGACCAGTTAGGAGGTCATTGCAATAATCCCCAAAGGAAATCATGGTGGCTTCCATTAAAGTGGCCACAGAGAAAACAAAATGAAAAGATAGATTTGGAATATGTTTTGAAAGTAGAGTGATAGGGTTTTGTTTATATTTTGGATGTCAGTTTTGAAGGAAAGAAAAATAGATGATATGTAGATTGCATTTAAAGACATGGAGTAGATGAGTTTCCCTACTGAGAAAATTTAGGCCAAAAATGATGGAAGGTCTAGATTGAGGCTTTTAACTGTGTAACATTATACATAGAAGTAGAGGAGAAGCCAGCAAAGACACTAAGAAAAATCCCTCCAGCGATGATGCTTAAGATTTTGGCTTTCACAATCTGAATATGACAACATTTATTTGGTGAGTTCAGAGTACAGTTTTATCATGGGAATAGTCAAAACAAAAAGTTGAACTTGTAGACACGGAATATAATTGTGGTTGCCAGGGACTGGGGAATAGGAGAAATAGGAAGCTGCTCAAAGGGTACACACTTTCAGTTACAAGATGAATCAGTTCTGAAGAGCTAATGTACATCATGGTGACTGTAGTTAATAATACTGTATTGTATGATACTTTTAAAACTTACTAAAAGAGTAAATCTTAGGCATTCTCACAACACATGTGCATAATAAGCAACTATATGAGGTGACAGATGTCTTAACTTGATTGTGGTAAATATTTCACAACGTATATCCAATCATCATAGAGTGCATTTTAAATTATACAATTTTATTTGTTAAGTATTTCTCAAAAAAGGCTGTGAGGAAGAACTCTGTTTTGGTCATGTTAATTCTGAGATTTCTAATTAGAGATCCAAATGGAGGAGTCAAGTATGCAACTGGGTATCTATTTGGAACGTGGGACCCTGAGCCAATCACTGCAGCCACAGTGGGTGGAGAAATGATACACGTCATGATAAATTAAAGCTCTGGGCAAAGGAGAAAGTAAATAAATCATCCAATTCATAGGGACAGTGAGAGTCAACCCCTATCAGATTGCTAGTCTTGTTGCAGGATTGTCAGGATCACTTATCAGTGAACTATTCCTTAAATGTATGTAAATGTCTAAGATACGTGATCATGAGTTTATCACGGAGTAGGAGGTCATTTGTACTGGGCATCAGGTTCACAGCTTCATGTTTATTTTAAACTTTAATTACTATCTACTGGTGAGAATAAACTATGAGTAAGTACTTTCAGTGTATAGGATGACATAATTAAATTGGTAAATATGAATGATTAAAATTAATTTTTTCTAGCTCTAGGGATCTTTTATTTTTTTAATATAGTGAAATCCTCAGCAACTGAAATGCTTTAGGCCTCTCTCAGCATCTGTGATGCCCTGGTGTGATGACATTGGCAAATGGAAATGCAGTTTAAGGATTATGCTAAAGGGATTGATTTTCAGGGCATTTACTATAGGTATTTTTCACGTGACATTAGTGTTAATTCTAGAACTCTTTGTTATCATTCTAAGGAGACACTCAAACCAAGAAAATTTACAGAAAATAAGTTCTGAAATGTATTCTTCTGAAACATAAAACACCATGTACATCGCTGAAGAGCTTTTAATTCCATTTAATCAGTATTACCAAGAGTAATACTTATGACTTCAAACTCCTAGTCCATAACAATATGTGACAGAGAAAGCATATGACACCTCTATAAGACTCAACAAAACTCAGCTTGGAGAGGGTCTTGCCACCATATTTTGGCCCTGGAATTCAAGACACATACAAATTGACAGGCCCCTGGAAAAAGTGTCTCTATCTACAAGAAAACTTTAATCTTTACCACTTTACCATGTATAATCAAAAGCTATAATAGGACCACTTTAATAATTCATCTTAGCAGTCTCTTGCCCATCAGAGAAAAGTGGTGAGAAATTAAGGTTCTGTCCAGCCCAAAGGCCATACTAATATCCATAATAGGGAACAAGATGTGATGTAACGAAGAGCAGAGAATAATTTCATTTTTCCCAGTCAGCACTGAGCAAGTGTGGGTCAGGACAGGTTAGGAAGCTGACCTAATGATTCTGAACCTGCAGAGTCCAAAACGGCCAAGCTTTGGAGAGTCTGAGAGCCCCTCTGGGCAGGGCAAGAGGCTGGAAGACTTCACTCTGCAGGATACAGTTCATGTGCTCAAAAGGAAGGGGGCTATTGATAATTTTTTAAAAGAAAAAAAAAGACAAAAGGAAAGAAGGGAAAGAGAAAAAAAAAAACTCAGCTGATACAGAGCAGAAGTAAGGTTGTTGAAAGATGCATGAACATTACAAATGACCTAAAACAAGACAGGTGAGCCCAGCGAGTACAGTTCCCATATGGCAAGGTGTCATCTGATGCATAAATCACAGTGGTCCACCAACCCCAGGCCCCTTCTGCATCGTCAAGGGAGTGCAGGTGAGAATTTCATTATAAAATGGTTTCAAGTACCCACTGGCAAGGAACGTAGAAGAGCAGGCTCTCTTTCCACTTTAAACCCACTTGGCTACTTCAACTCAGCAAGGCACCAGAATAGAGAGGACTCCCTGTGCTCTCACGCCTCCTGTTTCTCCTCATTCTCACCCTGTCACAAATAAACAAGTGACTATATTTGTACATAAAGCATATGGTAATAAGGGATCAGGCAGGAGGGAAAAAATAGAGCTGACTGAGAGAATACAAAGTATAGAGAGGAGTGTGATTTTATAATTAATGGTCATGAAAGTGCTATTACTACGGTGCCTTTTAAGAGAGATCTGGGGGGCGAGCAGGACATGCAGCTCTCTGGAGGATGGCATGTCAAGAAAAGAGGACAGAAAGAACAAAACTCTGGAGGTGTGAAAATGCCTGGTGTTTTTGAGGAGCTGCACAACCTTCAGGGACCCTAGAGCAAAACAGTTAAAATAGAAAGTGGGTGATAAGAGAGAGAAGTAGTAGAGGCCTAATCATGTAGGACCTTAAAATCCTTTATTGGCAGCAGCGTCGGAGGGTTCTGAGAAGTGTGATGATTTCTCCTGTGCTTAATGGAATTACTTTTGAGCTGTGTTGAAAATAAGTTGAAGGAGAACAAGTGCAAAAGCTGGAAGGCAAGTTAAAGTATTTATATTATAGATATAATCCAATTAAAAATGGTGTCTTGGACCAGAAGAGTGCTTCGAGTGTGGTCAAAAATAGTCAGATAGTGGATATATGTTGAAAGTAGACATAAAAGGATTCACTGATAGGTTGAATTTGTCCTGTGGTAGAAAGAGAGGGATCCAGGATAACTTCAAGTTGTTGTTGCCCTGAGCTAGTTACCCTATACTAAGATAGGCAAGTCAGATGAGATAAAACCTACAATAAATCCTTCCACAGGATGAGAACAGTAACATGTTTGACCACATGAATTTGTTTCAAAAATTGGAGTTCTGAAATACGTGATAGTCCCTTTTATGTAACGCTCATTGTAACAGAATTAGGCTTAATAATAATTCAGTTTAGATGTCCCGGGTTTGATTCCCGGCCAGGGCACACAAGAGAAGCAATCTACCCTTCTTCTACCCTTCCTGCTTCTCTACCCTTCCCCCCTCCCTTCTCTTTCTCTCTTCCCCTCCCGCAGCCATGTCTCCCCTGGAGCAGATTGGCCTGAGTGCTGAGGATGGCTCCATGGCCTCTGCCTCAGGCGTTAAAATGCATCCAGTTGCAGCAGGGCAATGCCCCAGATGGGCAAAGCATTGCACCCTAATGGGCTTGCCAGGTGGATCCCAGTCGAGTGCGTGTGGGAGTCTGCCTTTGCTTTCCTGCTTCTCACTTAAGAAAAATACAGAAAAATAAAAAATAATAATTCAGTGTAACTACCTTTAACAAGGTAATTATTGATAATTATTATCACTCTCCCATTTTGATTCTTGATTTCCTTTTCTGTTGTGCATTTGTTCTCAGCATACTTGTGATTTTCCTCTAAGATGCTTCAAATACATGTTTCAAATTAAAGCAATAAAAAAATAAATAAGAACAAAGTTTCTTACAATTGTGTCCTTTCATAATATTGAGGACCCATAATGTTCCCTTGCATTTTAATGTATTTTATACAATATAATTGAATATAACAGATGGAAGAAAGTAATAAGGGTTTATATTTTTTCTTAAAAGGCTACAAACCCATGACAACAGTTTTCACATTTCTAGTGTCAAATAATATTTTCTATATCAATGAATTTTTATAAGTATTCTTTTCAATCAAGCATTGATGGGTTCAGAAGAAATTTACTATATATATAATGATGTCTAAAACATATTAAAAGAAAATGTCCCTTATATATTAGATATTACTCCACTACCTGCCCAGATACATGCAAAGCACATAATAATTGAATCTCCAGGGATGTTACTGAATGTCACTTGATGTAATACACACTCTAATTATAGCAGGGATGTCAAACATGAGACTATCAATAAAGCAATACTTGAAATCTGTTTGAATTAAAATATTTCTAACCCTTATTATTCTGAAAAAAAAAGGAGAGAGATAATATGTGGCCTGAAGTGACATCTTTGCCTACACATACACACACACACACACACACACACACACACACACACACACATACTTTTTTTCCACATGAATAACCCAACTTTACTATAAATTTCAGAATTGATGACAACTCTCCCTTTGGCCAATTTGGAAGAATTTATATAGAGACTTTTTAAAAAGGTTTTATTTTGATATAATTATTGATTCACAGGATATTGTAAAAGAACACAGGAACATTTTGTGTACCTTCCACCCATTTTCTCCAGTGGTTACATCTTATAATTGCTTGCCTTTTCTTAATTGAATTTATTGAGATTTCACTGGTTAACAAAATTATGCAGGTCTCAGGTGCACAATTATACATCACATCTTTGGTATAGTTTATTGTGTGTTCACCCCACCCCAAGTCAAGTCTCTGTCCATCACCATTTATATCCCCTATACCCTCTTCTACCTTTCTCCCCCACCCCCGTCAATCACCATATTTTTGTTACAGAGACTTATAGAAGTTGGAAACTATTTGAAAATTTCATCAACAGTCTTGGAAATAGAGTACCAATCTATCTACTGACACATAAAGATATTATTGTAGCAATGTTATCTTAATATATCAATAAAAGATACCTAACAAAAAAAGTAAATCATTTTCTACTTATGTACTGATTTCATTTTTTGCATAATCTTCTTTAGTTTTTATCTATACATATACATAATTGATATCCTTAGAATTGGTGTATTTTATATTTTATTTTTCACCTATCATTACATTATAAGCATATGTATATGTTCTTTTACATCATCTGTGAATTATAATTTAATCCCAATCAGTGGGTTGTCTTTTCATTTTGTTGATGGTTTCCCTTGCTGTGCAAAACTTTTTTGCTAATGGTACATCTGAATTGGGGTTAACATACAAAATTTATAAAAATCTTAAAAACTCAACACCAAAAAAAATCAGACAAATTTAAAAATGGACAAAGGACCTGAATAGACATTTCTCCAAAAAGGAGATACTGATTTTAGTAAACATATGAAAAGATGCTTTTTAATCATCAGAGAAATGCAAATTAAAACCACAATGTGATATTACCTCACACCTGTCAGAACTGCTATCATCAATAAATCCACAAACACATCATCAATAAATCTACAAACAACAAGTGTTGGCAAGGATATGGAGAAGAAGGAACTTTTGTACACTGTTGGTGGGAATGCAGATTGGTGCAGCCCCTGTGGAAATCAGTACAGAGTTATCTCAAAAAATTAAAATGAAACTGCCTTATCACCCAGCAATTCCACTTTTGGGAACATATCCAAAGAAATCTGAAACAATGATTCAAAAGAATATATGGACCCCTATATTCATTGCATGTTTATTTACAATAGCCAAGATCTGGAAGCAGCCCAAGTGCCCATCAGTAGATGAGTGAATAAAAATGTTGTGATACCTTAACACAGTGAAATACTATTCAGTCATAAAAAAGGAAATCTTACCTTTTGGGACAGCATGAATGGACCTGGCGAGTATGATGCTAAGTGTAATAAGCCAGTCAGACAAGTTCCCATGATTTCATGTATATGTGGAATCTAATGAACAAAATAAAATAACAAACAAAATAGAAACAGACTCATAAATACAGAGAACAGACTGACAGCTGTCAGAGGGGACAGTGTTTGGGAAGCTGGGTGAAAAAGGAAAAGGGATTAAGCAAAAAGATAAATAAATAAATAAATCCTCATAGAAAACAGTATTGTGTTTGCCAGAGGGAAAGATGGGTGGAAGGAGAGAGAAGAGAATAAAGGGGGAATAAATGGTGATACAAAGAAACTTCATTTGGAGTGGTGAACACACAGTACAATATACAGATGCTGTATTATAGAACTGTACACCCAAATTCTATATAATTTTGTTAATCAATCTCACCTCAATAAATTCAATAAAAATTTTAAAATACCATAGTGTAATCCTTGCCTAACATTGTGGTTTTACAATGCATTAAATAAATTTAAAGAGGGAGGAGAAAGGAGTGGGGTGGAGCAAGAAATAGCAACTCATAGTTGCTTCACTTTAATTGTTCACTGATTGCTTGTCATATGTGCCTTGGGCAGGCAAGCCCAAGGTTCCGAACCAGCCACCTGAGTATTCCAGGTCAACACTTTATCCACTGTACCACCACAAGTCAGCCATTAAGTAATTTTTTAATGCTAAACACCATCCATGTTTTGCAAATGTGAAAGATGCTAAAAAGACTATAGTTAGGCACATATTATTTTCCTTCTTTGATTGAGTTCTAAATGACCATATAATATTCACATTATGGTCCATAATACTATAATTTTTTCAAAGTTTATATTTCTGTCTTTAATACTATACATATCTTTTTTGAAGTTTACTAATTTAATAGTTACAAAACACTTCATTTGATTATATTAAGTAGATTGCTGTCCACATGCTACTTTATTATTAATGACAGTCTAATAAGTAGAAGTTACATTCTATTCTGTTACTGCTATATACTTTCATTTATAATAATTTTGTCTCTCCAATAGGTATTTTTACATTTTCCAAATGACTAAGAACACATGTGAACTTTGCTTTGATCTGTGCACACCTTCATCCAGCCCTTGCCAACGAAGTTTTCTTAAGCAGTTACCTGTTCTAACTCTCTTTGGCTGAGATTTTTAGTTCTTCCTCTAAATTAAAATAAGCCGTGATTTAAATTCCTATGAATGATTGACATATACCCTGCTTATGCTTAACAGAGGCTCATACTCTTTAATTAAAAGTGAAATTTTTCTTCCCCACACCCTTTGAACTATAATTACATCTACGGATTGCCAGTGTGCTTGCTAGGAACATGCCCAGAAGACACAATGGATAATGTTCTTCATAGAGCACCATAACTTAAACTGAATCTATTATTTATTCCATCATTGAACACATCTTTGTTGAGTCCCTACTGGGTGTAAACTCAGCTTGTTCCTGTTAAATCTCTAGTGACTAGAGGCGGTTTACTTAATATCATATTTCAGGTTTTTCATCAGCAAATGAGGGTATTTTTCAGTTCTAGCATCCTTGCACATTATTTGAAATATCTACATTAAAATTATACTATAGAAGTTAGTATAGCCTGGTTTGTACAGCAGAGATAATATTACCTTCTACCTCCATGTTGTTTCACTACATCATACAAGATGGGACAAATTAACTTTCTTAATGCTCCTGGGCTATTAAATATGTAAAGTTTGAGAAGTGTTTAAGCCACTGACTATGACAACATTTTTGGTTTTCTTATCTATGTATATCACATGATGTGTTGCTTGACAACACAAGGTCAGCAGCTCAGTTGATAGAACAGTTAGAGATAAGAACCTGACCTAGATTCGTGCTGTAAATACATGTCCTAGGCTAGGTGACCAAATACTGAGCAAATTACATATCTCTAAGGAGACAAGAGAAAAATCATGACCAGCCATGATATTGGGAGGAGTCAGAATCTAAACTCCCATAACTTCACTGACACAGTTATTCCATTAAAAAGACTTAGGAAAATTAGAAAATTCAAGCAAAAGTTAAAGTTCTAGGAATCAGGTCATCTAGGTGATACTAGAAGGGAAGTATGCTAAAGATTCCAGGCTTCCAACAAGTTTCTGGTCCTAAGCATTATGACTGTCATGAACAACAAATAATACAATTCTTAGTGGATGGGTTTCTGTTGACATTTAAATCTAAGCTTTCATTTTAAAGATTTTGTGTGTGTTGTGTGTGTTCACAGTAACAACGATCTAGAACTAAAGAGAAAGAATCTAAGCAGTTGCACATTCTTGGGTATTAAAAGTAGGATGGACTTCAGATTTGTAGCATTCTTCTTATTTGGACTTCTACACTGGTTGGAGTTTGTTTTTATTTCTGGATGTTGGTTGGCATGGGAAGAAGGACGTTGACATGGGAAGGAGGCAACATGAAAATCTTATAGTAGTTGATCCATCCCATCTGTCATAATGGAAATAACTTCAAGTCTCAGATGCCAGGGCAGCCTATAGGTAGGGACATGAGTTAATGCTAGCTACACAGAGCTGGGCAAACAGGGCCAGGGTCAGGCAGTGAAGGTTGAATTGCTTAGTATAAACTTACTTGATTATTTTAAAAGTAAATTATATATTAACAAACTGTTTATCCATACATCACCAAGAATGTATATGTTTCATCTAAAGACATATAAAGATGTTTATAACTTTAATTCCAAAATAGAGTTATTCACTACAATATAGTTTATAACTCTCCATTATGTATAAATAAAGGCAATTGCTAGTTGAGGCCATGAGCTTTTCACACTCCCTTTCTGATGATGATGATGATGATGATGACGATGACGATGATGATAGCTAACAATCATTGAGAACTTACTACTATTTTCCCCATTTTATAGACAAAGGAATTCATGTACAAAGTGGTGAAGTAACTTTACCAAGATCACACAATTAGCAAGTGACAGGGCCAGGGCATTAATCCAGAAAAGATGGATTCTGGAGCATTATCGAAAAAAAAAAAAAAAAACTTTTTAATTTTTTTTAAAAAGCACCTTACTATAAATATTCACTAGGGGTAGGATAATTAGTTTATTTAAAATAAAACTAAGGAACATCATGGCCTGTAAGGGGGTTAAAGAGAAAGAAGGATGTATAGCAATTGATATAAAATATTATCTTTCTAAACAAAGTATCCATGAAGTAAACATATGGAGAAAGGAAAATACAAATGTTTGGGAGTAAACTTTTTAGATACAGAACTGACCTGACATTTAACTTAAAGTCAGTGAAATAGTATTATTTTTCTCTTTCATGTTATGTATATGATATTCATTATTGTATTCATTATATTATATTCATTATATTTTATATTCTTTATTATATTTATATAGTATTACTACATATAATATATGGGAAAAATCCCTTAGATGCCTGTTTATTTAGTTTTCTCTACTATATTTTGGTTTCAAATATATCTCAAGGTAAAAATTATTACATTGTTTTAAGCAATTATAGTTCTACTGATCTTGTAAATGTGTTCTGTATTCTCTTTTTAGAAAAATGTTTGATTCACTTTATTTTTATCAAGACCTATGCTGTCCTTTTAATTTTACAATTGGAAGTAAAATTCTTAGGAGATCACCTCACACTAAATAAGCTCCTAATAGATATTAGGTATTACCTGATCACTGTTGCTATTTGCAAAGGAACAGGTAACCAGGGTAACTGCAGGAATTATTTAGTCACTAAATTGCCACTAGAGGGGAGGGCGAAAGATATGCTTTGTGCGCTCTGACAATTGGCACATTGTAGGCAGTTTAACAAAAGAAGCTGGATGGGAAGAAGCAAAATAAGGAAATGGTGAGAGCACAATGGAGTGGAGGATGGCAGTGCCAGAAAGCAGAAAGAAGCTTGCTCGGGTAAATCCAGTGGGTTTTATGAGGCATGCAGCAGTCATCATAAACTAATAATAGAGCCTTGTGTAAGGAATAGCAGAGAATAACAACAACAACAACAAAAATACTCTGACTTCTAGGAATAAAACCTTGGTCCCCTTTTCTCCATTTTGAAATTACTGAGTCAGACAATGTTAATGGCATTTTGAAGACTTTTACCCTCGATGCATAATCTGTGAACTTTAATGTTTGTTCTTTGTCAGTCTTATTTAATTTTTTTTTTCTTGCTCTAATACTGTCCAGCAAAATAATAGGCATTCCCAAGAGAGCTAAGCAGACTATGCCAAGTAAAAGACATATTTTTTTTAAGCAATAGAGACCTTCACCAGAAGTGTTGGTAATTACCTATGAATTCACATGAGCAAAGAATGGCTTGCCACTCTTATTTCCTCCACAGTGCTGAAGAAGCTCAAAAAAGAAAGGAGTTCCTTTACAATAGTGATTCTCAAACTTGAGAGTGCATGAGAATTACCTGGTAGGTTTATTACATCAGGGATTGCTGGCCTCATTCCTAGCATTTCTGCCTTAGGAAATCTGAGGTAGGGTCTGAGAAATTTCATTTTAACAAGTTCCCCGGTAATGGCAATGATGTTGCCAGTCGGTGGGTTATATTTTTAGCACCACACTCTATTAACTGTTCTGTCACAATCAGTTCAATTCATTAAAGCAGCAGTCTGCTGAAGCTCAATTATAGGTTTGATTCTAAAGATGGCCAGGGGAACAGAGATTCTAAATCTGTTCCTTAACAAATGAATGTAATTGGTTATAAGGTTAGGGCAGAGGGTGTGGTTGAACAAATTACCAGTCAATAACCATTATTTTAAGCAGTACACATGCTTTATAATTATGAAGCAATTCTATTGTCTTCACATAATTAAGGTTATACATTATACTAAATTTACCCCACAGGGCACTAATGCCCAATCTTTAACTGAAGTATTAGGGTTTTCCTGTCAATTATTTACTCTTAGTCTCAGAACAAGAAATATTCCCTTTCTCAGGGAACCTTCTTGTACCGCTGGTGGGAATGCAGACTTGTGCAGCCACTGTGGAAAACAGTAAGGTCCTTCCTCAAAAAATTAAAAACAGAACTGCCTTTTGACCCAGCTATCCTACTTTTAGGAATATATCCTAAGAATCCCAAAACACTGATCCAAAAAAAGATATGCACCCCCATGTTTATTGCAGCATGTTTACAATAGCCAAGATCTGGAAACAGCCCAAGTGTCCATCAGTGGATGAGTGGATTAAAAAGGGGTGGTATATGTACATAATGGAATACTACAGGGTCATGAAAAAGAAGGAAATCTTATCTTTTGCAATGGCATAGATGGACTTGGAGATTATTTTTATTATGCTAAGTGAAATAAGCCAGGCAGAGAAAGACAAATATCATATGATCTCACTTATATGTGGAATCTAATGAACAAGGTGAACTGAGGAACAGAATAGAGGCAGAGGCAGGGTCACAGGGAGCAGAGAGACAGCTGTCAGAGGGAAGGGGATGAGGGATGGAATCAGAGAAGATGAAGGGATTAGTGAAATTATATATACATAACACAGAGATATAGATAACAGGACAGCAAATTCCAGGGGGAAGGGGAGAGGGAGTTAGAGGGAGAGAGGCAAAGGGGGTGTAATGGGGGTATATGCTTGGGGGGGGGGTGATGGTGTTATATTGAGTGGGACCCTTGAATTTATATTAACACAATAAATTAAAATTAATACAAATAAATTAATTAAATAATTAAATAAAAAAGAAATACTCCCTTTAAGTAAAAAGTCTTTGTCATACTTTTGTCATTTCTGCATTTGTGCCACTCTACTTTAATTAAAATAATCAAAAAGTGTTATTAACACTGTATCTCATGTATTTTTCACAATCATATATATACCTGATATTTTTAGTAAATATTTAAATTTATATAATTGTTACCAGGGCAGGCTGGGATTTGTATTGTATGTTACCCTTCTCTGCCAATTTCATGAACGACAGCAACTGAGTAGGTATAAGAGCATCTTTAATTCAAATTACAGCAACTTGAGAAGGCAGGGGACTCCTGTCCAAAAGAAATACCTTAACAGTCTTGACTTACTGACCAATTTATCTTTTGGGAGATTAGTAACTCATCATAGAGCATGCAGTTAAGCATGTACAGCATGCGGGAAGTGGGAGTTTGGTTTGCAGGGATGCCTCCTTGAAACGTCCTTCTGACACTGGCACAGGACTGTCTGGTATACTTGATGTTGATCCGGAATGGCCAGAGTCTGGCACCTCTGGGAACTTTCTGCAAGAGAACTCCCTGTATTTCTTAGGAAACAAGGTAAAGATTAAAATTTGTAAACTAAGCTTCTAATTAATCGGTAGGCCTTAACTTTTCACAGTAAATCCTGTGACTAGGCTTTTACAAACAACTATCGTGATTTAAATTTTCCTAATTGTCAGGTCCCTCCCCTATGTAAACTGTCCCCAACATTCTTGCAAAGGTAAACTTTTTGCTGCATTTCAAAGTAAAGGCCAGGGAGCAATTAAGAAAAAATAGCAAGCATATTAACTATTTCCTAACCCTTATATAATCTCCTATTTATTACAACTAAAAAGCTATTATTACCAAAGCCAAATTTCTCATTTTGGGACTCCTCTATCCTAATCATCTTGAAAATTGAGTGCTTTTGTTATTACTTTAATATTGGTTTTTATATTGTTTGGTTTTGATTTTTTTTTTTTTTGACATATGATTGTCACTGAGTTTCATGTTTCCCCCACACACAAACCCAGGGTTCACTTTAATTTTATTTATTTCATATACTAGACAGCTTTCAGATCCCACTTGTTCTTTTTTCAAGTGACCTATATATTATTTTACCTTTTCTATTTTTCTTTAAATACTTTCTACCCTTATCTAACATTGTTCATGTTGGAATTCCTTTACCCAATTCTTCATGAAATTAGAAGCAAAATAACTATGAAGATGACTCCAGTGTTTCAAAGCTCTCCTTAAATTTGATCAATCCAATATAGGGAAATATATCATATTATTAATTAGCATCATGTAGCAAACACCATTGCTTGATGGAGCCCTTTAACTTTCATGATTTTCTGACATTGAGAATATAACTGTTTATTCCAGTTTGGTTGAATTGGTCAATTAACTTACAAGTAAAATAAATGCATGTGAAGCCAAAGGCTAATCCTAATGCTAAATCATAGGAACATATTGTCTCCAATTCCAGTTGTGTGAGAGAAACTTCAGGCCATGCCTTCCAAATTTTAAATAATTCTTTGGTTCTAATAACTACTATTTCTAAAATACAATTTTAATTAAAAAGCCCCAAAGCTAAAAAGAGATACTTCATATTTTAAATATATATAAAAATATAAATTTATTTTTAGTTTACTGCCTAGCAACTTGCTTAATAGAAAGTAATATTCATCAGCAATTCATTTTATCATACATAAATGTTTGATTTTGTCAGATTAAATTGTTTGTTTTATCTGTCCTATCTTATGAGTACTTTATTCCAGCAAATTTAGCACTAATAAATAAGGCATCGTGGGAGTTATTTTTATATTTTTAATCATTCAGGAGGTTATTCTATTTACTTATTTTTATAATCTATTTTTATTTTATTTCAAACTTTCCAAAAAAGTACAAATCTTTTGAAAACTGTGCAAATCTAACCATATGCCCAGATTCCCTAATTGTTGATAGTTCCCCCTCTCTGCTCTCTCTCTCTCTCCATATCTATTATCAAGCTGTTGATATATTGCACATTATTCCCAAATATGCTAATATGTATTTTCTCCAAAGACACTAATACATAACATCTCTTCAGTTCTCCCAGTCAGAAAATCAACATGTGCACATTTTCACCCAGATCACAGAACTCAATTAGATAATACCAACTGTCAACAATGTCCCTTTTTCCTTTCTGGTCCAGCAACCAAACCAGGATCAAGCATTGCATTACGTTGTCTTGTCTCCTCAGTCTCCTTCAATCATGCACAGTTTCTACATCTTTCCTGTCATTAATAATGCAGACAGTTTTAAAGACTACATGATTTTATTCTGTAAGATAACCACCCAGGGTCCTCCTGATGTTTCCTCATGACCAATCTCAGCCACGTGTCCTGGGCTGGAACACTGTGGAAGTGATATGCTTCCTCTGGGCATCACCTGAGGCAGCACATCCTGGTTACCAATGCCATTGCTGGTTAGCATAGACTTGAATTACTTGCTCAACTGTTGCCTGTCACCTTTCTCTACCATAGAGTAACTTGGTTTCACTTTTTAATTATTTTATGGGGTGATACTATAAGATCATACCAATTTCCGGTTTCTTATCAAACCCATTCTCCAGCCTTAACATCCACAAATAGCTCCTGAATCGATTACCACTATTATGGCAGGCAAGTACTAAAGCAAATTTTGATGGCCTTGCATTACTTCACTATAACAAACTACCAGAAACGTAGTGACTTAAAACAACACAGATTTCTTATTTTATAGTTCTGGAGGTTATACATCTAAAATATGTCTCACTAGACTAAAATGAAAGTGCCCACAGGGCTCTGTTCCGTCTTGAAGCACCAAAGGAGAATTTGTTCCCTTGCTCTTTTCCATTTCTAGGGGCCACCTGCAACCCTTTCATCTTCCAACCTAGGAACGGCATCAGTCCATAGCACTGCTTCCATTATCACACCTCCCTCTTTGACTCTGACTCCCCTGCCTCCCTCTTGCAATTATAAAGACCCCTTTGATGACATTTATACAGCTGTATAATCTTCCTAACTCAGTATCCTTAATCTAATCACATCTGCACAGTTCCTTTTGCTTATCAAGGTAACACATTCACAGATTCTAACGATTACGACAAGGATGTCTTTAGGAGACCATTACTCTGCCAACCACAGGTCCTCTGTGCCTGCCCTTCAGGAAGGTCCCAGTCAACTTTCTGACTCTCCCAAAGCCACAGAAGTCCAGCTGCCATATATCCAGTTTAAAGGTCGAGATGCGTATGGATTTTCTCAATTCTCCTCTCTGTTCTTGCATTTCAGTAAGCACCGCATACCTGTGACTCCAGGAGTTCACTCACAAGTCTCCTGCCACTCTTCAGCTGTGCACGGCCACTGCTACACACTCGGTATAAAAATGAGATGCCTGTACAGTCCCCTCCATTGCAGGCCTCACACTTCACACAGTGTGCCCCTGAACCTCACTGGGGAAGCTCTCTCACTCTGTCACTTCTGCAACAGGTGGCCCCCACCTCATTCTCTGTCAATTGCTCAGAGTATTTGTATAGTTCTGTTACATCTGCACCGACTCCTACTTCAGCCCTTCTGGTAGACATATGCCACAGAGAGCCTTTTGGGCCTCCCCTTCATGTTTCACACGTGCACTTTGTTAAGGCCCATGAGAAAGAGCTTCGGGTGTGTGCAGGTTCTTTACAGACGAGCCAGTTCACCTTCTACCTTCTTGCCTCCTCCTGCCTTTTCACCAATGATAAGTGCAGCATGAGACTTATTTCATCCTAAGAGGAACATCTCACTTTCTGAATTTTTGTTTATTCGGGTTCTTTGTGATCTCACTTCTCTGATAAGATTTTTAACACTGTGATTTTATAGGTTTTCCTACTCTACCTCAGCCACAGAGTAGGAGCTATGTTCTGCTGATTCCTTACCCACACACACATTCTAAGTAGAAACAAGTTTCCCAGTTGCATTGGAATCTCGAAGGGCAGGATGAACCCACTTAATATCTGGGTTACAAGTGGTATTTGTCCAGGATTGTTTTAAATGCCAATGCTAAATTTATCTGCACATCAGCCTAAATTACTACCTAAAATGTGATCTAAGATTTTCTCTTTATAAATGGCTGCTAAATTATTGGAGGAAAGGTGAAGAAAAGGTGAAGGAAAGACTACATTTACGTGGTATTGATTGTGTTCATTCATTGAATAACACCTTAAAAATCAAAAGAAGGTTTTAGAAGCTTTTTTTTTAGCTGGACTTTAAAGCCTCTGTTTTAAGTATTATCAGCTGAAGTTCCATATGGAAAGCCTGGCAGTATTTATAGTTGCTAAGAGTAATTAGCTCCGAGATTTTACTAAGTATAAGAAGAAGTAAGGAAGAACTCCAAAAGCTGGTGTGACAGCATTATTGATTCACACAAACTTTCTTTTAAAATCGAAGCTTTTGCAGGAAGGGAATAGGGTCTTTGATCAGGATAGGGCTTCTGTTGTAGGCAGACAATGGAGCAAACCCTGAGATGCCTTCTGAAACTGGGAAGACTCCTAGCAACCACGTTGCCAGAAAACCATGACTAGACCATACCACAGAGCTGTTACAATAATAACAATACCGTGAGGTAGAGCAGAGAAAAGTACTGCCAAGGAGCTGCTCAGGCCTTAGAAATTATTTGGAGCATTAAAACAGCAAATGCTGCAGGGTGCACGGCCGGCTGCGCTGTGGCAATCACAGGAGAGATTGATAGAATGGAGAGCACCCGGGGTGTACACAGATCTCATTTTAACTGAGGAAATAAAGAAAAATCTCCCTCACGTGTGTTAAACATGTGAGAGGCTTTTTGCAAAGAGCTGTACACAAAGCAGCTACTTTGCAGAGAAGGAAGAACCAGTTGAATGAGAGCAAATAATAATGGGACTCTTTATAGTAAAACTGCTAGAAAACCGCACTTGGCATAAGAGATCTGCAGGGATTTTCCTGATCTTCCCGACTGCAGTTCTCCCTGTTCGGGGGTAAGGAAGAGGAGAAGGTAGCATGGGCTGCTTTTAAGGAAAAATCCATGACAGAAAAACTCCTTAGGGCAGACCCAGCTCAGAGCTGGAGTGTGGGAATTGATGATGATGTCATCATTGAAATTCATCAGCTTAAGGCTTCAGAGGAGTGAAGATAGTTAGGATCCTCCCTCCAACAAAAGAATCCGGAGCAGCCACACAGCCCTGACTGGAAATGAACTCTAGTAATATTCTGCTAAGGTGGAATAAGATGGTCACAAAATAGATAACAGTGACAAATCAACAAATTACCTCCCAGGACATAGCAAATAAGCATGCCAGAAGCATGACTCAGGAAAAGTTTTAGTAATGTGGTTTTCCATGCCACCAAGGGACAAACGCTTGGAACATGGTCCCAGATATAGCTGAGAATATCTCCTAGCAGAGATGTTAGACAGAACTTGCTATTGCTCATGGGACTCAAGTCCGTTACTTGGTGGAGCTGTGCTTCTGTAAAGGATGGATATTACTCAGCAAACTTTACCATAATGAGGACTGATCCATAATGATGGGCTGATTAAGGCTTGCTTGGAAGGGTAGGAAAACAAGAGATGTAATCAGAGATATACTTTCCTGAACACATATTAGACACTGTCTCTAAGGCAGAAATCCCTGAGTCAGAGGATGAAAGTAGACTGCTATCAAAGGACACATAATCCCAACATGCAGAATTAGGGGAATGAAAGTGAACTCGGATTCAGAAGATGCAAAAAATGTGATAGGTCAGTGATTCTCAAACTTTAATATTTCTATGAATCACTTGAGGATTTTCTTAAAAACAGATTCTGATTCTGCATTTCTCACAAGTTCTTAAGTGATGTAGATATTGCTGTCTGAGAACAACAATGTAGGACCTCGCTAAGCCTAAACAGCACACTGCTAATTTTCAGTTTTATTTCATTATTTAATAAGGCAGCATCTCCAGAGTCCATAATTCACCGGTCATTTATTTTCTGCTGCTTATGTCTTTCTGCTGTAGTCATTGCTCTTGGGACTCTAGAAACATCCAGGCCTCCTCATCCTCCTCAGGCTTGGCTAGCAGTCAAGTTTCATGGACCATAACAAGACCACAATAAGGACACATCTGCAGCCATCAGTAGGAATGGATGTGCCTCTGAACTCACTGCTATGACCATCAGGTTGAGGCAAAAGAATTACATTCTGGAAGCTGAGTTGGGCAGGTGTTTGCATACAGATTATATAGATGAACATGACACACTAGAAAATTTATCTTGACTCTTATTGAATTCATTAACCATTTCTTACTAGATAATAAAAAATTAATATGAAAACATACTCAGAAAATAGCAAATAAGAGATGCATTGGATGACGTCAGAGTAATGGCGGGGTAGGAAGCGATTCCGATAAATCTCCCCCAAAACTCAACAAGATCTTCAACCAGAAACAGAAAAACCTATACTTGGAGCCTCCAGATGCTTCGCAATACACCCAAAGGTATGGTCGAGTGAAAAATTGGCTAAATATATAACCAAACCCCGAAGGAAATAGGGAGTAAGAAATGCTCCGCCTTCCTCACTAACCTAAACAGGGCGGCTTTCTCTGGTAACTGTGAATATAGAAACTGAGGCGGGCAAAGGGGGTGAATAGATCCAGGCCGCGGCACAAACGGCCGAACCAGGCTGTGGCACGGAGATCCAAGCCGAGGAAAAACTGATCCTGTGGCAACCCGGGCAATACGAGCTAACACTCGCGCCAAACCCAAACAAAGTAAGACAAGCGGGGCGGCCATTTTACCCGGCCTCCTGGTTGGTGCGCAGTTAGTGGGCGAGAGATTTCTTCCTAGGCCCCGAGAGTGGGTGCCCGTGTTGCCCCACGGAGAGGCAGGGTCAGAGGCCTTTCTGTGGGCCGAGGGCAGAGTCTCTGGGCAGCCCCAGCACCCTGGGAAAGCCACGCACGGGAGGGAGTGAGAACTGATTCCAACGGTGGAAATTTTCCGTGCTGCTGGGGGTTTCACTCAGAGGGAAACGCGGCCGGCCTCATATCCGGGTTTGCGCGCGCAGATAGTGAATGAGAGATTCGTCCGAGTGCTTCGGCAGTGCACGCCCGTGTTATCACACAGAGGGGCAGAGTCTGGGGCCTTTGTGTGGGCCAAAGCGGAATCTCGGGCCGCCCCAGAGCCTTGCAAAAGCCGCACACGGGGACGGAGCGAGACTCAATTCCAACACTGCAACTTTTCCCTGCGGTTGGGGGTTTCACTCAGAGCGTGAGACTGCTGGCCGGATATCCTGGTCTGCCCGCGCAGCCAGTGAGTGAGAGTTTCCTCCAAGCGCCCCGGAAGTGGGTGCCCGCCTGTGTTACCGGACAGAGTGGCAGACAGAACCAGAGATCTTTGAGTGGGCGGAAAGCCCGCCTGATTATGCTAGCAGCTCTGACTGACTGAGCCTTACCCAGAGCCCTGTGCTGAGTGGAAATAGAGTGGGGAGTTGCCAGCTCTTTGAGCCTCTTACTATCCAGGCAGAGGCAGCAGCAACCCCGTAGCTGGATTATCAGGCTACTAATTGAGGAAGGAAAGACTAGGAGAAAGGCTCCAGGAACACGGACTCTCTCACTGTCGGAGCCTATAAACGCTAATAGCCTCGACTGCCAACGAGACTAAAGCACAATACATGACATTGCCATAGAGACTTGGCAAACCTCTACCTGAGCGTGCCAAAGGGGCAGAACCCGGGGTACAGAGTCACCGACCAGGAAGAGGGAGAGAAAAGAAAAAGCAAGAAGATAACCTCTCAAAATCAAGAATAATCTGCAGACTTTATAACCTATCCCATTTTATTATATTTGTTCGTTTGTTTCTCTTATCTTCATTCTTGATACTTTTTTTCCTCCTCCAATTTGGCCGATTAACTCTCTGCCGGTCTTTCTCCTCTCCTTGAACAACACTACCCATAAGTGTTACATCTCCCATTATCTTTTCTCCTCTCTTCCTTTCTCTCTATGAGGGTTGCACTCCAAAACCCTTAACTCTCTCCTTTCTTTTTTCTTCTATTAGTGGTTCCCTCTTTTTTTCTCTCTCTCTCTTTCTTTTCTCCCTCTATATTAGTTTCTTCCTTTCTCCTTTACATCTCCTCTCATTCAAACCTCAATAACAAACAAATTATCTTATCTGGGACTCAAACTTATGTTTGTGGCATTTTGGGGGGGGTTTTACTTCACCTTTTTAACTCACTAGCAGTGATCCCATCCCTGGCTCTCCATTTTATCTAGTTCTTGTTCCACTAAATACAATAGTAATTTTTTAATTTGTCTCCCCATTTTTCCATTTTCCTCTTATTCCTCTCATCATAACTCTTAGACAACCAACACCTAAAAGCAAATCATTTTATTCCTAACCCAAATTTTTTCCTTATTTGCTTTTTGTGGGTCCATACGCTCTTTTTTTTTCCTTTTTTTTTTCTTTTTCTCGTTTTTCTTTTTTTTCTTTTCTTTTTTTTTTTTTTTTTTTTTTGCCCCTTTATTACTTTTCCCCAATTCAGGCCCTCCATCACAGGCATTGTTTGTTATAATTCACAGTTCACCACAAGATTTTCTCAAGAAAGAAGGGAGAGGAGAGGAGAGGAGAGGAAAAAAGGAGGGGGGGAATAATTTCCTTTTTTAAAAAATTTTTATTTTATTTTATTTTTCTTTATTTCATTATTAATTTTTTTTTAAAAAAAACTATTTTCGATTTTTTATTTTTTTATTATTTTTTTTAACTTTTTATTCTTTATTAAATCTCATTAATACTATCAACAAAACCACCCTCAGATGCCATTAAGGAAGAGAAAATCGAATATCATGAATACAAAAGAAAGAGAGGTAACACAGCTAGATGAGGGAAAATCTATGGAGAAAAAATTTAATATATTGGAAACCTTGGAGCTAAATGACAGAGAATTCAAGATAGAAATCCTAAAAATCCTCCGAGATATACAAGAAAACACAGAAAGACAATTTAGGGAGCTCAGAAAACAACTCAACGAACACAAAGAATATATGTCCAAGGAAATTGAAACTATAAAAACAAATCAAACAGAGATGAAAAACTCAATTCACGAGCTGAAAAACGAAGTAACAAGCTTAGCTAATAGAACAGGTCAGATAGAAGAGAGGATTAGTGAAATAGAAGACAAGCAACTTGAGGCACAGCAGAGAGAAGAAGAAAGAGACTCAAAAATTAAAAAAAATGAGATAGCCCTACAAGAATTATCTGACTCCATCAAAAAGAATAACATAAGAATAATAGGTATAACAGAGGGAGAAGAGAGAGAAAATGGAATGGAGAACATACTCAAACAAATAATAGATGAGAACTTCCCAAGCCTGTGGAAAGAACTAAAGCCTCAAGTTCAAGAAGCAAACAGAACTCCGAGTTTTCTTAACCCCAACAAACCTACTCCAAGCCATATCATAATGAAATTGACACAAACCAACAGCAAAGAAAAAATTCTCAAGGCAGCCAGGGAAAAGAAGAATACAACATATAAAGGAAGGCCCATTAGATTATCATCAGATTTCTCAGCAGAAACTCTACAAGCTAGAAGAGAGTGGACCCCAATATTTAAAGTCCTGAAAGAGAGGAACTTTCAGCCACGAATACTATACCCATCAAAGCTATCCTTCAAATATGAAGGAGAAATAAAAACATTCACAGATACAGAAAAGATGAGGGAATTTATCATCAGAAAACCCCCACTCCAGGAATTACTAAAGGGGGTTCTCCAATCAGATACAAAGAACAAAAAAAAAACAGAGCCACAAGTAAAAGCTCCAAGAAGAACACAATAAAACCAAATTTAAACTGTGACAACAACAAAAAGAAAGAGGGGGAGAAGATGGAGATTAACAGTAGCAAAGGACGATGGAGTGCAAAAGTACTCACAAAATAGTTCACTACAATGAACAGGGTAGGGACCCTTTTCATTACTCAAAGGTAACCACCATTGAAAAAACCACCACAGAAGCACATGAAATAAAGAAGATAGCAACAGAGGAAAGATGTATGGAATACAACCAAATAAAAACAAAAGATAGAAAAACGAAAGAGAAGGATCAAACAAGATACAAAACTAACAGAAAGCAAGATATAAAATGGCAATAGGGAACTCACAAGTATCAATAATTACACTAAATGTAAACGGATTAAACTCACCAATAAAAAGGCACAGAGTAGCAGAATGGATTAAAAAAGAAAATCCAACTGTATGCTGCCTACAGGAAACTCATCTAAGTAACAAGGATAAAAACAAATTCAAAGTGAAAGGCTGGAAAACAATACTCCAAGCAAATAACATCCAAAAAAAAGCAGGTGTAGCAATACTCATATCGGATAATGCTGACTACAAGACAGGAAAAGTACTCAGAGACAAAAATGGCCATTTCATAATGGCTAAGGGGACACTGAATCAAGAAGACATAACAATTCTTAATATATATGCACCAAACCAAGGAGCACCAAAATATATAAGACAGCTACTTATTGATCTTAAAACAAAAACTGACAAAAACACAATCATACTTGGAGACCTCAATACACCGCTGGCGGCTCTAGATCGGTCATCCAAACAGAGAATCAACAAAGACATAGTGGTCTTAAACAAAACACTAGAGCACCTGGATATGATAGACATCTACAGGACATTTCATCCCAAAGTGACTGAGTATACATTTTTCTCCAGTGTACATGGATCATTCTCAAGAATTGACCATATGTTGGGCCACAAAAACAACATCAGCAAATTCAGAAAAATTGAAGTTGTACCAAGCATATTTTCTGATCATAAAGCCTTGAAACTAGAATTCAACTGCAAAAAAGAGGAAAAAAATCCCACAAAAATGTGGAAACTAAACAACATACTTTTAAAAAATGAATGGGTCAAAGAAGAAATAAGTGCAGAGATCAAAAGATATATACAGACTAATGAAAATGACAATACTACATATCAGGATCTATGGGATGCAGCAAAAGCAGTGATAAGAGGGAAGTTCATATCACTTCAGGCATATATGAACAAACAAGAGAGAGCCCAAGTGAACCACTTAACTTCCCACCTTAAGGAACTAGAAAAAGAAGAACAAAGACAACCCAAAACCAGCCGAAGAAAGGAGATAATAAAAATCAGAGCAGAAATAAATGAATTAGAGAACAGAAAAACTATAGAAAAAATTAATAGAACAAGGAGCTGGTTCTTTGAAAAGATCAACAAAATTGACAAACCCTTGGCAAGACTTACCAAGGAAAAAAGAGAAAGAACTCATATAAACAAAATCCAAAATGAAAGAGGAGAAATCACCACGGACACCGTAGATATACAAAGAATTATTGTAGAATACTATGAAAAACTTTATGCCACTAAATTCAACAACCTAAAAGAAATGGATAAATTCCTAGAACAATACAACCTTCCTAGACTGAGTCAAGAAGAAGCCGAAAGCCTAAACAGACCTATCAGTAAAGAAGAAATAGAAAAAACCATTAAAAACCTCCCCAAAAATAAAAGTCCAGGCCCTGACGGCTATACAAGCGAATTTTATCAAACATTCAAAGAAGACTTGGTTCCTATTCTACTCAAAGTCTTCCAAAAAATTGAAGAAGAAGCAATACTTCCAAACACATTTTATGAGGCCAACATAACCCTCATACCAAAACCAGGCAAGGAGGGCACAAAAAAAGAAAACTACAGACCAATATCTCTAATGAATGCAGATGCTAAAATACTAAACAAAATACTAGCAAATCGAATACAACAACATATTAAAAAAATAATACATCATGATCAAGTGGGATTCATCCCAGAATCTCAAGGATGGTTCAACATACATAAAACGGTTAACGTAATACACCATATCAACAAAACAAAGAACAAAAACCACATGATCTTATCAATAGACGCAGAAAAGGCTTTCGATAAAATACAACACAATTTTATGTTTAAGAGTTTAAACAAAATGGGTATAGAAGAAAAATATCTCAACATGATAAAGGCCATATATGATAAACCATCAGCTAACATCATATTAAATGGCACTAAACTGAAGGCTTTCCCCCTTAAATCAGGAACAAGACAGGGTTGTCCACTCTCTCCACTCTTATTTAATGTGGTACTAGAAGTTCTAGCCAGAGCAATCAGACAAGACAAAGAAATAAAAGGCATCCATATCGGAAAAGAAGTAGTAAAGGTATCACTTTTGCAGATGATATGATCCTATACATCGAAAACCCCAAAGAATCCACAAAAAGACTACTAGAAACAATAAGCCAATACAGTAAGGTCGCAGGATACAAAATTAACATACAGAAGTCAATAGCCTTTCTATATGCCAACAATGAAACAACTGAGAAGGAACTCAAAAGAATAATCCCCTTCACGATTGCAACAAAAAAAATAAAATACTTGGGAATAAACATAACAAAGAATGTAAAGGACTTATATAATGAAAACTATAAACCATTGTTAAGGGAAATCGAAAAAGATATAATGAGATGGAAGAATATACCTTGTTCTTGGCTAGGAAGAATAAATATAATCAAGATGGCTATATTACCCAAAGCAATATACAAATTTAATGCAATTCCCATCAAACTTCCAATGACGTTTTTTAAAGAAATAGAGCAAAAAATCATCAGATTTATATGGAACTATAAAAAACCCCGAATAGCCAAAGCAATCCTAAAGAAAAAGAATGAAGCTGGGGGCATTACAACTGACTTCAAACTATATTATAGGGCCACGACAATCAAAACAGCATGGTATTGGCAGAAAAATAGACAATCAGACCAATGGAACAGAATAGAAAGTCCAGAAATAAAACCACATATATATAGTCAAATAATTTTTGATAAAGGGGCCAACAACATGCAATGGAGAAAAGAAAGCCTCTTCAATAAATGGTGCTGGGTAAACTGGAAAGCCACATGCAAAAGAATGAAACTGGACTACAGTCTCTCCCCCTGTACAAAAATTAACTCAAAATGGATCAAAGATCTAAACATAAGACCTGAAACAATTAAGTACATAGAAGAAGACATAGGTACTCAACTCAGGGACCTGGGTTTTAAAGAGCATTTTATGAATTTGACTCCACAGGCAAGAGAAGTGAAGGCAAAAATTAATGAATGGGACTACATCAGACTAAGAAGTTTTTGCTCAGCAAGAGAAACTGATAAAAAAATAAACAGAAAGCCAACTAAATGGGAAATGATATTTTCAAACAACAGCTCAGATAAGGGCCTAATATCCAAAATATACAAAGAACTCATAAAACTCAACAACAAACAAACAAACAATCCAATAAAAAAATGGGAAGGGGATATGAATAGACACTTCTCCCAGGAAGAAATACAAATGGCCAACAGATATATGAAAAGATGCTCATCTTCTTTAGCTATTAGAGAAATGCAAATCAAAACTGCAATGAGATACCACCTCACACCTGTTCGATTAGCTGTTATTAGCAAGACAGGTAATAGCAAATGTTGGAGAGGCTGTGGAGAAAAAGGAACCCTCATACACTGTTGGTGGGAATGTAAAGTAGTACAACCATTATGGAAGAAAGTATGGTGGTTCCTCAAAAAACTGAAAATAGAACTACCTTATGACCCAGCAATCCCTCTACTGGGTATATATCCCAAAAACTCAGAAACATTGATACGTAAAGACACATGCAGCCCCATGTTTATTGCAGCATTGTTCACAGTGGCCAGGACATGGAAACAACCAAAAAGCCCATCAATAGATGACTGGATAAAGAAGATGTGGCACATATACACTATGGAATACTACTCAGCCATAAGAAATGATGACATCGGAACATTTACAGCAAAATGGTGGGATCTTGATAACATGATACGAAGCGAAATAAGTAAATCAGAAAAAACCAGGAACTGTATTATTCCATACGTAGGTGGGACATAATAGTGAAACTAAGAGACATTGATAAGAGTGTGGTGGTTACGGGGGGAGAGGGGGGAATGGGAGAGGGAAAGGGGGTGGGGAGGGGCACAAAGAAAACAAGATAGAAGGTGACAGAGGACAATCTGACTTTGGGTGGTGGGTATGCAACATAATTGAACGACAAGATAACCTGGACTTGTTATCTTTGAATATATGTATCCTGATTTATTGATGTCACCCCATTAAAAAAATAAAATTATTATAAAAAAAACAAAAAACAAAAAAATAAACAAAACAAAATAAAATCAGTAAAATCAAAAAAAAAAAAAAAGAGATGCGTTAAGTTCCTCCAAAAGATTGGATTTGGGGACAAAGTGAAATGTTGTTCTTATATATTATATAGATATAGGTTAACCTATCATAGATGCCAACATACCTCTGGATACAAAGGGGCTCCTCCAGATGCTACTTTCAGCAGGTGCAGCAGAAAGGCTGCAAGTTTTTCCTTGGACTGTTCCTTGAACAGGTGCTATTAGATAACATCTGCTTTTTTCTGCTCATAAACTTTTAATTATAGTCCATGCTAATAGCCTACTTATCTGATACTCATTTAGGTCAGATTTTTTTGAAGACCTACACAGAGACATAAACCAGCTTAAAATTCAAAGCCATCCCTGATGCAAAATAGGAACAAGACAACTTTCATAATTGTACCATTCTTCAGAATTTGTTTTTCAGTCAAATACTCCTTTGTAAATTGGTCTTCTCTGTGAAAACAATGGATAAGCATCCTCATGTACTGTAATTTGGACTGGAAAATTAATAAACTTTTCCCCCAGAAAGATTCATGAATTAAAACAATTTACGAAAAATAAAAATTGTATTGGTTTAGGGTTGCTAGTTTTTATCTTGCAAATTAAGATTTTTTTAAAAAAAGGAAAAAGTTTCTCTATTATTATCTGCTGTCATTATAATTTCATAAAAGTAACAATATGTTTAAAGGCTTTAATCACTGTAAAAAAATAAAAGACTGGATAAAGAAGATGTGGCACATATACACTATGGAATACTACTCAGTCATAAGAAATGATGACATCGGATCATTTACAACAAAATGGTGGGATCTTGATAACATTATATGGAGTGAAATAAGTAAATCAGAAAAAAAACAAGAATTGTATGATTGGTGGGACATAAAAGTGAGACTAAGAGACATGGACAAGAGTGTGGTGGTTAGGGGGGGGAAGAAGGGAGAGAGGGAGGAGGAGGGGGAGGGACACAAAGAAAACTAGATAGAAGGTGACGGAGGCAATCTGACTTTGGGTGATGGGTATGCAACATAATTGAATGACAAGATAACTTGGACATGTTTTCTTTGAATATATGTACCTTGGTTTATTGATGTCACCCCATTAAAATTAATAAAAAATTTATTTATAAGAAAAAAAGAAACAATATGTTGCCTGACCAGGTGGTGGCACAGTAGTTAGAACGTCGACCTGGGACACTGAGATTCCAGGTCTGAAACCATGAGGTCTCTGGCTTGAGTGTGTTGTTACCAGCTACAGCGTGGTATCATAGACATGACATGACCCCATGGTCGCTGGCTTGAGCTCAAAGGTCTCTGGCTTGAAGCCCATGGTCGCTGGCTTGAACCCAAGGTCACTGGCTTGAGCAAGGGGTCACACTGGCTCAGTTGGAGCTCCCTGGGTCAAGGCATGTATGAGAGAGCATTCAATAGACATCTAAAGTGTCATAACTACGAGTTGATGCTTATCATCTCTCTCCCTTCTTGTCTGTCCCTGCCTCTCTCTCTTAAAAAAGAAATAAACAAACAAAAACATTAGCAGTAAAATATAGAAAAATAAGAAGGATATCCTTAGACAATAAAAGTAAGTCCTTTAGGACAAATAAATTTAGCTTTATAGAAACTTCCATGTTTGTTGTTTTTCTCCTTTCACCATGATCCTCACCTATATTATTTCTCAAGCCAGTTCATCTCTCTTTTGCCTTCTTGCTGTCTGCACCACACATCATTTAGGATCTGAGCACTCATTCAGATTTACCAACTAATAGATAGTGAATTCAAACCTAAGTCTATTTGAGTTTCACTCTTTACATTCAACTCTGGTAGCATCCTCAGAGCAAACTCTATTTTTTTTTTATTGTCTTTTCAGTTTTGTTCACAGACTGATTTTTTTCCTTACCTGAAAAATATTGACAAATCTTTACCTCTCAATTTTTCTAACTTAAGTCAAATACTCATCACATCTAATCTCTTTTCCTAAAAATGTCATATAACTTCTCTCTATAAATTCAGTCTTATTGAGTCAAAAAATAAAAATTCAATAAATGGTGCTAGAAAACTTGAAAAGCCACATATAAAAGAATGAAACTACAGTTTTTCCCATGTATAAAAATTAACACAAAATGTATCAAAGACCTAAATATAATATCTGAAACAAAAAATGGCATAAAAGAAAACATAGGTACTAAACTTATAGACCTTGGTCTTCGAGCAGACCTTATGAAGTTGACCCCCAGAACAAGTGAAGTAAAGACAAAAATAAATGAATATGACTATATCAAACTAAAAAGCTGCTGCACAGCAAAAGAAATTGCCAAAAAAACAAAAGGCAACCAACTGAATGGGAGAAGATATTTGCAAACAACAACTCTGACAAGTTGTTAATATCCAAAATATATTAAAAACTCATACAACTCCACAGGAAACAAACAATCCAATTAAAGTATAAGCAGAGGATAGATATTTCTCCCAAGAAGACATACAAATGACAACAGATATATGAAAAGAATCTCAACTTCACTAGCTACTAGGAAAATGCAAATCAAAACTACATTGAGATACCATCTAACACCTGTTAGAATGACTATTATCAATAAGACAAGTAATAAGTGTTGCAGAGGTTGTGGGAAAAAAAAGAAACTTTCATTCATTGCTGGTGGGAATGTAAACTGGTACAGCCACTGTGGGGAACAGCATGAACATTCCTCAAAAAATTAAGAATGATGTTATCATTTGACCAGGAACCCCTTTTCTGAGTATCTATCCAAAAAAAAAGAAAACATTTATTTGCAAAGACATTAGTAAACCCTTAAGTTTATTGCAGCATTGTTCACAGTGGCCAAGATGTGGAAACAAGTGAAGATGATTTGATAAAAAGACATGGATCATATATACAATGGAGTACTACTCAGTCATAAGAAAAGATGAAATACTGCTGTTTGCAACAACATAGATGAACCTTGAGAATATCATGCTAAGTGAACCATATGATTTCATTCATATGTGGGATATAAAACTTCAAGTAAGAAATGAACAAACAAGAAAAACAAACAAAAACTCACAGACACAGAAAATTGTATGGTAGTTATAAGAATTAAGGGGGGATGGGAGGAGAGTAAAGGGTAAAAGGAGCCAAATGTCAATATATGGTGATAGAAGATGATTTGATGTAGGGTGGTGGTCACACAATGCAATATATAGATCATGTTTCATAGAAAGGTACACTTGAAACCTATATACCTGACCTGTGGTGGTACAGTGGAAAGAGAGTCAACCCGGAATGCTGAAGTCACAGGTTTGAAACCCCAGTGTTGCCTGGTCAAGGCACATACAGCAAGCAACTACTCAGAGTTGATGCTTCCTGTTCCTTTCTTGGTCTTTCTCTCTCTATCCTCTCTCTAAAATCAATAAATAAAATATTTTTTTCAAAAAGAAACCTATGTAATTTTATAAAACATTGTCACCCCAATAAATTTAATTAAACATAAAAACTAAAAAAAATAAAAATAAAAAAGAATGGTAAGAAAATGTTTAATATATTAAAAAATGAAAATTTAGATATCATCAGATCTATATCCCTTTCATAAAAAAATATCTGAGACTTCCCTTTGTCTTAGACATGTATTTTCTATAGATGGCCTTCTCTATCTACTCATTATTTTATCCTCATTTCCTCATTTCTACTCCTGTCCACATACCCTACACCAGGGGTGGGGAACCTATGGCTCACGAGCCAGATGTGGCTCTTTTGATAGCTGCATCTGGCTCGCAGGCAAATCTCTAATAAAAAAAAATAATGTTAAAAATATAAAACATTCTCATGTATTACAATCCATTCATTTCCTACCACTCATGTTCATGGTTGCAGGTGGCTGGAGCGAATCACAGCTGTCCTCCGGGACAACACCAAATTTTTATTGGATAATGCGTAACGTACACGGGTCGTTGTATGGCTCTCATGGAATTACATTTTAAAATATGTGGTGTTCATGGCTCTCTCAGCCAAAAAGGTTCCCGACCCCTGTCCTACACTTTAGCTCCACCATGTCCCTAAGGCTCTACATAGACCTATCTACTTACAACACCCATCCCCGCTGTTTCAGGTAGATATCTTCTCTTTTAAGATCCAGTTTGTATTACATCTCCTCTAGGAATCATTTTTGACCTTCTGGCCAGTCATGTGCTTCTGCTGTCATCTGTCTTGGTACGCCTATCTAACACTGAGAGAAAGTGTAGAAAAAAACAGCAGGCTCCTGAGCACCCGAGTCATAAAATTTGATTTATGCCCCACCTCTGTTATTTCACTAGCTCCATCACCTGGGATACTTACTTAAACTGTCCAAAACTCTATTTTCTTATATGTGAAATAGTAACAGCAATATCAACCATCTAGCACTCTTTGAGATAAATATAAAGAATGCCGTTTATAGTACGGGGCCCACGGAAAAAATTCAATGACTGCCAAGTTTTAATGGTAAATTGAATTGTGAACTTTTGAAGTTAATGTTATATATCTGCATTCTACTGAAAATTTTCTGTTATATGTCTACCTTCCCTACTAGACTGTGAACTCCTCGAAGTAGAGTACCTCTAGGGGGAACAACTCAGCACACTGTTGAATTAATGAACACTCCTGTACCCTAAAACATGGTGATTTACGAGAAATTAACTTATACTAAAAAGACACCTGAAACAGAGCCAGCAAGTGGGATATGTTTTTAGGTTTCTCTGGGGATCACCCCATGAAAAGGCATACTAGAAACTAAGAGAATGCTCTCTGGGGAAACTTCTTCCTTCAAGCCAGTGTGAAATGAATCATGCCTTGTCTTGGGATATCAACCAGAGTAGACTTCTCCAGGTTCTTATTAGAGACCGAATACAGGTTTCCACTTTGTTTTATGGCCATTAAATGCTGCTCAATATTTTTATAGAGTGTTACTTCTGGTCATCTTGCTAAATATATCCATGTAGTCGTTAAGAAAATACTTTGCTTTTAAATATTTGACAACAAAAGGCTTAAGCGTAAAGTATTATTTCTGAGTTGTTTCTCTACAGAGATTTGAGTTTAAAATAGGATTTGTTATCTCAAAATGGCACACTAGTAAGCGGGTATTTAAAGGCCAAAGCACAGCTGCAATGTGAATAAAATATTATTAGACATGTCCTTGATCTTTTAGCTTTATTATAGATTGGAGACTTTAGATTTTTAATAAAATTCATTGCAATGACAGATGTGATCGATTGTTCCCAGTGGTGGTTCCCATCAAAGAAATGATATAACATACCTGACTACCAAATATACTGGTATGATTAATTCATTGAATTAATTACTTCTTTTGTTCATATTCATGCATTTTATTGAGAAAAAATGCCCTGATGATCACTTCTCTATGGAGAAACATAATGAAAGTAAAATGAACAAGGTGTTTAAAATTAATAAAGAAAATTAGAAGATGGTACTGTGGGCCCATCCAGTAATGCTGGTTCACATATTTTTTCCAGGTAAAGGAGGAGGTGGCAAAAATCATTATCACATTGCCATTAAACTTGAAAGAACATAAAAGTAAATATTGCAACAAATCATCTTTTGAATAGATTTGGATTATTAAGAATTTGGGGCACCTGGCCAGATATCTCGGTTGTTTAGAGCATTGTCCCCAAGCACAGAGGTTGCCAGTTTGACCCCTGGTCTGGGCACATACAGGAACAACTCGATGTTCCTATCTCTCTCTCTCTCTCTCTCTTTTTCTCTCTTATTCACTTGCTGAAATCCATAAATAAAAATTTAAATGAAGAATAAAAAAGCTTTAAAAAAAATTCTAGCAAACCCTTTCAGGTTACAATGGTGTTTCTTACAGTTCCTGTTTATCTTCTCCCATTTTCCTATTGAGCCACTCACAAAGACAATGGATGGAAATACAGGTGCAATAGCATTAGGAAATGAGCGCATTGATGAATTATCTGCCACTACCAAAGAGAAATAATTCACTAATCTAAATAAGGAAGGGGTCCTGAGCAAAACAAACACTACCAGGGAAAACCTAGTGAGGCATTTTTAGTCGCACCTATTCTAGTACTCTTTACCAGACATACATTTAGCAGCGGCACATGTCCATGCATCCCAGACTAAAAGGGGGCTTTTGTTCTTTTGTTTTCTTCTATGTAGGATTATTTTGCTTTAAGTTTTTTTCATAACCTCACAACTTCCGACCTTCTGCCTCCCTGTGCAAAACACTCTTTATGGATTTGAAGTATATGATGTCCAATTATGACAACCGAAAGAAGATGAAGATAAACTATGATAAATTATTTTCTGTAATATAAAGTAAGCAATAGAATACCTGAGAGCCTTGAATTCTAAACTTCATACAGTCTTTGTAGTAAGGTTTTAAAACTTCACTGTCCAATGTGGTAGCCACTGGACAGATGTGGCATTTACGTACTTGATATGTAGCAAGTCCAAAATGAGATTTTTTTAAAAGTATAAAATACATACCAGGCCCTGGCCGGTTGGCTCAGTGGTAGAGCGTCGGCCTGGCATTCAGGAGTCCCGGGTTCGATTCCCGGCCTGGGCACACAGGAGAAGCACCCATCTGCTTCTCCACCCCTCCTCCTCTCCTTCCTCTCTGTCTCTCTCTTCCCCTCCCGCAGCCAAGGCTCACTGGAGCAAAGTTGGCCTGGGCGCTGAGGATGGCTCCATGGCCTCTGCCTCAGGCGCTAGAATGGCTCTGGTTACAACAGAGCAACGCCCCAGATGGGCAGAGCATTGCCCCCTGGTGGGCATGCCGGGTGTATCCAGGTCAGGCGCATGCAAGAGTCTGTCTGACTGCCTCCCCGTTTCCAAACTTAAGAAAAATACGAACAAAAAAAATACATACCAGATTATGAGAAGCTGTTTTTTATTTTTTTAAAACAGTAAAAATAGCCTGACCAGGCGGTGGCACAGTGAATAGAGCATTGGTCTGGGATGCGGAAGGACCCAGATTCAAGACCCCAAGCTTGCCAGCTTGGACCCAAGGTCGCTGGCTCGAGCAAGGGGTTACTCAGTCTGCTGAAGGCCCGCGGTCAAGGCACATATGAGAAAGCAATCAATGAACAACTAAGGAGTCTCAACGAAAAACTGATGATTGATGCTTCTCATCCCTCTCCGTTCCTGTCTGTCTGTCCCTATCTATCCCTCTCCCTGTAAAAAATAAATAAATTTAAAACAGAAAAAAAACAAAAACAAAACAGTAAAAATATATTGATTACATATTTTAGATTTATAGTGTAAACTATATTATTAATATTAACCTGTTTTTAAGTGTGATTACTATAAAATTTTTGATTATATATGTGGCTTATTTTTAAAGGGTTCTCATTACATTTCTATTTGATTTCTGTGGTTTAAACAAATTCCTCCTACAGACCTTCTGAAATAATATGGAAATATATTTCTCTGTATATACTATTAAACAACTAGGCAGCAGAATTTGGATATCTCTTCTTGTTTCAATATGAGAAAACTAGACCAAGGGTACCAAATACTTGGCTAGTAGTTGTAAACATCCAACGTTACCACCCTCCTAAACCTCACCCTGCTTAAAAACTGAAAGTCCTAATAGCAAAATGTTTATAGTTAGGGGAAGTGGAAATGCATCATCCATTCTGTTTATTGACATAAATGAAATGTAGATGTTCAATTGTGCAGTCTATGTACAGATATAATAATCATTACTATTACAAAACATAAGCATATGAAAGCATTTTCTATTGTAAGAGACTTAAAATGTTCATTATACTATGGTGGGTGCATGGGGGGTGAGAGTGAAGGGAATTACCATAGGTGTGAAAAGTACATTTTAGGAAATTTTTATTTGTTCTCAATGAAATTCAAGAAAGCATAATTTTATGAAAAAATATATCAAAATAAACTGCTTAGAAAATAAACCAAAATACAAATAGACTTGACTTGGAAACTGAATAAGCTGAAAGAGATTTCAAAGAAATATGACTTATACAGAAACATGCAATGTTTTTATACTTATTTCTACATCGAGCTAACCAATGGAATGCTGAAGTCAGGGATATATGGTTAAGAATTTCTGGAATGTGAGTGGCACTGTTCCTAGTGTTTCCTTGACTTCTAGACATAATGCAAATGAGAACAGATAAAAATTAGTCATCAAGAGCTAACTCTAAAAACTCATTTATATTAATAATTTGGTAGAGGAAAATTTGCTTAAATCCTATTAACATTTCTTAATTTGAAAAAGTAATAGTTTCACATAAAAAGTGTCCTAAGTTAGTCAGGAGGGAGGTATACATAATTTTCAGAAAGAAAGAAGTCAAAATAAAACAATATAAGGATATAGTTGAGATAGCAAAAACCAACATGATTATTCAGGAATGGGAAATGAGATAGTGAGCAAAGAAAAATATTGGTGAGATTAATCAAAGATTTGATAAAACAGCAAGACTGAGTTCAGAGAAAATTGGTGGAAAACAAAAACAATGCAACAACCTTGGTGAGATAATTCAACAACTTAAAACCAATTTTCATGCTTACTAGCAAGTCATTATATACATCATAACTAGTCAATTAACTGAAAATATTTATATTTAAAATATCTTGAGTAAGACTACTTAAGTTTAAGCAACTTCAATGATTATATTTTAGATCAATTTTATTTTGAAATTCAGAAACTCATGCAATAGTCTTTTTTTTTTTATTTTGAACATAGACAGCTACTCTCCTACCATCTATGAAAGTTTCTCTTTGTTTGTTTTATGACATCTCTAAATTAAACATGACCTAAGACCTAGTGAACAACTAGAGTTCTTTTTTACTTTCCTCTTCTTATTTCCTTTTTACTGATTAGGCAAATAATGGTGAAGTAAAAAAACAGAATCAATATACAATCAAAGCAAGAGTGGCAACCTCCTATACCTTTAGAAGATTCACAGGTAACATAAATGTTGGAATTTGCTAAATATATGACAATAGAATTTGGTCTGATCATAATAGAATTGATGTTTTCCATTCCTGTTCTATAAAGACAAACCGCCTCTGTTATTAATCTTGTTTTAGTCTTAAACTCAATCTCTTACTCAAAATACTAGCAAATCAAATACAACAACATATTAAAAAAATAATACATCATGATCAAGTGGGATTCATCCCAGAATCTCAAGGATGGTTCAACATACGTAAAACGGTGAACATAATACACCATATCAACAAAACAAAGAACAAAAACCACATGATCTTATCAATAGATGCAGAAAAGGCATTCAATAAAATACAACACAATTTTATGTTTAAGAGTTTAAACAAAATGGGTATAGAAGAAAAATATCTCAACATGATAAAGGCCATATATGATAAACCATCAGCTAATATCATATTAAATGGCACAAAACTGAAGACTTCCCCCCTTAAATCAGGAACAAGACAGGGTTGTCCACTCTCTCCACTCTTATTTAATGTGGTGCTAGAGGTTCTAGCCAGAGCAATCAGACAAGACAAAGAAATAGAAGGCATCCATATCGGAAAAGAAGAAGTAAAGGTATCACTTTTTGCAGATGATATGATCCTATACATCAAAAACCCCAAAGAATCCACAAAAAGACTACTAGAAACAATAAGCCAATACAGTAAGGTCGCAGGATACAAAATTAACATACAAAAGTCCATAGCCTTTCTATATGCCAACAATAAAACATTTGAGAATGAACTAAAAAAAATAATCCCCTTCACGATTGCAACAACAACAACAACAAAAAAAATACCTAGGAATAAACATAACAAAGAATGTAAATGACTTATATAATAAAAACTATAAACCATTATTAAGGGAAATCGAAAAGATACAATGAGATGAAAGAATATTCCTTGTTCTTGGATAGGAAAAATAAATATAATCAAAATGGCCATATTACCCAAAGCAATACACAAATTTAATGCAATTTCCATCAAAATTTTAATGACATTTTTTAAAGAAATGGAACAAAAAAATCATCAGATTTATATGGAACTTTAAAAAACCCTGAATAGCCAAAGCAATCTTAAAGAAAAAGAACGAAGCTGGGGGCATTACAATACCTAACTTCAAACTATATTATAGGGCCACGACAATCAAAACAGCATGGTATTGGCAGAAAAATATACACTCAGAACAATAGAACAGAATAGAAAGTCCAGAAATAAAACCACATATATATGGTCAAATAATTTTGGATAAAGGGGCCAACAACACACAATGGAGAAAAGAAAGCCTCTTCAACAAATGGTGCTGGGTAAACTGGAAAGCTACATGCAAAAGAATGAAACTAGACTACAGTTTGTCCCCTTGTACTAAAATTAATTCAAAATGGATCAAAGACCTAAATATAAGACCTGAAACAATAAAGTACATAGAAGAAGTCATAGATTCTAAACTCATGGACCTTGGTTTTAAAGAGCATTTTATGAATTTGACTTCAAAGGCAAGGGAAGTGAAGGCAAAAATAAATGAATGGGACTACATCAGACTAAGAAGTTTTTGCTCAGCAAGAGAAACTGAAAACAAAATAAACAGACAGCCAACTGAATGGGAAATGATATTTTTAATCAACAGCTCAGATAAGGGCCTAATATACAAAATATATAAAGAACTCATAAAACTCAACAACAAACAAACAAACAATCCAATAAAAAAATGGGAAGAGGACATGAACAGACACTTCTCCCAGGAAGAAATACAAATGGCCAACAGTTATATGAAAAGATGCTCATCTTCATTAGTTATTAGAGAAATTCAAATCAAAACTGCAATGAGATATCACCTCACACCTGTTAGATTAGCTATTATTAACAAGACAGGTAATAGCAAATGTTGGAGAGGCTGTACAGAAAATGGAACCCTCATTCACTGTTGGTGGGAATGTAAAGTAGTACAACCATTATGGAAGAAAGTATGGTGGTTCCTCAAAAAACTGAAAATAGAACTACCTATGACCCAGCAATCCCTCTACTGGGTATATACCCCAAAAACTCAGAGACATTGATACGTAAAGACACATGCAGCCCCATGTTCACTGCAGCATTGTTCACAGTGGCCAAGACATGGAAACAACCAAAAATCCCGTCAATAGATGACTGGATAAAGAAGATGTGGCACATATACACTATGGAATACTACTCAGCCATAAGAAATTATAACATCGGATCATTTATAACAAAATGGTGGGATCTTGATAACATTATATGGAGTGAAATAAGTAAATCAGAAAAAAAAACAAGAACTGCATTATTGCATACGTAGGTGGGACATAAAAACAAGACTAAGAGACATTGTCAAGAGTGTGGTGGTTATGGGAGGGGGAGAGAAAAAGGGGGAGGAGGAGGGGCACAAAGAAAACTAGATAGAAGGTGACAGAGGACAATCTGACTTTGGGTGATGGGTATGCAACATAATTGATTGACAAGATAACCTGGACATGTTTTCTTTGAACATATGTACCCTGATTTATTGATGTCACCCCAGTACAATTAATAAAACAAACAAACAAACAAATAAAAACCCCAAAAAACAAAAACAAAATTGTCTATTAAAAGCTATTAGAAAAACAATAATAATTTTTTCATATAAACCCAGGATATTCCCACTAAGAGATGAACAAACAAATTTTTAAAAGTGAAGAATGCTGTCTGGCAATTTATATGAAAATCAGATAAATATTAAATTATTTTAACATAACTGGCAAATATAAAATTAAAACATTAAAAATATGTATATATACTATATATTATATATATAACTGTATATATAACTGTATATAATGTACAATATATAATGAAGTCTGACATCCCATATTTTACTATAAAATCTGGAATTATGGGGAGAACTGCTACTGTTTCATATGCCACCAGCATTTCATCACTGACTGTACCATATTTTAGTGTAGCTTTTGGAGATCACCTCTAATTATTTTCCAAGAAAGCACACTGTTGTTGTTTTTTTACATTTTATAACTCATCTCATTCATTGTTTCATTTGCATATATCTTGAAAGAAAGTCATTGATATTTCTGGCATTTGGGTGACATTCTCTTCATAACTGATTCTACTGTTATGTATTGAAATATTCATTGCAAATATTTTTTTAAATAGAAGAAAATTTAATATTTATGTAATGAATAAGACTTAAGAGAATACAGTTTGCTTTTAAATAAAATTGTGCACTCATGGAAATGGAAAATATGAAATATGAAAAGAGAGCATGAAAATGAAAAGCATAATTTAGCAAATTAAGAACTTAAAAAACAGTCTGACCAAGTGATGGTACAGTGGATAGAGCATTGACTGGGGAAACTAAGGACCCAGGTTCAAAACCGTGAGGTCTCTGGCTTGAGCCACAGGCTCAGCCAACTTGAGCACAGGCTCACCAGCTTGAGCATGGGCTCACAGACATGACCCCATGGTTGCTGGCTTGAACCCAAAGGTCACTGGCTTGAAACCCAAGGTCGCTGCCTTGAGCCTAAGGTTGCTGGCTTGAGCAAGGGGTCACTGGCTTGGCTGGAGGTTCAGTCAAGGCCCGTATGAGAAACAATCAATAAATAACTAAAGTGCCACAATCATAAGTTGATGTTTCTCATCTCATCTTATCTCCCTTCCTCACTCTCTAATAAAAACAAAAAAAAACCAAAAACTTTAAAACAAGTATTGAACAGAAGTCTAGATACTGCAAAAAAAAATAAATCAGAGGAAAGCTTCAAGCTTGAGAAGGTAATTTAGAGTCATCAAGAACAGATTGAGAAGAATAAATATGGAATCTAATGAACAAAATAGAAACGGAGGCATGGACACATGGAGAAGACTGACAGCTGTCAGAAGGGAAGGTGTTGGGGAACTGGATGAAAGAACGTAAAGGGATTACCCCCAAAAGTACACATAACACATAAACACAGTCAACAGTGTGGTAATGGCCAGAGGAAAAGCCAGGTGGGGTAGGTGCAGGCGAGGTGATAGGAGAAGTGGGGACAGAAAGGGACATTGCTAGGGGCAGAGGGCACACGATGCGGTGGGCAGATGGTGACTTGTTGAGTTATGCACTTAAAATCTGCATGGTTTTGTGAACCAATGTGATCCCAATAAATTCAAATTCAATAAAATAATAATAAAAAAGAATAAAGTACAAAGAGGAAGTAAATAATATGATAAAAAATAAATATCTTCATGAAGCACAGAATTAAAGATAGAGCTTACACCTCCTGCTTATGGCTTATACTTTGCTTGTCATGACTTGTGTTACTCTAAACATCAGTTTACCAGTTCAGTTAATCCTCACAACAACCCTGGGGTTGAGGGCTATAAGTATCATGCCCATTTACAGACAAGAAACCAATACACAAGAGATCAACTGCCTCATGTCACAGTTGCTCTGTGGTAGAGACAGGATTAAACTTGAGGCTGTCAGACTCTGCAGACTGTTCTCTAAAGCAGTTTAATATTTCATCTCTCAAGAAAAATGAGCATCCATAACTAAGTACATGCAAAATTAGTTTAAATACAGCAACACTTAGACACACTTATTGATTTAAACAAATTATACATAAATATATATATGTATATAAATGCATCTCTATTCCCAGTATTTATAATAATCCAGGAAGAGAGATTAGAATAACTAAAGGAAATGTATGCATCTTGAAACATATCCCTGACAACACCCAAAGCCAAAAGTTAACACTTTCTCATCTATAAAGCTAAAAAAGGAAAGGTTTTTTAAATAAAGGTATTGATTTAGTATTACAGAGTCAAATCAACCTTTGTGTACAAATTACACCAGAAAAACATTCTCAGATATATAAGACATTGAAAAACATACTATCCATGTGAAACCAGAAAAATAACCTGCAAATCTGGCTTCCTGTCACCATGAAAACCAATCATATGACACAGGTACTGATGAGAAGGAAAGAGGTTTATCTATGTGCCAGCCACTTGAGAAATGGGGGGACTCCTGTCCTCAAAACTCCATCTCTCCCTTGGTGCAGGCAGGGGTTTCTATAAGGAGGGGGAGTAAGCAAAACTACAGCAAAGGAATCAATAGGAGAGGGTTGAGAATCCTTTGCTGAGGGGACTCAGCATAATTTGTTCAGATAAGTGGATGAAAGTCCCACATCTCCCAGCAATGGCATATCTGCGGGTCAGAGTCCATTCCGTGTTGTAAGAACGGAAGCTAGCAAGTAGTTTATAAACTAGGACTTTTGTTTCATGTAACAAGTGTACAGAGAGTCCCACAGTCAGGCTGTGCTCTTGCTTGGATGTTAACCCTCGATGTGTGTCAGCCAGAGGTGAACAGAAAGTTAACCCTCGATGTGTGTCAGCCAGAGGTGAACAGACCTTTTCATTGTAATGAGAGCTTGGTTAGAGGTGAAAGTAGAAGACTGATTTTATACTATTTATTTGTTACATAATACATAACTTTGATCATTAAATTGGTAATATTGAATCATGGTAATTAAAGCAACAAACTGGATTGAATATTTTACAGAAATTCTGAGTTTACTTTGTTAGTACACTCTTATTTAGTTCTATTTTATGGCTAGTCAGGCTATTATCAGTAAATCAATAACATAGCATATTTATTCCTAGTTACATGTGCACGTCTGAAAGTTACACAACACTGCAGAAACAGAAATGATTAATCAAAATTAGAAGTTTTAAATTAAAGGGACTGTAGTATAGTAAATCACAGTAGCCATAAAATGTTTTCAAAATATTAATTTTTCTGCCTAGTGGTGATTAGTTTTTTTAAAAAAATCATATATTAATGTAGCAAAAGGAGTATTTAATGCCTTTCTGTACACACCAAATAAATGGCAACCAGTAGCTACTTGTAGTTGTTCTTAACACTGTTTTTGCCCGCAATACTTGTTATTTGATGATATAAGACTTATGTTATATGATAAAATATTGTAAACCTTTTCAGTTTATATAAATTCTAAGTTAAATGTTTTTCAAAGACCCAGCAAATGTAATTAAAAATGTCATTGTAAACAATTGTACAGTGATCTTTGAAAAATTAGAAAAAAACTATAGAAATGTAGAAGGATTCTACACTCATTTTGTTTTTTAAAATATTAACTTTATACTTCATTATAAAACCTAAAATTGGGGTTGTAGAGGATGCACTAGGAGTGTGGCTTACGGAATAACAGAATAAAATTTCACTTGGTCAACTTTAATGTTATGAATATTCATTGGCCATACATCAAAGTGTGAACAAATCAATGTACTATAGGTCTGAATTTAATCTGAAATAAATAATGGCCTAACCTGTGGTGGCACAGTGCATAAAGTGTTGACCTGGAATGCTGAGGTCATTGGTTCAAAACTCTGGGCTTGCCTGGTCAAGGCACATATGGGAGTTGATGCTTCCTGCTACACTCCCCCTTCTCTCTTTCTCTTTCTCTCTCTCTCTCTCTCTCTCTCTCTCTCTCTCTCCTCTCTCTCTTTCTGTCTCTTTCTCACCTCTCTAAAATAAATAAATAAAATCTTCAAGAAAGAAAGAATGTCTTTTTATGATTTCCTGATTAAACCGAATTTTTCAAATTGACAATTTAGAACTGACCTCAGTCTGACACAATAAGAGATTCTGTTTGTTTTCTTTCTATAGCATCTTGATGCACACACACACATGAGAGAGAGAGAGAGAGAGAGAGAGAGAGAGAAAATGGGACAGTGCTCACTGAGGCCAGATGCTGCTTGTTTGAGAAATTTTAGAAAAATCAAAAGCATGAGCTAATACAGGCCATTTGTATTTAAAGCCCACTTGAAATGGTTTAGGTGGTCCTGTAAGCTGGGTAATATGGGGCCTCAGGCAATCACCAGAGTGGGGTAAATAATGTGAACCAGGCTGATGGAGTCTCAGATATGGCACTGCCTACTGGCTATGTGGGGGAAGAGCTCATCAAAGGAAAAGTGGCCTCTGGCAACACGTCTGTCTGGGAGAAAGGTGTCCCCTAGTCTTGGCTTAATGCCAGACAATTCAGTTCCTCCACATATGTCCCTGGTGCATTTCAAGCTGCTGCCCCAGCATTAGCTCAGATGAAATGAGTCCAAGTAAGTCTGTGCATGGGCCCTTTAAAAGGAACTGCTGGGATTCCAGCACCCTCTGTCTCACTCAGCCTCAATCCTTGCTGCTTTTTACAGCCAGAGTTATGAGACTTTTCTTTACTGGAATCCTGAGCTGAGGGGTTTGGTGTGAGGCTGGGATCCCTTACTCCTCGGGGTGGGCCTCCACAGCTGAGATATCCCTCCTTATTTTCTATCACACATGGATGTAGGACCAGTCCTTTCTGCATCTCTGCCCCTCCTACCAGTCTCAGTGTGGTTTCTTTCTTCCCTAATTGTAAGATTTCCATTCAGTTTGATTTCAGGTGGTTCTCAATGATGTTTTTTCTGTAGTTCAGTTGTAATTTTGATGTGCTGTGGAAGAAGGCAAGTAGCGTGTTTACCTGCACCACCATCCTGACCAGAACTCTCCGTTTTTAATTTTTTGAGGAAATCCCATACTATTTTCCATAGTGACTGTACCAGTTTGCATTCCCACCAAAAGTGCGAAAGGGTTCTCCTTTCTCTGCATCCTTGCCAACCCTTGTTCTTTGTTGATGTATTGATGATAGCCATTGTAACAGGTGTGAGGTGATAGCTCATTGTGGTTTTAATTTGCATTTCTCTGATGATTAATGACACCGAGTATGTTTTCATGCGTATTGGTCAACTATATGTCTTCTTTGGAGAAGTGTCTATTCAGGTCCTTGACCCATTAACTAATTGGGTGGTGAACACACAGTGTAATATACAGATGATGTATGATAGTTTTACATATATAGTTTTATAAACACTTATCACTCCATATATAATTTTATAAACAATTATCACTCCAATAAATTTTAATTTTTTAGGAAAAAAATTAAAATAATACTCAGAATATTGAAAGAGGTAATCATTTATATGGCTCACAGCTGGTGGTGAAAATGGAGGCAATAGAGACTATAAATGATGCAGTATTCTACATGTATTCCAGATTTGACAACTATGATAAAACTTGACTTTTCACATTTGTTCCTCTCTTGACAAGCTACCTGAAAACATTTAAAGCTGTTTGGCTTCCAAAACCTATAAATGAGTTTGCTAATATTTTAATTACAATATTAACATTGTTTCATGTTTAAAATGCATCATGAGGAAATCACTAATGAATGGAATGTAAAAGAAAGTTAACACACCTAAATATAAAATAAAATGTAAAACATTGGGATTTTTCATGACTATACAGGAAAAGGGTAAGTAATACAGATAGCATACTTATTTTTCAAATACTGTGTTAAGCGTTTTTAGTATGTGTTAGTCTAACTTAAATCGCATAACAACCCTTTACTATGGCATTAATTTCTCCTTTTCAGAAATGAGAAAAATGAGGTTCAAATAGATTTGGTATCAAATAGACAGAGTTTTTGCTGCACCATTAAGGGGTGGAGTTATGTGTTTAACCTATCACTGTCTGCCTGTAGAGTGGCTTCTCCTTCAGTGATTTGCAAAATGTGGTCCCGGGACTAGCAGCTTCTGTATCAACTGGAACAGTTTTGGAAATGCACATTCTTGGCCCAGCCCAAAACTAGCTGACTCACAGAGACCCTAACAATCTGTGTTTTAACCAGCCTACCAGGTGATTTTGAGCCACACTCTAGTTTGAGAAACACTGCACTACATCACCCCCTAGGTACTGCATTATTGGGAAATCACTAAACAGATGCTTTCAGGATCATTTCAAATCTGAAAATCTGGTTTTTTGTTTGCTTCTTCCTCTTGCTTTTCATTCACGGGACTCTGGATGACCGTAAAGAAAATTGTGAATGTAATATGTAAAGTATGACCATAATAAAATTAGCGGTTGCTAAGGAAATAAATATCTTTTTTTTCTAAAAGTTGTTTTTGTGTTTCACCCTGTTCTAAGGTAGAGAAAAGACTTTAATTTTTGAATACCTAAAATTTCAGTTTTAACTGGAAATTTGATTTTTTGAGTGGCATGAGGAAGGGGGGTGAAGAATGGATCTGGAGCTAATATTACTTTATCTTTTCTGTATCTCTCTGGGCCCAAGAGATTATGCATTAGAAATATATATTATTTTGTTTTTATTTATCTTATGGCCTCTCTTGTTTCTGTGTTTCTTCCTTTAAATCTGTTACAATGAGACACACTTATCCTAGATGATAAGCATGATCTTCTCAGTCCATGAGATCTTTGCTGTTGCCATTGTTTATTTGTTTGTAATGTTGTCTACTCCTTCTGTGTACAAATCCAAATCTACAGCATGGTCCCCAAGAGGGAGTTTCCTGAGAAATCTGGCTCTTTCCACAAAACAGAAAATGCAAGTGCCTGACCTGTGGTGGCGCAGTGGATAAAGTGTCGACCTGGAATGCTGAGGTCGCCGGTTCAAAACCCTGGGCTTGCCTGGTCAAGGCATGTATGGGAGTTGATGCTTCCAGCTCCTCCCCCCTTCTCTCTCTCTCTCTGTCTCTCTCTCCTCTCTCTCCCTCCCTCTCTCTCTCTCTCTCTCTCCTCTCTAAAAATGAATAAATAAAATTAAAATTAAAAAAAAAAAAGAAAATGCAAGTGCATTGGGGAGATTTTTTCCTGTTCTGCTGATTGATCATCATTGGTCTAGTCATCTTAGCAGAAATTAGGAAAGAAAACAAAGCAAAAGACCATAAACATGTGCTGAGCACCAACTTCCAAGCATTGAGAGTTATTCTTTTTCATTTTTATTTATTAATTTGAGAGAGAGAGAAATCAGTTTGTTTTTCCACTTATGTATACATTTATTGGTTGATTCCCTTTTTCTTTTTTATTGAATTTATTGGGGTGACATTGATTAATATTATAAAGGTTTCATTGGTTGATTTTTCTATGTACCCTAACCGGAGATTAGACCCGCAACTTTGGCTTATTGGGAGGACACTCTAACCACCTGAACTACTCAGCCAGGGCCAGGGACTTTTGATAATACTCTAAAGGCCCTGGCCAGTGACTCAGTGGGTAGAACATTAACTGGGATATGGATGTACCAGGTTTGATTCCCAGTCTGGCACACAAGAAAAGCAACGATCTGCTTCTCCCCCTATACTCTGCCCCTTCCCCCTCTGTTCCCTTCCAGCAGCCAGTAGCTAAATCGGTTCTAGCATGGCCCTCAGTGTGGAGGATAGCTCAGGTAGTTTGAACGTCAGCTTCAGGCACTAAAAGTAGCTCAGTACTCAAGCATCAGCCCCAAATGGGGATTTCCAGGTAAATCCCAGTCAGGGCACATGCGGGAGTCTGCCTCACTATCTCCTGTCCTCTCACCTAAAAATAAAAAATACATTAAATTGTATCGAGACAGAGTTATCAATCTTTTTCATTGATCTCTATTTAATCTATATCTGAAATATCAATTATATATTTATCCATATTTGTAAAGAAATTTTATGACATCCTTTTAAATGTATTAACCCTTTATCTGGAATTATTGATAAAAAATTATGCTTTCTAGGAGTCTTTTTTTTAATAATTTTATTTTTAATGGGGCGACATCAATAAATCAGGATACATATATTCAAAGATAACAAGTCCAGGTTATCTTGTCGTTCACTTATGTTGCATACCCATCACCCAAAGTCAGATTGTCTTCTGTCACCTTCTATCTAGTTTTCTTCGTGCCCCTCTCCCTCCCCCTTTCCCTCTCCCTCTCCCCCCTCCCCCTGTAACCACCACACACTTATCAATGTCTCTTAGTCTCACTTTTATGTCCCACCTACATATGGAATAATGTAGTTCCTGGTTTTTTCTGATTTATTTATTTCACTTCATATAATGTTATCAAGATCCCACCATTTTGCTGTAAATGATCCAATGTCATCATTTCTTATGGCTGAGTAGTATTCTATAGTGTATATGTGCCACATCTTCTTTATCCAGCTACTGTTAGATTAGCTATTATTAACAAGATAGGTAATAGCAAATGTTGGAGAGGCTGTGGAGAAAAAGGAACCCTCATACACTGTTGGTGGGAATGTAAAGTAGTACAACCATTATGGAAGAGAGTATGGTGGTTCCTCAAAAAACTGAAAATAGAATTACCTTATGACCCAGCAATCCCTCTACTGGGTATATACCCCCAAAACTCAGAAACATTGATATGTAAAGACACATGCAGCCCCATGTTCATTGCAGCATTGTTCACAGTGGCCAGGACATGGAAACAACCAAAAAATTATGCTTTAATTAGATTTTTTTCTCAAATATTTGCTTGAGCTTCAAGTACTGAATTCTTTCTCTCATCCTTATGAAATGCCTCCTTTGCCACACACAGAATCATATGTAGACAGTTTTGAGTTGTCTACTCCATTATTAAAACTTAAAATAACTTAAATAATTTATGCCTGTATTCCCATTATCTGCCTACTTTAAAAAATATTTTTGTTTATGGTACTTATCATTCAATTTTTTCCTCTGGCTAGCTTTAGAATCACTGGTATTTCCTTTGAGTTGAAATGAGACTACCTACTGACATAAGAAATAAACATGTATTTCTTCTCCCCCTCCATAAATGAATACAGTTCTACAATTCTTCAAATTGAATTTTTTGTTTCTTCTTGTAATCTAGTAATTATTTTTACTGAGCCCTCAGATTTTACTAATTGAATTTATTTTTTACTACTTTAAGATGACCACAGTTCTTATAAATTTATAAAGGCAATCAGTTTTCCATAATATTTTATAGTTCTAATTATGTATACATAGGGATATTTGTATGTTTAGTTTATGAATGTCACTAAGTTAAAATGTTTTATTATTTATTGCTAATTATACTGTCCTTTTTGACAGTGTAGTATATAATTTAGCAAAACACCTAATATCCTTAATGATGTGCTTTACAATAAAATTCCAATATAAAGAATTTCTCAGAACACTGAAGTTCTTTGCCATCCTATAACTCAGTTGAAATAACTGTATACTTCATAGTTGAAAACTTTGTTTAGAAACATAATGTTCTGGACTCTTAAAGGACCAGTCATAAATCAGAACTAGTGGGGAAAAAACTGATAAACCAATGTTGGTGAATCAGGGCTCTTATTGTGCAAATTCTCATTTCTGACTCAATCTAATTAAAAGTTCAGATCATTTCAATTGGATGCAAAAAATAAATGAATCAAAGTAATGAATCCAAGTCCAATTTTATATGAGTACATTTACTACATTTTCTTTTACCTGGAATTTGTCGGTAAACTAGAATTTATTTAATAATAGCATTAGATTCTCAAATCACATTCAGTAAATAGCATAATTTGTGTGGAAATTGGCTAGTTCAGTGCTTTAGATTAGGAATTGTTTTCTTCTTTTTCTGATCCTGCAGCCTTTATAATTGAGGTATCTGTCTCTTTTTGCTCTGCTACTATGGAAACAATAATTGGTTTGCCTAATTAAAATAAAACTTTCCCATTTATAATAATGTGGACGGGGCATGAATCCTGAAATTATAATACTTTACTGAGCCTGTTTTTCATCTGTAAAATGACGAACTAATAATATTAAAATGGACTGGAAAATATGAAAATGTTTCATAAACATCTGTACAATAACATACAAGTGCTGTTTTTATTACTCAATTTATTTATTCACTGTAAAAAATATTAAAGCCACCAATTACTGAGTTATATATTATTTATTTCTTCATATCCAAGTTGAAATCACCAAACAACATTTAATGAATGTCCCAGTGTACCGAGAGCTATGCTAGCTATAATAGGCAATTTACAGATGCATTTTTGGCCATCTATTTATAAGGCTTACATTTAATGAAAAATCATAATCCAAAACTTGGTTGGGGTTTTTAAAGAATGCAGAAATTTATTAGGAAATGTTTCGTAAGTCAGCATGAGATATTTGATGACATGAAATTCAATTTGTTGTTAGTGAGTTCAAGCCATATGTGGATTAAACAACTAATTATAGGAATTTGTTAATAAATAATGGGCCCTTACCACTCATTTATAATGAATTATAAAGTGTTCTCTCCTTTGAAAAAGTGATTTTTTAAATTACTTTAATTATCACATTATACTCATAAAAAGCAACTTAGAAACTCTCCTATCTAGGATAGGAGAAAGAAAGCTTGGTCTGTAAATTTAGAGGCTGTTTCTACATGATAGCAAGATATTCCAGCAATTAAACTAATTCAATAAAAATTAGAAAAATATATTTTGGCTCACTGAATTGCTCCATTAATTACTTAGTTGAATTGACAATATTTTGTCTGGCTGACAGAAAAATGGTAGTTATTAATAAAATAAATTTGTGAATTTAATAAAAACTATGACAAGGAATATTTTTGAATTTTCTTTGAACATTATGAATTTGAATATGTACCATAAATTATCAGAAGAAACCTAGGGCATAAAATCAAATCCTTAAGTTAAATGCTAGCCTTTTATGATTGAACACACACACATACACACATGCTCTTTGCTGCTTTTGCATGATAAAGAATCTGAAGGAAATATTAACTCTATAACCTTTTTATTAAACAGTAATGAGTTATAGTATATATTCAGAAAGCAAATTTATTTTGTTTGTTTCTGCCCTTAAAATTTATTTCTGAGTTCTCTAATGTACTGTGTATTGATTTAGGTGCTGGTTGCATAAGTGTATTCCATTTGTAAAAAGTGAGCAAACTGCATATTTTTTTAGCATTATTTCTTAATGTGCCTTGTACTCCAACAAGAAGGTTTATGAAAATATTCATGTCAATCATTAATCCGAACTGATTTAAAGTAAATCTCACCATCCCTTGGATCCTTTAATTAGAGTGAGGCCTGAGAAAGTGAAGTTAGTCTTTCTTCTATTTCTAATGAGTCCATTCCTTCACCCTCTCTTGCTGACTAAAAAATCAATTTGCAGATTCATTTTTGGAACTTACTCATGGCTGTATTAAGGGGTCGTATTAATCGGGCTTTTTTAGATAAATAGAACCAGTAGAATGTGTATAATTAGAGATACATTTATTTTAAGGAATTGGCTCACTCTGTTTTGGGAACTAGCTGGGAAGGCCATCAGGCTAGAAGCCCAGGGAAAAGTTAATATGCCAGCTAGAGTCTGAAGTCAATCTGGAGGCAAAATGCCCTCTTCCTTGGGCATCTCAATGGTTTTCTATTAAAGCCTTCAACTGTTTAGATGAGGCCTGTCCATAGTATGGAAGGTAATCCACTTTACTCAAACTCTGCTAATATAAATATGAATCTAATCTAAAAAATACCTTCACCATGACATTAAGACTGGTGTTTGGCCAGATATCTGGGTACCATGGCCTGTTCAAGTTGACATATAAAATTAACCTTCACAGTAGCCATGAAGTTACTTTGTTCTTTTTTATTTTGCTTACGTTTTTTAAATTGGTTATATGTTCACCAGACAGGGCAGGTGTTTAAATATGACTCTTTCTCAATTTGGTGCTTTCCTACTTTCCTACAAGCCCAACCAAGAAAAGTGACTGCAGAGAACCACAATCTGTGTGCTTTCTTTGCTTACTCAGATGCTGTTTTTATTGCTATTTTTGTTGCTGTTGTAATTATTTTAAATACATCCTACTCTCAATTTGGCTGTCTTTGCCCCCTTCGGAGGTTATTGCAGGCAGGATTTTAAATGGTTTGAGTGTGACTCTCTCTCCCATTTGATCATATTTAATTCTTAGGGAGTAAAAGCAGATGGAGTAAAGGTACTTGACTTCAAGCTCCCTGTCACTTAATATAATGTAGGTTACAAACTGCAAAGTCAAGAAGACCCAATGTTTCCATCTGTAATTTAGAAAATTTGTTTTATCAGTAAAGGTCATGGCAGGAAATAGCACATCAAAGAGTTTAATTAAAGAGAGTTCAATGAAAGGACAGTTTGTAGAGATGAATCTTGGTTGAGGAAGAAAATAACCCAAATAACAGCCAGAAAGCAAAGATATCTGGTGATACATCCGTAGAAGTCAGCCTCCTAAAGCACAGGGCAGTAGGAAAAGGGCAAATAAGGTATATTTAGGTAAAAATAGGGATGGGCCAGTCCAGTCCACTATTTTGACCATTCAGATTCTGTTCTCATCTTTTATTTAGATAATAATGGAAAAAAATACCATATGCAGCACAAATGAAACAGAAACTCTAATGTGCCACTTTGTTACTGTCCTCTTGATGGCTTGTCCTCTACTGACTCTTCATCTAATGCCACCAACAGTGACTATTTAAAATATTTGTTGCTACTACATGACATCCATTACCAGTATCAAGATTGTCCATTTAGTCATTCAGTTGACATTATTACGAAAGCCAAGTCCCATTCTGGGGGTTTGATTCTTGTGCTGAACCCAGCCACAATTATTTTCCTTATCAGAATTCGATCAGAAAACAGATTTCACTTTCAAACGTTTAATTAAAGAGAATATAATGAAAGGATAATTGCCAGCTGTGTAGAGAGGGGTAAGGGAACCGATAAGGAATGATGAAGTGCTCAGATATGAGCAACTTTATGAAACATCAGTACCTTTATGCCTGAACAGGATGAGAGCAGGAGCTGTCATAAAGGCTCAGTCTTAGCTAGTTGAACACAGCCACTGAAAAAATTGTGGCCTGGTAGAGAAGGAACAAGAGAAATAAATACCCAGCCTTTTTCTTTTTGTGCCTTCCTATCTTCCATCCATGAATGTCAGAAGTCAAGAGGGCCTAGATGCTGCCTTTTATAAAATTTGTCCTCACAGGATGCAGAGCAGGGTGGGAAAGGATGGAAAATAAAATAGGATTGTCACATGGAGAAAGCTAGCACTGTCATTAACTTGGGTCGCTTTTAAGTTAAAAGTTAACTAGCTATATCTTTCAGTTGAAAGATGGTAATTGTTATAAAGACTTAGAACAAAAAAATAATCTTATTGCATAACTATATGTCACACCCTGATGAAGTTTTTCTTTTCATTTCTTTTCTTTTTTTCAACTTATTGTATTTATTTGGGTACAGGTTTCAAGTGTACAACTCAATAAAACACCGTCTGCTCACTGTATCGTGTGCCCATTGCCCCAGGCAAAGTCTCTTTCTGCCCCCATTTCCCCACTTTGCCCTCCTCCAGCTAACCCCACCCTCCTTTCCTTCTTAGCTATCACCACAATGTTGTCTGTGTCTGTGTTATATATGTGGTTTTTTTGCATTCCTCACAAAATGAGTAAAATATGGTTATCTATTTATTTAACTATTTGATACACATTTCACAAGGTCCTCCTGTGTAACTGACATAACAAAAGGCATTTAAAACTACATTTTGTAATTATTAGTAGGAGATGTTTGGCATTCCTCTTAGAACAAAGAGAGAAGAACAAAACATTGGAGAAAAGAGTTGCAAAGGAATTGGGAAAGCTATTATCCAATAGTCAATCAAACCATTCAAAATAGCGTAATGAAGAAGTCTTATTTGTTTTCAGAATGACTAATCTATGCTGCTTCAGTAATGGCTGCAGAAGTCGAGTGCTTGCTTTGCTCTGGCAGGGAAACATATCCATCATGAGACTTAATATGCTCGTGTGTACTTTCTCAAGAGCTTTGCTAACATCTGCTGATTTACCTGCAATACATTTTCCAGAAATGGTTGAGTAAAATGACAACATATATATTTAGGTTCACACTTCAGTCCGTCCAATTAGCAGTGCTTGCAGTACCAGCTGTGAGCACAGGAACGGGTTTAATTTGAAGTACAGCAGTCTAGTTAACAAAAGAAAAAAATGCTGAGCCATGAATTTATCAAGTGTTAGTTCCCAATCATTTGTTTCCGAGAAATAACTATTGCTATTATTGAAAATTGCTCAAAGAACTAGCTCCTTATCATATATAAAGTGTTGGCATGAAGCAGGCAGCTGTGGTAGTTACCATAAGAAATAATGTATTAATTACCAAGATGCTTTGGGCAGACTCCCTACTTTATTTAAACTTGGTTCAATTATCTGAAAAATACAAGTCCTTTCATGCTCATGAATTGAGGTTAAAGAGCTTTGAAAACTGTAAAGTCAGATACAATACTAAAACACGGAATAAAAAGGAAGAAAAAAGATTGACATTGATACAAGGAGAACCATCCTAGTAAGTTTTCTCTTTTTCTTTTTTGTTTTGTTTTGTATTTTTCTGAAGTTGGAAACTGAGAGGTAGTCAGACAGACTCCCGCATGCGCCCAACCGGGATCCACCCAGCACGCCCACCAGAGGGCGATGCTCTGCCCATCTGGGGTGTTGCTCTGTTGCAACCAGAGCCATTCTAGAGCCTGAGGCAGAGGCCACAGAGCCATCCTCAGTGCCCGGGCCAACTTTGCTTCAATGGAGCCTTGGCTGTGGGAGGGGAAGAGAGAGACAGAGAGGAAGGAGAGGGAGAGGGGTGGAGAAGCAGATAGGCACCTCTCCTGTGTGCCTTGGCCGGGAATTGAACCCGGGACTCCTACACGCCAGGCTGATGCTCTACCACTGAGCCAACCAGCCACGGCCCCAGTTTTCTCTTTTTCACTTAATAGTTAGGCAGTAAGTAAATATTAACTGCTATTTTGGGCAATATATCTAAAGGCAAAATATGGGACCAGAGATAGTACTATTAAGAGGTAAGTATTAATTTAGAAACTCCAAGGAAGTTTATAAAGTCGAGTCTATTTTCAAGATTTTCTTCAATTGAACTTACTGGGATAACATTGGCTCACAAAACCATACAGGTTTCAAGTGTACAATTCAATATAACACCATCTGCACACTGCATTGTGCACCCTCTGCCCCAAACAAAGGCTGTTCCATCCATATTTTCTCCTCCTTTGCCCACTTCCACCCACCCCCAGCCCACATTCCTTCTGGCTATTGCCATCATGTTGTCTGTGTCTATGTGTTATGTATATAATTTTTTTTTTGCTAATCTCTTCACCTTTTTTTTTATCCAGTCCTTTCATCCACTTCCTCTCTGACAGCTGTCAGTCTGCTTGTGTGTCCATGCCTCTGTTCCTATTTTGTTCATCAGTTTATTATGTTCATTGCATTCCACATATAAATGAGATCATATGGTTTTAGTCTTCCTCTGCCTGGCTTATTTCACTTAGCTTAATAATTTCCAGGTCCATCTATGCTATCGCAAAAGGTAAGATTTCCTTCTTTCTTATGGCCAAGTAATATTTCACTGTGTTTATGTACCATAGCTTTTTTATCCACTCATCCACTGACAGGCACTTGGGCTGTTTCCAGATCTTAGCTGTTGTAAGTCATGCTGCGATGAACACAGAGGATGTTTGAGAGAGAAAGAGAGAGAGAGAGAGATCTGTTTCAACTCTTCAAGCTTTTAACCTCTAGACTCTATCTTATTTATTTATTTATTTATTTATATATTTTTATTTTTCTGAAGTGAGAAGTCTAGAGGCAGAGAGACAGACTTCTGCATGAGCCCCACAGGGGCCCATCTGGCATGTCCACCAGGGGGCAATGCTCCACCTACCTGAAGTGCTGCTCCGTTGTAACCAGAACCATTTTAGCTCCTGAGGCAAAGGCCATGGAGCTGTCCTCAGTTCCCAAGCCAATTTTGCTCCAATGGAGCCTTGGCTGTAGGAGGGGAAGAGAGAGATGGAGAGAAAGGGGAGGGCAAACGGTAGAGAAGCAGACGGGCAATTCTCCTGTGTGCCCTGGCCAGGAATCGAACCCGGGACCTCCACACGCTGGGCTGACACTCCACTGCTGAGCCAAGTGACCAGAGCAACTGGACTCTCTTTTAAAGAACTCACCTTTTATTTCAGGTTCACCCATGATAATCTCTCTTTTGATTAACCTAAAGTCAACTGATGAAAGATCTTAATCACATACGTTAACACCCCTTTGTCTTTGCCATAAAATGTAAGCTAATCACGGAAGTGACATCAATTATATTCACATGCTCCATGCACACTTATGTGGAGATTATACACGGTGTGTGCTCTGAAGCAGGTAAGGGGTGGGAATGGGGGAAGAAATGGGAATTTTGAGGGCCATTTTAGAAATCTGCCTACCATAGTTTGGGGAAGCACAATGTTATGCATGTAAAGGAAATGTTGGATGGTGCTCTTTTCAAGACAGGAATAAATCATTTCTTCTAGTTTTATTTGTTGTTTGGTAACTATATCTTTGTATACTGGAGTAATTTGACTTGTATTCTGGAAAGACGGAAAGGGTCTAGTAGGATTCAATTTTCCATGAATTGGTCATATGTACCCCTCAATACTGATAGTGTCATTCCTCAAACCCTTGTACTAGAAAATCCAAAAGGCAAAAAATAGGCAATGAGTAGCAGAGTTGAAAAAACTCCTTGTAAACATTGTTAAAGCCTTGTTAAGTTTGAGCCCTTGTCATTTATAACTTAAAAAATCAAGGATTTGCTTTTGGTTTATGTGAAACAATGGTATGAAATTTGAGCTAAGACTAGAGGGCATTATAAAAATTATTATAGTCATTCAACAAACTAAAGGAAGCTCTACAATTTGGGTAGAGCTTAAACTCATAGAAGATTATGCTTTAACAACTGCTAGTGGGAATAAGAGCTCCACATGCATGTAAAGGTCCAATTATGTAACTGACTCTTCAGAAACTGCTGCACATTACTGATTCCTGTCCTGCTGTGGAGAACAATTGTGCAGCATGGCCAAAAGAGAACAGGGTTAATGAAATTGACCCTTAAGAATGACAAAATTTCAATAGCACAGGAAACTGAATTTAGTCTTTACAGAAAAAAAAAACTGTCACTCATTATGAATATTTTCCTTTGCTAAGTAATCTTTTCAACATCATAAGTATTTTTAACAAATTGGTTTTTTTTTCTTAAATGCCCATATTCACTCTTATTTCCAGTGTGTGGGTATATACAATAATTTCACTGAATCATTCTGTACCTTTCTGACTGAAACATTGAAAATGCTATGGTCATACACTTTTTCACAAGTCATAATGGTCTAATTCTAGAACCCTGGTCAAGCATTGGGTAGAGATACAGAATTGCATAATAAGCCTCCCAACCCCCAGAACACGTATTTAATTATGGAGGAGTAAGTCCTCTGTCAAGCACAGTACTTTCACAAAGGGCTGACCACAGTAATCTGGCATAACAGATAAGTGGGATCCCCAGCAGCTCAGCAAATGGTTAACTCTCAGACAGAGCCCGTGACAAAACCAATAAATAAGACAATAATGAGAAATCAAGCTAACAAATACTCAATGTCCAGACAAGCAGAATCTGCAATGCCTGTCTTTAGAAATAATTGCATCAACCTTAGTGCTTGGTGGTCAGGGATTTGGCAGGGCTCTAAGTCCCAGAGAGAAACTGGCCAGAACCAAGTCAACTTTCAATTATATATACAATAATGGAAGAAACAGGTAATTTACTAGAGCAGGAATATAAATTAGAGATCAGAACAAAAACTATACCTTGAAGACTATAACACTAATCATTACAAGAAACACCTTCTGTGTTAAATATTTTCCTAGCCATTATTTTATTCAATCCTCTGAAAATAGTTGAAGTGTTCACTGTAGGCAGTTTTTGAAGTGGTTCCTAATAACCCTGGTCTCCTTGTGTTCTATGTAATCCTCTCCCTTGTGTGTGAGCTGGACCTAGTGACTTGCTTCTAACAGATCGAATATGGCAAAAGTATAGATGTCAATTCCAAAATCAGACTATGCAGTACTGTGACTTTTATCTTGCTAGTACTCTCTCCGTCTTTCTGGCCTTTCTCGTGTGCTTGTGGTGATGGAAAAAGCTGTCATCTTTTGAGCTGCCCTAGGAGAGGCTATGGAGCTAAGGGCGGACTCCAGCCAACAGCCGGTCCAGACCCTTGAGAAAACTAATCCTGTAGAGAATCATGAGAATGAGCTTGAAACATCAGAGCCTTTATTTAAGAGCATGGCCTCCACTTGTAACTTTTATGCAGTCTTATGAGAGACCCTAAAGTAAAGAACTCAGTTTAGCCATCTTCAGATTCCTGACCCATCAGAACAATGAGAGAAAATAATGTGTGTTGTTCTAAAGTGCTGAGGTTTGAGCTGATTTGTTATGTAGCGCTGGGTAACTCATAAATATGTACGTGCACGTGGTCAGTCAGCCGCCTGAACTTGAGCTATTATATGTCCATGGTTATGGCTTATTATAACAAAAAAGATACAGATTAAAATCAGCAATGGGAAAAGACTCAGAGGACAGAATTTATGGAAAATCAGGTGTAGACCTGTGCCTTGTCGTATGCCAGCGGAGCCATGAGGACAGTGCTTATTTCCACCATCAATGATGTGTGACAACAGGCACAGGGTACTTACTGCCAGCCACGGAAGGGCACCAATCTCTGGTGACTAGAATTTTGAAGGGGTAATCATCTGAACATGGCTGACTCGCCTGCCCGACTGACCTCAGCTTCCCGCCTGTCCAGAGATGAAGCTGATACTGCTGGCCTGAAGATATCCACCATAAATCACAACGTTAGCATCAACTACACGGTGTGGCCCAGGGAGTGTGGCCCAGGGCCCCCACGTAAACAAAAGCCCTTACAGGCAGGACATTGCAAGGGCTTAGCGGTTACCTCACAGGAGCAAAGGCCAAACAGCATTTTTGGCAGGACTCATTCTTTCCTGTAGGCAATATTAGCTGTATTATTTATTCTTATTTTAATTCCAAGTTTAGTCTGCTTCCCAGTCTGCATAATTCTCTTAAACTGCATAATTAATTGTATCCAACCCAGATTTCCACAGACAAGAGTGGAAAAAAGTGCCTATTTTTTTATATTTTGTCTCTTAGCAACAAATCTATCCTTTATTATGCTGTTTTGTGATACCAGTCAGACCCTGTAAACATTTTTCTTTTTGCCAGGGGGCAGAGCGTTAAGCTTGGTCAGTAGAGGATGCTGTAGCGGCACTTCAGAGGAAGGGGCTTCTTCTGTCCCATTCCAATGTGTACCCCGTCCCTTGCTGCGCCAGTGCTGGTCAGTATGCAGGGTACCCGGTGGTGTTTACCTCCCTCCTGGTGCTTTCACTGACACCCCAGAGCTGGCTCAGCACCCTAGCTGGCTTTCTAGGGAGTTCAGTACAATTCCAGCAGATGACCTTCCTAGAAAATTCCACCAGCACCACAGACAACTTCCCAGGAAGTTCGGTAGGATTCCCAGCCAGTCTTGAAGGTGCCCTAGTAGGCCTCTTGCCAGCAGGTTCAGCAACATCCGTCACTTCCTGGGATGTTTTGCCAGCACTGCTGTGGGCAGTTTCCTATTCGCCAGCCTCAGCCTGTGGCACTTCCTACCTGGTCAGCCACAGCTCCACCTCCAGGGAGAGCTGGATCTCAGCCTTGAGAGTGGAGATGGGCTTTTTAAAAATTTTTTCCTTCCTTGAATATTCTGCATGTAGGGCCAGTAGTCATGGCCCCGTCACAGCTGCCTGGCCCGTGCAGGTTCACATTAGATTCGGGCAGATCATAATGAAACAGCGGAACCAAGAACTGGTGGGCCATTACCTTTATTCTAGCCTCCTACCAGCTAACAAATAAAAACAAACACACAGGGCACCAAAACCCATTCACACGTTCTCCTATTCCACAACCAGGAGAATCTTTCTGGTTTTTCCTAAAATCAAAGGCTCCACTAGCCTCAGCCACCTCTTTTTCCCCATCTGCATGCCTCCATCTTGCTGCTTTCTCTCCAACCACCACGTGGCCTCTCTCCCCTGCAACAACGTGGTTTCCTCTTCCTGCCTCCTCTCCAATAAGGTGGTCTCCTCTCTTCCAAAATGGCCTCCTAGCTCCTCCTTTTAAAACTTTTCAGCAGAAGCCCTCCTCCAGCAAACATTAGCATAACCAAGCCCCTCCCCAAGCATGAAGGTAATTAACTGTATCACTTAGAGCATCATCATGTGAGCAGCAGCCATTTTTAACAATAAAAATGAGCAAAACCAAATAACACAGATTTTTACAAACTTATTTGCCCAACACTGCAAATAAGTTTGCAAGGCAAACTTATTTGCCCAACATCAGCCCTAAGGTTAGTGTCTTCTTTCTTTTTTTTATTTTTTTATTTTTTTTATTTATTCATTCATTTTAGAAGAGAGAGAGAGAGAGAGAGAGAGAGAGAGAAGGGGGGGAGGAGCAGGAAGCATCAACTCCCATATGTGCCTTGACCGGGCAAGCCCAAGGTTTTGAACCACCAACCTCAGTGTTCCAGGTCGGTGCTTGATCCACTGCGCCAGGTCGGTGCTTGATCCACTGCACCACCACAGGTCAGGCCAGTGTCTTCTTTCTATATATGCTTTTCCTGCATTTTTTAGTATTATCATTAGCACTTAATAGTTAGTTCTCTGTTAATTGTTTAATACCCCTTTATATGAAATTTCTGCCCAAATTAACCTGTGGTCTCTGCTCCCTGATGGACCCCAACTGATATAACCTTTAATTCAAAAAGATATAAAAATAATTTTATGTAGTATGTTTTGCCCATGTTTTAAAAGAATCTGAGATTTTTTTTTTAATTTTTTTTTTATATTTTATTTATTCATTATAGAGAGGGGAGAGAGAGAAAGAGAGAAGGGGGGAGGAGCAGGAAGCATCAACTCCCATATGTGCCTTGACCAGGCAAGCCCAGGGTTTTGAACCGGCAACCTCAGCGTTTCCAGGTTGACGCTTTATCCACTGCGCCACCACAGGTCAGGCGAGAAGATTTTTTAAAATGGCTGTTTCCTAACAGATTTGCAGAGGGTTTGTGAACTTGTTATGTTAAGTTTCTCCCTCAAGCATTTCTGTAAAATTAAGAGGGGAAAAAATATGCAAAACTTCAGTCTGAGAAAAAGAAGAAAACTAGGTAAAACTCTTATTTTCACTTTGAGGACAGCAGTGGTCTAATACATATTAATGTGTTTCCTATGAAAAGAGATTTTTAAAGTAATTAGGCATGATGTTCCCTTGCTAAAATAATCTACCAGGAAGATGTTGAAAGCAAGAATAAGATTAATTTTAAATTTCAAGAAAAGCAACCTAATTTTGAGGTAGACTTTAAAATTGTAATTTGTTATTCTGAATGTGACTCTGAACTCTAGTGACTTTTTTTCAAAATTTGTTAGGGATGGGATGCAGTGTCTGGTTCCTGGTGGGCACTCAGCAAATCGTTGTGATGCATGACTGATGCATTTCTATTGTCTAATGGTTAATTTAGTAACTGGCATCTGAACTAATACAAGGAATCTGCTTATCATGATCTGACAATTTCAACCTGGCAGAGTTAGGATTAGAAACAGAAAAGCCACGTGGTAGTGCAGAGCAGCACTGACTGCCAATTGTGTCATAGATCCGTGCTTCTCACATTTCCCACATTCTCGCTCCCCCTAGATCAGCTATTCTCGACCTTTTTCATCTCATGGCACACATAAATTACTAAATTTCTGCAGCACAGCAAGAAAATGTTATATTTTTTGCCAATCTGACAAAATAAAAAGGTATCATTTTGATTCATTCACACCAGCTGGCTATTGTTGTGTTGGCTGTGGTCATTTTTTTATTTGACAGTCCAAGGGAAAAGAGGTCAATGCCCTTGCCTAAACAGTCAGGTATTGCATGTTTTAAAAATTCTTGGGCACACCAGCTGAAAATCGCTGCCCTAGATTATATTGTTGCTTGGGTAAAAACTGTTCCATTGTCAACATCTGTAGAATTAATAGAGAAACCCATTTAATACCTACTATGTCCTGGGTGCTTCACCTGGTCTCTAATTTTATTCTGACTTTCTGGTGGGTAGATATTATTATCACCATTTAACAGATGAAAGAAATTAGGCTCCCCAGGTTTATGTGACCTTGCTAACAAGTCACACTCTTAATTAGTAACAAAGCCAGAACTGATGACAGCTTTTCTGACTCAAAATCTAATAATCTTTTCCATTATGTTTCACTGGCTCTATTTAAAACATAGAAATTAGAAGTTCCCATTTTTTTTTTAAGTTTATCTAACCCAACCACTTACCTAATAAAGAAATGCTGTCTACAAGATTCTTGACTGGTAGCCCCTACTTAAAATTTCTAGGGATGAAGAAGAAGACAAGTTCAATACTTATACCCTTCAAATTTGCAGGAAGTTCTTATGTGTAGGGGTTCATAATCTTTTGATTTCCACCCATTGGTTGTAACTGTGCTCTCTAGAGTGCCCTCTACAGGTTGTTATTGCTCTTTGTCTTCTGCCAGAGTAAATATGATCTTTTTCACGCATACTCGCAATCAGCAGAAAGGGACATTTCTCTGGGTCTAGCATATCTATCTTACCACTTTATCTCATGAGTACCCAACTTAGAATAGACTTTCTTATGTTCTCAATATTCAATATGAGTTATTATTGTTGCTGGGATATGTACAAGCTTTCTAATCCATATTGCTCCTCTGGAAATACTACTCATTTATATATAGACAGTCCCTGACATACAATAGAATGGTTTGACTGACAATTGTAACCTTTACAGTGTGGCGAAGGCAATATACATTCACTAGAAAGAGTACTTCAGATTTTGAATTTTGATCTTTTCCCACCTAGAGATATGCAGTACAATACTCTTGTAATGCTGGGCGGAAGCAGTGAAACCCATCTTCTTGTTAGCCCCTCCATTCTGAGGGTAAACAACTGATACTCTACATTGTATTAATAAATGCATTTTCGCCTGACCGGGTGGTGGCGCAGTGGATAGAGTGTTGGACTGGGATGCGGAAAAACCCAGGTTCGAGACCTCGAGGCTGAAAGTTTGAGCACGGGCTCATCTGGTTTGAGCAGAAGCTCACCAGCATGGACCCAAGGTCGCTGGCTCGAGCAGAAGGTTACTCGGTCTGCTGAAGGCCCACGGTCAAAGCACATATGAGAAGGCAATCAATGAACAACTAAGGTATTGCAATGAAAAACTAATGATTGATGCTTCTCATCTCTCTCTCTGTTCCTGTTTGTCTGTCCCTATCTATCCCTCTATCTGACTCTCTCTGTCTCTGTAAATAAATAAATAAATAAATAAATAAATAAATGCATTTTCGACTTATGATAAATTAGCTGTGGTGTGTCAGGGTCTGTCAACAAGCATCTGTATTCTAGTATGCAGTCCGGTGAATAAATAATTAGTGACTGAGTAGAAATCTTCACCCCCAAACTCGTTCATCCAGATTCATGAAAATCAGCCTACTTCTACCCAGTTATGCTTCTGAGAAGCACTGAGAGGATCTTAGGCAAACTAAAGCAGTAAGGGATTACTTTGGCATAAAACCAGTTTGGATGTGGGGTTAGAAATGGATGTGAGGACAAGAAAGAATAGGGACAGTCATTGTGGGTCCCGGGGGGGGGGGGAGGCAGAGCTGTCTAAGAGAAGTCCAAGCATAGTGCAAAGATGGGGCAATACTGCTAATTTTGGAATTGAAGAACAGTGGTCAGGTTGTGGAAATAGAAGTCCAGGTTGTTACTGAACCCTTAAGAGTTAATACAAGTCATTCCAATAGATTGTTCACTCAAAGGCTGGAGAATAGTGATACAATCCACTACTGAGAGATTGGGAGAAGGTAGGAAGAGTCCAATGTTCTAACCAAATGTCTTGAGTTAAAATAAGAGGCTATCTTTGTTTTTTGTTTGTTTTACTGAAGTATTGGGAGAAGTTGCTTTCACATATGAGACATATGTTTTATTTTCTAGTCAAAGTAGAAGAGAAGCATGTTTGTCAAATCTTGATGTTTCAGCATCATGTGTTCAAAAGATAAAATAAAAGATTTCACTCATCTTAAGCATCCACTTGGTGAAAAATAACATTTTACTCAAACTAGAAAGCAATTTCAATGATGTTACTGCAAAAAAATAAAATAAAAACACAGGAAACACTATCATTTTGGAATACCAACAACATGTCTTTGGCACTATACCTGAAAAAAGCTTATTCTGGACTTAGAGTACCACATAAAAATACATCAGTCTAATTCTTTAAATGTTGTTTTGAAGGGGGATTATAGATATTGCAACAGTGGCTAATCTCTAAACTGAAGTCAATACCAGCTGATTCTGGGTAAAGGTTATCAAGTTAAGCTGAAAGCTGTTTTTCACTACCAGAAGGGATATGGTTTCCTATTTGGTGGAAAGATAGTTATAATAGAACGGAAAGTGGTGTTAGGAATAAATGTCAGAAACCAACTGCCAAGGAATTACCTGAATCTTTACTTCTTCAACTCAATTCCTGGAAGATGCTATTTTTCTCATCAGGGATAAATAAATTAGAAAGTAAATGGTTAGCTATTCCCCACCCTATTGTACCTGCTTCATTACAATCAGGTTTCTAAAAACTATGACACTAGGGATGTTTGTGCCAGAGAATCCCTCTATTTTCTTTTTCATTATATTAAATTTAATGGGGTGACATTGATCAATAAGAGTACATAAGTTTCAGGTGAACATCTCTAGCATTTGAACTGTTGATTGAGTTGCATGCTCGTCACCCAGTCAAATAATTTTCCATCACCATATATTTGTCCCTCTTTACTGCCCCCCCCACCCAGGTAACCATTTTACTTTTATCTAATGTCCAAGAGTCTCAGTTTTATATCCCACCTATGTTGGCTATGTATTTGACCCTCTTTCCCTCTATTTCTATAGCTAATGTTTTTCATTCAGCTGCCTCCTTTCTTACCACAATAATTGGAAGGAAATCTACAGGATTTAACTCTTAGGAAAGCACTGTGTTCAATGTCACTGTTCTTTCCCCTTTACAGTATAAACTCTGCCTTCTTGTCTCCATTTTAGTTACCCTTCCATACTTTATCCTCTGGGCTCCTGTTCTCACTAAAACTGCCTGCAGGAAAATGCTGTCTCTGGACATCTTCTTACTTACTGCCCTATAATTACAGAGGCATGTTCATTTAAGGTTTTATTAATACCACTGTGGTAAACTGGATTGGAAAAATCAAATGACAAAAATCAAATGAGGAAGTGACAAGGTTTTTGAAGAATTGTATTAAGACCAATCATTCAGAATATCTGAACTCTGGTTTTTTATTCCTTCTGAGATGGTAACTGGGAGCCCTAATGATGTTTTGCTCTAAGTTTTATTCTTTAAAACTAGAGTTCCCATTCTGCCTCTCATTCTCTTCCATTCCCTATCTCTTTCTCTTTCCTCTCTTCCTAATTCTCTATATATGGCCCATTTCTCTTCTTTTTCTACATATTTTTCAGAAAGTGCTTGATCACTTCCATGACCATCCTATAACCAGATGATTTTTAATTCTACATTTCCAGTCTACATCTGACTTCTGAGCTGCAGTGTCCATGAATCTACCAGATACCTCTACCTTGATGTTCTGTGGCTATATCAGGCCAAGCTCTTTTTTTTTTTTTTTTGACAGAGACAGTCAGAGAGAGGGACAAATAGGTACAGACAGGAAGGGAGAGAGATGAGAATCACCAATTCTTTGTTGCAGCCTCTTAGTTGTTCATTGATTGTTTTCTCATATGTGCCTTGATCGAGGAGCTACTGCAGAGCAAGTGACCCCTTGCTCAAGCCAGTGACCTTGGGCTCAAACCAGCAACCTTAGGCTTCAAGCCAGCAACCTTTGGACTCAAGCCAGTGACCATGGTGTCATGTCTATGCTTCCACACCCAAGCCAGCGACCCCATGCTCAAGCTGGTGAGCCTGCACTCAAGCCAGCGACTTTGGGATTTTGTACCTGTGTCCTTTGCATCCCAGTCCGACATCCAATTCACTGCACCACTGCCTGGTCAGGCAGGCCAAGCTTGTTCTGATCTGATCTTTTCTCCTTCACTCTGCAGTTCCCACTCTCTGATGTCTGAGTTGTCCTATGTACAACTAATTCAAAAAATATATGTAGGTGTCAAACTTGACTCCTTCTGTTTGGTAACAGTGCTCCTGCCTTCATCTTCAACTTCTATAAATTTAGTTCGTTTATCCTTTCCTCTCTATTTTCTCCACCGCTGTCTTAGTTCAAGCCCTTATTATTTCTTGTCTAGATTATTGTAATTATCTGTATTCTTATTTCGCTGACTCTAATCTCTTCCCTTATAATTCATTCTCCACATACTGAACACATTGATTTTTCTTAAACCACATTTGATACTGTCATTAATCTGCCCCCAAAAAGTAACAGCATCTTTTTGCCATTAAAGTGAAATCCCAATCTTCAGCCTGATTCACAATTGACAAATTTTGTGTATTATTTTATCCTTGTTTCTCCTCAATCCCTGCGTATGATGGTTAATTTTATGCGGCACCTTGACTGGGCTGTGAAGTGCCCAATGTTTGATTAAACATTTTTCTGAGTGTGTCTGTGGGAGTGTTTCTGGATGAGAATCATATTTGAATCGATGGACTGATCAAGTATATTGCCCTTCCCAATATGGGTGTGTCTCATAAACCCAGTGGAGGCCTGAATAGAACAAAAGGCAAGGAAGGGAGAATTTACTCTCTCTGCCTGACTGTTTTTGAGCTGGGACATTGGTCGTTTTCTGCACCATCAGATCCCTTGTTTCTCAGGCCTTTAGACTGGGACTGAAATTAACACCGTCAGCACTTCTGGGTCTCCAACTTCAGGGGGGCTGATTATGGGATTTTCCAGTCTCCATAATTGTGTGAGCCAATTCCTTATAATAAATCATATATATATTCTGTTTCTCTGAAGAACCTAATAGTCTTCCCTTTATCAAACTTTAAACTTCAGCTAAATTGAATTATTTTTAGTTTCCTCAAAATATTTTATTCTTACATGTATATGAACTTAAACATGCTTTTCTTGCTCTTTATTACAGCCTTTCAAACATTCACACACACACACACACACACACACACACACACACACCTCCTTGATGGGTTAATATGCTGCTAGTGTCCCCATACTCCCACTCTCTTGAAAACATAAACCACAATTTACACATTACTCTCCCCTAAGTTTTGTCATTTTATTTTGAAGACAGCAATTTTCAAACTAAATACCAAATTGAGTATCAGATAATTTATGCTTTATTCAATAAGTGTGATCATTGTGAGAATGATGACGATGATAACAAATATCCTTCCGTCATTCACTGAGTGCTCACTCTATGCAAGGCCCTCTGGTGAGCAGTCTATATGCATTATTTGTTTTTATCTGCCCAAGCATTTCAAAAAACATCCCCACTTTGGATGTGAATATTGAGAATTAAAACATTTAAATATCTTGCTCAAAATTACGCAGCTAATAAATGGTAAAGGTGAAACTGAAACCTAGATCTACTCTCATTTTAGCTAGTGCTCTGAACCATTTAATAACCTGTCACTTTCCTATACAAAATGTAAGTGACAGCTCTTAAGTAGTTTGTCATTTTATGATAATTCTTGCCTATCTTTCCATATATATTCTGTTTGAAATTACAATATAAATAGGGAAACAATAATAAACTTAATAAAAAGCAAATTAGTAATCTAATTTATAAGCGTATGTTCTGGGTAATTTTGACAGGCACATGATAGAGTCTGTTGTCAATTCGACATTAGCCCTGTACAATATCCACTGCATGGTAAGGGGAAAACTTGACCTAATTATCTCGGAACTCCATTTTTTATATGGTTCCCAGTGAGATTCTGTCAATGAAAAGCATTTGAGGATGCCCTGGAAGGGAGAAGGTGGAAGACCAAATGACTATTCAGGTGACATCAGCAAGCTGATTGTAGTGTCCTTCGGTTTGCAGTGATTGTCCTGAGGATCTTCCACTTTTGTGCTATAAGAAGCTAATATTCTCAGTGATAACTTTCCTGACCACTCTGTCTGCAGCCCTTTCAAATATTATATGAAGTCTACTTCCCTGTTTTAATCTCTCCATACTCAAAATGCTTAGCATGATGTGTGTTGTTGTAACTAAACCCCACGTAAACCAAAATTTATTTGAGATTATAAAACAGATTTGAAAAAAAAGCTCTGCAGCCCGGGAAACACTGACTCAGGTAGCAACCTACATGGTGCTCTGCTGAGACAAAGGTCACCTGTTGTAGAGAATTTTCCCAACCTCAGTTCCCATTTTGCCCATTTCATGTAAATGAGGTTTCTAAATTATACTGTTCTGATGGTTAATATTGATGCAAATGAGGGTGTAATTTATGTAATTTGCATAGTTCTAATTGGATGGTGCAGGTCTCAGTCTATTGATTGAAAGACAAAACCAAGGCTTCCCTGCAGTGGTTGACTCACATGGCATAAAAGAGCAGGGTGCATGCCTGACCAGGCGGTGGCGCAGTGGAGTGTCGGACTGGGAATCGAAGGACTCAGGTTTGAAACCCTGAGGTTGCTAGCTTGAGCAAGGACTCATCTGGTTTGAGCAAAGCTCACCAGCTTGGACCCAAGGTTGCTGGCTTGAGCAAGGAGTTACTCAGTCTGTGGTAGCCCCAAGGTCAAGGCACATATGAGAAAGCAATCAATGAACAACTAAGGTGTTGCAACGAAAAACTAATGATTGATGCTTCTCATCTCTCTCCTTTCCTGTCTGTCTGTCCCTATCTATCTCTCTCTCTGACTCTTTCTCTCTCTGTAAGAAAAAAAAAAAGAAAGAGCAGGGTGCAATGCAAGAAGCCAAGTGTTCTATCTAAGGTCCTTCCCTGTATGCAGAGTCAGCAAATGGCCTCTAGATCTTACTGACAAAATTTGGGCCTTCAGTTGACCATGGAGATTCCATCTCAGCATATAAACTCCTTTTTGGGGTTCACATCTAGTGAATCTATTTCTGGGGTCCACAACCATTTAACATATTTTTATATCAATGACTTATACCTTCTGCTCTCCATCATTCAAAGTAAATATCTGATAAAACTATATAATGAGGCCCTGGCTGGTTGGCTCAGTGGTGGAGCGTCGGCCTGGCATGCAGGAGTCCCGGGTTCGATTCCCGGCCAAGGCACACAGGAGAAGCACCCATCTACTTCTCTACCCCTCCCCCTCTCCTTCCTCTCTGTCTCTCTCTTCCCCTCCCGCAGCCAAGGCTACATTGAAGCAAAGTTGGCCTGGGTGCTGAGGATGGCTCTATGGCCTCTGCCTCAGGTGCTAGAATAGCTCTGGTTGCAACAGAGCAACGCCCCAGATGGGCAGAGCATCGCCCCCTGGTGGACATGCCAGGTGGATCCCAGTCGGGTGCATGCGGGGAGTCTGTCTGACTGCCTCCCCGTTTCCAACTTCAGAAAAATACAAAAAAAAACCAAAAAAAAAACCCCAAAAAACCTATATAACGATAAACTCTAATGGTTTGGCTTCAAATAATTTTGTTAACAAAAAGGAAAAAAAAAATCCAGGTATCCAATCATAAAGTCAACGTTTTAAGCATCTTTTAGGGCATTATTCTCACTCATAAAAGTTACAAAATATTAGGTAAATACAGAGAAAATAATAAGCTTCCAAATAGTCAATATTCTTCCCATCCAAACTATATAAACATGTGCATTTGTTCAACATCATGCTTAAACATTACAGAAAATAGAAGTACAAATATGGTTGGTGTAAGAGAAAATGTCAACCTTTTACTTATTTTTCCAAAAGCAAAAATAATAAACACATTTTAGTACAAAATAACACAAAATAATATACACTAAAGTTGAGGAAGCAAACAAAATATCCTGGCTTTTTTATTTTTTCAAGGTGTCATAGCAAACAATTTTCAAATCTTTTATATAGAATAAAGAATATAGCTCATGAGAAAACTTTTTGACTTTACAAAGTATCGACCTTGGAATATTAAGAAAAATGCATACCACTCCTTCCCCCTTCAAAAACGACACTGATGATCTCCAGTATCTGGAACACCAGGGTGTTACACGCCAAAGGAACCTCAGCACACGGAGGTATGCAGGGTAAGGCCCTGGAGCTTCACAGCTGTGAGCACGTGAAACAGTTCTTGTATTATTACTACTTAGTTATTGTATTATTTTCCATAAAAACAACTAAAAAACTGACTTTTGCCCCCATCCTATATTTGGTGCTTCGTAACTCACTGAAACACTGTGGAAAAAGATGTGATTTCCACCCCCAAACTGCCTCCGATGAAGAAGCAAGGTAAACGGGAGTCAGTGTGGAAGCTGCTCCACGCACAGCTTTGCCATATTCTCTTCTTGCCAGCCATGTGTCTTACACATATTTCTCTTCCACCGACTAGACTTAATTTATTTGTTTACCTGCCTATTTCTCCCCTTTGATAATAAGACACTTAAAGGCAGGCACCTTGCGTTATTCACCTTTATGATGCCAGCCCCCTCAAGTGCCTGGCATATAATACATATGAAGTAAGTGTTTGCTAACTTGAACTGAAGCAAGTTTGTGAAAGTCAAAAGTACACTCATGTGGCATAAGGGATCCGGATTCTACTTAGTTTTCTGATCTGCCTTACAAGCTCCTGGGAATCTTATAATAATCTTAGAATTCTGGAAAACCATCTGGCACAACATAGAACTTGCTAAAGCAGCCTTAGAGATTTTAGACTTTCCTGAGCATCCTAAATAGGAGTTACCCTGGAGTACCTTATATGAAGATATTCAATATGTTATATAGAGTTAAGTGGGGGGAAAAAACCTTAATAAATCAATTGTCCTGACTCATTTTGTAGATGCAATGCCTTCTGAGTGGCTGTAGTATTTTGAGAATCATGAAACAATAAGAGATTTACTATTAAATCTTTTATACTTATTCTTAGGTAAAAAATGTATTATAAGACTTGGAGAGACATTATGTCTTTCTTGGACTGCAAGCAGTTAGCTCAATAATTAATTAGAAGGCTATTCAAGGTGTTTAAAACCCCAGAGTACAGTAAGTTTACTGAGTTGTTGGTACAGGCAATAAAACATAAGAGTTCCTTATCACAGATAATATACTGCCTAGTAGAAAATTATATAAAAGTACTAGAAAATGAAGCCTGTTATATTTCTCTAAAAGCATGAGAACACTTCTTATAAAATACAGAGATTTACAAAGTTTCTTACTATGTCAGGTTAATCAATTCAATTATAGAGGCATTTTCAGATGATAAGAAATCCTAATAGCTTGGAGATGGGATGAGGAGTAAAAGTAGACTAGAAGTCAAGAGTCTTGAATATCTGCCTCAGTTTCACCATTTACTGTCCTTTTAGTGTAAGGATGGACAGTGTCTTCCTTTGAATGTCATGGAATCATCAGCGAAATGGGTATTTGATAGCTACCTCTTGTCTGATCTGTGGTGGCACAGTGGATAAAGCATCAACCTAGAATGCTGAGGTCATTGGTTTGAAACCCCAGGCTTGCCCTGTCAAGGCACATAGGGAAGCAACTACTGCAAGTCGATGCTTCCTACTCCTCCCACTCCTTTCTCTCTCTCTCTCTCTCTCTCTCTCAAATCAATGAACAAACTCTTTAAAAAAATAAATAACTACCTCTCCACATTACAAATGCTGATGAGGGGGTCAAATGAAAAACATATGTGTGAAAGTTCTTTAAAAATTGTGAAATGCTGATACAAATATAGAACACTAAGACAATAAAGTGTATTTTGCACAATAAATGAACAGAAGAGTTCTGTCACCTTTTAAATAGTACATCTAGAAGATCATACTGGTTTCAGCAATGCTTTAAAATTACTAAAAATCCCTTTTGGGAAGTAGTTTTGATTTTGATACTCCCCCTTGTTTGTTTGTTTTTTATCATAATTTGAAGGTATGTTTAACATTTGGGCAATTAGAATATAACGCTAAACAACACAAGTTAATAGTGATGTGATGAATTATTCAGTAGGGAAGAAGCATAAATGTAAATTAATGATTTTTATTAGTGTATATTCAAAGACTGGTTCAAAGAAGAAATCAAAAAATTATTTGAATATTGGAAGCACCTTCAGATCTCTAACATTTTATTCAGGACACTAATTCAGAATGTGGTAATTGTATGAGGCATTTGCTTTTAGAGAAAAAAATATATTACTTGTGCATCATTAATTGCATAAAACCTTTCTTGGTTTAGAGAAATCAACTCAAAATGATCAAGATACAAGAGCTACTGGGAAAATATCATACAGATGGTTATCTTCTATGTTAAACATACTTAATATATCAAACAAACTTAAGACTAGTATAGAAAGAAGTGTGGTGATTATTCATGTTGCATTAATACCATTCAATTTGTAAGTATACCTTTAAAGATATCTTCCGTCAAGTTTGAGATACTTCAGTGTACTTAAATATTAGCCAAATGAAATATAATAGAAATTAGATACAAATAATATTGCAGTGTTGACCTGACAATCCAACCTCTGTCCTTTATCTTAAAACTTCATTAGCAAATACGCCTTGGGGAAAAATTTTAAGCAAAACAAAATTATACAAAAATATAAAAATAAGTAAAATAAGCATCCCACTTGCTGAAATATTCTTTTGTCATTAAAAATGATTAGTATTGAGGCTGAGATTTTTGTTAATTATAGAAGAGGTACAGATGACATGTTTTGGGAACTTAGAAGAGGCAAGCACTCGCTCTGCCTAGGAAAATTCGGACAGACTTCATAAAAGTAGATTTATTTAAACTCATTTTTGGAATATGTATTTGTCGGACAAAGAAATTGCAGACATAGAGAAAAAAGTGTGCATGTGCAAAATTATGACTGCAAGAGGAAGCATAATACGTATGTGAAATGGGGAGCAGTTGGTTTGGTACGATACAGGGAATAGGGAAGGCACAGGGGGATAAATTAAAATAAGGTTTGACAGATTTAAGTTTGACTTTAACAGATGTTGATCTTTATCATATGAAATGTGACCTTCACCTCCAGATGATGGAGGGAGATCTTGAGTTTTTGAAAATTATTAAGCATTTGTTAGCGTATTTCTGAATGATATAGAAAAATATGGATGAAATTGATTAATGCCATATTTTGCTTGATGATAAAATTGCTTTAATTTAACTTTTCGATTATTTATCTGTCTCATAATTCACTTGAAAGTCTACCTTAATGCTGCTAAGATTCTTATATTTTTATGCAATACTTAGAATAGAGTCAATATTCAATAGATATTTAAATAATGGATCAATAATAACTAGAAAGGATGACCCTGGCCCTCTGCCATAGTTTGATGATTAATTGGTCCCTATGAGGTTCCAGGCATTGAGAATACAATAATGGAATATGAATTCAATTGTCACATAGCCCTCAGAGATAAAGATTATATTTACTATGAGATATATATATCTCTCTACATCTCAATGATTATAATTTGAGGTGAAATTCGGCCCTGGCCAGATGGCTCAGTGGTAGAGCATATATTTGTCAGACATTAAGAAATTGCAGACATAGAGAAAAAAAGTGTGCATGTGCAAAATTATGACTGCAAGAGGAAACATAATATGTATGTGAAATGAAGCATAATATGTATGTATAATCAACTAGCCCAGCATGTTGATGTCCTGGGTTCGATTCCCAGTCAAAGCACACAGGAAAGGCACTTATCTGCTTCTCCACTCCTCTTCCTCTTGCTTCTCTCTCTCTCTGTCTTTCTCTCTCTTTCCCTCCTACAGCCATGGCTCAATTGGAGCAAGTTGTCCCCAGGTCCTGAAGATGGCTCCATGGCCTTTGCCTCAGATGCTAAGAAGAGCTTGGTTGCTGAGCAACAGAGCAGTACCCCAGATGGGCAGAGCATCCCCCTAGTGGGCTTGCTGGGTGGATTCCAGTTAAGGAGCATGTGGGAGTCTGTCTTTCCGCCTCCCTTCCTCTCTCACTGAATAAGAATTTTAAAAAAAGAAAAGAAAAGAAATTCTGCCTGACTACAAAAATCCCTAAACTATACTGATTACCTGTTTTGTGAATTACCTATCAATTTTATAGATGAAAGAAGTTGATGGGAACAAAGAAAAGAGGAAAGACAAAATCAGGATTTTATATTATCTTCACAGGCTAGGAAGTTGAGTGAAAATCAACAGGATAAGAGTTATATGGGATACATATGTGTATATGCCATCTTATAGGTTCAAGAGGCTATTTATAAAACTTCAATATTTTTTAAATCTTTTCCATTAGAGTCTGAGATGTTTATCTCTGAGTTCTCCTATACCTACCAGAAGATCTAAAATGCTCAAGAAACATTTGGTAAATGCAATTGCGGATGAAACTCATCTTGAAGGCTAGATCTTAGGTTTCATTTCTGTAACCCTGCCAGCATGAGTTTCATTGCAGGACTTGCAGCAGGTGACCAACCACAAAGGAACATCCGATGAAGTCATGGACGGTTGAAACTGCTGACGATTGAAAATGCACCAACATCTTTAATTGGTGAAAAGCACCTCTGCGCCCAGCGATAGCGACAGCCAATCAGCAAATGCCCCGCTACCCGTCCTACTTCCCTAAACCTAGCTCTTAGAACATGGTCTGAGTCTGTAGCTGGGGCTGCTCTCCCGTATGAGACAGCCCAGCAGGTTTCCTTTCATTAAAGCCTGTTACACTGGTCTTTCATACTATGATCGATTCTATCACTGTAGAACTCACGAAAAAAAATAACACCATGTGATGCCACTACCCCTATACCAATTGCTGAGATTATCAGAACCTTATACCCATGGTCAATATTATAATACAGTTTCCATACTTGATTGAAAATTTACTTTGAACATTTTACTAAGCAGTAGTAAATTCAATTAGCTACTTAAGATAATTTCACAATTCTTTCTGAGTATGACCTCCTTTTCAGGAAAAAAAACATGTTGCTATCAGTAGCTGAAAGAAATGGCATTTGGGCTATTGCTTGATACCCTTGTTAGAGTTACAACTATTTAGCACTACAGTTCTATAATTAATCTTAAACACCATCTCATGTCTTTATGTTTATCAGTCAAGTAATTTCCATGCATCTGGATCAATCCTTTCTATAACATCTAATTTTTCTTCTACAATGTTTTAATGTCTTATTTTTCTCTTTGTTAACATTAAAACCAAAAAATTATCTTTGTTGAAAAGAAACTCTATGTTAATTACTCAAAACTATGAATGAGTTAATGCTCCTACATTGTCTTTCTTGACACTTTTGTCCCTGGAATATATCTATGAATTCTATGCAGAGTCTCTTTCACTTTTCTAATAACCATACTGAGAGCAATAGGTGGAGAACAGCATTTATTACTTAGGAAATATGGGAGACTAGGCTGAATACTGAGGCTCACTTTCTTGAGCCTTCAATTAATTTACATTGGCCCTAGATAAAAGATATGGTTGTGGTGTAATGAAGCCATAGGTTAAAAAAGCCACATGCCTTTAGAGAGAGCAGCCTGGTATAGAAGAAATCATGGCCTTAGTGAGTAGCCTGGCCCATTGAACAAGTAAGGTGTAGTTCTCTGTCTTACTTAAAATTCCTATTGAATACTGCCTTGTATGTTTGTGGAATATACTTGTTTTATAATACAACTTTTAGTCTGAACAAAACATCTTCCTACAACTTCCAATACTGAAACGCTGAAGATATGCCCATCTATCTCAGTGCAATGGGTAGAAATCCGATGAATGGACATGGAGACTCCAGGTAAAAAGGTTGATGAAAGATTCAGGTAGGCAAACGGGATATGGTTCCCACAATGACAAGTAATGGCATGGTACAGAACTTGTGTATTACCTGTGTGTTTATTTGCCTCTACTGCTTTATAGTTTAGGATATATTGCATCTAGTTTCACATTTCTTCCTGTCCCCCAGTAACACCCTTTCAAAACATTGCGTATATGTAGTAATGAGGATGGCGCTGACATGATTTGCATTTCAGGATTTAGGATTAAATTCTTGCATGTGTGGAATAGGTTCCTATTACTCAAGATATTAGAACTCCACATACATTAGCCTCAATAAAATTCAAACTCTTAAAATCTAGAGTTACTAATTGAGACTCATAGTGATTATAACAATTTCTATAATTCTAAGATTAAATAACAAAACTCAGGGGCCTTAGAAGGGGAGTAGTGGTGGGTATTTATGCTAACACTTTTTCGGACATTTAAAACTATACAAGGGAAGTAATCTGGAGGTACAGATAAACTGAAGATGTTGCATATTCTTCAGAGTAAGTGGCAGCTTTCCCTTATGAAAAAGGAGAAAAGCAAACAGGACCGTTGAGGAAATCGGTAGCCGCGGAGGGCTTCAGTGTTGATGCCAGACTCCTTCGCGAGGGCTCGCTGACACAATGGAGCTCAATACCGCAAGCTGCTGGGTCTGCCGGCCGATGACCCTGACTCTGTGAGCTACTGAGGAGGAACAAGAAGGCTTGGCAAGACCTAACTGATCAATATCCCTTTCATGCTGCCTCAGCATCATCTGAATATATCCTAAACCAAAAAACAGAGAAAATCATGATGACAGTGCATCTAATCAGGGAATACAGAAGCCTGTCATCTACCATTGCCCTAAGGGCTTTGGAGTAAAAAAAAAAAAAAAAAAAAAAAAAGATTCCAGTGTAGTGTAAAAAAACAAGGTAGATTGAGTAGCAAACTTGAGACTGATGTTTAGATAGCACATTCATAAGTTAGCTTTAGTAATGTGTAAATGTGGCTAATCCCTCATTTCAGTCCTATCAGATAGGTATCTGTGCTTCTCTGTAAGGAGCCGGAAAAGAGATGGTGAGAGTACTTGATAGCTGGCTACAAGCCATAGGTAGTTTAGTAAGGGCATTTGTTAGATTAGATCTTGTCACTGTTCCCCATATTCATATCAACTCATTTCTCCTCTCAAGTCTGTGATGATAAAAACTGTTCATTGTATTCTTACTGAACTCATGAACACTGACAGTGATCATATTGGCATCAAACTGTGTGAGCCAGCAGCGCTACTACAGGCAAGAGTTTCTTTCTATTTCTATCTTTTTTCTTCCTAATGTGAAGGGATGTAACAAAGTAATCTAGTAATTTCTTTCTAATGGTGACATTCATGTAACTCAGTATTCCTACACCTAGACTTATATTGTGATGTTAAAAGTGTTCAAATAGCTACAAGATTTACTTAAAAACATATATATTAAGGCCCTGGTCAGGTAGCTCAGTAGGTTAGAACATCATCCCCATATGCCAAGGTTGAGATTCAATCCCTGGTCAGGGCACATACAAGAATCAACCAATGAGCCTGGCCAGGCAGTGGCGCAGTGGATAGAGCTTCGGACTGGGATACAGAGGACCCAGGTTCGAGACCCTGAGGTCGCCAGCTTGAGCACAGGCTCATCTGGTTTGAGCAAAGCTCACCAGCTTGGACCCAAGGTCGCTGGCTCAAGCAAGGAGTTACTTGGTCTGCTGAAGGCCCACAGTCAAGGCACATATGAGAAAGCAATCAATGAACAACTAAGGTGTCATGACGAAAACCTGATGATTGATGCTTCTCATCTCTATCTGTTCCTGTCTGTCTGTCCCTATCTATCCCTCTCTCTGACTCTCTCTCTATCTCTGTAAAAAAAAAAAAAAAAAAGAATCAACCAATGAATGCATAAATAAGTGGAATAAATTACTGTTTCTTTCTTGTCTCTCTTCCTTTCTCTTTCTAAAAAAACAATCAATCACTAAAAATATTTTTAAAAACATGCTTTAATATTTACAATATTTTATCCTCCAGGGATTTTTGACTATGCTCATACATGCACACAGAGAGTGAGGACAGCAGGGGTTTCCTTTCTGACACGTGTGATTGCTAGAACTTGTGTTGTCTGAGGACATGCTTAGTGAAACATCGAAGACCACAACTAAATGTTCTCAAAATGTAATTTTTATCAATTGAGATTTTTATCAACTGAGACTTCTTCCTGTGGCAAGAACATGACATCTATCTATCTATCTATCTATCTATCTATCTATCTATCTCATTTATTTATTTCTGTGTATCATCTGTCTAAAAACCCTTCTTTAAAAACAGGCAGAAAAAATTAAAATAGTGAAATGAAAATCAAAACAAATGTATGGGCATTTTTAAATGCAGTTAGATGACAATTAAACCCCCCATACCCAAAGTATGAATGAGCACAATCAATACTTCCCAAGCATCATGGGAGTTTTAAAAGCAGTGAGAACAGGAAGAAGGAAGGGACCCTAGGAAATACCCAACACTCAGTCCAAGAGGAGTTCAATATCTAAGAACTGGGGAAAACATCTTTATAAGCTGCAGGTTTAGGATTAACAAAAAGAATGAGGGGAATCATTAAGGAGACTGTGTGGAATTCAAACAGTGCTAAAGCAGTTTAGCTGTTAAAGATTCTAGAATTGTCAAACAAGTATATTCTTTCAAAATATAAAATTCACCATGAAATAAATTATGTCCCAAGAAATAATTAGCACACATCTGGAAAATGCGGCCTTAAGAAAAGATGAAACAGTAACCTGAAAGTTAAAATTAACTAGAAGAATTTCATAAACTAGGCTAAATTTGAAAAATAGCCTATAAGTTACACAGGTTCTAAAACACATCTCTCTGTTTTAAAAATTGATCATATGCCTAATTAGGTGGTAGCACAGTGGATAGAGCATTGACCTGGGACACTGAGGACCCAGGTTCAAAACCGCAAGATCACCAGCTTGAGTGTGAGTTCATAGACATGACCCCATGGTCTCTGGCTTAAGTCCTACAGTTGCTGGCATGAAGCCCAGGGTTGCTGGCTTGAGCAAGGGGTTACTGGCTTGAATGGAGCCCTCACGGTCAAGGCACATAAGAGAAAGTGATCAATGAACAACTAAAATGTGCCAACTACAAATTGATGCTTCTCATCTCTCTCCCTTCCAGTCTCAGTCTCTCTTTCTCTCTCTCTCTCTCTCTCTCTCTCTCTCTCTCTCTCGGTTGCTTATAAAAATTAATTAATTAATTAAAGAAAATAAAAAATGATTATACTTTTGCTATAATTTCAGAGATGTGCTTCCTCTTTCCTGGTTCACCCTTCACAACTGGCTCTTCCCCTGGGATCCACAGAATTCTCCTCTACTCTATTTTTTTTTTTTTCATTTTTCTGAAGCTGGAAACAGGGAAAGACAGTCAGAATCTCGCATGCGCCCGACCGAGATCCACCCGGCACGCCCACCAGGGGCGATGCTCTGCCCACCAGGGGGCGATGCTCTGCCTATCCTGGGCGTCGCCATGTTGCAACCAGAGCCACTCTAGCGCCTGAGGCACAGGCCACAGAGCCATCCCCAGCGCCGGGGCCATCTTTGCTCCAATGGAGCCTTGGCTGCGGGAGGGGAAGAGAGAGACAGAGAGGAAGGAGAGGGGGAGGGGTAGAGAAGCAAATGGGCGTTTCTCCTATGTGCCCTGGCCGGGAATCAAACCCGGGTCCTCCACACACTAGGTCTCCTCTACTCTATTTTAATTATGTTTTTAGCAGATTTCCTAGAATTAAACAATTAAAAGTTTTCATATATAAAACAGAAACATGTTAGAAGATACAATGGGCATTGAATGGGTGCTGATTTTATTAAAACAGCATTTTAAAACAATCTGAGAACTTGGAATATATAGTAAGTATTAAATATTATTAAACATTTTTGTTAATTATTTAAATGTGATAAGGCACTATGGATTTTAAAATTGTTTCTGTTCTGAGATGTAGTTGAATAATTTAAGGATGAAGTGCTTTGACATATCTCAGCAAAAAAAGGAAGCAGGAGGAATAAAATGTGTATAGAAAAGTGAAAGCTTTTAAAGTGAGCCATGGCATTGTATTCTTTATCTTTATATACTTGGAAATTGTCATAATTACAACATTTTTTAAAAGTAAAAAGAATTGCATATGAGCATGTAGCAGCACAGTCTATTAAACTGTTGATGACTTTGCTAAAATAATTATTTTTAGGAAGCATTTCTAGATGGCTGAGTCCCCCTTTCCAAGGCTTCTGAGAATTTCCTTGCAATCAAGTACTTTCTTGTGTGTTCAAGCTTTTTTATTCTTTACATAAATAAAAAGTTGTGTCATTTTAACAGCTAATATAATAGTTAATCTTCTAGGAAATGTCTTAAAAGGCTTTCTCTTGTAGACACAGTAGCCACCTCCAAGAGGTTAAAGAGGAACATACTTCTGCATTGTAAAATATGAAAATTGAGGGCTTGCAGGAGGACATTTACAAGGAAAGGATGAGAAGGGGAATGAGCACGCGTGGGGAACGGTGTCACACTTGTAGTTAACTGCTAGAGGGAGTCCCTTCAAACTTCCACCTGGTTCTTTTACCAACTTTGAAAAACACTCACAAACCTCTAGGTGGGACAGGTTAGCTTATTAAGCCAGAGAAAAAATTGAGTTCTGGGTCGTCAAGGTTTCTGGAGGAAAGTGAAACCAGCCGGCAGTCTTCTTGTTGCCCTCTGAGCTGTGGACACAACAAAACATTTTGTGTGACTTTTAAAATAAATTTCATTCTTTATCTATTACCCTTGAAAATTTAGTACCTTTCTTGGGAAGTCGTGATAATTTGCTACAAATGTCATCTATGTTCATTTTCCTAATGTTTTTCTAGGCCTGATTTTAATGTTGAATCAGAAAAGATGCCAGAAATTCAGTCCTCTCTTCTTGGGATTCTAGGGATTTTTGGTCAGGCTCCATGGTATTGCTGATCTCCACTGAAGTCTGCCTCCATCAAAGGTACAGAATACAAAGGAAAGACCTTCCCAGGGGCCCTTTTTGCCTTTGGCAAGAATAATTAAGCCCCTTCACTGGTGGCCACTATAGCTTCTTTTCCCTTTATCACTCTTCTTTTATTGTTCAAAGAGACACCTTTGACCTCAGTTTTCCAGTATCTCTCTTTAATACATTTTTGTATTAAAATCTCAAACTTTGTGAAAAAATAATAAAAAGTGATTTGCACAGGAGACCAAAACAAAAAGAACAAAACATTAAAAAAAGCTAAACATAGGCCTGACCTGTGGTGGCACAGTGGATAAAGCGTCAACCTGGAAACACTGAGGTTGCCGGTTCAAAACCCTGGCTTGCCTGATCAAGGCACATATGGGAGTTGATGCTTCCTGCTCCTCCCCCTTCTCTCTCTCTCTCTCTCTCTCTATCTCTATCTCTATCTCCCCCCCCCCTTCTAAAATGAATTAAAAAAAAAGCTAAACATAGAAGTCTAGTAAAAATTATTCATACCATAAAAATATTATGGAATAAATCTCAATTGGAAACAAGTAACATATCACTATTAGAAAGTTTTAGTAAATCTGCATATATTATAACTCCCTTGAACGTAACAGAAAACATGGAATTTAAACAAACTGCTAGCCACCATGTCACAAAATGAGCAATTTTTCAGCATTAACTTTTGTGTATTTTAAATTCAGAAAAAAAAAACACCCTCCTATTCTCAACCCTAAGTATATTGCCTTTACTTTGAAAACAATTAAATAAGCAGCAAAGTAGAAAGACTGAGTTTAGTGAGGAAAGGAAGAAGGAATATTATTTCCTAAATAGACATGTGGGAAAGTGGACGTTACAGGAGACCAGTCATTTTGGGGCAAACACCCCTCCACTTCCTATGTAATTCTAAAAGCACTTTAGAATTGTAGCAGGCTGACATTTATGATAATAACACTGAGCTACCAAGGAAAAAAGTAAACATTAAATCCATCTGTAGTACATTGTCTTCTAAATGCTAAAATTCAAAATTTGGTGGCAGGGATATAATAAAATAAAAATTCATTACTGGGAAATGGATTGCATGAAATTCCTAACTTCCCCGTTATTTATTTATTTTTTTATTTTAATGCTTATTTTATGGATTTTTAGAGAGAGGAAAGAAGAGAGAGAAACGGGAACATCAATCTGCTCCTGTATATGCTCTGACCAGAGATCAAACAGGCAACCTCTGCACTTATGGATGATGCTCTAACCAACTGAGCTATCCAGCCAGGGCCCCATTAGTTCATTTAAATGAAGATCTCTCAATATATAAAAAAGACTAGTAAATACAAGGATCTTCGCCCTCTCCTCTAATAATCTATAACTGCGTTACACTGAGAAAACGTATAATCTCCCTGCGCGTCAGTTTTCTTATCTCATTATCAGGGGTATGTTTGCACTTCCTTCTACACAGAGCTTCTCAGTAAGCTACACAAAATGAAATATGTTCCTAAATTATTGTAGTATTTATCTTTTGTATCTTATTTATTATTTTAAACATTTGTGAATATGAGACCTTTCTATCCTTAGAAAAACTTCCTTACTCAACAGAATTTTCTCTTTCATATGTTTAAATCTACCTGCAAAATATAAATTCAAACCTCTTTATCCTTTCAAATTAATAGTATTGTTTTACAGCACATACAACTACGTGGAAACCAAGATGGCACACTATAAACAAAGCCAAAAAATATATAGCCAAAACAACATCTTTACTTTTAAAACATACTCCCTTGGGTAAAGGCACACTGTTTTAAACTCCCATCCTAACTTGGCAAAATCTCCACTCCCGCGCTGAACAGTGGCCACCAGGTGTTGCGCCAGCGTGGATGGGCACTGTCAGTACTTCTGCGGCACAGGATAACTTGCTATAGATGTAAGGCAATATTTTCCGTCTTTCATCTGGGCAGGTTGTTTTTACAACTTTGTAAACTTCAAGATGTGGACCTCTGTAGATAAATTCTGCTCGAGGCTGAACAGCTTCACTTGTTCATCAGACTTTTGATGTTAGCAAAGTACTGTGGAAAATTCGGAGGAGTATTATCAATTCCTAGCAACCGTGGATGAGTGCATAGGGATTAGGGAGCGTTCATTTCAGCCTGCTGTTATCTTTCTCTTGTCAGAACAGAACTCTGTAATGCTTGGCTGCCTTTAAGTACTAAACGGGATGGTAAAACCTGGTGATGATGACTGCTTTAAGAGGATATAAATAATATCTAACATTTGTATAACACAATATGATTTTAAAGGCACTTCCACATTCATTACCCAATTTCAACCTCACAACCATTTTATGAGAGAGGTAATAACCATTTTTCCCTTTATTTCTTTTCAACAAGTGCGGAAACTAAGGCTCAGGGATTGCAAGTAATTTGTGAAAGTAAATAATGTCTAAAAATGGAAAGTGAGGTTCAACATACCTTTCAAATTTGAATTAAAATTAAGGCCTGAATTTATTAGTTGTGTGGCCTTAAACAAGTGACTAAATGCCTCAGTTAAGTATTTTTCTTGTCTTTCAATTAGGAAAATGTTATATTCTATGGATGAGATAACGTTTAGCATGCCCTCATAATGAGTAATATGTGATATATATTCATCACTTGAGATTCCCTCCTGTTTGTCAAACTTGTTTTTCCCAATTACCTTTAAGCTTCTGAGTGGAATTAGCTCCCAGTATATTTTACTTGGCCCACCAGAAATCATGTGATGAAGTTACAAGCAAGTTGTATTAAGTCATCTCATGCCCTGATTTTAGTACTTGCTTTAATAGTAGCTTGTTTTTTGTTTTGTTTTTTTTTTTTGTTTGTTTGTTTGTTTTGTTTGTTTTTTTGTCTTAAGGTAAGCTATTAACTTTTCCTAATGTATAAAATGAAGAAGATGACTGTAGGGCCAGGGGCCACCACTGTCGTGGCCATGAAGGTTCACATTGGATTTGGGCATATGGAAAAGAAACAGTGGAGCCAAAAAATGGTTGGCCATTCCCTTATTAAAGTCTTGCACTGGCCAATAAACAAACACATAGGGAAAAGACTTCCCTTTCACTCAGGGCTCCCAAAACCACTGACTCACTCTCTGGTTCCACAAACCAGGAGAATCTTCTCTGGTTTCTCCTAGAATCAAAGGCCCCTACGAGCCTCAGTAGGGCTCCCAAAGCCCCTCAGCTCTGGTTCCCCATCAGCACACCTTCTCTCTCTCTGCACAAACTAGCTTCTTCAGCACTCTGCATTTTCTCTACTCTCCCTGAAAAACTGTCTGGGCCTACAAAGACCCTTCCTCCAGCAAACATTAGCAAAACAATGGTCCCTCCCAAGCAGGAATGCAATCCACAATTTGCAATCAACTTCCCTGCTCTCTGAGGGCAAGCACACGTAGCTGTCCAGCGCCATTTTTTAACAATAAAAGTGAGCAAACTCAAAAAAAAATACAAATTTTACAAATTCATTTGCTCACAGTGACCTACTAATTCCTAAAATGTTTTACCTTTAAAACTACTCTAAAGCTAGTATCCACGGCCACCAACACAGCCACCTGGGCCATGTAGGTTCACATTGGATTCAGAGAGATGGTAAAGAAACAACGGAGCCAAAAACTGGTGGGCCATCATCTTTAATCCTAGCTTGCACTGGCGGGCAAGTAAAACACACACTGAGCTCCAAAACTTACTCATTCAGTGCTCACAAAGCTACTGACTTATCTGAGTTTCCTAGAATCAAAGGTTTCTAGCTCACCAGACTTATTCACCTCTATTCCCTATCTCCTTCCCTCTCACTGCACAAACTCTGCACAAACTGGCTTCTCACTCAGCACTCCACCATCGTGGCTGCTTCTCCTGGTCTCCTCCACATGACCTTTATCTGCTTTCCTCTCTAATGCTAATCTCAGGAACCGAGAGAGCAAGCTCCCAGTCTGCCCCACTTTATAGTGTAGAAATCCAAACCTTTAATCCAATATACAAATAGGGAAGTCTCTAATACAAAGTCACTTATCTGAGGCATGATGGGATTGTACCACCCCACATCAAAAAGGGAGGAAAAGGCTTAGTCCTAAAACTAAGCCCCAAGATACAAGGATCCTGCCTGCCCACAGCCTGCCCCCAACACACATAAATATAATCACACTCATCCCAAGCAATCACCTGAGCACGGGCTTCCATGTGGGCAGTGTGACATCTTAGGACAAGCGGTGCAGGCCACCAGCTATGAAAACTGAATACATCCAGTACATGGCTGGGGGAAAAAAAAAAAAAAAGATAAACAACCGTTAGAAATGTAGACCCAACATCCTACATTCTATGAGTCAGAGACCCTTATCAGAAGTTTATGTTTGAAATTCTCCACTGAGCTATACCCCCCCCCCCGTTGCTATGCTGCGCGCGACCTCCCTAGCGAATAGCTAACTGCCACATCTGCTTCTGTAAATGCTTGCTCAGCCTAGATAGCCACCCTATAAAAAGGAGCCATTTTAGAAGCTCGGGGCTGCAGTGCTCCCTTGCATGGGTTGCCTGCAGTCCCTGTGCAGGTTTGCAATAAAACTTATAAAATTCACTTTGGGTTTGCTGTGGTCTGTCTCCTGGGATATAACAGGCAGAACCATCTTTAACAAAGTGAGCATAATATATTTTATCTGCCCAACAACTACCAAAGCAATTAAAGTGAGGTAAGTTAACAATGGTATTTTTGCTCTTCCAACACTATCATAACATTTGTAAAATAAGATTTAAAATAATTAGTTATTAATCATGGGAGACAAGAGAGATAGCCCCAGTGAAAACAAGATTAGTAGAACACTAAAATGATAGCATAGCTCAAAGATAATTTCAGAACTCCAGTTTAACAGGAAGTCTGTCTATCCCTGAAGCAGCTTCTGCTCTCTCCACTAATGTTTTGTTACCTAGAAAAAAAAAGTTTAAACTTGGGAAAAAATATATCCCAGAATCTGCAAGGAAATAACACTACCCATGAGGCAGGTGGAACTGTGCAGTTAAAACCATGTCTAGTTTTACCATATGTCGTACACACTTTGCTTAAAAACAGAAATTGCCAGAAAAAAAAAAAGCTGGAGATCACTTTATTTCTCATCTCATCATCTGCCTTCTGATTCAGCTACAGAAGCTGTACTCTAGTCAGAGATATGGAAAATCATAGCTCTGCTAAAAAGGTGTGATGATTTTTGAGAGCTGACAAAACTTTGTCACTTTTCTAAAGACTTTCAGAAATGAAAATATACTTACTTCTCTAGAGCAGAATCAGAAATTGTCTTTAGAATCTCCTTTGACAATTCCAGAATTCTAGCAAATTATGGAAATAATAGAAGCAGGATATATATATAAGTTGTTCATATATATATATATATATATATATAGATAGATAGATAGATAGATATATAGATATGTGTGTGTGTGTTGTTCTTCTCTATTAGATTTTCTGCCTTGAATCAGAGAAACAGACTCAACCTTTACCCAAGTAGACATTAGAGGGTGTCCAAGAGCAACCTATGGTTCTGAGTCTGTACAATTTTTGCCTGGTTCAAAGATGATTAAAGAACATATATGGCCAGTAGTCACAGCCACTGTTATGGCCATGCAGGTGCAGTTTCACATTAGATTCGGGCAGATGGTAAAGAAACAGTGGAGCAAAAAATTGGTGGGTCATTCGTTTATTCTAGTCTCGCAACTGGCCTGCAAGTAAACACACAGTGGGAAAACACTTCTCTTTCCACTCAGGGCTCCCAAAGCCACTGACACATCCGGGTTTTCTTAGAATCAAAGGCCCCCACTAGTCTAAGTCACCTCTGGTTCTCCATCTGCCAAAATGGCTTCTTACTCTGCAAAACTGGCTTCTCTCTCCTTCCCTTCAATCTTGGCTTCTTCCTCCTCCTAAAAAACTACCTGGGCCCAAAAAGACCTCTACTCCAGCAAGATTAGCATAACAGTGGCCCTTCACAAGCAGGAGGGTAATTAGCTGTTTCACCTGGGCAGCGCCATTCATGTAGGCAGGGCCATTTTTAACAATAAAAGTGAGTAAACTCAAATAACACAAATTTTACAAACTTATTTGCCCAACAGACCACAACAAAAAAAATAATGAAATATAAATTTTATTATTTATAGAAATAAAATAAAGCATTAATTAAAGTAACCTTCACCCCAAAGACTCAAAAGAACAAATACCTCTAAGGAATCATCTATTCGAATCCAGACAAAAATGTCAAGAACTTTTTGCTTTCAGTAAATTGAGAGACAGTATTAATTCAATAGAATAAGAGTAGAACTATTAAAGACAAAAATTGATAACATTTAATATTAAAAGGCTATAATGGTTAGTAATTAAACAAACAGTATACTGTATACTAATTACATACTAAAACATATTCCTATTGTCACCTTTCTCCTAATCCTATGACATCAGTCTTTGTTATCACCATCTTTTGAAAATGCTTTGTCAGTACAAGAGTTTAAAGAGAAATAAATAAAATCCATAAACAAATCTGTTGTAGTTTTTGAGTTTACATACATCTAGTAAGAGAAATGGAATCTATATATATATATATATATATATATATATATATATATTGCTGACAAAAATTAGGGGATATTTTATTGCTTCATATTCATTTTGAAATTTCCCTAATTTTTATGAGCAGTATAGTATGCTCTCATTGCCTGGTCTTTATGACACTGGAGCTGAACTACTTGGGTTCAAAGTCCAGCTCTGCTCCTTTTTAGCAGTGTGATTCTGGGCAAATCAGTTAATCACTCTGTGTCCTAACTTACTTCAGTGTTAAATGAGGAAAATAATGGTACCTTACTGTATCAATCAACACTGATGAAATAATGATTTGTTGGCCCTGGCTGGTTGGCTCAGCGGTAGAGCGTCGGCCTGGTGTGCGGGGGACCCGGGTTTGATTCCCGGCCAGGGCACATAGGAGAAGCGCCCATTTGCTTCTCCACCCCCCCCTCCTTCCTCTCTGTCTCTCTTCCCCTCCCGCAGCCAAGGCTCCATTGGAGCAAAGATGGCCCGGGCGCTGGGTTGGCTCCTTGGCCTCTGCCCCAGGCGCTAGAGTGGCTCTGGTCGTGGCAGAGCGATGCCCCGGAGGGGCAGAGCATCACCCCCTGGTGGGTAGAGCGTCACCCCTGGTGGGCATGCCGGGTGGATCCCGGTCGGGCGCATGCGGGAGTTTGTCTGACTGTCTCTCCCCGTTTCCAGCTTCAGAAAAATACAAAAAAAAAAAAAAAAAAAAAAAAATGATTTGTTAACGATCACAAAATTTCAATGGTATAATATAATAAACGTTTATTAGCTTCCATTTCTATGACCATCTGAGGAAATGACTGATCAAGTGAGGCCCAGCTAGTTGTAGCTCATTTGGGATGCCTCTGTTCTACATATCTATTACCCTCCTGCTGGGACCAGCAGATGTGTTATTCAGTCTGTAACAGAAACACAGGAGAACAAGTTTAATCATGCAAGAACTTTTCAGCCTGACCAGGTGGTAGTGCAGTGGATAGAGCATTGGACTGGGATGCGGAGGACCCAGGTTTGAGACCCCAAGGTGGCCAGCTTGAGTGCGGGCTCATCTGGCTTGAGCAAAAGCTCACCAGCTTGAACCCAAGGTTGCTGGCTCAAGCAAGGGGTTGGTTACTCAGTCTGCTGAAGGCCCACAGTCAAGGCACATATGAGAAAGCAATCAATGAACAACTAAGGTGTCGCAACAAAAAACTAATAATTGATGCTTCTTATCTCTCTCTGTTCCTGTCTGTCTGTCCCTATCTATCCCTCTCTCTGTCTCTGTTAAAAAAAAAAAAAAAAGAATAAAAAAAAAAAGAACTTTTTAATATTTGGTCACATTATACTTGCTAATGTTCTACTGGACACCAGCTGTATGGCCAGCTGTTGCTGCCAGGCAGGTGCAGGTTCCCATTACACTCGGACAGATGGTAATGAAACTGCAGAACCAAACACTGGTGGGCCATTCCTTTGTTCTAGCCTCACACCCAGCAGGCGAGTAAAAACACACAAGGCTCCAAAAACCACTCATTCAGTGCTCACAAAGCTACTGACACATCTGGGTTTTCCTAAAATCAAAGGCCCCCACAAGCTCAGTCACCTGTGGTTCCCCATCTGCTCCCCTTCCTCCTTCTCCTCTCTGCACAAACTGACTTTTCCTTCAGAAACCTGCTGTCTTGGCTAATTCTTCTTCTCCTTCTTCTTCACAAACTTTTTGGCATGAAACCCCTCCTCCAGCACACATTAGCATAACAAAGCCCCTTCCCAAGCAGGAAGGTAATTAGCAGCTTCACAGATAACATTCCTGGGCAGCAGCCACTTTTAACAATAAAAGTGAGCAAATTCAAATAACACAAATTTTACAAACTTATTTGCCCAACACCAGTCATAGAACCAAAGCTCAGATCAAAAACATAGGAAAAAACTCTACTTATAGAAGCAGAGTGTAGAAAGTAAATAATTTTCAAGAATATCTGGGTTATAAAGAAAAAATAATTAGCTAATATACTAAAACAATACTTAGCAGAGAGAAAGTACTCAATCATTAACTAATATATATATTGTTCATGTTAAACTTGGTTGCTACAATGAAAAGACTTTTAAAAATGAGCTCTTATATTCCTTAGAAAGTACAAGGAATTTGAAAGATTGAATCGTTGATCTGGAAGGGTCAGAAGAAAACAGACACTTGGAACCCTACATTTTTTTCCAACCTAAGTTTGAAACTATGCAGACTCCATGACAGAAGTCATGCTAATTTATAAAAAAGAAAAAGAAAGTGTAGAACTAGAAAGTAGCTTGTTGGGCAGATAAAATGTATTATGCTCACTTTGTTAAAGATAACACGAGGAGGCCGTCGCCCAGGTGATATTCATGTGTGTTGGGGTGGGCTAAAGGCAGGCAGAATCCTTGTAGCTTGTGGCTTGGTTTTGGGATTAAGCCTTTCCTACCCTCTTTTTGATGTGGGGTGGTACAATCCAATCATGCCTCAGAGAAGTGACTTTGTATTGGAGACTTCCCTATTTTGTATATTGGATTAGAGGTTGTGAAGCTACAATATAAGATGGGGCGGAATGAGAGTTTGCCCTCTTGGTTCCTGAGATTATCATTAGAGGAGAGAGCAGAGCAGAAAGCAGAAGGAGGCCACGTGGAGTAGGCCAGGAGAAACAGCCAAGATGGCAGAGTGCTGAGTGAGATGCCAATTTGTGCAGAGTTTCTATCTGGGATAAGAAAGGAGATGGGGAACAGAGGTGAATAAGGCTGGTGAGCTAGAAACCTTTGATTCTAGGAAACTCGGATAAGTCAGTGGCTTTGTGAGCACTGAATGTGAATGGGTTTTGGAGCCCAGTGTATATTTTTACTTGCCTGCCGGGTGCAAGCTAGAATTAAAGAAAATGGCCTATCAGTTTTTGGCTCCATTGTTTCTTTACCGACTGTCCGAATCCAATGCGAACCTGTATGGGCCAGGAGGCTGCTGTGATAGTGGCCCTGGCCTTGGCCACTGGCTTTACATAGCTGTAATTACTTCTCTCAATAGTTATACACTGAGCTTCTATTTCACTTTTCTGACTGTAACAGCTTCATACTTGTATTGCTTTAGCATTCCACACATTTTTTTAAATATATGATGACTTTGGCATGCAACATCTTTGTTTAGTTGCTAAGGCAGGCAGCATTATTTGTAATTTATACATGAGGTAATTAAGATTCAAACAGCTTTTACCTTGACATAGTTCTTAGGCTAGTTAGCAATGGAGCTATTATTACAACCTGGATGTTCTACTTCTTAACCAGTGTTCTTTCTATGATATGCAGAATATGGATGATCTGGCTTAATTGAGGATAAAAACCATCCAAAGCCTTTATTGATTAACAAAGTTGCCAAAACAAAAAAATTTTATCAGTCTTTCTTGCCAATCTGTTCTAGATACATAACTACCAAGTGTTTATGAATATTGACTTTCACAGAGCAGACAGGATGGACTTATGTGTTTTATTTTCTTGATAATGTAGTCTAAAAAATAAGGTGAAAAATTATGTTTTCCCTAAATTTTTCCATAGATAATTAATGCAACACTGTTATTTATTTTTCCAGTTTTATAGTTATTCTTCCACAGGAAATCTAGCCTAAGATTTCACATAATTATAGTAAAAGGTCTTACATAATTATGGTAAAAATCCTCACAGTACTAATTGATCTTTCCTTTGTTCTTTAACTAATGGTAGGCTCACTTAATAGCCAAATCCATTAAGTTAATTACATATTGGATCTACTTGCTGCTCAATTAGAGGGCACATAAACATGCAAGTTGATAATTTAACTTCAAATTATAAATATTAATAAAGTGAAGTGTGTAACCTAATTTATAAGTAGATAATTTAAAGTACCTTATGAAGAAAGACATTCATGCAATAAAATATGTGACTTCTGAGAGGCTAAACAATAAAAATGATAGCTTTCTACACTGCATCTTTGCTTGACATCTTAAGATCAGAATACACATTTTAATTTTTACCATCTTTTTTTATTATAAACACAGTTTTCCAATATTACAGGCTGCAGCCATTCTTTGTCTCTCTCCCTTTCTCTCTTTAACACTCCACATTCTCAAAGCCCATATATTTTTTTATTTTATTTATTGACAGAGAGAGAGGAGAGAGAAAGGGAGAGAGAAGTGGGGGAGGAGCAGGAAGCATCAACTTCCACATGTGCCTTGACCAGGCAAGCCCGGAATTTCGAACCAGTGACCTCAGCATTCCAGGTCAACACTTTACCCACCGCATCCCCAACGGTCAGGCCTAATGCCCATATATTTTTGACCAGTAAATCCTATCACATCTGGAAGACTTGCTAATGCCCTTCATTTCATTCCCATCACTGGTGCTATATTAGAGCCAACCTCAGTTCTTTCTAGAAAAAATTGCAAAAGCAATGAATATATTAGGTTCTCTGCTTAAACTATTTTCTATACTAGCTCACCTTCAGCACTATTCATCATTTAATTTTATTGAAAAATAAATAAGATGGGGAAAAAAAAAAAGTAGAGGAAGGTTATTCTGAAACAATGACATGCCCCTAGACACAACTTAGAGAAAAAGTACAAAATATGTCTATCTACATATAACATAGATGGTTTAATATATAATAAAGGAAACATTGCATTGCGTATGGGGAAAAAAAATTAATGGAATGATTTTATCCTCCTCTAGTGTCTTAACTGCTTACCAATTACAGACTCCTTCCTCTGGTACAAAATCTTCTTCACAGCCAGACCCACTCCCACCTGCCAGCCCACTCTTCCCCAGGGAAATTCTTTCCTCCAGCCATGAATCCATTCCTTATTTAAAGCATTTCTGGAACTCTGTCTCTGCCAATCTAAGGATGCCCCTTCTTCTAAGTTCCATCCCTGATGCTACCATTTCTCTGGACCCTCTTTCAAATCCCAGACAAAGCGGGTTACTCCCCTCATGTGCTCATTTTATATATGTATCTGTTTTACAACACACTGTGGTAGTTGAAGGGTATCTGTGTCCATAGTGTTGAGTTCTTGTTCTTGATTCATCAACTCCTTACAGAGATCCATCACACAGTAGTGTTTGTTGAGTAAATATATATATAAATAAGTAACGTACTAGAGTAAAGCACATTGCTTCACAGAATTCTCATCAAATCACATCAAAATTCTCAAATTTGAGCTGGTCTCAAACTGTTTCCCTCTGGCCTCCATATTAGGGGAATAAAAATACATCAGGGATTAATTATATAATATTTTGCAGTGTAGCATCCTATATTTAATCATTTATGGCTTCCTATGGACCAGAATAGTATATTGTGGATAAAAAATGTGACCTGAAGTTAAAGACTATGTATTTTTGTCCTCTGACATTTTTTTCACTATGTGACCTTGCAAAAGTTATTTAACTTCTCTGAGCCTCAATCACCTCCTCTGAGAAGAAGAGGATGATAAAGCTGGCTCTAACTCATGAACTTTTATAACAGATTGTTGTAACCTCAGGGTAGGTCTGAGTCACTAATGAAGACTTATAGCTCTCAGCTCCTTGCTAAGATCTCTAATTTCCTTCCTAACCTGCATGAGCTGATCGCATTAAACATGCTTGACATCAGGCTCTTAAAGCAGAAATTGTGCAGTGGGAATTGGAATGCAGATGTCAAAATAAGAATTATGGTTTATGCTATTGCTAACATCGTCCCCTGCCTTAGGTCTGGGAATTCTCACCAGCAAGGCTCTGCAGGTCTGAGAGTCTCTTTGATGCAGAAACAGTGAATGAGATAGCTTGGGGGAAGGTTTACTTTATCCTACATGGGAGTCCATAACTCTTTATTCAGGAGAGGAAACAAATAACAAGGTCAGAGCTCAACAGCACAGTGAATATCTCTGTGGTACCCAGAAATCTACAAACAGGCTCCCCTTATAACCACACATCTCCATTACCCAAAGAGCTTCACCCACCTGCTTGGTCCAGGAGTTTTGATCCCTTGAAAAGTAATTGCCTTTGTTGCTCCACTTTTCCCAATCACAAATGGGGTAGGTTTGTTATTGGACAAGTTACAAATCATCTGATCATACTCTTAATACTCTTCATGCACATGGTTGGTTAGGATCACAAATTACTATATTTGGAGGGGGTTCCCTCTCTCTCTCTGTCCTCCTTATAAACAAACTCACCCCCTCCCATGTCAATTTGACTTTAACACTTCTATCCAGTATACAGCCTTTGATACAGAAAAAGTATATAATGACTGTTCAAAACTTTATATATAATTTGTTACATAACTTGTAGTCAATTACTTGATTACTCTTAAACCACAGGTTCCCATCTGAAAATGGGAACAATAATATTCCTCCCTCATAGGATTTTTTGTGATGTCTATAGAGCTTGTAGCATAGTATCCAGCACACAATAAACACTCCAGTAATGTTATTTATTATGAATATTACTGCCCCTTAAATGTACCTACATACTGGAGCCAGCTCAATACCAGCTTAAAAAAGCTGGCATTCCCTGGATGTAGCTCTGTTAGAGCATCATGCAAATATGCCAAGATTGTGGTTCAATCCCTGGTCAGGACACATACAAAATCAACCAATGAATGCATAAGTAAGGGGAACAACAAATTAATGTTTCTCTCTCTCTCCCTCCACCCCTACCTTTCTTGCTTGCTCTAAAATCAGTTTAAAAAGAACAAATGTTAAAATATTAAGAAATTGTACTAACCAATTATTAAACTGTTGATAGGTAGAAATCAGCCATACTATGTATGAATATACAGACCAAGGAAATTAGCAAATGCAATAAATCAATGTTTTGTTTTTTGATAGCTGATTACCAACCTGTTACTGCTTTCATATAATATATTGTATGAACCTAACCAAAAAATGTAATGTTTAACATTATCAATATAGAATACTGCATACAAACCCCAAACTACATTGAATATCAAGCATTTTTAATATAGATTTATTCTTTATAGTTGTAGTGATGGTGAAACAAATTAAATTGTACAAAAGAACTCTGTAAACTCTAATGTAAGTTGTTAGAGCATTTTCTATTCTGATATTACCAACAATTCAAAAAGGCACATGATTATACAAACTAAAAGAAACCATTGATTAAATTCTCTTCTTTCACTAGAGTTCCAAATAAAATTTATGTTGTGACATTGCTAAGTTTATGTTGAGCACTGGGCCCACATGTTTTGTTTGAATGATGAGGTGATTTAGCAACTGACAAGGAGGCAAGACCACCAGACCTTTTCACCAGTGGGCATGCTCTGTTCTATTTCATTCTACCCTTCCATGGTTAGGATTATGGCAAAAGCTCTTCCAATTCATTATCTCAAATGAAGAATAATGTTAGATAATATAATAAAATAAGAAAAATAAAAGTCATAATATGAATAGTTAGGTATTACTAAAATAATATATATATGTATATAGTTTTTAAAAGTTCTTAATCAAAAGAACTATCAATAAAAAAATGTAAGAAATTGTCACATCCCAGGATAAACCAATTTTCTAAAAAAGTACTATATGCTGGTAAATCCTGTAATAATACTTGAACTACAGCAGAAAGCATAAAGAGAGGGAGCACAGATTATCTATGAAAGTACACAAATCATGTTTACTTCTGCATTCTCCACTATATCGCTAAATATGAGACATATGTGGAAAAATATCTCCCAATTTTGAAGAAAAAAAAAACTACGAATCAAGAATATGAAATGAAACCAAGCCACATTTTACATGTCAAGCCAATAAAACAACTCTTCTAGACAAGATATTATTATAAATATATTCAGTCCTTATACCATTCTTGAAAAAAGGAACAAATAAAGAAATGAACAGGAAAAGAAATAAAAATATGAAATCGGGCCTGACCAGGCAGTGGCGTAGTGGATAGAGCATCAGGCTGGGACACAGAGGACCCAAGTACAAAACCCCGAGGTTGCCACCTTGGGCTCATCTGGTTTGAGAAAGACTCACCAGCTTGAGCAAGGGGTCACTCGCTCTGTTGTAGCCCTTGGGTCAAGGCACATATGAGAAAGCAATCAATGAACAACTAAGATGCCACAACAAAGAATTGAAGCTTCTCATTTCTCTCTCTTCCTGTCTGTCTGTCCCTATCTCTCCCTCTCTCTGTCTCTCTCCATCTCAATCACACACACAAAAAAAAAATGAAATCAAGATAAGGGATTCATGGAGTAACACGACTTGTAGCAAGCCGTGAAACATAGAAGGTGGTATATGGGTGCATGTGTATGTGTACATGTGTGTACACAAACATATTTATATGCATACACATATAGAGAAGTATTTTTCTGAATGGTAATTAAACATAATGCTAAAATTAATCTTAAAAGGAAGATATATAATATAAAATAGATTTTTTAAAAAAAGCAAAATTTATATTAAAAAAAACATTGAAATATGTGTTAGGTAAGGGGAGAAAACTGATATAGGAAATACAGAAGCCCATATGAACTACTTGTCTTAAAAGGTGTGATAGAAAAAATACCATTTCACTCCTGACACTGACGTTTGGAGAAAAATAAAGATTAGATGGTATAATCTAGTACAGGGGGAAGAGGGACAAGGCAGATCAGTGAAATAAGATAGAATATACAAAAACTACTTGAGAATATAATAAACAGCTTGTGATACAGGTGACATTTTATATAAGACTGGAGAAAATGATGGATGTTTTAATGAATGCTTTAGGATAAATGACTAGCCATTTGGAAAGAAAAGTAACTTTAAATTCATACTGCACATCATCCGTAATAGTAAGTGCTAGATAAATTAAAACTTTAAATGTAGAAAATGAAACCATTTCTGGAAGAAAACATTATTGAAAAGTAATCTAATCCTGCTTTGTAGTATATTGTGTCTAAGCATAACATCAGAGCAGAAAAAAAAAAACAATAATCAAGATAAATAAAGCAATGATCAGTAAATTGTAAAATGTTTTATCACCAGAAGTGCACCATTGACAAAATGTAAGCACAATCTATAAACATATTTGAACTATATATGAGAAAGGATTACAAATCTTACAATTTTAAAATTCTTAAAATTTAGTAATGTTTATTAAAACAAAAAAATAAAAAATTATCACAAAATGAGTAATACAAAAGTCCAATAAACCTAGGGGAAAAATTTTTATTTCATAAGTATTAAAACAGTAGAATCTAATGAACACAATCAACTGATGAACAAAGTAAAAACAGGCGTGGACACATGGAAGAGTTGAAGAGCTGTCAGAGGGGAGGAAGCGAGGGGTCTGGATGAAAGAAGATGAAGGGATTATCCAAAAAACTTACATACATAACACACAGATACAGACAACAGAGTGTTGCTAGCCAGAGGGAAGAGGGTGGGGCCGCCACCAGGAAGAGGGCAAAGGCAGAGAAAAAGGGGAACAGAAAGAGACTTTGCTTGGGGCAAAGGGTGCATGATGTAGTGTGTAGGTGGTGTTATATTGAGCTGTAGACTGGAAACCTGTATAGTTAGTGAACCATATCATCCCAATATATTAAAAAAATCATTTTAAAAAACAAAAAAAATGACTTTTGATATTTGGATTATAAGAAGAATCATATGTAATATCCAACTTTCACTGTTTATGAATTTTATCTCTTCAGATTATAACCACCTCCAATTATGTAAACTTTCACCTATCTGTTACCCCAAAGAAATTTGTAAAGGATGGTACTATGGGAAATAATGAATCTTGAAGCTGAGACAGGATGGTAAGAAGCTATGGAAATTCCATGAGAGGTGGAATAAGGGGAACTGAGACAAGACCAAACAATTTGAGCAATGTACAGCCAGCTAATGAATCACAAGGTGTTATCTTCCCTAACCAAGGAGACTTAAAAGCAAATGGTTTATACATTCCAACCATCCCAGGGCAGACTAGTCTCTGTCCTGATCCCTCTTAATAACATTCTTTAAAAATTAAAAATATAACCTGACCCTTGCTGCTAGGCTCTGCGGTAGAGCATCATCTTGGCATGTGGAAGTCCTGGGTTCTATTCCAGTCAGGGCAAACAGGAGAAGTGATCATCTGCTTCTCCACCCCTCCCTCCCTCTATCCCTCTTTCTCTCCTCCCCTCCTGTAGTCATGGCTTGACTAGTTCAAGCAAAATTGGACCTGGGCACTGAAGATGGCTCCATGACCTTGGCCTCAGGCACTAAGAAGAACTCTGTTGCTGATCAACAGAGCTGTGGCCCAGCCAGGCAGAGTATCACCAATAACAGGCTTGCCAGGTGGATCCTGGTTGCTGTGCATGTAGGAGTCTATCTCTTCCCCATCTCTCATTTAATTAAAATAAATAAATAAAACTAACTAGAAAATAATCCTGACACCTTGTTGGGCAGATAAAATATATTATGCTCACTTTGTTAAAGATGGTGCTGCCCACATGGAAGCTCGTTGCCCAGGTGATATTAATGTGTGTTGGGGGTGGGCTGTGGGCAGGCAGGATCCTTGTAGCCTAGGGCTTGATTTTAGGACTAAGCTTTTCCCACCCTTTTTGATGTGGGGTGGTACAATCCCATCATGCCCCAGATAAGTGACTTTGTATGATATTAGACACTTCCCTATTTTGTATATTGGATTAAAGGTTTTGACTTCTACACTATAAAATGGGGGCAGAACGGGAGCTTGCTCTCTTGGTTCCTGGGATTATTAGCATTAGAGGAGAGAGCAGAGAAAGGCCACGTGGAGAAGGCCAGGAGAAGCAGCCACACTGGTGGAGTGCTGAGTGAGAAGCCAGTTTGTGCTGAGTTTGTGCAGGGAGAAGGAAGGAGATGGGGAACAGAGGTAAATAAGGCTGGTGAGCTAGAAACTTTTGATTCTAGGAAACTCGGATAAGTCAGTAGCTTTGTGAGCACTGAATGTGAGTGGGTTTTGGAGCCCAGTGTGTGTTTTTACTTGCCCGCTGGGTGCAAGCTAGGATTAAAGATGATGGCCCACCAGTTTTTGGCTCCGTTGTTTCTTTACCGACTGTCCGAATCCAATGCGAACCTGCATGGGCTGGGCTGCTGTGATAGTGGCCGTGGGAACTGGCTTTACAGCTCTATTGTTTCATTACTGTCTGTTCAAATCCAATGTGAACCTGCATGGGCCAGGCAGCTGTGATGGTGGCCATGGATACTGGCTTTACACCTCTTTACCTACATTTTAATAAATCAACATATTGAAGGTGTTGGGCAGATAAAATATATTATGCTCACTTTGTTAAAGATGGCACTGCCCCACATGGAAGCCTGTCACCCAGGTGATATTAATGTGTGTTGGGGGCGGGCTGTGGGCAGGCAGGATCCTTGTAGCCTGGGGCTTAGTTTTAGGACTAAGCCTTTCCAACCCTTTTTGATGTGGGGTGGTACAATCCCATCATGCCTCAGATAAGTGACTTTGTATTAGAGACTTCCCTATTTTGTATATTGAATTAGAGGTTTTGATTTCTACACTATAAAAAGGAGGCAGAACGGGAGCTTGCTCTCTTGGTTCCTGAGATTATCATTAGAGGAGAGAGCAGAGCAGAGAGCAGAGAGAGGCCACATGGAGGAGGCTGGGAGAAGCAGCCAAGATGGCGGAGTGTTGAGTGAGAAGCCAGTTTGTGCAGAGTTTGTGCAGGGAGAAGGAAGGAGATGGGGAACAGAGGTAAATAAGGCTGGTGAGCTAGAACCCTTTGATTCTAGGAAACTCAGATAAGTCAGTAGCTTTGTGAGCACTGAATGTGAGTGGGTTCTGGAGCCCAGTGTGTGTTTTTACTTGCCTGCCGGGTGCAAGCTAGGATTAAAGATGATGGCCCTCCGGATTTTGGCTCTGTTGTTTCTTTACCAACTGTCCGAATCCAATGCGAACCTGCATGGGTCAGGTGGCTGTGATGGTAGTCCTGACTACTGGCTTTACAAAAGGATACACCTGAACTTTTTTCTTTTATTTAAGAACTCTATTCAAGCCTCACATAAATACATAATAAAAAAATGAGAAATGAGAATGACGATGACGAGAACTTGTTGGGCAGATAAAATATATTATGCTCACTTTGTTAAAGACGGCGCTGCCCACGAGGAGGCCGTTGCCCAGGTGATATTAATGTGTGTCTTTGTGGGCAGTTAGAATCCTTGTAACCTGGGGCTTGGTTTTGGGATTAAGCCTTTCCCACCCGTTTTGATGTGGGGCGGTACAATCCAATCATGCCTCAGAGAAGTGACTTTGTATTAGAGACTTCCCTATTTTGTATATTGGATTAAGAGTTTGGATTTCTACACTATAAAATGGGGACGAAGCGGGAACTTGCGCTCTTGGTTCCTGAGATTATCATTAGAAGAGAGAGCAGAGGAGAGCAGAGAAAGGCCACGTGGAGGAGGCCAGGAGAAGCAGCCAAGATGGCGGAGTGCTGAGTGAGATGCCAGTTTGTGTAGAGTTTGTATCTGGAGAAGGAAGGAGATGGGGAACTGAGGAGAATAAGACTGGTGAGCTAGAAACCTTTGATTCTAGAAAACTCGGATAAGTCAGTGGCTTTGTGAGCACTGAATGTGAGTGGGTTTCGGAGCCCAGTGTATGTTTTTACTTGCCCGCCGGGTGCAAGCTAGGATTAAAGACTTTGGCCCACCAGTTTGTGGCTCCGTTGTTTCTTTACCGACTGTCCGAATCCAATGCGAACCTGCATGGGCCGGGCTGCTTTGATAATGGCAGCCCTGGCTCTTGGCCTTACAGAACTCAATTCACATAGAACCTTATATCACTACACTATCCCAGATGGCAGCCAATAGCCATATGTAGCATCTTAATTACAATCAAAAGAAATTTAAAATTCAGTTTCTCTGTTATGATAGCACAGTTCAAATGCTCTGTGGTCAGTGTGGCTACCTTAGTGGACAATGCAGATACAGGATCTTTCTATCATTGCAGGAAGTTGCATTGGATGGAACCACTCCATATAAAGTCTTTTCTGGCCTTGTTACAGAGCTGAACAAGATCATCCACCTATGTGCACAAACCAAAAGAAATCTATGAGCCTGACCTGTGGTGGGACAGTAGATAAAGTGTCAGCCAAATGCTGAGGTTGCTGGTTCCAGACCCCAGGCTTGCCCAATCAAGGCACATACGGAAAGCAACTGCAACTATTATGAGTTGATGCTTCCTGCTCCTACCTCATCTTCCTCTCTCTCTCTCCTCTCTCAAAACAGTAAAAACAAACAAACAATATATATATGTTGGGCAAATGAGTTTGTAAAATTAGTATTTTTTGAGTTTGCTCACTTTTATTGTTAAAAAAAAAAATGGCTCTGGGCAAGCACACATTTGTCCTCAGAGCAGGACAGTTGATCACAAATTGAGAATTGCATTCCTGCTTGGGAGGGGCCGTTGTTTTGCTAATGTTTGCTGGAGGATGGGCCTTTGTGGGCCCAGCCAGTTTTGCAGAGAGAGAGGTGTGCAGATGGGGAAGCAGAGCTGAGGGGCTTTGCGAGCTCTGCTTAGACTGGTGGTGGGGCCTTTGATTCTAGGAGGAACCAGAGAAAATTCTACTGGTTGTGGAACTGGAGAATGCATTAGGGCTTTAGGAGCCCTGAGTGAAAGAGAAGTATTTTCCCTGTGAGTTTGCCCATCAGCCGTTGCGAGACTTTAATAAAGGAATGGCCCACCTGTTTGGCTCCACTGTTTCTTTACTGTCTGCTCAAATCCAGTGAGAACCTACATGGTGACAGTGGCAGATATATGCACAAGAGTTTGCAATGGAGAAAAGAATTAGTTTATTAAGATTGATGCCAGTCTGTTGAACAGGTGAGCTGTTTCTCTGAAAAACCTGCTTCCCAGTGGCTTAGAGAAAACCAGGCTTTATAGAGCAAAAATCAAGAGTCATCTTGAGTAAGGAGTCTGGGGTCATGGGTATTGTTGATTAGTCAAAGTGAGGTAAGAGCAATAAATCATTATTTCAGGTCTTGAGATCAGCATTGGTCATTGTAAAGCCGGTAGCCATGGCCACCATCACAGCCGCCTGGCCCATGCAGGATCGCATTTGATTCGGACAGTCGGTAATGAAACAACAGAGCCAAGAACTGGTGGGCCATTACCTTTAATCCTAGCTTGCACCCAGCGAGCAAGTAAAAACACACACTGGGCTCTAAAACCCACTTATTCAGTGCTCACAAAGCTACGGACTTATCCAAGTTTTCCTAGAATCAAAGGTTTCTACCTCACCAGCCTTATTCACCTCTGTTCCCCATCTCCTTCTCTCTGCTCTCTCCTCTAATGCTTGTAACATCCACCGGGTACAAGAACAAACGTCAGAGACTTTCAGGAGTATAGATGTAACTTTATTGGCCAGTTTAACCTGTGCAGGGGCGAATTCCCTGATGTCCAGAGACACCGTACTCACAAGAAGCTGCAATGGGAATCGCGCCTAGCGCTTACAGCTAAGTCTTTTTATAAGCTCAGCAAGCAAGCAGTTCATAGAAGCAAATGTAGCAGTTAGCTATTGGCTAATTCATAATTATGTAGCATAACAACCCAAATATGGAATGGAATTTTTCAAAATTCTGCAAGTCTAAACATGTATACTGTTATTGTGTGGTCAGTGAGTCAGTATCTTGAACAACCTTGGTCATGGCATTCCTAACGGTCAGGGACAGGACCTGCCTGTACACTTAAGTTCCCTGTTCTGTTAGTGCCTAGCCTACATCCTGTTATTTTAAACATTCTGATCTTTTCTTGGTCTTTACAATGCTAATCTCAAGAACCCAGAGAGAGCAAGCTCCTGGTCTGCCCCCATTTTATAGTGTAGAAATCAAAACCTTTAATCCAATATATAAATAAAGAAGTCTCTGATACAAAGTCACTTATCTGAGGCATAATAGGATTCCTCATGAGAGTGCACCACCCCACATCGTGCAATCAGTCAAGGGTGTGGGGAAAAGCTTAGTCTTAAAACTAAGCCTTAGGCTATAATGACCCGGCCTGCTTACAGCCTGTCCCCCACACCTAATGCAAACTATAAGCAAGCAAACATATATATCATATTTAAAAACTTATTCAACCAACAGTCATCCTTCAGTCTGGTTTCATGAAGTTGTGGCTAGGGGTCATTCTGCTTTAGGGCTGAAGACTAAAACACAAATTACGCCATGAAGTTATCTTTAGCTTAATAGAGCCCCATACCTTGTGACCCTTAGTCAAGGTTGGTCATTGATTCTTGCTGTCTAGGGGGGACAATGATTAGTAAGGGAAAGGGCTAAGGCTTACAGGGCAGGCTGTGAAGAGATTGAATAGCGTGCTAGGGTTACATATTAAATCAAAATTGTAAATTAAAGTATGGCCCTCAGTTTCAGTCTCAGGTTTAGGTAGAATTAATCACCCTAACATAACACTGGGCCTGGAACAAATCTGTCATTTATTGAACCTACTTGTTTACATGTCTGCCTCCCTCACTAGATGTTTGGAAGAAGATTAGAGTATCGAATATCACTTTAAGAGCTATAAATAAGAAGAAAGTGAATGAGGCCTTTGCTGCTTCATCACCCTCTAAATCTGTTTTTACCAATCCAGAGTATCAATTGACTTTGAAATACTTCTACAGTGGGAAAATAATCTCTTTAGAAAAATGTAAATGAACCTTAAGAACATTACTGCCTTTCTCTTCAATCCCTCATTCTAATTCAAAGCAGGAGAAGGGCATTTCTTCTGGCTTTGTGCTTCTAATTTATACATTATGATGGAAGCACCAATCTTTGTGTCCCATGCAAAATAAGGGTAAAAAAGGCATTAGGTGCATGATTACTTGCCAATTATTCTTTATGATCTATATAATCAAATACCATCTGGCAGTACGGGAAATATTCCACCGCTGTAGCAAAAGTTGAATGCCAGAGGCAGAAAAACTCTTATCCATTCAGCAGAGCAGTCAGGCTTTCTGTGTCTGGGCCTCTCCACAGAACCTGTGAAACACCAGATGATTCGAGAAAGGCAGTAAGGCTGACCTTGATTCGCTCACCCTCTAGCAAATCACCCCTGAGTTCAATCCTGCCCTTAAAAGGACCAAAAACACTGAAGGACAAGAGGACCAAAAGTTCAAGGAAAGCAAAGAAACAGATCAATGGAGGTGAGTTAAATACGAATGACCACCAAATTCATTATCATAAGCAACCTGCTGATCTTAATTAAAACAGTCCTCAGAATTTTGTAAAGACATACCCGGATGGCAGAACAGAACAAAAACACGCCCCCAGAGAACCCAAAGACATAACACAAACCAGCTGGTCATATCTCATTATTTTCTTTTTTAAAAATCATGCAAGCTATACCTCAAATTTATATTCAGTATGTGCTGTTTGATAATCAAGGTAATGCTTTAAATTATTTACCAATAGGGGAAATGACTTACTGGTCTCATTGAATGGGGCAAGAACACTGAACACAGTCTTCTCAATTTTAGGAAATTGTGCTGAATTAAAGGGAACTGACACTCTATATCAGATTTAACATGCAAGCAATTTATCTGTTGTGTTTTTGGCATCATTATATATTTTGAGAACTCAGAAACAGGCAAATGTGCCCTGGCCGGTTTGCTCAGTGGTAGATCGTCAGCCTGGCGTGCAGAAGTCCCGGGTTCGATTCCTGACCAGGGCACACAGGAGAGGCGCCCATCTGCTTCTCCACCCCTCCCCCTCTCCTTCCTCTCTGTCTCTCTCTTCCCCTCCCGCAGCCAAGGCTCCATTGGAGCAAAAGATGGCCGGGGCGCTAGGGATGGCTCCTTGGCCTCTGCCCCAGGCGCTAGAGTGGCTCTGGTCGCGACAGAGGGACCCCCGGATGGGCAGAGCATCGCCCCCTGGTGGGCGTGCCGGGTGGATCCCGGTCGGGCGCATGCGGGAGTCTGTCTGACTGCGTCCCCGTTTCCAGCTTCAGAAAGATACAAAAAAAAGAAAAAGAAAGAAAGAAAGAAAGAAACAGGAAAATGTGTGGACATAAATAGCAGAATGTTAAACACTGCTTTATAATCCACGGCAGGAAATTTCTAAAGAAGCTCAAGGTGCTGTCATAGAGATGTAATATGTTAAAGAGCTGTGGATCATCATTAGGGAAAATATTGGTATTTGTGTTGACTTTTTAATTTTATTATTTACTTTATTAAATTTATTGAGGTGACATTGGTTAATAAGGTCATACAGGTTTCAAGTGTACATCACTATGATACATGATCTGTATACTGCAATGTGCACCCACCACCCAAAGTCAAATCATCCTCTATCATGTATATTTTCCCCCTTTATCGGTTACTACCCCCGCCTCCTTTCCTCTGGTAACCACCATACTATTGTCTGTATCCATGAGTTTAAGTTTTATCTCTCACATATGAGTAAAGCAATATGGTTCTTAGCTTTTTCTGACTGACCAATTTTGCTTTTAGCATAATATTCTCAAGGCCCATCAATGTTGCAAATGACAGTATTTCATCTTTTCTTTTAGCTGAGTAGTATCCATAGTATAAATGTACCATATCTTTTTCCTCCATTCCTTTATTGGAGGACACTTTGTTTGTCTCCCTGTCTTGGGCACTGTAAATAATGTACAGTGAACATAGGAGTACGTATATCTTTATGAATAAATGTTTTCTAGTTTTTCAGGTAGATATACAGAAGAGGGATTGCTGGGTCACATGGAAACTCTATTCTTAATTTTTTGAGGAACTACCATACTGCTTTTTGGTATGCCCATTCTAATATTCCTCTTTCTAATGGAGTCAGTTAGTTTTCACAGAGTTCTTTCATTTTTTTTTATGCTCTAATCTCTCTCTTCTTCCCTCTGTATCATTTCTAGATTTCTATCTTTGATATCACTAATCCTTTCCTCCATCGATCTACTCTATTTCTTATGCTCACTAGTTCATTTTTGTTCTACTTTTTAAAAATTATTTATCTCCAAAATTTCTGTTTGGTTCTATTTTATAGTTTCAATTTATGTAAAGTACTCCTTTTGTTTGTTGATTTGTTTTCTGAGCTCATTAAATTGTCTGTATTTTCTTTCATCTCACTGAGTTTTTTTCAGAATTACAATCTTGAATTCTCTGTCATTTATATCACATATTTCCATGTCTTTAAGTTTGTTTTCTGGAGATATTTTATTTTCTGTCTGAGCTGCCTTGTTATCTTGGTTATTCATGGTATTTGATGGATTTCTTTTTTGTCTAGGCATCTGTGTATGAGTGTTCTTTCTTCTCTAGGAGATTAATTCAAAGAGATCTTTCTATTATTTTCCCATAGGTGGTGCTGAATTATAACCTTTTTAGCTTATGAAACCCCAGTGCTGACCTTCGTAGCCAGATGCTGCCGTCAGTGTAGCTGTGATGTGTGGGGGTAGGCGGGCTGGGGAAACTCGGCAGCTCTCTGTGTTGTTTTACCCTCCTGGTAATGGTGACCTTGGATCTCCAGAGGGTCTACCCCTCTACCACAACCCAGGAACCAATCCCAGACTGCACCCTCTTCTCAGAAATAAAGTGATTCTATAGTCCTGGTTCTCAGGTTTGCAGATAATGTGCTCTGCATCCTGACACCAAGGACAAAGGGAAGTAAGCTCTGGGAGGCTACAGAGGCCGGGTTCTGTGGCTTTGTTTTTTTCCTCTGGAATGCAGACTTGCTGATATCTGTGGCCACACTCAGGTCGCTGGGTTCAGCTGCAGCTCATACTACTCACTCCTGTAGGAATGCCCACTACATCTCTTCACTCCTCCCAGCTGAAGGGAGCACCAGCCACAACTGGATTCCTTCTCTCTCTGGGCTAAGCCCCACCATGAGCTCCCAGTTGCAGAGCTGCATCCATGGCTCCTCTCAGCCCTAGTTCCTTCTTGCTTACCCCTTTTCCCCCACTTGCCCACCTTTGAATGTTTTATTGGACGGACCTCTCAGATGTGCTTGTGTGTTGAGCAGGAAATCTTTCGCTGAGTTATAGCTGTTTGAATTGTTGAAACTTCAAGGCAATCTTTCATACCACCATTCCTCTTAAGCTACTAAGGTGTTAAACAACTTAATTATAAAAATATTCTGCTAGAAAACTTAAAAATGGCTATTTATAGGTGAAATAATGTAGCTTTTTGTTCAAACTTTCTTCTGGCTTATAAGGGAACTTGACGCCTGTCACCCAGATGCTGGCATGGGATAAGAATGGCTCACATTGTACTATAGAGATTTAAAGCCTAGGGTGTTCTAAAAGACAGCTATTCAGACTTAAGCCAGAGAAAATAAATCAGGATAGACTACTCAGCTAAGACTTAGATCTGGAGGGGAGAGTCCAGGAGGCTAAATCCAGGCATTCAACATGAGGAAAAAACTAGGTATAGCAGATCACATTAAAAGGTCCAGAAGGATAGGTACAGGGGGTGCAGGAGACTGATGCAATGAAAGTTAGTGTGGAAGTGCATCTTCTGAGAACCTGAGCCTACCTCAGAGGAGATCAGAACTGTGAACTTATCCTTTAGTTAAATAGAATCACTGTGCCCAATCTGTATACTTTAGACATTTTGGCATCCAGTGATAGCTTAAATACTTTGTAGCTTGGATACTGTTTATAATACAAAAGGTTGTATATCTAATTTTTTTTAAATTTTACATTGATTTTAGAGGAAGAGAGAGAAAGAGAAAAAACAATATTTTCCACTTATTTATGCATACATTAACTGATTTTTGTACGTGCCCCTGCCAATGCCCACGCACCACCAATACTATATTTATGTAATTTAATTGCCTTCTAATTGAAAGAGAGCTGAAAGAGAGGAATAACTCAGGTCTCAGATTGCTTCTAAATATGTCATTATAGATAATGAAAATAGATACTCTAATATAATCAAAAACAACTCAACATGAGGGTGAATATAAGAAACTAGAAAGTCCAGCAGTCATACGAAATGACTGCTGTTCTAGATATTATAAATTGTAATTAAAATGATTTGTGCAAAGGTGTCTGCTAATTCAAACTAAATTACCCAGGGCAGGCGGCGAGGACGCCCCTTTGCTTACTGCCCCATGGGGTTTCCCCCTTCTACTTGCTTAATTGCTTAGAGTGCAATGAAGGAAACCACTGGCGGTACATTTCTTAAGAGCCACCGCTAGCTCAATAAATAAAGGTGATTTAAATAATAAAATGTTAATTCACATGTCAAAGATCTCTTTGTACACAACATTTCTTGTGTAGATCTTTCCATCATTTTTAAGCTCGCCTTGCAGAGGACCATCAATTATTTTTTATTTTAAGTCCGTTCTTTCACGAACTCTTGAACAGGCAACATAAAGTTGACCGTGTCCAAATGCAGGCTCAGGTAAAAAAATGCCAACACGCTTAAGTGTTTGGCCCTGAGACTTATTGGTGGTCATAGCAAAGGCAAGTTTTACAGGAAATTGTCTACATCTCAATTGAAACGGCAACCCTGTTTGAGATGGAGCCAAATCAATTCTTGGAATGACATGTATTTCACCTTTAGAGGAGCCAGTCAAAGACTTAGCTATTATGACATTATTTTTCAACTGGAGAACCTCTAGTCTTGTACCATTGCAAAGACCCCTTCTGGTGTTAAGATTTCTTAACAGCATAATAATTGCTCCAATATTTAACCTCAATTTGTGAGGTGGCATGCCAGAAGGCAGGACTATTTGAATGCCATGGCAACTTCACCCCATTGGCTAGTACAGTTACACAAGCAACCAATAAGCTATCGGCAACAAACAGACACTTAAGCCGCATATAATAAAGAAGAGAAAAACACTAGAAGACAAAATCAGAAAATTCAAAAGAATTATAAATCATAATATTCAATTTATTTATCTGATTAGATAAGTGTTAAATATTTGTCTTGATCTAGTCAGAAAGATAGTAAGAACATAGTCTTTGAAGACAGGAACACTGACCTTAAGCTTACACTTGGCCCACAATTAGCTTTGTGACTTTGGGCAAGCTTTCAACTTTTCTAAGCCTCAGGATTTTATTATTTTACGATTGTTTTTGCTTTGTTTTCAGTTTTTTAATTTTAATAAGAGAGAAAATAATAGTACCTAACTCACACAGTTTTTGTAAGGGTTGTGTGGTAAAACATCCGTAAAAATGATGAATAGAGCTCTGGCACAAATTCAATATTCAATAAACTTTTGCTTTATTATTATAGTATTAGTATTTTATGTTCTGTATTACAATTTAATGTATAAAGTGAAATCAATAACCATTAAAAATCAGACAAAGACATCACAATGAAAGAAATTGTAGGTCAACAGCTCTTATGAATATGAATGTCAAAATCCTTAAAATTATACAACATGACCAAGTAGGATTTACCCCATGGGTGCAATGTTGGTTTAACAACTAAAAATCAATCAATGTAATACAGCATATCAATAGAATAAAAAAACAACAATCATATGATCATCTTAAAAAATGTAGAAAAAGCATTTGTCAAAATTCAACACCCTTTAATTATAAAATACTCAGCAAACTAGAAATAGAGGGTAATGTCCTTAAGCTGATAAAGGGTTTCTATGTAAAAGCTACAGCTAACATCTTATTTAATGGTGCAAGAGAAAATACTTTCCCCCCTAAGAGAAGGGACATAATGAAGATGTCTCACTTTGCCACTTCTGTTTACTATTGTACTGGAAGATAGAATAAAGTTGGACCAAAGAATAAAGTTGGACTCTTACCTCATACCAAATACAAAACTTATCTCAAAATTAAGAAAAGATCTAAGTATAAGAATAAAAATGATAAAAGTCTTAAAACATAGGAAAAGTAAGTCTTCATGACCTTGGATTTGGCAAAGGAGTTTTGATATACTGAAAGCACAAAGCAAAAAGAAAAAAGAAAGAAAGAAAAGATAAATTAGATCTCATCAAAATTAAAAACTCTGTGCTTCAAGCAAGTGAAAAGAACCCAGAAAATGGGAGAAAATACTTGAAAAGCTAATATATATATATATATATATAGAGAGAGAGAGAGAGAGAGAGATTTGTATCAGAAATATATAAAGAACTCTTAGAACTCAATAATAAAATGACAACCCAATTTTTGAAAATGGGCAACAAATATGAAAAGACATTTTTCTAAAGAATATATAAATGGCCAATAAGCATTTGAGAGAATAATTAATATCATTAACCATCAGGAAAATGTAATTTAAAACCACAATGAGATACCATTTCATACCTACTACAATGACTAAAATCAAAAAGTCAGAAAATAAGTGTCAACAAAGTATATAAAGATATCAGAACTTTATACACTGCTGTTTGGGACTTAAATAGTGCAGCCACTTTGGAAAACAGTCTAGCATTTCCTCAAATGGTTAAGCATAGAGTATCATGTGACCAAGCAATTTCACTCCTAGGTCTAATCCAAGAGATATGAAAACATATTGGGTGGAGCAAAAAAAGTAGGTTTACAGTTGTGATTACGAGAAACAGAGTTTATTTTTGTATGAATTTATCAATTATTGTATTAATTTCCATACGAACATCTGTAAACCTACTTTTGCCCCACCCTACATACAGAAACTTGTATACAAATGCTTATAACAGCATTATTCATAAGTAGCCAAAAGGTAGAAACAACCCAAAGGTCTGTAAATGGACCTGGAGAGCCTATACAATGCTTACAAAAAGGAAAACTAACACCGTGGATCTTCTCCTTAATCTGAAAGAGTTTCTCTATTACAGGGTGGGCATCAGGGCTGGTCCTCAGACCAGGCACAACTCCAAGAGGCCAAACAAAATGGAAGCTGAAACATGAATGGGTCAACGATGATAGAAGCTTCATGGACCGTGAAATAATAATACAGAAATGGAGTTTCTTGCCTGGCATTGGTCTAGCCCAGGGGTCGGGAACCTATGGCCTGCGAGCCAGATGTGGCTCTTTTGATGGCTGCATCTGGCTTGCAGACAAATCTTTAATAAAAAAAATAATAACGTTAAAAATATAAAACATTCTTATGTATTACAATCCATTCATTTTCTATCGCTCATGTTCATGGTTGCGGGTGGCTGGAGCCAATCACAGCTGTCCTCTGAGATAACAACAAATTTTTATTGGATAATGCATATGTACACGGGTCGTTGTATGGTTCTCACAGAGTTACATTTTAAAATAGGTGGTGTTCATGGCTCTCTCAGCCAAAAAGTTTCCCAACCCCTGGTCTAGCCTCCAGTCCCTTCAGCATACCCTCAAGCTGAGCTCCTGAGAGTAGGGTTTGTCAGCCATTGGACAATGACAATATCTACAAAGACTTTATGAATGTTCTTAGGGGTAGATTTTTAGCTGGACGACTATATGGAGAGAACATATATATTTTTCTACATGAGTAAACAGAAAAAAACAACCCAAAAAGATTCTGTCACATAAAATCTAAACCCATATTTCATAGGACTCCTGTGACGATAGAAAGAAATGACACATAAGAAGTGCTTATCAAAGAAAATGAAACATAATGTTAAGTATATTTTAACTATTTCAACAAGGCTGAATTTGATGAGTGCCCTACTAGTCTATGTATACACCATGGAAACAAAGAGAAGAAAGATTTTAAGTGTGATTGAAGGGGTTAAAGAAGATCTTGGAGTAAAAGCAATATGTAAGGTACATTTTAAAGCAAGACAAAGCTTTGACAAGCTGAAATAAGGCAAGAGGATTTTGAATATAGAGAATGGGAGGGAAGATGCAGGTATAAATTTAAAGCAAATATTCAAGGAAACAGGAAATTGAGCATGTGTGATGAGACATTTTCACATTCTCTAATTCATTTTTCCTTTTCCTAGTAATAAAACCAATGTGATTCTCCTCTTAGGAAGCATTCTTGTGGAAAGCATTATCTGTATATTGATATTCAAATAAATTAAATACCCAAACTAACCTAAGATTTTAACTAAGAAAGAAAAGAAGGAAGATGATGAGTGGATGGATAGATAGATAGATAGATAGATAGATAGATAGATAGATAGATAGATAGATAGATAAATAGATAGATGATTGATAGATAGATAGATAGATAGATGCACATACTTGGCATATTGTTAGATTTTTCAGTCTTCCACATCTAGTTCTACTTTTAATTCTCTCTTTCTGGTTCTTGTACTAGCTGGCTATTTGGATTCCTAGAACTATTTTCTTGTTTCTTACATTTTCTTCTTTGTGTCATTAGAACTCTGTTTGGAAAGAATACTTTGGCTCAGTGTTGTAGTCTAATAATTCAGTTTGCATTATTTTCATTCTGCTAGTTATCTCATCTATTTTAATATTTTTTTCTTTTGTAAAGACTTTTTATTTTCCTGACCAGTGGTGCAGTGGATAGAGCATCGGCCTAGCATGCTGAGGACCCAGGTTCAAAACCCTGAGGTCATTGGCTTGAGTACAGGATCACCAGCTTAGGGTTGCTGGCTTGAGTGTGGGATGATAGCTATGACCCCACAGTCACTGGCTTGAGCCCAAAGGTTGCTGGCTTGAAGTCCAAGGTAGCTGGCTTGAGCAAGGAGTCACTGGCTCGGCTGAAGCTTCTCGATCAAGAAAGCAATCAATGAACAACTAAGGTGCTGCAACAACAAGTTGATTCTTCTCATTTCTTTCCCTTCTTGTCTGTCTGTCCCTGCCTGTCTCTCTCTCTCGTGATTATATGTAATTTTTTAAAAATAATTTTAGAGGGAGAGAAAGGGAGAAAGGGGGTAGGAGTGGGAAGCATCAACTCATAGTAGTTGCTTCTCGTATGTGCCTTGCCCAGGCAAGCCCAGAGTTTTGAACTAGCAACATCAGCATTCCAGGTCAATGCTTTATCCACTGCACCACCACAAGTCAGGCTATCTCATCTATTAAGGTGAAGTTTCAAGTTTTTTTTCAGTAAAGATGGCTTTAATGTCAAAACAAAGAAAGCTAATTATCTTTTCCTCAGCAATCTGTTTGTTTCTTATCCATTAATTTCTTCTCTGATGATATTAATTATACTTATTTCAAAATTTCCTTCTGTTTACCGTTGGGATTCGTTCTGTTTATTGTTTTTGTTTTCCTCAAATATTTTGTGAGTCCTGATCATCTGTTCATGTTTATAGATGGAAGTACAGTTTCATCAGTCTAGCTGGTTAGAATGTATTTTCTCAACCTGAACGGGAACTCCTGCGTGGCTGACAGTCATTGCTGTGTTTATTACACTGTCTTTGGCTTTGGTGTACTTTGAGAATACTAGAAAGTCTGTCTTAGCAGATTTTCCTTAGGTTATACAAATGGCTTGTTTTTCGGGTACCTCAGTTCTCAGTCCTGGTAGTGTTGTATATAGTTCCCTCAAGGCCACATTTTTGTGCTGTGTTGGTTTCCTACAATCAGCTCATCTGCTGTTTGATTTCAGGGTTGGATGCCTCAAAATTGCTGTGCCTTGATTGAAGAAAATACTTTTTCTAGACTTATGCACACACACAGCCACACACTTCCTAAAAATGACAGATAAACATGACAAAATATCCATCTGACTCCATAGATATTATATATACATATATTTGGTATAAGGAAGGAAGTTAAACACATGTTCAGTCCTCATCTGGACTCAATCCCTTTGAGCAGTCACCATTTCCGTAATACTATTAGTTATGATGATTGAACAAATATACTAAAATGTAAATACCCTTTTTATAAATAAAATGTATTCAAATGATTGTTATTTCCTTTTTCTTAGTATAAAAGTGAGACAAGATATTAAGAAGCTAGGAAAATTCCTTGGCAAGTAGAATGGGGAAACAGAGACAGAGCTGAACAAACTGGATAAGCAATTTACAGCCAGACACAGAAGGTCACCTCCCTAGAGGTAACATTTAGGCCTCAGTTGTAGTTCAGCTCCAGGTCCAGAAAAGAAGCAAAGCCAGGCAGGCACACCAGGACCAGATGCAATGACTAATGACCCCCTATCCTGGCACTGACCAACCAGATGGACCACAGCCCTGAAAGGGAACAGCTGGAAGAGCTGATGAATATTCATAGATTGTGGAATTGATAGATTTTGCCATCTTCTTTGAAGACGGTATCAAACAATAGCTTTAGAATGTTAAAGAGAAAACCACAGGCCCTAAAATGATGTCACTTGTGCTAAAGCCCATGATGCCAAAGCTAGATTTAATAGCTGACCTAACTGCTATTTTACCCTCCCCAGTTCAGGATTTTCTGGTCTCCATCAATGAGGTAATTAATCAGTCATGTGGGCCTGCCCTCTCCAACCCCCTCTAAACCCCAGCCCCATAGAAAGAAGAGATGATCTGCATGATATAAACAATGGAAACAAAAACAAAAACAAGCAAAACAAAAAAAAAAACTCTTGCTTTTCCCTTGCCCCCAAGATGTCCTAGTCTAAAAATAATCTTGTCTTTTCTTTTAATAGCTCCCCTGCCCCATCTTTCTTCCTATAAAAACCTTCCATTTTGTACAGCCCCTGGGAGCCCCCTTCTAGTGGCTATTTGAGATGCTGCCAGACCCACAAATCACTCAATAAAGCCAATTAGATATTTCAATTTACTTGGTTTGATTTTGTTCTTTAACAAGATATATATCTGTAGTTTCTTATTATAAAACCTTTTCTATAAAACTTTTTTTTTTTTTCCTGAAGCTGGAAATGGGGAGAGACAGTCAGACAGACTCCCGCATGTGCCCGGCCGGGATCCACCCGGCAGCCCACCAGGGGGCGATGCTCTGCCGAGACCAGAGCCACTCTAGCGCCTGGGGCAGAGGCCAAGGAGCCATCCCCAGCGCCCGGGCAATCTTTGCTCCAATGGAGCCTCAGCTGCAGGAGGGGAAGAGAGAGACAGAGAGGAAGGAGAGGGGGAGGGGTGGAGAAGCAGATGGGCGCTTCTCCTGTGTGCCCTGGCTGGGAATCGAACCCGGGACTTCTGCACACCAGGCAGACGCTCTACCACTGAGCCAACCGGCCAGGGCCTTTTCTTTAAATCTTTAGTGTGAAATGTCTTCTACCCTTAGACCTTGCAGTAATGTCATCGTTTCAAATGCTTCAAATATAATCACAGGGACTGTATAGTGGGTTCTCTCCTCACTCTCCTCTCCTGGGTTTGCCTTAGCAGCCGAGTCTGCGCACATTTCCGCTGGAACAGAAGTGTCTGAACAGACCGCCAATGAAATGCCTCCAACTTGCCCACCAGAGAACTTTGAGAACCAAGAGTTTAGAAACTTCCAAAGTCCCAGGAGTTTTAAATTTTAAAAATTAGTGTTTCCCCTAGCATAGTGAAACATGTACATCTGCTAGTCTGTTTTAATGAGCTAATGTCTACCATATGCCAATTGCAATCTGCACACACCCTGCTCTGGTGTCTGTAATATTAAATGTTAGCAGGCATTACCTTCAGCCATCACAAACATAAACATGCAGTTTGTTATTGAGTTCCCATTTGTCACTATTGTCACTTAAGAACAGAGAGTGACTTCCCCTCTCCTCTCAGCTCTGGCAACTGGTAAAGTGTTAGGCAAATGAGTTTGTAAAATCTGTTATTTTCTGGGTTTACTCACTTTTATTGTCAAAAATGGCTGCTGCCCAGGTAAATTGCACTGCCAGGTGAAACTGTTAATTACCTTCCTGCTTGGGAAGGAGCTTTGTTATGCTAATGTGTGCTAGAGGAAGGGTTTTCTCACCAAGAAAAGTTTGTGGGGAAGAAGGAGAAGAAGAAGAAGCCAAGATGGAGGGGAAGGACAGAGAAGCCAGCTTTGCAGAGTAAGAAGCCATGTTGGCAGATGGGGAACCAGAGGTGACTTAGACTGATGGTGGCCTTTGATTCTAGGAAAAATCAGAAAAGATTCTCCTGGTTGTGGAAGCGGAGAATGTGTGAGTGGGTTTTGGTGCCCTGTGTGTTTGTTTTTACCCGCCGGCCAGATGCAAGGCTAGAATAAAGGAATGGCCCACCAGTTTTTGGCTCCGCAGTTTCTTTACTGTCTGTCCGAATCTAATGGGAACCTTCATGTGGATGGCGGCAATGGCCGCAACTACTGGGCCTACATAAAGCTTATTATAATGGCTGGAATATTTTTACTCTCCTAGAGTTCCTGCCGTTTTCAGCCAATACTATTTCTACGAATACCTGCTACAATACTTGACATTTCTTGTGAATATTTCTCAAAGCCATTTGTTTATCTCAGCCTCCACTACAGCTACCTTATTTTGGGCCAACCAACAGCTGTAACCCAGATCACTGTAACAGCCTCCTGAGTCCTCTGCCACCAGCTTCCCTCCTTCAGCCTACCCCCCACAGGACTATCAGAGGCTTCTTTATAATGCAGCAACTTGGTTGTTACTTCTTCTACTGTTACTCCTCCCAGCCTCACTGATCCAGCTCTTCCATTGTCCTCAGAATAAGGTTGGAATTCTTTCACCTAGCTTCGGTGATCCTTGTCATTTTCTTCTCCAGCTTCACCTCTCATTATTTCTGTTTACTTTCTTCAGACTCTGAGTATACAAAAGCATAAGTAACCTCCCTCTCAAAGCCTTCTTCTCTCTAATTTCTAAATCTTCATACAGGCTGCTGCTTCTGCCAAGAATTCCCTCCCTAACTTCCCACTTTAATCAAGAAATACCATAATCATCAGTTGATACCTTTTCTATGTGAATCCAAACTACCCCACATTCACTACACCTTGTAACTGTCTGTTTATGTTCATCTGTAATTGTAGGCAAACTATTTGTAGGCCAGAATGAAGCATTATTTACATTGTTTTTCTCAGTCCTTAGAACAGTTCTGACTTATAGAATGTACTCAATAAGAGTGTCTGTATGATGCTACTGTTGGATCCACCGGGTACGAGAACAAATGTCGGAGACTTTCAGGAGCTTAGATCGTGCTTTATTGGCCAAGTTTAACCTGCGCAGGGGCGAACTCCCAAGATGTCCGGAGACACCATACTCACAAGGAGCTGCAAACGAGAGTCGCACCTGGCGCTTACAACTAAGTCCTTATATATCCTAAGTGAGCAAGCATTTACAGAAGCAGATGTGGCAGTTAGCTATTTGCTAGGGAGGTCACATGCAGCATAGCAACAGGGGCTGTGTCTAGCCTAGTGGCGAATTTCAAACATAAACTTCTGATAAGGGTCTCTGACCAATGGCATGCAGGATGTTTGTCCTCCTTTGTGCTGATATTCTTTGTTCTCAGCCTCACAGGGGCCCTATCAGCACTTCCCTGTTCCTGCTCCTTCAATAGTTACACTCTGGCAGCCACAGCACACCTCCCGAATCTAACATTCCCCCATCTCTTTTGGGCATAAATCAAACCCTTGATTCTTCATCAGTGGGGAGAACAGTGTAAGGTTGGGACAGAACCATTAACTTTACTACATCTACCCTCTCCTTTATGAATGCAAGGAGCTTATTAAGGATTACTGGTCCAAAGGTAAGAGCCAATAAGAATAATAGAAGGGGTCCAGCAATTGCGGATATGAGGGTAGTTAACCAAGGAGAGGTCTTGAACATAGAGGCATACCAGCTAGGGCTGTCTTCTTCTAGGTTCCTATTCTTTAATCTGTTTGCAAGTATCTTGGTATTCTCTCTAAATACTCCAGAGTGGTTAGCGTAAAAACAACATTCTTCTCCTAAAGCAGCACACAGTCCTCCTTGCTCAAGGAGGAAGAGGTCTAGCCCTCTCCTATTCTGAAGGGCTACTTCAGCTAGGGATTCTATTTGCTTCTCGAGATATATTACCTGGTTTTGGAGAAGCGCAATATTTTTGGAGAATGTCTGGGTCTGGTTTAGGTGGACTCCATTGAAATTCATTGACTAGGGTCTCACAACCCCACTTTTTACAATAATAATCTGTGTGAGACCCGCATATGTGACATCGTCCGGAAGGGGATTTGGGGCAAGCATAGTGTAGAGTATACCATAAAGCCCTATTTTTCACATTGGGGTCACACCCTAAGGTGTATGAGATAGGCAAATCATCAGCGAGAGGGCTCCTGGCTGAATCAGAATGTCTCCAGGCTGTTGGTGAATCACAGAACTTGTCTTCAAAGAACTTTGATAAGTCAGCTTAGAGAGTTATGGGGTTGTTATTATCCCAGGTGTTATTCTGTGCTATAACTGTGCCATCTGCTGTCCTGATTAAAACCCATTCCTGCAACTCTAGTCCCATACTGGGTAAACAATAAAAAGTCATCAGTCCTAAGTGGAGGAGAAGGTGAGCTTTAGAGGCTCTCCAGGGGTCTGCTTGATTTGCCATCTCTGAGATCCTTCATCGGGTGGTTGGGCTTCACGTGGGAGAGGTGGATCCAGTAGGGCTTTTCAGCTATCTTAATAGCTGTGGGTGTACTCAGGATCACCTGGAATGGTCCATTTCACCATGGCTCAAGGTTGCCCCGTCTGTGGTTGAGAATCCACACCCACTTTCCAGGCTCGGGTGGCTCCGGTAGTCGGGAGCTGTGTTTCGCATTTGATTGGGCTGATCTCTGAGGGCCTGTACCTCACTTCTAATGTGCTTCAGGGTCTGCAAGGACTTGAGGAAATTATGATTAGAAATCTCTAGTCCCCCTCTGGTCAATCGAGGTACAAGGGGCATAGGTTGCCCAAATAAGATTTCATAAGGGGTCCATTTATTGAGATGGGGGTACATATAGTTCTAAAAAGGGCAAAAGAAAGGAGCTCAACCCAGTTTTCACCAGTCTCCCCTCTCAGCTTAATTATAGTTTCCTTCAGAGTCCTGTTCATTCTTTCTACCTGTCCTGAACTTTGGGGCCTATAAATGCAATGTAATTTCCTATTGATACCTAACTTAGTGGCTAATTCTTGAGATATCCTGGATATGAATGCAGGTCCATTGTCTGATCCTAGGGCTAGGGGAATGCCATATCTAGGTATGATTTCCCTTAATAAGACTTTACAAACTGTGGAAGCAGCCTCTCCTCTCGTGGGGAATGCTTCCACCCATCCTGAGAAGGTGTCTACTAATACTAATAGATACTTATAACCTGACTTCCCAGGGGTCATCTCTGTGAAATCTATTTCCCACAGTTCTCCCGGAGCTTTCCCCCGATACCTCACAAAGGGGGTAGCTTCTTATTCTGCGCATTTACTCTGGCACAGATGCTGCACCTCAAGACAATGGAGTGGACAATATCCCTTATGTTGGGCCCTACATAATACTTCCTGATAAGTTGTTCTAGCTTATTCTGCCCTAGGTGAGTGCTAGTATGAATATCTACTACTATTTCTCTTACTATTCCCTGGGGTAAATAGAGCCAGGAGTCAGGAAGCTCTATCCATCCCTGCTGATTTGTTTTTCCCTTTCAACTGCATCCCTTCCTTCTCTTCTTCTGGGGAATATCTAAAATCCAGAGGTTGCATTGGCTTAGGCAGCAATGACAAAAGGCTTTCTTGTGGCCCAGTGGCTGTCTCTCTTACAGCTGAGTCTGCTAGGTTGTTACCCTTTATAATAGGAGAGTCCCCTCTCTGGTGTCCTTTGCAGTGGATGATGGCAACTTTGGTAGGTAGCCAAATGGCATTTAGGAGGGCAAGAATTTCATTGCGATTTTTAATGTCTTTCCCCACTGCAGTCAGTAAGCCTCTCTCCTTGTATATGGCTCCGTGGACAGTGGTGAATTCATATAGGCTGTCAGTGTAGATGTTGGCAACTTTTCCCTCTGCTATCTGTAAGGCTCAGGTTAGTCCTATTAGCTCTGCCCTTTGTGCAGATGTTTCTGCGGGCAGTGCTTTCTGCCACAGGACCTTATTTTCCATGGTCACTGCTGCCCCTGCATGTCGCTGTCCATCCTTAATAAAACTGCTCCCGTCAGTAAAGAGGGTCAGGTCTGCCTTCCCGTATGCTTGATCCCTTAAGTCCGGGCGGGAGCCAGTCACTGTGTCAAGGATTTGTTTGCAACTGTGGACCAAAGTGGAGTCTGGTATTGGCAACAGGGTCGCTGGGTTCAGGGCAGCAGTTTTGAGGAACTGAACAGATGGAGGGTTCAGCAGCTGAGCCTGATCCTGCGTTAGCTGAGCATTAGATAGCCACCTGTCAGGAGGTGCTCACAGCACTTGCTCTAAGTAGTGTTCCCCAATGACTTTGATGTCTTGCCCTAAAGTCAATTTACTAGCCCCCTTGACTAGTATGGATGTGGCAGCAAGCGCCCTCAGACATGTTGGCCATCCCGAGGCTACAGGATCAAGTTTCTTGGACAGATAGGCGACAGGCCTCTTCCATGGCCCAAGTTCCTGGCTCAGTACCCCTAAAGCTACCCCTCCCTTTTCTGCTATAAATAGCTGAAAGGGTTTGGCCAGATCTGGCAGGGCCAAAGCTGGGGCAGTCACCAGGGCCTCTTTAAGCACTTGGAACGCTTGCTTCTCCTTATCTGTCCATGTGAACTGCTCTTCCTTACCCCTGGTTAGTTTGTGCAGGGGTTTAGCTAGTTCTGCAAAGCCTAATATCCAGTCAACAGTATCCTACTGCACCCAGGAATTCTCGTACCTGCCTCTTGTTAGTAGGCTCGGGGATCTGCAAGACCATCTGAATTCGCTGGCTGGGCAATGTCCTTTGCCCTCCCTGTAAGTTATACCCCAAATAACTTACATTTTGCGTCACAATCTGGGCCTTCTTGGTGGAGACTCAATACCCTATTCGCCCGAGATCTTGTAGCATGTCTGAGGTAGCTTCCTCACACTCTCCTTCGTCCTTGGCAGCAATGAGGATGTCATCCACATACTGGAGCAGTACAATTGATGGATGGGAGGAGCGGAAAGCCTGCAGATCTTTGCTGAGGGCTTCATTAAAAATGGTGGAGGAATTCTTAAGTCCTTGTGGTAGTCTGGTCCAAGTGAACTGCCCCACCAGTCCATTATCTGGGTCATTCCATTTAAAGGCAAAGATCTCTTGTCTCTGAGGTGCCAGGGGAATATAAAAGAAGGCATCCTTCAAATCCAGGACAGAATAATAGGTATGGGTTGGGGGCAATGAGCTCAGTAAGGTATATGAGTTGGGCACCGTGGGATGAATAGTCTCTACCTGCGCATTCACTTCCCATAAGTCCTGGACCAGATGATAGTCTTGACTCCCTGGTTTCTGGACGGGAAGCAGCGAGGTGTTCCAGGATGATTGGCACCTTCGGAGGATGCCTGCCTCCAGCAGGCATTGCAAGTGCCAGGCGATATCCTGTCTAGCTCAGGCTGGGACGGGTACTGCCTGATCCTAACTGGTCTAGCAGTGCTAAGCAGTTGCACCAGGACAGGCGGTTGGTGGGCGGGCAAACCTTGGGGGTTAGTTTCCGCCCAAACCTCAGGTTTCCCAGGCACACAGGGCATCTGGAACCCCTTCCTCGGCCTCCTTATCTTCTAGGATGGTGGCAAGTAAGTGTTCTTCAGACAGTGGGACAGTTACTTCCATGCTGACCTCTGCCTCTCTGTTCCCCATAGGGCTTTCCTCCCGTCGGAAGGTTATGGTGGCCTGAAGTTTCTGCAATAAGTCCCTTCCAAGCAGTGGGTAAGGGCAGTCTGGAATGACTAGGAAAGAGTGGGTGATGGTACCTCGACCTAAGTCAGTAATTCTTGCAGTGGCCCATGGGTAGGCTTCTGCTTTGCCCATTGCCCCTATTATCTTAGTAGTTGCCTTCTGCATCTGGCCCTGTGGTTTCTTTAGGACTGAATAGGTGGCTCCCATGTTGACTAGGAAGTCTATTGGCTTTCCTTCAACTATTAAGGTGACCCTGGGCTCCTGGGAGCCAATGAAAATGGAGCCCTGGCCCCATCAGTCTAAGGTTTGGAGCAAGACCTCTAGGGCTTGTTTTGGCCTCTGGCTATCGGCCCTCAACTTTGGGCACTCTCTCTTCTAGTGTCCTTTCTCCTTGTAATAGGTGCATTGATCCTTGTCTATTCACTGTCCTTGGCCCTTCTTCTGTCCCCCTTTTCCTTTGGGGGGAGGTTTCTGAGCAGCAATCAGGATCTTGGCTACCTCCTTTGCTCTGCCAACCTCCGAATCATCCCTGTTAATATATACTTTCTGGGCTATTTCTAATAGCTTACTACTATTCTCTCCCTTGAACCCCTCAATCTTCAGAAGCTTTTTTCTTATATCAGAAGCGGCTTGAGTCACAAAGGCTATGTTTATTAGCCTCTTGTTTTCTTCCGCTTCTGGATCTAAGGGGGTGTACACTCTATATGCCTCCATGAGTCTCTCTAAGAAGGCTTCCGGGGATTCCTCCCTTCCCTGGATGACCTTACTTACCTTGCTAAAGTTGGTTGGCTTTTAGCTGCTGCCTGAGCCCCCTCAACAGTGCCCAGCAATACTGGAGGAGCGCCTTCCTTCCCCCAGCGGTATTAGGGGCCCAGGTAGGAGATTGAGACTGGAGAACGTCTTCTATTTCCCTTCTTCCCTCCCGAGTTTCCCTTTCTTCTCCCAATACCGTCTTAGCAGCTTCTCTCATTATTCTGTCCCTTTCTTCAGAAGTGAAGAGGGTTTGTAAAATCTGCTGACAATCATCCCATGTGGGCTGATGGGTCCTAAAAATGGTCTCAAGGAGAGATATTAGTCCCTGAGGTTTCTCGGAAAATGGGGGATTCTGATGTTTCCAATTGTATAAATCACCAGTGGAAAAAGGCACATAGATGAGGTGAGGAGGTGCCCGTGGGCCAGCATCTGGTGTCAGTGGTGCCTCCCAGAGGGGCAAAATGGCTGTGCCTCCCGCCAAAGGAGGCAAAATGGCTGCACCTCCCTCACCATAGGCCGCCGCTCCTTGGGTGGGGGGCGGGCTTGAGAGCCCACTCACGTCCTGCCACGAGGAATCTGGTTCCTCCTGCCGCTGATAAGGTGGAGGGGAATTCACCAGGTCTAGGTGGTCCTCCGGCGGTCCAGGCAAAACAGGGTAAAGTCTGGACAGTTCACCAGGCCGTGTCTGGGAATGTGCTTCTCCCTTTTCCTTTTCTTTGACCCTCCCAACTTTTCCATTCCCCGTAGCAAGACAAACCACTTGCCTACCTCGCTGGCTGTCCTTCAGAAACTTTCTGATGTACCCAGGCTGCTCTGTGGCTATATCTACCTACACATCTATATACAGGTATTGGTCTGGGTGGGGTGCCCTATAGACTGTGGCTCTGACAGCAAATAAAGTTGGGAGGTCAAAAGTGCCCTCTGTGGGCCATCCCACATTAAATGTAGGCCATTTCAGCTGGCTCAAGGTCCGGAGAAAACTTGGACTCAGCAGCAGACCTTCGTACCCCTGAACCCTCTTCTGGAAATCAGAAAAATTCTTCAACAGGCACTCGAGCGGGAATCCCGGCACAGACTCCTGTTGTCCCATCCTGGATGACTCAGGAATAATGAGAAAGAGTAAGATACAGGCAACACACACTATTAACACAAGAAACACACTTGTCTGTCTCACACTCAACTCAGTCATCCGAGCTTAGACAAAACACAGCGCAGCACAGCGCAAAACAGATTCCTAATGTGACCGGTCACTCCTAAAGTTAACAAATCCAAATATCCAAATTTCAGAGAGCGGCATCCCACTTCTGAAAGCCCTGGGTAGGTTACTGGCGGCATCCACCTACTACCTCAGGATTGTGCGCTGCGGAGCCCAAAAGCCAAACCAAATGAGGATCCTCAGTGAATACTTACTCAGCTTGAACTGTCCCTCCGGTCTCCGACCCAAAACTCCGCCGAGGGAGAATCCCAGACAAGCCCCCAAAAATGTTGCATCCACCGGGTACGAGAACAAACGTTGGAGACTTTCAGGAGCTTAGATCATATTTTATTGGCCAAGTTTAACCTGCGCAGGGGCAAACTCCCAAGATGTCCGGAGACACCGTACTCACAAGGAGCTGCAAACGAGAGTCGCGCCTGGCGCTTACAACTAGTCTTTATATATCCTAAGTGAGCAAGCATTAAACAGAAGCAGATATGGCAGTTAGCTATTTGCTAGGGAGGTTGCACATAGCATAAAAACAGGGGCAGGGTTTAATCTTAGTGGCGAATTTCAAACATAAACTTCTGATAAGGGTTTCTGACCAATAGAATGCAGGATGTTTGTCCTCCTTTGTGCTGATCTTCTTAGTTCTCAGCCTCACAGGGGCCCTATCTGCACCTCCCTGTTCCTTTTCCTTCAATAGTTACACTCTGGCAGCCACAGCACACTGATATTCTTTGTTCTCAGCCTCACAGGGGCCCTATCAGCACCTCCCTGTTCCTGCTCCTTCAATAATTACACTCTGGCAGCCACAACACACCTCCCCGAATCTAACACTACTTAGAGTTAATCGTAACTCTGGATTTGCACATCCTTGAAAACCATCTGAATAGCTACTAAAGATTTCCTACTCAGTTGAAAATCTTTAGGTTATATAAACGGATTCAATCACAAAAGTATTTTTTATGATCTTATAAAGCCCTATGCCTAGGTCTGATTTAAATAACCTCATTTTATGAAAATAATATAATTTAACAAATGAATAAGCCTCATGTGTTAATATAAAAATGAACATTTGAGGAACTGCTTGAATAATAGCATTGAGTTTATACTCTCTTCCAGGAAACCTGTTCAATACTTGAGGTACCAACATAAATAAAACATGGTGTTCATTCATTAATGAACCCAGCCCAGCATGAAGATCTTTCCTCACAAAATAGTATTGATAAGTACACTAGTCATACTAATTACAGTAGCGATAGTTCTGATTCCTAACATTTAATAAAGCCTCTCTATAGGCCAAACGAACCTGTAAGTATCTTTGTTTAATTTATGGATTTACTTAATATTCACAAAAACCTATAAGCTAGTTTCTATATTTTGCCCATTTTGATCATTTGCTACATTGGAGTGGTTTGAGGAACGACTGTGAGATGAAAAAGTGTTTCTTCAATGTTTTGAATAAAATCTGCTATGAAGAGAAGCAAAGACAGAAGGAGATGTAGAAATAAGGTAAAAAGAGGCATAATAGATCAGATAAGCTAGTAACAAAATGTCTGAAAGTGGGATTAATAAAACTGAAGTTTGGAAGACAGAATTATATTTGATAAATAATAATGGTCAATTTATTGGGTAGTGACTGATGCATACAAAGAAATATGCAAACAATTTTTTTAGCAGACTGGTAAATACTCTTGCACAAGATTCATTACTATGTAATGGGAGTGAGGTGGAGATGTGACTGAATTTCAGTCTTTATACGTCACTGTCATAATGTTTTACTTGGCTTACAAACAGACAACTATTCTGTTTAACTTATATTTTTAAACAACATTTTATCTAAATATAGGGCTTGGTACATAATAAAAGTTTGACATTCGCCCTTGAAAGTGAAATATTGATATGGGTTTTTCAATCCACAACACACAGTCACATACGTACATATATTATTTAGCTTAAGCACATTTACATCTTGAAACAATATCTCCATTTCAAAAAGAGGTTTTGTTTTTTACATTTTAATGGACTTTATTTTTCAATATCATGAAGTAACTATATACATATCCAAATACACATACACACTCCCAACAGGTTGGAGATGACTATCTGAATACCGCTATAGAAACTCCTTCAATTTACCAGCATATTTTAGGGTCAGAAAGACCCAGGTAGTTTCAGTGCTTTAGCTGCCACTTATTTGGTAAATTTGAATCTACTCCAATTGTTCACACACTAGTGTGTACATTAATACTTTCCAAACAGGAGTTCTCTTATTGGAAGTTAAAAATCTATGTGTATTCATTTATATGTGCATTTTCATAGCAATCAGACATGTAAACAGAGTAAATGTGGGGAAGTCTGTTACTGACTGCATGAGTCACTGTTGTTCTGCAGACAGACACAGAAATGAGATGCACCCCTGAGTCACTTTCATTTTCACCTTTGTTCTTCTGCCTGTGGTGTGCTTGCAATCAGTCCTGTTCACACTCCCTCATGAAAATATATTGTTGTTGCCCTTTAGCTCTCTCCTCAAAGCTTGGAAGCCCTAGGAGACATTTAAAAGACAAAGCTCAATCTGGCTTTTAGAATGTTAGAAGATTGCTTTAACCCCCATGCATATTGGTATCACAGCATGAGGAAAGAGACCTCTCACTCCTAAGATTTAGAAGTTTCAAGAACATATGACCCTAGTCACCCTATGCATTTCCATAACAGCCTCTCTCACATAGTCATTGATTTTAACCTACCCTGTTTCCAAGTGAATCCACAGATATGCAATCTATAAGTTACACCATAGAAAAGAATCTGTCATGCTTTTGTAGACACACAGTAATTTGCACCTCTTTCTGCAAGGATAACCCAACATCACCAGTTGGCAGCTAAATATACCTTCTTTTTATTTTTTATTTTTTTGTATTTTTCTGAAGTGAGAAGCGGGGAGGCAGTCAGACAGACTCCCGCATGTGCCCGACTGGGATCCACCCGGCATGCCCACTAGGGGGGTGATGCTCTGCCCATCTGGGGCCTTGCTCCATTGCAACAGAGCCATTCTGGCTCCTGAGGCGGAGGCTATGGAGCCATCCTCAGTGCCCAGGACAACTTTGCTCCAATGTAGCCTTGGTGCAGGAGGGGAAGAGAGAGACAGAGAGAAAGGACAGGGGGAAGGGCGGAGAAGCAGATGGGCACTTCTCCTGTGTGCTCTGTGTGCCCTGGCTGGGAATCAAATCCAGGATTTTCACATGCTGGGCCGACACTCTACCACTGAACCAGCCAGCCAAGGCCTTATATCTTCTTTCATGAAACTAATATGTGAGTCAAAAAGCACTATCAATATAATAGTTCAAATAATGAGTCATTAAAAAGAGCTAAACAAGTTTTGTTGTTGTTGTTGAAAAAGTGTTCTGTGAAACACAAAGCTGAAAAGCAATGAACTCCCTGTTTTACAAAAACAGTTTGATTTTCTTTTATACTGTCATAAGATGCTTAGGTAGTCCAAACAATATTAAGCATCAAGTAGATAAACATTTAAGCTGCTGCTTTGACAGAAACTATCATAATGCTGTATGTTATGTTAAGATTTCAACAAATACTTCTTAATGATAGAAACGTGTGTTTTAGAGAAAGAGAGCTGTGGTATCATCCAGCCATTTCTATTAACTTGAAATGCAAGCATAATGAATATGCTAAGCGATTTACAAGGAAATGAGCCCTTCCCCAAAAAGAACGTATATATTATATGGTACATTAATAGTTTGCTTTAGCAATGTCCAAGGACTCTCTTGGTTACTATGTGATAAGCAGGAAACTTAGGGAAAAAAAGTTAGAGATAAGGCATATATTATAGACGCAAGTTCCAGAATAAACAAAAACGGTGCCACTTGCAGCACAAGGTGGTGTATCATCACAGTCAGTCAGGGAGGATCAGCTGGAGACAAGTATTAAAACTTTCCATGTGCTTTTCACGGTTCATCTGTTTCACAGGTCAACACTATGTAACGTGTATATGATGATTCCAAATAAAGAATCCTTTGAAAAACTGGATTTCAAGATTCTCTGGACCATTCTAAATGTTAGTGACCAGAAAAGGCACACAACGACAGAAGACCAGCAGCATCCTCGGAGTGCTGGCTTGTTATAAAAGCTTCACATGCCCTGGCCGGTTGGCTCAGTGGTAGAGCGTTGGCCAGGGCACACAGGAGAAGCACTCATCTGCTTCTCCACCCCTCCCCCTCTCCTTCCTCTCTGTCTCTCTCTTCCCCTCCCGCAGCCAAGGCTCCATTGAAGCAAAAAGATGGCCCGGGCGCTGGGGATGGCTCCTTGGCCTCTGCCCCAGGCGCTAGAGTGGCTCTGGTTGCGACAGAGCGACACTCTGGATGGGCAGAGCATCGCCCCCTGGTGGGCATGCCGGGTGGATCCTGGTCGGGCGCATGCGGGAGTCTGTCTGACTGCCTCCCCGTTTCCAGCTTCAGCTTCAGAAAAATACAAAATAAATAAATAAATAAATAAATAAATAAATAAATAAATAAATAAAAGCTTCACATGTTCATGGAAGAAGGTTAGAAAGGTTATATAAACAAAATTAAGAAAATAAAAGTCATCTGTATTCTCTCCATAGGGTAATGTTGGTATAAATTCTTCCCATTCCTTTTCGTGTAAACATATATATCTGTATTAATTTACAAGATTAACAAATTATGACTGAATGCACTATTCTATTCAATACACATCAATACTATATTTGTTGTTATTCATTTCTCAATAATATACAATCTTATATGTGATTTAAATTCTTTTTTAAGTGAGAGAATGGGAGATAGACTCCTGCACGTGCCTTGACCGGGATCCACCCAACAATTCTGTCTAAGTCCAATGCTGAGTACCAAGCTATTTTTAGTGCCTGAGGCTGATGCACTTAGACCAACCAAGCTATCTTCAGTGACTGGGGCCACACTCAAACCAATTGAGCCACTGGCCTCAGGAGAGGAGGAGGAAAGAAGGGAGAAAGGGGTGGGGAAAAGAAGATGATCATTTCTCCTGTGTTCTGACTGGACATCAAACCTAGGACATCCATATGCCAGGCTGACACTCTACCCACTGAGCCACCGGCCAGGGCTGTGATTTAAATGTTTTAAAATAACATGTTCATAAATGATAATCCCCAATGCCTAAGAAAATGAGCAAGTAAATAGGTGATGAAAACAGAAAGAAATTACTAAGGGGGGGGGGGGAATGTTATACCTTTGTTTCCCAGCTTTCTTGAACTTTTATTATTTCTTGTTTTTATTTTAATTTTTATTTATTTTTTAACTTTCAAATGCAGTTGGCATTCAATATCACTTTATAGTATTTCAAGTGTACAGCATAATGATTAGACATTGAGATAATTTATGAAGCAGTGTCTCCAATAAGTCTAGTACTTACCTGGTAACATACATAGTTATTATAATTTTATTGACTATATTTCTTATGCTGAAAAAGTATGATTCCTTTAAAATATATACACATATATTTTTCCATATATATACACTTATGAGAAAGAGTCAAGGCACATATGAGAAAGCAATCAATGAACAACTAAGGTGCCGCAAATAAAAACTGATAATTGATGCTTTTCATCTCTGTCCGTTCCTGTCTGTCTGTCCCTCTCTCTGACTCTCTCTCTCTGTAAAAAAAAAAAAAAAAAAAAAAAAAAAAAAAAAAAAAAAAAGAAAGAAAGAAAACTGTACCTATCTATGTCTCAATGATATAAACAATGAGAAAATGGCAAGAGGTGAAAAATATCATATATGGTTAAAGTAATAAATTGAAAAAAGCCACTTAGTATACATATAAAACTTTATACATTATATATATATGTGTGTGTGTGTGTGTTTATATGTATAATACATATATGTGTATATATAATGTATACTTTGTATACATTAAAACTTTAGGAGGCATCAGTGTTCCAATATTTCTAAGAGGGAACTGATGACTTGAAATTGTTAACAAGTGCCATGGTCTGCATGAAAGTGGGGGAGTGTCTTTATCTGATTTTGCACTTAAGATAATGCTAGTGAGCTTGTTAACTCTTTCCTCCTCTAGAACTTTTTGGAACAGTTTGAAAAGGATAGGTGTTACTTCTTTGAATGTTTGGTAAAATTCATCTCTTAAGCCAAGCAGTCCAGGACATTAGTTTGCTGGGCGTTTTTGGATTACTTCTTCAATTTCATTAATTGTAATCGGTCTATGCAGGTTTACTGATTCTTCCTGATTCAATTTTGGAAGATTGTATGTTTCTAGGAATTTATCCATTTTGTCCATATTGTCTAGTTTGTTGGCATATAGTTGTTTGTAATATTTTCTTATAATCCGTTGTATTTTTGTGCGATAAATTGTTACTTCTCTTTTGTTTTTGATTCTACTTATTTGGTTCCTCTCTCTTTTTATCTTGATGAGTCCTGTTAAAAGTTTATCAATCCTTGTTTATCTTTTCAAAGAATAAGCTCTTGGTTTCATTAATCTTTTGTATTTTGAAGTGGACTTATTTTGTTTATTTTTACCCTGGTCTTAATTATTTCTTCTGTTCACGTTGTGCTTTGCTGCTTGTTCTTTTTCTAGTTCCTTTAGGTGTAAGTTTAGATTGAGATTTTTCTTGTTTCTTTAGGTAAGCCTATATTGCTCTGAATTTCAATTTTAAAACTCCTTTTCAATGTGTCACAGAGATTTGGGATTGTTGTATTTTAATTTTAATTTCATTCAAGCCTTCTTTGCTGCCTTCCTTGATTTCTTTGTTAAGCCATTCATTGTTTAGTAATATGATTTTTAGCTTGATGTGTTTTTGTGTTTTTCAGGGTGGTTTTTGTTTTAAATTGTTTTCTAGTTTTATACCATTGTGGCCTGAGAAGATGCTTGATATAATTTTAATCTTCTCTAATTTATTGAGACTTGTTTTTTGTCCTAACATGCTGTCTCTCCTGGAAAAATGTTCTATGTGGGCTTCACAGGTGAATTTTACCAAAACATTCAAAGAAGAACTAACACCCATCCTTAGACTATTCCAAAAAAATTGCAGAGGGAGAACTCCTGAGCTCATTCTAAAAGTCCAGTATTAGTCTAATTCCAACACCAGATAAAGACATTACAGAGGAATAAAACTATTGACCAATATTACTGATGAACAGAGATGCAAAAATTCTCAAAAAAATATTAGCAAACCAAATCCAGCAATACATCAAAAAGATTATACACCATAATCATGTGATATTTATTCCTGGGATGCAAGGTTGGTACAATATCTGCAAATCAATTAATGCAATACACTACATATACAAATGAAAGGGTAAAAATATCATATGATTATATCAATATGCACAAAAGGATTTGACAAAATCCAACAACCATTTATGATAAAAACTCTCAGCAAAGTGGGAAGAGAGATAATATACCTCAACATAAAAAGGCCATATATGACAAACCCACAGCCAATATCTGTCTCAATAGGGACAAACTAAAAGTGTTATCCTAAGATCAAAAACAAGACAGGGATGTCTGCTTTCACTACTCTTATTCAACATAGTACTGGAACTCCTAGCCACAGCAATCAGACACAAAGAAGAAATAAAAGGTATCTAAACTGGAAAGAAAAATATAAAACTATTATTATTTGCACATAATATGACACTACATATAGAGAACTCTAAAGATTCCATCAAAAAACCTATTAGAACTAATAAATGAATTCAGTAAAGAAGCAGGATATAAAATTAGTTTCCAGAAATCAGTTGCATTTATATATATATATATATATATATATATATATATACACACACACACACACACACACACATACATTAATAATGAAGTATCATTTGGAAACCTAAAAAATGCAGTTCCATTTACCATTGAATTAAAAAAATAAAATATTTAGGAATAAATTTAATCAAGGGGGTAAAAGACTTGTATTTGGAAAATTATGACACTGAAGAAAGAAAGTGAAAAAGATACAAATAAATGTAAACATATACCATGTTCATGAATAGGAAGAATCATCATCATTATTAAAATGTCCATACAACCCTAAGCAATTTATAGAATCAAAGCAATTCCTATCCAATATTAATGACATATTTAATAGAACTAGGACAAATATTCCAAAAATATTTGTGGAACTACAAAGATCATGAATATTGAAAAAGAAGAACAAAGTTAGAGATATAGCACTAACTGATATCAAACTATACAACAAGGCCAGTCATCAAATCTTGATACTGGCATAAAAATAGGCATATAGGCCAATGGAACAGAATAGAGAGGCCAGAAATAAATTCATGACTATGTGATTAATTAAATTTTGACAAAGGTGGTAAGAACATAAAATGAGGTAAAGATAGTCTATTCAACCAATGATGCTGGGGAAATTAGACATATACATGCAAAAAACTAAAACTAGGCCACCTTCTTACATCTTATACAGGAATAAACTCCAAGTGGATTAAATACTTAAATGGAAGTCTTGAAACTATAAAACTACTAGAAGGAAACCATAGGCAGTACAATCTCTGGTATTTCTCTAAGCAATATTTTTTTCTGATATATCTTCTCATTTAAAGGAAACATATGAAAACAAACAAACAAACAAATAGGATACATCAAACTAAATGGGATACAAAAACTTGCACAGCAACTGAAACCATCAACAAAATGAAAAGACAACTGAATGGGAAAAGATATTTACCAGTCATATAGCTGGTAAAGAGTTAATTTCTAAAATTTATAAAGAACTCATACAAATGAATTCCAAAAAAATAAATAACCCAACTTAAAAATGAGGTGAGGACCTAAGTAGACACTTTATTAAGGACACATATGGATGGACTATGACCATTATGAAAAGATGTTTAATAACATTAATTGTCAGAGAAGTGTAAACTAAGACCACAATGAGATATCACCTCACATCTGTCAGAATAGCTATCATTAGTAAATTAACAAACAGATATTCTCAAGGACGTGTAGGAAAGGGAACCCTTGTCTACAGTTGGTGGGAATGCCGATTGTTGCAGCCACTATCAAAATGGTATGGAATTTCCTCAAAACATTAAAAATGGAACTGCCTTATGACCCAGCAATTTCACTTCTGGGAATTTATCCAAAGAAACCCAAAACACAAATTAGAAAGAATATATGTACCCCTATTGCAGCATTATTTGCAATAGCCATGATATGAAAACAACCCAGTGCCCATCAATAGATGAGTGGATAAAAAAGCAGTTGTACATATATTCAATGTTATTTAGCCATAAAAAAGAATAAAATTTTGCCTTACCTGTGGTAGCACAATGGATAAAGCATGAACCTGAAATGCTGAGGTTGCTGATTCAAAACCCCAGGCTTGCCTGGTCAAAACATATATATGAATCAACTATCAGAAGTTAATGATTTCTGCTCCCCCCCCCCAACTGTTTCTCTCTCTCCTCACTCTCTAAAATCAAATAAATACATAAAAATCTTAGAAAAAATACCAAAAAGAATAAAATCTTAAATCATACTACAGCATGGAGAGAGACCTAGAGGCAGTGGTGGAATTCAAATAATTTAACCGGTTCTCTACCCCAATGACCATTTTAAGTATAAAAAAATGTTGTACTGAAAGGTAGTTATTATTTTATGCATTTAATCCTTAAGTAAGAACAATTAAAGAGGTACACAAAACTAGATTATAAGAAAGAGTTTTAAAATATTAATGAAAATATTAAATAATACCTGACAAAAAACATTAGAACTGTTATTTAAGATATTTCCCTATTGCTTCATGATTGGCATCCTCACTTGCAATTTTTTCACCTATAGATGGACTGAACATTACTATCGGCACTTAAAATAGGCTGTTGTGAAAATGAATGTTAAAAAAGAGTAAGGAATGTAAATTTTATTTTATTTATTTTATTTTTATTTTTATTTTTTTGTATTTTTCTGAAGCTGGAAACGGGGAGAGACAGTCAGACAGACTCCCGCATGCGCCCGACCGCGATCCACCCGGCACACCCACCAGGGGGCGACGCTCTGCCCACCAGGGGCGATGCTCTGCCCCTCTGGGGCGTCGCTCTGTTGCTACCAGAGCCACTCTAGCGCCTGGGGCAGCGGCCAAGGAGCCATCCCCAGCACCCAGGCCATCTTTGCTCCAATGGAGCCTTGGCTGCGGGAGGGGAAGAGAGAGACAGAGAGGAAGGAGAGGGAGAGGGGTGGAGAGGCAGATGGGCGCCTCTCCTGTGTGCCCTGTCCGGGAATCGAACCCGGGACTTCTGCACGCCAGGCTGACGCTCTACCACTGAGCCAACTGGCCAGGGCTAGGAATGTAAATTTGTGCTTTCCACATTGGGCAGCTGACCAGGCGCCCACCTTAGAGAGAACCTTGATTACAAGTGACATTTTTAACAACCAGTTTGCCAATCTTAACAAAAAAGTTAGGTATCGGTTCTACTGAACCAGTGCAAACCAGCTGAATCCCACCACTACCTAGAGAGTATTATGCTAAGTAAAATAAGTCTGAGAAAACGAAAACCATATGATTTCATTTAACTGTGGAATTTAAAGAACAAAATAAACAAAGAAAATTGAAACAGACCCATAGATGCAGAGAGTGGACTGATGGTTGCCAGGGGAGAGGGAGATTGGAGGACTAAGTGAAAGAAATGAATGGATTAAGAAGTAAAATTGGTTGTTATGAAATAGTCACAGGGAAATAAAATACAGCATAGGGATTATTGTCAATAATACTGCAATACCTATGTATGATGTCAGGTGGGTACTGGAAATATCAGGGAGGACACTTTAGACAGTATATGATTGTTTAACCATTACACTGTATACCTAAATCCAGTACAAAATAATTTTGACTGCAATTGAAAAATAAAAACCGCAAAAAAAAAAAACTGGAAGTAATGGAGGACAAAATATTGAGATATTTTGCTGCTACATGAAAGAACACAATATTTATGAAGATAATTAAGAAAATGTGTGATTTTCTTGAACAGATCTTCAGCACTGATAAAACTGGTCTAATATAATACTCTGCATTAATTATACATTCATTTGAAAAAGGGAAAATAGCTTTAAAACAGCAAACCTCAAGCTAATTATTTTTGGAATCAATGCTTCAGTGGACTTCAAAAAAATCACTTGATTCTGTAAAATCCTAAACATTTTTCTTTGGTAGGAAAGGAAAATAAATCTGCAGTTTATAATTAATATTTTTTAAAATGGATGTCGTTGCTTAGCTGAGAAGACATTATTAAAATGTTTATCAATTCAAACATGATTTAAAAGAAAAATTGCGGCCTGACCTGTGGTGGCACAGTGGATAAAGCGTCGACCTGGAAATGCTGAGGTTGCAGGTTCGAAACCCTGGGCTTGCCTGGTCAAGGCACATATGGGAGTTGATGCTTCCAGCTCCTCCCCCCTCCCCTCTCTCTCCGTCTCTCTCTCCTCTCTATCCCTCTCTGTCTCTCTCTCTCTCCTCTCTAAAAATGAATAAATAAAAAATAATTTAAAAAAAAAGAAAATGTTTAAAAAAAAAAGAAAAATTGCATCAAAATTTTTGCTAAATCTGTACAATGCCTTTATTCACTAATTATCATTCTATGTTTATCTCACGTTCAAGATTTTATTTCCCTCAAGCAAAGTTTTATTCCTTTTATTCATGGGTCAACATAAGGTCAAAAGCATTCACAAGCTACCAAAGAAAGCTATCTGCATAACCATATAGCAGATTTACTTGATAAATAATCCTTAATTTACATTGAAAGAATAGTTTTTGCTTTAACAAAAATTAAATAATTTATGAATAAATTATTTAGTTTACTCTTAATTAATTAAACCCATTAGAAACGATAGAGTGAGACCACATTTAATGTTTAAGCTTTCTATTCAGTGGCAATAAATTAAAACATATACATAACTCTGGGGTTGTTCTTTAAGTCAATTCAAATCCCTTACCTACTACTGTATATACACTTGCTCTCAGGAATCACGAGAGAAATACTTCAAAGCATGGCTGGCATCCTTGAGCGGTGCTATGGCATAAAAGAAAGTTATGGGAATAAATATGAGGCTGACTTCAAAACACTTGAGCAGAGCAGTTCCTTATTCCAGGCTTCAAACTTCCCTGATGAAGCAATGGGAATCAATCATTTCCTCAGCACAAACTTGACCTTCAGAAAAGGGTTGAATGACTCACTTCAACTTTATAAAGAAGTGCAAATCGACTTTCATTAATAGTCCACTCAGCTTATAAATCATTTTTTTTTTTTTTTACTAAAGTGATCTTGAAAGAACATTCAGAGTCTGATTAAAATAGCCTCTGATTAGGCATCCTTGCCTCAGTTTTGCCAAAATTCCCACAAAAATATACCAGTGAAGACACCAAAAAGAGATGATTTCTCATCAACATACTGCAAAATAATACTGGCCAGTCTTTTACTAGATTCTTGAAGATAATTGCACTAAATATTGATACATGACCTATAGATTTGACTAAAGAGTCACAACTCTTAGGTAATTCATGATTTAATGTCTAAGAGAGCAAAATTGTCCCCCAGAAAGAGTAGAGAGACCCACTCTTCTACCACGACATGAATTCAAAGGCTCAGGACAGCTTTTTCTCTATATCTACACCCCAAATCATCAACTAAAGTACATAATAAAACATACATTCCAGAGCCCATCCAAGAAGTTTTAAGCAAAAAAAGGGGGAGGTTAGTACATAGAAATAGCATTTTTAATAAACATCCTGGCACACTAAAGTTTGATATCCTCTACTCTATATCATGAGAATTGTTTTTAAAAATTAGAAGTATTTTTTACAAGAAAATTAGTAACAGGTAATATAAACTCTGAGCACAGGAATATAACAGAAGTAACATTTCTGTTGAGTTTTTCCTATCTGCCACCACCATTTACCCTCAGATTCTGTTTATGTAAAGATTTCCTGAACACTTTATTAATGTTGACATGAAGATTCCACAAGAAATCTTTCTATTTTCAATACTTCTATGTAAATCCCCATCAATCTGGCATAAAAGCCCCAAAATCAATTAACTTCATATTAGATTACAGAGAATAAATAAAAATTAAAAGATCAGAATTCATATGTCTGACAAAAGATATAAATTTTTCAGCGATCCAACTTAAGACCAGGAATAGCAATTTCATATTATGAAAGCTAGAAAGTGAGTTTGTTGCTAGTCCTGCTTAGGTGAACAAAATTAGAAGAGCTAGCTGTCCCTTAACTTTGTAAAAAGGATGTTTCCCCCTTGCTAACACTGGAGAAAAAAATATTTAAAAGCTTCTATATAATCAAATGGGATTTTAAACTATAATCTATAGTTGCATAATGAGGAGACTCAGCAAGAGAGTTTAAAGATCCAGGGATCTTTATCTTTAGAACAAATCTGTATACTTTCAACTACAGATGTTGTTGTTTCATTGAAAGCACACATCTGGAATTCACAAAATGTAAAATTCTTGGTATAACAAAGTATTAGCTAAGCTAATCATGTTTGCATAGCTCACCTGCAGCTTATTCGTTCAGTCCTGATAAAAGTGTATGAAACCAGTTCATAAAAGAAGGGCATCTGTGGGACTCTGGATAACAGTGTTCAGTGAAACAATTCTCTGGGATGAATCACCTTGATTAAAACGATCACGGTGAACTATTAATGAGGAAATTTTAATCAGTCAATTATGTGAAGCCGTCAGAATGCCACTGTTAAGGTTAGCTAGAGGGAACACCAGTTTGTGGACTGGAAATCCAGTCAGGATAATTCAATGACAGGCTGTGCTATTCTAGGTGAAAGCAGCATCTCCCCACCCTCCTTACTCCCCCTGGTTGGCCCTGAAGCAAAGTAGATCAGGAGGAGATCTAGAAGGAATAAGAGATAAATAAATGCAACCACCCCCCCCCAAAAAAAAAAACCCCACACAAACACCAAAATCAAAACCCCTATATTTGGTAACATCATTGAAGAAGTAAAGCAGTTTCATTTTTACTTATTGGGATATGAATATATTCAACAAGCATCTCCAAACGTATCTTTGGATCAATCCAACTAATCATTTGGGAATCAGAAGTGGAAATTTTAAAACTGGTTCACATTCATGGACAAGATTTGTATTCATGAAAGACATGTAATTTAGATGAATTATATGTTTTCTCAGACTGGTTCAAGCATTGTCTGAATTTAAAACAGGCTCAACACTGGTGCCTCTTAAATGTGAGTTGGATTCTCTTTAGTATAGAAGACCTCATAAATCTAAGTGTGTGTAAGATTAGTAACTGAGAGTGAATAATAAGTACCTGAATGAATAAAAAAGAAATATAATCTGTGGGGAGTAGGCAGGTAGGGCAGGAAATACTTGCAAGAAATTAATACAATGAATGTGTTTAAAATAGCACAATCTTTTCACACCCCTTCAACTGCAGTTGCAACCTACAATGTATCAAAAAATGGGATTAAATGAAAAGCTGTGTTATAATTTAAAAGCAGGATTTATCACTATACATGCTTTGACTTATTATAAATAAATTTTGATAATTTTGAGCTCCAGAATCTGAAATACATTACTGTGGATATAAAATAAAGATATATGTTTCCATGGTAAACTATTTGCTTAAAGGTTAATTTACCTAATTAAAGAGATAAAGAAAACTTTTTTGGAAGCAGTACAATTGACATTTCTCTTGAAAAGATAATCAGTAATATTTTAACATGTAGAGTTGACAAATTTCCAAAGATGGAAACAACACAAAGTCACGGATGAGGACAAAATGGCACCTAGAAAAGCAATTCTGAGTTGGGGAGGAATGTGAGGGAAGGCTAAAAAATATGTACTGAGGCTCTTCTGTATTCAGTAAAACAAAATAATCCAAAGTTGAGACCACTATAGTTTGGCAATTAAGCTTCAGAGACCACAGCCCATAGGCACTGGCTGCCCTCAGAAGGTAGCCAGCCAAGCACCGCATGCTCAGGAGTATCTACCAGTTTAATCAGATGAAAGGGTTAAGATGGAAGCATGCTGTAAGAGGTACAGAGAGAGGTAAGAGCTGAACTGGCAATTGTTTTAGCCCACATACAGCAGAAAAAGAAAAATAGCATCAGGGAAAAAAGGTCAAAGAAATGTTAAGAAAAGGTCAATTTAAACCACAGATCCCCCCTCTGGTTATAATACACCTTTTAATGGAGCTCTGATTAAGGATAAGTATCTTGATTAGTTTCTTTGGAATAACCATGCTTTTTTCTATTTGTGTGATTTTTACTGATGCTTTGTACAATTTGTTGTCAGATCCATGAACACTCTGGAATTAGAGTTACTATGAAGTAAGGATGAGTATAATAAAATAATGACTATAGTATTGGAATAATTTGATTTTGGAATACAAGTGTTGGTTTGTATTGACTTAGGAAAAATTGAATGAAATTCAATCATTAATGATAAGCCCAAAGTATCTAGTCAATTTGAGCCTGAGGACAGCAATCTGGGTAGGATTCTTAAATTTCCTATATCTCAAAAATATTTTCTTAACCCTCAGATTCTTCCAAATTTTACAACTTTCTTTCTTCCTTCTACTTCATGAGAAACCTCTACAGTGGTTTGTCCAAATCCTTCATCCTTTCTCCAGTTTTAATCAATCACAAAGGTCTATCTATTCTATTTCTCAACTCTCCTTTCCAACTTTACATATCTCTATCCTTCATCTACGTCTTTAATATAGACCATTATTTTCTTGCCGATCGATTATTATAATAGCTTTCAAACTGGTTCTCCCTATATAGGCTTGTTTCCCTCTAATCCAGTCTTAAAACTACAGAAAGAATAATTTTTCCCTAAAATTTGAATCTGATTATGCCACCCCCTATTTAAAACTTTGTAATAGTTTAAATTTCTCAATACGCACAGCAGATCATATCTCTCAGCACTGCCCTTTAATACTGTACCTTCTAGCCAAAGTTGTTGTTTTTTACTAATTGGGGCAGGCCATGCTCTCTCATGATGCTAGGCCTTTCATAATTTGAAGCCCTTCAGTTCTTGCTGCTCTGCATAATTCCATCCTATTCTGTAAGACTCAGACATCATTTCCTACAGCCCTGCACATGCCACATTAGAGAACTGGCCACGCTTTGTTGTAATTGTTTCTTTGTATCTTCAATAGCCTCTGAATTCTAAGAGGGCAGGGGCAGGCTCTGCCTTATTCACTAGGAAGTTTTCACTTAAACCAGTACTTGACATATAGTCACACTTCACTTAATAAATATTTTTTAAGTAAATGAATAAATGAGTGGGGGTACAGACAAATCCTTAAGGTATCCTGCTGTGTTCTGATCAGCATCAATCAAAACAAGTAGCAATTCCAAGAATGTGATGAAATTTCAGAATATAATGGCCTTAAGGGGCAGAGATTCTAGAAAAAGATGTTTACACACACACACACACACACACACACACAAAAGACTTCAAATTGCAACAAACTGTTTAATTGAAATTGTTTGCTGCAGTTAAATCTAAAAAACTTTTCAAGCACTACTACAATTATTATACAATATTCTAAATATTAATTGCAAGATCTAAAAATAAGCCAGCTGAAGTAACAATTAGAACATGAACAAACACTATCAAAAGTCCTCCTTTAAAAATGTCACTTAAAGGTTAACCAAGCTCTTTGCTTTTATTTTCTTTAGATTTAACATACCAAGCATTATTACAACCTGTTTCCCAGAAAGTAAAAGCAGTCACTCAAACCTCAAAATTTATGAAAGATTAAAATAGTACACACTTTTACCCTGCATCGATTTTCAACATTTTTCATCTTGTGACACACATAAACTAATTACTAAAATTCTGCAGTACACCAACAAATATTTTTGACCAAAAAAAAAAAAAAATGATAGGTATAGTTTTGATTCATTCACACTAGACAGATATTGTTGTGTTGGTTGTTGTCATTTTTTTAATTTGCCGATCTAAGGGAAAAGAGGTCAGCACCACTGACTAGTCAGGTATTGCATGTTTTAAAAATTCTGTGGCACAGCAGTTGAAAATTATGGCCTTCTAACAAAAACACAACTACTTTTGCCATGATTCCTGCCCTGATAAGTTGTCTTTTGTGTCCCCAAGTCTTCATTAGAGAAGTTTTGATGTAGAAGATACCAATACAGTTTATTCCATCAGGCATCTTGGACAGATAAGGAATTAAGAAGCTGCTCGTGCATTAAAGAGCTTACACACATTATTCCTGATGCTATATAATGAGTGCTTGACTCTGACAGACCATGCACATTCATCTAGATTTTAAGTGAGTTAGTCTGCTGCTACACTCATGTGGATGTTACACTCACATATCCCTATCTTGCTCACTCAGTTTCAGAGGTTACCATTCATTTATATATATATATATATATATATATATATATATTTGGTAGGCATTGCTACACATAAGGACCTAAAAACACATCTATAGTTTTAGAAACTGATTTCTCCTTAAATCTTCATTAGAAACCATTTATAGTATTAACCCTTTTCTAATCATTTCATACTATTATACATCATGAGGATAACAGCAGGTCTATCCTGCAAATGTTAGATAATACCAGACATTGTGCATAGAATTTGGTTTTAAAAAATGTGCAGACTTCAGGGAACAGCCTCAACCTTTATCTGTGTTCCTTTTTTATTTTTTAAATCTTTATTTGTCTTTTTTTTTAATTTTTCTTAAGTGAGAAGCAGGGAGTGAGAAGTGGGGAGGCAGAGAGCGAAACTCCTGCTTGCACCCTGAACAGGATCCACCTGGCAAGTTCCCTGTGGGGCAATGCTCTGCCCATCTGGGGCCACTGCTCCGTTACTCAGGCAACAGAGTTATTTTAGCACCTGAAGTGAGGCCATGGAGCCATCCTCAGCACCCAGAGCCAATTTGCTCCAAGCCATGGCTACAGGAGGAGAAGAGAGAGAGAGAGAGAGAGAGAGAGAGAGAGAGAGAGAGAGAGAGAAAGAGAGAGAGAGAGAGAGAGAGAGAGAGAGAGAGAGAGAGAGAAGGGAGAAAGCGAGCAGTGGAGAAGCAGATGGTTGCTTCTCCTGTGTGCCCTGATCAGGAATCGAACCTGGGATATCCACACACTGGGCTGATATTCTACTGCTAAGACAAGGCTTTTATCTGTGTTCTTAAAGCTAATGTGTGATCCATAGACATTACGTAAGTTGTATGAGTATTATACAGAAACCTGCTGTTTATGCTAATTTATGGCCGTTGCTTCTGCTAGATTCAGTTCTGTTCCATAACTCACACTTATTAACAACCACATTCACTTGTCTTAAGCGTTTGATTTGTAGTTAAGTGTTTTTCATACATTATTGTTACAATGAAATCTCCTGACATTTAGAACCAGGTAAATTTGACCTAGGAGAGAGAAAGTTATTCATTCCTAGATTTTGAAAAAGCATGGCACTAGAACTTTACAAAACAATTTGGTGAATAAAGGCAGGAAAATTTTAAACCTTTATTTAAATAAAGGTCTCATGGCTTCTGTACCCTTATTAAATTAAAGTAGCTGCCTGTAAAACTTACTTGCATACTTAGCATTATCAATTTACTTTCTGTTTGTCACACTATGAAATGTGTCATTGAAAATTAGCATAATTCTAATTAACATTGACCCATGTCAATAGTGGATTAGCAGTCTTGCTTCAGTGATCACATCACTAGTGGGAAATTCCTAATTGCTATAATTTTATTTTAAAGTAGGTTGTAGCTAAATGAATCCAGCTAAAAATGGCAACTTTGCCTTCAGAATGAGCCCTTGTTTACAAGTTGAGGCTAAAAAGCAAAATGGAAACAGGTAAAGAAAATTGGATTCAGTTTCAAAATTCGGAACCTGTTACTTACTGGATTTGCTCCGAGTTTTGATGGCCTTGAATGAGACATTATATTTCAAGGCTTCAATGTCCTCATCTTTAAAATAAAGGTTGCATTGAACGATCCTCAAAGTCTTTTATAGCCTTAAAATGTTCTGGCTCTCAATCATTACTAAGACTGCATTTTTAAATTCAACAGGGAAATCATGATATATTCTATTTCTTGAACATGATTTATTTCTGCTGGAAGCTGCACATTTGGTCAAAGTTCTGTCGTGATCATGTTTTATGCAAATTTTTATGTGCATGTAATGATTATTTTAATATAGATCGATAATCTGGGAGTAAGATTCAAAAGGTTTATCAAATAATACTTTTTAAATTTGACTGGTTGAATTTAATATTCCTAAAGTTATTGCTGATCAAATGGCATCCACTCAAGTGACAAATTTCCAACACCTGATCCAAATAAACATCTGTCAAGAAACTTTTATTCAGAAGCAGGTTCAGAGGTTTTGTTACTGCTTGTTTGATTGTTTGTTTGTTTTGACAAATGTTGACATGGTACTAGAAGTGCTTTTGTTTCAGGGTGACATTGACATGAATATGCTTAAATAAATGATCATTCCAATATCACATTGACATTTGGTTGGAATAACATGTCAGATGTCAGTGTGAACTGACCCAAATAATTTCACTTAAGTTCATGAAAATTACAAGGTACAGTATATTGTTATGTATGCTTGCTACCTAAATAGAGTAGTAGTGTTGGGTTGACAGCCATTGACCTACCTTGGCTCTTCTGTGTTCTGTGTTCTGTCTCTTCTATTTATATGCTGCATATTAATAGCACAGAGAAGAAAGGCAGGTAAAGAGGAAGAATGGAAACTAGTTTTTATTATTAATGAAGATATGATTACTGGCACTTTTTCAAAAAACTATTTTCAATGGAGATTTTTACAGGATAAATACAAGTGGGTTTTTTTTTACCTAATTTACAAGGCCATTCATGTTCTGACCCTGTTATTTCTTCATTTCTCATTTTAGCTCAGCCCCACTGATCTATTTTATTTATAATATTTTTGAGTTTGTCATTACCCTGGGACTACTGCTGTCTCCTCTGCCTAGTGTGTCCTCCCTTTCTTTTTTACCTGGAAAAATCCTGCTATTCATCTCAATTTCAGGTATAATATGACTTTAGTCATTCACTGTTTTATTTAAGTAATATTTGCCAATAACTTTCATGTATCAGAGTCTGGTATAGATCCTGGGAATAGGCCTGAAAGCTTACAATTAGATGAAATAAGCCAGCAATTACCAATAGTGTAAAAGTTCTATGAAAGAAAAATATAGGGTGGCACATAACACAAACTGGTAGAGGAAGGGAAGGGCAAATGGGTGCTGTCGTCTGTCACCCAGATGCACCCTTTAGGACTAGACAGTTGTTCACCCCTCTTCTGGGAGTGTTGGCACCCCACAGCTCACAGCTGAGAACGTTTTGGGGAACTGCCCTTTGCCAAAGTGAGCTTCTTTCCCAAATTCACACCCCCTCTTCTGGGTCAGTTCAAAGGGCTAGGAGGGTATAAAGATTTGGCCTCTGCATCAGTCTCTGACCATTGCACCTTTCTGTAGGATAATCTGAGATGGCATCACAGGTGCAATTTGTGCCCACTGCAGCTTTCCTCACACCTGTTCAGGTATTGATCCTACAAGCATTTCCCAGTAAACCTCCACATGAAGATTTCCACGTGACAGTGTTTACCTGGGAACCTGACCTAAGACGGAGGAAAGGGTAATAGGAGAAAATTAACCTCTAGGATAGCAGTTAAAGGATGAATTACCAGGTGAAGAAAGTGGTGGAAAAGTCTATAGAAAGAGAACAGTGTGTGCAATTTCCCAAACATAAGAAAGTGTGTTTTATTTTGTTTCTTATTTGACCATGAAGCCTTGATTTCTTATAGAGGGTAAGGTGAACAGCAAAGAGAAATAAACCTAAGTTATATAGTAAAGTCTAAATCATGAAACACAACTACTTAAGTCAGCTGTAACTTCGACTTACTCTATATAAGACTTAAACCTACTATTATGCAGGACTTGTTACATCTTTGCATTTCTCATATAATATCTAGATACAAAAATATATACATATTAAAGAATGCAGCCATGGCCACTTGGCTTAGTGGTAGAGCATCAGCCTGGCATGTGTATGTCCCGGGTTCAATTCATGACCAAGGCACACAGGAGACATGTCCATTTGCTTCTCCACCCCTCCCCCTCTCCTTCCTCTCTATCTCTCTCTTCCCCTCCCATAGCCAAGGCTCCATTGGAGCAAAGGTGGCCACGGACACTGGTGAGGGTTCCATGGCCTCTGCCTCAGGCACTAGAATGGCTTTGGTTGCAAAGAAGCAACACCCCAGATAGTCAGAGCATCACCCCCTGGTGGGCATGCCAGGTGGATCCCGGTTGGGTATATGGAGGAGTCTGTCCTCTGCCTTCCTGCTTCTCACTTCAGAAAAACACACAAAAAAAAAAAAAAAAGAAAAGAAAAAAAGAAAAAAGAAAGAATGAAGATTTTGCTAAATATAAAGTTCAAGCCAGGGAAATGACAGGAAAGTGTTTCTCTGCCTAGAAACTGTTAAGTTCAGGGGAACAAATATCCTACACTGACCAACAAGTGTAATGATCATATTTAGATTAACTACCTGGTACAGGAATTTGCAAACTAATAAATTAACATAAAAACAATTCCTGAATCACTGCAAGCCTCAGGAACACAACAAAATTTAAAACTTTTTTTTAGATAATTTCTCAATGAGAGGCAAGTTAAAAGAGAAACCAATTCATCCTAATTCTCCAGACCCACAAATAAAATGATTACTTTCTCTAGAAAAACTAACATGAAAGAAAATCTGAGACTATGAAATACATATTTAAAAATTTTGATGGCTAAAAAGGGAATTGATATAAAGGAAAGGAGCAGGCAGATGTGCAAAAAAATATCTGAATTTGAATGGTTTATAGTTTTTGAAATTAAAACTTCAGGAACAGATGTAAATAGACTTGACATGGCAATCTGTTAACTGGAAAAAGAGGTCTGACAAGACACAGATAAAAGCAAAACAAAGTGTCCTAGAAAAGAGGTCTGTAAGTCCTATCTGAGTCAGAACTTACAACAAAGAAGTTTTTTCAGGTTATAAATACCTGGTAGTTGATATCGTAGTTATAACTTCACCAACTACCCTACCATCGGGAGTACATCCCTCCAGCAGATGTATTAGGCAAGTAAAACATACAATGAATAGGCATGAGTATTTTTTAGGTTTTGGTAATGAAAGGATTTAATAGCAGCCTGTGAGATCAATAGTAGCTCAAATTATAGATATGCACTAAATATTCTGTGCCTAACTAAAATTTGACATTTGAACAATAGTTGCTATTAACTATGACACTAATCCACCTTAATAATCAATCTTTATCAAAAGGAAAAGCTGGTGCAATCGAGAGAAGTGAAGTAAAATCACCATTTTACACAAAAGAATATCAACATACAAACCCTGGCTGGTTGGTTCAGTGGTAGAGTGTTGGCCCACATGTGGGTGTCCCAAGTTTGATTCCCAGCCAGGACACACAGGAGAAGTGCCCATCAGCTTCTCCACCCTTCCCCCTCTCCTCTCTCCTCTCTCTCTGTCTCTTGCTCTTTCCCTTCTGCAGCCAAGGCTCCATTGGAGCAAAGTTGGCCCGGGCACTGAGGATGGCTCCATGGCCTCTACCTCAGGTGCTAGAATGGCTCTGGTTGCAATGGAGCAATGCCCCAGATGGGCAGAGCATTGCCCCTAGTGGGCATGCCCAGTGGATCCTGGTCAGGTGCATGCAGGAGTCTGTCTCTCTGCCTCCCTGCTTCTCACTTCAGAAAATTTTTTTAAAAAAGAATATCAACATACAATGCAAAATCAAGAAACAAAGTAAACCAAGAATAAGACGAAAAGCAATATCTTTAAGAACTGCCTTTACTGCCCAATTTTTAAATATCTTTCTGGGGCAGAATTAGAAGTTACTACCCCATTAGAAGCTTATCACTATATTAACAAACATTTTATATATTTATGTAAAATAGAAATATATATATTGAATTGCATACACTTTATATTCAAGCTGTATGTTATATGTTTTATTTATATTAATCGGCATCATTTGTTTTATTGTTATTATTTGCTTGGAGTTAAAAATAAGTGTTCCTGATCTTATTAAAGAGAATAGCTAAACCAAGCAGACAAAAATGAAAACTATAAATTTTTGTTTCTTAGAGAAGGGAGCCAGTTCACTTCTTAAAAGATACCTTTAGGAAATAATTATAATGACTACATAAACTTTTCTATAAAATAGACTCCTTCTGTAAAAATATAAATAATGATAAAAAATGAAAATCACCAAAGCCTTATCTAATCAATTAAATAATATTTTGTTTCTCATTGAGATTATATTGAGACAATTATTTTATAAGAGGAAATATTTTTGGGTTAGACTAATGAACTCATTCAATGTCAGTTAAAGCAAAATGAATGTACTGTACAAAGAATGAATCTGTGCTCACACTAATTTATTCCGTGTACCTCTGAACTTGCAGATGCTTTTTATGACCTCATAGAAATACTAGATGAGAAAAAGGTCTAAATAGCATTTGTATCCTCTATATTATATTCCCTTTCCTTATGCAATTATTGCTTTTACTAGTTTTTAATTTTTAAAAAATAGATCTATTTTGACTTTTTTAATATTTTAAAAGTCACTAAAAATGAGAGGTATAAATACCATCTGTTACTGCTAATCTGCATCTAGTCCATAGGAATGATCTTCATATATTTTTTATAATTTGGTTCTGGCTATTTGGGCATTTTGCAAACTCTTCCAGATCCTGCATTTTGTAATTCTCTTGACATCTGGTACTTATAAACTTCATTCAACATTATATTAAAACATATATATAAGGCATAGCATATAAAGAATTTTTTGTGTATTCTCAACTGTGATACATTTCAACATTATGTTTACTAAATTCTCCATTGTAGCCATTCACCTTTATTACTGAAGTGTTTGCAAAATTTTTAAGTATGAAATGATAAACCTTTTATTATCTTTAAAGAGATAAGTATCTCTAATTATCTTTAAAATATAGAAAACCATCAGCTGTTTGACTCTATTTGGCAAGTGAAGACAAGAGCTTTGGTATGAAGGAGAAATAATGCATAAAATATTTTTGAAATAAAGAGCATCTTAAATAAAGTAGGATATTTTAGAGTTTAGGATCATCTGGTCTAGAATTATGGATTGTTTATCCTCTGTGCTGTCTCTGTATTATACTCAAATTGCTTTCACCATGAAACTTGTGTTACCTACTTCCTCTACAGTTTCTTACTGACATCCATGAAAGTTGTTTTGCATTTCAATTTTAGTTGAGACATTCAATTTTAATATCATTGGAATTTTAGGTGTACTATGACACTGTGATTATTATCTCAGCCCATCCTCTCCCTGCCCCTCCACCAGGACCTCTGCTGACTAGGACGGGCACCAGAAGTAACCTACTGCCCTACAGGCTTCAATTGTTCTCTGTTTGCCTTCAGGGGAAATCCCATGCTCCACCCACCCAGACCAGGACCAGGTTTCTTGTTCCTGCTTCCAAAAGCAGTAGAAATTCAGCATAGAAATCAGTGGACATCAATGATAAGATCTTTATAATGGTAGGTAAGTTGCTTAACTTCTCTGTACCTCATTTTCCTTGTATGTAAATGGATACAACAGTGCCTTCCCCATAAGTAGGGTCATCTTAAAAATTAAAAGTATTAATATATGCAAAGCAGTGCCTGGCACATAGAAAGCTTTAAATAAATATCAAAAGTAATTCTTACGATTTCACCATCAGTATCAGCAGCAGCAAATGCCATTTATTCCTGAAGGCAAGAAATTATCCATTGCATTTGTGTTGCCAAGTAACTTTGCACATTGACCTAATTAACACAATTTAATATAATCACTTATGGTCAATTTTGCATCTAGGAGATGGAAGAAGTTAAATTTTTTTATCATTTATAGTACTTTTTCAAGAGGGCTCTATGAAGAAAGGACTACTGCAACAGATGGTCTAAACTTTTCTCTGGAAATCTACAAGGGTGGCTCTTGAAGAGGTGAAGATTAATCGATTCATTCAGAAACCTAAAACATGCATATGTAGAACAAATTGATACAGTGGTCTGCCAAATAAGTTTTTGTTTTCTTGCCTTGAGATAGAGCTTCCTATGTGGCATTAAGCCCTAATGAATTCACTACAAGGAACCATCTTTGATAAATGTCACTCAACCATTGTGTTGAGTGTTAGGAAGCGACAGTCACAGCATGGACAAAGATATAACACAAAGAATTTTCTAGAACATTGGATATAGAAAAGATAGTCTTAAAAAGACATTTTCTTAATATTTAAACTTTTTTCCATTCCTTGGGTAAATTGATATTGCAATGTAAATTACTTTGTTGCAATTTTGTATATTATTTCTTATTGATTTACCTAGAATTTTCTCATTTACTATCATAATTGGCAACAAGCTATAGTTTAATATTGAGGGTAGTTCTCAGGCTTTTTCCAATAGATTTACATTATCATTATAAGCCATTAAATAGTTTTCCATATTTCCTCATGCTCTGGAAGAATAATTATAATATTGAAAATACTATCTTTAACTTAGAGGTTTAAATTAATGTGTTTCCTACACCACTTATTCAAAGTTTATCTGAGTACTTCCTTAATGTAGTTTTCTATATCTATTATCTACATTCCTTTGACTCAGTGTATAATAGTGTTTTGAATACAATCTTCAATTTTATATACTTATTGTATGAATCAACGTTCTCTAGAGAAAAAGAACCAGTAAGGTGTGTGTGTGTGTGTGTGTGTTTGTGTGTGTGTGTGTGTAAAATTTATCTGAAAAAATGGGCTCATATGATTGTAAGGGTGGGCAAGTTCAAAATCTGTAGGGTAGGTTGAAAGGGTAGAAACTCAGGAAGGATTGCTATGTTATAGTGTTGAGACATTATTCCTTCTCCAGGAAACCTCAATTTTTTATTTTAAAACCTTCACCTTATTGTATGAGGCCCATCCACCTCATCAAAGGTAACTTCCTTTACTGAAAGTTAACCGACCATAGATGTTAAACACATCTACTAAATACCTTCAAAGCAATATCACATTATCTGAATTACAGTTTGACCAAACAACTGGGCACCATAAATTAGCCACGGTGGCAACATAAAATCTAACCATCACACTTCACCCTGCTTTCTAGAATGAAATTGATACAACTCTTCTTGAGGACTGTATCTGTTAGCTTAGCCTTGGTTATGCTGTGGAATTAAGTAATCTGGAATCTTGAAGATTGACATAACACATGTTTATTCCCCACATACTCTACCTATCTTTCTTGGGTTAGCTACAGCTCTGCTTCTTATTATCTTTCTTGTAGGACCTAGGCTGATGAATCAGCCTCTAGTTGGAACACTGCCAGTCTCATGGCAGAAGGAAAATAGAAATGATAAACTCTATGCTGGCTCCTAAGGTTTCTGTTTATGTCAGTTGTATTCATGATGCATTAGCCACAGCAAATCGCTTGGCCAAGCCTGCTATAGGGTGGGAAAAGATATACAATCCCACAGCCATGGAGAGCATGGCAGGTCACATGATCAAACTCAACATCAATAAGACAGTGATGTATTATCCCCCCATTGGAAGGGAAGCAAATAATGATATCATTCATTGGAAGGGTAATTTTCAATGTGTTACCAAAAAGTATTTTCAAATGTTTAGATAGTTTGAACTTTCTACGAAATTATCCTAAGTGAATATTTACTATTCAAACAAGGACTTACGGAAAGCAATGTTAACTTCAATGTGTTTATAATGAAATATGTTTTTTAAATTTTTTTAAGGTATGAAAGTAGTTAGTTTTTTTAAGTACAGTTTTTCCCCTTTCTTTAGTTTTATAAAAATTTATTTATTTATTTTAGTGATAGAGAAAGGGAAGAAGAAAGAGAGAAAGAAAGAGAGGAACAAAAGAGAGTGAGAACACTGATCCATTCCAGTATGTGCCCTGATCGGGGATAGAACCAGCAACTTCCTAGCTTCCAGATGATGTTCTAGCCAACTGAGCTATCAAGCCAGGGCTGAAAGTGTTAGTTTTAAATTGATTCTTCTACTTAATTGTTTATATGCTCACATTAATTCTATAATTAGTATGTTTAGTAAATATGGTTTTATGGAATACAAAGTTTTCAAGATAAAGACATCAAATAATTATAAGTGTTACATTCTTTTCAGCTCCCCTTCCATCTCATTTTTAATAATCATGATAGAAATGAGTATGGGGATGTAAAAATAAAGGAAACTGCATTACTACTGAAAGCCAGGGAAAGGTCCTACTCAAATTCTAGAAAATATGCTATAGTATTTAATATGAACATTTTAGAAAATAATAGATGAGTAGCTTGCTACTCACCTTTCAAAACAATGTGGTCTCTTTGGAGAAAGTAATGGGGGACCCTGTACCCCAAAGAAATTCCACAATTTTAAAGGTATAATTGTAGATAAGGATAAAATATTAGAGATGTAAATAATATTTTACTTGAAGATACTTTTGTTTAGGATATAGAATTTGAGGATATCTGAGCTGATTGATATGAAGAATGGGCCCATGCCTGACCTGTGGTGGTGCAGTGGATAATGCGTTGACCTGGAAATGCTGAGGTCGCCGGTTCGAAACCCTGGGTTTGCCTGGTCAAGGCACAAATGGGAGTTGATGCTTCCAGCTCCTCCCCCCTTCTCTCTCTCTCTGTCTCTCTCTCTCCTCTCTAAAAATGAATAAAGAAAAAAAATTTAAAAAAAATCTGCTTCATGCAAATGATCCAACAATCTTCACACACACACACACACACACACACACACACACACACACACACAAAAGAATGGGCCCACATCCTCAAACAGAAAGCTCATAATGATGAGTAGAGCAGTGTTATCCTTAAATGACAAGAGAATCTGGACAAATAGCATGAGAAAAGAAGATACAAATCATTTTAGAAATCACTTACTGTTCAAGGAAGACTAAAATCTAGGAGGCTATGTCAAGGATGACACATACACAATTAGAGAGCTTCTTCCTAAAGCAGTGAAAAGCAAAATAGAAAAAAAAAAAGATGTAAACACACATGTCACATGGAGCACCTTAAAATATAACAATTTCCCTTATCATGGGCTTAAAACAGCAATTTTCAACCTTTTTTTTATCTCTTGGAACAGATAAACTACTGAAATTCTGCAGTACACTAAAAAAAATTTTTTTTTCCAGTCTAACAAAAAAATAGGTATAATTTTGATTCATTCACACCAGATGGCTATTGCTGTGTTGGCTGTTGTTATTATTATTATTATTGTTTTTTGACAAGCTAAGGAAAAAGAGGTCAGTGCCCCTGACTAAATAATCAGGTAGTGCATATTTTATTTTAAATTTTTATTTTTTAATTTATTTAGTTGACATGATAGGTATTGCATCTTTTAAAAAAATCATGCAGCATACCAGTTGAAAATCGCTGTCCTAAAAGAAGGTGGGATCTCTATAACTGAGTTGGCTCAGAATTCAGTCTTGTATCTGATGGTATAATTATATTTCGACTTCAAGTTTCTGGTCTCATAGAAGTAAGTCTGCCTCCACTCTTACCAGAAGGGGTAGCACATTTCTGCTATCTATTAAGGCAATGAAAAGATATAATTTGGGCCCCATACAGTGTACTCTTGCTCACCCCTCCCAGGTGGGAGCCCACCTACATCCTCAGCCTCTATGTGGTTCTTGGTATAAGATGCTGACCCATATGTGTTTGTTTGTTTGTTTGTTTGTTTTTGTATTTTTCTGAAGCTGGAAACGGGGAGGCAGTCAGACTCCCGCATGCGCCCGACTGGGATCCATCCGGCATGCCCACCAGGGGGCGATGCTCTGCCCATCTGGGGCGTCACTCTGTTGCGACCAGAGCCAGTCTAGCACCTGAGGCAGAGGTCACAGAGCCATCCCCAGCGCCCGGGCCATCTTTGCTCCAATGGAGCCTCGGCTGCGGGAGGGGAAGAGAGAGACAGAGAGGAAGGAGAGGGGGAGGGGTGGAGAAGCAAATGGGCGCTTCTCCTGTGTGCCCTGGCCAAGAATCGAACCTGGGACTTCAGCACGCCGGGCCGATGCTCTACCACTGAGCCAACCGGCCAGGGCCTAACTCATATGTGTTTGAGGACCACAGGACCTCTTTGTGGTCCTAGCTCCTCATAGGCTATATATCTTCAGTTCCTATTTACTTCATTGGGTCTTCTGTCTTAGTTACATAATGATTTCCCTTTCTTGATTTCATAAATGACTATATGTATGTATTTTATTTATTTATTTTATTCATTTTTAGAGAGGAGAGAGAGAAACAGAGAGAGAGAAGGGGGGAGGAGCTGGAAGCATCAACTCCCATATGTGCCTTAACCAGGCAAGCCCAGGGTTTCGAACCGGCAACCTCAGCATTTCCAGGTTGACGCTTTATCCACTGCGCCACCACAGGTCAGGCCTATATGTATGTATTTTAATACAAAATGATTGAGTTTGATGCAAGAGGGAAACATTTTAAAGTGTCCTCAGTCCTCTTTATCCAAAAGTATACAGGATTCTTTAGATACATGAAGATGCCTTTAAAGAGCAAATGTTATATTTCTTTCAAGTTTTATTCTTTCCAATCTGTGAGCCAAAGATGGCCTCTGTGTATTGGACACTGTATTGTTTATTTCTTCACCATATATTGAGACCCGTTAGCTCAAATGCCAGCCAGTGCCAAACACTAATTTTTACCCATCCAATTATTTTTAAAATAGTCCAACCAGCCTTATTTTTCCTTTCAAGTTCTCTGACCCACAGACTTACTGCCATGTGGCAGAGTGACATCATCAAGACACGTAAGCTACCCTCTCTGATATTTCTCTCTACAGGAAGTCCTCTTGCCCTCCTCCCCTCTTAGAGGGACCCTATGCTGTAACCTTTGGACAGACTCCTGCTATATGGGACTTCCTCTCTCCTGCAGTTCTATCTAAGTGGCTTCCAATAGAGCTTACTTTGCATTACTGCCTCTTGCCATCTTATCTTACTCCTCGATCATCCCCAAATCATTCAAACCCCTAAAATTGTACACAAGGATTCTAAATTGTTTCCATTTCACACTTTTACTACGAGATCCAAGATTTTGTTTGCATTGTTAATTCCCAGACTTTTATGATGACTTAGTTTGTAAGACCTTTTTGCATTGTTGTCCCAGATATTTGTTTTGTATATTTTAAGCATATTCATATGGTTTCATCCAAAACCAAAATAAAATGAGAACGAATACCTTTTGAAAATGTGTTATGAAGAAAAAGCATGAGGAAAGCAATCTAGTTTTATTAATAACAAAATATGATTTAAATAGCAATCTCTGATAGTAGTTGCTTGCAAATCAAATCAATATAATGAAGTTTATTTTGGTGCATAACTCCACATAGACACAAAATTATATTTCTTCTTTTCTGTATCCATGCAAAACACAAATTGTAAGAATTTACCTATACAGAAATTTAATAATATGTTCAAACAGATATATAAATGTATATATATATATATTTTTTAAAAAGACTTCAGGCAATACAGACTTCTTTCCTTCCAAATAGCTATTTAATTTTAATTCTGAAGAATATAGAGCTTGTTCATTGCTTCCTTATAATAAAAAAAATCTCAAAAAGTAACTTTTAAATATTTTTTATCCCAAAATATCACATCAACCACAAAGTATTTCATAGTAGTTTATATCATAGGTTTTACAAATATATGTTGCCAGAAAACAATTATCTTATGAAAATGTTATTAGACTGAGATTTCTACATATTAAAGGAATGATTAGAATTATTTCTCAGGGTCATTATGGAACTCATATTTTATACATTATTATCTTTTTTATCTTTAATGTCCCTTTATGGTAAACACAAAATAAAATTGAGCATATACCATTACATGAAACATTAAATAGCATGTGATCTGATAATAGAAATTCTGATTACATAGGAATAATTTGCATAAACTTTAAGCTTACTGTTTGGAAAGTATATCTTCGTAATGATAATTCAGTTTTAAAGCTTGCACCAGGGCATGTTAATTCAAATGCTTTTAGCAGGCAAGCAGGTAATATAAATGCATAAGACATTAGAGATAGATGGCAATCGAGTAGGGTGGTTACCATGGTCAAAGACAGAGTACATTCCTGACCTAAAGGCATTAAATTTCTTTCCTTATTATTTAATAGTGTCTTAATCTTCAAATCTTTTGATATTATTGCTGACATCAGTTTGCCCCCAAGATTTCCTAAATAATTTCAGTTGAATCTTTCAATTTTTCAATACACAGTTTAATCCCTATTATCTAGCAATAGATGAGAAATCTTAGGTCTAGACATGCTGATTAACTTTCTAAGAACTCCTTCTGAAACTATATAAGTAGACAATGTCACAGACAGTATAGATATGGTTCTGAGAGATGCAGGTCAGCACTCACGTCTCTGACACTTTAACCCACCAACAGCTCTCATGAAATCATCCACCATTGATGAACCACTGTCATTTTAAGGGGGGAGGAGGTTGGAAAGGAAGCAAACAGGGTCAAAAAAAGGGAAAAAGGTAGGATAAATGGAAATTTGCTCTCAAAACTCCTGTTACTAAAGCATATAGTGAGGAAACGCTCCTCTGGCAGACACAAATCCTGTACGTGTGGAAAGGACTAGAGGCAATCTAGTTACGTTGTGAATTGAGTTGGTATTCAGAGGTCCAGAATTCGAAGAAGGAACTCCTCTGACCTAAGCTCTGGAATTCTGTTGAATCCTGGTCAGGTAAACATCTTGCCATGGAAACAGAGGTCACAACAAAGCTGATCTTACCCTGACTCTGAGAGAACTGACAACAGGGGAACGTGGGTGCCTACCATCTGGGTCAGAACCAATCCAAAAAGCTGCATGGCAATTAACAAGAAATCAGCTCTATTAAATGAATTTTTATTTTTATATTTTTCCACTCAGAAGGTAATGTGTAGAATGTGTAGGTAATAATTAGCAGTTTTCATGAGAAAGGATTTATTAAAGTGTTCAGTCCTCCTATTTTAAGTCAGTATATGTATTATAAAGATGTTCACTTGGATTTTTTAAAAATAGTTAAGGTATATGAGAGGAAAAATAGTAACACAAACTTATTTCTTCAGAAGTAAGTTATAAAAATGTTTTCAGTTATTCTTATGTTCACTGAAATTCCCAAAACGTAAGATCTAATGGCAATATTTTATAAAATCAAAAACAAGAGATTTCTGATCCCACTGTGTTTTTCATAGGCAAAACATTGATTTGGCTAATAAGCTTATAAACCCCCACAGAGAACAAATTAACATAAACATTAAGAGTTGGTGCAATTACCTCAAACCTCTCTGGGTAGACATAATCATCTAAAAGAAAAATGAAGATTTCTTCACAGAGTGTGCCTTTTACATTCATTATAGTTTATCAATTTGCTTTGTATTTTATTTATTATAAATGTAATCAAGACAAAGTAAAATCAATAAATAAAACAAATTCAAATGTTTGATAAGAAAATTATATGCATATAATGAATGGAGGAGACTTCATTTTTCCATTTTATCATATGCTAAAAGATGTAGTTTGATGGTTAATAAAAGATATATGTTGATGTTTGCAATAAAATAATTATATTCAAGAATATAAAACTTAATGAGCTACTATTTCACACAAACTCCATATTAAATAATCTATTCATATATATTCATATGCTCATAAAATAATATTGTTTTCATAAATTAGTGTGATCATTAAGTAAAAGATAGAAGATATTTCTATTTTAAGTGAAATTATTAACAGCATTATTTTCAAAAGGCAATCCTAAGAAAATCTATGCACAATATATAAATAAATATTCATTTTGAGAAATAAGTATGAGAAATTTTTAATAAAAATCTTAATTTGATTTTCTTATTATTTTCAGCCTAAGTTAAAAAAATGAATATTTATAAGCAATTTTACTTTTTGAGCTTTTCCTGGTTTTTTAAATTTTTTAATTTCATTAAATTTATTGAGGTGCCATTGATTAATAAAATTATATAGGTTTCAGATGTGCAGTTGTTTAAAACATCATCTGTATATTGCATTGGTGTTCACCACCCCAAGTCAAGTTTCCCTCCATCACCAACTACCCCCTATATATTCCTCCATCTCCTCCCATATCTCTTTTCCTCCTGCAAACCCGTGGGCTCACACCTGGCACAGAGATCTCTACCCTGAGATAACGCACTCACTCGCTAAAAGGCCCTTTTTTAATATCTGATCTCTAGTACATCTGAGATTTTCCTTTCAAATAACAAAAACATTATTTCATATAAAAACAAACAAAAGTATGTAAGTGGGACACAAAAAGGCACCTATTGTAACATTCCATTGATAGAAAACATCCAGAATAAGTAAAAGAGCAGAGACAGAAAGCAGATTGGCGTGCCAGGGGCAGGAGGAGTGGGGAGGGAGGACTTCCGGTGCAGGGTTTCCTTTTGGAGTAACGGAACATTCTGCAACTAGATAATGGCGATGCTCGTACAGCATCGTGAATGTACTTCATGCTCAGGAATGGTATGATTTAAAATATAAACAATATTATTACTTAAAATAAAACATGCCATGGAAAAATAAAAGATAAAAAAACAAAAAGAGAAACACCCTCCCCCCAAGTTCCAAACAATAAAAATAAAATATAAAACGGAATCATGCCATGGAGAAAAGAAAAACATAATAGTCACAGAAAATAAAAGAGGGGGGGTAAAACAGAATCTTCAGATGGGATATAGACATCTGGTTGAACAAGAGGCAGCTCTAGAGCTGGCCTTGATATACTGTACAGAGGCATCTCCTCTTCTCTGGCAGGAACCAAGGCAGGTTCGGGCCAGGGTTCTTCGGACAGCAGTGGTGGGGCCTTCTCTCTGTGGTCAGGAGAGGCTGCCGAGGCCAGGCCTGGCTCCAGAGGGGTCATTCTTGTGCATAGTGGAAGGTGGTCCAGCTTTTTCTTTTGCATATATCCGATCAATTTTCTCAACACCATTTTCTTAGATTTCTAGGCTTGGGTACCACTTCTTCATCTTGTTTTTGTCTTGAAGTAGAGCAAGTGGCTGATAGTACTTAAAAAATACTTTAAAAAAAGAGAAAAGCATATTCAATCATTCTATTCACCTTTCTGATGGAATATGGTCTCTTTTTAGCCCCGAAAAGAGTGACAAAAGTTCCAAAGTAAAACTTTTGAACTGAAATTTAAACAGTTTGTACTCTTACACTAAAAAAAAAAAATAGCTTTTGCTAAAAATCAGATTTTATGCAACTTTTTGCAAAATTTTTATGTATATGTACAGACTACTGAATGTTTCGTATCATGAACTTAGTTACTGCAATAGACTTTACTATCTAAGGAGATAGAGTACAAATCAATCTTGGTTTTCCTGAGTAAACTGTAAAATTAAATAATGATTATTGAACCTTTTTAGTATATTCATTTAAATCTAGGGAGTAATTTTCTTAATGTTTTCTTTAAAACTGAAAAGTATCTTTTGTGTATCTATTATTCTACATTAAGAACTCTTATTTTGGTTAAAGAGTTGAATAAGAAAATGTCACAGCAGATGTAAGTAACTGCCATCATAAGCTAATAATCACAAGAGAATGGTATGTCTAGATGTTCTGGGCTTTTAAGAGGCCTTGCAGAGATGACATATGGGCTGGTGTAAAGCCAGTATCCACGGCCACCATCACAGCCACCTGGCCCATGCAGGTTCGCATTAGATTCAGACAGAAGGTAATGAAACAACAGAGCCAAGAACTGGTGGGCCATTACCTTTAGTCTTAGCTTGCACCCGGCGGGCAAGTAAACACACACTGGGCTCCAAAACCCACTCATTCAGTGCTCACAAAGCCACTGACTTATCTGAGTTTCCTAGAGTTTCTACCTCAGCAGCCTTATTCTCCTCTGCTCCCCATCTCCTTCTCTCTGCACAAACTGGCTTCTCCTTTAGCATTCTGCCATCTCGGCTCCTTCTCCTCTCCTCCACATGGCCTTTATCTGCTCTCCTTTCTCTGCTCTCTCCTCTAATGCTAATCTCAGGAACAGAGAGAGCAAGCTCCCTGTCTGCCCCACTTTATAGTATAGAAATCAAAAACCTTAATTCAATATACAAACAAGGAAGTCTCTGATATAAAGTCACTTATCTGTGGCATAATGGGATTCCTCATGAGAGTGCACCACCCCACATCGTGCAATCAGTCAAGGTTGTGGGGAAAAGCTTAGTCTTAAAACTAAGCATTAGGATATAATCACCCTGCCTGTTCAACAGCCTGTCCCCCACACCCAATGCAAACTATAAGCGAGCAAACATATATATCATATTTAAAAACTTATTTGACCAATAGCTGGGTATAGAAGAAAAATTTGTAGTTTATACACAGAAGGTCATTTCATTATTACAGTTAGAAAGAATAAAATGAGCAAAGGAACAAATATATAAAAGGCTATGATGAACTCAAGGAACAGTGACTTCTTCAGTATTACTGAAGTGTAAGAATACATGAGAAGTGCTATAAAATTAAAATGAAAGGGTTCTCATCCTGATAATGAAGGGCTTTGTGCCTCATACAAAGGAGTATTTTATCTGGAAGGCAAATGGCAAAAAAAAACAAAAACAAAAAAACCCCCAGTATTTTTAAGCTAAAAACTGATATAAATAGATTTTCTTTTTATAGTAATATGGACAGTGGAAGAGGGTGAGATTAAATTTAGGGAGAAAAGTTTATCTAAGTTTCTGAACACATACTAAACTTTTTTTTAATCAAGAAAGTCATGTTTATTTTAAAGCTTTAGCTTAGTTTAACAAGTTTACTTCAAAAAGTAATAATACATCTCTCTGTTAAACAATTATCAAAATGAGTTAATCATTCTATTATCTACAGATAAGTCTAAAACATATATACCAATAGTGTTTCACCATTTTAGCTTACTATTCCTGATTATTGATTCTTGTTTGTATTAGAAAATTCTGTAGTCTCCTTTTATGACTTTTTTAAGTGTCTAGGGGAGAAATCACTTATCTTGTGGAATCAAAGTACTTTCTTGCTTTTGAAGTGATTGGCAGTAACTTGAAAGCTTGTCAGAGGTTCCAAAGATAAAACTAATCATTGCATCAATGGACTTCCTGAAAACCAATCCCTTCAATATAGTGCATTTGCAGTTTTGTTACTCTTCTCTCTTAACAATTTTCCACTGTCTTATTTGATTTTTGTCTTCCCAAAGTAGTTTTACAAATTGTACAAAGTAATGCATAGTTATTACAATTTGGCAAATATATTACAAGAAGCAAACAATAGTTTTGTCTTACACACTTTGAACTCTAACTCCTGTGGTGTCAACAGTTAATATCTAGCCAGTGTTTGATATATTCTCCAATTTTCTCTGAAATATTAGCTAAAGTGTCAAAATTCAAAACAATTGATAGAAACTTCCTCCTTTAAAAAATAAAGGAAAAGAAAGGAAAGACTTTTAAAAAGCGAGAAAAAAGAAGTCTGCAAAGTAGATCTGAGCTTGATGATCTGGTCTTTCACCTCATGTAAACAGAGAGCAAGCATTTAAAGGGAAGTGTTTTTCTGAACAGTGAGTTGCCTTTGGTGAGTTGCCTTTGGTGGAGAATGCTAGAACATTTCCTCTCACCAGAAGGACAGGTAGCTGCTTCCTTGCCCTTCAAGCCAAGTGGAGAAGGCTCTCAGAGAGACTGACAGTTCCTACAAGAAGGGAGGTTGGTCCACCACCGATAAACTGAAGAAACATTTAGGCCCTCACCATTATACTAGATAGAGCTCAGTGAACGCCCTAGGTGAGTGAAACATGAATCTCAGGGACTCTCAAAGCATCCAGTCCCTAAACATCAAGAAGTTGCCACTGTTCCTCCTGGGGAATTCTTCGGGGAAAGCCTGGCTAAAGCAGTCATGTACAGCAGGACAAGGGAAGAGGGCAACAGTGAAAGCAGCATTGGAAAGTTCACATGGGCCAAGGAGCTTCTAAGAAATGTAGTCTGGTTTGAGACTTTATTGTTGGTATTGTCTGGTATCTTTATTGTTGTGTTAGACTAAAATAAAATAAAGACCAGGCTTGAAATTTCTCCGAACAGATAAAACAATTTAAGCCACTTAAGCAAAATTAAACAGCTTATTTCATGATCATAAAGTAAAACTTAACTTAGGTTATTTCTTGTAAATGCCTCTGATAATCATAAAAGAAACTTAAAGTCATCTTCCTAAAATGGTATAAGATAATCAGTTTTAACCAATTCCCTGCTGTCTGGAAACCCCAACTGTAACAACGAAGTCATCAAAAAGGTTAAACAACTTCCTCTTTTTCACTTTGTAGACCGTCATTTTGGATTTGAAGACTCTCCATTTGTGAACGGATCTTTTGTGCACAATAAACTCTTATTCAATTCTATTTGATTCTATTTTAATTTTGACTAAAGCAGCACCCAAGAGGGAGTTTTGCTGATACGGGGACACCAGAAATATGAAGCCATGGATGGTACTGTCAAGAACAGATGCTGACACAGAGGTTGTAGGGAGGCCCCAGAAGATCAGGCAGTGTTCGCTTCACCAGTGCTGAGGGCTGTGCTATGCTAAGGCAGCTGCAGAACTTCCAAAGAAGCAACACATCTGCTGAATGCAAAATCATTGTCGTACTCAAAATGCAATGAGTCAAAAACAAGACCCAGAAGGCTATATTAACATGAGTCCCTGTTATGAAATTCAATATGAAGCAAAATTAAACAATGTATTTATTTGCCATACATATATATGTGATCACGTATTTTTTTTAAAAAAAGTAAAAAAAAAAAGGCAAAAAAAATTTAATATAGTTATCAGCTATAGGACAAATTAGAGGAAGACTACACAGGTAGAACTAAGTTAATATTATTGTTTAAGTTTTGGTTTGGAAGGTAAATTTGACGGTGTTCATTATATTATTGAAAATAAATAAATACATGATCAAATGAATAAAAAGTCCTTGCTCAGGCCAATTATTCAAAATGTCATAAATCAAGGGTTATAATTAATCTATTTCTGTTCACCAGAGATGCACATTAACCATTTCTAATTATTCCAGATGGATATAGTAGATAATGTTAGTAAACTTTTATATCTGTGCCAGACCGTCAGCTGCCCCTCAGTCAGCTTCTGCTGCTGTGGACACAAGGTTGTAGCTAAAATATACTACTTTCACTTATTTACCTCATTAATTTTCCTTTCGGTGAGTCATATGAGTTAAATGACTCTTCCATCAAACCAATCTTGTTTGCTGTATATTTTCCAGAAATTTCTTTAAAAAACCCTTCACTGGGGCCCTGGCCGGTTGGCTCAGTGGTAGAGCGTCGGCCTGGCGTGCAGGAGTCCCAGGTTCGATTCCCGGCCAGGGCACACAGGAGAAGCGCCCATCTACTTCTCCACCCTTCCCCCTCTCCTTCCTCTCTGTCTCTCTCTTTCCCTCCCACAGCCAAGGCTCCATTGGAGCAAAGTTGGCCCAGGCGCTGAGGATGGCTCCATGGCCTCTGCCTCAGGCACTAGAATGGCTCTGGTTGCAACAGAGCAAAGCCCCAGATGGGCAGAGCATCGCCCCCTGGTGAGCATGCTGGGTGGATCCTGGTCGGGTGCATGAGGGAGTCTGTCTGACTGCCTCCCCGTTTCCAACTTCAGAAATAAAATAAAATAAAAATAAAAATAAAATAAAAACCCTTCACTGGTTTTCAGGCTAACATAGATGCCCTCAAATTTCTTTGATCACTTTTTCCCATTTTGGAAGGTGGAGCAAGTGGAAATCACAGACTAAAATCACCATGTTTGTAGCAAGAGTCATCTCAATGCAAGTCTTTTTCATTGTAAAGTTTTTTTTTTCATAAATGCTTAATTGAATAGATCCAAGAACTAAAGCATTATTTTCTTTTTTTTATTTATTTATTCATTTTAGAGAAGAGAGACAGAGAGAGGGGGGGAGAGAGAGAGAGAGAGAAAGAGAGAGAGAGAGAGAGAGAGAGAGAGAAGGGGGAGGAGCAGGAAGTATCAACTCCCATATGTGCCTTAACCAGGCAAACCCAGGGTTTTGAACCGGTGACCTCAGCGTTCCAGGTCAATGCTTGATCCACTGTGCCACCATAGGCCAGGCTAAAGCAATTATTTTCAAACTCTTAATGAGTAGAAGTTTTCTATTTCTTCTTTGAGTTGTCCTCATTCTTCAGATAAATCCATTTCAAAGAGGTTTTTGAACTGAAGATACGAAATACTCTTCTGCTATTACAGTGGCCACCTATTCCTTGACCCTGTAAGTTACAGAGGGTTAGCAGGCTGCCACTGGGTTCTTCTCCAGTTACTTGAACTGCTTTGGGTTGGGCAAGAGAAGCAGTAGTGCCATCAAGCTCTCTTGTATGTAGTCTATTTGAGACGTGGTATTATGAGAAAAACTTCAAATTACACTTGTGTAGCATTCAGTCTAGCTGTTCCCCCTGGCAGGTGTATACTAGCTGTCAGCTGTCTGTTTGCCTAATTCGCCCTCCTCTTTTAAGTCTCTGCTCCATTTTCATGTTAATGAAGTCTACCCTGGCCTCACTATTAGTACCACAAATCCCCTTCTTAATTCCCCAAAATCACAACATCACTTATCTTGATTTTTTCTTCTGGCCATTATTTTCTGAATCCTCCAATTAAAGTGTAAGCTACATACAGGCAGGTATCTTGTATCTTTTATTTCCTGACATATTGCAAGCATGTGGAAATCTATCTGCCCCTAAGTGAGCACCAATAAATTAGAGTAGAATAAATATATGAAGTTTGTGACATATTTATACCAACTTTCCTATTTTCTAGTGAGGCTTGTTTTCCTTTTAATATTTTATAGTGAGTGCTCATTTCAACAGGACTCTATTGAAGAAGAGTTATATCTTCTATTAGGAAGATATAATGGAAGAGTTACATCTTCTTAATAGAAGTTTTAATTGCTAAGTAACCAATATGATTTTACATTGCCATCATACCAAAACACCTTGTGATTTTGTCATTTCTAAGTAGACCTGAATGATCTCCATGCCTGATAAGCACCCTCCAATTCCCATTGGAAAGGCACAGGTTAAGCAAATGTATTATCAAAATAGGATTTCATCTTGTTAATGTGGAAACAACAAGAATTATAAATTGGAGGACTTTAATTGTCTGTGGCATCAAATCACGTTAGCCTGATGCAGCAAGCCTTCCTCAAGGAGAGACACACAAATAAATATTTGTGCTGGTTCATTAGGAAAACCTCTTCCAGACAGAAGAGTGCAAATACCCTGATTTTCGGCTGGTTTGAGCCGGCACGTGTAAATGTCTTACAGACCCTATCACCCTGTTATCACAGTGCCTTGTTTAAGATGGCATTGCAGTCACGCATCCTAGGATGTGCAGACAGAAGATCTTGATTACAATTTTAGTATTTTCTAGAGTCTTTGATAACTCAATTACCGGCAGCCTCATGAATTGTGTCATTTCTATGGCAGGATGATCTCATGCATTGCATTTGTATTCTCCCCAATTTCATTTCTAAAGGATAATTTTAACTTTCATCTAGGAAAGGCATCATACCATTACATTTATATTCTTATGACATTTACTTACCTTGAATTCAGGGCTGGTTTGAGGGTCACATCACCTAAGTGTTAAGAAGTGCTCTAAAAAATTGTCTTCTAAATATAACATGACATTTTTGGTTATTGATAGCACACCTAACTTTGATGAGAGGAATTTTTTATCCACTGTATAACTTGGCAAATATGTATATTAAGAATTTTGATTCATTTGGTCATACCAAATTCCATATCATCTGTTTAAATACCTTCAGTAAACAAAAATGAATAACAGTGAATATCTCTTTGAACAAATCATGAAAGTTAAAGTATAAGAAATATAGATGCTCCTTAACTTATTATAAGGTTGTGTCCTAATAAACCTACTGTAAGTTGAAAATATTATAAGTCAGGAATGCATTTACTGCACTTAACCTACCAAACTTCATAGCTTAGCCCAGCCTACTGTAAACATGCTCAGAGCACTTACATTAACACTTACAGTACAATATTACAGTAATAATATTACAGAACATTACATTACTGTTGGGCATTGAAACTTTTCCAAATAGTTAAAAAGTACCTTAAGAAATTGAGAATCATTTATGAAATTGAGTGGTAAGATTTTTATCTACACTGGGAGAAATGATAGAAGCATGATATTTCTTCTAAATGAAAAATATGTAAAAAATGACCAAAAATATTTAACAAATTATTTTTTCAGCATGAACTGTGGACCTCAGTAACATAACCTGAGGTATAAAAAGCGCCATGACCTGTTCCTTCGCAAATAAGCTGACATCAAAGATGCCTCTGAGGCCCTGGCCGGTTGGCTCAGCGGTGGAGCGTCGGCCTGGTGTGCGGGGGACCCGGGTTCGATTCCCGGCCAGGGCACACAGGAGAAGCGCCCATTTGCTTCTCCACCCCCCCCCTCCTTCCTCTCTGTCTCTCTCTTCCCTTCCCGCAGCCAAGGCTCCATTGGAGCAAGGATGGCCCGAGTGCTGGGGATGGCTCCTTGGCCTCTGCCCCAGGCGCTAGAGTGGCTCTGGTCGTGGCAGAGCGACGCCCCGGAGGGGCAGAGCATCCCCCCTGGTAGGCAGAGCTTCGCCCCCAGTGGGCGTGCCGGGTGGATCCCGGTCGGGTGCATGCGGGAGTCTGACTGTCTCTCCCCCGTTTCCAGCTTCAGAAAAATACAAAAAAAAAAAAAAAAAAAGATGCCTCTGAGGTTTAGCTGCTGTGCCGTGCTGCTGCATTAGGTGGGAAAGTTTGAACTTCTTGCTTTTAGATATTCTGCAGTGTGAAGACATTAATGAAAATATGAAAAGTTATTCTGAAGATGTTCCCTATCAGACCTCATGAGAAATATGATGCCCACATATAAATGCTTCCTACTAATAAAGTGAAGTTGTGGAAATAACTTTGCCTATTATCATAATGTATTCCAGCTGGCTTCACATGGGATTATGTGCCTGTAGGCAAATCTGTGTGCAAAGTGTCAGACACATTCCACCCAAGTTCTGAGAGCTACATTTAAGGCCATCATTTCTAACCTGAGTGGAGTGGTGGGAGGTAAAGCATGCCCAAGGAAAAACCAATTTAACTACCTTTTGTTGCCTTTTAGATAAATAAAAGACCTACGGTGTTGAGATTGAATGTCTTAAAAGTACATTCTAAAAATTGTAAATAACATTCTGTACCTGAACTAGACATAGCTTAAGGTACAACTGCCTTTATGGAACATCTAGCTTTTTTATTTTTCTTACAGAGACAGAGAGAGAGTCAGAGAGAGGGATAGATAGGGACAGACAGACAGGAACGGAGAGAGATGAGAAGCATCAATCATCAGTTTTTCGTTGCAACACCTTAGTTGTTCATTGATTGCTTTCTCATATGTGCCTTGACCATGGGGCTACAGTAGACCCCTTGCTCAAGCCAACAACCTTGGGTTCAAGCTGGTGAGCTTTGCTTAAACCAGATGAGCCTGTGCTCAAGCTAGCAACCTCGGGGTCTCGAACCTGGTCCCTCCACATCCTAGTCCAACGCTCTATCCACTGTGCCACTGCCTGGTCTAGCTTTAGACATGTAGGAAAAACCCTATGCAATTTTGTATGATGAAAGCAAGGGGTGTTTTTGTGTGTGTGTTTTTTTTTTTAACATTTCAAAACCAGTTTATTCTCACCGTTGTATCCACTGAGGAAAATGCATGATTTTTGCCTGCAACCATGCAGCAGCTGAGGTTGTGTTTTAAAAAAACAGTGGTTAGATGCCACGAAGCAGGTGGCAATGCCTTAACCATATGCGTGTTGTTAGGCCCGAGAGCCTCTTCCATCCTTGTCAAGGGGAGTGCTAACCTTCTCTCCTTTCATACAACACGGAAGGGGTGTTTAAACTCAAATTTTCTGGAAAAATCAGTCACATCACTGAATCATTCTTCTTGGTCTGTTTGGACTGATTTGCTTCTATATAATTCCAGCCTTTTAAATTTAAAGTGAAGAAGTAAGATCCTCTGTTGATATAGAGTAAAATTAGGTCAAGAAATGAGAAATAAAAAATATCTGCTCTTGGTAGAACATAAGGCTAAAAGTATGGAGAAATGGATTTAATCCCACTTCCACAATAATTAGTTGTTTGAAAAACAAGTTACTGAACTTCACCAATCTCCACATATGCTAAAATAAGATAAAGTGTGAAAAGACTTTGAACTCCAAATCCATGTTTTTTTTTAATTCCCCAAGCTCTTTACATTTCAATACCGATACATTTCCTCTTAATTTCTTTCCCTATAGCCAACAAAGCTACCTTGATATCAAATTCATTAAAGGATTTTATAATATATCATGTCTTGTTTGAAAGTAGACTAGCAAACCAAACAATAAAATTAAATTATATTTCTGACAGTTATAATAGTTTCTCTTGAAGGGTAAGATGGTGATAGAATGAAGTTTTTTTTTTAATTAATTTTTTTATTTATTAATTTTTAGAGAGGAGAGAGAGAGAGAGAGAGAAGGGGGAGGAGCTGGAAGTATCAACTCCCATATGTGCCTTGACCAGGCAAGCCCAAGGTTTCGAACCAGTGACCTCAGCATTTCCAGGTCGACGCTTTATCCACTGCGCCACCACAGGTCAGGCCAGAATGAAGTTTTTAAGTAAATGAATCTCCTTTTGTTCACCCAGTCTTGATCCAGTGCTTATAAGTTGCTTCGGGCCTTCTGTGTAAATGTGAGAAGTGACAGAAAAGTGGAAGGAATCCAAAGTGGGGACCATGGCCCTCACCCTCTGCAGAGGGTTACACTTTCTAAGAAGTTGAGAGTAAAATTAAAGCTGTTGAAAAACAAACCCATTTTCCAATGACCCTCCGGTCTGGATGCCTACCAATACAGCAATGAAAAATAAATAAATAAAATAAAATAAAAATACAGCAATGAGTCATGGCAGGCATATTTCTTGGGACAGAATTCAGGAGTAGGTACTGGCCATAGATAACTATAAACCCTCAGATGTCTGTGTTATCCAGAAAACACTAACACACCAAAGCAGCCAACTTCCACTACCAATATACACTTTGTATGCTCAGCTTCTATAATCTCGCTGGGATAATTGATTTTTACCAGTGCTCCTGAGTTCTATTATGCTGCTACAGATAGCCCATACGTCCACTTTTCTATTTTTGCCATCAATTTTAAGAAGCATTTATATCAGCTACAGTACTTCCATCATTCCTTTGTCAATTCAGCAACTTTTAAACTTAACATTCAGGACAGAAAATCTCTTTCCTACTTATGACAGAAAGCATTGAATTATTTTGTATTGATTGAAAGTATTTTCTGTTCTTCATGGAGCCACCACAATTGAAGTTGCATTCTGTATAGTAATGTATCATAATTTCTTTTTAAAGAGACATCATTGCATAATAGAAGGAGTGGAGTTGAGTTGGAAACACTCATGTTTGTGTCCCAGTTCTTTCTCCCAGTAGTTGTTACTTATTATTCTGTCTTCATAGCCTTATTATTAAAAATGGAGCTATTAATCCAAATTATTTTCAAGACTGTGGGCACCTAAAATGAGGACAAATAAAATGGAAATAGTTTTGAAATACAACTTAGTTAATTATGTCTAGTTAATTTTTAAGATAATCCTTTTTGATTCACTGTAATATATAATATTATATGCAAATGCATCATCTTAATTTTTAAGACTGATCTAAATGCAGCCAAGTAAAACCCATATCCATAATTTCAAATTGCCAATCTCCAGGTCTAGAAACAGGCTGAAAAAGTCAGAAACTAACTTTGTGCAATGTTAAGGATGGAAAATGCTCCATGTCTGGTGGGAAACTAGGAAGTCTCATTATGTTAAGCTGAGGAAAAGAGGCAAAACTCTGTCGTGTAAGCCTACAGAAAACTTGAAAGAAGCAGGAGTGACCTTATCTCTGTCACTAAGCCAAGCTGAGCAAAGCCCGATGACTCCTGAACTGAGCCAATAATTCCAGGTTTGGTTTAGTAGCCTCAGAAGGTGATGTCAAAACCAAGAAATCATGGGATAGAATAGTTTTAATTCTACTAAATAGAAAATTAAAAATAGTGTCGATCCCACCCTAACAACAAGAAAAAGCTTGATAACTTACAAAATCATAACTATTCTTGAACTATTCCTGAGGTAGATGAGATCTCAAGACAACCAAGTGGCATGAAATCTAGAACGAGACAAGATCCTCCAGAGACATAAAGCAGCGACTTGCTGCTGCAAACCATAAAGAAGAGATGTCAAATCATGTGCCATACAATCAGATAAGAATATCTTGGCTAAAGTATTTAACAAATTGCTATAGTTTGATGGTGGGCAGGGACGTGAGAATCTGAAGTCTGTGCTGCAATGAAGGTATCAATAGTACCAATAAAAGTTTTTAAGAAAAGAGGACAGTTCAACTTCTAACTAGATTGATTCACCCCACATACAAAAGAACTATCAAAAGAGAAGTATGTTCATTTTCATGCAAAAATACTTTATATTTTAAAATCTACAGTTCTGCACTCAATGATAGGCATTCAGTAGAAATCATGAGGAAAAGAAGCAAGAGAAACAGCTCACTGTCCAAAGGCAAAGCAATCAATAGAACCAGACTCAAAATATGAATGACCGACTTGCAAGATTAGAGAAATTCAAATGATTTCTGACTAATTTGGTAAAAAAAAAAAATTTTGTGGAAAAGGTGAATGTCATTACATGCACATATAGGGAGTTTCATCAGATATAGGAACCCTTTGGAAAGAAACAAATAAATATCCTAAAGATGAAAAGCATTGTAATAGAGGTGGAAATGTCTTTAAAGGACTCCTCGGCGGACTAGACATAGTCTAAGGGGGAAAATGAGTGAGTATGAAGAAGTATAAAAGTAAACAAAACTGAAATGTAGTGAAAGATAAAAAAATAAAAATAAAAAACCAGAATAGAGTATCCAAAAACAAACAAAAGAAAGATTTTATTGAAGAGAAAACTCTTAGACAACAACGTGGTGATTGCCATGGAGAGGGAGGTTGGAGGAAAGTGTAGGAGGGTTTGGGAGGATAAATGGTAATGGATGGAGAGTTCACTTGGAGTGGTGAACACTTAATGCAGTATATAGATGAAGTGTTGTGGAGTTGTGCACTTGAAACCTGTATAATATTGTTAACCAGTGTCACCCCAATAAATTTAATAGAAGGAAGGAGAATCCAAGAACTATGGAACAACATCAAATGGTTTAACAAACATTTACTTGAAATTTCAAAAAGAGAGGAGAGTAAGAAAAAGAAAGTAGACATATGTGAAATATGAATAAAAGAAATGAGACTACAGATCAATATGCTCAGAGAGTCATCAAACAAGATAAATATTCCCCAGAAAAATACATCTGGGCATATCATATTTTTTATCTGTTGAAGCCAAAGATAAAGAGAAAAACTTGAAGGCCACCAAAACAAATGGACACACTGCATACAGAAGAATAGGAATGAGAATTATTGTGTCAGAAACTATGTAAGCCAGAAGACAGTAGAATGGCATATTTAAAGGTTTGAAAAAAGAACTTACTAACCCAGAATCCTATACAAAGCAAAAATATCATTTAAAAATGAAGGTTAAATAAAAACCTTTTTAGACGAACAAAAGTGACGAAAATGTATTACTAACAGGTCTCCAACACCAATATGTTAAAAAAAAATTTTTTTAACAAGAAAAAAAATATATTACATCAAAACTAAGATATAAAAAAATGAGTATCTCCAAAAATAATAAGATAAGGACACAACAAAGTATATTTATCTTTTATTGAAATAGTATAAAGCAAAAGTAACGCCAATGTAGTTTGATTTTATAGCATATGTTACAGTAAATATGGAAAATAAGAGAAGATTAGACAGGAGGGAGGAATTGGAATTGTATTGTGTAAGGTTTTTATACTCTTTATTAAGTATTTAGTATTATTTGAAAGCAAATAGTGATAGAGATGAATGTTATAAGCCCTAGTCTTTAAAGAAGCCATATAATTCAGAATAAAGAAATTAATTTAATCTTATTGTTTTCATCTCCACCCTTTGATCATGCTTCCTGTTATACCTAAGTATTCTCAGGTGTAGGTCCTTCCATCAAATTCTATTTACTGAAGAAGTAGGCAGCCACATAGCATAGTCATTAAGAGAATGGAGACAGACTGACTGGGTTTGAATCATAACACATCACTAACTATATAGGTGACCTTGACCAAGTTCATCTTTCTGGGCCTCAGTTTCCTTACCTGTAAATGAATAATGTTAATACCATACTATTAGGTTTATCATAGAAACAAAAATATTTTTTGTCAGATGCCAAGAGTAGGGCCTAGCACATAGTAAGTGTTGTATAAGTACCAGAGTCAGTGCTATATAAATTACTCTCTAGATGAATTTTCAAGCATTCCCCAGTTTTCTGGCCCATATCTCATACTTCTCTCCCGAAGGCAAGGTGCTACTATGAACAGAACATCCTGGAAATGCTCAATTTCATCATTTTTTTTTCAGGGCTGGTATTTGTTCACCTAATCCATGTTCAACATCGTTTTACTGGTCAGAGCCCATGCTGTACAGATTGTTAAAAGCTGGAAATCGTTCTTAGGTAAACCCTTCTTCAGGCTCTTAAGCTCTAACTTTTATTCCCTTTTGCTTAGCTTTCTAGGCTCAGACCACTTCTCTATCTGGTTTTTGTCTTCTAGAAACTTGCAGAAGTGTTTTGTCTGCAGGTCTCTCTCCCGTTCTCATTGTCCATTACGAATCGCCAAAATTTAGTAGTGATTTTTAAATTTATTATTAGTGATTATTTAATCAGAAATCAGCATATCTTTTTTTGTTCTTTGAAAAGCTTCTCAGTATCAAGTAGGAGCAATGGGATCTGTTTGTTTGAGCACACGTGGTGTGTGCTCACACGTGTGTATTTGTGGGTTGTATGTCTGCTGCAAAGTCTTAGGGCCCCAAAGGATACACATTGGGAATGAGGTGACTATAGCAATGGGTTCATTGGGCTCCAAAACTCTTTTCTTGTCTTCAAATAGAAATGCTCCTTGTTTATTGGGTTTATTTATTGCTTTTCCACTTAAGATTACATCTGAAGAAAAACTTATTTGATGAAATCACTAGTGTTAACCTTCATGGTTACCAAAAGAACAAAAATAATATAAAAATATGATTGTGAATAAAGATAGTAATCACACATTTCCTGAGGATATAGGAACTATACATAGGGTTCAGTCATGTGAGAAATACACTGGTGGTCCCCAGGAGGATGAACGACTTGCTTGATGTAATTGAACACTAGAATGGATACAAGTTCAAACCTATTAATCCCTTACAGTTGATATTTCTGGTTGAATACATAAAAATATTGAGTGAGCCACCTGAAAACGAGCCAGGGTGTAAGAGAGAAGTAAGTTAGGTGTGTTCTACCCTTCAAAAGAGAAAGTAAGCAGAGGGCTATTTGAAATTAAAGTGTTGCCATTAAGAAGCCTAGAATAAGGCCCTGGTTGATTGGCTCAGTGGGTAGAGTGTTGGCCCAGCATATGGATGTCCCAGGTTCAATTCCTGGTCAGGACAGAGAAATGACCATCTGCTTCTCTCCCTTTTCCTCTCCCCCTTCTTTCCCTCTGCCCCTCCTACAGCCAGTGTCTCGATTGGTTCTCAAGTGTTGGCCCCAGGTGCTGAGGACAGCTCTGTTTGTTTGAGCATTGGCCCCACACCAGGGTTGCCAGGTGGATCCCGGTCGGGGGGCACATGCAGGAGCTTGTCTCATTATCTCCCCTCCTCTCATTTAAAAAATAAAAGAAGAAGAAGCCTAGAATACTGACTAAAAGAATTGGTAAAAGGTCTTTATACTACTGTCCTATTGACATGTTTATATTTTGAATGTGTTGTACCCAGTCTGTCTTCTCAGTAAAACGTTTTATTAATACCCTTCAGGCAACCAGTTTGGAGAATGTTGCATGACATAGTGGATAGTGATGCAAAAAAAGAAAAAAAAAAGACTTAGCCACTGATAATTGTAGTTGGAAAAGAAAGGAGAGCACTTCATGCTGGTCTTGACATGCTCTCAGAAATGCTTTGAGTTCAGGAGCACTCATAGTTATACATTCTTCAGCAGACACTCACACTTTCCAAGGATGAAGTACTGTTTTCTCCACAATGTCAGCAAAAATGAAACAGCTGCTAGGGCACATGATCAGTAGATATTATTAAAACACTTAAAAATACAAATTTTTATTCCACTCCCTCTTTCTGAACATATTGAGTCAGCATTGAATAGCAATGTGCACAGGTCAGCAGGTGCTCCCTCGATTTTAATGGATTCATTTGAAAGAGGAAAATACAGTGTCTGAAATTAGTTTAGCATATAATTTTCCTTTTAATCTGAGTTCCTAGAGGAAAAGAGGAAGTAAACAATTCCTTGGATGTGCTGACCCTGATTCAATCCAAAATTTAAAAGCCCTTTCCCATGGTGTATCATGTGGCTGCTTCTATCACTCATTTTTTTTTTTTTTGACAGAGTCAGAGAGAGGGACAGTTAGGGACAGACAGACAGGAAGGGAGAGAGATGAGAAGCATCAGTTCTTTGTTGCAACTCCTTAGGTGTTCAATGATTGCTTTCTCATTATGTACCTTGACCGAGGAGCTATAGCAGAGTGTGGGACCCCTTGCTCAAGACAGAGATCTTAGGCTCAAACCAGAAACCTTGGGCTTCAAGCCAGCGACCTTTGGGCTCAAGCCAGCAACTATGGAGTCATGTCTATAATCCCATGCTCAAGCCAGCGACCCTTCGCTCAAGCTGGTGAGCCTGTGCTCAAGCTGGATGAGCTCACGCTCAAGCCAGTGACCTCCGGGTTTTGAACCTGGGTCCTTCGCATCCCATTCTGATGCTCTACCCACTGCAAAACTGGTCAGGCTCTATCACTTTTTATTAAGGAAAAAGAAAAGACAGATCACAGGTGACATTACAGGTGACTAGTTGCTGATGTACTCTCCCACCTTTTCACTGTTAAAAAATAAAACAAAATATGATAATTTACATGGTAGGGAGAGATAAAATTACAATAAAAAGTTCTTTTAATGAAATGTTTTTCAAACAAGTTCACAAACACTGGATTATAAAATCAATTTAGTGGCTTGCATCAAGAATTTTTGTTTTAATAAAATAGAATTAAATTGAGTCAAACCAAACAGCATCAAGAATGGACTAGAATAATAATACGTGTTAAATGTATAGTGTTGTACAATTTATTAAAACATTTGTTTTCTTGTGAGTGTGTTTTATGAATGTAAAATGTGTTGCATCAAATGTAAAATATGTTGTGAATTATAAACTTGTTTGAAAAAATTCTTTAGCATAATTACTCCTAAATGAAGTGTAGCTGAGGTGGATTAGCAAAAATCACAGGCTATTTCATGTATAGACTTCTGAAGTAACAACATTATCAGAAGGGAAAGAGATTTGCAAAGATTCTGTTCTTTCCTGAACAAATAGGAAGTTTTCCACTATATTTTAATATCTACAGAACCAAACCTAATTGTTTCCAATATCTCTTTTTTTCTGAAGTAAAAAAAAAAAAAAGAAAATTATATTTACGATTTTTCACAAGCTCTCTGGGAAATTGCAAAGATATTTTTGCATTTAATAGATACCCAAGAGTCTTAATTGTATTTTTTCTAAATTTAGAGTTTTATTTTAGGACTGCAAAATCAAAAGCACTTTCACAGATTTGTTCACTTGGCTGACTTAGAATTGTAGGTGACTAAGAATTACTCAGTTACCTATTTAATCCAATTGAGATAAAATATTTAAAAATAAACATTACAGGTAAAACTATTCTAAAGAACCCTCGTTCTTTGTGTTTTCTGTCTCTCCTTGACTATCAAAGACATAATAACACAAAAATTATTCTAATAAGAAACAGAATCTCTCTTATCTAGGCAGATTACACAGAAGGTAAAGAACAACTATCTGTATCATAGGGTAAGGCTTCGATTAGCATATCAAGAAAGCCAGCTCATCAAAAATTAAGCAAATGTTGCTACAATTTTAATACATTTCATGGCTTACTTGCATACTAGGTATTCTGAAAGAAGACAAATAAAATTTACTTCCAAATTGTCCTTCTCTTTGTTCTTTTGTCTGGAACAGACTGGCATTTCATTTTAGAGCAGTGATTCTCTTCTAGTGGGTCTGCTGGAAAAAATCAAAACTATTTTCATGATGACACTGGGATGTCACTCGCCTTTTCTTACTCTTCTTGGAGTGTATAACAGAGGTTCCTAGAGGCTACATAACATGTGATATCCCAGAAGACTGAAGACAGAAGCAGATATTAGAGCTCAGCTGTCTTCTGTCAAGTAAGACATTTAAGAGATTTGTAAAAATGCCACTCTAATCACAGTTTTATTTTTGCTTTGGAAAACAGTTATTTCTTAATCAAAATGTTCCTTTCTTAACACAAAATAAATGAATTTTATTTTTTTCAAATGAATTCATAAATATGTTCTTTTAAGTTTTTCTCAATTTTATTTTTCTTACAGTGTAATTTTGAGAGTTGTCATTTGCACTACCCCACATAGAAGAAAAATTTAGAAGTTCTTTTTTTCAATAATTGTTAAACATGTAAAGGAGCCGAGACCAAAAAGTTTGGGAGCTGCTGCTTTAGGAAAAATAACTCTTCTTTTCCTTAGGGGAAAAAAAGACATGCACAGTTGAATTTCTCTGTCACGAATGCTCATTCATCTCAACTCTTCATATTCAATGTAACTTTTACCCAAAGTCACTGACTTCTATTTCACAGAGAAAATTGGAAGGTTGGTAATCGAAAACTGTCTATCAAGCACAAGCATTTTAAGACTTGTGAAGCTCATGAAAAGAGCACATTTTCTATACCCCACACCATTTTTTTTATACCTTCTTTAAGTGGAAAATATGAACATATTCAAGTAATATGACCCAAAAAGTAGCCTTTCTGCAGCATATAAAAATAAGAAACAAAAGTATATAACCTTAAAACTACTCTTAGTAATAAATGTTTGCCATTCTGTTTTCTTTAGAAAGTATCTAGATGTCCAATCTTGTTTGCTCTTTATCAAAAGAAGAATTGAAAAGAAAGATTTTCCCTGGAAAAACAATTAGCAAATTAAAGAAAACATGAATTAATATATAAGAAATAGCTCTAAGAACAGATAAGAGCTTTTGTTTTCATGATGCTATTTGATGCTATTTTCCCCAAATACTAAAAAAGATTTAGAAAAATATGAATTACTATAGTTTTCCCAGAAGAGAAGAAACCTGACAAGATCAGTAAGGAAAAAAAATTAAGAAATATTAAACATCTTCCTTCAAAAGAGACCCTGTGGTACACAAATGTGCACACACATAGAGATAGAGTGAGAGAGACAGAGACAGAGGATAAGTAAATGGGGCAAAGTATAAATTCATAAAATATAAATATTTTTGTTATTCAGTCAGTACTCAACCTGGGCTAGCCTTGTGCACTTAAAAAATAAAAAAAAAAATTTCATCAAAACCAATGGCCAACATTTTATTCACAGCATATATATTTACATCACACTTACACTAAGCTTTTAAAAATTTTAAATTAACAACAAACCAAATTTTACCAAACATCCTTCTTCTACTGGTTGGTGATACCACTGAGAAAATGTTCCAGAAAGTATAAGTTAGAGAGAGAGTTGGAGCTGGAAGTAGAGATGAAGTTAGAGAAGAGAGAGAAGGGACAGATGAGGAGAAGGACAAAGATATAAGTTCTGATTGGAGAAATGTAGCTGCAAGGTCTAGAGATATAAGGTTTCTGCCTTTACCTTGAGAAGACAGATTCCTAATATGGAAAATAGTCAAACTTTAGGGAAGGTGCTCAGTATGTTGGAGAACCGTAAGTGATGGAGATCCACTGTAGATTTTTATTCATCATCTTCACCACTCTGGGTTCATATGATCCCTATTCTCTTATTATTGTTAATTGCAGTGGAGTCTCAGGAAGGAGAAAGATTATTATTCATTTTCAGTCATCCTTCTACTTTGTTCTTATTAAAATTATATATTTATACATACACACATATGTATACATATACAGTATACATTAAGTACATGTTATGTATATATGTAATATATTATATGTATATATACATATATGCATATTTATATATTATATATTATATGTATATATGTGTATATATAAATATATGGAGAGAGAGAGTATAAATAAGATAATAATTTCAGTAAGAATTATTTTATTGAAACCAGTTACCAGAGGGAGTTAAAATGAGCTAACCAAAACCCTTACTTTCCTATGGGTTCCTTCTTTAACAATTCAAGACTTTCAATGAACTATTTTAAAATGTCAGGGTATTTTATTATAGGCAACAGATAGTTTCTGAATACCACCAGAAGAAGCTCCTTGGACCTATGGCAAAAATTAATGGAAAGAGTATAGGATACATTTTTGTGTCTAACTTGGGGTTTTAGACAAACAGGAAAGAGTTGCCTGTGAGGTTTACCATGGTGCTAACTTCAGTTCTGCAATCTTTTTATTTGATTGGGCTTTTATTCATCTTAACAAAGTAAAAAATCTTTACCTTAGGTAATATTAAAATCTGCTTTATAATATGAACTGCTTCTGTTTCTTCCTAAATGATTTTGACTATTTTTTATAAAACAGGGTTGTTGTTTTTTCCTAATCTGTGTCAGATGCAAAATCTTTCCTCCCATATTCCTAATTCCCGTTGTCTACTTAGGCATATAAAATCATTTTATTTTTCTGCAACTCTAGTTTGTATATAGCACCTCTTATATGTATTTACTGATCACCTGTTGTGTGAAACACTTTTTTAGGCTCTGAAAATATAATGAAGAAAAAAAAATGAACAAAAACCCTGCCCATCTAAAGCTCAGAATCTCATCAGAAATCATAAATTTAAGAAAATCATCCCACAAATAAATGAGCTGTTACAACTGTTATACTTTCTATGAATACGAAGCATATCATGCTCTCTATGAGGAAAGGTTGATTTTAAGTTAGAGCTTTAGGGAAGTAATCAAAAAAATATTTGCCTGATGAACCAACAGTTGGATAGATAATTGAATGAAAATAAGAAACAAATATATTCCCTGAAGATAGAAGACAAAAAATTATTTTTAAAATATATAATTATATTCTAATATGTAACATGATTTTTTTTTTGTTTATATGACTGAAGTACATAAACTCATTAAACTAAGCATAAAAGCCTGGTTGGTCTTATGTTTCCATTACCATTTAAAAGAAAGATCTTGCTTTTTTATTTTGTTTCTACCCTTCTAGATTGAATTTATATTACTTCATTATTTTTTGAAAATCTAATATCATATATTATCAGCCTTCAAGAGTAATTTCATCCCTTTACTGTGAATTTCTGAATGCAGCTAATTGATTCACAACCTTAATTTGGCAAGGTCAGTAAATAGCACAAGAGATCATAAACATCTGGATAGAAAGTCCAAGACCTTTAAATTAAAGTGTTTAGTTTTCACTTGATATAAATCTTAACAAATAAAAACCCAAAGTTACTTGCATAAATGATATATCTCAGAACAAACTGATGGTATTATGTATGATAAACCATTTTTATGCATAAAACTTCCTGATATTTACTGGAATTAGGTACAGCAGATGTCACATTAACATTTGGCAAGGAAAAGCCCAAATGAATGATTGGAGAAAGTAAATAAGCAAAGGGTTTTAATATTATGTTGTATATACACCAGAGATTTTAGAAAACTGTTCAATATTGAACTATATTAACTGACATTGTATGTGGTAGATATATTTGGAATGCATGGGCCAAAATAAAATTCAATGATTCACTGAAGTGGCGTTTTTCTCCTTCTTTGTAAATCCTGGGAATATGTTCTTCACCAAAAAGATATCAATCAGCATTTGTTAGGGATTTGTAGAAAACTTAAGACAAATAGTAGGACTATCCAAACATAGAAATAAATTCATTAAATATCTGATAAAAAGACCCCAGTATACACAAATACTTCCTTCTCTTAATTATTAAAATTCAAAATTTACTGAGAGTATTCATAGGGTTCTTAATGTGTCTAAAGTAAGTTCATGTCTACCACTGTATCACATAAAAGGTTAGAGTAGATGTATTGTAATAATACAATAGTTGAAAGAATATAGACTATGGAGTAGAGAAATAAAGGGTTATATCCAAATTCCAGCACTATTCAGTTGAGCACACTTGGACAAAACTTTTAACTTTTCAGATATTCACTGTTATAAAATGGCTGTCTTACAGATTTTATTTCAATTTATTTTTAAATAGTCAAATTACATATATGATGATAATTTACAATAATTATAGTAAAATTTGGGTCAGTGATGATTAGCAGAAAATGGAACTGGGAAGAGAATCTAGAGATAAACTGACTATAGAATATTACACTGAGATTTTGTATTCTTCCATGTCTTAAGGATTAGATATGAGATATGGGTCAAAGGTACAATAAACATAGAGTCCACTACCTCTCTCAACTCCTTAAAGTAGCAACCATATGTGTAAACAATACTTTCCCCTTAGCTTGATTCATTTGCCAGAAATAAAATCTGAGAAAAAAAAAATGAATCCACTTAGCCAAAATATAGCTCCCTCTGGTGAGGTAGGAGGGGTTAAACTGAACTAAACTAATATTTATTTTTTAATTTTATTGCATTTATTGAGGTGACATTGGTTAATAAAATTATATAGGTTTCAGGAGTTCTTTGTTTTAGGAAGTGTAAACTAAAGACCAGAACTTACTGTCAGGGGAGGAAACTGAACCAAGCAGCAAAAACACTATGTAAATTCCATATTCCCAGCTTTGCTAGAAAACGAGCAAGGTACATAATCAAAGAGAATGAAAAAGAGCTAGAAAACAAAGAAATATTCAAAGAAGAAGAATATGTAGCTTATATGAAAGAAAGATATACATTGCTGATGGGAATGTAAAATGATAAAATCATTTTGAAAAACTGGCAGTTGGTGTTTAAGCTGAATATATTTGCCTTTCTCACAACTCAGCAATTTCACTGTTGCTGTATTCGCAGAAAAATGACTACATCTGGCCAACAAAAAACACAAAATGTTCACAGCAGCTTCAATCAAAGTTAAAACTGGATGCTCATCAAAAAGAGAATAAATTGTGGTATATTCATACACACAAATAAAAAGTGCCCCACTAGTATATACAAAATCATAAATATAATCACTTTTATTCACATAGTGCACCTCCAGTGAGATTCCATTTATATTAAGTTCAAAAACTGACCTAATTAATTATAAAAGTCTGAATCATAGTCATCTCAAGGGAGAAACAGACTGGGGGACAAGAATATCTAATGAAGTGCTAGAAATATTTTATGTATTCTCTAATAACTACACAGGTATAAATATAGGTAAAAATCATAACATTAAGGTTAATATACACTATATAACAATTGAAGTGAGAGGTTCTGATTCCTATATTGGCAAATATGTAACTCAGTCCAAGCCTCCCTTTAATAATAACTGGAAAACCTGGAAAAAGTATAAAAGTACTCCCATTTGCAAATATGGAGGAACTAACAAGTCTGTAAATAATTGAGGGGCCAAGATCTAAGAAAAAAAAAGGAAACTATTGGTATTAGATGTGATCTCAGAAATTGAGACTGTTTTTTCCCTGGATGTAAATACTGATTCAGATATAGGCTAATATATGCTGCATCAATTCTTATGGAGACAGCTGAAAGTATGAACGATTGACTCAGCAGTAGAGCGTCAGCCTGGCGTGTAGAAGTCCCGGGTTCAATTCCCAACCAGGGAACACAGGAGAAGCTCCTATCTGCTTCTCCACCCTTCCCCCTCTCCTTTTTCTCTGTCTTTCTCTTCCCCTCCTGCAGCCAAGGCTCCACTGGAGCAAAGTTGGCCTGGGCACTGAGGATGGCTCCATGGCCTCCACCTCAGGTGCTAGAATGGCTCTGGTTGGCATGCCAGGTGGATCCTGGTTGGCACATGTGGGAGTCTGTCTCTTTGCCTCCCCACTTCTCACTTCAGAAAAATATGAAAAAAAGAAAGAAAAGATATAAAGATATATTCTAGAGCCAGAAAAAAAATAATTACAGATAGTTTGGCGATGCAAAAAAAAAATATCATAAAGCAACAAAAGTAAATATATGAATGAAAAGAAATAAATAAGATTTTAAATGGTAAAAATATTGTATTTATATATGTTTAGACTGTATGACAATATGTGACAAAATATGACAATAGCATGTAAGTCAGGAGAGCAAAAATAAAGTTAAAATGTTCTGAGGGCCTTGTTTGTTCAGGTGAAGTGAAGTGTCAATATACAGAGGTTAGCAGAAGTAGATTTACAGTTGTTCATATGGAAAATAATACAAGTAATACAAGAATTAACTGTTTTGCATATATACTCACACTGTAAACCAACTTTTTCCCACCCTTTATATTAAACTTTGACAAAAGATGCACAAAGCAATCTATAGAGCTACCTCAAAAATAAGTAATGAAAAAGTGTATAAATTATGAAGCTAAGATAGGGCAAATATTGAAAGAAATGCATATATATTTAAACCACACACCAAACAAGAGATCACAATGAAAACTAAAAATATTTTTAATTATGTGATAATGGAAATATTGCAAACAAATCTTCTGGAATATAGTTAAATTTGTGCTTAAATGGAAAATTTATAGCTTTCCTATAGGTGGCAGTAACCTGGGATCTAGGGACAATAAAGATTGAGCAAGCATTGTCCTGATGCTACTGAAAGAGACTTGCAAAACGCCCTTTTGGTTTAAGATGTTAGAGGTTCATTAAAGGTCTGAAGTGAAGGAAAGGAAAAGAGCTAATTGATCCAGAAGCAACAATTTTTACTAAGGGTGGAGGAGAAAGTAAAGCCCATAGCACAACCAATAACCAGTTAGGGTAAACATGCATCTTAGCTGTAAATATGTAGTTTTAAAAACATAAATATACTTTTGATTAGGTCTTATTAAGAACATTTTTTCTTCTTTTCAAAGTGAGAGAAGGGGAGATAGAGAGACAGACTCCCACATGTGCCCCGACAGGGATCCACCCAGAGACCCCAGTCTGGGGCTGATGCTCTGCCCATATGGGGCCATACTGGCAACCAAGTTATTTTTAGAGCCTGAGGTGGAGGCTCCAGGGAGCCAGCTTCAGCGCCCAGGCCAATGCGCTCAAACCAATTAACCAATTGAGCCATGGCTGCAAGAGAAGACAGAGAGAGAAGGGAAAGGTGGAGGGGTCGAGAAGCAGATGACCACTTCTCCTATGTGCCATGACCAGAAATCAAACCCAGGACATCCCACATGCCAGGTCTATGCTCTACCACTGATGAAACTGGCCAGGGCCAAGAACATTTATAAGACTTAAAGAAAATATCATCAATATATGTATATTTCCCCTCCAGCTTGCTGAGCAGGAAAGGAATATTCCAAGTGACCTGGTTGTGTTTACATTAGAGAATATAGGGATCTCCTCCAATGTAAAGTACTGACAGAAGATAGTCAGGCTTCTGGCTTCAGACTAAAAGTATATACTTGATGGCCACAGCAGTATGTGATTCAAGGTTAGGCTATATTTTACCTCCTGCTTACTTTGGCAGTAATTAGACTGGGAATTAAAAGGTAAAAGCCACATTAAAAAAAACAAAACAAAAACAAGTCATCTAGATCTGGGCATGGGAGGAAGATAATTTCAGTAGGGTTCAGATAGATCACAAACACACTTTTTTCTAGCATCAACATACTCAAAATGTTAACTACCTTCTAAAATTGCTATGACTATATTGATTTTAAAATAGAGCCACTTGCAAGCATAAATAATAAGCATGAGATGAAGTAGGCTAAAATTATTATTTGTTTTATTTCATCATACCCTGCAGCCTTAAAACTACCTAATCAGAATTCTCTGAGAGGAAGATTTTAAGTGTGAGCTAGGGAATGTGAAGACTTTATATTACAAGAAAAGGAGACAATAGAAAATTTTAGAGCTAACTTTTCTGATAGATCAGAGAGGATGTACTGCTTTATTTCATTCAGACTTACAAATTAAATCTCAGATTGTATTTTTTGTTTTCACCCTTTCTATCTTTTCACAAGGAATGTCTGGCATTTTATTTTACTTTGTCTCATTAATAGTAATGAGTCAATGAGAAAGAACTGGATTTCTAATTGTTCATTACTGTCATTGGTAACATTGAGGAATGGCATTTTCTTTTCTTTTTTTTGTTTTTTTTGGGGTTTTTTTTTTTTTTTTCATTTTTCCAAAGCTGGAAACGGGGAGGCAGTCAGACAGAGTCCCGCATGCGCCCAACTGGGATCCACCCGGCATGCCCACCAGGAGGCGATGCTCTGCCCCTCTGGGGCATCGCTCTGTTGCATCCAGAGCCATTCTAGTGCCTGAGGCAGAGGCCACAGAGCCATCCTCAGTGCCCAGGCCATCTTTGCTCCAATGGAGCCTCGGCTGCGGGAGGGGAAGAGAGAGAGACAGAGAGGAAGGAGAGGGGGAGGGGTGGAGAAGAAGATGGGCGCTCTCCTGTGTGCCCTGGCCAGAAATTGAACCCGGGACTCCTGCACGCCAGGCCGACACTCTACCACTGAGCCAACCGGCCAGGGCGAGGGATGGTATTTTCTAATATTGTCAGCTTGCTTATTTTTTGGAAGGCATGATTTCCAGTGTTTATATGAAGAAAGCTACTTGAAAGAATCATTTAGTTAGATTAACTTTAAAATTCCTTCACAGTAAACAGATTTCTCCTGGTCCCCCAAGTCAGAATTACTCACTGAGTCCTCTATAGCATACTTCTTGCAGGGTACTTTTTGGACCAAATTCATTATAGTTTCTCACGAACATGAATACTTCACTCATTAGATTATAAACTAATACCATACTGTAATAAGTAGATAAAATAAATATTTTTGAATGAATTGAAACTAAGTTTAATAAGAAATATGTAGTATTTTACAAATACCTATGGGGAAAATGCAGTAATATGTAACGATTATTTGTCTTACTGTCCTAACATATGCACATATTTACTTGGAGCATAAAGAGATTCAGTACACTGTGGAATTAAGAGATGATACTAACCCTCAGAGACATGCAGAAAAGTTAATGAACAACTGGAATATTAAATATCAGATCATGAATCTCTTGTTTTCCCTGAGGGAATATGAACCAAACCACCAAGGGAAGATAATAGAAACATTAAACATCATGTTCAGGAATAAGAGCATATGAAACAAAGTCATGGGTAATTGCTTTAGACTGGGAGCTACGCAGTCTTTTTAAACTGATTATGAGCAAATGTGTTCCCAAGGGAGAAAACTTTGGAGTCATGAGATAGATAACCGCTAAGAGGGCTTAGAACCCATGAATAAATCAATCACCAAGATTTGAACAAATCTGATCATAATTCAGCAGAGAAAGAATAAATCTAACCTTCCCTGGAAAGTAAAGCTAAGAAATGGAAAAGGAGCAGAACACCATGATATACATATATGAGAATACAACCTTCATTGCCTACTAGGATCTCTAAATAACGAGGACTTTCCAGAAATGTTTTATTGCCCCCTTAATATACTATATGATAATTAAAGATCCTGTGATTGAGAAAAATCCCCAAAATATGAGCTGAAGATTCTAGTCTTTCTCTACAAGTGCATGTAGATAGAAAAATCAAGGACTATTTGCTGTCAAGATCACATGGAGTCCATGTCTGTTGCACATGTGGGTAAGGTGTGCCTAGACTGCAAACTCATGTTAGTATTACCCAATACTTTTTAGAAGAACAAATAAGCAATGTCCTCACTAATTAGTCCAATTAAGGAATGCTTCTTCAAGTTTTAAGGTGGACCCTCTCTCAGTGGATAAAATTGGAAAATTGTTTTTTATACAGTAATATTAGCTGGATGACTCACAGTGTTTTTATTGCCAGAGAGCATTTGCAGTTGTAGTTGATAAATGAGATCTCCCACCTCCCCTACTTCACCCTCCAAGACCATGGAAGTCAAGTTGTCCCATAAAAATAAAATAAAATATAAAAACAATAAATCAGAGCACAATTATGCCACCTCAAGAGAGAATGGCATAAAACCAGCTAAACTTGGTAACAAATTTAAAGGTTTATCATGGAGGGTGAGAAGAGGTTATCATTGAAATAAGGAAGAGTTATAGAGACAAATTTTGACATTGTCCATCCATTTTTTTTTCCTCTAAATTCCTGTGCCAGTAACCTGAGCAACTTTCAAATCTATCACAATTATGAGATGGACACATTGGATATCAAGTGTGATGCCATTAAACAAAATATCTCAAATAGATAAATAGCCTTAAATTAACCTGAAAAAATGTCATATTTGGCCAGAGCAGTTTTTAGAAATTGAACCTGTTTAAAAAATATGATTTTTTTCCTAAATCTAAATTTTGAGCTTTTCTTAAAAATTGAGATCTGACAATATCAGGACAGCACTGCTCCATGATATGAAACCATTTTTTCGGAGTATCTGTAGAATGGTTGATCCTTGAGATGGTGCAGCTACTTCCAGTTGGCAAGCCCCCAACTGATTCATGCACAAGGCCAGCTTGACTCAATTATATTATCCACCTGACAGTTAAACATTGAATTTCAGTTCCCTTGAACCAATCTGAACTCCCAGAGGCTTTTGTATACTTTCTATGAACAAGGACAAACAAATTATTTTTATTTAAGTTTTCATTTTAATTCAAGTATATATAGGATAATCATTGTCAGTAATCTTTTTGTAGGCCAATAAGTAATATATATAATTTATAAATTTATATAATTGCATGTTCAAATATAAACATAATGTCTCTTAAATGCAAAATTTAAATCTTTGTGATAACTTAAGGATGTTGATAGTATAAAATAGTTGATAAATAATAATCCTACGTTATTACTCTTTTAATAATAACTTTTTTACTTTGAATAGTGTGGTCTTTCATTGCAGTATATGTGCTTACCAAGTGACATTTATAGAGTACAAAAATTTTTTCCATATATATATATATTTTTTTTTTTTAACAGGGACAGAGAGAGAGTCAGATAGAAGGATAGATAGGGACAGACAGACAGGAACGGAGAGAGATGAGAAGCATCAATCATCAGTTTTTTGTTGCAACACTGTAGTTGTTCATTGATTGCTTTCTCATATGTGCCTTGACTGTGGGCCTTCAGCAGACCATGTAACCCCTTGCTCAAGCCAGCGACCTTGGGTCCAAGCTGGTGAGCTTTGCTCAAGCCAGATGAACCTGCACTCAAGCTGGCAACCCCGGGGTCTCGAACCTGAGTCCTTCCGCATCCCAGTCCAATGCTCTATCCACTGCGCCACCGCTTGGTCAGGCTTTTTTCCATACTTTTATTTATTTATTTATTTATTTATTTATTTATTTATTTATTTATTCATTTTAGAGAGGAGAGGGAGAGACAGACAGAGAGAGAGAGAGAGAGAGGAGAGACAGAGAGAGAGAAGGGGGGAGGAGCTGGAAGCATCAACTCCCATATGTGCCTTGACCAGGCAAGCCCAGGGTTTCGAACCAGTGACCTCAGCACTTCCAGGTCGACGCTTTATCCACTGCGCCACCACAGGTCAGGCTTTTTTCCATACTTTTTAATGTTGTAACAGGTTTTCCATTGACAATCATATTAAAAGCTCATTTTGATTAAAGAATGTGAAAGCATTCAAAGAAAAGTATAATTCTATCAATACTAATGAGTAGGGAGGGACAAGAGACAGGTATATTTCCTTTTTGTGGGGAGTGGGGTTGGAAAAGAATATGAAGTATTTGAGAAATAATTCAGAATGGAGATTTATCTTATTATTGGAAATATTTCCACATTAGAAAAAAAGATGATGAAATAATAAAGGAAATGATATATTGTTCTACATAGAGATACCAAATCATTGGTACCACTTTCCCTACTGTTCATAGTCTTACAATAGTATGTATAAGGTATGTAATGTACTCAGTAGTTCTGATTTTTGGCCCTCATAGTGTAATTCATTATTTAAAGGAGGAGCTATTTTCTAGACCTTGCCATTGTGGTTTGTTAACTGGACAGAAGTGAGACTGTGGATTGAGTTTAAAGGCAACTATGTTCAGCTACCAGCCAATCTAACTGTGGCACAGCAAACTGAAACACACTACTTTACCATTAAGCACATACATATCCCTTTTCTCAAATCTGCTCTCTCCACCTGCATTTCCTAAAGAGTTGAGGGGTTGCATTATACTTCCTATTCTGGAATTTTGTGATTGCTATTTTCCCAGACTTATCAGAATTAATTAAATGTTCCAAATCTCTATGTACTCCCAAATTTATACATCTGCCTATCAAAATAATAAATCAAATAAATTTTACAAGCCAGAGAAATGAAGTCATACACTTGTAGAATGTCAAGAAAGGCGGTTCGAGTCCTACCTGCGGTGGCACAGTAGATAGGGCATTGACCTGGAATGCTGAGGTTGCCGGTTCAAGGCCCTGGGCTTGCCTGGTCAAGGCACATATGGGAGTTGATGCTTCCTGCTCCTCCCCCTCTCCTCTCTCTCTCTCTCTCTCTCTCTCTCTCTCTCTCTCTAAAAATGAATAAATAAAATCAAATAAATAAATAAATAAATAAAAGGTGTTCAAGGTAATGCAGAAAAGCAATTACTTGAACACGTAATCCTGAGAATCTTCACTCCTAGGGTAGACCCTCAGCCCTCACATCAAGTATATTCAATAGTTCCAAAGACTTGCACTTTCTTTTACCAGGAGCCACCATGCCCAAAATGGCCAATTTAAACAGGGGGTTGTATCCCAGATATTACAGCTTGCCTTGAAACCAGAACTGCTAGAAATGTAAGAGAACAAAAACATAAGAACATAAATATATGAGCATTTTTTTAAAAAAACACATGTTCATCACAGCTTAAATACAAAACTCTCATTCAATTATACCTGAAATATTTCTGGTAAAATCATTATTGAATATAATTTACTTAGGGGAAAATTTTCATGTAGATCCCATAAAAAGTTAACTGGCTTATTTTTTGTTTCTATTGTTAATGTTACTGTGCATAGCATTTACCTATGATCACTGAAAGAATACTCCACAGTTGATATATTCCATTATTTGAAAACTCTTTTGAATTGAATAAGCCAGTCATGCAGCCTGTTGCATACAATATTCCATGGAATTCTGCTTCTGCTTGCTCAAGAGAACAGTCATTTTCTCTACCATATTACCCTGCTTCCTTGTCATACACAATTCCACCAGCGGGAAAGCATCTGTCTCACGAGTCACTAATATGGAGTTTGAAAAAAATCCAAATATAAGGGAGGTGCAGTAGCCTAGAATAAGATTGTTTCCAAAATTTATAGCACTGCTAAGTTGTTCAATCAGATTCTTTTTTTTTTCTAGACTGTGAAATAGAAATAGAAATAGAAATGGAACCAAAAAATTCTTAGATGAGAAAAGTAGAAAAGATTTTAAAGCACAGTACAGAGAACCATGGGTAAAGAAAGAGTAGTTTTGACCAGCCTCTTTGTACTTACTTCTTTATCTATAAAAAAAAAAAAAAGATGGATGTGATCACAATATGCCTACTTCATGGATTGCCTTTGATAATTGATAAAACTTGTAAAGCTCTTACCAGATTCTGGCATATTGTAAGTGCTCATAAAAGTTAAATGCTTGCTCACATCCCATTATGATATAATAATTGTTTTAACTCTCTCTACCACTAGGCTCTGAGCTTTTTAAGGATCAATACTCTCTCATTTATCTTTGTATCCTCAGTCACTAGCACAGCACCAAGCACATTGCAGGGACTACAGTAAATGTTCATTAGATAAATGAAATAAGGATTTTTTTCTCCCTTCACCCATCTTCCTCACTGTTCTCTTCATACCCACCTATTCACCTCATCATATTTGAGGACCCTGGGAAAATCAGTGCATTTACATAGCAAACTGAGGTTTAGTTCACTTTAAGATGTTAGAGTCAACCTGACTTTGCCTTATTTTCTATATTAAAATTATATACACTTCAATTAGCCCCAATTCAATCCCACAATTAATATATCAATAGTTGAGTCAGATATTTCGAGTATGAAGGACAAATGGAGTGTAGGCAAGGCCTAGTGCTAATGAGATAAGAAAGAATGATCACTGCTTATCAGAGCCCCAGTAAAGATTTAACAAAATAGCCTGACCAAGCAGAGATGCAGTGCATGGGACATCAGCTTGGGATGCTGAGGGTCCAGGTTCAATATCCCAAGGTCGCCAGCTTGAGCGCAGGATTGTAGACATGACACCATGGTCGCTGTCTTGGGCCCACAGGTCACTGGCTTGAGCAAGGGGTCACTGGCTCAGCTGGAACCCCCCAGTCAAGGCACATATGAAAAAGCAATCAATGAACAACTAAAGTGCTGCAACTATGAGCTGATGCTTCTCATCTCTCTTCCTTCCTATCTGTCTGTCCTTGTCCATTCCTACCCACCCACTTTCTCTCTTGAAAAAAAAAAATTCAATAAAACAAAATTTCAAAATGTTAGGGCTTAAGAGACTTTTAGAGTTTATCTAGTTCTTAACTTTGGCTTTATAGATAAGGAAACTGAGATTCAGATAGGAGAAATAATTTACAAGATATCAGAGAGCTTGGTACTTGAATGTATGACTCCTAGTGGCTATAATGGTCCTTTTTCTATACAACATTATATAGAAATATATAATAAATTTTCATAATATAAAGTAATATGGGATATTTAGACTATTAGAATAGTAAGACCAAGTGTAAATTCATGGCCTTAGATTTACCTTTACTAAGCAGCTGCCTACTGTATCTTTTTGGAAAAAAATGATCCCAGCAGTAATGATACTCTCTTCATCATTTTCTATAAATGTACTAAATTATTTATTAACGAATAACACAGATGTCAACCAAAACAGAAAACTAATAGCTTATAGTGCTTTAATTTATTTGATTTACACATATTGTCAGAAACAACCTTTATGGAGGAACATATAATAATTAAGCACTTGTCAGAATGGCTAAATGTCACTATAAAATAAGCTAGCAATCAAACCTCTTGGGACAGATTTGATATGTCACCAGTTCTTTTGGGAAGGAAAACCTTCTAAGCACCATGTTTGCAAATTGTAGCCAATGTGGCAAGTTAACAGAATCAATAGATCTCACTTAGAGTTCTAAGACTAATGGGCTAGGCAAAAATCCAAGCTAGTTTTCGGAAATAAAAAGTTTTAAGAAGGCAATAATTAATTAAGTTAAAGTAATAAATTTTAAGAAGAATATGGGTAAGAATGGATTATTTTAGTGAAGGGTCAAAATCATACTTAAATAGATAACCTAACAAACAAAAACAAACTTTTCTTCCCTCCTCTAATTTTTCTCTCTCCCCACCTTTTTATATTTTTCTTTTCCCTTTCTTTTTCTTTACTTTTTCAAAAGAACTGCAAGAATTAACTAACCATTTGTGGTGCTTTATGCATTGTCTAGTGTCCCTTCACATTCTGTATCTCACAGTCAACCCTACTAGAGAATCATTAAGTTTATAAAAGAAAAGTGTTTCTTTGCTACATTTTTATCATTTTATCATTTATATCATAGCTCACTTGAGAGCTTTGCTAAAGGGACTCAGAGGTTCATTTTCTTTAGTTCTAGAGCTATTCATGAATTTTCAGAAATACTGATTCTTAGATGGACCACCTCAGATAAAAAGTCTGGAGCCTTTCTGTGGATAATATCTGTCTCTACTGAGCTGTAGCAATGCTGTAATGTGGCTGTGTTTCTCATGACAATGAATTGTTTCTTTTTAAATATATGAGGCCTAATAATTTGTTTCACTCTCTCCTCTTTGCTTTTTTATGATATAACTCTATGAAAGTAAGTTAACAGATAAGTTAAAAGGGATTCTGATCTCACTTATATGTGGAATCTAATGAGCAAAGTGACCTGAAGAACAGAATAGAGGCAGAGGCGGGGTCACAGGGAGCAGAGGGACAGCTCTCAGAGGGAAGGGGGATGAGGAGGTGGGTTCAGAGAAGGTGAAGGGATTAGTGAAATTATATATGCATAACACAGAGATACAGATAACAGGACAGCAAATCCCAGAGTGAAGGGGGCAGGGAGTGAAAGGGGGGGGGGAAAGGGGTGTAATGGGGACAAGGGGGTGGTGGGTGAAGGAGTTATATTGAGTGGGACACTTCAATCCAAGTTAATGCAATTAAAATTAATAAAAATTAAAAAGAAAAAGGGATTCTGCTTCGAACTGTAATGAAGTAAATGGTAGTTGTTACCCTCCTTCCAGAAACAACTATAACACTGGACAAAATATGAGGCAATGATTTCTAAACACTGACAACAGGTATGGTAGGATAGCCATCCTTGAGAGAAAGGAAGCATGTGAAGCAAACCTCAGGCGTATCTTCTTTTTCTGCATGAGGTAACTTTCCAAATCAAGATTCAAGGAGTCAAGTCAAACTGAACCCCAGTATCTCACTGAAGACATAGAAATTGAAATAGCTGGAATTTGCAGGGCATGAAGCCAGAAATGAGGGGCTTGCATGGATCTGCAAGGACCACAACTGTCAGGAGGGCTGGTTTCTAAACATGAGTGGCCATGGCTGGGCTGCCTAGGTGCAAAGTTAGCTTCCGCCCAGCCTGTTGGAGAACTAACTCCCTGCAGGGCTGGGTGGTCATGGGTTCTGAGCCACAATGAAGTTACAGTCAAGTCTTAATGAAGTAACCTCACTGAAAACTTCAAGCTTTCAGTTGCAACTAAGAAAGTCCTTTGAAAATAAGATGGAAGCTCATTTTGTTGATTAAGCTAAATATACAATATAATAAATGGATGCTATTAGATGGCTAGAGATAGGCCACTAAAACCAACAGGGTTCCCTAGGCCAAACCACCGTAGTCTTTTGTAACATGTTTAAATAGTGCTGAGTAGAAAATGACACTCATATAAAGTAAGAATATATCAACAAAAAGACAAAGAAGAATGATTCATTTCACCTGATTTTTCCTACTAAACTTTGTCTTTGCTTGAGTGAACCATGCCAGCCACAGTATAACAAGGGGCCATCAGTTGTTAGTGTATCTGTCAGCCCACCTGGAAATTCCTAGGCTATTCCTGACTGATTGGAGCTGTATTCTGTGGCCTAGACTTCATCACACAAGGTGGAAGGTCAAAGGTAGATTTATTCACATAGTAGCTTATGCTCTTGGCTGTTAATCTCAAACATTCCCATTTATTGTTCATCATACCCAATTTCTAGAAAGAAAGTAACTTCCTGCAGAGGTAAAATAAGATGTTTAGAATGAAAACATCATGAATGGCATTCCACAATGAACTGCAATAGTCATTTTCATTAATAAATCTTATAAAAACCAGGCACTAAAATAAATTCTAGATATTAAAAATATTGCTATCATAATGACAGAATTAAAAGGTAATGGGCACCTCAACTGAATGTTGAGTTATCTAAAGAAAAATAATCCTTGTGCAAATAACAACAGCTGTTCAAACTTCAGTGTTGCTAAAAATCTTAAGCCATAGCTCACCAGTCTTTATATCAATATGCCTTTTGTTTGATCATTATTTTTTTCTGCATGGCTAACAGTTTACTTAATTTACAAGATCGGGAACACAAATGACCAAGATTGATAAAGCTTATTTTGCAGAGAAAGCTAAAAAATTCTTCATTAAAATAAAAAACAAACCAATAAAGAAAAGAGATAAAAAAAACAGGCCTAGACTTTGGCTCTCATACTCTCTACATAGAGCAGCAATATACAGTGTGTCCGTAAAATCATGGTGCACGTTTGACCGGTCACAGGAAAGCAACAAAAGACAATAGAAATGTGAAATCTGCACCAAATAAAAGGAAAACCCTCCCAGTTTCTGTAGGATAATGTGGCAGCATGTACGCATGCGCAGATGATGATGTAACACCGTGTATACAGCAGAGCAGCCCAAGGCCATGCCAGTCGAGATGTGGACGGTACAGAGGAGAGTTCAGTATGTTCTGTGGCTCGCTAAATTTGAATCCATGACCAAAGTGCAATGTGAATATCGGCGCGTTTATAACAAGCGCCACCACATAAGAATAACATTACTCGGTGGGATAAGCAGTTGAAGGAAACCGGCAGCTTGATGGAGAAACCTTCCATTCTGGTAGGCCATCAGTCAGTGACGAGTCTGTAGAGGCTATATGGGATAGCTACCTAAGGAGCCCTAAAAAATCCGTGAGTGAGCCCACATTGAACTGTACCAAATAGGTATGAAACTGGGAGAGTTTTCCTTTTATTTGGTGCAGATTTCACATTCCTATCGTCTTTTGTTGCTTTCCTGTGACCAGTCAAAAGTGCACCATGACTTTACAAACACACTGTATTCTCCCAATAAACACATTTTGCACAAATCCTATGGGCATCCCAGGATTACTGAACAAGTTACCTGTCCTTGTGCAAATTGCAACACAGTGTAGGCTCCAGAATTGTGCCAAATTTACTGTGTGCTGATAATGTGCCATTTCATATGGAAAGCTTCACCAGAACCAAGCAGTTATATGGAGATTGGGTGATCTTTATAACAGCAAATCTCTTTGGTTTGTAGCTAGTTAGCATGCTAGTGATAATTCTATTTCTTCTGGATAGGCAGCTCAGTCTTAGAAACAAATAATAGATATCAAAATAATGTAAGAATAGAAGAATGATTTACTGTTAGAATTTTAGCACCCTCAATGCTCCCAACATGCTACATTATCATCAGAGAAGGCCACTGCAAGCTCCTACGGGAGCTTGGCTGATAGCTTTTGAAGAATAGTGTACATTCTACATAGTTGGCTTGGAGAAGAAAAAACATTTTTCTGTATCATCTACCAATCCTGCCACAAAAAAAACATTTGTTTTTAATACACTTACTACTCTATAAAATTGACATTGCCAAAGTTTTTAATTAGATAGATAGATGATAGATAGATAGATATAGATAGATAGATATAGAGCTAATAGAATAATCAGATGCATAGATAGATAACAAGCAAGCAGACAATTAAATAAATGAATACACTGCAGTGTTTATTTGGAAGACCTTTTCTGAATGTCACATATAAGAGTGCTATTTCTATTTACATTTGTGTTTCAGAAAAAAATATATATATATATATTCTACTCACAAAATATATATATATATAGAATATATATATTCTACTCACAAAAATTAAGGGATAGTTTATTGCTTTATATTCATTTTGAAATATCCTCGTGTGTGTGTGTGTGTGTGTGTGTGTGTGTGTGTGTGTGTATGTTTGGGGCTATCTATCCCTAGAAAGAACACCGACAATGATATTGTCAATGTTCACATGTCTATGCTGGACCTGTACCCAACTAAGACCTCCAAAATAATGATGCTTTTTAGTCAGAGCATTATATCATCCTGATTTCTTAGTGTCACTTTTTGTTATCTTTTTTGTTGTGTTTATATATTACCTGATATTTACAGTACAGCAGACACTTCTATTTTTCACTATGATGTCACACTAAAAGACTATCAGCACATGAACATTCGTTAAACATTTGTGGCAATCCTCAATCAGCTCCGAAGGGGAATGGTACGTGCATGGGTGAGGTGAAAGACAGACAAATATCTATATCTATGACTTGTAGAGAGCCTCTTGCCTCCTATAATTGTCTAACTTACTTAGAGTATTATAAATAATATAACTGCTCCTCTCCCTCACTAATTTTCGGTTGGCCATCTTTGGTTCCTCAGTCCAGAGATAATTGTACTGATGGAGGACATGACTGCCCGTTCAAGTCCTTTGGATGGGTTTACACAGAAGTCTAGTAAGACAGTGTTATTTTAGAGTAAGTTCTTCTTTCTAAATTCCTTTTATACTCCTTCATATACAAGTCTGATTTTTCTGGACAACAACAACTGAGAATGAGTACCTAAACCACAGTAAAATTCTGCAAGTTAACACCATCCTGTGGAGTTACTGAGGACAACCCGCTGATCTCTCTCCCAGCAACATGGTTGTAGCGCTGTCTGTGTTAAAGCTCACTTCAGAAATATATTGCTTTAAAGTAGGTTGAATATAAGACTAGCAAAAATACCTTAAAATCATTTTTCCCCCTCTAAAAACATAATGGAACAGTTAGAATTCTTCAGAAAAACAGACCAGTATTGGATATATGGATGTGTGTGTGTGTGTGTGTGTGTACACATATATGTATGCATGTATGTATGTATCAATACTATGGGTATGTTTATATACATATTAATATATATTTTAAGAGGTCTTTGATTGTAACTTTTAATAGCTTAATAATGTCTAATGAAGAAAGAAAAATGCTTTTCAAATTAAACAGGCACATTAATACTAAGGTACAACTGTTTTCAGTACTTGGATCTTAAAATCAAGGTAGTTCCTTGTTGCTGCAGCATAGAGTGTGAAGGGAAGAGGCAGGAGGTGTAGCTTTCCAAAAAGAAACACCTTACCCATTAACAGTTATTCCTCATTCTTCCCTTCCCCCAGCACCTGGCCATCAATTAATCTACTACTTCTATCTCTTTGGTTTTGTTTATTTATCAGTTCACGAGCACTTAGGTTATTTCATTTTTTGGTTATTATGAATAATGCTGCAATGACCATTTGTGCACAAATTTTTGTGTGGACATATATTTTCAGTTCTCTTGGGTATAAACGGAGCAGTGGGATTGCTGGATCCTATGGTAACTCTGTTTACCATCTTGCAGAACTGCTCAATTTTCTCCAAAGTGGCCAAAACATTTTTCAGTGCCACAAACAATATATTAGGATTCCAATTTTGCCAATCTCTTCAACACTTGTTATTGTCTTCTTCTGAATATTTTTTAAAAAATTATCTATCCTACTGAGTGTGAGGAAGTATCTTGTTATTTTGCTTTGCATTTTTCCAATGAATAATAATGTTCAACAGCTTTTCCTATGCTTATTGATATTGTCTGTCTTCTTTGAAGGATGTCTATTGAAATCCTTTTTTAACTTTTTAATTGGATTCTTTTTGTTCATTAGTTGCAAATGTTCTTTATATATATATATTTGTCAATTAAATTGATGAAGTTTATTAGGGTTAAAACTATAATAAAATTCATCTTAAGTCATTTTGCAATGCAAAATTATTTTACTCAAAGAAAGTTTAATAATTTGAATTCTAGGAGTTACAATCAGTTTTAAAAAGCAGAAACTTTCACATTCATAACACTTTATATGTCTTTTTAATTAACATATTTATATTACTAAAACCAAACATGCATTATTTTAAACATTCTTGTATCATGACTTTTTTATATTATGTCATTTAACACCATTTCTGTTCTTGACACAAACCCCTTATCAGGTTTATAATTTATAAATATTTTCTCCCAATCTGTATTGTCTTTTCACTTTCTTAATGGTGTCCTTTGAAACACCATGTTTTTATTTGTGATGGCAGATGGGTCAATGAAGACATATCTAGAATATGGTACTTCTGAGCAAGCCTGACAATGAAAGCACCTGATGCAAAGTCTGGCTAAGAAAATGCTGCTTTTATTCTTTTTCTTTTTTTTTATTTATTTATTTTATTTTATTTATTCATTTTTAGAGAGAAGAGAGAGAGGGAGAGAGAGAGACACAGAGAGAGAGAGAAGAGAGAAAGACAGAGAGAAGGAAGGGGGGAAGAGCTGAAAGCATCAACTCCCTTATGTGCCTTGACCAGGCAAGCCCAGGGTTTCGAACTGGCGACCTCAGCATTTCCAGGTTGATGCTTTATCCACTGCGCCACCACAGGTCAGGCCTGTTTTTTTTCTTTTAATCATCCTGATGTGGCTGGCATATTGCATATCTTTACATATCTGTGCTATTAGCTTGAAGCAATCTTTAACTAATTCACCATCTTTTGTCAGCTCTCTAGTCTGCCTAGTAATTGGACATGCTGTTTTTGACACTTTTTATGTAGTCAGCTTCCAGAAATAATATGTTCTCAATAAAGAAATATAAGCATTCTCAGAAGTTTCTAAACAATAGCTTCATTGACTGGCACTGAAATCCAAGTATAAGAATCTACTTACCTTGGGTCTCCTCATAAATTCACAAAAAAAATAAGCTATTCATGCTAAGGGGTTAAAAAAGACATAAGCCCACTCCTAATTTTATACCATGTAAAAAATAAGGTATTAGCATATCCTTAGTCTAGTGTTTCCAGAGTTTAACACAGTACCTGGCAAATATGTAGATTCTCATCAATATATATGTTCTAATGAATATAATATGATTTTATATATATATATATATAAAATATATTATATATATATATATATATTTGTTAGTATACTATAGTAGTAGGAACCTTGTATATAGTATTCTTTTGAGAGTGACCCCTGAAAATATCAGTATAAATATATTGGAGAACATATAATTTTAAAATTTATAATTTTGCAGAACAGAATCAAAGCACAAGGAAAACCTAAGGATGCAGCAAATACATCCCATAATGAAAAAATGCATAAATTAGAATAATTTTTAACATCAATTCCATGTTTATTTACTTCCAAACTTATTAATAATATTTTGTGAAACCAACTAGAAATATAAAAATACTAGAGAAAATGTGGGAAAATTTTTTAAGTAATCTGAAATGGTAAAGTTTTCTAAATATGACATAAAACTCAGAAGGCTTAAATTCAGTTATATAAAAACTGAACAGTTGACCTAAAATATAAAATTACTCCATAAAAAAGCACAACATAAGCATTTCAAAAACATAAATGACAAACTGGGGAAGTACTTGAAAATTTTACTAGAAATAAGGAAGAATTTTTTTCTATTATTTAAAAAAATAATTCTTTATATCAACAAGATATAGACAACCTAAAAGAAAAAGGTATGTTATGTTCAAGGAAGAGAATATGCAAACGTAGCTGTTGGTGAGAAAAAATTATGTTTTTTTACCCTTTTAAGTTCTTGGTTGAGCCTCACCTCCAACCCTGCCACCGCCCCAACCTGCATCACCTATAATAAAATAATCAAAGACAGCTTAACAGGAGAAAAACAAACAAGTTTAATAACATACATATCTGTACATATGGTAGATACTCAGGAAAACTGAGTAACTCTCCTAAATGACTCGAGCCACACACAGCTTTAAATACCATGGAGCTAAAGACAAAATAAAAATATTGAGGGTTTTGCTAGGGGAGGCCAGTTATGGGAGGTTACCAGGAAAAGTACAGTAAACAAGAGTATAATTGTTACGCAGATTTGCCTGGGCCTTCTCCATTTTTAGGAGTTTCTAGAGGTTTGCTCATCCTCCTCTTCCTGGTATAGAGAAAGACACTCGTACAGATGCAGACTTCCCTTATAAATGTTAATGTATCTTACAAAAGGATAGCTGTTACCTTAGTTTTCAGAACTTCTCCTGTGTACTTGTTACCAAACTGAAAGGGTTCATTTGTCTGCCTGCATTGAAGCCCAAACCACCTTTCCCTCCCTTGCTCTCTCGCTAAGAAAGAAAAAGAGAGAGAAGAGGAAGGAAGGAAGGAAGGAAGGAAGGAAGGAAGGAAGGAAGGAAGGAAGGAAGGAAGGAAGGAAGGAAGGAAGGAAGAGAGGGAGGGAGGGAGGGAGGGAGGGAGGGAGGAAAGGAGGGAGGGAGGGAGGGAGGGAGGGAGAGAGAAAGAGAGAAAGAAAGAAAGAAAGAAAGAAAGAAAGAAAGAAAGAAAGAAAGAGAGAGAGAGAGAGAGAAAGAAAGAAAGAAAGAAAGAAAGAAAGAAAGAAAGAAAGAAAGAAAGAAAGAAAGAAAGAAAGAAAGAAAGAAAGAAAGAAGAAAGAAAGAAAGGAATTTGCTGCAAAAAAAAGTAAAGATTTATTTACAGACATGACTCCAAGCCACACAGGTGAAAGCACTCTTAGACCTGGCTCCTCCGTGGCCAGCATGAGGGCAGATTATATACAGCAGTGGTCCCCAACCCCCGGGCTGCAGACCGGTAGCAGTCCGTGGGCCATTTGGTACTGGTCCGCAAAGAAAGAATAAATAACTTACATTATTTTCATTTTATTTATATTTAAGTCTGAACGATGTTTTATTTTTTAAAAATGACCAGATTCCTTCTGTTACATTCGTCTAAGACTCACTCTTGACACTTGTCTCAGTCACGTGATACATTTATCCATCCCACCCTAAAGGCCGGTCCATGAAAATATTTTCTGACATTAAACCAGTCTGTGGCCCAAAAAAGGTTGGGGACCACTGGTATACAGGAAGAAATATTAATTATGGTGGCCAAGCAAGTTGGGGTCCTGGGCTCTACTGATTGTTTGGAGCCAGGGCAGAGAGTTGCTGATCATTGTATCAGGTCCTTCTGCCTGTTTTCATGAGGTGTGGTTGGTAGGATTGTTCTGATTTCATGGTCCTGAGGCTCAAACATGATGGAAGAAAAGATGTTATCTTTAGTTTGACCAAAACTCTGCTTCTTTGATCAACAGACCTGAAGCTTTGTTCCTAAAACCATTTGATGCCCATCAGAATCTGATGTCCTAAGGCTTAATGATGAAGAGAGTGGATGTGCAATGTGTCATGGTGCTGTTAGACTGAAAAAAGCCAGCTTGAATTAAGGAAAAAGACCATAGTAAAGAAATTATTTTACAAATGTAACCTGTGCGATTATATCTGCAATTTCTTGAAAATAACTGGAAAGCAGAATTCTCAGGCCAAACCGACTATTCAAGGCTAGTATGTTCAAAAAGAAAAATTTCCTTTAAAAATGCATAGATGCAAATGGGCTGAGACCAGCAAAGGGTGTCAGCCCTGAGGAATGATAGAGCTGGGGTTATATAGAGTCATCAAAGGGCCTTGGGCAAAAGCAGTTGATGTTGCTGCATCTGCCGGTGCAAGAGTTTCCTCTGTTTGTGAATTGGAGTGGCACCACAGCTCCTCAAAATCTGTTTGTAACCTGACTCAACCATCCCTCATCAGCAACCAACTGCAAGAGAGGTTTGGTCTGGGTTACTAAGTAAGCCAGTCCTTCTTCCTCCTCAGGTCTGCATTGTTCTCAAGATGCTAGCTAAGTAGCCATTTTGTCTAACAATAACCAGCCAAAATAATCCTTATGCCAAAGAGCCACATTTTGGGATGGCAAATTCTGCTTCCCTTCAATCTTAAATATGTGAACAATGTATATTCTTATCCATATTAAGAGAAATACAAATAAAAACTACACTGAGATGCAATTTCTACCTATCAGATAGGCAAAAATAAAAAAGTTTGAAAACATACTACTATGTCAGTGAGAGAATGGAAATTTTCCAAAGATTATTGAAAGCATATAAATTGTTAAACATTTGTGAAAAGCAATAATATATATCAAGATGATAAGTATACATGCCATTTAACCCAGTGATTTTGGTTCTAAAGAATTTATTCTACAGATATTTTCAGCCATGTAAGAAATTTTATATGTACAAGATTTTATATTGCAGTATTGATTATAATAATAAAAGAATAGAAGCAATATAAATATTTATTAATAGTGGAACAGTTAAATAAAGCATGGTACATATATCCATACAATGAAAAGAAATGCAGCAATTCAAATGATTGAGGAAGTTCTTCATGAACTAATATGTAAAACTCTCCAAGATATATTATTGGGTTGTTGAAGTAAGAAATGTATAAACCTATAGCTAATTTTCATAAGGATTTATTTGAGCCTTGGTCGGTAGCTCAGTGGATAGAGTGTTGGCCCAGCGTATGGACGTCCTGAGTTCAATTCTCAGTCAGGGCACACAGGAGAAGTGACCATCTGCTTCTCCTTCCTCTCTCTCTCCCCCTACTCTGCCTCTTTCCCTCTCACAGAAAGTGGCTTAATTGGTTCAAGCGTAGCCCTGGGTACCGAGGATAACGCCATTAAAGCACGACAGCCTCAGGTGCTGTGGGGCGCATGCAGGAGTCTGCCTCACTATCTCCCCTCCTCTCACCTAAAAAAAAAATAATAATAATTTATTTGAGCAAACCAATGTCACCCCAATAAATTCAATAAAAAATACGTTCATTTGAGCCAAAGCTGACAATTGCTAAGAAGTGAAATCTCAAATGTGTCAGAGAATAACAGCTTTGCAGTTTCTTTTATGTATTTGAATTTAAGGAGCGGAGGTAAAGAAGATTAATGAAGGAAGGAGAAAACAAGATGGGGATTGGATTACAGACTAGTTAACAAGATTATGTTCTTTCTAAAAATGATTAAGCTTATTTCAAAGGTGCGTTAATTGATATGTTGGGGACAGGGCTTGCTTAGTAAAGATAAACCTTTTACTATAAAAAAATATAAGTGTAGGGCCTGGCCATTTGGGAATTTATAATCAGAATACTCTGTGAAATTACTTTCCATAGCATCTGTTTTTCGTCTACAGGGTAAATAAAAAAAAATCAAGGCCCAGAAGAATACATATAGTATGCTACATTCATATACAAGTATATTAGGGCAAGAATACATGTATATTTGTGCACAGAATGTCACTAAAAACAAATGTAAGATATTCATGATATTGGTTGTCGCTAAGGGAGATATCTGTGGGATTTGAATTTTAAGCCATAAGAATGCATTGTTTAAAAAGAAGTAAATTTAGCTATGAAGAACATTTACACAAGATTATGTGAATATAACTCCGACTTTTAACAAACAAAATGAATAACAAATTATTTAACTGTGTACACTGAGAGGGCCTAGAAGTGATACTAATGGCAAAGAACATGCACAGTGCCTATATATTGCTTTCTAAATACCATCCTACAATAAAAAGAACTGGAGTTGTTGGTGAGATGGTATAAAGCCAGTAATCAGGGCCGGGGCCACCATCACAGCAGCCCGGCCCATGCAGGTTCGCATTGGATTCGGACAGTCGGTAAAGAAACCATGGAGCCAAAAACTGGTGGGCCATAGCCTTTAATCCTACCTTGCACCCGGCGGGCAAGTAAAAATACACACTGGGCTCCAAAACCCAGTCACACTCAGTGCTCACAAAGCCACTGACTTATCCGAGTTTCCTAGAATCAAAGGTTTCTAGCTCACCAACCTTATTCTCCTCAGTTCCCCATCTCCTTCCTTATCCCAGATACAAACTCTACACAGACTGGCATCTCACTCAGTACTCCGCCATCTTGGCTGCTTCTCCTGGCCTACTCCACGTGGCCTCCTTCTGCTGCTCTCCTCTGCTCTCTCTTGCTAATCTCAGGAACCAAGCGGCAAGTTCCCGTTCTACCCCTATTTTATAGTGTAGCTTCACAACCTTTAATCCAATATACAAAATAGGGTAGTCTCTAATACAAAGTCACTTCTCTGAGACATGATTGGATTGTACCGCCCTACAGCAAAAAGGGTGGGAAAGGCTTAATCCCAAAACCAAGCCCCAGGTTACAACGATCTCCAACACACATTAATATCACCTGGGCGATGGCCTCTTTAACAAAGTGAGCATAATACATTTTATCTGCCCAACAGATGGTTCAGAATGAGTCACCCCAAGATGTGCCTCTGTAGTATGTGGATTGTTTTGAATTAAAGGCAACTTCATTCAGCCAGTGCTCATGAGAAAATTTTGCCCCTCCCTTAACTGCCCAGAAGAACTTGAGTTAGAGGCTTTGCCCATAAAAAGAGATGATCATAAATAACTTCTTTTGGCTTATCTATAGAACAGGGCTAACTTCTATTGACTAAACATCTGCTTTTCTTGTCATCCTGCAATAACCTTCACAAACCCCCAAGGCACCTTACTTTATTCCTAGTTCAGCATGCCTTATTTACCCATTTTCCCTTTCTGTCTCTGAATCTCTCATATGTGTTGGCTTCCCATACAAATGTATATATTAAGCGTGGTTATTTTATCTTGTTAATCTTGTTCATGTCTGCTTAATTATTAGATAAACCAACAGAGCCTTGAGATTAGAAGAAAGTTTCTTCCTCCTCCACATTGGGAAAATGGCCAATTCTGAGACTTTGCCAGGGAAAAGAAAAGATAAATGCAGAATATCTTGTACTAACAGAAGTGCTCAAAGAGAGAGAGAGAGAGAGAGAGAGAGATCAATGGAATTCAAGATCCAATCTCAAAGAACACCTAATGGTAAAAACTAGAACCACATCAGCAATAAATTAAATAATGGAATATTGAATTATAATGCTAAACATGAGTCTGAACTGGCATAAAGAAATGATTGAATGAATAAAAAAAATGCAGGAAAAGAGATGGAAGTTCCTTACAGAAAAATTCCAAAATAGTATATGTAGCTATTCTTTCTTCCAAGAGTGGAACTTAATACCACTTTATACCAAGGGTTGGCTAGACTTAGTGACTATCTTCCAAAAGAAGAGAATGGGAAAAGAACAAAAACTTTCTTGTGGAGAAACCTAGCAAGCACTACTTTAACCAAGTCATCAACGCTGACATTGTTAGGTCGCCAAAGGAGGGACGCGCAAGGCCTGATGACTTTTATAAGGAATCTATGTATGAATCTGCGAACAGATGGGCTTGGACCCTAGTGATATCAGCCCCTAGTGTTTGGGGATTTAAGCTTTTATAGGGTTAGTGAGCAAAATTAGTTTTGGAGGGGAATTTTGGGACAGGTTGATGGTTATCACTATGTAACATAATATTTAGGTAAGTGATAGGAGGTGATCAACTGGCAAAAGGTCTGAGGGCAGGAGAATCATGTTTGAATAACAGAATGTATTGGTAAGTGATGGGATGGGATTTACCAGTGGAGAGTAACCATGAGAAAACTATCAAATGAATACATACTAGGGGACATTCAACTAGATGCTAATAACCCTCAAGATTGCGAAAGCCTTGAAAAGGAAAGAGAAACTCTCACAGACCAGGGTAGAGTGGGGAAACAGGCCATGTGGTGCCATCGGTTGGATCCTGCAACATAAACTGGACATTAATGGAATAGCTGGTAAAATCCAACTGAAGTCTGGAATTGAGTTACTACTAATGTACCAATTTTGGTCATTTCCACTGGGGGGAAAAAAAAGGCTCTGTGGCTTCAGTCTATATATTCAATAGACTATTTTTTAGTTATAATTGCGCCTCAAAAGAACAAGGGAAAATACTCTGACATTATCCTCTTTTCGTTCCTTTCTTTTTTTCTCCCATTTTCACCAGTTCTTTCATAGTGGTTTCCATGACTCATTCTTCAGATGAGATTAAATGAGAAATAAGGACAGCACTGTTCAGAGGGGGCAATTCAGAGTCTCTGAGTGAAAAATGAATGAAGGAAGGAAACATTTAACCTAATCAAGTATAGTAAAAATTTATCAGTTTCTTCACCATTACCTCCTTCACTGGAATATCTATTCATGGACAGAGAGGCATTTATATATAGATAGATAAATTTATACATGAGAAAGCTGGAAATCAGACAAAAGTTACTTGTAAGAAGCAGATCACATCCATAACTATTTCTGCAGAAATTAAGGAGGTAAAGGAAATAACATAATATACTTTAAAAAATAGATCAATAAAAAGCCCAAACCAGAAAGCCAATGAAGAGTTTATATTTTAGGGAATTTAATGCATTTATAAGAGAATTAGTGAGGTACATTAGATTCATATGTAGAAAGCAATCTCTGGTGCTCCCAATGTGCTATTGAAGATAAACCTAATGAAATTTTCACTTGAGGATAGATCTATTATGCTTGAAATATAATACTTTTCTCATTTGTTAATATACTGCTCACAAAAATTAGGGGATATTTCAAAATGAATATGAAACAATAAAATAAAGAAGCATTTGATTTTTTTAATTAAACATGAACATCAGAAAAGCAAACGACAAGTCAAAGAAAATTGTTCAATTATGCAAATGAGATGCAAAACCAACTTTTATTTCATTGGTGAAAATGCACTATACAAAAGGCTGAAAGTACTGGAGTATCTGCACATTCCCTGATCCCCTAATTTTTGTGAGCAGTGTATTTCACCTATGAAAAATTAGATTAAAATACCTCAATCTACTGATATTTTTATATAATCTTTTCCTTGCATTATTTTTATGTCTTTTTTTTTTTTTTTGTATTTTTCTGAAGCTGAAAACAGGGAGGCAGTCAGACAGACTCCCGCATGCACCCAACCAGGATCCACCCGGCACGCCCACCATGGGGCGTTGCTCTGTTGCGACCAGAGCCACTCTAGTGCCTGAGGCAAAGGCCATAGAGCCATCCCCAGCGCCCGGGCCATCTTTGCTCCAGTGGAGCCTCAGCTGCAGGAGGGGAAGAGAGAGACAGAGAGGAAGGAGAGGGGGAGGGGTAGAGAACTCCTGTGTGCCCTGGCCCGGAATCGAACCCGGGACTTCCACACGCCAGGCCGACGCTCTACCACTGAGCCAACTGGCCAGGGCCTATTTTTATGTCTTTGAAAGCATAATTATAGCCAGCTTAACATAACTAAATCATATTCTAAACTTTGCTAATATGTTTGCTTACCTCACATAACTTGGACTTGTGAGTGACTGTAACTGCAGAGCAGCTAGAAACATTTATCCGAACGGAGTTTGTACTTCTGGTAAATTAGTCATGTGCACATACACAGTCAATACACTTCCATGTTTACACATACTTGGTTTCTTAAAATGTATTTCTTTTCTTTCTCTCAGGATTTCTCCTCTAAAATTCAGTCATGGTTGATAAGACAGTAACAAATTGCTTTTTTCGCCTCTGAAAATAGACATTCAAGCTGCCTCAGAACAGAGAGGTGAGTTGATGGATGTAAGAAACTGAGAAAAAAAAAAGAAAAAGAAAAAACAATCTCAGACAGCTGACAACTGTTAGCTGGCCTGGCAGCCAACAGCTAGGTTATAGTGTTACTTCCTGAACATAATGATGTTACAGAATATCAGCATCAGGTGAGGTTATTTAGTGACTCTGATGAAACAGGATAAAAATAAGGACACTGTGCCACCACATTCTCCTTTCAAAATTAATAGGACTAACCAATGCTTCTTTATCAGTGATAGCTTTACTTTATCCCTTTCACTTCCTGAATTAAAATTATTAATATACACAGTGACCAAATAGCCTCCATTTTCTGAAAATCCAATCATAAACAAATCCAATCCAAACAAATCGTTTGTGAGGTTATTTTTCCCACAAGATGCAGTTTTCCTTTCTGCAGCAAGTTAAAAAAAAAAACAATAAACACCTAAATTTGTTTGACCACAAGTGTGTTCCTGGCGGTCTGTGGGCATCAGGCTATAATAAAACAAACATTAAAATGGTGGGAAAAATTATTGGCAGACAGAAAGTCTGCTGTTATTGCTGTTTGGTGGAGCAGGGATGGGTTGGAAGGTGAAATGTGTATGCGCGTTGGCTGTGGTGGGAGGAAGAGCAGAAGAAAGTTATGCACCATGGATACAGGACAGGTTGTGTGATAGACTGAGAGGCTTTAGTGTTGCTCTATTTTTCTTACCCATATTATCCTGATCTTCATATTGCCCTTATTCCCAGCATTCCTCTTTCCTTCCATCTTCACTGTGAATAATAATTAAAAAAAAAAGAATAGCATAAGCATTGTTGCTATTGTTTGGGTCCTTTAATAACATCACTTCCTCAGCTCTGGCTGGGTGGCTCAGTGGATGAAGTATTGTCCTGGTGTGGTGATGTCATGGGTTCCATCCCCGGTCAGGGCATGTACAAGAGGCAATCAATGAATACACAACTAACTGAAACAACTAAGTGGAACAAGTTGATTCTCTCTCTCTCTCTCTCTCGCATCAATGAAAAAGTTTATTAAAAAATAACATTCCTTTCTTTACCATCCAATTCTGAACCAATTGAGAAATATATACAAAAGTAGACATATGGGTATCAAAATAGGGTTTTATTATTGATAAAGGCTAGATTAGAAGTTATGACTATGGTCTGGCATATGACCAGATTGGCTTGCTAATACTCTATGCAGTGAACAGAGATCTTGGGACACCTTAAATAAGAAAATGTTTCATTTTCAGGGCAGACATAATTACTGAGGATTTCTTCCCTATAGGGGTGCAAAATAAAAAATAAAGAAGCGAGACCAGATTCCCAGTGCCTACAGATTATCTCCACTCAATGGGGAAATATGAACCATTGGTGTCACCCAGTAATTAAATAATTTATTTTGTACCTGACCTGTGGTGGGACAATCAACCTGGAATGCCGAGGTCACTGGTTTGAAACCCCAGGCTTATCTGGTCAAGGCATGTGCAAGAAGGAACTACAAATTGCTTCCCACTCCTGTCCACTGCCTTTCTCTCCTCTAAATAAAATCTTAAAAAAAAATAAAAAGAATAACTGAATTTGAAAGAATTTCTTCAGTGGAGTTCCCAGTGCATGGGAAACATATGGGGTAGATTATAATATATCCCTCTAAAACTCCCCAGTGATATTTGCTCATCAATCTATTGAGCTTACTCAGACGCCCATGATCATACACAGTGGTGGCTATCTTCCTCACAAAGGTTAAGGGAAGCTTCATTTCCATCTTCATGGAGCTACTCCTTCAGTATCAACCACTGTGCTTTTGTGGATATTCTTTGTACCTCTGGTAGTCAGTATAGATTTTGTCCCCTGAAGGCACTGAAAGAGATGAGAACAGTATATTTAATTAACTTCAATATCATACTGTATTTGAAGCTGAAAATTCACCCCTACTCTAATGATGTCCAACCACACTGTGTTATAAAAGTTATTGAGGGTTCTGCAGTGGTATATATTATAATAACAATATGAATATACTTTGATAACAAAATACGACATCAAGATGTCCCAAGGTTGAATATAAACTCCTCTCATTATTAAATATCTGTGAAGTTTTACATTCTGATATGATTCTGTGGCTAAGTGCACAGACTCTGACCCTATTTACCTGATTTTAAATCTCAGTTCTTATACTTACTAGATTTGTGATCCTGGGAAACTTAACTAATAGCCCTTTGTCTCAGTTTCCTCATATGATACGCCTTACGATAGGACTTACAAAATTGTTGTGGAACTTAAATGAATTAATATTTATAAAGTTTTTAAAGAAATTTCTGACAGATAAGAAGTGCTTTGCAAAAATTATTATTTATTTTTGTGCTTGGAATTTAAAATCCAAAAATTATATTTAAGTAAAAAAAAATTACTCCTCTAAGCCTCAATTTCTTACTCTGCTCAGTGTTGGCTAATCTTGTTCTCCATCTTCAGATGTTGCAGGGGATTCATTCAGTGGCGGAACCCTAGATATTTTCATTGGAATGGCTCTTCCTTCTGGCTTTAGGACAGAATGAAGTTAACTCATTCTCACCCAGAGTCCCTCATGTACCTCACCTTTGTTGTCAGATTTATTGAGTTATTACTTACAAACAATAAAGCATCAATTTTAAGTGTTTCATGTGATGAATTATAAGAATTTTTACAGTCCTGTAGCCACCACCACAACCATGAAATAGACATTTCCATCACCCAAAAATGTGCTTTCATCAATCTCTTTTGCCCAAACCCTGGCTCCTGGCAGCTGCCAATCTTCTTTCAATCACTAGAGCTTTTCCTGCTCTAGACTTTTATATAAATTGAATCATACATTATATAGTCTTTCTCCCTGGTTTCTTTCACTTAGCCTAATACTTTTGAGATTCATCCATTTTCTTGCATATCTCAGTATGTCTTCATTTCTTTTTATTATTAAATATTATTTCATTGTATAGATGTACCAATCATTTTCACCTTATTAAAAAAAAGGAAAAATGATAGATTTTTCTCAGGTAATTAGGATAAAAGGACAAAGTTACTAAAAAAAAATTGTGGCTGCTCTGAGAGCCGCGGAGATCAATATCTTGTCATACTTATAACCCTTTTGTGAAGATAAATATCTTATCATGTACATTTCTGCCTTCATTAAAATACACTCTGATCCTGTACTATACACCCCTCTTCTACTTATTCAAAAGGGTTCCACATTGACTCCTTCCTTAATCAACTACAGGTGTGTAATATAGGAGGTCCAGACCCAGAAAGTCTGATGGTATTGTGGATCCCAAAGAAACCACAAGGAGGACCAGATGGAGCATACATAGCCTGTATTACTTAAATACAGGGCAGCATCGACTGAAATACAGGGTGGCTGGTTGGTGAAAGCTCTATGCCCTGCAGGGTGCGGTCATGGTTTAAATAGCTAAGCACTGGAAAGTTATTCAAGCAAAACTCTGCCTGTGTGCAAGAAAGCAGGTGAGCAAAGGACAGGGGTACATTGTCCCTCCTTAATATATATCTGGTGACTCAGTTCCTTTGTTCTTAGTAAAACCTTATTTCAGTTTTGACTACCCTTTATCTCATGGCCCAAGGTCAGGATCTGTGACCCCGGGCTCCACCTGGCTAGGAGGGAGAAGGACCATGCCAATACTGACCCTACAAGGAGCCTCCAAACATCTTTGTTTCTACAGATGCAGTTTCCTTTGTCAGGAATTCCCTCCCTTCTATTGTCAGTCTATCAAATTCCTCACTGCTTATCTTTTACAGCTCAACTGAGATATTATCTTTCCTGTCATGTCTTTCCTGATCACTCCAAGTAGAATTAATTACTTCTTTCTTAGTGTCCCCAAAGCGCCATGTATGTAACTCCACTGTGTCACTCATATCATGATAATGTATGACCAAATTCAAGTATATATCTCCTTTATGAAAAAATACAGTGTTGTTCAACTTTGTTATCCCAACTCTAAGTTCAGTGCTCAACACCAAAGTAGATAGTCAATAAATGTTGGCTTAATAAAAGAAAGAGAATGAATGAATGAATGAATGAATGCGTGAAAGTGCCCTCCTGTTGATTCACATCCATCATAGTTAATGCAAGCACGCGAACACAACTCACTGCTCTAATTGCCTGGAACTCTTTGTACCCCATTGGTTTTTGGTAGGACAGATATCTGTTAATGCTCTGATAAATCTTGTTAAATTTAAGAAAACAACTGCTATGCCCTGAACAGTATATTTAATTATTCACAATGCAAAGGGTTCTTGTGACATGACTAGCAACAAGCCCCTGGCCCTTCAGACAGGAAGAATGCATTCGTAATTAAAATGTGACCCAGGCTGTCTCCTGGCTGCCAGATTTCCTTGAGTAGTCACTGGAGATGAAATTATAATTATGACATTTGAAGAAATAAAATTCTCTAGGGAAAGCAACCTCCAATGACAGACTGTATGTCGACAGCTGTTGTGGAAATTACTTATTTTAACCTTTGCCATAAAAATTGTAAAAGTGATCCAGTTCCTACACTGTGGCAGACATTTGGGGAGATGAATTTGTAGGTGTATTTGGGGGATTAGCCTAAAGCCAAGACAACATCATTTTGCAACAGAAGTTCCATTAAAGTTTCTTAAATTTCAGTGAACTTCTGTTCAGGAAGTCCTTTTAAATTTTGATGAGCTGACATTTGAATGTTTCTGTAGCAGATGGCTATCAGCTAAGAGAAGTACACAATATTTTATTCTCACTAGCAGAAAGAAACCAAATCTGAAGGATATGATAGATTTAAAAAAATCAAAACTCTGAGAAGCTTAGATCATAGATTTCATGTATTTAAAAAATGGAAATTCAAACTGACTGGACTTAAGTTTCCAGATGTAATGTCTTTGTGGCTTAAAATATGCCAACAGAAGATTCTCCATGATACCTGTACTATAGCCATTTAGAATATATTTTAAAATACTATGTTTAATCAAATACTAGTTACTAAATGTGTACTTAATAATGACACAATAAACTGAGTTTAAGCAAACTGATTTTATTTATCCATTAATTATCTTCTTTTTATATTATTATTATTTATTCATTTTAGAAAGGAGAGAGAGAGAGAGAAAGAAAGAAGGGGGAGGAATAGGAAGCATCAACTTCCATATGTGCCTTGACCAGGCAAGCCGAGGGTTTTGAACCAGCGACCTCAGCGTTGACACTTCCTCCACTGAGACACCATAGGTCAGGCTCAATTATCTTCTATAAAGATTCAAGGATCTCTCTCTCCCTCTCTCTCTCTTTCTCTCTCTCTCTAGTAGATATCTAATCTGTATTAAATATTCTACATTCTGAAGTAAATGTACAAGAATTGATCAGGAAACCTGACCTACAGGTGTTTTACACCCCTGGTAGAAAGATAAAGTTAATATACACAAAGAATTACATATAGTTAAATGAAAAAAATAATTTAAAAAGAAAATATACTTTGCTGAATCTCAGTGTTTGCAGATGATAACTTAGGATGGCCATTTTAAGTTCTTTACCCAAAGATATACACGAATTTGTTTTTCTTTAAGTTTTTTTTTAATTTTTATTTGTTGATTTTATTGAGAGAGGTAAGGAGAAAGAGAAAGATGGAGAGAGTCCTGTCTGTGCCCTGACTGAGGATCAAACCGGCAACCTCTGCTTATCCGGACAATGCTCTAACCAGCTGAGCAATCCGGCCCCGCACTAATGAGTTTCATTACTAGAGTTAAAGTTTAAGGTATGTTTCTAATCATGTCTTCTTATAGTATAGTAGTGATTTGTATATTTTGTTGGTTCTGCTTTTCTGAACCTGACTGATACAGAATCCAAGTTTTTATAACATCACAGCCTACACGCCTTCTAAAATGCTTTTTTTTCTATTTTATTGCTGTGTATCATATTACTAAAAGCTAAACTTGGATATACTAAACACCGTAAAATTATTCCTTTCAAAATGACCTTCTCACCAAAATAGAGAGCCAAGATGCCTCCTAAGCCGCTGCCTCACTCAACTGTGTCATCGTCAACCACTAGTAAATAACTCCAGACAAGTGAAGTGCTCGCTGTTGTGGGGCTTGATGAATAGCTTTATAGGCCCCTTCTCATAGCTGTCATTGTTCTGACAGTTTGACTGAATACTTCTCTTGCTCCATACCAAAAGGAGCTGCCCACTAAGGGCACTGCATGTTTCTGAGTGCTTCTCGTCACATGCTTCTGGGACAGTAAAAAAAGCCCCCAGCCACCTGTTACTTTAAACTCTGTTCTCATACAACACAATGCAAGTCTTCCTTAAAAGATTTATGGATCAACACTCATTTCTTCAAATGGCAAGCACATATGATATATCTCCATAGAACTAGAGAGGGTTCATCCTCTAAAATCACACCAAATGGTTGTTGAACTATGTTTTAATTCATTCCAATTAAGCAATTAAAAACTTAAGAAGGGACGTACAGCATTAAAAACCACAGCCTCCTTTCGATTTAAAAGGTTACCTGTCAATCTTGTCTTGTTTTTCTCTGTGTCTGTATTAGGTCTTTGTAGCTGTCTACTAGCGTTCCTAATTGCCTGCCAACTCTTTCCTGTTGCAGGGTCTGTGCTGTTTCTCCCACCATCCCCTTCCTGGTTTGATCTAATACCCACTGAGAGTCATAGTCTAATGTGCCAGCCAAGGCTGCCAGCTTACCACTTTGCTCTTTGAGATATTTTCACTAACAATGAAACTCAGGATGAATGTCTCCACAGGAAACCCATCTAGATCAAAGCTCACTTTTCCTTTTGTTGCTTTAATTAGAAGGCTAACGTTGTTCCCTATTCCTTTCTTCTCATTTCCGGCTAAGTACTCTAAACGAAATAACTTCCAGCTAAATAGTGCCTAGTACTATAGTACTCTCTCCAGGACTATAAACTCTGCCTTCTCCAGGCACCTAATTTTCTAAGACTCAGTTCAACCCAATGGCCCAGCCTCCAAATTGGGTAAAGTGAGAATAGACACATAGGCATAAAATTCTTATATCTTTACTGATTCCACCTTTTCCCCATGCTATAGCACTGTCTTCCACTGATGTGAACACCAACCAAAGTTTTAGACGTTTGTCCTGAGGCAGCTCATGACAGAGGTTAAGAGCATGTGTGTCGATGTTAAAGATGCCACAGTCTACTATGTGCTTGCTCTCATAGGTTTTATGTCTGCCCATCCACCCTTTCTTTGTTCATCTGGAAACACTTGCTCTCTTCTGCAGAGAAATGCTCCTCCCTTAGAACTAAACCTAAGTCCTGAAAGGTTACATATTCTTCAAATCATCCCCATCTCCCCACCCACTGGCTACGTGAGTAGCTTGGTTCTGGGTACCTAACTCAAATTAACAACCTCTGCTTAGATTTTATAACTTGACACTAGATTAAACAAGGGTCAACTTTTCCCCAGAATTAGCTAATAAGGTCCTGAAGATTTCACAGCATATTGCCTGCCATGTGAAAGACTCCCAATTTTCATCAGGCGAAAATGATGTCATAACAGAGAAAGAGGAGAGGAGAAGAGATCTAGAAAGATCTCTGCCCTCATTAACTTCCTGGTAAGTGTGGTACCCAATGTCCAGCTTTACTTTTGCTTTCCCTGCAGTTACTTAACCATTCACTGACTATCTCTCCTGATAATTCGTTAGGCGTCTGTCACTTTGATCAGAAAAGAGAGGGACAGAAAAAGGTGTAATATGCAAAGGGTTCCATGTTTCTGCTGATGTCAGGAGAAGGCTTACTCCCTGTCAGTATCAACTCTGAGCCCCCTTGTTGCTAAATGTAGAGCTCAGTAATATGTGAACTCTGGACTTTATTTCCTGAATTTCTCTCTCATCATTGAAGTTCTGTTTCCAATACTGTTAAACACTGGGCTCTCCTTTGCCCAGCTACTTTCACTCCTAAAAGTTCTTGCTCAGGCACTTTAATTCTCCTCACCCTGGGGTTCATTTATGAATCCATGAAAGCCATGACATATTCAGAATCATGCATTCTGTTATCTACCATCCAAAACTTGTCCAATGACTCAGACTAAATTTCTGTGCCTTCATTCTCACATACCTTGAGATAAGTTGTTTCCCAGGAGACTTTTTAGCTTCTAATAAAAATGCCTCATATCTCTGTCCTGTCAATAAAAGCTGGATTACCTGGTCAGCAATATAGGACTAGATGGAATAGAATAGAATCGAGTAGGGCTTTATAGATGAAGTATAGTGCAGATGGGTCAGGAAGAATGAATTTGATTTTGTATACAGATGTCGTTTGTGCTTTACTACTTGAAAAAAAATATTAAGAATATGTACACCACTTCAGTATCTCCCAGAATCACTTCCTAGAAGAATAAAAAAAATAGTATATTTTAAATCCGGCTAGCTAGACAAAATTCAATAAAACTTTTTGCATTGTTTCATTCGCTTTGTTTGAGGTTTGTCCTAGTTTTACAATAAATAAGTTTTACCAAGAAAAAATAATAACAAAATAAAAACTCTCAATTGTCTGATTTCTGCTAACCCTGTATGTTTTATCAGCATTATAGATTTCCTGTAACATTCTTCCCAGATGCCATTTTATTACATCTTTATTTTATTTGTAAGAACAGAAAGTGGAATACAGATCACCTGTGTCTCCAGGTATGGATGGACAAGTGAAAATAATCTGTCATTGTGTCTTTTGGCGAATGAAACATTGATGTGAAATAGGCAAAGCCCTGAAAAGAAATGTGCAAATTGTGTCAGATTACAAGATGCATTGCAAAAGATACATCCAATGCCTTTTCGGGAAAAGAATCAAGACATGGAAATAAAAAGAATTCATTTTTCTAGCTGACTACAGACAGTTGTAATTAGTCATCTCTCCAAAGCCTTTGTGCTCTTACTTGATGTCATTCTGTAATCTAAATGTTTTATTTTGCTTTTCCCTAAGGGAAATCTTAAAAAAAGAAAAACGTGTTAGTGAAACAAAACAGACATATTGAGGTAGATGTCACTTCCGTGATTTAAAAACTATAGTGGAATTCCCTTGTTTATAGGATCAAGTCCTTGCCTCCTCAGAATGGCATATACAGCCCTCTCCATGCTGGGCCCCATCTTCCTTTTCAGTCTTTGTTCTCTGTTCCCAAAGCACCTTACCCTTCTATATTTTGGTGATTTTGTGCCCTCTGTGTCTCATCCCCAGAATGCCTTCCCTCCTAAGAAATCCTGGATTATCCTTCGGTCTCCCCAGCATGTGTTCCTTCTTCGACACGTCTTCCTGATATCTCTCCTGTTGGGCAAATAACTTTGTAAAATTTGTGTTATTTGATTTTGCTCATTTTTATTGTTAAAAATGGCGCTACCCATGTGAATGATGCTGCCAGGTGATACTGCTAATTACCTTCCCGCTTGGGAAGGGACTTTGTTATGCTAATGTGTGCTGGAGGAGGGGTTTTTACACCAAGTTTGAAGAAGAAGGAGAAAGGAGAAGACAGGCCACGTTTTTGCAGAGAGGTAGCCAATATGTGGGTGCTGAAGGAGAAGCCAGTTTGTGCAGAGAGAAGAAGATGGGGAACTAGAGGTTGTTACTAAGCTGGTGGGGAGCCTTAGATTCTAGAAAAACCCTGATGTGTCAGTAGCTTTGTGAGCACTGAATAAGTGGTTTTTGGAGCCCTGTGTGTTTTTACTCACTAGCGGGGTGCGAGGCTAGAATACAGGAATGACCCACCAGTTTTTGGCTCCGCAGTTTCATTACCATCTGTCTGAATCTAATGGGAACCTGCACATGCCTGGCAGCAGCCATGACAGCCATGACTACTGGCCTTACATCTCCCCAGTGAATAAAGTGTACCACCTACGCTGTCTGTGTTCTTACTTACTGCATGTTGATCACACCTCTATCTCTGCAGTTAGCAAACCGCCTGTGGGCATCTCTCAGTCATTAGCCTTTAAGCTCTTTCAAAGCAGAAACAATGTCTTCACTTTCATTCTAAACATTTCTAACCCCTATTTTGACATATGGAATACTCTCAAATACTCCAAGTTTCTTGGAATCAACTTGTCCTTTTTATGTTAAATAAACTGGTTCAAACTGCACCCCTACTCAAAAAGGAAAGGTCAGCATCTCCCTGGAAGGCTCTTTGGGGTGGGGGGTTGGGGGTGGAGAGCTTGTCTGTCCTTTTCACACATTCTGTTCTGATTTTCTTTTTCCTTTGAGTTTTCCATCTCCTTTCTTTCTTTCCCTATGTATGCTGGCCAATTGCCGCGCTAAACCCTACTAGACACTGCTCTTACAACTTTATTCCCAGAATACACTGTTTCAAGTCTATGTGCAGCCACATCACTAAATAATTGGGGAAGAAACATCGTATGGCTTTTCACAAACATTTACATGTGAATATTCTATCAAACTAATTCTTCAGAGTCCCTGGACCATTCCCCCACCTCCACAGAAATTCTACTGGTCTTCTCTTCCCGCCTTCCGCCTTAATATTGGGAATCCTCTCTTCTTTGATTTCATTATTTCTTCTCCTCAGTTTAAGCACCCTTCACCCCCACATATTTTGTTCATAAAGTTCCTTGGCTTGCTCCTGCTTATATCCTTAGAATGATCATGCTACTGTCACAATTGCCCATCAAGATATTTTGCTAAACAAAAGTATTCAATTATTCTAAAATCAGCTTCTATAAACCAATTCCTCCAACAACACACATAATGAGTATTTGATTATAAGACCCTGCGCTAGGCTCAAAGAATGCAAATGTGAATAAAACATGATATTGCTCACAATAATTTGATGACCTGGCAGAGTCCTGTTTGTTTCTAATAAATATTATAACTGGCATATAGTAGAAGCATAATAAAAGGCAGTGTAAGAAATAAGAAAAGAGCCCTGGCTGGATAGCTTGGTTGGTTAGAGCATCATCTCAAAGCACAGAGGTTGCTGGTTCAGTCCCTGGTCAGGGCATACACAGGAACTGATCGATGTTCCTCCTTCTCTCTTCTTTCTCCCTTCCTCTCTAAAAATCAATAAAATAAATTTTAAATAAAAGAAGTAAGAAAAGAATTGTGGTCCTCTTTTCAGATGGGTTAAATTAATGTGTATTTTATCTGCGATCATGTGAAATATGGCTACAGGCCAAATACTGTAGTTAATGAACTTTACAAGTCTACTCCTCACCTCTATTTCACCGATTCTTTTATTCTCACATCCCTAGACCAAAAATTCAACCTCATGAGAACACAGTAGCTTTGGAATTAGAAGTATTTTTAGTCATTAATTACACATTGGAACTATGAAAAAGAATAGCCCTGTGAAGCATTTTAAACAGATTATTGAAGAATTAACTGAAATCATTTGAAAAGTTACTTTCCCTTAAGGGATTAAGAAGCATAGATTAAACTGCCTTATAAAAAGGGTATAAAAGATGGTCATATAAAGCTTAAGCTAATACTTATATTGTTCAATAATCATGTAAATCATTTCTTGAAAGGTTTTATGTTTTTGAAAATAGACTTGACTAAAAATGAATTAAGTATTAAATGAACTAAATTAATTTAAGTAATTTTATTATTTCTAGTGTAGTTAGATTTTTGAAAAAAGATAAGAAGATTTCCATTCTGTGTATTCCATTAAGAGTTTTCATTATCACTGCCATCATACTAATTGGCTTTTTAGTATCTGACACTGATTATAATAATTTGGGACTCATTTGAAAATTGCAGGTATGCCTTGTCCTTGCTGTATAGTTCATCCAAGCGATACAGTATCAAGCTTTTCTATCTCACCTGTATCTGAAATATTATAGGACATGGGGGTCTATATATCAAAAAGCTAATGAAGTTTAAACCTCAGATCCTCTCAATTAAAGGTGGCCTTGGAGAAGCCCTAGTATTGAGTTCATATAATCACATATTTTTTTGTAAAGTTTGCAAGTCAGAATATATTAACCTACTCATACCTACAGATAAGAATTCCAATCCAAGTGTCATTTCTTTTCATCTCAATGTTTCTACCTCTGGAACAACCAGTTTTATTTTGAGTTTAGCTAAAAGGAAGTTGAATCACAGATATATTCAGTTTGGGTTTGTTGACATATGTATGAAATTCAGAGGCACTTCTGTTTATAGTTAAGGAATTACTAGCTGTTCGGTGTAGAAATGGATTCCAGAAATATTTATACTATGTACACACTACACCAGCTTACCTCGGTTGTATCATGAAGATCCAAGATTGGGATGATAATGCAATATGAATATAACCTATGATACCCAGCCCCTGAGGTGTATGAAATGGAGGAAGAAAGGTGGGCTGAAATGTGTGGAGCATCTATGCGGCTGAGAGGTAGATTGTGTGAGTGGGTACACATGTGCATGTGTGCGTGTGAGGCAATTTTACATAGGTATAATCTACCTTAGGCAAATGGAGTGTGTATGATGTCCTCATTTTCTATGTTTTGTTCAAGCATGCACCCAAAGGGCAGTAAATATTTGTTATAAAGATAACCTTTTGATTGAAATAAACCCCTCTCAGAGTTTGCAAAGTAGATAATCTCAGCAGAGGCCATTAAGGACCACCTAGTATAGAAAATACATTCCAAGTTTTGACCATCAATTTTGTTGTCTGACTTAGAGAAGTTGAGACACAGGGAAATACATTTGAATTGTAATAAGGAATTTCAGAAGAAAATGAATTATGGACTCAGTGACATGTTTTTTTATTGTGAATTAATTGAGGTGACATTGGTGAATAAAATCATATAGGTTTCAGGGGTAGAATTCTATAACACATCATCCATATATTATGTTGTGTGTTCACCACCCCAAGTCAAGTCTCCTTCCATCACCATTTATCCCCTCTACCATCTTCTATCTGGCCCAACTCATCTCCCTGCCCTCCCTCTGGTCAATAACATGTTAAGGAGGACAATCTTTGGGGGAACAGGGGTCTTCTGGTTGCTCCCAAATCACATGTAACCTAATGGAGAGGCAAATACTGTACCTCCTCATACTTAAGGTTAGCTCTAGAAAAGGTATGATATTTCCAAAACCTTCAAATGAGTCATAATATGGGCTCTGTGACTAAGGTGTCCTTCAGATAAGATAAATATGTATATAATAAATCTCATTTTGCTTACTTCAGGGCTTTATATCTTAACTATTGACACTGCAGTATTATGTGTGGTGCATGCCCTTCTAGGAAAAAAAAATAGAGTTCAACCATTAGGCTATAAATTTAAAATTAATTGAAAAATGAATTATTCATCCATATTATAGCCTGTGTATAAGTATCTGGCCTTTGCCATCATAGCTGTTTTTCTTATGTGAATTAATAATGGATGGGATAAAAGTCTACTTGCTTTCAAATTCCAGGATCCTTTTACTTGTTTTCTTTTTAACCCTAACATTAGAAAATATTATTAATAAAACTGGTATATTGCCCAGGCTGGTTGGCTCAGCAGTAGAGCATCAACCCCACGTGTGGAAGTCGAGGGTTTGATTTTCGGCCAGGGAATATAGGAGAAGTGCCCACCTGCTTCTCCACCCTTCCCTATCTCCTTTCTCTCTATCTCTCTCTTCCCCTCCCACAGCCAAAGCTCCATTGGAGCAAAATTGGCCCAGGTGCTGAGGATGGCTCCATGGCCTCCACCTCAGATGGTAGAATGGCTCCAGTTGCAGCAGAGCAATACTGGTACCCTGGTGGGCATATCGGGTGGATAGCAGTCGGGTGCATGTGGGAGTCTGTCTGCAGTCCCCCACTTCTCATTTCGGAAAAATAGAAAACAAAACAAAACAAAAAAACCTGGCATATCATACACCACTTCTGCTACCCTCAAGCTGTAAGATTGCAAAACTTTCATGTTTAATTCTAATAGGCTGCAACACAATTAACTTCTGTAAGAGAGATAGTTATTAGCTTCAGTGTAATGTTTTCATCCTGAGTAGAAATGGTCACTGAACATCATTTACAGGGATATAAATGCTCTAAAAGTTACTAATGAAATGAAAATAACCAATTTAAGAATTATTTTCAATACTTTATAACTGAGAACTTTGGACAGTGATACAGCTCGTGGTTCATTAACACATCCTCAGGAATGCAAATAGTTATTTTTAAACAAAATAGTTGCAAAATTCTTTATCTGGTTAATTGTATCTGTCTCCTTATCTACCTAATGAACAAGGTATAATGGAGAGAATTTGTGCTTTGAATTCAGCTAGGCCGCCCCTTAAATCTTGGCTCTTTCACTAATTAGGTGTATGGGTATAGTCAAGTAATGTCATCTCTAATACAATATTTATCAACTAAGAAATGTGGATTATAATGGATGACTTGGAATGAATTAATGCAGATTATAGAAGATACAGTAATTAAATGTGACAATTATTAAAGCCTCAGCTCAGCTCCCCTTTTTTACAGGAGCTTTCTTTGCTCTTTCCATTTCCACCTCTGCCAAAAAGAAATACGCTACCTCCTCTTAGCCCCCTTCTAAGTGTTCTTATTTTGTAATATCAGTTTAAAATAATCCATTATGTTTATCACAACATGTGGTGATCAGTTGTTATTGAGGACATTTTTCAATATTTCTAATTTCATCAGACTAACCATATGCCCTGTATGAGGACCCATAAGAGGAACTCATTCTTGGTTTCTTTTCCAGAAAGAGATTCATTTTAGACATCTGGGCACTACAAGTTATAGTATTAATAGTGGTTCATTAGTTTAGAGCTGAATTAATGTTCATCTTTAGCAAACCTGTGCAAATCTATGGTATATATCCTGGGTACTAATTTCATCTAATCTATTTTATTTCCAAGCCTTAAGTCTCATCTGTTGCTTAAATATTTTTGTCTTCCTTTATTTACTTAGTTTTAGCCATTCTAAATCTTTTCATAAGAAAGTGGAGTATAAAAAATTAATTAATAGATATGATCTTGTCTAGTTCAGAGATTTTAAATTTGTTAACGTAAAGTTGTTCATAATATTACCTTTTTAATCTTTTAATGTCCGCTGAATCTCTACTATTCAATTTCTTATACTGGCCGTTTTTGCACTTTCTCATTTTTTTCAGTCAGTCTAAGTAGAGGCTTATGAATTTTGTTGGTCTTTTCAAAGAACCAAAATTTAAGTCCATTGTGGTCACAGGAGATACTCTGTTAGATTTCAGTCTTTTGCAACTTATTGAGGTTGTTTTTATGGCTCAGCATATGTCCTATTTTATTTGGATATACACTGTGTATTTCTAAAGAATATACATTTGATAGTTGTTAAATGTAGTTTTCTATAGATTTCAATTTGGTCAAGATGGTTAAAGATGTTCTATGTCTTTACTGGTATTTAGTCTGATTAATCTATCAAATATTAAAAGAGTGGTATTAAGATCCCAAAATATGCTTGTGTGTTTATCTATTTTCCTTGTTTATATTACACTTGTCAGTTTTTATTTTATATATTTTGAACCTCTGTTTTAAGGTACACACATATCTTTTTATGTTTTTCTGCTAAATTAATTTATTTGAAATATATCTCTGATAACATATTTTGTCTTTATCATTTGGTATTAACCTTATTATTTATGATATTTCTTTTTGAATCTTTTTAACTTCAACCTCTGTGTGTATTTATGTGTAGAGTTCATCCCTTCTAAACTACATATATTTAGGTCTATTGGATCCTTTTTTTTCTTTTCCCTCATATCTGCCAGTTTATTATAGTAATTTGTCCATTTATACTTATGTAATTTTATTTATTTATTTATTTATTTATTTATTTATTTATTTATTTATTTATTGTGACAGAGACAGAGAGAGGGACAAATAGAGACAAATAGACATGAAGGAAGAGAGATGAGAAGCATCAATTCTTTGTTGCATCACCTTAGTTGTTCATTAATTGCTTTCTCATATGTGCCTTGACCTGGTGGCTACCACAGACCGAGTGACCCCTTTCTCAAGCCAGCAACCTTGGGCTCAAGCTGGTGAGCCTTGCTCAAACCAGGTGAGCCAATTTTCAAGCTGGTGACCTCAGAGTTTCAAACTTGCATCCTCCACATCCCAGTCCGACGCTCTATCCACTGCGACACTGCCTGGTTAGGTGCTTATGTAATGATAGATAATATTAGATATTATTCCCATATTCTGGAAATATCAAACTTTAAGCTATTTATTTTTCAGCTCATGTTTGTATATATTTCTTCTAATTGTGGAAGAAATATCCTGGGTAAAGCATGCTAGACAGACAGTAGGCTTTCCATTACTCTTCAAACAAACATTATCCTTTGCAAAGATGCTAAGTCAAATTAATTAATCATTTAATACTATGTGTTCTTTTACAAATTCTTATCATGCCTCATGTTAAAATACTCACATTAAAACTAACATGTTTCCTTTCCTATTCATTTTCAGTGGTTTGATATAGTATCTCACATTTTCAATAACAAAAAAGAAATGCCAGTATAAGGAATCAATAATACCCTGAAATATATTCAATAAAAATAGAGCATTTAGCCACAATGAGAAAATGAAACCAGTCTCATCTTTAGCACTTTGGCCCAGGCTTTAAGATAAAGATGACAAACACTTTGTGTCTAAAAAATAATTCTCACTTCCCAATCTGCCAGCAGACATTTATAATTAATTATAGTCCACCTTCCTATTGAGTCTGAACACATCTTCAAAATCTTTCTTAATACAAGTTCTAAGAAACAATTACCAATTTCTCAGTCTGGAAAACTTATGGAAAAACATTTTGTCATTTATGTCGTAAAACATACTCTTTCAAAGCACCTTACTATAAAGAAAATGAATGGCTTTATTATTAGTCTTTTTTTAATTAATTTTAATGGGGTGACATTGATAAATCAGGGTACATATGTTCAGAGAAAACAGCTCTAGGTTATTTTGCCATTTGCTTATGCTGCATTCCCATCACCCAAAGTCCAATTGTCTTTCATCACCTTCTAACTGGTTTTCTTTGTGTCCCTCCCCTCCCCCATCCCCCTTCCTCTCCTCCCCCCCCACTCCGTAACTTCCACACTCTTGTCCATATCTCTGAGTCTCATTTTTATGTCCCACCTATGTATGGAATCATATAGTTCTTAGTTTTTTCTGATTTACTTATTTCGCTCAGTATAATGTTATCAAGGTCCATCCATGTTGTTGTAAATGATCCGATGTCATCATTTCTTATGGCTGAGTAGTATTCCATAGTATATATGTACCAAAGCTTTTTAATCCACTCGTCCTCTGACGGACACTTGGGCTGTTTCCAGATCTTCGCTATTGTGAACAATGCTGCCATAAACAATAAACATGGGGGTGCATTTCTTCTTTTCAAACAGTGCTATGGTGTTCTTGGGGTATATTCCTAACAGTGGGATAGCTGGGTCAAAAGGCAGTTCGATTTTTAATTTCTTTTTTATTTATTTATTTTTTTTTTCATTCGATTTTTAATTTTTTGAGGAATCTCCATACTGTTTTCCACAGTGGCTGCACCAGTCTGCATTCCCACCAGCAGTGCAGGAGGGTTCCCTTTTCTCCACATCCTCGCCAGCACTTTTTCTGTGTTGTTTTGTTGATGAGTGCCATTCTGACTGGTGTGAGGTGATATCTCATTGTAGTTTTAATTTGCATTTCTCTAATGATTAGTGATGTTGAGCATTTTTTTATATGCCTATTGGCCATCTGTATGTCCACTTTGGAGAAGTGTCTATTCATCTCTTTTGCCCATTTTTGGATTGGATTGTTTGTCTTCCTGGTATTAAGTTTTACAAGTTCTTTATAAATTTTGGTTATAAATCCCTTATCAGACGCATTGTCAAATATATTCTCCTATTGTGTAGTTTGTCTTTTTATTCTATTCTTATTGTCTTTAGCTGTACAGAAGCTTTTTAGTTTAATATAGTCCCATTTGTTTATCCTGTCTTTTATTTCACTTGCCTATGGAGACAAATCGGCAAATATATTGCTGCAAGAAATATCAGAGTGCTTACTGCCTATGTTTTCTTGTAAGATGCTTATGGTTTTATGGCTTACATTTAAGGCTTTTATCCATTTTGAGTTGATTTTTGTGATTGGGGTAAGTTGGTGGTCTAGTTTCATTTTTTTGCAGGTAACTGTCCAATTTTCCCAACACCATTTGTTGAAGAGGCTGTCTTCACTCCAATGTATGCTCTTACCTCCTTTGTCAAATATCAGTTGTCCATAAAGGTGTGGGTTTATTTCTGGGTTCTCAGTTCTGTTCCATTGATCTATATGCCTGTTCTTATGCCAGTACCAGGCTGTTTTGAGTACAATGGCCTTATAGTATAACTTGATATCAGGAAGTGTGATACCTCCCACTTTATTCTTCCTTTTCAGGATTGTGAGGCTATTCATGTTCTCTTTTAGTTCCATATAGATTTTTGGAATATGTGTTCTATATCTTTGAAGTAAGTCACTGGTATTTTATTCGGTATTGCATTGAATTTATAAATTGCTTTGGGTAATATAGACATTTTAATGATGTTTATTCTTCCTAACCATGAGCACAGTATATGCTTCCACTTGTTTGTATCTTCCCTGATTTCTTTTATCAATGTTTTATAATTTTCTGAGTACAAATCTTTAATCTCCCTGGTTAAATTTATTCCTAGGTACTTTATTTTTTTGGTTGCAGTGGTAAAGGAGATTGATTCCTTAATTTCTCTTTCTGACAGTTCATTGTTAGTATTTAAAAATGCCTCTGATTTCTGAGTATTAATTTTATATCCTGCCACCTTGCTGAATATCAGGTCTAGTAGTTTTTTTACTGCGAATTTAGGGTTTTCTATATACAATATCATATCATCTGCAAATAATGATAGTTTTACTTCTTCTTTTCCAACTTGAATGCCTTTTCTTTCTTCTTCTTGTCTGATTGCTGTGGATAGGACTTCCAGAACTATGTTGAATAAGAGTGGTGAAAGGGGGCACCCCTGCCTTGTTCCTGATCTTAAGGGGATTGCTTTTAATTTTTGCCCATTGAGTATGATGTTGGCTGTGGGTTTCTCATAGATGGCCTTTATCATGTTGAAGTATGTTTCCTGTATTCCCACTTTGCTGAGAGTTTTAATCATGAATGGGTGCTGGATTTTATCAAATGTTTTTTCTGCATCTATTGAAATTATCATGTGGTTTTTCTCCTTCCTTTTGTTTATATGATGAATCACATTGATTGATTTGCGAATATTGTACCAGCCTTGACTCCCCAGAATAAATCCCACTTGATCCTGGTGTATGATTTTTTTCATATATTGCTGGATCTGGTTTGCTAATATTTTGTTGAGGATTTTTGCATCTAAGTTCATCAGGGATATTGGCCTATAATTTTCTTTCTTTGTGTTGTCTTTGCCTGGTTTTGGAATCAGAATTATGCTCACCTCATGAAAGGAGCTTGGAAGTCTTCCTTCCTCTTGAATTTTTTGAAATAGCTTGAGAAGGATAGGAGTTAGTTCTTCTTTGAATATTTGGTAGAATTCGCTTGTGAAACCATCAGGCTCTGGACTTTTCTTTTTTGGGAGCTTTTTGATAACTGTTTCAATCTCATTTGTTGTAATTGGTCTGTTTAGGTTTTCTGATTCTTCCAGATTAATTTTTGGAATATTATATGTTTCAAGGAATTTGTCCATTTCATCTAGGTTGTCTAGTTTTTTGGCATACAATTCTTCATAGTATTTTATTACAATATTTTGTATTTCTGTTGTATCAGTTGTTATTTCTCCACTCTTGTTTCTAATTTTATTTATTTGAGTCCTCTCTCTTTCTGTCTTGGAGAGTCTGGTTAAAGGTTCATTGATCTTGTTTACCTTTTCAAAGAACCAGCTCCTGGTTTCATTGATGCTCTGTATTCTTTCTTTAGCCTCTATGTCATTTATTTCTGCTCTGATCTTTATTATTTCCTTCCTTCTACTAGCTCTGAGCTTTACTTGCTGTTCTTTTTCTAGTTCGTTTAGAAGTAGGGTCAAGTTGTTTATTTGAGCATTTTCTAGCTTCTTGAGGTATGTCTGTAATGCTATGAACTTCCTTCTCAAGACTGCTTTTGCTGTGTCCCATAAATTTTGAGTTGATGTATGCTCATTATTGTTCATTTCTAGGAATTTTTTTATTTCTTCTTTGATCTCATTGTTTACCCATTTGTTATTTAATAATGTGCTATGTAGTTTCCAAGTGTTTGAGTATTTTTCAGTTTTTCTGTTGTGGTTGATTTCTAATTTTATGCCATTGTGATCAGAGAAAGTGCTCGATATGATTTCAATCTTCTTAAATTTGTTGAGACCGCTTTTCTGCCCTAACATGTGGTCTATTCTAGAGAATGTACCATGAGCACTTGAAAAGAATGTATATTCTGCTGCTTTAGGGTAAAAGGTTCTGAAGATATCTATTAAATTGAGTTGATCTAGTGTGTCCTTTAAGTCTGCTGTTTCTTTGTTAATTTTATTTCTTGAGGATCTATCTAGTGAAGTTAGTGGGGTATTGAAACCCCTACTATTATAGCATTGCTGTTGATCTCACCCTTTAAATCCATCGAAGTCTGCTTTATATATTTAGGTGCTCCTGTATTATGTGAGTAGATATTTATAATGGTTATATCTTTCTGTTGGATTGCTCCCTTTATCATTATGTAGTGACCTTCTTTATCTCTTACTATAGTCTTTGTTTTAAAGTCCATTTTTTCTGATATAAGTATTGCTACCCCAGCTTTTTTTTTCATTTCCATTTGTGCAAAATATTTTTTTTCCATCCATTTATCTTCAGTCTATGTGCATCTTTTTTTTTTAAGGTGTGTCTCTTGTAGACAGTATATGTATGGGTCCTGTTTTCTTGTCCATGCAGCTACCCTATGTCTTTGATTGGATCATTTAATCCATTTACATTTAAGTTATTATTGATATGTAATTGTTTATTGCCATTTTATTGTTTAAAATTGTATTCCTCTTTTGCTATATTCTTTTTCTCCTTTGATCTGTTTAAAACAGACCCCTTAGCATTTCTTGCAGCTTTGGTTTGGTTGTAGTAAATTCCTTGAGGTTTTTTTTGTCTGGAAAGCTTTTTATTTCTCCTTCAATTTTAAACGATAGCCTTGCTGGATAAAGTAGTCTTGGTTGTAGGTTCCTGTTCTGCATTATGTTGAATATTTCTTGCCATTCCCTTCTGGTTTCAAGTGTTTCTGTTGAGAAGTCAAAAGTCATCCTTATGGGGGCTCCTTTGTAGGTGATAGTCTTTTTTTCTCTAGCAGCTTTTAATATTTTTTCTTTATCACTAAGCTTTGGTATTTTAATTATGATGTGTCTTGGTGTTGATTTCTTTGGGTTTCTCTTTAATGAAGTTCTCTGTGCTTCCTGAACATGTGAGATGTTTTCCTGCCTTAATTGAGGAAAGTTTTCAGCTATGATATGCTTGAACAAAGTCTCTATCCCTTGTTCTTTCTCTTCTTCTTCAGGAACCCCTATGATGCGGATGTTATTTCTCTTCATGTTGTCACAGAGCTCTCTTAGAGTTTCCTCAGACTTCTTGACTCTTTTCTTTTTTCTGCTCTGCTTCCATGCCTTTATTTATTGTGTCCTCTAACTTGCTGATTCGATTCTCAGCTTCATCCATCTGCTTTTAATTCCCTCCATTGTGTTCTTCATTTCTGATATAGTATTTGTCATTTCTGACTGATTCTTTTTTATTATTTCAATGTCCATTTTTATATTGCTATCTCTTTATTTAGGTGTTCATAATGACCATCTATTGTTTTTATAATATCTTTGAGCATCCTAATAATCATTATTTTAAACTCTGCATCTGGTAATTTGGTTATATCTGTTTCATTCAGGTCCTTTTCTGGGAATTTCTCTTGACTCATTTGTGTTGTATTTCTCTGCCTTCTCATCTTCTCTGTGTAAAAGAAGGTCTTGGCCACTGGAGTCCACTGGGTGTGTCCTCTGTTCCCTTGGTATGGTCAGTCTACAGGCCCACCATTCCCTCTGCTATTGCTGCATAGAGCATTTGGGTATGGGCGTTGCTGGTACCTTCCCACTGGGGCTGTTGCTGTGGTTTCCGCCTTTCCTTCCCGGGGTTGCTTTGATCACGTGCTTGGGTATACAAGTCTTGATGGCCTTGGCCTTCACCCCGCCCCCGCGGGTGGCATTATGCTCAGCCCTGAGGGCAGCGGCGAACACCTTTGCTCAGTTGCGGGTCTCCGCCTATTTCCGGACTTCTGCCTCACCCTTGCAGGAGGAGCCCGCTCATGGGATGGCTGCAAGCTTTGGCTCCACAGGCCAGGCGGGACTGCGTGCCCACACTCGGTAACAGGTCTCCACCTATTCTGGGCTTTTGGCTCAACCCCCGCAGGAGGAGGCAGCTCCCAAGTCAGGCCACAAGCCTCGGTTTCATGGGCAGGGCAAAGCTGTGCCCTGCGCCCTTGCTCAAGGGCTAGTGTCCACCCGTTGTGAGGTTCCTGCCCTTCTCCCACAGGCTAGATTACAGGCTGCCGGCAGCTGGGCTTGACCACTTTTGTACGTCCCCTCCTCCCCAGGCAGGCAAGACTAAGCTCACATGTGAGCCCAGTGGCGGCCAGCAGGCTTCCGCCCTTGCCGACAGAACTCCACTTCTGTGTCCCGCCACCGCCCACCCTCCAGTGAGCCCTCAGCCGTGTGGGTGGGGACGCTGCAGCTCAGACCCTAGCACTCACTACTGTAGTCCCAAAAGCTCCCTCCTTCTAAGCGACTCTGCTCTGAGTGCTGTGGGAAAGCTTGTTTGGCTGGTGTCCTGCTTTCTTTGCTGGTATTGCTGTTTCCAGGGGAAATATTCACTTCAGATTTGGGAAGTGACTCGTCCCAGGGGTTAGGGTGGCTGTCTCCCAAAATGTTTCTCCCTGTGCCTCCTAGATTACACTCTCTTCCTGCTACTCCAGTCCTCTCCTCTCTCCCCATTCCCTGGAGCCCCAGGTGAGTGGTTGTGAGAGAGGTTTTCTGCGTGGTCCCTTTAAGAAGAATCCTGGGTCTGAGAAATCAGTCTCTTTCTCACAAACAGTATCCTGTCTTGTTTCCAGCTAAATACTGTCCATACACCTCTTCTAGGCTCTGGGTTGCAGGCTGGGGCTTTGTTACCGGGGCTCAGGACCCTCCCCTCTCTGCTAAACTCACTTCCCACCACGTGAGTCTCTCCGGCTACCGTTCGCTCTGGGGAGCTAGGCAGCCCTCTCTACATTTCTGCTTTTCCTACCAGTCTCGGTGTGGCTTCTTCAGTGTCCCTTGTTTGAAAAGTCCTCTTAGTTTAGTCCAAAGTTGGGTTTTCCAGATGATAGTTCTTAAAATTAGTTTGTAATCCACTTTGGTTCTGGGAGGTGGAAGTTGGTACGTCCGCCTACTCCATCGCCATCTTGTCTTCTCCTCTTATTTATTATTCTTATTAATACATTGTTATGTTGTTTATTCATAAATATATAACAAATCTGTTTATTTACTTATTTATTACATTAACGACTATAATTTATTTGTGTCTGTAATTTACTTAGGTTTGGAAGATAAGCCTAGTTCTATGCTTACCAATATAATGTGTAGTCCTGCTTTTATATGCAATTACTATATTGCTATATATAGTTAGATATGTTGAGAAGAATTTATAGTAGCATTATTTCTAATGTAATTAAGCATTGTCATTTCTATTTCATCTTTTGAAAACCTAGGGACCATGAAAATTAACTGATTTATTCTGACTCCCTCAGTTATTTTGTACCAAGGATGACCAGACAGCTTTTATCAGCAATTGTTTGATTTGCAATCTATTTAAGATCTAGTTTATTTGCTTAATCGCAAATGAAATCCCTTTCATCCTTTTGATCACTGGAGCTAATTTTCAAAACATTTAAAGATTTATTTTATTGTCAGCTCTGGTCTCAATTCTTTTTTTTTTTTTTTTTTGCATACTTGGATAATATTCTGTATTAAACTCCAAACTGACAGCTTTCCTATAAGTACATCTATAGTTCTAACACAATTCAGGGTTTAGGAGAAGGAATAAGAGAAGACCATGTAGTAAACCAAGTATTATGCTTTTTGTGGAAGAAAATTATATATGTCTGCCATTTTATATATGAGTAAAATTGTTATTAAGATTGGTAATAGGTAACACTCATAGAAAGCTTACTATACTTGACATCTAAACAGAGCACATTTGCCTGAACAGGCTGTGGTTCAGTGGATACAGCACCAGACTGGGATGCGGAGGACCCAGGTTCAAACCCCCGAGGTCGTCAGCTTGAGTGCAGGCTCATCTAGTTTGAGCAAAGCTCACCAGCTTAGACCCAAGGTTACTGGCTCGAGCAAGGGGTTACTCGGTCTGCTGCAACCTCAGGATCAAGGCACATATGAAAAAGCAATCATTGAACAACTAAGGTGTCACAACGAAAAACTAATGATTGATGCTTCTCATCTCTCTCCATTCCCATCTGTCTGTCCCTATCTATCCCTCTCTCTGACTCTCTCTCTGTCTCTGTTAAAAAAATAAAAATAAAAAAATAAACAGAGCACATTCATTGATTCATTTAAAAATGTCAACAATGGTGTGAAATAGGAACTACTATTAACATCTCTATTTTACTGCTGGTGAAGCTGAGGCTTAGAGATATTAAGATAACTTTAAAAAGTAGTACATGGAGACACCAGGATTTGAAATGAGGTAGACTAAATCACCACTGTGCCATTACCTAATCACCAAGATGAGGAGGAGAGGGGAGAAAGAAGAGGGGAAGGAGGAGGAGGAGGAGGAGATGTTTATTCAAAGAACAAATGGAACTGTAGGATTTTTCTTTGCATTACACATTATTGCATCCAAGTGCTTTTCCAAGCTGTAAAATCACCCACATACCAGGTTGCAGGGACAGCTGATGACATGAACATGGAGATGTGGTTCACATGGGAGGTAAGTCCCCATGCTAGAGAGTGAACTCTTACATCATTAAAATTAATAACACACTCTACTTGCTATGAATCCTAGGATAACAAGGGCATTTCTGAATGTAACTGTTTCATTTCTATAATAATTAAGAAGAGTAAAAAAAAAAAGCATAACTTTCTAACTAGACACCTAATTTTTATATCACAAAATAATTACCACTCATGTAAATATTTATAAATGTGTGTTTGTATGTAAATGGATTTGACAAAACATTCTGTTCAGTGCTTCCACAAAAATAGACCATGAGGTCCTACAGTAATTTAGAAAAAGAAATATAACAACAGGGCTTTTAAAAATCCATAATAAGTTAGTAAGCAAACATAATGAACATTTTAGAGCTTTTCACTAATATTTTGACCAAATTAAAATGTCTTGTCCAATTATATAACCATAAACTTAAAAAGAGTAAAGGAAATTTATTCTACAAGTAGAAATAACATTTCTTGACATATTTGCCTTTAAAGCAGTTTCTGATTTGCAATATCATATGGTATTGTGTTAGGTTATGTGGTTTTGTGCATGGAATTAAAAATTTTAAAACTTCACTTAGTTTTAAATTAATAATATTATTTTTAATTTTAGACTTGATGCTAAATATAGGTTAACAAAATATACATATGTAGATACAAAAGGGACATGCTGAACCCAACAAGCTCAGGAGAGGTCTGGATGGTAGTCTTACAAATTCAGATCTAAAGTAACCACATAGGATGATCTGAAATTACAACTTTCTAACTAAAAGCAGGTCATGGTGAGTAGTCATGTCCTACGGCAGTATTTTTCTCCAAACAAAGGTCAATGCTCACCTTAATCCAGCCTGTCTGGTGTCTTTTGCACCTACAGTAACATACCTGGTAACATGCCTTTGGAATGTGTAGCCACCCCACCAGATCAGGAACCAACGAACCTCCTCATTGTTATTATTTCCATGTTAATTGTTAACTGTTCACTATTTTATCCCTGCCTATATAAAAGAAGTTTCAGTATATACCTTTTTACTTTTTATGCAATCTCCAAGATTTCCCCACTTTGCATTCTCCCGCCTCCCTAATCTATCACCTGTGGGTGTCATGCTACCCCCTTACATATTCCCCTTTGATTCTGATATATAAAATAAGGGGTAAAACTGCCTTTTTCTGGAGCATTTTCTCAATCCATTGAGACTTTGCTTCCTGGCAATTGTTGACATTTTAGCTCAAACTCGTAAAAATTCTTACAGGTTTGGACGTTTCTTATGTTGACACTTGTTCTTAGGCTACAGCAGATAGTTTATCTCCCTGATGATTTATCCTAGTAAGTTTTCTTACTACATAAGCGTTAATTATTCATTCAAAGAGATAATTTCCCTGGGAAAATATGTTCATCGATTTAATATATTTATTTTTCCCTATGCAAATAGTCTACATGTACCTGGGTAAAGCTAAGAAAAATAAAATAGCTGAGTTTTCATATATATGTACCCCACAACAAGGTCAATTTAACCTACCAATTTTAGAGCAACATCTCTATAGACATTTAATACTGCTTAGCTTAGAAAAATAATCTAAAACAATTTACAAATTGCTATGGCAACCAACAACTTAATCTTGAAGAGTACAAAGAAATCTGTTTATTTTATTATGAAATCCATACTTTTTTTATGAAGTTGCGGGCCAGACCAATTTTTTATGAGTATTTATTTGGAGAATGCATGTATAAATTGCCCTAACTGGTAGACAACTCTAACTCTGGCCAACTGAGTCATATTAACTCAATATTTATCAAGCATAGCCAAATGGATCGCAGATTCATCTAATCTCTAATACCACTGTGAAGGGCAGTGCTATCCACGAAAACATCAAGAAATGGTGTGTGCAAGGTGGTGAAAATACCCTATTCTCGTCTGGTATTCTAAGTAATAGATTTGGCTATTTTAGTGCAGCAGAAAACCTTTGGGCCTTTTGGTATTTGACTGAACTTTAAATACTAAATCTAACTTAGTATTGCTGAGCCAGTCTATTCAATCTACATTCTCAAAGTAATGTCTACATTGCAACAGTGAAAAAGTAAAATCCTGATTAGGAGCACTGGAGTCTGCTACTGCCCTCATTCGTCACCCTCAGGAAAGTAATATGAAATTCAAACTTCTGGCTTTGTAATTAACCTGAATAAACAGAGATTATCTTAAAGCTTGCAATATTTATGAAAAGGTCTGCTAAACATGTCAATTATATTCACACAATTAGTTTAAATTGCATTAGAAGTAAAGTAATTTTCAAACTTTTAAATCCATATACTGTTGCAAGTAAGGTGCTAATTGCCAATTATTAATCAAGTTGTTCCAAATATTTATTTCTTCTTCGTGAGAATTATGGTGACACATAGATGAGTATAGAAGTGCTACCAGGAGAAATGATAATACTGACATACCAATATAAACATTATTATTAAAATCAAATTTTTAATAAAATAATTAAATCAGTTTAAAGCATTCCCATGATGACTAATAAATAAGGTGATTAAATCATTCTCCTTTAGGGAGGACAGTCCTTCTTTTGTAAATTCCGTCCTCCCTCAAAAAGTGTCCTTCTACGTGTCCTCCTTTTCTATATTGGAAGACTAATCTGAAATGTCCATATTTGATTGACGCGGAGTCAATTCGTTGCATGTGATGTGATGTATTTATATCTAAGTGAGTTCTTTTTCTTACAATTATTATTAAAAATTAATAAGCATGTAAGCATAATTCCAATATAAAATATAAATGTTCTTATTATGCATTTATATTATAGTGTATTATTGTTGCAATGAATAAAATATTTCTTTTATTTATGATATTGTTTTCTTCAACTTATTTTTGTCCTCCTTTTCATTGTAAAAAAGTTGGTCACCTTACTAATAAATAATTATCAAAGGTGATAGTATACAGGAAAAAAGGTAGTAAAATTGATGCATTCATACTCGGCTCATGTCAGTATAGATTAATACTTTTGAAAGGAATATGATAATATGTAGCAAAAACAAATATTTTTATGGCTTTTGCTACAGTCACTTCACAACAGGTCATTTCTACTAAGGGAATAATTCAACTAAAACAAGAAGGTATGTGTCCAAGGAATATTCCATACAACGTTTACCTATAATACAATAAATATTCAACAATAGGGAAAGGATTACTAAATTATAGTACACTAACATAATGGAATATTACACAACTATGAAAATGATAATTATGAAGACAAAGAGGAAACAACTATTTGTAATACAACTTCAGTGGCAAAAATATGACCATATATTATCATTTATACTTGAAATCAACTGTGTAAAATAAGCTATTTGCAAATAACAATAAGAAAGTAATAAGCAAAAATGAAAAACACCTGCGACATTAGGCTAGAAAGAGTCGTGGGTAATGGCTTTCATTTTTTTCCACTGCATTTTATTAGTACTAACAATGATGAACATAGCAAAGGAAATAAAAATATCAATGATACATCCAAGGTGAAAAACACATCATAGTCTGAAAGTTGAACACTTTTAAAGCTTTTTCATAATAAACTTTATTTGAGAGAAGTTTTAGATTCACAGCAAAACTGAGCAGAAAATACAAAGAATTCTCATATACCCTGTCCCCATACACGTACAACCCCCACTCCTATCAACATCCCTCACCAACATGGTGTATCTCTTACTTGAACATTATACCGTTCTACTATATTAACAACACATCCTATCACCCGAAGTCCACAGTTGGCATTAGGGTTTACTCTTGGTGTTATACATTCTATGAGTTTTGACAAATGTGTGATGACATTGCTGAATTTGATTTGCTAATATTTTGTTGAGATTTTTGCATCTGTGTTCATGAGAGATATGGTCTTCATTTTCTTTTCTCGTGATGTCATCTGGTTTTAGTATAAGGGCAATGCTGGCCTCCCAGAATAAGTTAGGAAGTATTCCTTTTGCTTCTATCTTCTAAAAGATTGTAGAAAATTGGTTTAACTGTGTTTTTCAAAATTTGCTTGTGAGTCTATCTATGCCTGGAGCTTTATGTTTTATAAAAGTTTTTAATGACTTATTTAATTTACTTCACAGATATATAAGCTTATTTGTCTATTTGCTCTTGTGTGGGTTTTGGTAGATTGTGTCCTGAAAGGATTTGGTCTATTTCATTTAGGTTATCAAATATGTGGGCATAAATTTGTTCATAGTTTGTCTATTTTTAAGATAGATTGTTCATTTTCTTATTGTTATATTTAAAAGCTCTTTGTATATTTTACATAACAGTTTTTTACTTGTAAATATTTTGAACCAGATGAAAGCATATGCCTTTGCTAAAACCATAGTCTATAGACTAACTTCTGAAAGAATATATTCACTATGATTACCTGATAAAGTCATTGCCAGCAGAAAGGAGGCAGTTGGAAAACATGAGTTAGTATATTACCAGGTCTAATCTAATGCAGTTACTGAGTTGTCATAAGTCATTAACATCTGAATCAATGCCATACATATGTGAATTCAATAATTTGTGGTGATAAGCACTCTAGTAAAATAAAAATTTCTGGGCTTCAATGTTTAGTAAATGTATGTGAGCACTACTTTTTTTTTTTTTTTTCTGAAGTTGGAAATGGGGAAGCAGTCAGACAGACTCCTGCATGCGCCCGACTGGGATCCACCCCGCATACCCACCAGGGGGCGATACTCTGCCCATCTGGGGCGTCGCTCTGCCACAACCAGAGCCATTCTAGCACCTGAGGCAGAGGCCACAGAGCCATCCTCAGCGCCCGGGCCAAATTTGCTCCAATGGAGCCTTGGCTGCAAGAGGGGAAGAGAGAGACAGAGAGGAAGAAGAGGGGAAGGGGCGGAGAAGCAGATGGGCGCTTCTCCTGTGTGCCCTGGCCGGGAATCAATCCCGGGACTCCCGCACGCCAGGCTGACACTCTACCACTGAGCCAACCGGCCAGGGCCAGCACTACTTTCTAAGTCTTTCCCAGTTTGCCAAATGACGCAATGAAATGTTAGCAATGCTTTTAGGCCTATCAAGGATGAAATTCTGACAGATATTAGATACCTTCTATGGGGCTTGAAGCTTCTTAACCACTAGCCACATATCACTGAAATCTCAAAATAGTAATCTTATATAATTGTAAAGTCTATAGTAATTCTAATCTTTTTTCTACTATCAAACTTCTGGGTATGATTTCTGAAGAAATAACTAACAAAACATTATTAAACTATGGTAAAGAACAAATAATTACCACATATACACACTATTTATTGCCATTTAACATGAACTGATCTGAAGGCAAGTCAATCACTAAAATCATCTCCCCGGCCCTAAGAATGATTGAGAATAGCAGACTAGAAAGAACCTAATATTTCATCTATTAAAGCTTTATTACTTTTAAATGTAAAAATATGAATGAAATACAAGTTTGAATAAGATAGTACATTATGGCATTCATATAAATCAACACTTCATTCAAAATTCAATGAAACTATATCCCTGACACCAGCTGACATTGTTAATTACTTTCCCAGTTACAGAAGGGGGATAGCCAGTCACTTCACCATCAGGTGACTAGCACGTGACCATTATGTGCACAGCATATGACCGTCACATGGACACCACCTGGACGGTTTGTGACCATGATGTGGCCAATGCATTAACAACACATGGTCATTTATGCAGAGGACTGTCTTATACTTTATAGATTTTACAATATATTTAACATATTTCACTATGACCTTTGGATGTCATAGTGACATCCAAAATTTTTTTAATTTATTTTGCTTTTAATTTTTCTCAGGGTAAGGCTGGGCCCTTGAAATTAAAAATATACTATAGGCCTGGCCAGTTGGCTCAGAGGTAGAGTGTCAGCCTGGCATGTGGAAGTCCTGGGTTTGATTTCTGGTCAGGACACATAGGAGAAGTGCCCATCTGCTTCTCCACCCTTCCCCCTCTCCTTTCTTTCTATCTCTCTCTTCCCCTCCTGAAGCCAAGGCTCCATTGGAGCAAAGTTGGCCTGGGCACTGAGGACGGCTCCATGGCCTCTGCCTCAGGTGCTAAAATGACTCCGGCCACAGCAGAGCAATGCCCCAGATGGGCAGAGCATCACCCCTTGGTGGGCATGCTGGGTGGATCCCGGTCAGGCACATGTAGGAGTCTGTCTGTCTGTCTGTCTGCCTCCTCACTTCTCACTTCAGAAAAATACAAAAAAAAAAAGGAACAAAAACAACAACATATATATATATATATATATATATATTACAGTAATATTTGCCTGATCAAGCGGTGGCACAGTGGATAGAGTATTAAGAGCATCAAAATCAACTGGGACATAGAGGACACAAGTTTGAAACCCTGAAGTTGCTGGCTTGAGTGCAGGCTCATCAGACTTGAGCACAGGCTCACCGGCTTGAGCGGGGGTGGTCACTGGCTTGGCCATGGGATCATAAACATGACCCCATTGTCACTAACTTAAGCCCAAACATTGTTGGCTTGAAGCCCAAAGTCACTGGCTTGAGCCCAAGGTCACTGGCTTGAGCAAGGGGTCACCTACTCTGCTATAACCCCCCCCCCACCTGGTCAAGGCACATATGAGAAAGCAATCAATGAACAACTAAGGGGCCACAATGAAGAAGTGATGCTTCTTATCTCTCTTCCTTTCTGTCTCTTCCTATCTGTCCCTCTCTTTCTCTTTCTGTCTCTCTCACTAAAATATATATATATATATAGTAATATACTACTGGTCTTGTCCTTAACAAAGAAGCTAGAAAGACAAAATGCATTTGGAGACATTATGGTTTGAGAATTTTTTGAGAGTAAAGTATTGGATTAAAATTGAAGGCTTAAACTGGCTTCTTAATTCTCTGATCTTCCAGTCTCTTTGAAAAGGAAGACATTTTTTCATTGGAAGTTTTCATTATGACCAACCAATGAGCCAGCACAGAGTGACAGAATGCTGTATTTATTCTGTTCCACACACAGCAACTCAGGTGTCCTCACAGCCCCCGCTGCAGCCTGCTGCCTAATTGCTGTGAGAAGCCTGAAGAAAATAGTTTGACTACTTAAGAATCATTTCAGTCAAGCAGGTCAGTGTGATGTTGTGTTTTGATATACAAACCCAGCCAATTTGATTGTTAGAGTAGCCTTCCAGAGTGCATGTATGGATCACTCTGTACTCTGACATTCATATTGTTTCTCATCTCAGTGCTTTGTAATCAGAGCACAGTAGTTTATCCTGCAGGGTCTTCAGAAATTGTTTTCATGAACCACTCGTAAAGATCCTCAGATTTTAACATCTCTTTTCACGTTTTGCACTTGGCTTGATATTATGTGTTTAGTTTTATACACAGAGACAGGCGTGAAAGTATCAGACTAACAGGCTCTGCATGATTTAATTTATATAGAAGTTTAGAAAAGGCACAGCATAATAACTAAAATCCAGAAGAGTGTTTGTTTGAGGTTTCTGTAGAAGGCAGGGAAAATGACTGACTGCAGAGACGGGATGGAATATTTTAGAGTAGATGGAAAAATTCTCAACATTATTGTATATAAATCACACTACAAAGAACACTGATCAAAACTCAAAAGGTAGTAGGGTAATAGAGATCAATTTTATTATAGATTGATTAAACCTGATTACAAATTTTTTTTAACAATCTGTTTGAAAGTTTGTTTTAATAATTTAAAAACTACCAGAAAAGGCAGACAGAATAGCCAGAGTGAGGCATTCTATATGTGTCTCGTGTAATCCCATTATCTGGAACTCTAGTTAAATGTTAAGGAGCTCAGACAATGTAAGAAAGTATGTATAAGCACCTAATCAGAACGTGGACATCAGGTGACCATCACACAGTCCTGCAGACAGCATGTGATTGTCATATGGACACCATGTGAACAGCACATGGTTAGAGTATCGTTCCAATAGGCCAGGGTTGCGGGTTCCATCCCCTGTCAAGGCACATACAAGAATCAACCTATGAATATATAAATAAATGGAACAACAAATCAATGTGTCTCTCTCTTCTTCCTCTCTTTCTAAAATCAATTTAAAAGGCTATTTATAGTAGAATATTGAGTGAGCAAATAAAGAAACCAAACTAGTTAAAGAAGCATAACAAATAGATGAACTATTTAAGAAAAAGTAAGCAACATAAACCAAATCATACGTGTAAAAGGAGAAACAACTATCGGCATAAAGTAAATTAATTTTGAAAGAGGACTGTTCAACTGAACTCTGCAAGTGTATGTAAAATATGTACCAAAGAGGTGATTTTCTAGGCCACTCTAAATGATCCAAAACGATCCCAGAAGCACCTCGTGGGAGAGAACACTAACAGTGAGTTATGAGACATGACCGCTGTTGCTGCCCACAGACCCAAGAGCTTAGCACAGGCATCTCTCAGGTTCCTTCAAGGAACAGCTAATTCCAAACTATCCAAAATTGTGCAGAGCAAAAGGAAAGGACAGCTCCTACCTTATTTTATGGAGACAGATAGAAAAGCCTTACCCAACATTGTGCACACACACAAACCCAGAGACCACTTCCCTTTAGTGCTAGAGACCCAGGGACCCGCGCCCTGAAGCTCGGGCCTGCGGGCCTGCCTTCAGGCCTGTGCGTTTCTATGACAGACACTGGAAGCCCTCATCTCAGTGGAGTCCCCTCCTTCCGGTACAGACCCGGCCTGGGGCAACTGGGTGGGCAGTCCCCTCCCCCACACAGCTCCCTGGAGGGTACGGACCACACAGGCGCCTCTGCCTTGCAGCCCTAATTAAGAAGCGGGAGGCCTTTACATCTCTTAGACACTTTGTAGACTATGGTTTACCATGGACAGCGCGTGGTTTAAGAGCTAATTTTCGTGAGTGACTTGAAAGGAGATCCTTCTAGAAATAACCAAGGAAGACATTCTCAAATTTTGATTTTTCTCTCTACCTTTAAAGCCAGCTGTCTGTTTGCTTGAGGAGGGCTGCCCGCCAGTCCTCTCTAGGAGCGCACCGTGCAGGACAAGTCCGCTGCAGACTCAGAGCCGAAAGCGTTCAGGGAAACGAGCTTCTTCGCTGTGCGCCAGGAGTTTTCAAATGGCTGGGTCTAGACGCCCCCTCACATCACGATGGGTTCTTTTTAACTGTTCTCCACTCTGGAGATTTTGTGGCAGTCTGTGCAGACTCAGGAGCCCTATTAGAAAGTCCTCTTGGGTTCCATTGTGTCGCATCCTCCTCTGAGCTGGGGTGCCCTGCGAAGTCCCCCTCGGCATGCGCTCCACCTCCTGGCTCTTCGCTCACATTTCAGAGGGAGAGGTTCAGATGTGCATCCTCAAATTTGTTTTTATTCCCCCGTGTTCCTAATGGGAACACCGGGCACATTCAATACCTAAGACATTTTAACAGTGAATTTGAGCGTCCAGAGATTTCAAAGCTATCATTCATTCCATGTCACTTGGAACTTTATTTTTATCTGATCATCTTATTTCATCACCCCAAGCCTACATTTGGTCAATCTTTGAATAGAAAAAAAGAGGTTTCAATTCTCACACTTACATGATAAAATTAGAACTAATTTTTCTTTTTAAGCTAACACAGTTCAGGTGTGTGAGAGTTCTGGCCATTCTAGTCCTGGGTAATTACGGACCCCTCAGTGGTCAGACCTGCTCTGTGGAGGGAGAGGTACACTCTGACACAGCAGCCTGGGTAGGAGAGCCCCTGGCATTCTGGGGGCATCCTGGGCCAGCACGTGATAAGACCCTACCAGCAGGACTTTGGAAGCCAGAGTGTCATCAGATTAATTGTATCTCCCAAGAAACAATGATAGGCCAATAGATCCAGGGGAAGTGATAGATGAAATCTGATGTTGGCTAGACTTTGGATACTGTCCCACACACCCAGCCATCAATGAAACAGTAATAACTAAACCAGACCTGTGATTTTCAAACAGTTCTTTTTTTAAAACCACAGAATTCATTCTTCACATGTTGCAAGGGATCCCAATCCATAAAATGGCTGAGACCAGAGCTGCTACCTGAAGTCTCACCATGTGGCCTCTCTGCTAACAGCACCTGTGAGGGGTTAGGGGAATGGCAGTGGATAGAAAGTCATCTGTGAGTCACTGCCGTTTGAAACAGCTGACGAGTCAGCATTGCCCCCTGCTCTGTTCCACATGTTTGTATTTTTTTTTTCATTTTTCTGAAGCTGGAAACAGGGAGAGACAGTCAGACAGACTCCCGCATGTGCCCGACCGGGATCCACCCGGCACGCTCACCATGGGGCGACACTCTGCCCACCAGGGGGCGATGCTCTGCCCATCCTGGGCATCGCCATGTTGCGACCAGAGCCACTCTAGCGCCTGAGGCGGAGGCCACAGAGCCATCCCCAGCGTCCAGGCCATCTTTTGCTCCAATGGAGCCTTGGCTGTGGGAGGGGAAGAGAGAGACAGAGAGGAAAGCGCGGCGGAGGGGTGGAGAAGCAAATGGGCGCTTCTCCTGTGTGCCCTGGCCGGGAATCGAACCCGGGTCCTCCGCACGCTAGGCCGACGCTCTACTGCTGAGCCAACCAGCCAGGGCTGTTCCACATATTTGAAAGGGCCTGGCACATAATAGACACTGAAAAAAATGTCAATTTTAGTGAATGAGCAAATGAAGTGTTTGCCCTAGGTGTACTTGAAAACAAAACAAATCAAAACCTTTTCATTTTCGTTGTCTAGGACAATAGCAAACTATAGTCAATCAGTAAAACTGGCCCACCACCTGGTTTTATCAATAAAGTTTTTATTTTTAAAGATATTACTTATTGATTTTAAGAGAGAGGAGAGAGAGAGAGAAAGGAGGGGGGAGTGGGAAGCATCAACTAACTCATAGTAGTTTTTGCTTCTCATATGTGCCTTGATTGGGCAAGCCCAAGGTTTCGAACCAACAACCTCAGCATTCCAGGTTGATGCTCTGACCACAGGCCAGGCTGTCAGTAAAGGTTTGTTGGCACACAGCCATGCTCATTTATGTGGCATCATGGCTGCTTTCACGCTGCAGGGAGAGCTCAGTAGTTGTGACAGGGAACAAGTAGCCTACAAAGTCAAAGTTATCTACAAAGTCAAAGTTTGGCCCTTTGGGAAAGTGTGCCGTCCCTTGACTAGACAGCAAGTCGGATGGTTCGCACGTGCACATGGCTGAGCTGGGAGGTCGATTCCAGGAACTCAACATTGAAAAGCCCAGAACACAGTGTAGACTTTCAGATACAGAAGGGACTGCAGTAACCAGTGGGTCCAAATTTCTCCTTTTATTTTTGGAGAGCAGACACGATTTACTTAACACCTACTATTTAACGGGCTTTATGCTTAACTTCAGTCTCATAGTAAGTGTGTGATAAGGACAGTGAGGGTGAGTGACAGTCAGTTCTGCTCAGTGGCTATGAGTCTAGGACCTAAATCCTGGTGTATCTGCCTCTCAAGCCAATGGACTCTCCTGTGCACCACTCCCTGCCTTTGTAACATGTCCTTTTCCTGTCACCCACCCACTTTACTCAGTTATCAAACTCCAGAGGCTCTCTCCCTTTACTATTGCCAAATATAGGTTGAACTCCTGGTGTTGCCATACTGACTCAGGTGCTGGGGCCACAAGGGACAAAGGAAGCACACCTGATTCCCACTGTCTATGGTCATAGGCAACAAGGACTGCAATGCACCTTGTCAGCCCAAGAGGATGGCAGAGTGTGTGTGCGAGGGGCGGGGGGTGAGCCTTTGCCAACTGGAGATGAACTCTTTGGCTGTGACTGAGGTGAAACCGACCCGTGTTGTGTGCCTGGGTTCTTGGGTCAGGAATCAGGCAGAGTAGCAGGATGAGCTTCTCCACTGCACATGCAGGGGCCTCTGTCACAGGGCTGGGAGGGTGAGCCAGGGTCCTCCAAAGGGATGGTCGCTCCACACAGACTGTTGGTGCTGCCTTGCCGGGAAGAATTGAACAGCAATAGCTGGATCCCTCCTCGTGGCTTCTTAGCGTGGTTGTTTGGCTTGCTCAGATGGTGGCCCTGGGCTCCCAGGGCAAGAGAGTGAGGAGTGGTCAACCTCTGGGTGGTAGCTCTTGTGAGATAGCAGGAGCCTGGCCCTCCTGTGCCTCCTCCGTGGGTTGGCAGCAGCCTTTCGATGGAACTCAGCACATTTTCTTGCAATTCAAATGCTGCAATTCTGCCTAGAAACCTGCAAACTCCTCTTGTGTGACCTTGGAGCACGTGCAGTCCCTGGTGTTGGGGATTGATTGACCCAAGTCTTGACTCAGGCGGAGGCTGGGTGTGTTTGCCCTCTCAGCCGTGTGCTCACTGCCTCGATCCAGTCATCAGTCTGAGGTTGCACACTGGTGATAGTCTGTTCTTTTTCCTGCCTTGACTGGCTGGAATGGGTTCAGAAGAAGCTTTCCCACTGTGCCCACAGTAGGTCCTGGCCCAAAGCCCACAGCCTCTGCTCCCCGGGCCATTGCAGTAGTCTCCCACAGGTTTTCTTCCCTGCGTCCTGCCTCCACAGGCTGTTTTCAGTACAGGTGTCTGGAACGACCCTAAGGCAGGACTCTCTATGGAAAGTGTGTAGGCATTGAATAAGTTCAAGGAATTTTATTGTCGACAATATAAACACCATATCTGTCCCACTAGCATTGTGTAGTACACAGAGAAATTGAGAATTTATTTTATTTATTAAAAAATAAATGTTGCTTTTCACTTCCATCCGTGATGTCTGAGGAGATCATCTTCCAGAGTAATTAAGAACATGGGCTCTGCAATCGGAGAGACTTGCATTTAAACCTGACTTTGTTCTCATTCCTGAAATGGCTTTGGACTAGTTAACTTGCCCGAATATCAGTTTCCGACTTTGTAAAAGAATGCTGGGAAGGAGAGTTAGTATAACACAGAACACAATGTTGGTTTTCACTAAATGATAGATACTAACAAAAACTTATTTTAAATAATTAGTTCATTTTTTCCTTTTTGCTCACTCCCTCCACTCCTCCCAGCCATTCCTTCAACATTCTCCCCCCAAAAGAGGAAAACCTCACGGACATGGACAACAGTGTGGTGATCACCCTGGGGAAGGGGGGAGTGGGGAAGAGGGCATGAAGCAACGGATGGTGATGGGAAGAAACTTGACTTGAGGTGGCGAACACACAATACACTGTGTCAAAGGCGTGGTGTGGAAATGTGAACCTGAAACCTGAATAATTTTGTTAACCAGTATAGCCCCAATAAATTTAACAAAAAGGAAAAATATATAATTAGTTCATGCAGTGACAGTGATTTCTAATAATACCTTTACAAGCTTGACACTGTAATAAGCAATTTGCATCTATTACCTCACTAAATTTTGCATAATACCTTATCAAAAGCTATATTTATTATTTCTATTTTACAGAAAAGCAAAAATAATTCTTAGGTAATACACTGTTAAATTTAAAAACCTTTTGCGTTATTACTAAATATTTTCATGTGTACATTTTTTATGTATACATTTTTAATGTTAAGATTCTTCTAAATGTTATTTTTAAATTACTTTATTTTAAATTCCCTTAATGATGGATATTTAGCACTCTGACCATCTTAGTCTCTAGAAATAATGTTGCAATGATCAACTCTGTGCATAAAGCGTTATTTTATTATATTTCAGATGATATTTTAAGACAATTTATTAAAACTACATTTTTCATTTTTTAAGACTCTTGATTCAAATGAGCAAATTCTTGTCCCAAAAGTTTGTACCAACATTCAATATTTACTTTATATGTGAGAATATACATACAGATGAATATAAATGTAGATATATAATTTTAAATCAGTTCAACATATTTGTAATATTTATTTTTTAAAATGAGATTTAAAGACACGAGCTAATCTGGTGTACATGGGCAAGAATTTCAGAAATCACCGCTAACATCATCCCACAGAAAATAAGCTTTCAACTCTCTGCTGAGATAAAAATCACTGAAGCAAATAAAATTTCTCCACTCTAGAGGAGGGAAGGAAATTGGTCCAAAAACTAAACAAAAAGCATCAAAGCTAATGTAAGAGACAGATGCTAGCAAAGAAGATGAGTGTGTTGAATTTAAGGCTAACATTTGTTAGGCTTTAAGACACAGATGACTAGAAAATATACGATTACATTTTAAAGGGCTGTCAGGGTGAAACAACGTATATATTATCAATCCTCTCTTTTGTAAAGTTGGAAACAAAGAATTGCTTCAACTGACAGCCAAAAGAAGGAAGACAAAACGAAATGTTTCTGAGAAGAAGGGGAATAAATTGCTAGTGGGAAATGAGTCTCAAAAAAAATTTCTTTGAGGAAAATGTTGGAACTTCAACCAAATTACATAACAAAGAAATAGTTCCTCTAGTAAAGATTAAAAGCCAGAAAAGGTTATGGGAGCCCCACTAAGCAACACATCCTTTTCTTTTTTTTAATTCACTAAATATTTTCTGATTACATAATAGATGCTGGGCAATGAATAAGGCCAGAAAAAATGAAAAATATTTTAGTAAGCATCTTTATACTATAAAATTTGAGAGTCTATTTCAGGAGTAAATAAGTAAAAGTTGTAACCCCATGTGAGGCTTCTTTAGTCATTATTAAAATGAACATAAGAGCATACCTCATAGATATTGTGGCTTCAGCTCCAGACCAGTGCAGTAGAGTATCATGAGAGTCTCATGAATTTTTTGGTTTCCTAGTGCATATAAATAAAAGTTATATTTATACTGTACTGCAGTCTACTGTATGCAATAGTATTGTCAAAAAAACACCCAGTGTATATAATGTAATTAAAAAATACTTTATTGGCCCTGGCCAGTTTGCTCAGTGGTAGAGCGTCGGCCTGGCGTGCAGGAGTCCCAGGTTCTATTCCCGGCCAGGGCACACAGGAGAAACACCCATCTGCTTCTCCACCCCTCCCCCTCTCCTTCCTCTCTGTCTCTCTCTTCCCCTCCTGCAGCCAAGGCTCCATTGGAGCAAAGTTGGCCCGGACCCTGAGAATGGCTCTGTGGCCTCTGCCTCAGGGACTAGAATGGTTCTGATTGCAACAGAGTGATGCCCCAGATGGGCAGAGCATCGCCCCCTGGTGGGCATGCCGGGTGGATCCCGGTCAGGCGCATGCGGGAGTCTGTCTGACCGCCTCCCCGTTTCCAACTTCGGGGAAAAAAAAAAAACTTTATTGCTGAAAAACGCTAACCATCATCTGAGCCTTTAGCAAATCATAAACTCTTTGATGATGTAGGATCTTGCCTCAGTGTTGATGCTGCTGACTGATCAGGGAGGTAGTTGCAAGGGGCTGTGGCAATTTCTTAAAATAAGAAAAACAATGAATTCTGCCGTATCTATTGACTCTTCCTTTCACAAATGGTTTTTCTATAGCATTCAATGGTGATTCATAACATTTACCCACAGTAGAAGTTCTTTCAAAATTGGAGTCGATCACGATGGGTATACAACATAATCAATAGTTCAAATGCTATAGAAATGTTTACCTGAAACCAATGTACTCTTATTGATCAATGTCACTCCATTAAATTTAATTTTCTAAATAACATTTAAAAAAAATTGGAGTCGATCCTCTCAAACACTGCCACTGCTTTATCAACTAAGTTTATGTAATATTCCAAATTCCTGGCTGTCACCGTAACAGTCTTTACAGCATCTTCACCAGGAGTAGCTTTCATCTCATGAAACAACTTCCTCTTTGCTCATCTGTAAGAAGTTTTATCATAAGACTGCAGCAATTTAGTCACATCTTCAGGCTCCATTTCTAATTCTAGTTCTCCTGCTATTTCTGCTTCACCTGCAGTTGTTTCCTCCACTTCAGTCTTTAACCCCTCAAAGTCATTCATGAGCATTCAACTCAACTTCTTACAAACTCCTGTTTATGTTGATCTTTTGACATTTTATTCTTCCCATGAATCATGACTGTTTTTAATGGTATATAGAATGGTGAATACGTTTCAGGAGGTTTCTAATTTACTTTGCCCAAATTCCTTAGAGAAATCACTATCTTTGGCAGCTCTAGCCTTACAAGATGTATTTATTAAATAATAGGACTTGGAAGTTTAAATACTCCTCGATCCATGGGCTACAAAATGGATATTATGTTAGCAGGCAATGAATACGACATTAATCTCATTGCAGCTCTCCATCAGAGCTCTTGGGTGACAAGGTATATGTCAAAGTAATATTTTGTTTTTGTTGTTGTTTAATTTTTTATTTATTGATTGACTTTTAGTGAGAGAGGAAGGGAGAGAGACAGAGACATTGACCTGTTCCTGTATGTGCCCCAACTGGGGAATCAAACAGGCAGGCAACCTCTGTATTTTGGGACAATGCTGTAACGAACCAAGTTATCCAGCCAGGGTTCAATGTATTATTTTAAAAAGACTGTTTTGCTGAGCAGCAGGTCTCAACAGTGGGCTTAAAATATTCAATAAATTGTGTGGTAAATAGATATGTTGTCATCCAGGATTTGTTATTTTATTTATAGAGCACAGACAGAATAGATTTAGCATCATTGTTAAAGTATCTAGGATTTTTGGAATGGTCAATGAACAGTGGTTTCAATTTAAAGTCACCCCACTGTATTCCTAAGAAAGAGTCATTTATTCCTTTGAAGCTCTGAAGCCAGGCATTGGCTTCTCCTCTTTAGCTATGAAAGTCCTAGATGGCATCTTCTTCTAATATAAAGCTGTTTTTCCAACAGTGAAAATTGTTGTTTAGTGTAGCCATCTTTATTAATTATCTTAGCTAGAGCTAGATAACTTCCTAACACTTCTACATCAGTACTTGCCGCTTAACCTTTCACTTTTATGTTATGGTGATGGATTCTTTCCTTAAACCTTATGAACCAACCTTTCTTCACCTCTCTCAACCTTCATAGAGTCAAAGAGAGTTAGAGCCTTGCTGTGGATTAGGCTTTGGCTGAAAGGCAACATTGGGGGTGGTTTGATCTTCCATCTAGACCACTATAACTTTCTCCATATCAGGAATAAAACTGTTTTACTTTCTTATCATTCATGTGTTCTCTGGAAAACACTTTTAATTTCCTTCAAGAACTTTTCCTTTCCATCCAAAACTTGGTTGTTTGGTACAAAAGGTCTTGCTTTCAGCCTCTGTCAGTTTTTGACATGCCTTCCTCACTGAGCTTAATTATTTCTAGCTTTTGAGTTAAAGTGAAAGACATGTAACTCTTCCTTTCACTTGAACACTGAGAGGTAATTGTGTTATTAATTGGCCTAATTTTAATATGTTTGTATCATAGAGAATAATGAAGCCCAAGGAGAGGGGGAGAGATTGAGGAATGGCTAGTTGGTAGAGCAATCAAGACACACACTATATTTCTCTCTTATACGGCAGAGGTTCATGGCTCTCCAAACACAATAATAACATCAAAAAAAGTCACCAAACAAATATAATTATAATGAAAAAGTTTAAAATATTGTGAGAATTACCAAAATATGACCCAGGAAAAAAGTGAGTAAATGCTGTTAGAAAAATGGGGCCATTAGACTTGCTTAATGCATGGTTGCCACAAACCTAATTACTCTGAATTAGGACAAAACACATTATCTGTGAAATGAAGTGCAATGGAAAGTGGCTTTTACCTCCATTGAATCAGAGACACCCTTCTTTAAACTGTTAATTAGCAAAGTTGAGAAAGTTGACTTTATTATATGATAATAGCCAATATTATTAAAAGTGAGTATAAACACTTCATCCACTATTGGTGACATTGTAAATTGAATCAATGTTCTGGAAGGAAATTTGACCCTGTACAGAACTATACTATAAAGCAGTGGTCCCCAACCCCCAGATCATGGACCAGTACCAGTTCATGGGCCATTTGGTACCGGTCTGCAGAGAAAGAATAAATAACTTACATTATTTCCGTTTTATTTATATTTAAGTCTGAACGATGTTTTGTTTTTTAAAAATGACCAGATTCCCTCTGTTACATCTGTCTAAGACTCACTCTTGACACTTGTCTTGGTCACGTGATACATGTATCCATCCTACCCTAAAGGCCGGTCCGTGAAAATATTTTCTGACATTAAACCGGTCTGTGGCCCAAAAAAGGTTGGGGACTACTGCTATAAAGAATCTGCTTCTTTTCAAGCTAAAATGTTAAACCTACAAAATTTTCATGGAGGTTGGGAGATGATATAAGACTCCTATAGCCACAGTATCATTACTTTCCTGTGCCAGTCCTCACAGCCCCAATTTCAATAGAGCAGAGTGAAGAGGACAGGTGACCTTTGCATATGTGACAGTGTACAATACAAGAAAGAAATCCGAACCTAGTGACTTTACACTGGAGAGTGAGCATGCCCACTCACTGCTTTGTAGGTATACTTTCTCTTCCAAGATTGTTTGCTACACAGGAATCTGTGAGAACAATTTTGGGGAAAAGGCAGTAAGTGACTCTACTTATAATACAGTGTGTCCATAAAGTCATGGTGCACTTTTGACCGGTCACAGGAAAGCAACAAAAGACGATAGAAATGTGAAATCTGCACCAAATAAAAGGAAAACTCTCCCAGTTTCATACCTATTCAGTGCAGTTCGATGTGGGCTCATGCACAGATTTTTTTAGGGCTCCTTAGGTAGCTATCCCGTATAGCCTCTACAGACTCATCACTGACTGATGGCCTACCAGAACGGGGTTTCTCCACCAAACTGCCAGTTTCCTTCAACTGCTTATCTGACCGAGTCATGTTATTCCTATGTGGTGGCGCTTCGTTATAAACGCGCCAATATTCATGTTGCACTTTGGTCATGGATTCGAATTTGGTAAGCCACAGAACCCACTGAACTTTCCTCTGTACCGTCCACATCTCGACTGGCATGGCCATGGGCTACTCTGCTGTATACACGGTGTTACATCATCATCTGCGCATGCGCACATGCTGCCACATCATCCTACAGAAACTGGGAGGGTTTTCCTTTTATTTGGTGCAGATTTCACATTTCTATCATCTTTTGTTGCTTTCCTGTGACCGGTCAAAAGTGCACCATGACTTTACGGACACACTGTAAAATGTAAATAATTTCTCCCAACCCACCCTAAATGTCAAAATATCTTAAAAATTTCTGAAGGATGGGACTCAAATGAATTTTTAAAAATTTTACTCAATATGAAGATAACAGTTATAAGTATATAAATAACTGCAAGCCACAGGGATGTCAGGGTAAAATTTGAGACCACCAACACAATTCCCTAGGTCCTTTCTTATTGCACTGTGCTTCAAAGAATAGTGTATAGTCAGATCACTTACAAAGAAGAAAACTGACTTGGTCATTTCATACTCATTCAATCACTCAATTTCATACTCATTTACATAGTATATATGACATATTCTAAGATCTACTCCCTATAAACATTGGTTTATTTACCATAAACAATGCCATAAAGATTGGGTATACTCTGCTAAAAGCATTTCATAATAAACACTTCCCTGCTCGCAAGCACCATTAGTGGATTTCCTAGCAGATATGTCATTAGCTTATGGGAAGTAGGTTAGGGAGGTGCTCTTATTATTCTTGACAAGTCAGTTCCTTATTCCATAAAATAAGAAAAAATTATGCACATCATGTTTATGAAGATTAAATGTGTCAATACATGTAAAGTAGTTAGAATAATGCCTCTTATATAGTAAAAACCTATATTGGTTAGCACTGTTATGATGAAACAATAGTTTCATTTAGAAGACTGTTCAAAAACTTTGATATATTCATATGATAAACTCTCATACATTCTTTCATTTTTTATTTTTTGAAAAATATTTAATGCAGCCCTGGCCGGTTGGCTCAGTGGTAGAGCGTCGGCCTGGCATGCAGAAGTCCCGGGTTCGATTCCCGGCCAGGGCATACAGGAGAAGCGCCCATCTGCTTCTCCACCCCTCCCCCTCTCCTTCCTCTCTGTCTCTCTCTTCCCCTCCCGCAGCGAGGCTCCATTGGAGCAAAGATGGCCTGGGTGCTGGGGATGGCTCCTTGGCCTCTGCCCCAGGCGCTAGAGTGGCTCTGGTCGCAGCAGAGCGACGCCCCAGAGGGGCAGAGCATCGCCCCCTGGTGGGCAGAGTGTCGCCCTTGGTGGGCGTGCCGGGTGGATCCCGGTCGGGCACATGCGGGAGTCTGTCTGACTGTCTCTCCCCGTTTCCAGCTTCAGAAAAAAAAAAAATTTAATGCAAAAGGAAAATGCTCATAGCATATGGTTAAGTAAAATTAGCTTAATTCAAAACGGTATTTCTATAACTTATGCAAAACATGCACACACACATTTACAAAATTCAAAAAGAAAAATTCTCAAATGTTAATATTCATTGAGATTGAGAGTAAATTATTTCTTCTTTATACATCTTTAATATTTTCCACATTTTCTATAATAAAAAATTATTTTTTTAAAAAAAATAGACCTATAACTCTTTAATCATGGGGAAATTTACAATTTAAAGTGAGTTTTTAAAAATAACTGTCAATTTCACATGTAATAATATGTGAACTTAAAAAATCCAGGCTGATTCTAAAGTTCTGTTCAAAATCCTTTTATAAGAGTTCTTTCAAAATCAGGAAGAACCTGTTTAAGATAAAAAATATTTGCATTGCCTGACCTGTGGTGGCGCAGTGGATAAAGCGTCGACCTGGATGCTGAGGTCGCTGGTTTGAAACCCTGGGCTTGCCTGCTCAAGGCACATATGGGAGTTGATGCTTCCAGCTCCTCCCCCTTTCTCTCTCTGTCTCTCCCTCTCCTCTCTAAAATGAATAAATAAAAAATTTAAAAAAAAAAGAACAATATGAAAAAATATTTGCATTAACTTATAATGGTACTTTCATTTTTTAAATTTCTGTTTATCCCTCAAAACCAGTAGTTGATTTACCCCTCTCTTTATAATTCTTCCAATATATCAGCCCCCAATTAATGTTTCCTACATGCCAATGAGACTTTCTTCATGCACTCAATATAGTGAGATGTTTCATTTTAGATTGTCTTTCTCCTCCGGCAACAATTTTGTGTGCTGTAATAAATAGAACTTTGAAGCTAGAACTGTGTAAAACACCCAACAATCCACATTAACTATAGTGTTACTAGCATGGAAACTAGCTTGACTATACAACCAGACAAATTTATAGACTATGTTCATTGATTATTTGACTGACTTTTTATTTTCCTAACAAATGTGAGTTATTGACTTAATTTAGAACTGAAGGACACCTTAGGCATCATCTATTAATACAGAATGTAGGGCAATCTACCTATCTACCAGGCAATTAAATTAAGCTGAACTGGCCAGGCAGTATTTTCTTTCTCTTTCCTTGTATGATGCATTTCCTTTGTGAATCTGGGTGCAGGAGTTAAGAAGGGCAATCTTCTCAAATATAGGAGGACTGTTCTTTTATTTTTTGGTGGTGAATATCTGAGTAGATAGACTTCTCTGCTTCTTCCAAACAGGCTCTGATAGCACCTTTGTTATTTTACAGACATGAGACTGTGACCCAGGGTTAACTAGGTGGTTGCTTCAAATAAAATCATTAATGATAGAATTGGATCAAAGACTATAGTTTTGAAATTCAAGTTCTTGTTATTTTTAGTAAACTAAACTGACTCTTTTTTAAAACACTATGTGTGAAAAACAAATAAACAAACAAATGCTGTTTCTTTAATTAAAAAAAAATTATTGATTGATTTAGCAAGGGAGGAAGGGAGAGAGAGAGAGAGCGAGAGGAACACAGATCTGCTCCTGCACATGCCCCAACCAGCAACTTCCGCATTTCGGGATGACGCTCCAACCAACCGAGCCAATCAGCCAGGGCAAAAAAATGCTGTGTGAATGAACCACAATAGACATGCAGAGGACTTTTTTTTTTTTTACCTGGGGAAATTATCTGGAATAAGATAGGCAGGTGTAAATATAGCAAACAAATAGACTAGTTTTCATGTAAATAATAAATCTAAAGCAAAAACACATCTATGACATGAGACAACATGGTATGTCAGACCAGAAATGAAAGATATTGCAACATTGACAACCCAAATAGGCTGGAGTTTAATCAGTGGCACAAGGAATACTGAGACTGCCAGAAGCAACATAAAATCCAGGACTGGGTAAATGGGGGAGTAGAAGAGGTCAACGTGATCAACTTGCCCTCAGATTGTAGTTCCATTTGGAGATGCAGGGTAACCAGTGATACCTAAGCTGTAAGACCGGGAAAGGCAGAGAATCTCGGCACCATTAAAAGGGAGAAGAGTCAAAAGTAATTCGTTGACCAAACATACACTTTTGCATTTCAGGCTTTTTTTTTTTCATGAATTCTGTTGATGAGTGAGGAATAGTCAAACACGCATATAATTTTTTCTGTAGTTTATCAGTAATACCAATCACTAGGACTCCTTCAGATTTTGGTAGGCCATTCACTTATCTTGAATAGCAGCAAAATGTATGAAATGGCATCGCAAAAGGGCTTTATACACAGAAAAAATGAAAAACATAACCAGCTGCCAGATGGGAGATGTGTATGCAGAGCTCAGAAAACTGCTGCAGAGCAAACATCCCTGAATAATAGCAACTGGGGCCCGCCTTGGCACTTATCTATTTGCATTCATTCATAAAATTTTAATGTTTGGACATTAAACAGAGCACAGAAGAGATATTGCTATGGCTTGCTAAGCGTTAGTGTTGGATTAACACCTATAGTCAGAGTTATGAAAAACACAACAGCCCAAGCAGCTATAATGATTTAAGAGAATATGACTGACTGCCGCAGTCCTTTCATCTAGGAGGATGGCACTTACTGATAAAAATACAAATTACTCCATATAACTTCTGTATGATATGCACAGACTCATACAACAGCATCATGCTATTATACTCTGCAATGATTTATACTGTCATTGGCCGGGTTTATGAAAGTAGTCTCAGAAATTGTCTTTCTTTGGAATATTAATAGGTAAAACTATGGAACTCTTGTCACAGCTTAATTTCCCTAATTACCATGGATTACTCTATGTTATCAAAGGTTATTTCTTTTTTTTAATAATTTTTAAAATTTTTCAATTACAGTTGATATACTTTATTATATTAGTTTCAGATGTACACCTCAGTGATCAGACATTACATAACTTACTAAGTGATCATCCTAATAAATTTCTCTTCCATCTGACACCATACATAGTTATTACAATATTATTGACTATATTCTCTATGCTGTACTTTGCATCCCCATGACTGTTCTGTAACAATCAATCTTAATTTCTTCATCTTCTTCACCCATCACCCCAACCCTTTCCTTCTGTCAACCATCAAAATGTTCTCTGCATCTATGAGTCTGTTTCCGTTCTGCTTGTTTATTTATTTTGACTTTTAGATTCAAGTGTTGATAAATATGCATTTATTGCCATTTTATGGTTCATGTTTTTGACTTTCTTATTCTTAAAGAAGATCCTTTGATATTTCATGTAATACTGGTTTGATGAGGATGAAATCCTTTAACTGTTTCTTGTCTGGGAAGCTCTTTATCTGTCCTATGATTCTAAATGATAGCTTTGTTAGGTAGAGTAGTCTTGGTTGTAAGTCTTTGCTTTCATCACTTTGAATATTTCTTGCCATTCCCTTCTGGCCTGAAAATTTCTGGTCAGAAATCATCTGACAGTCTAATGGTAGCTCTCTTGTAGATAACTACTTTCCTCTTGCTACGTTTAAGATTGTCTCTTTTTTCTTTTCTTCGTGACAGAGACAAAGAGAGGGACAGATAAGGACAGACAGACAGGAAGGCAGCGAGACTAGAAGCATCATTCCTTCATTGTGGCTCCTTGTCTCCTTAGTTGTTCATTGATTGCTTTCTCATATGTGCCTTGACCGAAGGGCTGCAGCAGAGTGAGTGACCCCTTGCTCAAGCCAGCAACCTTGGGCTCAAGCCAGCAACCATGAGGTCATGTCTATGATCCCATGCAAGTGACCCCACACTCAAGCTGGTGAGCACATGCTCAAGTTGGATGATCCCATGCTCAAGCCTTAAACCTCAGGGTTTTGACCTGGGTCCTCCACATCCATCTGATGCTCTATCCACTGTGCCAATGCCTGGTCAGGCAAGATTGTCTCTTTATCTTTAACCTTTTGCATTTTAATTATGATGTGTTTTGGTGTGGGCCTCTTCGGGTTCATCTTGTTTGGGACTCTCTGGGCCTCCTGAACTTGTATGTCTCTTTCTTCATCAAGTTAAGGAAGTTTTCTGTCATTATTTTTTCAAATACATTTTCAATTTCTTACTCTCTTTCTTCTCTGTCTGATACCCCCATGATGTGAACATTATATACTTGAAGTTGTTCAGAGGCTCCTTACTCATTTTTTTAAAAAAATTCTGTTTCCTTTTTGCTGTTCTGATGTTCTGATTGGGCGGTTTTTGCTTCCTTATATTCCAAATTGCTTATTTGATTTTTGGTTTGATCTACTATACTATTGGTTCCCCATAAATTATTCTTTATTTCAGTTCATGTATCCTTCCTTTCTGAGTGGTTCTTTTTTATGATTTCTATGTCTTTTTCTGCTGTTGAAGTTCTCACTAAGTTCCTTGAGCATCCTTATAACCATTGTTTTAAACTCTGTATCTGGTAGTTTAACTGCCTCCACTTCATTTGGTTCTTCTAGAAATTTCTCCTGTTCTTTCATTTGGGACCTGTTTATTTCTATCCACATTTTTACTGCTTCTCTATGCTTGTTTCTATATGGTCAGTAGAGCTGCTACATCTTTCAGACTTGGTAGAGTGGCATTGTGTAGTAGGTGTCCTGGAGGACCCAGTGGCACAGCCTCCTCAATCACCTGAGCTGGGCATTTCAGGTACACACTGAGTGGGCTGTCCTGTTGTAGTTGAGCTTTGATTGTTGTTGCCAACACTGGGAGGGATTGACCCTCAGGCCAACTGGCTGTGAGGACCAGCTGCAACTACAGCAGAGGAACTGCTATGAAGGAGCTTACCTTATAGAGCAGGACTTGCTTCAGTGGGGCTTTGGTGCTCACCAAGCCTGCCCTTAGAGTGTGTTGCTTGTGGAGGTGGTAAAGTTGTACCCTGAATGGTTTAAAACTATCCTTCAGATGCACTGACTATGGGGCCTTTCTGAAGGTGCAAGGTCAGCCACTGCCTGTACCCTGCCAGGGGCCACCCAGCACAAGCTACAGAGCAATCTGCAGATAGTTACTACTTGCATTGAGCTTGGAGGTGCTCGGGAGAAGTCAAGCAACAAACCAAGGCAGGCTGATGCTAGTGCCAGGCCTAGGGCCACTCAGCAAGAGGTATGGGGTATGCAGAAGCCAGATGCTGCTTGTTTGAGAGATTTTAGAAAGCTTAAAGCATGAAGCAAAAGAAGCCAATTGTAAGGAGAAGCCACTGGAAATGGCTTGGATGGGCTCTCAAGTCAGGAGAGAAGAGGTCTCAGGAAATTACCAGGGTGGGCCAACAGTATGAGCCAGGTTGATGGAGACTTAAATATGGTGCCCACCTGTCAGCTCTGTGGGTAAGGCTGGGATCTCAGAAAAGAAACAATGACTCTGCCAGCACTTTTTTCTGGCATATTATTGCCCCACCAACTCTTGCTCTGAAGCCTGGCAATTCAGTTCTTCCCTGTATGTCCCTGGTTCCTTTCTAGCTGATGTCTCAGTGCTGGAGCTCAGAGGGAGTGAGTCCAAGTCCATGTGTGGACCCCCTTAAAAAAAGCTACTTGGGACTCCAGTGGCCCTCTGTCTTCCTCAGCCACAATCCCCACTGGTTTTTATAGCCATAAGTTACGGGAACTTCTCTTCCTGGCACTGGAACCCTGGGATGGAACCCTCCTCCCCAGGGGACACCTCCACAGCTGAAATATCCCTACCAATTTTAAACTGCCACATGTGGGTATGGGACTAGCTCATTCTGTATCTCTGCCCCTCCTACCAGGCTCAGTGTGGCTGCTTCTGTAAATCTCTGGTTGTAGGACTTCCATTCACAGCTTGATGGGAAATCTAAGGGTTATTTCTTTTCTTTTTTTTTAGATTTATATTATTTAATAAAAAATTTGCATATAAGTGAGTCTGCACAGTTCCAAAGCATGTTGTTCAAAGATCAACAGCAATTTTATGTATACACGTAGACTGTATTTGTAACCTCCTATGAATTTATAATTATTTTAAGATTAAAGGGTTTTTTAATGAAATGAGGCTGCTTTAACAATACAAAGCATTTTCAAAATGTTTAGCCCAATAGTCTCTTTCCTGAGAATGTCTGCCTCTCCCCAGAACACTTGGCTTCCAGTATTTATAAAGTTTATATTTGACTTTATAGAAATGATCATCCCAGTTCTTGTTTTTTTTACCTCAGGAAATAACATCTTGATTGTGGTCCATGCATCCTCCCTTGAAGTGTGTACCTGCCAACTCCAGGGCCTGTCACCTCAGAACTCCAAGGACTTTGTACAAATGGTCCAAAAGGTAATTCACTTGCATTTCATGGGTCAGTGGTGCCCCGTCATTTCAGAACAGTTCAATGACTGGCCAATAGCTGAGTTCTCTCTGGAGCACATTCTCAGAGCTGGGAAAATGCATTTACTGATTCACTTGACCAAGCTGGATTGAGTGGTCCTCTGTGTAAGATGCTTTACTAGGCCGTGGCTCTGATGTGCCCTCATTTCCTCGTTCCTTCCTTATCTGGTCCGTGCTGGGACCGGCAAAGTGGATCCTCTCCTCTGTCCTACAGAGGTGTCCACACAGGGAAATCCCCAGAGTACGCTCAGCTGAGGCATCTACAGGACAGATCAGGGAGGGGCCCCAATAGTGTGCCTGAAGTCCGCCAATTGCGGGCGTCTTTCTTCCTTGGTTCCTGGCCAATGCACCATATATTGCAGGAATCAAAGGAGGACAAAAATGCCCAGACAACTTGATGAAAGAAGTAGGATTTATTTAGCCAGAGGAGCAGCATGACCCCAAAAGAGGCAAGCCAAACATGTGCTCCCTAAGGGTATTTCTGAAGTCAGTTTATGTGGTGCTTTGTGTGACGTGGGAAATATAAAAAGAATATCTCCAAAACAAGATATTTAGAAGCAGAGCACAGAACTTGGAGTCAGACAAACTTAAGGAGCTTACCTTCTCATAGCTCTTTATTTTTTCATCTATGAAAACTGATAATAATACCTAGTTCACATGGTTGTCGAGATAATTTACGAAACATCATAAATGAATGATGTGATCATTGTCTGCTTTATAACAAGGCAGTGATCATGACCGTGATTGTTGCCATGAGGTTCCTCGTAGACCTAGAATTGCCAGCCACGAGGAGGTGTGATGGTCTCTCCACCAGATACCCTAAGACAACTCTTTACCTCTCTCTCTCCCCCTCTAATTACATCTCCTCATATTACATACCTCAATATTAGTTATGGCTTTTTAAATCCCTACAGACTAAACCCCAACCAATATGGAAATCAGCCAAAAATGTATTAATAGTTTGCTTCGTAGCAAATGGATGGAAATAGTTCACAGCTGCCATCCATGCCTGATGAATGAAGGTGTTCAGAACCCCAGGTGCCTGAGAGAGCATCCTGCTGAGACCCCTTGACCTGTACTAATGCTGTGCAGTGGCTCCGCTAGCCTGACTATTGACTAAACTCCCTCTGATAGGCTTGGGGTACTGAGTCTCTGACCTCAGCTTGGGTTCTTTACTCATCCTCCTCATCAATGTGCCGTCTGTTGCTCTCAAATTCAAAACATCACACAAAATGTCTGCCCCAATAAAATGGAACATTTTTGGAAACAGGTGTTCTACCAGCTTGGGTTTTAGTTTGGCCAGTGTGCTTAGGTTTTATGATATCGATTTATACCACCTTTCACTGCTTCCTCTCCTTGCCCTGAGCTCTGTCGTGGCTGCACTCTCAAATCCACATGAACTGGTTCCAGTTCACATCCATTGGTTTGTTGGCTTTCCATTCTTGGAAAAAGCTCCTACCATTAACAATGCAACCCAGGACTGCAATTTAAGACACTCTTGGTTTCTTTATAAAGGCCCACTTGGCATAAAAGGCACACAGTGGGGGAAGTTAATTCATGGCTTCTACTTATGAAGTTGTTAAACCAAGTTGCTTAGATGAACAAACTGGTTTTTACTGAGACTTATTTTTTTTTCACTTCTATTATATGCTCCATATTTAACAAATACATTTTAAATGAAAAGAACCACAGTTTCTTAGTATAAGAATTCACTCTCGAATCTGTAGGAGGAAGTAGTATACTCTACAATACAAAGACTTAGGAAGAATAAAAACATATTCTGAGCCAATGGAAAATAAATGGCTGGCTGTCCTGTGTCCAGGAAAACAAAAAACCTAGAAGTGGAATATTAGGCTACATTCTAGGAAATTATCAAATGTTCTGAATTGTTCTTTAGAAAAATTTTATTTTCAAAATTGTTTATGTATTGATATATTCAAGCTATTTAGACTTTCTAGAAAAATAATTTGGGCTATACACTCCACACCTGTATAAATTTATTAATATATAGAAGCATCTAAATTATGCATGATTGGTCAGATTATATTTTAGAGCTCAAGATGTTTAAAATTGTTGTTTTAAATAACTGGCAGTAACTTTTAAGATATCTTCATTATAGGGAAATTTATAGAACTAGAAAAGAGATAAATATCATACTTTTCTAAAAAGATAATGGATAGCTCCCATTGGTGCAGACCTAAGTAGATAAATATTTAATAATAATGAAACATAACATTAAAAAAAACATATAAGTTGGTTAGGAAAAATTATAAAGAATGAGCCTCAATTAATTGTAGAAGAGATTAATAACTATTTATCAGAACTCATTATGGATCAGATTCTAGGAGTCTCAATGTGGTCAAGCCCCAAGCATCGCTCAGTAGATTTTGGGATGGGAGGAGTACCTTGGCAGAAGGGAGGGTGGTGGTGATGGTGGAAGGAGCACTCCTTGTCTATGGAATAAGGAGTGAGGTAACCAGCTGTGTCTGTGTATTTCATCCCTTACTCCTAATTATTCTCATTGCCTTTCTTCTTCTTGCTCATATTTTTAGCTGAAATCATGTTGACTGGGAACAAGGACTCATAACTTGTTTTAATGATAAAAAGAACAAAGAGAGGAAAGGTAATTCATATATAATTTTTTGTCTAGTCTCTCTTTGTTGTTACATAGTGTTGTTACATTGTGTTTTCCCTCTCGTTTTCTTGTTTCCTTTTGTCTTCTCCATTTTCTTCTCCATCTACCTATTCCTTGTCTTTCTTTTTTATCATCCTGATCAATACTTCTTTTCTCTCTTTTTTCCATTTTTTTTTCTCCTCCTGAATAATGGTCAAAGTATGTGAATCATTAACAAACAAGATTGGAGCAAGTATTCAGCATCTCATGGGAGTCACAGGGTTGAGATATCAAAAGCTCACCACTAGAAATATTTTAAAGTCTTCATCAATAAACAATGTCACCTCTCTCTACAAAGACCACCAGGGAAACTTGTTAACCCAGAAAAACTGAGTCTGTTATACTTACTGAAGCCAGAGAGATCCCCTAAAGCATTTCAATAGTGTCTCAAAAGGGAGAAGTTAGGGAAGGTTTGGGGCTTTGCAGTATGGGATAAAGTGGCTTAAGACAGGTCTGTCATGATGAGAAACACACTGGGATTGTGAAAAGTTTATGACATGTGGTTTAGGGTTGTCATACCAGCAGGTCAAGGATCTGGAAGCAAGTCTGGATCATCAAACTATTGCTCTGTGACTGGTAATAACAAGGAGTATCAACTTGTTTCTATGATAAAAAGAATAAACTATTGCAAGCAGTGTGTCTAAGTGAATGAACTGTTGTCCAAATAATTCCCTAGATAGTTTGTTTTGTAAAAATGTCTTCAAATAAAAAATAGAATTATTTACTGGTATGCAGTTTTATCATCCTGGTTCATAGTTTCCTGAGCAAACAGTTAAATCATAGTGACACAGGTGATCTCCGTTCTTATTCCCAATATTTAATTTATGTGGGAGTAGCAGTCTTAGCTCTTTTACAGGGAATGATCTTATCAATAGTTCAACACAAAGCAACTGAATTTGAGGAAACTATTGATTACAGAAGTCTTCCATGATATACTCTGGAAAGAAGGTAAAGTATAAGCTGGATAGTTCTCAATCAGGGATGGCACTGTACCCTGGGGATGTTTGGAAATATGTATAGGGAATGCTATTTGCATTTAGAGGGTAGTGTCAAGGGATACTAAATTAATTGCAATGTATAAGGCAGTCCCACACAACAAATTGTCTTATCAGAAATACTGATAGAACTTCTATTAAAAAGCAGTGGCTGAATTATAATAATGTGAGGTAGAGTCAGTCCCACTTGTTAAAAAACCACACTAGAATTACACAAATTAGCAACTTTTCCTTTTGTGGTTGTCTTGGCCATTAACATGTCTAAAAGTTCTATTTTTTATTTTCAACATTGAGGAAAAAAAAGACATAAATGAGGAACTAGGAAGAATGAAATAATGGCAGGAAGGACAGCGACTGTTATAGGTGACACATTTAAGATTCAATTATTTCTAGAAAGAATAAAGGAAATGAAAAATTTAACAGAGGTAACATGTAGAATTAGCATGCACCCGCCAATATAAAATTGTCAGCTTCCAGAAGACCATAATTAGCAGTAATTTAAGCAAAGAAGATTTAGTGATTTTAACAGATCAAAAAGTTAATATGAGCTAACAATTTGGTGAAAATTTAATTAAATTATTGGAAGAATACTAGTAAAAATTTCAAAGCACATTAGGAGAATTGTATTGAATTATGTATATTATTATATTTTATAAGAGACATTAGCAAAATAAGATGAAGCCAGGATACAATAACCAAGAGGATAAAAGGTGTAGAGTCCATAGCATATCCATACTATATGAGAAATTACTAAAGTAATCAAGGGCTTTTAGATAGGAGATTCAGAGAAAAAGAAGCTAAGAAGAATACTTTAAGAACTTTTAACTTAAAATAAAGATTTGACGTTGTTCTAGAATCTTGATCCGCAACATGTGGTCCACCAACCAACAGTACTGGCATCACTTGGGAGCTCATTAGAAATACAGAATCTCAGGTATCTTCACAGATCCATTAAATTTTTTTTTTTTTTTTTTTTTTTGGATTTTTCTGAAGCTGGAAACAGGGAGGCAGTCAGACAGACTCCCGCATGCGCCCAACCAGGATCCACCCGGCACGCCCACCAGGGGCCGATGCTTTGCCCATCCAGGGCGTCGCTCTGTTGCGACCAGAGCCACTTTAGCGCCCGAGGCAGAGGCCACGGAGCCATCCCCAGCGCCTGGGCCATCCTTGCTCCAATGGAGCCCTGGCTGCAGGAGGGGAAGAGCAAGACAGAGAAGAAGGAGAGGAGGAGGGTGGAGAAGCAGATGGGCGCTTCTCTTGTGTGCCCTGGCCAGGAATCGAACCTGGGACTTCTGCACGCCAGGCTGACGCTCTACCACTGAGCCAACCCACCAGGGCCGATCCATTAAATTTGAATCTTCATTTTAACAAGATCTCCAGGTCATTTTATATGCACATTTGTGTCTCAGAAGTGGTTAGAAGAGTTTCCCAAACTTATCTGATGAATGTTATAAAATGCAGATCTACAGACCCAAACTCAGATTTTCTAGTTCAGAATTCCCCAGTAGAAAAGGCCAGGCAATGTCTAGGTTTATCAAGTGCAACAGGGGATATCATTAGGCAAATTTGGAAAACTCTCTTCCAATTCACAGAACTAGATCTAGAAAGACTTGTTAAAATCAGCTAGATTTTGACTACTATTCTAAAACTTTGTCCCATCAGAAAAATAAACTACTTTGGGAGGAACTGAACCCAAGTCAAAGAGCCATAATAAGTAAAGGCTGACCATCTGTCAGAAATGACAAAGAAGGGAAGTTTGTTCTCCATGGGAGGTAGAAGTAGATGATTCTGTTTCCTTTCAAATATAAAGTGTAGATTCCTTTAAATCCAGCTGTGCTTTCTCAAGTCAATTTGTAGACATACACTTAGTAATAAAAGCCAGAGACAAATCCAGGAATACAAAACATTGACCCCAGTGCTGTGGTCCATTTTCACTGCTGCCATTTATGAGCATTCGCTGGTAATTCATCTAAACTGGGATGCCATGGCACCAGGAATTGAAAATAGATCACGGGTTCCAGGAAGTAATTAAGGGTTTTTCTACTGAGCTCAGCTTGAATTAACTTCAAGGAGTCTTGCAGCTGCCTAGATTTTTCACACCAAATCATGTCATGGTGCACAATTTGATGCTGTAATTTATTCACAGTTAATTCTTATTAAATGAAGCCCAGTGGCAGTCTTACTCTAATAAGGAAAGAAAGTACTGCTTGTTTTATTGCCAGAAAAATGTTCACTGGGATGAAAAATTGTGTCTCACCTATGATCTGTTAATATGCAGGTAGTTGTTGTGTGCAGTTCCCAAATTGAGCAGATACAAGAGTTCTCAAATTGAACTGCGATGAAATCCCACACTTATTTCTCTTTTATTATACTGGATATTTGTAGATTAGATTCAATTGGAGCTTTACCCTTCTGCTTAAACTCTGGCACCAAATTACACCACTTAGGATTTTGCAACAGATATTGTAACAAAATCAGACAGCTGTCATTTCATTCAACCTGCTCTCTCTCTTTTATGTTAAAGTTGTTATGGAGGGAAATATAGTTGCTCTGAGTAAGGAGGGAGAGTGGGCAAAGGGGAGATGATCCGTCAGGTGTGAAAATTGGCTTTCCTAGCCCAAGACTTGGACCTTAATTTCATAACTCATTACTCCATGCCTGTAAGCATCATGAGTGATTTTGAGTTTTGTGGTGTTGCTAGGACTGCATAGAAATATAAAGAGAGAAATTCTGTAATGCTCAAAGAAAGTCACTTGCTGGCAACTTCTTCTTTATTATTATCATTATTATTATTTTTTAAACAGCCTTTCCTCAAGTTTGAATTTAAGAAATACCACTTGAGCTTATCTCAATAAGTGACATTACCACTCACCACGCATTTCATGCTAAAAATCTCCAAATTATGCTCAGTGCTCCATCTTCCCAACTCCATTCAATTGTTCACCAAGTCCTCTTGATTTTAAAATGCCTTTTAAAATAGTAAAGTATCTCCAAACTAATGAATTAAGTATTTATCCATTCATTTAATACATATTTCTGACCACCAATCTTGTGTTGGACACAGTCGCACACTAAAGATTAAAAGGTGAACTAACAATGGTAATTGTAATCAGTTAGCCCCCAAATTATAAAACAAGTCTTCATCTCCTCTCCTTCATTTAAATCTCCTTTCTTTTCTCAACCAATAAATTTCTACCAAGATGTTTCTTACGGTGGATCCGACACTGATGAAGTCTATATGACTCCCAACTGGCTGGAAAAAAAAATGCTTCCCAGTATGAATAATCACTAAAATCATCTGAATTCTTCGGAAAGAAACAGGGGTGGCAGTGGGGAAAAGAGAGGGAGTGACAGAAGCAAGGAAGATTAATCTTCGGGCTCCCTCCCTCATCAATTCTTACTTTGTAGGTTTGGAGTGGGGCCAAGAAAGATTAGTTTTTACCAGGCTCCCTGGAATTTTTATGATCAATTTTTATGATCTGTGAAGACTTCTGTTTTCCTTGCCTCCATCCAAAAGTGTTTCCCTCTTTTGACTTTCCATAATCCTTTGCTCAGATTGCTGGTTTCTTAGTACATTATCTATTTGAATAAAACTGCCTTTTCTATTAGATTGTGAGAGCCTCCTTTCCAGAGATGACGTCTTTTTTTCCTTTATATACCTTTTATAATAGCAACACACTGGAAAACAGAAAGCAAGGTGAATGGAAGGAAGGGCATATAATTGGGAGAAGGCACCATGAGGCTATTTGGGGTGCTGGTACTATTATTCTCCTATTTCTTGACCAGAGTGCTGATTATACAGATATAGTAACTTTATGCTAATTCATTGACCTGTACATTTTTTATTTGTGTTTATTTGTTTATGTTCTACCCTTAAAAAAAGTTTGAAAGGGAAAGAAATAGATGGAATAAAATTGTCCACTGTGGGCAGATGAATCCATAGGCTAAACTCAGAAAAGAGAGGACATTGTCTCTCTTCCGCATGATCATGTGCCCTAAGTCACCTCCTTTCTCTGTCATGCATGCTGACTGGTTGCCTCTTTTATTGCATAGCGTCATGGAATTTATCATATAGTTCTTGACAGTCTGATGTGTCTTTTAAAATAGGCAAAGTCACATTACTGTTAAATGATTTGAAAGAATAAAAAGTTTTGATTTCTAGTCTTTTATGCCTCCACAACCACTTAGTAGTTGTAAAGTTCAAACATGTCATTCTGTATTTTTGAGATGCAAGTTCTCACAAAATGAAATAGATTTTTCATTCATTAAACATACTATAGGCTAGACTCTATTATATGCTAGACTCAGGGTTCAACATTAAAAATTGGACAAACTCACTGCCCTTAATTATGCTTACAGGTTATTGGGAAAAAGAATGATACAATGTGGGGTAAGAAGTGCTATAAAAGCCCCCTGGGGAGTATGCATGTGTATCAGGAAAAACAAACACCTCTCTCAACCAATCAACCTCACATCAGAGTCTTATTGTGAAACTCTAATGAGATACAGACTATTTGGTCCTACCTGGGTAGCAAAAGGAGCAAAGGAACACATTACAGAATGGAAAGCACATTGTAAATTTAAAGCCTTGGATAAGATATGCTATTCCTCTTACAGTGTTGAATCTTGGTTGACCCTTGACTGTTGGTTGCCTATTTCATGAGCATTCATGAATTCAACTAGTATTTTACTAAATCAACAATGTGCAAGGCACTATGTTAAAGACTAAAAATAAAGCAGAAAAGAAGAAAGTTCATCTCTGCCTTTGGAAGATCACAGGAAGGACAGACTACCAAGAAATTAAAATGATGTAACAAATGCTATAATAGGGAAATAGAGATTATGTTTTTACATTCATACCTGAAAGAAACTGACCTAAACTTGGTAAGTTGGAAATGTCTTTCCTGGCCTGAAAGATTAAGAGGAATTATTTGGAGTTCTGAAACAGTGATTTGACCAAAGGGAACATCATAGGCCAAGATCCAAAGGAAAAGAGTATGACATGCTTAGGGAGCAGAGAAAAGTTAGGAGTGTATGTGAGGAAATAAATGGTCACTGCTGAGGCTGCAGAGGCAGACATGGGCCAAGTTGTGATGGACTCTCACAAGCTTTGTAAACCAGGTTTCAGATGTTTGACTTACATTCTGAATGTCAACAGATATATCAGAATCTCCTTAAAGTAATTTAAGCAGCAGAGTGACATTATGAGAATTCTCTTTCAGGAAAGAGTCACTTTAATTGTAGTTTGAGAAATTCACTTTGGGGAGGACCACATTGGGATTAGAAGGTAAACTGGGACACTCCACCAGATACACTCACCACATGGTGGATATTGTGTTGGGACGTAAGTGAAGGCCTCAGATAGCATGAAGCATTTTAAAAGAAGTGGCCCTGGCCAGGTGGCTTAGTGGATAGAGCATCATCCTGGCACACCAAGCTCAAGGGTCCAATCTCTAGTCAGGGCACATGAGAAGCAACCAATGAGTGCACAACTAAAGGAAACAACTAAGTGGAACAATGACCTGATGCTTCTCTCTCTCCTTTCCTCTCTCTTTCTCTCTCTTTCTCTCTTTCTACCCTCTTCTCTTTCTCTTACTCTCTCTCTCAAATCAATGAAAAATTTTTTAAAAAATAAAAGAAGTGTCTATTTTACTCAGAATTAAAAATAAGTTGTGGATTCTTTATTCATAAGAGGTTTCATCACATCTCTGTGAACTCAAAGCCACTAGAACCTTCTTCTTAGGCAACCAAGCTCATGTGTTCATCACAAAAGCTCAGAAAGTAGAAGTTTTTATTACTGGCACTTTTGTCTAGTCCCTGAGGCTTCCCACAAAAAAATTTTAAAACGCCACAAAACTTGAAAGCAAAGATGATAGTACTTCTCAGCGTAATTAGTGACTCATTTCTAAGTAGCAGTCATCAATATAAAAAAACATAGGATGTACTTAGATGTTTATTTAAAGTATGGGCTTTATTGTAGGGAAGATGCAAATTAGTCTAAATTTCAATATCTGTTGTGTGAGAAAAGAAACTAAGCGAAACATTTTTTCAGCAACATTTAAAAACCAATCATGCAAATTTTGAAGGAAATTTTTCAGAAGTTCTGGAGCTAAAAAGAGAAATGTCTTGACTAGGAGCTAAACAATATAATGAATAATCAAACAAACAAATGAAAAATTATCTGATTCTACCTTCAAGTTCAGTTTCAAAACCATTCTGGATAGAAATCTCACATTTAGAAGTGCCTTCAGAAAAGTGCCATGCTGCAAATATTGACAAATCTGACTGAGGCAAAAAGGGAAAACCAAATAGTTGCTGTTAGAAATCTCACCAACCAAGATATTTTAATACATTCTAGACATAGGAATGATTTGTTAAGAGACTGAGGTAAACCTACTTGAAAGCATACATCATAATGACTTGGCTATATTCTTGGTTGACTAAGGAATTTGAAAAGTAGTTGTTGGTGATTGTTATCATAAAAACATTTCCCACAATTTGAGTTTTTCTAGTAAACATGAGTTTTAAATTATGTGTGGAAGCTCCTTGAATAAATACAGGGTAGGGGCAAAGGTAGGTATTATTGGAAAATAATGCAATAATGAATAAATAATAATACAAAAATAAACTCTGTGTTTTGCTAACTCACAACTGTAAACCTTCTTTTGCCCAGCTTGTATAAGAAATATTTGTGACCTGTGATTTTTCTATGAGCCTGGTGTGGCCATCAACAGGGTCTGAAAACTAGCCCTGTTTTTCCTTTACTTTTTTAAGCTAAAAAGACATCTTAAAGACATCTAGGCATTAATTAAGTAAAACACTAAACTCCTACAAATCTAAATCATGTAACAATTTTTAACATAAGTCAAAGTAATTCTGCTTCTTTCACATGCTCCCCTTAAGAAGGACTCCCAACAATTAATGCTCTGGTAGCAGCAGCAACACCAAGCGTGGGTGTTACACTAGAGAGAAGCTACACCCAGAGAGGGACTTTGTTATTACAGGAAGAAGTATTAACTCTGAAGGAGGCTGCTGAGGGCAGAATTATTTATGTGTTTGCTTTTAAAAGTGTTAAGAGATTCAGATTCTGAATGTCCAAATCCCAATTCCAAACTGGGGGAGGTGGTCGGTTACTCCACCTCCACCAATCAATCCTTTGGATTTCAACTGCATGTCCAAAAATTCAGCTCAATTCAAACACTATCTATTGGAAATAACATCAGATTCCACAGGATAAGAATTCAGTCCTACAAAACTGCCTACCCCCTTCAGATTCCAGTTACAAGTCCAAGTTGTTACTTGTACTTCTAACTGGCTATAAGTTAGACGTCCCCAAGACCCCTCCTTGAGTTCTATTATTTACTAGAGCAGCTCACAGAATTCAGGAAGCACATTTACTCACGATATTGTGAGTTGTTTTTGTTGTTGTTTTTAAGGATATAACTCAAGAACAACCAGATGGAAGAGTTTAGTAGGGCAAGGTTTGGGAAAAGGGTACAGGGCTTCTTTCCCTCTCCAAGGGCTCCACTCTCCCCAAATCTCACGGTGTTTACCAACCTGAAAGCTCCCCAAATCTCATCTTTTTGGGGTTTTATGGAGGTTTCATTACATAGGCATGATTTTTTAAATCATTGGCCATTGACAATTGAACTCAATCTCCAACCGCTCTCCCCTCCCTGATGATTAGGATGGAAAGCAGCACTGAGGGTTTCAACCCTGTGATTGGGTGTGTGCTGGGTTCTCCTGGTAACCAGCCCTTCTCCCATCCTTAGGTTACCTAAGGGCTTTCCAAATTCACTTCACTAACGAAACACCTTTATTGTTGGTATCACAAGAAATTCCTAGGGTTTTGGGAGCTGTGATCCAAGAACCCTAGACAAAGACCAAATATATATAAAAAATATATATTGGTCATCTGAATGACCAAATGTATATTTCTCGTAAATCAAAATATCACAAATTTATAGAGGTTGTTTTGTTTCCTTTTGTTTGGGGGTTGGTTTTGGGGAGGGGGTTGTTTGTTTGTTGTTGTTGTTTTTTGTTGTTATTACTTGTATGATATTGATGTGTTTATGAGTTTTAATGTCAGAAAGTGACAGAGATCAACACTGATGACACTTGAAGAACTTCCACATGTTGTGGAGTGGATTAAACACCTATTTGGAAGCACTAGAGACATGGTAGTACTCTGTCAGTCTCTTTTATTTTCAGTATAAGCCTATTTTCCTTTTTTAAGCTGGCGTTCCAAGGGACTCATGAGCAATTGAACCTTATAAGCCCGGCTGACTTTTTGGCGGTCAAATGTCACAACTTTTTCAACTCTAAAGCCACAAGAGCTAGAAGAATGTGATACCCTGTGTTTGGGCAATTCCATTTCAAGAAACAATTGATGTAATTAACAGTAAAGAAAGGAACAAAATTATGAGATGCTATATAATTCTGTATCATAAAAACTTTTTGCCTGCATTCTATTTTATAATATACTGCTCACAAAAATTAGGGGATATTTCAAAAATGAATATGAAGCTATAAAATATCTCCTAATTTTTGTCAGCAGAATATTTCTATTTGAGACCAGTGGAAGTTTGACTCTCAGGACCTCCACTGAGGAAAAGACAAGTTGCAAATTAGCTTGTCTATAGACATACTTTCTTTAAAAATTCTCCCTTTCTTGAAGCAGAAAGAGGTTTTTGCTGTTCAGATGTAATATCCGATGATGATATACTGAGTGTAATTTTTGACAAATTTGTTTGAGTAATGTCTGTCTCTGAAATTCTGAATTGTATCTCACTACCTTATTTATTTTTTTTGAAATGAACCATATAATTCATTTAGCATTTAGCAAAGATAAAGCTTTGATCTAAAATTTTTCTCCTGGTTTGAGCCCAGAATTCTAAAAAAAAAAAAAAAAAAGTTGGCATGAGGAACTTTTGTTTTTTGTTTTTAGATTTTATTTATTGCTTTTTAGAGAGAGAATAAAAGGCAGGGAAAGAGAGAAAGAGGGGTGAGAAGCAGGATGCCACAACTCATAGTAGTTGCTTCCTGTGTGTATCTTGACCAGGCAAGCCCAGGGTTTCAAACTGGTGACCTCAGCATTTCAGGTCAATTCTTTACCCACTGCACCACCACAGGTCAGGGAGTTGTTGCTTAAAAAATAAAAGCCATGAGTAAGGATGCCAGGGCCTACAGTAACAATTTAGAAGTGACAGTTTTAGTAAAATTGTCTGTTTACGCTACTAGACTATTAGACTATAAGTTACTTGAGAATATGTATATTTAATTATTTATCTCCTAGCAGAGGTCTCACACAGGGTAGCTGTGCCAATAAATTTTGATGAATGAATACATGAAACAGGAAAACAATGAATAAAGCAAATGTCTAAAGCATTGCTCAATGATATAGATGAGAAAGTTTTTTGATTTACAAATTAATTATTATAAGACACTCTACAAGTAATTGCAAGGATACCATTTTGTCCTAGTGGTTAACAATTTTGTCATCTATGAAATTATCCTGAAAAAAATAAAGTGTGATTGTTATTACTAAATGACTCAAAAAATACATACCCCACAGACATTACTGGGGGTAGGAAAGAGGTTTCACAGAAATAAACAAACAAAGCCCAAAATGATGACCTAAGAAAAATATTGTTGATTTTAGACGAATGCTTGAAACAAATTGTCAACTTTGTCCTGACTTTTGATTTGAAGCATCTGTACGTTTCAATATATATAGTAACTTGTACATAAAAATCATTTTTTCCCTGTCAATCAGATAATGGAATTCTCAAAGAATTTTCAAATGCAGTCAAATTACTAGGGTCTCTTGTCAAAAATATACATTTATAAGAGTGAAAAATCATGCTCCCAAATTGCTCTGAGCTTCTATATCTTATATCACTCTATATTAAAAGTGTCTTCTTCCTTGTCAGTATCTCCTCTACTAGAACATAGGCTCCTTCTGTCCAGATATCATTGCTGATCTGTCTTTGCATCACCAGCAAACAGCCCAGTGTCTATCTCATAAGACGTAAAGTCAATAAATATCTATGGAATAAATACATGAAAGAATTAATGAGTAAAATCATGCCTCTGATAAATACAATTTTGAGTTTATACAGTGGCAAATGAAGCAAGACTGTCAGAAATAAGCAGAAATGAATACTGTGTTCTCCTACACCACCAGAATGTAGGAAAATTACTCTGATTCCCAGACACTCAAGCTTTACCGTCTCTTTCCGCCTTGCTGTTCGGATTTCAATGTGGTGAAGGAAAACAGAGCACTTACAGGATGCATTGCAAGGAGACCACATCTGTGCAATGGTAAAACCACAAAATAAAGAGTGAAAATTTAAGCTACTTTATCTGAAATTATGATGATACAAATAAACATTTTGGACAAATACACATTGTTTGTTCATTTGTTTATTTGTTTAATGAGAAAAGAATGACCAAAACCAGCTTTACATTATAATTTTATAGCACTTTTTAGTTAATAGACCATCTCTAAAAATTAAAATTTGCAAGCATATATTTGATGCATATGGAGAGATATCCCACAAATAAGTGCTATCTATCTATCTATCATCTCTGCATATGGATATATGTGATTATGCTATTATATATCAACAAAAGTAATTATTAGATAAATTATCATTTGAACTTCATAAAACTTTTTGAGGTAGCTAAGTTAAAAAAGTCATTTGCACGCTGCTCCAGGGTAGAACTTTGGCACTGAACTTAGCTGTGGGTCCTCACAACTTAGGCACCAAAGAGGAAAGCATCTCAGTGGCACATCTGTGCTCAGACCTCCTGAGTCTCAGGAGAGGATGTGACCTTTGCGGCTTCCCTTTACAAACACAGAAGTACCTCTCAGGTACTATTCTCCAACAATCTGGAAACCAGGATGCTCCAGAGACTGTCCTGGTTTCCTAAGTTAAAAAATATTATTATATTTAGAGATCAGGAAAAATGAGTATTAAAGAAATTGAGTTACTTGCTCACCCGTACAGAACCAAGATTGGAGCATGGGGCCCTGGCCGGTTGGCTCAGCGGTAGAGCGTCGGCCTGGCGTGCGGGGGACCCGGGTTCGATTCCCGGCCAGGGCACATAGGAGGAGTGCCCATTTGCTTCTCCACCCCCCCCTCCTTCCTCTCTGTCTCTCTCTTCCCCTCCCGCAGCCAAGGCTCCATTGGAGCAAAGATGGCCCAGGCGCTGGGGATGGCTACTTGGCCTCTGCCCCAGGAGCTAGAGTGGCTCTGGTTGCGCAGAGCAACGCCCTGGAGGGGCAGAGCATCGCCCCCTGGTGGGCAGAGCGTCGCCCCTGGTGGACGTGCCGGGTGGATCCCGGTCGGGCGCATGCGGGAGTTTGTCTGACTGTCTCTCCCTGTTTCCAGCTTCAGAAAAATACAAAAAAAAAAAAAGATTCGAGCATGGATCCCACCTCTAGTCACATGAAAAGAACTAGCTTGCGTGGCCATCAGTTTCCAGAGAGCTTCTAAAGGCTATGCGGGAAGGAAGCAGCGTTTTGTTTGGGCTTTCAACCAGACCTCTTTGCCCTGTGCTTGTTTGACCTGCCTATGTCTCTATGGCTTCCCAATCTTCTGGATTATTAGGGCCCTAGTTCTTCTACTCTTAGAACACCCGTTTATCTGCCTTTGTTATATTCTTCCTAAAAGTCAACCCCAGCCCTGCATAGGGTTATATTAATCCTCTTGTTTCCAAATGGGAAGATGAATCAGACACCCTCCTGAGGTGCTGGCATCCTAGACTGTTACCAGGACCAGAGTAACATATTCAGGATCCATCTGGGGTCTGAGTTGCACGCTGCTCCAGGGTAGAACTTTGGCACTGAACTTAGCTGTGGGTCCTCACAACTTAGGCACCAAAGAGGAAAGCATCTCAGTGGCACATCTGTGCTCAGACCTCCTGAGTCTCAGGAGAGGATGTGACCTTTGCAGCTTCCCTTTGCAAACACAGAAGTACCTCTCAGGTACTATTCTCCAGCAATCTGGAAACCAGGATGCTCCAGAGACCGTCCTGGTTTCCTAGCTCCCCAAGGACAGACTCGCCTACTAAAATATACATACTAAAGAATACTGAGCCACAATATTTGTCAAGAGGGTAGAATCACTGTATAATACAACCAGGTTTGCTCCAGTGCCTGCCCCCAGGGCTTTGCCCCTATCACTCCATCAGTGCCTACTTGTCTCCCTGCCACGTCCCCAGCACTCTGGACTTCAGCCCAGAGGGATTCTTTCTGTCCTTGTACTAAGGATCAAAGGTCCCTGCCTCTCAAGCCAGACTGCAGGAGCCTTAGGCAGCAGTGGGTTTACAGGTTATAAAACCTTGTTTTTTCTTAATTGTCTTACTTCATCCTTTAAAGGGACCTGTAGCTTGTAGTAAATTTTCAGTACAAGGGGTCCTTGGGTTATGACAGTCTTGACACATGACCTTTCAAGTTTATGATGCTCACTCCCATAAAAACTTTAAAAAATTGAGATGTGAGTGTTGCAGTTTATGCCATTAGCACCGTATTTATGGATTACATCCTACATACAGACTAGCCTGGAACACTTCTTTAAGAAGGTAGAGAGGCCAGCAACAGATCCTATGCCCTTTACATCAGCTCCTTCTAGAGATGAAACACCTGTAGTGCAGGTAGAATCATCTCCAGCGTCTCCTGCATGTTCCTTAGGCGATCCTGACTCACCTGACCCAGTATCTCCAGCACCTTCTCCTGCTTCTCCGGCTTCCTCCTCCCACCTTGCAATGCCTCTTTCAGTGTGCAAGCCAACCACAGGAATAAAGGTAAGGAATTCGTTTTTACACTCATTTTTGACATTTTTTCTGTTACTACAGTACAGTATATTTATGCCCTTTTCTTTTTTCTGTGGCTTAGTTGTGTTTTTATGTTCTAGATTATGATTTTACAACTGTGTTAGGATAGGTAAGTGACTTAGGCTAGGGTGTGTTTTGACTTACAGCAAAATTTGGGTTACGTCATTGTCATGGGAACGGAACTATGTTGTGACTTGAGGACTCCCTGTACAAAAGGTAGAATTCTTAAGATTTTACAGATGAGGAAAGTGAGCTTTGCAGAAATTAGAAGGAAGGTCAATGCCACAAAATTAGTTTATGTCAGAGCCTGGCCTTTAATGTCGATCGTCTGATGCCAGCTGTGGGGCAGGGAAGGGGAGGGAGGGGCAGGGGGCACAGAGAATGGAGATTTCAGCTCTACATGCCCGCCTAGACTAGGTAGTGGCACACAGAGGAGGCTTTATTGTCGCAAGGATTCAAGTTCAGTAATGACAAATTAGAAGCTCCTCACGGCTTATAGGAAAAAGCACTAAGGCAGCATTGGAACAATTTTTAATCCTGGTCATTTTAGTCCTAGTGGACCGTTAATGAAACCACACAGGGAGCAAGCAGAGATCAATAAACTTTAGGATCATGAGCATATGGGAGAAATTTGGGTTTTCCCTCCAACAGCCTCCTTTCTGAGGAAACACAAACATTCAGTGACAGGATTTCGGCCAGGGACAGAGCATGCTCAGTGCCCCCCCCCCCAATCACCCAAAAGCCTGGACTCCTCAGCATGGCTTCCATGGCCTTTGTGCTCTGCCCCTGCTCACTCACCTCCCTTCCTCATCTTCTCCTCTGTCCCTTCAACCCATACTGCCGGGATGACGACCTGTCAGCCGTGCCTCGGAAACGTCACCTTCTCTCTGTTTCCACGTCCTTCCTCATACTCTCATTTATGTCTGGAACATCCCTACTCTATTTTCTTTTTTCATCTTCCACAAATAAGCATAGCCATTATTACGTTTGGAAAACCCTTCTGATTCCCCAGTTATGGGTTAGTAACCCATGTGCCTTTTTCTATTCATACACTGTTCTGGACTCTCCTTGTTAGGACAGCACTCACTAAAAGGTAAGCCCTTGAAGAGCAGAAGCCATTCAACATGTTAGAAATATGTCCAACACATAGTATATACTCCAAAAATGTTTACTAATTTAATGCTGAATTCTCATTGTTGAAGAGAATTTAATTCCATGGTTATCTACATTTACAGGAATTGGAATGCTGGCAAATCGGAATAGAACTAGAGAAGGGCTAGAACTATAATAAATGGAGAGTTAAGTTGGGGTCAGTTTGGAGTGGCCTCTGTGCTGGATAATCTGTCCCCTTCCTGATGCACTGTCCACTGTAATCTACCTGCCTTGGGTTCCAGGAGACTGAACCTTTGGGGACCACATGTACCATGTTCCCTTACCTTGTGGCTTCCTATCGGGTTCTACCAGCGGATGCACCAGATGGAGATTACAAGGCCAAAGAAGAGATTGGTAAATTAAGACATTTGCTTTCTTGACTTCCTATTATGCTTTCTAGGCTGAATCCCTGCCATTCAACTATCGAAGTCCTCATCTCCTGTGGGTGACCTCTCCTGTTGCTACAACTCTCACTTTGTTCAGGGATAGAGTCTAAAGCTTTACTGTCCCTTGTGAATTTCCCTTTACCCTTCACCCACACACTTTTGTAAATAGGGTTTTTGGGGGGCCAAGGGTGAGGTGCATCCTCCTTCAAGAACCCTAATCCATGCATTTTTACATATTGTGGGGTTTGGACGTAACTCTGTAGGCAATGAGGATCACAAACTTTTTAGAATATACATAAATCCATACAGATAAAATATTAGCAGAAGAAAACAACCTATTACACTACAGGTTTTTAAGGGGCAGAGCCCTTGCCTTATTTGATATCATAATCAGTGCCTAAAAGGAAGTATGATATAATGGCCCACAACACATAATTATTAAATAATATATATAGCCTTGAAAAAAAAATTAAATCTGTGTGGCCTAATGCTTGAATTTTAATCCAGTGTCAACAAAGAGAATATATATTTTCTAGGAGCCCCTAGTTCTTGGAAAGGAGTAACAACACAGATAGATTTCAGAGAAAGCCTGTAAACTATGAGCAGACAGTCTGAATGAATAATCCCCTGAGAGGGCAGGACGAGAAAAGGACCTCTTCCCTGGGAAAGTGTTGCACCAGCTTTTCTACAGCCATCTCGCTGTGATCACAGATCTCTCCTGCTCAGTGATTAACCACCCCAGGACAGTGCTGCGGATAGCAGTTATTGCTTTACAGTATGTAAGGACAGACCTGGAATCGAAGGCAGCGTGAGCGGCAAGGCACCGCTTACCTCCTCCTGTAGACACCACTCCGAGAGCGAGAGGTGGTTGACTTTGATAAACTTTCCAAGCCTAGAGTCTTAGAATCGGGAAGACTACAAGACAAGTACAAGATGCCAAACAGAACTGAGAGAGTGAGGGGGAGAAACAGGGAGAAATTAAACCAAGGAAAGCACTGCGGGATTTCCTGAGCAAGTGCTTCTACTTCCCTCTTGTGGCCAAATTTTCCTAGAACTATGATTTCCCTCCCCCCTCCCCAAAGTAACATTTATTATTATTTGGGTCACATTTTAAAAATAAAACTTGTTTATTGCAAGGAGTATGGAAAACACATTAGAGTAGATAGGTAGAAGGCTATGTGGGAATATGTCAATCTGCAACTGAGTTTTATGAATGAATTAGTATTTCCACAAAGGCTGAAGCAGAAACAAAGAGATCCACCCGGTAGCTTGATTGGTACAGGGCAGTGGACTCCATCTGCATAGAAATGCATCTAATTCTCCTGCATGTTAAATATTTTCCCCAAATTAGTAATCTAAAAGTGAATATGAAAGCTCTCATATATTTGATGTCTACTGTGTTCTAGCCTGTACAAGCATTCTGCATGAACTCATTTAATCCTCAAAATATCCATGTGGGTTTAGGTCAGAATACCAACTTTTATTGAAATTCCCAAGGTAATGTAGCTTATACATGACAGAGATGGATCTTTAACCTGATCTTAGAACTATAAATTCTCTAGTATTTCTACTATGTTGTCTCATCATTTTCTTTCTGAATTCTCCCCTTTAATTTCCTGCCCGGTGTTTGTTAGCGCTGGTCTTGCACACCTCCAGTAGAGTCACCTAGGACCTCTAGGAGATTCTCCCACCTTTATATTGTTCCACATATCTCTACCCACCAAATGGGATAGAGACTCTCCTCTTAACTTATGCATTGATTACATATTAGTAATGCTCCTAGAATAAGGGCTACTCCATGGAGACAGTAGTACAGCATTATTTACTCTAAAATTATAATAGGCACATTTGGATTCAAGGGACAGTAAACAGTGGGAGTTTTCAAATTTTCTGAGTTGGAAGTGGAATAATAGAGAGGTGCAGAACTTGTGAACAGCTGTATTCGGGGAACATATTTGAAAAAAACTGCAAAATCACATAAAGCTATTCAAAACACTATGTAATAAAGGGGGGGGGATAAAGAAATGTATTATTTGCTATTTTGTCTCTTTTGTCTCTTTTATCCACACTAGAGAATCTTGGTTCTCATTTTCTGTTTTTGAATTCTGCCAAATTACCTCATAATAGTTAAATGACAACTATAAAACATATAAATGAGCACATTAAAATATGTTATGCAGGGTATTGGAGGAGTTGTTATAGGCTAGGTAGATGGTAGCAGAATTAGAAAACATGGGAGAAGTGGTTTTCAAATTGCAAATGTTAAATATTTTATTTCTTCACTGCAATAGATCACCCAGTAATGAGTAAGAGCCCAATTGCTGCTTGAGTTTAATTCCTGGCTTTATAACTCACAAGATTGTGACCCTTGTCTAAGCCTCTGATCCCTCATTTGTAATGATAACTACAAAAACCTGTTGTGTGCCCTTGAAAGCTTAAAGAAGTTTCCACTGATGTTTGCTCTTTGTATAAGAGCTTGAAAATTATCCCATCCAAAATTTATTTTCATGAGAGCATCTCCTAAAAACTGGAGGACAGTGGTTATACTACAGCTAAAATCAAATGCAGGAATACTTTTAATATTATTATTTCTTTGATGATTTTTCTGCTAATGAGACTTTTCCCATACCTTTCAAACCTTGAATGTATATCTTATATTTATATAACAAATATGTGCTTTCAGACACAACTGTACCATTTTCAGATACAGTATTTTCTCATTTGGTTTGACAACCAACAGTGAAGCTTCACGGCTACTGCGCTATTTCTGTGACCAGTCCTTCCATTGCACACTTAAGCTTTGATGAAGACCAGTATGAGAGCACCCACATTTACCCAATGCATGAGGTTGGAACCTCGACTGGAATTTGGAAAAATCATTGAAGGGGCACATGGCAAATCTCTACCCTTTGCCTCTAAACACCTATATAAAATACTTGCTGGACTATGGGGCAACCCTCAAGATGATGTAAATTGTTTGACACTAATATTTATATCATTACATAGATTAAAAACAAACTAACATGTACAGCATTTGTCTGATTATAAAAGCTACTATGGAAAGACATAGAAAACAATTCTTTTCTTGATAAGAGTAGAAATAGACTCTAAACACTAATGCATTTCTTTCCACTATTTTTCTATGAATACTTATGGGTTTTTTCTTTGTTGTACATAGGGGGATAAAAACATATGTAGAATTGTCATCAAAAAGTAAAAGTATATATATATATCGTGTTCCAGAGTCTTCTCAGGCATGGAATGATTATTTGAAGATGCAAATAAAAATACAGTGGTCTTACAAAAGGTCAATAGCATTGAGGACTCTCCTACCCACAACCACACCAGCATTATGTGGACGAGAGCACAGCTATATTAGTCTCCTCCTTTTGTCCCTACAGTGTTTTTGTCAAATATTCTAAACCAGCCTGACCAGGCAGCGGCGCAGTGGATAGAACATCGGACTGGGATGCGGAGGGCCCAGGTTCAAAAATCCAAGGTCGCTGGCTTGAGCATGGTCTTATCTGGCTTAAGCAGGGCCTCACCAGCTTGAGCGCAGGGTCACTGGCTTGAGTGTGGGATCATAGACATGACCTCATGGTCGCTGGCTTAAAGCCCAAGCTTGCTGGCTTGAGCAAGGGGTCACTCGCTCTGCTGCAGCCCCTCAGTCAAGGCACATATGAGAAAGAAATTAATGAACAACTAAGGAGACTAAGGAGCCGCAATAAAGAGTTGATGCTTCTCATCTCTTTCCTTCCTGCCTGTCTGTCCCTATCTGTCTCTCTCTCTCTCTCTCTCTCTCTCTTTCTCTCTGTCATGAAAAGAAAGAAAGAAAAAAAAAGAAAGAAGGAAGGAAGGAAGGAAGGAAGGGAAAGAAAGAAAGAAAGAAAGAAAGAAAGAAAGAAAGAAAGAAAGAAAGAAAGAAAGAAAGAAAGAAAGAAAGAAAGAGAAAAAGAAAGAAAGAAAGAAAGAAAGAAAGAAAGAAAGAAAGAAAGAAAGAAAGAAAGAAAGAAAGAAAGAAAGAAAAAGAGAAAGAAAGGGGAAAAAAAGAAAGAATTCTTTTTTTTTTTTTTTTTTTTTTTGTATTTTTTCTGAAGCTGGAAATGGGGAGAGACAGTCAGACAGACTCCCGCATGCGCCCGACCGGGATCCACCCGGCACGCCCACCAGGGGCGACGCTCTGCCCACCAGGGGGCGATGCTCTGCCCCTCTGGGGCATCGCTCTGCTGCGACCAGAGCCACTCTAGCGCCTGGGGCAGAGGCCAAGGAGCCATCCCCAGCGCCCGGGCCATCTTTGCTCCAATGGAGCCTTGGCTGCGGGAGGGGAAGAGAGAGACAGAGAGGAAGGAGGGGGGGGTGGAGAAGCAAATGGGCGCTTCTCCTATGTGCCCTGGCCGGGAATCGAACCCGGTTCCCCCGCACACCAGGCCGACGCTGTACCGCTGAGCCAACCAGCCAGGGCCAAAAGAAAGAATTCTAACTCATGAAATCTGTCTGTCTTCCCTCAACTATACTGTGAGCACTTTGAGGCAGGAGCTGTGGGCAGTCTATCTTGGGGAGAGAATTCAATGTAATAGTTAAGAAGAGAGAACTCTGGTGGAAAATTGGTTTGTTAACTCAGCTATTTGACATTCAGAGAGTTACTCAGGTTTCTTGCTGGAGAAAATAGGACACCAAAGCTTATTCTGAGAATAAAATAAGCTAATTCATGTATGAAGAAGTTAGAGCATAATAAATGCTTAATAAACATCATAGTGTAGATCTGGAACCTAACGAGGAATGTAATGTAGAGAAGATACCAAAAAATTATTGTACCAAATACCTTCCAGCATGAGCATTAATCATGAAGGTGAGGTCTGAAAGATCTGATCCAAGTCTGCCACTGACTAGTGTCGGGTTTTGTACAGGTCAACCTCTCTGGGTTTTAGCTTTTTTATCAGTAATAGGTGAGCGCTTAACATCACCAAACTATAATAAGGGTCGTACAAAGACATTATGCTGAAACACCGTGAGTAGTATTTTCTGAGGATGAATTCCCAGAAGTATAAATTAGAGACTAAAGATTTTTAAAGTTTTGGGGATACATTTTGCTTCTCTCCTTTCTAGAGGACTGTATATCAGAATTCGTATTTTACTTTCACCAAAAAGGGGATTGTTATTTTTAAATAATATGCCAGTGTAATGTTTTCTTTAGTTATTACAGTTTTTTATAGTTGCTTTGTTGTTGTTGCTATAGAGTAGGGGTCGGGAACCTATGACTCGTGAGCCAGATGTGCCTCTTTTGATGGCTGCATGTGGCTCGCAGACAAATCTTTAATAAAAAAATAATAATGTTAGAAATATAAAACATTCTTCATGTATTACAATCCATTCATTTCCTACCGCTCATGTTCATGGTGGCTGGAGCCAGTCACAGCTCTCCTCTGGGACAACACCAAATTTTTATTGGATAATGCGTAATGTACACGGTCGTTGTATGGCTCTCATGAAATTACATTTTAAAATATGTGGCATTCGTGGCTCTTTCAGCCAAAAAGGTTCCCAACCCCTGCTATAGAGGTTCAGTTTTTGCAATGTGTATTGACAATTTGTATTTTATGCTTGTTTGTGCAGTTTCTCTTTAGTTCCTTGTCCGTATGTACCAGGACCATTCAACATTTTCTGTCAATGAGTATCAGTATATTATTTTTAATAATATTTTAAAAGATTTTATTCATTGGTTTTAGACAAAGGAGAGAGAGAGAAAGGAAGAGGGAAAGAGTGGGAAACATTAGCTTATAGTTACTTCCTACATGTGCCTTGACCAGGAAAGCCCAGGGTTTTGAACCAGCTACCTCAGCATCCCAGGTTGACACTTTATCCACAGCACCATCACAACTTAGGCTCAATTATGTACATATATTAGCGAGAGAGAAAGAGACAGACAGACAGACAGGAAGGGAGAGAGATGAGAAACATCAACTTGTTGCTGCACTTTAGTTGTTCATTGACTGCTTTCTCATATGTGCCTTGATCAGGGGGCCTGGTCAGGTTCTTATAACCATTTTTTAATTGGATTGCTTACCTTCCTGATGTTGAGTTTTACAAGTTCTTTATAAATTTTGGTTATTAATCCTTTATCAGACATATTGGCAAACATGTTCTCCCATTGTGTGGGTTGTCTTTTTATTTTGTTAATGGTGTCTTTTGCTGTACAAAAGCTTTTCAGTTTGATATAGTTCCATTTGTTTATTTTGTCCTTTATTTTACTTACCCGTGGAGATATATCGGCAAAAATATTGCTACAAGAGATATCAGAGAGTTTACTGCATATGTTTTCTTCTAAGATGTTCATGGTTTCATGACTTATATTTAAGTCTTTTATCCAGTTTGAGTTTATTTTTGTCAATGGTGTAAGTTGATGGTCTAGTTTCATTTATTTGCATGTACCTGTCCAATTTTTCCAACACCATTTATTAAAGAGACTGTCTTTACTCCATTGTATGCTATCACCACCCTTGTCAAATATCAATTGACCAGGAAGGCATGGGGTTATTTATGGGTTCTTTGTTCTGTTCCATTGATCTGTATGCCTGTTCTTATGCCAGATGCCAGTACCATGCTGTTTTGATTACAATGGCCTTGTAGTATAACTTGATACCTCCCACTTTATTCTTTATTTTCAAGATTGCTGAGGCTATTTGTTTTTTTGTTTGTTTGTTTGTTTGTTTGGTTTCATATAAATTTTTGAAATATTTGTTCTATATTTGTGAAGTATGCTATTGGCATTTTGATAGGAATTTCATTAAATTTATAGATTGTTTTGGGTAATACAGACATTTTAATTATGCTTATTCTTCCTATCCATGAACATGGTATATGCTTCCACTTGTTTGTATCTTCCTTGATTTCTTTTATCAATGTTTTATAATTTTCTAAGTACAAGTCTTTTACCTCCTTGATTAAATTTACTCCTAAGTACTTTATTTTTTTGTTGTTGCAATAGTGAAGGGGTCTGTTTCCTTAATTTCTCTTTTAGACTTTTTATTGCTGGTGTACAAAAATGCCACTGATTTCTGAATATTGATTTTATATCTTGCCACCTTGCCAAATTCATTTATCAGGTCTAGTAGTTTGTTGACTGAGATTTTAGGGTGTTCTATGTACAGTTTCATGTCATCAGCAAATAATGATAGTTTTATTTCTTCTTTTCTAAATTGGATGCCTTTTATTTCTTCTTGTTGTCTGATTGCTGTGGCTAGGACTTCCAGAACTATGTTGAATAAGAGTGGTGAAAGGGGGCACCCCTGCCTTGTTCCTGATCTTAAGGGGATTGCTTTTAATTTTTGCCCATTGAGTATGATGTTGGCTGTTGGTTTGTCATAGATGGCTTTTATTATGTTGAGGCATGTCCCCTGTATTCCCACTTTGCTGAGAGTTTTGATTATAAATGGGTGCTGGCTTTTATCAAATGCTTTTTCTGCATCTATTGATATAATTATGTAATTTTTATCTTTCCTTTTGTTTATGTGATGAATCACACTGATTGATTTGAGAATATTGTACCAGCCTTGCCATCCCAGAATAAATCCCACTTGATCATGGTGTATGATTTTTTTCACACGTTGCTGGATTCAGTATGCTAATATTTTTTTGAGAATTTTAGCATCTAAGTTCATCAGGGATATTGGCCTATAGTTGGGTTTTTTTTTCTTTGTAGTATCTTTATCTGGTTTTGAAATGAGGATAATGCTTGCCTCATAAAAGGAGCTTGGAAGTCTTCCCTTCTCTTGAATTTTTTAAAATAGCTTGAGAAGAATAGGTGTTATTTCTTTGAATGTTTGGTAAATTTTGCCTATGAAGCCGTCGGGTCCAGGACTTTTGTTTGCTGGGAGTTTTTTGATAACTGTTTCAATTTCATTTGTTGTATGTAATTGGTCTATTTAGGTTTTCTGATTCTTCCAGATAGAATTTTGTAAGATCATAAGTTTCTAGGAATTTACCCATTTCACCTAGGTTGTCCAGTTTTTTTGGCATATAGATTTTTATAGTATTTTCTTACAATCCTTTGTATTTCTACAGTGTCAGTTGTTACTTCTCCACTTTCATTTCTATTTATTTATTTGAGTTCTCTTTCTCTTTTTCTTGATGAATCTAGTTAAAGATTTATCAGTCTTGTTTACCTTTTCAAAGAACCAGCTCTTGGTTTTATTGATCTTCTGTATTGTTTTTTTAGCCTCTATATCATTTATTTCTGCCCTAATCTTTATTATTTTCTTTTTCTACTTCCTCTGGGCTTTATTTGTAGCTCTTTTTCTAGCTCTTTTATATGCAGGTTAAGTTATTTATTTGAGCTTTTTCTTTCTTCTTAAAGTATGCCTGAAATGCTATGAACTTCCCTCTCAGAACTGCTTTTGTTGTGTCCCATAAATTTTGAGTTGTTGTATGTTCATTTTCATTTGTTTCAAGAAAACTTTTTATTTCTTCCTTGATCTCTTTGTTAACCTATTTGTTGTTTAATAATATGCTATTTAGCCTCCAATGTTTAAATGTTTTTTGGTTTTTTTATTGTAGTTGATTTCTAGTTTCATGTCATTGTGATCAGAGAAGATGCTTGATATTATTTCAGTCTTCTTAAATTTATAGAGATTCATTTTGTGTCTTAACATGTGGTCTATCTTAGAGAATGTATCATGAGCACTTGAAAAGAATGTATATTCTGCTGCTTTGGGGTGAAAGGTTCTGAAGATAACTATTAAATCCAGTTGATCTAGTGTATCATTTAAGGCTGCTGTTTTCTTTGTTAATTTTATGTCTGGAGGATCTATCCATTGATGTTAGTGGGATATTAAAATCTCCTACTATTATGGTATTACTGTTGGTCTCACCCTTTATGTCCATCAAAATTTGCCTTATAAATTTAGGTGCTCCTATATTGGGTGCATAAATATTTACAATTGTTATATCTTCCTGTTGGATTGCTCCCTTTATCATTATGTGGTGACCTTCTTTAACCCTTACTATAGGCTTTGTTTTAAAATCTATTTTGTCAGATATAAGTATTGCTACTCCAGTTTTGTTTTTTTTTTTCATTTCCATTTGCATGAAATTTTTTTCTCATCCCTTCACTTTCAGTCTATGTGTATCTTCTTTTCTGAGGTGGGTCTCTTATAGATAGCATATGTATGGGCCCTGTTTTCTTTTCCATGCAGCTACCCTATGTCTTTTGATTAGAGAATTTAATCCATTTACATTTAAGGTTATTATTGACATGTACTTATTTATTGCTATTTTATTCTTTAAATCTACATTCTTCTTTTTTCTCAATTTCTTTTTTTTTTTTCTCCTTTGCTCTTTTTACAGCAGGCCTTTTAATATTTCTTGCAGTACTGGTTTGGTTGTAATAAATTCCTTGAGTTGTTTTTATTTTGTCTGGAAAACTTTTTATTTCTCCTTCAATTTTAAATGATAGTCTTGCTGGATAAAGTAGTCTTAGTTGTAGGTTCTTGTTTTGTATCACTTTGAATATTTCTTGCCATTTCCTTCTGACCTCTAGTATTTTCTGTTGAGAAGTTGGATGTCATCCTTATGAGGGCTCCTCTGTAGGTAATTGACTGCTTTTCTCTTGCAGCTTTTAGTATTTTTTCTTTATTCCTTAATTTTGGCATTTTACTTATAATGTGTCTTGGTGTAGGCCTTCTTGGGTTCCTCTTTAATGGGACTCTCTGTGCTTCTTGAACTTCTGTGACTTTTTCTTTCATCAATTTAGGAAAATTTTCAGTTATGATTTCTTCAAACAGGTTATCTATTTCTTGTTCATTCTCTTCTTTTTCAGGAACCCCTATGATGCGGATGTTGTTTCTCTTTATACTGTCTCAGAGGTCTTTTAGAGTTTGCTCAGTCTTTTTTAGCCTTTTTTATTTTCCTGTTCTACTTCTCTGCTTATATTTATCTTGTCTTCTAAATCGCTGATTCGATCCTCTGCTTCCCCCAGCCTGCTGTTGATTCCTTCTAGTGCAGTCTTCATTTCTGATATTGTATTTGTCATTTCTGACTGGTCCTTTTTTATGATTTCAATGTCCTTTGTTAATGCTTGCTATCTCTTCATTTAGGTGCTCATTATGTCCATCCATTGTTGCTCTAAGATCCTTGGGCATTCTAAAAATTATTATTTTAACCTCTATATCTGGTAGTTTGGATAGTTCCATTTCATTTTTATTTTTTTCTGTGAACTTCTGTTGTTGATTCATTTGGGTCACATTTCTTTGTCTACCTATTTTGTCTTTGTATAGACTACTCCTTTGGGCATGTTGCTTGAGTAGCTAGCTGAGTCTAGCGTTGGTACTGTCTGCCACCAGTTACCAGTAGTGTTGGTTCTAGATCTTCTTGGGTTGGTGACAGCTGTTGTTTTTAACCTGCTATGGGCTACTTGTCTGCAGCTACTGCTCTTTTTGCTGTTTGTGTGTGCGTTTTCTGTGCCTGGGTCATGTGGGAGGGGCCAATCTGTGTATAAGGATTCAGTTCCTCCTGCTTAGAGCTGACAGCTGCTCTGTAAAAGCCCCAAGCTTTGTAAGATTTGCCTCCACTTTTCAGCTGTTCCACCTCCTCTTGCTGCTCCCTAGTCTTCCCAGAGTCTTCAAGATAAAGACTGTAGTGTGGGCCCAGACTGGCCTCACCCCACCAACCCCTCTACAGGTCACAAGCTTGTTGGGTTAGGGCAGCTGAGGTTGGGAATACAACATTATTGGGATCCCCTATTTCAGGGGTCTCTTGGGAAGTAACTCAGTACAGGGATTGCAGCCCTTACTCCAGAGACTAATCCCTTAGCAACTGCTGAATACTCAAATTTTATTTCTCCCTAACCAGGTGAGCAGCAGGTTCATATTAAGTGGGGCCAACAGTCCCCTCTGCAGTAGTTCTTATAGCTGATGAGACCCTGGTCTCAAGGTGGAAGGCTAAGAGAGTCTTCTCCTTGGGCTGACTGTGCCCCCAGAAAGTGGCTATGCCCCTTGACCAGATCCAAAAATAAGCTCACAGGAACTGGAACCCACACTTTGAATGTCCATGCTCCAAGTTTCTTTCCCTTCCCCCTTTGGAGTCCAGCAGGGCAGGATATCCAGCACTCAGGTCAGCTGACTGTGAAGCTCCACCTTATCCAATGCACATGAGCCGCTGGTGTTAATCACAGAGAGCAGAACTCACCTCAGCTGGGCCAGGTGTGAGGAACCCTTCCTTAGAATTCCATTCTAGCAAGGGTTGTTAGGTCCTGAACCAATGATCTCTGCAGCTGGCCACTATATATGCTATCCCTGGGCCTCCCTGGCAGAAACCTGACGCAGACCAGTGGGAGACATTACCTGTGACTGGCCCTCAGCAACCTTCTTGGAGCTGCAAGCAATCCGAATTTTTGGTCGTCTCTCTGTTGGGCACAGGTGCACATGGAAATACCAGCTGCACACTTAGGCTGGCTTTTACCCACTCTGGGCCTGGGGGAGAGTCTACTTAAAAATCTAAGATTTTCTGAGGCCATCCTTCTGCAGCCTGTGTCTGTTGGCTGCTTGTTGGGCTTGGCTCTTGAATAAACCTCTGCTAAAGTTTTGAGCCTGCAGCAATTCAAGGATTGGGAAGGGTGGTGGGTGTGGCTCTGGCCTTCCGCCCCAGGTGTCAGTCTGTTCAGACTTTTTTCACAGAACTCAGTGGGGTGTGGCCCTAGGAGTCTGGTGGGTGTGGCCTCTGAAACCCAGAGGTGTGGTCTGTGAGGAGTTTCCTGTGAGGTGGAAGCACCAGTCTTAGACTCAGGAGCATGGGGCGGGGGGGAGGTAGCTCTGGCCTTAACACCAGAAAACTGAGTCACTGATGCACCCCTTGTCTCCTGGTCTCTCAGAATGACCATTGCCCTGATTGGAGCAGGAGAGACTCCCAAGGGATGAGCAGTTGCTTTTCCCCAGGCTAATGCCACTCCGAGGTTATTGTTCCACCCAAGAAAGATGGTATCTGCAGTATTAGAGAATGATTCAGCCCAGGGATTCCAGTGGCCATCCCCCCATAGTGTCTCTCCTTGAGCCTTTAACTTCACTCTCATCACCAACTCCAGTCCTCTCAGCTCTCCCTCCACTGCAGCCCCGGTGCTGTGAATGAGTTTTTCTGTGCTGGCTCTTTAAGATGGAGTCTGTGTCTTAGAAACCTCAGTCCCTTTATATAAGGTGATCAATCATGCTCCTTTAGGAAGGACAGTCCTTCTTCTTCTTTTGTAATTTCCATCCTCTCACAAAAAGTGTCATCTTACATGACCTCCTTTTTGATATTGGAAATATCTGTATTCTAATCTGTAAATGTCTGTATTCGATCAATGCAGTCGATCCATTGCATGTGATGTGACATATTTTTGTTTGATATGATGATTTGTCAAGGATCAGTACGGTGCAGGGAGACGTGATTATGAGATGCATGCACTCCACACGGGAGATCTTGAGTGAGTGCACGATATACCAAGCATGCAAATGGCTTTGTGTACTTTTTACTGAAACATGACATGGCATATATGACATTGTAGACTCATAATTATTTCTTTCTCAGTGAATATTTAATAATAGACAGGTAAGCACAATTCACGTTTTATTAATTCATTATCTATTTAATAATTTCCAAATATGTATAATTTTATATACAAGTATTTCCCCAAAATTCGAGTTTTAAAGTGGAAATCTAACCTCAAACCATATCTATTAATAACACATTTTGATTAAATAGTTGCATAAAACAGACATTTTTAAATTAGAAAATGATAAATATACCTGAATATCACTCCAAATTAATGGTTTTATTTGATATTTAGTTTTACTAAATGAGTACTTTTTTCTTACAATTATTAAAAATTAATAGGCATGTAAGCATAATTACAATATAAAATATTACACATGTTTTTATTATACATTTATTATATTATAGTGTATTATTGTTGCAATGAATAAAATGTCTCTTTTATTTACGATATGGTTTTCTTCAATTTATTTTTGTCCTCCTTTTCATTGTAAAAAAGTTGGTCACCTTACTTTCTCGTAGAGAGAAACCCTGCACTTTTCACTGCCAAATGCTCTCTGGGCACCTCTTCTAGATTCTGGGGCTCTAGGTAGGGGCTCTAGGTCTGGGGCTGAGCACCCACACCTTTCAGGGTAACCCTCCCTGTAGTGAGAGTCCCTTCAGATCCTCAGCTGCTCCTCGCTCCTGAAAGCGAGGTTGCCCTTTCTGCATCTGTACCCTTCCTACCAGTCTCGGTGTGGCTTCTTCTGTGATTTTTGGTTATACAGTCTTCTTCCTTTAGTCCAAAGTTGGTTTTTCAAGATTATTGTTCTTAAATTAAGTTGTAATCCAATTTGGTCCTGGGAGGTGGCAATTGAAACGTCCGCCTACTCCATTACTATCTTTGTATCTGCTCTATTAAAGTTTTATACTGAGTATTTATAGGCAAAAGGACACAAAGTATAAAATTCTCCCACCCCCAAAAAAAGGAAAAAAGGAGAATACAATGAAAGAAAAACTAATATAAGCTGGAGCTGGGTAATAGATACATGGAGGTTCATTATGTTGTTCCATTTGTTTTTGTGTACATTTGTACATTTTCAAAATAAAGACTTAAAAATGACAGAACCCAGGATGAATCTGAATGTAATTTTTTGTGTGTGTGTTTTTCACATAACTTGATAAGTCATTTAATGTGTAGCTTCCTGTTTTTTATTCATTTTTTCCCCAGAAGTATTTAAATTATGTTTTGGTTTTGCTATTGATTGTATTGCATTTTCAATAGTAGCATATTTAATTCTTAGGTTGAAGCTGTGATTCTGCTCAAAATGTTTCTCACATTGTCTTATCAGATTTATCTTTGCCTTCTTACCTTGTATTTTTAGTTTCTAAATTTTATTTGCTATCTTACAGATTTTATTTTCTGCAAGTCAATTTTATTACTTATTGTACCCCACTGCAGACTGAAATTTTGTTCTTAGAATACCTTGTATTGTCAATTTTTATAAATTTAATGAGTTCATTGTGCATTTTAGCCTACACTTCTCTCTACTGTCTCTTACCTTGGAGCTCTCTGTTTCTCTTTCATAAAGCAATATCTTATCGCAACTTTTTAAATAAACCAAGCAAACAACTTATTTCTTTTTAGAAGCTGGGAAAGGGTGTGCACGAAATAGTCCCTTTCCTTATGCTGCAACACATCTTCAAAGGCTTCAGGGATACACTGGTGTATTATGCATCTTCAAGGTCAGGCAAGGTTCTCCCAAATATTTAACGTTTTTCGCTTGAGTACGTGGAAACCTATAAAAATCTCCTGCTGCACTGTTCCAGGGAATCTCGATTTGGAAAATATTGGCTAAATATTTTGAAAGTGTTCTTTTCCACCCATAATCAGTAGGAAGAGGGTAAATTTATACCTTGGATCTTGTATGTGTCTTCACTATTACTCAGTTCAATAAAATATTGCTTAGCATCAATAAAGGACCAAGCCCTGTGCTGACTCTGGTTATACAAAGACGATACCTCTTCCAAGCCAGAGAGGATTCCATGGGATAATAAACACATAAGCACAGGTGCACTGATGACAGAGAGAGAAAATATATATAACTCTCACTAATAGCTTTGAACTAAAGGCTACAAAAAAATCCATTAACAGAAGGAAGCCTTCCAGAAATAGTAGCTCAGTTACTAAATGTTTTGAAAAAAGCATATAGTTCTCTTCATAGGTTAAGATATTTTTGTTTTTGGAAACTAGAGGAAAAAGGAAACTAATCCCATTTTTCCAGATGTTTTAAAAACTTGTTAATATATATTAAAGTAAATGGTTGTCTGAATTTAGGAAAAAAAAGGTTATTCTAGCTCAATACTAAATTTCTTTAGGATTTACTGCGAGGGTGTTTAATATTAGAACAACTGTTTTGGTTCATTAAATTTTTAAAGAGGTTCTAAACTTTAATCAGTGAGAACTCACTCAAGCTTCTAACTACAAAAGCAGGCTCCTTTTTAAAAATGTGACAACTTTAAATTTTTACAACTTTTAAGCTCTTCTTTATACAATTTTTTGGGGTGCCCCAGAAGTTTTAAATTTTCCTAACAAGATAATGTTTATAGATATAAGACTATATCTATAGATGTAAGGACTAATGAGTTTTATAAGTCTGAATTTGGTTTGTACTTAGGGATTTAGAGATTATATTAAAATGTTATAAGAAAGCTAATATTTGTGAAAAGCTTCAGAGTTCAGTGTTTTCTTCAGTTCTATTTTTGCAATCATTCATATGTTAATACCTCCAACAAAAAATAATTAGAAAATCTAACATCATGTTAACACCCTTAAAATATAATGAACTTGGTCTGACCAGGCAGTGGCACAGTGGATAGAGCTTCGACCTGGGAGGCTCAGGACACAGGTTCGAAACCCTGAGGTTGCTGGTTTGAGCATGGGTTCACCAGCTTGAGCACAGTGTCCCTGGCTTGAGCATGGGATCATAGACATGACCTCATGGTCACTGGCTTGAAGTCCAAGGTCACTGGCTTGAACCCAAGGTTGCTGGCTAGTCAAGGGGTCACTGGTCAGGCATAAACACTATTTTTCATGCAAAATTGAGGATTCATACTAAGATTCATAACTGCTAATTTGTGTTGAGTGCTTAAATTATGTTAGGCGATTGTCCCTTACTTAATTTGATGTAATATTCAAATGACCTTCTGTGTCTAGCACACAGGCTTAGAGACTCAGGTTTTTGTCTCAGTCAGATCTAATTTCAAATTTTGGCTCTTGTATTTATTAATGCATGACCAGAGGGAAGATTCGTAACAGCTGTAATCATCAGTTCCTAGTCTGCAAAATATGAATATTGCCACTGCCTGTATCATTAGCTTATTGAGATGAAGATGAAGTAAGATGGCACCCAGTAAATTTTGTGATTCGTTAGCTAAGGTTACACATATGTATGTGTGTGTATAGAGACAGTAAATACAGGGGGCCAATTAAGCACAGGTTTTTCTTGGCCTTACAGCTATATCTCTTTCCAAAGCCATCAAAAAATAGCTACGGCCCTGGCCAGTTGGCTCAGTGGTAGAGCATCGGCCTGGTGTGCGGAAGTCCCGGGTTCGATTCCCGGCCAGGGCACACAGGAGAGGCGCCCATCTGCTTCTCCACCCCTCCCCCTCTCCTTCCTCTCTGTCTCTCTCTTCCTCTCCCACAGCCTTAGCTCCATTGGAGCAAAAGATGGCCTGGGCGCTGGGGATGGCTTTTTGGCCTCTGCCTCAGGCGCTAGAATGGCTCTGGTCACGACAGCGACGCCCCAGATGGGCAGAGCATCGCCCCCTGGAGGGCGTGCTGGGTGGATCCCAGTCAGGCGTATGCGGGAGTCTGTCTGACTGCCTCCCCGTTTCCAGCTTCAGAAAAATACAAAAAAAAAAAAAAAAAATAGCTCCATCTTAACAAGATAGTTGCCATCTTAAGATATCTAAACGCTACCAGAGTTTGATATTTCTAATTCTCTGAAATTTGTTAGGATCCTATTTTTTTATGATTTTTACAAATAGAAACACTGAGGTAAGTTTTATTACAGACCAAGTTTTCCAAGTCATACCTCTTTCTCACTTCCTTTCTCCAGATGGTGAGTCTTTTGTCTTGCTGGTTTCCCTTTAAAATTAGTTTAGCCGATAAAGGGAAATCATTGTGCACAGACTTTCTGGAAATCAAACCTGGAGAATGGAGCCATTCAACAGCGTTCTTCATGATCAATATATACTGTCATACTTGATTTTTCTGTGATACAATCACCACATTGGCTCTGGTTCACCTTAATCTTCTCAAATAAAATCTCAAAAAGGGTTAAACTGAAATGATCTCTTGTAAACATTTTATTTCATCACATAAGTAACCTGGCATTTCTTAATAGATTAGGTACAAACTTTAATGTATCTTCATAAAAGAGATGTCTTCAAGTTAATGATACTTTCAGAAATACCCTGTAGGCCTTTTAGCAATCCTCCAAGTTTGTCTGGTGAACAGCTGGCCAAGAGTAACAAAACTGTTTGTTAAGAAAATAATCAGATTCACTAAAGTATTTAATGGCAAGTAGTTGGTTCCTATGAACCACATTCAAGTATTCTTGAGAGTTCTCAAGAATTCAAAGTACCTTAATATGCATAATTATCTGAACTAGCTTATTGTCCCTTATAAGCCTCTTGCAATACACAAGAGATCACTTGGGATCTTATCAGGGAATTCAGAATCAGAGGATCCACCTCAAACATAAAATATCAGTACAGTATTTAGATAAATGGAGCCCATGATCATATAATATCTTTACATACAAATTATTAAGTTCTACTTTAACATAATCGTTCGGTGTCTCTGTACTCTCACCCCTCTGTGTGCGTCTTGGGTCTGTCTGATTGCTTTCTTGTTTATCTTTGCTTCCCCCTCCACCAAAACTTAAGCTCCAGGAAGAAGCAGATCTGTTTGTTTTGTTGTTGCTTTTTGCTACACGCCTAAGGCAATATTTGATACTTACCGGTGCTTAATAAATATTAAATGAGCCTGACCTGTGGTGGCGCAGTGGATAAGGTGTCGACCTGGAAATGCTGAGGTCGCCGGTTCGAAACCCTGGGCTTGCCTGGTCAAGGCACATATGGGAGTTGATGCTTCCAGCTCCTCCCCCCTTCTCTCTCTCTGTCTCTCTCCTCTCTAAAAAATGAATAAATAAAGTAAAAATTAAAAAAATTAATGTTAAATATTAAATGAGTGAACAGGGCTTCTGACTTTTCCTCTGTCCCTGTGACTGAGGTTAGCTGTTCTAACAAATCATTAATAGATAGAAATCATGACTATTTGGGTAACAACAGATATTCAAAATAAGTTATTTTGCTAAAAATAAACCTGTGGTTAGAAGTTAAACTGAGGATTATTAAAATGTTTAAGTTTATTAGAGCATTTATCGACTTGAATTAGGAAGTGCCAAACCAGAGTCTCTTGAGATCCTGTATTTTTGAAGGCATTTAAGTCAAGAATCCCATGTGCAGCTGAGTTAGCTCAGTCTAAAATTCAAACAAATTTCTGCCTGGCTATAGAGCTAGAAATTTGGGTCTAAAATATTGTTTTCAATCACATTTAAATATATATTATTTCTGTTAGTCTGATACAATTACATATAGAAAAGAACCGAGGCAGCTTGAGGTGATCACTTTCAAGTAAAATGTGAAATGTTACATCTCAAGAAAGATCAGGTTTCCCAGGGGGAGCTCTCTGGAGACAGTAGCTACTTGACCTTCTCTCCCTTACCTTGATATATTCTGTGACTTTACCTACATGCTGGAGTACATCTGAGTAAATATCATAAATTTTATCTAGTGCAGGAGAAAACCCCACTTGTAAGTAATGATTGTATCACACTAAAAGAGTAGTCAAGCATGTTTCTTGGATGACTAGAAACTGAAATTATTAATCATTTAATTGAAGAATTCACTTCTGAGAAACTTGTAAGCAGAGCTCATGCTGATATTGTCCTGGAGGTTTTAATTCATTTCCTATAATAGAAAAAAGCAAACTGTTATTTATCATCATTATCATCATCATCATCATAAAAACTTCATCATATTCCAAGATATCAATAACATCTGTGAAATAGAATTTTGGTTAAAATGTTATGATATTTTCAACCTAGCAATTTGTAACCAAGCGTACTTCAAGTGCCCATGCATGAGTGATTTTCAAGTGGGTGACAGAATGACTAAATATGTTAGAAATATCACTGTAGTGTTTCCAAAATTCCTGTGGCTGCCCCTGCAGCCATGATTCAACTCATCCAGATATCCTGATAGAGCTTCTCATGGCGCTAGGATATGTCTCTATTTTGAAAGCACTCCATATTTGCATAGTACATATATAAAATGGAAGAAGGTAAGTCTCTGCTTTAAAACTACATGTAAGACACCCATTATATAAGGTCTACCAGAAAGTTCTGTTCGTTTTTGGAATAAAACAAAATACAAATTTTTATTACCATCAATAAACTTTATTAAATAATATAATTGCCATTATTATTAATGATTTCTTGCCAGTGTGAAGGCAATTTGTATATCCCATTTTTGAAAAATGTTTTATCTTTTGATGCAAAAAATTGAACCAGTGCTTGTTTGATATCTTCTTCCTTTTTTAATATTTTACCCTTAAAAAATTTTTGTAAGGACAAAAACAAGTGATAGTCGGAGGGTGCTAAGTCCGGGGAATACGGTGGATGCGACAGACATGCTTCTGCAGCATTTCTTCCTTGTTGAAATTCATAAAAATTACAGTGGCATAAATGAACTTTATCAGTAGCCATGGGTACACTATCGCTTCACACATAAGACTAACATGAATCAACTTTGTTTTAGTTAATTTGCTACGTCAGTATGTATACATTAAGTGATAAAAATAGAGAGGCACACATGCGCCAAATAAACATGTGCTTACGTGTCGAACCTTGTTGTGATAGAAATGGACAGAACTTTCCGGTAGACCTTATATATTGTTTATAACATTTTTATATATTACCTATAAAATGCTACACAACAAATTCTATTTCTGGCTCAAATTATTATTGAAAAAAGCTCCTGTCTGGTTTCTAGTCACAGTTTTCTCAAATTTATTAAGTACATGAGTCCAAAATTTGTTTACAAAAATGCAAATCTGACTATGCCACAGTATCTACTAAAAACCCTACAACAGTTCCCTTTTGACTCTGAATAAAATTCCAGCCCCTAACATGCATCCCTTGCCTTCTGTTCTAGCTGCATCTCTCTTTACTCCCTACTTTCTACTGTGTACTCTAACAATTTCAAACTACAACCAGGTAAGAACCTTGAGGGTGATAAATATAAAATAGTTGGTGCTGGTCATCATGCTAAGCAGCAGAACCAGGACAAGATCCCAGGTCTTCTGAATGCAAAACGACAGCATTTTCAAATTAGTAATTTGCAACAAAGCATACTTCTAGTGCCTAAGAATGACTGATTTTTCAACTGGGTGACAATAACATTAAATATGTTAGAAATAAGCCTACAGCGATTCCAAAATTCAAATAACTATGTCTGTCGCCATTTTTCAGTCCTCCCAGGTACCTTGTTCCAGCTGTCTAAAAAACTGTTATGCCCAGAGGTGGATTTAACGGCGGGAGCACTGGGCACACGCCCTGGGCCCCAGATTCTGAAGGGCCCCAAAAGACCCAACTTTATACTTTCTTCTAATGACACAAAGTTTAGTTTCATATGTGCAATTTTAACATTAATAGTTAACATGCATTTTTATTTTCCCTGTCTCTGTCTTTTTTTTAAGGAGACCAATATTTTCTTCTGTGCCCAGGATCTCAACTGACCTTATTCCATCTTGGGTTATGCCTCTATTTTGCATAGTACGACATACACACAGACACACACATGTCTATATATGCATAGTACCTATATATTTATGGATGAAAAAGAATTTAAGTGTAGACTAATTGATGAATGTATGAAGTCAAGAATCCCATGTGTAGGTGAGTTATTTCAATCTAGAATTCAGGCAGGTTTCTACCCTGCTGTAGAACTAAAACATTTGTTCTGAAATGTTGTTTATATAAGAAACTGAGATTAAGTTAGGGACATCTCAGAAGAGGGAGATCTCAGTTTCTCTGGGGTAATCTCATCCTGAGAGAAGAGAAAGTTCAAACAGTGTTCGAGCTCAAGGAGAAAACAGTTTGCCACTTTTGGTGACCTCGGGATTGAATCTCAGAAGAGAAGGAAAAGCAGGATTCGGGGTTTCTTTCATTTTATTTATCCTAACCCAGTGACTAGGGCATGAATAAAGGCAGAAACTCAGAGCAGAAGCTCGTCCATAAATAAAAGATGTGTTTGAAGTGAGAAAGCTCCCTTGCCAGCTGCGACCCAGGGACCTGAGTGCAGTGAACATGATGTAGGATATAAGGCTCCTCCACAGGTGATAAGAACCCCCAAGTCATCCTACAAAACAAGTTTCAAAATTCAAGCGCAAACAGAAAGTCAGCAAAATACTAAATGTTGTTTTGATATATTTCCACCAAAAATGAGTAAAAGAGTTTTACTGTCGCTTAAAAGGGATCATTACATTTAATGGAAAATATGTTTGTGAACATCTAATCTGTGATATAACAGTTAAATAGGTATAAGAGTAATGAAAAAATGTCTTTAATACTCTCCACCTCAGATCTTTGATACTCAGATCTGCATGGTCATCATTCTGACATAAAAAATATGTTGATGCTCTTGAGAAACAAGTAGCCCATTTTTAAAAAAGCTTGTGAACTGACAATCTTCTAACCTAATTCACAAGATCACATCTCTTCTGGAGTCTGTTACTGTCACCAAATACTTACCTATTGGTTTGCCAGCGTGTGGTTTTTGCTATTTCTCAACCCACTGTAGAGATATTTAATAATTTATAACAAAAAAATGTTTAAAGTCATAAACTGGTATTAACAAAATAGAAAACTCAAGAGATTAGAGCTACAATATACATTAAATCAGCAATCTAAGAATTAGGGACTATGGAAAAAAATCATCCAAATAAATAGTTGTGGTTCTTCTTTTGTAGGATAAATCATCCTACAAAAGCCAGGGAAAGAAAGTATAAAAACCGTCAGAGTCATGTGAATGTGTGGGAGAAAGAAAAAAATTGGAAGTTAGGGAGGGTTATAAAGAAATGTTTACTTTAAATTTTAAAGTTTTAATTTAAGGATATCTTAACGTTTCTTAAAACGAAAGTTTATTGCTAAAATGACATGTGACAGAGTTACATCCCATAGTGGTATGTTTTGATTCTTTTTCTCCTTTCTTGATAGAACACTGAGTGTAATTTTCTCTCTTCCAGCACACCCCAGAACAGAAATAAAGAAGCAAAGCTCATGGGCTTATTTGCAGGGCTGTTTTTCCTCCTTCTGGAAACTGTGTGAGTTAGGCCTGACAGACAGCAGAGGGAGGAAAAGTGGCAACTTTTACAGGAGAAGAGATATTCCTAGGAAGAATGAGGAAAACATGAGTAGGATAAAGAAGAAACTTTTAGATGGGAGTGTCTTAAGCTGAGTCCTCCAGAAACATATTATTCCACATGGCATCACTACGAGTGTTTTGATAGATTGTAACAAAAGAGAAATTACACATGGTTTTTGGAAGTTGGTGCTCTGTACAATGCTAGGACTTATCCTGGTGGACAGTCAACAAGCTACCTGGTTTGTGATTTCATCCGATGTCTTTTAACCCTGAATGGCAGGCAGTATGCAGAAGGAGTGTGCTCACTTGGTGAGTGGAGTTCATTCTCAGTTTGTTTTTGACACAAGATAAAGGAGACCCATGATAATTGGTGAGCATGGTATTGCATGGAGGAGACATCAGCTTCTTCCTCCTGAAATCAACCTTCCTTGCAACTCTATCAATTAGGTCCTTAAGGTATAGACAACAAGATGGTGTTAGAAGTGGAAGAGATTTATTGGAGAAAATATGTAGGAAGGAAGGCCTTTGAACTGGAATTCTGTCCATCTGTGTAGGAGAAGAAAGGAAAGAAAAATTAGGTAGTAAGATTTTAGGATGACAGTAACATTTGGACAAAATGTCAGATAGCTAAACAGTTTGCTCTAGCATGAGGATATTCCATAAAGGAATCTCTCTCTGGACATTAATTATCAGACCCTATTACCTGGCCATGCTCAGTCATTCAATAGGGGCTGCCTGGGAAGAACGTGGCCTTGGTTCAAACACTGCAGGGCAGCAACTCACAGCTGACCAGCAAATTCTTTCTTGGAATGAAATCTGAGCAGCACACCTGTGCGCTACCACATTCTACCTCCTGCACTGCATGAATCTACTTTTCCATACTTATTTGGATTACAGATTTCCCCAAATTCGGATTGACCTTTTTTTCTATGGAGAAGCTTAAAAGACGGAGATTAGTGGGACAAAGTATAGCAGTTGGTCTCCCTCCTTCACCATCCATTCTAAATGTCTATTCTCTCTGCTTATTTCAGTGTCTTAGCTGATAGTGTGATTTAAATCTACTTTCCTGAAGTAGCTATACCTACAAAGCCAGAGTTGCAGCAGGGACCCACCCACAGTCACAATTAGGTGAGGGAGTACTAAAAATCACCCAAGGGTTGGAATAAGTACAAATCCTCTTTGGTAGAGAATTATATAGGCTTTGAGAAAATAATTCTTGGCATGTCATTTGTCCTGTAGAGATGGAACCAAATGACCATGCATCTAGAACTCCACATTATAAGTTGGATTCTGTTAGACCTACCAGGTTCTATAGGTATTTTTCCTGCCCCCACCATTGCAATAATTTTTATACTTAGTGACATTTTCCATAAGTCCATCTACATACCTCTTTACTCAACCTCCTTACTTTTGATCATCCCATCCTTTGTCTTGTAGATTCCTGACCAGCTGGCTAGGCCATTTGGCACAACTCACAGTTCTGTATTTATTTTCACCCTGGACCACTTCTCCTTCCAGAATGGATGACCAGGCACACCACTTGACTCTGCTCATTGGGAATATTCTTCACAACTGTATATCTCAGGACCTCCCATGAATGTGTCTGTATGGTAGCCACTGCCCATTTGTCACTTATAACCATAAATCAAGCAGACCTATCTGTAAACCAAACTCAAGCTTTTTCCTCCTTCCTTTGTATGGTTATACATGTAAGCTGAGGGAGGGACAAAGAGTGTTGAGTGACATGAGGACCTGGGCTAGTTGCTCATGGAATTTACTAGTATCCTCTCTCTTTACCTGGGCATGAACACAAGTATCATCCTCATCTTAAAATGAATTGCTTTTGGGCTCACCTGACTTCATTCACCTGGTAGGTCTAACAGAATCCAACTTATAATGTGGAGTTCTAGATGCATGGTCATTTGGTTCCATCTCTACAGGACAAATGACATGCCAGGAATTATTTTCTCAAAGCCTATATAATTCTCTACCAAAGAGGATTTGTTCTTATTCCAGAACCCCACAAGCCTGTGTTGTGATTCTTCCATGGGAATTTGCCAAAACCTGCACTCTTAATGGATACCTCCATGAGCCTAGGTTCTTCTAGATCATATGACCCACGTGGCAGAGTTGCTTGTACGAAAGACCTTCTACAGAGCCCTTTCCTGCTCCAGCCCCACTCAGAGCTAAAAGCTTTTTCTGACACCATATATATATATTGTATTTTTCTGAAGCTGGAAACCGGGAGAGACAGTCAGACAGACTCCCGCATGCGCCTGACCGGGATCCACCCGGCACACCCACCAGGGGCGACGCTCTGCCCACCAGGGGGCGATGCTCTGCCCCTCTGGGGCATCGCTCTGCCACAACCAGAGCCACTCTAGCACCTGGGGCAGAGGCCAAGGAGCCATCCCCAGCACCCGGGCCATCTTTGCTCCAATGGAGCCTTGGCTGTGTGAAGCGAAGAGAGAGACAGAGAGGAAGGAGGGGGGGTGGAGAAGCAAATGGGCGCTTCTCCTATGTGCCCTGGCCGGGAATCGAACCAGGGTCCCCCGCACGCCAGGCCGACGCTCTACCGCTGAGCCAACCAGCCAGGGCCTGACACCATATATATTGACCAAAGCATTATTCCTCATGTGCAATGTGTTACCTTCAAAATCAAAAGAGATTTACTGGGAATTATGCTTCCTTTTTAATAGTATGAAATGCAAGCGGCAGAAATGTATCTTCTAACTTTGGAAGGGATGTTCTGAAACAAATCAGACTCTGGGTCTTTAAAAATTTATCCAAGTGGCAAGACCCTGAATCTTTTTAACTTTTATCTCCTTTCCCTCCCTCCATAGCATATAAGTCTTACCAAGGCCTCCAGCATGCTAGCTACCTCTTGCCAACTTTGCCTGAACAACATGTTGACATCAATATGATAAATTAATGTAATGTTTTGTAGTATGTCCAGACAGGCCCAATCTCTTCTGAGAGTTGATATAGTTGTGGAGCAATGCTTCAAATTTTATTGTTCTTGCTACATAAAAGCAAACCATTTGAGCTAGAATAATGCGTTTGCCAAGTCAGTGGCCGCATACCATTTGCTTAGGCCTTCTTACTCTGCTCCAGCGAAGATGTCACACTGCCTCAGCTGCTACAATCAGGGCTACTCCTTGAATTAGCTTGCAGTAGTTTAAAGACATTCTCAGAATGTATGTTTTCTGCAGGAACACAACTTCTGAATTTGGTTTCAATGTAATAATGACCACCACCCTTATATCTTTATAGCAGCATAAGAGTAGAACTACCCACCATGCCCCTGAAATGCCATGGTTTTCCCATCTTTTATCATTAGCTGTGTTTTTTTGGCAGAAGGAGAACAGTTTCAGAGGTTTTCATTTAATCACTCTGATTGCACAGGACAGTGATCTATGGTGGGGCTTAAGTCACCTACCGAGTATGTCAGTCCCAATTATATATTCAAGGATCTGGAAGATGACCATTTCCATCTTACAATGAACTAACTAACTACCATGTGGCCTCCCTAACTTTATTGACCTGGTAGGTCTGAGAAAATCCAGTTCATAGAGTAGAGTTGTGGGTTCATGGTCAATCCATCTCTACAGAACCAGTAACATCGGGTGGACTCACAAAGCCAGTAGTCCTACTGTAAACCTACCTTTGGCAGAACTGCATGTATTACCTGGTCCTTATAGGTATCCACTCTGATAAGCTCCTTGATAATACTTGAAACTCCAGTTATCAATGTCAATATGGAACCCGCATATCCAACAACTTTACAAATTTCTGGATATTACTCTATCCCTGAGATACAGTCGCCCAAATAAATGGAAACATTACAGTCTCTGTCTGTGTGGTGTTGCAGGTCCTCATGGGAATCTGACTACCTCTTCAGTCAGAGGTTCTAGGCCTAAAAACTTACTAAAATTGAGAATCTTGGCAAAAGACTTTTCATTAAAGTGGCCCACCTATAGTCTCTTAAATATGCATCCTTATCTTCTTTTATTTGTATATATTAAGCCATACTTTTGTTGCCTGCTAATCTATACTACCACTAGGGATATTCTACTCTGTTAATCTCCTGTAAGCATCCTCAGCTGCTCCTCTGAACTCGTCACTCATTATGGTGCTGTAATTGCCGTGACCTTGCTGAGGCTTTAGGACTCCATCATCCCCACCTATTATTAGTAAGCCAAGCTTGTGACCATTGACCGAGGACGATGATGCCCATTTCTGCAGTGCATTTCTGAAAGCCTTGGTGAATGGCGTATTTCATGAAGTTTCCTATTAAACCTCTGATGAATCTTCTGGTTCCATGTAATATATCTGTTCCAGCATGTCCACTTTTCTGAGACTTTTAATCCCTTCCTTCCTACACTGTTGCCTTCTTATGCTTCCAAATAACTTTTTGAGAGACAATAACTCTCTTGATATAATAGACAATAAGAGGCATTTTTTTCATTATAAAAAAGGGGCTTGTATGTGCCATTACTGTCCTGTTGCTGTGCTGCTGTTATAAATATTGCAAAACGTGGGTAGTATAAACTAGAAGTGAATTGCATTATGATTATGAAGTTTTTGCGATGCCTGATTTAGTTATTTATTATACCTTTTTCTCTTTATGTTTTATTAGTGTTTATATTTTATAAGCAAGTCTGGTAGTCCAGGGTGGCAATTTTTGAAGACACGATGTGAGGTGAAAGAGGGAGATTCTAGAATCAGGTCTATAAACAATTCCTATATGGTTAGCAGTAAAGAATTGCAAACTTCTTGGTTATTTTCCAGCACCAGTACATCAAGGGAGACCAGATGAAAAAGTTATTTCATAACAAGGAAAGCTATTTATCCATGGACTTTACACGGGCTTGTAATCCCAGCAGTCTTTGTTCATTGCATGTTTTCTGTGGCAGGCCAGTTAAAATGCTACAGCACCTACAGAACTCTTGACAAGGAAAGGTACTGATTATTCTAAACATCTATTGGAATATCAAAATAGAGTAAAACTTTTGTCAAAGTAAAGGTCATATTCAGTAAAAAAGTCTCAAAATCAAGTTACTAAGCAACAAAACATATTGCCTGGAAGAAAAGAGGTCACACAATTGGTGAGAAACTAAAAATGCCAACATACAGTGAATAAAATAACATTCAGTAAGAGAAATTGAAAGGGTTCCAATCTCAAAAAAAATATGTCAACACAGTGATGACATGTCCCGTGATATTGAATAGATTTTGTGTAATGAACTGAAAAACAAGAACCTTTCTATCCAGGTTGATAAATAAATGGATTGCTCCAATAAATGTCATGCTATAGCATTTGTAAGACTTGTAAATGATGGAGATATTTAAGATTTTACTGTTGTAATAAGTTGACCAAAGCAGAGGTCAAGATAATTTAATGTTTTGTTTTTATACTTAGAAAAAAAATAATGTTCTCATATCTTGGAGAAATTACACTGACTTTGGTCCTAGTGATGCCCCATCAATGGTTGGGTTCATGAAAGGGTTTATCTCCCTAATTATTCAAAAAATAAATTCCTAATGTTTTCAACATACTGATATATATATATATATATTATACTGATAAATATATATAATATATATGTATTATATTATATTTTATATATATATTTTTGTATAAAGGTGAAGGTGAGATAAAATACATTCCAGTTGATGCTACAGAAGTGATTAGCTTTATTAAACAATGGCCAGTTTAGTTGAAAACATTTTAAAAGCTGTAAAAACCTTGGAAAAGAGCACATAAAATACAGAAATCTGGTGGCTCAGTAAAGAAAACTTCTCAATATGGTGTTTGAACTAAAATATGTATTGTAGGAGTATTAGTACTTTCAAAAAATAGTAGATGGATTTTGCTGAGTGCTTTGAAGAAGAATCCTACAGAAACTAGCCTACTTAAAAGTTTTTTTTTTCACTTGAACTAGCTAAACACAATTGAAATATTCTTGGACTTAAAAGGTAACTGCTTTTGGGGGGGAAAACCACATTGCAAAAGAAATCTTGTAATGTTTTTACTGCTGCTTGGGCTCAAGAGTATAGAGAGTAAGTTCTATTGAAACCACCTAGGAGAACTTAAGAAAAAAAGTGAACAGTATTTTTTTTCTCCCTTTGACACACATGTATGAGTGGATATATGACTATTGCTTTCAACCTTCCGCTCAGCCTGCGAAGTTGACTTTTAGAAAAGAAAAGAAGCATGAGCAGGTGGTGGCGCAGTGGATAGAGCGTTGGACTGGGATATGGAGGACCCAGGTTCAAAACCTACGAGGTCGCCAGCTTTAGTGCAGGCCCATCTGGTTTGAGCAAGGCTCACCAGCTTGAACCCAAGGTCACTAGCTCGAGCAAGGGGTCATTCAGTCTGCTGTAGCCCCCTGGTCAAGGCACATATGAGAAATCAATCAATGAACAACTAAGGTGCCACAACAAAGAATTGATGTTTCTCATCTCTCTCTCTTCCTGTCTGTCTGTCCCTATCTGTCTCTCTCTCTGACTGTCTCTGCCACAAAAAAAAAAAAAAAGAAATTTGTGAGCTAGACTGATCTAGTATTTTAAGATATTTACTGTTGCCTTAGACAAGTGAAAGTTTACCTGTGAATAAAGAGTACTCTACCATTGTTGGGCAAACCAATGTGTTTCATATATGTTAGGTTTGCTCGCTTGTATTTTGCTTAATAGGAGCATTGGTGGGGGAGGAGGGAGCTCCGTGTGTGTGTGTGTGTGTGTGTGTGTGTGTGTGTGTGTGTGTGTGTGTTGTGGTGTGTACTATGGAATGGCGATTGTTTGCTAGAGAAGGAGAATTTACACCAGGCCTGTTTTGCTGGAGAGTGCTGAGGCTGCTGGGAACCTGTGAGTCCGGTGAGTCTGGAGCGGGTAGGGGCTTGGGAGCCCTGAATGAGAGGGAAGCGGTCCTCCCTGTCTGCTTGCTCGTCAGTTGTTATGAGACTTTAATAAATGGAATGGCCCACCATTTTCTGGCTCCACAGTTCCTTTATACCACTGTAAAGCCAGTAGCCACAGCCACCATCATAGCTGCCTGGCCCATGCAGATTCGCATTGGATTTGGACAGATGGTAATGAAACAATGGAGCCAAGAACTGGTGGTCCATTAGCATTAATCCTAGCTTGCGCCGGGCAGGCAAGTAAAAACACGCACTGGACTACAAAACCCACTCATTCAGTGCTCACAAAGCCACTGACTTATCCAAGTTTCCTAGAATCAAAGATTCCTAGAATCAAAGGTTTCTAACTCACCAGACTTATTCACCTCTGTTCCCCATCTCCTTCTCTCTGCACAAACTCTGCACAAACTGGCTTCTCTCTCAGCACCCCACCATCTTGGCTGCTTCTCCTAGCCTCCTCCACATGGCCTTCTCTGCTCTCCTCTCTAACACTAATCTCAGGAACTAAGAGAGAGCAAGCTCCCTGTCTGCCCACTTTATAGTATAGAAATCAAAACCTTTAATCCAATATAAAAACAAGGAAGTCTCTGATACAAAGTCACTTATCTGAGGCATAATGGTATTCCTCATAAGAGTGCATCACCCTATAGCAAAAAGGGTGGGAAAGGCTTAGTCCCAAAAACCAAGCCTCAGGCTACAAGGATCCTGCCTGCCCACAGCCCACCCTCAACACACATTAATCCAATCACACCCATCCCAAGCAATCACCTGGGCGATGGGTTTCCACATAGACAGCGCCATCTTTAACAAAGTGAGCATAATATATTTTATCTGCCCAACAACCACCTCCCAAATCCAGTGGGAACCTGCATGGCCACGGTGACAGTCACTGGCCTTAGTTATTATATCTACTAACCGAAAATCAATCCTAAATTACCCTGAGCTGTTGCTCTAATAATTTGTATGAGAGGTTCCCTGAGACCCCACAATCATTTCAATAGTTTTTCTTGGGTAAGAAGATTAAGAAAGGCTGCTCTACAGATTGTAGAAATACAGTGGGAGGGAACCAAAGAGCAATCTATTCATTAGTGGGATTCTTTCTCTCTCTTCCTCTCTCTCTCTCTCTCTCTCTCTCTCTCTCTCTCTCTCCATCTTCAAATTATCACTCTCAACTGTCCTGGAAATATGTAAACTTCTTTTTTGGTGTTTTTTCTTTTTTTTTTTTTTTTTGCAAGAACTGATGGCGGCCTCAGGAGATAGACACTTGCAGAGATGGAACCTCACCATCTAACCTTAATAAATCTGTTAGAAGCTGTGGAGACTGTCCCTAAGAAAGTAGTACCTTATTAAGGGGAATTCATCTCTCCCATTAGAGCAGAGGTCTCAAACTCGCGGCCCGCCGAACAATTTTGTGCGGCCCGCAGACTAATCCACGAACTACAGTTTCTGGTTGTTTTGTGACACTGAAAAGTGTTGCGTAACAGTTGCCTTTTGTAGACCTAGTGCGGCCCACCGAACGGCTGTGATCTTGCTCTGCGGCCCACGTGCTGAGTTGAGTTTGAGACCCCTGCATTAGAGAAATAAAAGGAGCACTCCCCAGCTCTGGAGAGAGAATGGGGCAGATTATGAAATATAAGGAAGCAGAGGTCAAATGCTGATTCCTACCTTTTCCCTCCCTGAGTGCAAGATGGGATTAAACACAGAGGCACAGTTTATGGCCAGAGCTGAGAGGATATGGAAAGCTAGAATGTGGTGACAGCATTGCAGAGCTTCTCCCTGCAACAGTTTCTTGCTGAGTACTGGCCATGGGGTCCGTCGGTCATTTGTAATTGAGAGCTAAACTGCATCATATTTTATCATTACTTTTTTAGCAGGGGAAACCAAAGATTCCACTCAGTAGCTGGCTTAACTGTTTGTTCTTCATTGCTGTTTCTCGCCAGGTCATTGTCTATTGAATGCAAATTACAACTGCATTTAAACATTCATTTGAGTCAAAACTACTCACTCACCAGAGGCAATTCATTTGCTTTACAGACTGACTTGCTCGAAGCATATTTGCTTACTTTGTTCTATTTGGGACTCTAAACAAGTTTATTTGGGGGGAAAAAAGAGGAACAGAGAAAATAAGGAGAGAGAGAGAAAGAGAGCGAGCTGATAAATTTTGGAAACAGATTTTTATTGATGCTAAGAAGAAGGGAAGGCAAGTAATTTGTCAGGTACCCACAGGGCCCTAAAACATAATTAGTCAAACATGTTGAAAACATTTTCAAACCTTTTCTTAATTGTAGCAGATGTTTGAGCAATAAATTTCTATTTCCAGCTAAAGGATGTTCTTCAAATATATTTGTCTTGAGCCCAGGGTGGCCAAAACCAGTATTTAATTGTTCAAAGAAGATTGTGCCTGTGTTAGCGAACTGTTAGAATTGCTCCCGTTAGCTACTTAAGTGGAATTACTATTATTAAAGTTAAAACACTTCATATAATAAAATATTAGACCTAAAAGGAACAAAACTTCTATATTTCTCTCATTTTACACTTAAGTGGAAAAACATAAACAAACAAAAAACAAAAACACCTAGAATCAAGACAGACTAAGTAATATTCCCCAAACCACATCGCTATCCTATTGTTGGGCTGAAACCTAATCTTGAAACATCTGGTTTTTAATCAAGTACTATGGTGCTCACTGTTCCATGTGTGATGCCACTAGTAATAATGAATTTCAGAGATTAAAAACTAACTTGTTCAAAGTCACACAGCTACTCCACACAAAATTATGTACTCATTCAGATCTTCTCACTTCAGATTCTATTATTTCCGCACCAGACTCCATCAGACAGCAGATAAAATAATTCCCAGGACTTATTAGTTTCTATCGAGGAAAGCATGGGGCAGAAAAAAAGAACATTGATTTTGGAATCAAATAGACCTAAATCCTAATCTTAATACTGTCACTTGATAGTTGTTTGCCTCTTAACAACATATAAATCTTACTAAGTATCAGAATCTGTTAATCAATCATAAAATAAGACATAAACACCAAGATCTTTTTTTTAAAACAACTTATGTTTATTTTTATTCTTTTAAATATTTATTTCATTGATTTTAGAGAGAGGAGAGGAGAGAGAGAGACAGGAATATCGATCTGTTCCTGTATGAGCCCTGACCAGGGATCAAACCAGCCACCTCTGTGCTTCAGGACGATGCTCTAATCAACTGAGCAATTGGGCCAGGCAATCAATATCTTAAAGTTGATATTGTTAGGTCACACTGAGAAGGACGCCAGGTGAAACTTGAGGATAAAACCATTTACTGGGGCAAACAGGTGGGCTGAGACCCTAGTGGCATCAGCGCCAAGGGTTTGGGGATTCAAACCTTGATCACTAAGCAACAGTGTGGTTAGAAAAGTGATGGGAGGAGAGCTATGGGACTTACCCTGGAGCCAAGTGCTTAAAGTTTTTCCTGGCTAATTGAGGTTTTGATAAGGGCCCTGGACCAGAACCTAACAGAAATGTGTTTGAAATAAGAATACAATTGATATGTGAACAATGCAAGCATTAGGAGTGCTGACCTTTGTGTAGTCGAAAATCCGAGTATAACTTTTGTCTCCCTCAAAACTCAAGTTGCCCCTCAGTATCCACAGGGGGTTGGGTCTAGGGCCCCTTGCAGCTACAAAAATTCACAGATGCTCAACTTCCCTATATAGAATGGCCTGGAACCATACATACAGTTGACCCTCCACATCTTCAGACTGAAAACAGTACAGGTATTTAGGAGAAAAATTTGGTTATAAGTGGACACACTCAGTACAAGCCCATGTTATTCAAGGGTCAACTGTATGTGTAAAATGCCTGTCACATAACAAATACTTATTAGATTCTAGGTAGGTGTCCCGAACCAGCGCGACTGGTAATTTTGCAGGTCTCCAATGGGCATGGCGGAGGATTAGAAAATGAACACAGAAAGGAAAAGGATGGGATCGGGAGGTCTTCTGGTGGCTGATGACCTACCAAAAGCACCTGCACTCCCAAAAGCTTTATTTTTATAGTGTAAAGCAAAGTCATTTTCAAAACAATGAAAGCTTAGATACAAAGTCACATTTCTGAGGCAAACCAAGAATTCTCTCAAGTGCAGAAATCCCCCCACCATGTATAACACCTTAACTTCACAAAACAAAGGGTAAAAAGAAAACTGCCTCCAGTTTCCTTGAGGGACTTCGGGATGGGACAAGTAGAAACCCTCAACATCACAGCTAACAGGGAGGTATGGGGAAGGGCATGTAATTGCCTTTACCAATTTAATCAAACAGTCAGAGGTTGTGGGGAAGAGCTTAGCCTTTAGCAACTTAATCAAGAAAGTGAGGTGGGGGGATGGGCAGCAAGGCCTTGTCAGCTTATTGCCCGTCCCCCACACTTCTGTCCCCCACAAATCTAAACTGCAGGGATTCTGTCAGCTTGCAGTCTCCCACAGGTAGGACATTTTCCTGTCTGTCAACATCAGACATTTTCCTGTCTGTCAATATCCTAAGGTTACTTAGGCTATATGTTGCAAGTATTTTATTAATTTGAAATAAGGAAAAGAAACTCTTCTACTCTGTGCCAACCGCATTACCTATTGTTATAAAGTACCGCACCCTAGATTCTGAAAGGCACCATACCTCACTCCATCGGGTTTACGTAGAGACACCCAGTCCAGATGAATTTTGAAGAGTCTTATTAAAGGAGGAGATTTATTAAATATGCTGGCCACATATGGCTGACATGGGGCAGCAGACCCAAATCATGCAGTTCCAAATATATCTCAGGGGCCAGTTTATATACCCTTGATCACACACCAGCGCGGGAGAGCATGACATCATGGCATGAGCTGACAACATTTGTTTAGATACACAGAAACATTAAGACTTTCAAGGTAACACAATCAAAGATGTTTACAGATCTGTTAGGGTTCATCTTCCCTCACTATCCTAGAAGTATTTTATTCTCAAGATTCCAGGAGAGGGGAGGAACTACAATCAATGCAAGGTGGTATGTAAATTCTGTCTCCCATTGAAAGAGGAGAAGTTTCTCAGTTAACTTTATTTTATTTTATTTTAATTATTTTTTGTATTTTTCTGAAGCTGGAAACGGGAGGCAGTCAGACAGACTCCCGCATGTGCCCGACCAGGATCCACCTGGCATGCCCACCAGGGGGTGATGCTCTGCCCATCTGGGGTGTCGCTCTGTTGCAATCAGAGCCATTCTAGCACCTGAGACAGAGGCCACAGAGCCATCCTCAGCGCCTGGGCCAACTTTGCTCCAATGGAGCCTTGGCTGCGGGAGGGGAAGAGAGAGACAGAGAGGAAGGAGAGGGGGAGGGGTGGAGAAGCAGATGGGCGATTCTCCTGTGTGCCCTGGCCGGGAATCGAACCTGGGACTCCTGCATGCCAGGCTGACACTCTACCACTGAGCCAACAACCAGCCAGGGCTAACCTTTATTTTAGATTTAAAACTAAATGACCCACTGTTCTTGCAAGCCAGAAACTTCTACATTCTTCTTCTCCCTCCCCTCCCCAAAGGAAGGACAGGACAGGAAAGCCTGACCTTTTCCTTCTAGAATATCAATATTAATTTTGCAGCTTTTTTGGTACCTTACAACAGTGGTCCCCAACCCCCGGGCCACGGACCGGTACTGGTCCATGGGCCATTTGGTACCAGTCTGTAGAGAAAGAATAAATAACTTATATTATTTCCATTTTATTTATATTTAAGTCTGAACAATGTTTTATTTTTAAAAAATGACCAGATTCCCTCTGTTACATCCATCTAAGACTCACTCTTGACGCTTGTCTCATAAGTTCGACAATTATATTTTAAAATACCACAGTTTTACGCCGGTCGCATAATTTTATTTTGTGCATTTATCTGTTCCACCCTAAAGGCTGGTCTGTGAAAATATTTTCTGACATTAAACCAGTCCGTGGCCCAAAAAAGGTTGGGAGCCACCGCCTTACAACACTATGTAATTAAGTCTTCAAGTCAGTGGTAGGGACTGGAGTAGGAGAAGAGAAGAGCATGAACAGAAAAGTGACAAGGATATATCCAAAATATTTACTCCTTCTCACAGGTGAACTGTAACATCAAAAAAATATATAAGCTTTGAATTACAATACCCTCGATTTCAGCCCCTGTCATTAGTTGTAGCTTATGATCTGACCTATCCCTAGGCAGTCTTTCAAAAACCCAGAACCTCTGAACAGAAGCTCACCTCCTCCTTCAATCTCTTCCCTGTCGTACATGAGTCTCACCTTCCAGTCAAATGTGAAGCTCTGTGGGGAGACAAAACAGCAATAAGAAGCCACGTAGAATTAGGGGAAGCTGCCTCTTCCTCTGTGTTCCCTGAGTGCGGTGACTTTCAGCAGTTGTTGCTATGCATCAAGAAATCAAATGGCAATTTCAAACTCCTGACCTGGTGAGGTTGGCATTATTATTTCCATTTTATGAATAACTGCCTTTCTTACACTTACAGAGATTTATACAATGACCAAGTTCGCAGAGCTTGGAAGTGACAGAATCAATATTGGTAGACTATAGTTTCAAGAAAAGGGACTCCAGAATGGATCATCAGAGCAAAGGTTACAAAGAAAGGCACAGGAACTGGAGTCAAATGACCCAGAAACAGAAATGATGGTCTTGCCTGCAAGGGGACTTACCCTCTGTTGGGCAAACAAATACATATATGTATTAAGCTTGCTTGCTTGTACTTTGCCTGATTGGTGCCTGAGCAAGGGCAGCGCTACATGTGTATAGTCTATGTAAGGCTGCAGGTGCTTGTCCTCAGGGCGGCAGATCATAGATTACGGATTGACTATCACCATTGGGAGGGACCATTTGTTGCTATTGTTTGCTGGAGAAGGGGTTCCCCCACCTGTTTTTGCTCGTCAGCCCTGAGAGAGAAAGGCAGTTTTCCCTGCCTGCTTCCTTGCCCGCCTTTGTGAGGCTCTAATAAACGGAATGGCCTGCCATCCTCCGGTTCCACAGTTCCTTTACCATCTGCCCAAATTTAGTGTGGATTCGCCAGGTGTGGCCACTGGCCTCACACCTTCCATCGGGCTGTTGGAGCAAGTTAATGGCATGGTGAATGCCAGCACTGCTGGCAAAAAGCAGGTCAAACACAGAAATTCCCTACGGGACGTGCAGAATATGGCCCTTCCACAGGCTGCTGCCTATCCCTGGAACACTCCCATGTCTTCTTAAAGTGATCTGAGATACAAACAAAAATATTAGTGATACCAAAAAGTTTTAGCTCTGTTCCACTGAGTAAGAAATATTGTTGTTCTCCTATATCACATATTGGTACAAATAGTTAGTAGCTTTAAATCACATAAATTTATTATCTTCTGTTTGATAGGTCAGAAGCCAGACATGGGTCTCATTGGGCTCAAACCAGTGTCTGCAGAGCTGCATTCCTCTGAAGACTCTCGGGAGTAATTTGTTCATTGAACCTTCTCTGGTCTCGAGGGGCTGCCCGCATCCATTGCCACATTGTCCATTGCTCTATCTTCAAAGCACTGCGCCCTAACCTCTTCTTCCCTTCACACATCTCCTATCTCAGAACTTGCTCTCTTGCTTCCCTGTAATAAGGACTTTTGTTATTAATTGAACCCATCTGAGTAATACAGGCTAAACAACCCATTTTAAGATTCTTAATTTAATCACATCTACAGAGTCCCTTTTATCATGTAAGGTAACATATTGATGGGTACTAGAGATCAGAACATGGACAGCCTTGCAGGGCCATTATTCTATCTACCAATCCGGTCTTATTTTCTATTTGTTTATTTGCGGTTTGCAAAACAGAGTGAAACCTATTTCTCTGTTTGTATTTCCCTATCATCGCATCTTTCTCCTAATATTCAGTGCTGGAAACTTCAAAAGTTTCGGGATTCCTTCCTCTTCTCATTCCTTCCCACATCCAAACGCTAAGCATCTCAAAAGTTTCTCCTATCTATCCCATTTGCATTCTTAATTTGGGCTCTTTTTACCTAGTGCCAGGATTATTTCAAAGGCATCCAAATTCATTCTCATGCCAACATTTTCTCCCTGTTCCAATCAATTATGCTAAGTTCTTCCAGAATTATGACTTAACACACAATATGTGTCAAACCCTCGTTTAAAGCCTCCAAAAGCCACTCAGCTGGCAGGATGTAGTCCATATACCTCAGTTTTTAATAAATATCCCTTCACAATCTTGCTGCAAACTTTTTCTCTTTCCAACCCCTTATATACCTTCTGTTCAAGCCCCACAGATACCTCACTGCGTCCTCGAGAGATCTGTGAGCACTGGAAGAGGCTTTTACTTTTCATTGTATTACTGGATACCTTTCATCTTTTTCTCTATCTACCTGGTGAGATTGAAGTCAGCCTTTCCATGCTCGTACCAAGATACTACCCAAATTCACCTGCCAATCTCACTGAGAATTTTTTCTAAAGATGCTATACCCTACCAAATTAGTCATTTCCATCTCTGTCCGCAACAATACCCTAGTTCTCTTTATTATTATGTGTATGACAGACATTGTTACATTATTACTTGTTTCTTTATGTCATTATATGCCATTTCCCAGACTCCGCGCTCATTAAAGACAGGGGCTAAGTCTCATTTTTGTTTCTGACCCAGTGCTCAATACAGTCCTGGCTCATAGCAGGTGTTCAATATATTTTCTGTTGTTGTTTTGAGCAAAACTGGGGACTCAGCCTGGTTCTTTGCAGAATAATAGATTAGTGACACCTGGGAATCACTTTACTAATATTGATTGATACGCATTTCCAAGTTGGGGTAGATTGGGGTATTCAGAAAGAAAGAAAAGAGATACACACATTCATTAATGCAGGATGGGATGGAAGTCAGATCTTTTCACCCTTATCAAAATACAGGTTTTATTTGCAGTACAGCTCTGTCCTTAGGAAATTATGAACTCATCATTAATTTGTTTCATATAGGACTTAATAAATTAAAAAAACTTAGTTCATTGGCTGGTACACCTTCTTGGTTTGATTCCTGAGCTTATCTTCCATACCAAAAATCAACTATAAGCCTTTTATAACACTATATATCAGTTTTTTATCCATGGGGCAGTAGTACCAATAAACTTTGAACTTCGATTTATCTACTACATAGCATAAAGGGAAAGCAAAATACATAATGTGTTTTTTCTTACTAGGGGCTGAATGATGCTGTATCAAATAAAGCATGATGATCTACTTAGCCTTGCTACTAACTGAGGAAGAAAAAATAATATAAAGAGTTAAAAAATAAGTAGAACATTAATATAGTATGTTCTGTTGTGTAACTGTCTATGAGATGCTAAGTTGAAATATTGTCTAAAATTTTGCCAGTAGGAGAAAAAAAAATAATAACAGCAGATGGGCCAAGCAGAAGGCAAAGCCAAAACATTTTGTATTCTTTTTAATGTAGTTGTTTCAGTTTTATTACAGATATGACTGTGATAGATAATCCTACATCAGAAAACATGCACCAGATAGTCTTATAATTATATTACACCTGTGTTTCTTTTATGGCTACTTTTACAAGTAGGACATTACAATTAAAGCCTTTTCTGGGGTGGATGGATAAAATTTGGAATCCATGAGGAGTGCAAGGAGTGAAGAAGGAGAGGTTTGTATCAGGAAGCTGCACGCCATGGTGCCACGACCCTGCATTTAATGTTAACTGATTCTACCCAGGAAGATGTTTATTAGTCATGATGCACTAACTCTGATCCTGTTCAATTTGTCATCAGGAGCTAAGTGGTATAACAGCAAAGGCAACAGATGTTAGGGATGACAAGCCAAATTATTGGAAACTCAGCCAATAATTTCTCCTCAAAAGTAAGTGGTTTGACTTTATAATCCCCTGCATTCATTTCTTTTCTAAGCATTCTATGGGTTTCCATTGTTGAATTGGAATGCCATCTGTTTCCTGGATGTGGATAACCTTGGTTCCTGTCCCACATGATAAGTCCACCCGTCACAGTTCAACTAGCGTTCTCTTATCATTGTAAACCACTTCTTCCAATGTCAGCCTTCTTGGTGGGACCACAGTTGGAAGGCTGATAACATGCACCCAGGACATTTGCATAGTTTAGAAGGCCCACCTCAAATTCAAAACTTTGAATTTGCACTTTGTTCAGCATGTTTTTATAATGGTAGAGAAGTAAGTATGTTTATAAAAAGTTTCTGTAAACTTTTATATTGAGGTACACTAGTTTATTAGCAGTTAAGGCAAGCTAGTTTTATTTAAATAATAATATCTCATAGCCCTGGCTGGATAACTCAGTTGGTTAGAGCATTGTCCCGAAAATCAGAGGTTGCCGGTTCGATCCCTGGTCAGGTCACATACAGGAGCAGATTGATGTTCCTGTCTCTCTCTCCCACTCTCCCTTTCTCTTGCTCTCTGTAAAATCAATACAATAAACATTTTTTTAAAATTAAAAATAATAATACTTACGCTGGATTACTATTTGCACACTATACACGAACTCACTTGATCGTAATAATCATGTGATTATTACCCATGATTTACAGACGAGGAAATCAAGACCTTGAGAGTTTAACTGATTTATTTATCAGTTCTTATGATAATTTCCTGGGTTTTGGACAAGAGAGATAGCAAGAATATATCTATGAGTAAATTGAACATGGATTCTTCCCTTTAATCCAGTAGAGGAGTCAGGGTTTAAATACTATATGTTATAGCATTAACTATGACAGATTCTATGAAGAAAATAAAAGGGTGTGATCAGAGATTTCAACAAGGATGGTTTCATTTAGACTGAAAGGTGAGGAAAGCTTTTTCTGAAAAGGGGATATTGAAGCTGAAACCATAAAATTATTGGGAGTTACCTGGGCAAAAAATAAAAAGGAGAATGGGGCTAGGCATACCTTTAGGAGGTCTTTAGGTGGGAAAGAGGTTAACCCTTTCCAAGAGTGGATGGGAAACTAATTTAAAAGCAAACCAAAAGGAAAGTGACACTAGGCAAAATTAGCCAGGAAAACAGGGGACATACTAGGGGGTTATATTAAAGATCATTCTGACTTACCCAATGTCACACAAATATAAAATGGCCTCACTGAGACTAGAAGTTGTCACTTGATTTCTTTTCTATTTCTATCCACTTCTCTATGGTGCTTTCTTCATTAAAAAAAAAATGTAGTGCTTGTTACTAGATCATGCATGCGTATACATGGGTCGTTGTTGCTATAGAAACAAACAACAGAGCAGCTTACTGCTCTTTTTATGTTAATTACCTGAAAATGAATTTATTATTGTTTTATTCTGTTAGGTTTTGTTTTGGTTTTTGTTTTCTGGGGGTTTTTTGGTGAAGGAGTTAGATTGGTCAGGTGATGATGTTTTAGTGAATAAGCTTGTTTCTTTGACCAAATTAATCATTCTGGGGAAAATGGTTACTTTACATGAGCCGTTTTGTGTTACTCTGAAGAGAAGTTGGGATTGTGCTCTAATGGTATGGTGATTCTAGTTAACTTACCGTATCATGTACTTGAAGGTTGCTAGGACAGAAGATAGATCTTAAATGTTCTCATTACACACACACACACACACACACACACACACACACACACACACACACGGTAATTATGTGAGGTGATGGAGGTGGTAACTAACTACTGTGATCATTGTTCCCAGACCTCTCTGCAGGCCAGGGCTGCGTCTGTATTTTTCACAAGTCAGGCAACCTCCAGGTTCTTGAGTCTCCTAGGAAAAATTTCAAGGACAAGTCAGAGTGAGAACAAAGCAAGTTTTATTCAGGTAAAGTAAAAGAAAGAGGCTGGGGCTTGGGAGCCGCTGTGAAAAAAGCAAAAGGTGTGGTCTGTGTGAAGATGGGTCAATTCCCAAGTGAGTCGCGTGCATAGTCAGTTAGTTCTTGGGAATCCATGTGTTTCCAAGGAGGGGTTCTCTCCAAGCCTTGTGGAACCAAATTCTGACTCTGCCTTTTGTTTGGGAGGGGGTCTTGTTTCTAATATGGTTCATTCTAGAAGTGTTATCTCAATCACCTTCTACTTGTGGTGTTAATATTCTTTATGATGGTATAATATGCTTTGGAGTCATTCATTCTCTGATCAAATTTTCCTCCATCTTGGATTAGACTGGATCTAAGTGGTCTTTGTTAACTACCTCCCTGACTAAGGTGGTTTAAACCATCTGTTTTAGGCATCTTCAGTTAGGAAGGATAGGGTCTTGTGATGTATTAGCGGATGCTAACTGCGCAGCCCTTCTAGCTATTTGTTAACCCAATTGTCTGTTTCCTCATTCCACTTGCCAGGGAATTCTCCTAGTTTCTTACTAACCTGCCTCAGTAATCATTTTACAATATAAGTGTATCAAATCATCATATTATACACGTTAAACTTAGACAATGTTACACGTCAATTATATCTAAATAAAGTTGGGAAAAAAAAGAAATTTATTTTGTCCATTGGTGTGAAATATTAAGTTAATTATTTATAAAATGTGTGCCTGAAGCAAGAAGTTAACAGTAATTTTTAGGTCACTTTTTATGAAATTTAGCAAAACAAAATTTTTTAAACAGGCCCAATGCTATTGAAATTAGTTCAAATATTTTCTTACAATTTTCATGCATTTTAATATTTAATTTATTTTACATGAGGTTTAGTAAACTACTAACATAAACACATTTTACACACCACAAATTTGATTCATCTACAGCACTGGCAGCATCCACTAAAATGTAATCTCCACAAGAATGTTTTATCTGTTGATTTTCCCCACTGTATCCCCAGTACAATACCTTACACATATTAGCAACATATAAATATTTTTTTTATCTTAAATAACAGTTTTATTTTTTTTTGCATGTGTTATTTAACATTTTTTTATAATAATTTTATTTTTTTAATGGGGTAACATCAATAAATCAGGATACATATATTCAAAGATAACAAGTCCAGGTTATCTTGTTGTTCAATTATGTTGCATACCCATCACCCAAAGTCAGATTGTCCTCTGTCACCTTCTATCTTGTTTTCTTTGTGCCCCTCCCCCTCCCCCTTTCCCTCTCCCATTCCCCCCTCCCCCGCGTAACCACCACACTCTTATCAATGTCTCTTAGTTTCACTTTTATGTCCCACCTACGTATGGAATAATGCAGTTCCTGGTTTTTTCTGATTTACTTATTTCGCTTCGTATCATGTTATCAAGATCCCACCATTTTGCTGTAAATGTTCCCATGTCATCATTTCTTATGGCTGAGTAGTATTCCATAGTGTATATGTGCCACATCTTCTTTATCCAGTCGTCTATTGACGGGCTTTTTGATTGTTTCCATGTCCTGGCCACTGTGAACAATGCTGCAATAAACATGGGGCTGCATGTGTCTTTACGTATCAATGTTTCTGAGTTTTTTGGGTATCTACCCAGTAGAGGGATTGCTGGGTCATAAGGTAGTTCTATTTTCAGTTTTTTGAGGAACCACCATACTTTCTTCCATAATGGTTGTACTACTTTACATTCCCACCAACAGTGTATGAGGGTTCCTTTTTCTCCACAGCCTCTCCAACATTTGCTATTACCTGTCTTGCTAATAATAGCTAATCGAACAGGTGTGAGGTGGTATCTCATTGCAGTTTTGATTTGCATTTCTCTAATAGCTAAAGAAGATGAGCGTCTTTTCATATATCTGTTGGCCATTTGTATTTCTTCCTGGGAGAAGTGTCTGTTCATATCCTCTTCCCATTTTTTTATTGGATTGTTTGTTTGTTTGTTGTTGAGTTTTATGAGTTCTTTGTATATTTTGGATATTAGGCCCTTATCTGAGCTGTTGTTTGAAAATATCATTTCCCATTTAGTTGGCTTTCTGTTTATTTTGTTATCAGTTTCTCTTACTGAGCAAAAACTTCTTAGTCTGATGTAGTCCCATTCATTAATTTTTGCCTTCACTTCTCTTGCCTGTGGAGTCAAACTCATAAAATGCTCTTTAAATATAAATATTGTTGAATTGGTTAATGTGTCTCTGAGGCAGATGGCTAATTTCTTTGGGCCAAGTTCCCTCACCCGTAGGAAGAGAAAGCTGAGATAGGTTTCTTAGAGGCCTTGATCACTGCTCTTGGCTGCCAACTATAAGGGGAATTGGTCTTACAATTCAAATGCCCTGTGAATAATAGAATAGAAAGAAGAAAGAACATAAACCTTTCATGAAATCGTTGAGTCTTTCTTTTTTTTTTTTTTTGTATTTTTCTGAAGCTGAAAACGGGGAGAGACAGTCAGACTCCCGCATGCGCCCGACAGGGATCCACCCCGCACGCCCACCAGGGGCAACGCTCTGCCCACCAGGGGGCGATGCTCTGCCCCTCCGGGGCGTCGCTCTGCCGAGACCAGAATCACTCTAGCGCCTGGGGCAGAGGCCAAGGAGCCATCCCCAGCGCCCGGGCCATCTTTGCTCCAATGGAGCCTTGGCTGTGGGAGGGGAAGAGAGAGACAGAGAGGAAGGAGGGGGGGGTGGAGAAGAAAATGGGCGCTTCTCCTATGTGCCCTGGGCGGGAATCGAACCCCGGGTCCCCCGCACGCCAGGCCGATGCTCTACCGCTGAGCCAAACGGCTAGGGCCGAGCCTTTCTTTGTATCAGTCAACCTCAAGCTTGTTCTGCCTCTCTGCTTTCAGTAATGGGAATTTAAAAATAATAATAAAGGCAATTCTGATTAAGCTGATTAAGGAGGATTTCTCTATTTGCAGTAGAAACCATTCATTCATATATGTCTCTTTTCTATTTTAACATAGATTTGAAACTGTATGGTATGTGTTGTAGTATATATTCTGAACTTGCTAATACGGATATCAAGGGCATATTTTTGAGCACTTAAAAGACTGCAAAATTTTATGCTAGGCAAAGATGAATGGGGCATGATCTTTCTCTGAGAGGAATATATAAATGTGTAAAGGAACAAATTAAATATATAAATATCAATACTTTAATTCAGAGTACATATGTATTATGAATACATGTAAGATACAATGCCTAAGAATCCCACTTGTGCCCTACACCCTATTTCTCCCTTTCCATGTGCTTTCTTAAGAATTTATTTATTTATTTATTTTACAGAGACAGAGAGAGAGTCAGAGAGAGGGATAATAGGGACAGACAGACAGGAACGGAGAGAGATGAGAAGCATCAATCATTATTTTTTTGTTGCAACAGCTTAGTTGTTCATTGATTGCTTTCTCATATGTGCCTTGACTGCGGGCCTTCAGCAGATCAAGTAACCCCTTGCTTGAGCCAGCGACCTTGGGTCCAAGCTGGTGAGCTTCGCTCAAACCAGATGAGCCCATGCTCAAGTTGGTGACCTCGGGGTCTCGAACCTGGGTCCTCCACATCCCAGTCCGACGCTCTATCCACTGCGCCACCGCCCGGTCAGGCTCCATGTGTTTTTGTTGTTGTTAAATTGATTTAATCAATTAAATTCAATCTTAATAGAGCTTGCAGCTAATTTGGAAGGAAAAGTATTTGCCTTTGTAGTGGGTTGAATAGTCTTCTCTAAAAAGTCACATGCACCCATAACCTCAAAACATAATCTTATTTGAAATAGTGTTTCTGCAGGTGTGATCCGAGTAAGGACTGAGATGAGATCATACGGTATTAGATAGGCCCTAAAGCCAAGGGGAGTGCCTTCTACGAGACAGGAAAGGACACACAGAGATATACAAAGAGGAAAATGCAGAGGACCTCTCTGGAGGAGAGGCTGGAATTATGTATCTATAAGCAAAGGAACATCAGAAGCTGGAAGAAGTAAGAAAGAACTCTCCTCCAGAGCCTTTTGGGGGTGTGTGGCCTTGCCAGCACTCTGATTTTGGACTTCTGGTCTCCAGAACTATCAGAGAATAAATTTCTTTTAATACACCGTGTTTGTTTGCTAAGACAGCCCTAGAAAAATAATGCAACTATCATTCTGTTGTGTTACATGTCACAATTTGATTTTAGCTGAGCTTTGGGATATGAGAGGGCTCTTTATTCACCTTAAACAAAGTGCTTTTAAAATGCTTGGCTTATCACTGCTTAAATAAAACTACCAGTGAGAAATGATGACATAGAGAGAGTATACCAGTTGCTAGAAGCCAGGGTATTGGCTGAGGTGGCCAGCACACAACAGGAGGGACTGTGGTATAAAGCCTTCTCCAGGACTATCCCTTCTCCATCCTCAATGTTTGAAAATATAAATCCAATAAAAGATGTGAATTTCTGCTCATAAGTCAAATAGGATTCAGACCATATTAGGCTATTTAAAAATGGCAGTTCTTGAGAACTAGGGAAGTTAAGGATATATGTTACATAAGAGCAGAAAGAAATATAATATGATAAAGCTTATCTAGAAGTATAGTGAACACGTTATCCTCTAAAAGAGAATGTATCTTATTAGATACCTTATCTCTTACTACCAAATTCCCACACATAATTTGGAAAACTTGGCTACATATTAGACCTCTAATAAATTTTGAATAAATAAGAAAGATTGTATAAGCCACACTTTGTGAACTTAATTAAATTTAAAAAATAATAACAGTTCTAAAAACCCAATCTCTTTACAGTAAAAATAAATGCACAGTGAGAATTAAAAAGAAGAATAAAAAGAGAAATTGTATTCAGAAGAATAATAAAAATTAGAGTACTACAAAGCACAAAATACAGTTTTTTGTTTGTTTGTTTTAGTGAGCAAGAGAGAAACAGACAGACTGGAAAAGAGAGAGATGAGAAGCATCAATTCATAGTCACTGATGCTTTCTCATATGTGCCTTAACCAGGGGTCTCCAGCCAAGCCAGTGGCCCCTTGCACAAGCCAATGGCCTTGGGCTTCAAGCCAGCAACTTTTGGGCTCAAGCCAGCGACAGGATGTGAGCTCTATGATCCCAAGTTCAAGCCTGAGACCCCACGCTCAAGCTAAGAAAAGCTATGAACTAGTACATTTGAGCCCGCACTCAAACTAATGACCTTGACGTTTCAAACCTGGGTCCTCAGTATCCCAGGCTGATGCTCTATCCACTGTGCCACTGCCTGGTCAGCCAAATTCTTAAAGCCCTGTTTTTAGAGTTAAAAAAGAAAGAATGAACATAAAATATCAAAATAAAAGCTAAATGTGAAACAAATCAGTTCTAAAAAAAAGTAGGATGTAGTTCTTTTTTTTTTTTTTTTTTACAGAGACAGAGTCAGAGAGAGGGATAGACAGACAGGAATGGAGAGAGATGAGAAGCATCAATCATCAGTTTTTTGTTGCGACACCTTAGTTGTTTATTGATTGCTTTTTCATATATGCGTTGACTGTGGGCCTTCAGCAGACTGAGTAACCCCTTGCTCATGCCAGCGACCTTGGGTTCAAGCTGGTGAACTTTGCTCAAACCAGATGAGCCCGCGCTCAAGCTGGCAACCTCGGGGTCTCAAACCTGGGTCCTTCTGCATCCTAGTCCGATGCTCTATCCACTGTGCCACCGCCTGGTCAGGCTGGATGCAGTTCTTTAAAAGGCAATAGTACCCATTAAAAATTTGAGCAATAAACCATAGATCAAATGCTCATGTTAGGACAAAGTTAAGACACACTTTTAGCTTGTTTAATCAACAATGACAGCATAAAATAAATAGCATACATCTAAATTTAGAAAAGAGAACAGCATAACAGTACAGGTCTCTGATAAAGCTCTATTCTGGGAGAGCCAGAGCAGTGGGGTTAGGTATCAGAATGGATATGATGGCAACAAGACAAGCCCATTTGTCAGAGTTCAAGCCTTCAAGCATTTGAGGATTCCTTCCTCTCTGGTCTCTCACTCTCGTAATTAGAGCATGGCCTACTTCTCTCTGTCCTTTCTCTCTCAAAGTCACAATATCAGAAGTTGAGGTGTAGGAAGGGAATGAAGTGGAGATGAGATTGAGGAGGGAGGTATTTGTCATTGGCTTCTTTTCTTTTGTCTGTACAGGAGATTTTAGGTCTCATTAAGATAAACTCAATTGTTTTACTTGCGTAGGAGTATTAAATGTAACTAAAATAGATCAGAAAAACATTCGTGCTCTTAATCTAAAGTTTTTTTCAAGCAAATATATTTTTATTTGTTATAGATAGCGTTCTCCAGCTATAAAACTGTGTACTCTAACAACACATTTATGTCTGATTTTTACCTCTTTTCTGATGTGATAAGAATGCACAATATTCTGCAAGCAATTTCTTTCACAAACACCTTTGTTTCTTTTCCTCACTTTCCAAGGTAAGATAATTGCAAACAGAACTTTAAGAAAGCTGTACACAGCAGATTTTCTAAAATGATAGACTGGAAACACCCTAAATATTTAAATATAGATGAATAACCAAGTAAATAAAGATATACTGTGAATTATTTTAAGTACTGAAAGTCAGAATTTCAGAAATAATTAACAGGGAAAAAAACCAATACTCAGCTTACAACAATCTGGCGAAGTTATGGAATGCTAAACATAGACTATGCTCTGTAAAGCCATGAACTACTACTTTCCAGTTTAAGAATATTACTTGCTGGGGTCAAGTACATTTGTTCTTCACCCATATATAAAAGTCACCTCTTCATTGCTTATCAGTCAAAGTGAATCAAAACCCTTTTTCTTTGTGCTTCATCCAAGCCCTGAATTTAGGTTTTATTACACTTGCATCACTGTATGATTTCTAATCTGGCTGTGTCCTAATTTATCTTTGTATCACTAACCACTAGCACTGTGGTCATCTCACGTTAGCTGCTCCATCCATGTTTGATGAATGCATAAAAGAGAGACAGGGATGATGTACTCAAAACAAATTTCTTGGTGAATTGAGAGGCTTATACCTTCAATAGGAATTTTTGAGATTGAGAAACATGAAGAAGAAGAAAGAGTTAAAGGAAAAGGAAAGCTGATATTGATCTCGGAAGTTGCACACATATTGATTGAAAAAATTCATAAAACAGGAAGTTGTGAACATATGTTAGATAGAAGATCTCTCTCCTTCTTGGATTTTGTCAGGTCAATTGATCAATTAAAGAGCTGTCACACCAGCAATTTATCTTAAAAATAGACTGCTCTTATCAGCAAGTTGTTTGATTAGCAGTAAAGTCACAGGACTGCACTTGACATAAGTTATTTTTCCTTTGTTAGTTTTCCGGAGAGGAGGAAACTAGCCAAAATGAAGAATAAATGGTGTAAAGAAACAAAGTATTGACCAATCATTAAAACTCCAAATGCCACTTATTCCTGTTATATATTAATATTAGGAACTCAAATTGGTCTTTCATTAGTATTTCACCTCAAAACTCTAATTGTAAATCTATACCCTGACTAATATGATAAACATAATGTGAGATTTAGTTCTGCTTCTTAATATGTAGTGCTTTTAGGTATCTAATCTCTATCTGTGGTAATAGCTAATTTAAATTTCTGCTATTAACGGAAATTTATGATGCTTACAAAATCTTGGTTGAGTTTCAGTATTTGTCATGAGCCTGACGAAAGAACTCTCTGAAGTGCTTATATTAGGCAGGACTGAGGTGTTCTGTAGGTTGGGTTTAGAGACCTGGCAAAGCAACAAGGGTTAGCAGCCCCTCCCTCCCCTCAGCCCCAAGTTCCCAGCATGCAAATTAATGGTTTGCTAAATTGTAACTAATCAATAGTGTGAACTAAGCATTCAGCAGAAATTCGAAGTAGAAGAACCTGACCTGGGGCATTTAAAGGAAGAATTTATTTCTGTCTCACCTTATTTCCCTTCCCCTTCTTTCTGCTAAGCAATCTTTTAAAACTATCTGAAAAAGGAGATTCAACAGTACCTACATTTGAATACAACTCTTGCCTCCGGACAAATGCCCTATTGCAATCTCACTGACTAATTTGAGTTTTGAATTTAGCAACTCTGAATTGCATTGAATCTTAGGTTCCTACTGCCTTTGTGAAAGTAATAGGATCATAGACTGGGACTTAGGCCATTGTCTAACCCAGTAGTTCTCAGCAGAAGAAGTACTACCTTCAAGGAGCATTTTAGAAATGCGTGGGTACATTTTTTATTGCAATTACTGGGGATCTAACTGGTGTTTAGTGAGTGGGAGTCAGAGATTCCAAATGTCCTGTAGTGTGTGGGACAGCTGCCCCCAATGAAGACTTATTTCACATCCTATCACTTGTAAGTACCCCTCGATTATCAGTCATTCTCAACGTTAGCCTACATCAGAATCATCTGGAGTGCTTGTAATAACATAAGAATGCTAGTCCCCATCTCCAATTTCTATTTCAGGGGGACTAGGTTAGGGCCAGAGAATTTGCATTTTTAATAAATTCCTGGGTGATGATGATATTGCTGGTCCATGGACCACACTTTAAGAACTATAGCTCTAACCTGACCAGACACTGGTGCAGTGGATAGAGCATCAGCCTGGGACACTGAAGACCCAGGTTTGAAACCCCGAGGTCACCAGCTTGAGCGTGGGCTCATCTGGCTTGAGCAAGGGGTCACTGGCTCAGCTGGAGCTCCCCTTCCCCCATCAAGGCACATATGAGAAGCAATCAATGAAGAACTAAAGTGCCAAAACTATGAGTTGATGCTTCTCACCTCTCTTCCTTCCTGTCTACCTGTCCCTGTCTGTCTGTCTTTCTCTTGCTCTCTCACTCGCTACAACAACAACAACAACAAAAAAGGAGCTATAGCTCTAGATGACGGGTAGTCATGTAGATGGAAAATCTGTTTATTCTGAGTCATAATGAAAATTAGCCTTACAAGGCAGTGGGGCAGTGGATAGAGAGTCAGACTGGGACATGGAGGACGCAGACATAAAAATGAGACTCAGAGGCCCTGGCCAGTTGGCTCAGTGGTAGAGCGTCGGCCTGGCATGCAGAAGTCCCGGGTTCAATTCCCGGCCAGGGCACATAGGAGAAGCGCCCATCTGCTTCTCCACCCCTCCCCCTCTCCTTCCTCTCTGTCTCTCTCTTACCCTCTGGCAGCGAGGCTCCATTGGAGCAAAGATGGCCCCGGGCGCTGGGGATGGCTCCTTGGCCTCTGCCCCAGATGCTAGAGTGGCTCTGGTTGTGGCAGAGTGACGCCCCGGAGGGGCAGAGCATCACCCCCTGGTGGGCAGAGCATCGCCCCCTGGTGGGCATGCCGGGTGGATCCCGGTCGGGCGCATGCGGGAGTCTGTCTGACTGTCTCTCCCCGTTTCTAGCTTCAGAAAAATACAGAAACAAACAAACAAACAAACAAAAAAATGAGACTCAGAGACATGAACAAGAATGTGATGGCAACAGGGGTGGGGGGTGGGGGGAGGGGGGATGGGGCGAAGAAGGAGTGAGGGGTTGGGGGAGGGGAGGGGCACAAAGAAAACCAGATAGAAGGTGACAGAAGACAATTTAACTTTAGGGGAGGGGTATACAGCGCAATCAAATGTCAAAATAATCTAGAGATGTTTTCTCTCAACATATGTACCCTAATTTATCAATGTCACTGCATTAAATTTAATAAATAAATTAAAAAAAAAAAAAAACCAAGGTCGCCACATCCAGCTTGAGCATGGGCTCACCAGCTTGAGCACGGGGTCACTGGCTTGAGCGTGTTGCATTAATGTATTGTTATAGTAGTTAAATATATAGAAATATAGAAAAATATGGAAGATATATAAAATAATCAGAATATAATATTAAAAGCAATTAAGAAAATTTAATAAAGTTATGCCATCTGGATAGGAATTAATATAGTGGGTACAAATATGATAAACAGACTCTGACTTTCGAGCAGGGCCCAGTTAGTGTGTGTGTGAAGTTATACATAGATAAGAAGTGGCTTGATGTCATAACTCTGTATGTAAATTAACATAAACAAGAAGCTTACCTAGGAACACCTTAAAAGTGGCTTGATGTAACATTTCAGTAGATTAACATAAAAAGGGCTTCCTGTGAGGAACTCCCAAAAAGGTGGTTTGAGGTGATAATCCTGTAGATTGACACCTGTTAGAAGGTATTGGCCAGAAAAGGTACTAAAGCTAAGGGGCCCCCCTGCTGCGGTAGTTGCCCAGACTCCCACCTGAACATGGACCATCTCCACGCCGCTCTGACCAAAGACAGCCAAGAGGAGCACCCTGACATGCCCCCTTAAGCTGTACCCAGGCATGCCAAAAGGATTTGTGAGTAATAAACTGCCTGTGTAATTCTTGCAACTAACTTGTGTGTCAGTCCGGTCATGTCTTTCCTTCGGTGGCAGTTGGTGTCAGCATTGATAAGTAGAATCCTCATAGTTGCCTCAAGAGAAGTCTCAAAGAGGCTGCCAGCCCTGCTGATAAGCAGGAGTCTCCCACTGTGCCGGGAAGTCAAATCTGGGACGCCTGATTGACATAGAGATAGGGCTCTACTGGGACAGCGTGGAATCATAGACATGACCCCATGGTAACTAACTTGAGCCTAAAGGTCACTGTCTTGAGTCCAAGGTCATGGCTTGAGCAAGGGGTCACTTGCTTTGCTGTAGTCCCCCCCACCCCACCATCAAGGCACATATGAGAACGTAATCAATGAACACCTAAGGTTACTCAATGAAGAATGAATACTTCTCCTTTCTCTCCCTTCCTGTCTGTCTGTCCTTATCTCTGTCTCTCTGTCACAAAAAAAAAGAAAAAGGAAAAAAAGAAAGGAAAAAGCAAACTAGATATATTTTATGTGTAAAAAGCCTATTTTTTACACTGAATGTTCTGGTATTGCAACTGCCATATAATCTAAGAGAAAAGACTTGAACTGTGATGTGTTTGGCCTTCAACAAGTGCTGTGTTAACATTTCAGAAAAAAAATCACCGAAAATTAGTCACTGTCAGTGCTAATGCCAGCACCAATACCACATACCTCTATCCATCTGCATTCATAGCTTTCACATCTAAATGTGTAACAGAGGAGGTTAGAAACAAACAGAGCCAAATATTATTAGATTAATAAAAATATGGAAATCAGAGATCTCTCTGTATTTCACTAATTTAAGTTATTTCAGACTATTTATAACATTGCCATATTACTAGCTAGAGCACAGATATAAAAATTATATATTGAAACCATTCATTTGTACAGATGTCATTTGGTTTTCAGTCTTATTTTAATATTGTTTTCAGAGATGTGCCTCACAACTTATCTACATCCTCATCATTTCATTACTGTTTCCTTTTCTAATCCATCTTCTATTCCCTATCATACATCAAAGAAAAGTTTCTAAGGATCATTTATGTATTAGAGACCCACAGAAAGATTTCAAGGTACAGTGTATTGTTTTCTGTCACTACCCTTTCTCATGTCATAAAAATTACTTTGATACCACACTAAAATATAGGGCCCACTTCATTTGCAGTTATAAAAGACTCCTCCATTATACCTTCACCGCCTCTGATTTGTCTCGACATGTTAACCTGTTTTTAGTTAAAGTAATTTTTCTCTTTTTCTTTCTATATACAAATAAGTTTGACTTTTTTTTGTTATATTGGTTCTAACATAATTTTCTTATTTTAATGTAAACCCTTCTATGTCTTTTTTTATGTCCTATACTACTTCCTATATAATGGCTTCTGATTACCCAGTATCTAATAAATCCCAGCATTCATTATAAGAAAGTACAATTTTCTGACATTTTCAATATTGCCTTCTGTCAAGTCACACCTGAATATTTGCCTATTGCCTATTTCTCAAATATATATATAAAAATATATATATTAGAAATTACTTTCTTTTTATTAGAATATTATACCTACTTTGCTGAGAATTATATTTGTAGTAGGTTATATTATACATGAATTTCACATCGGGACAATAAAGAGAGTAATGGAAATATTTGTTATAAAGGAAATGCTGACCCTGATAAAGCTGAGAACCACTGGTCTAGTCCAATCTGTTCATTATTTTTTGTAAAAATAGAAACTCACCTTGAGAAACTCAATGTATTTATCTGAGAACCCACAGCTATTTAGAAAAACTAACTTTTCTAAAATCTGAGTTTACCAATTTCAAATTAAATAATTATACAACTAGATTAAAAATAACATAATTGTTTATATACTTTTCCTTATTTCAATGGAGAAGGCAAGAAGCTGAATAAATCTCTGCATTCTAATCATGGATAAAAACAGCGACTGAGTGTTCTTCATGGCTTCGGGTATAATTTTTCTATGGGAAATTTCTTTTATAGGTTTTCTCCAACTAGAACCTATTAATCCACAGATTCTTGTTTGAGTAAAAGAAATTGTGTTATAGATGATTCCTTTTTCATAATAGCATACTTTTTCTCTGCGTTGAGATGCTCAGGATTTGGTTCAGGGAGCGTTTTGAAAGAGATGCATTTCCAGGGAAAAGGCACAGAAATGGATGCAATCATCTTCCACCGACAGAAAAGAGTGGTGAACTCAGAGAAGCCGTGAACTTAATCAATACGGAATCAGGCTAAGCACAGTGAAGTACCAGATTATTAGATAGCAGCCTTCACAAGTGCTGCTATCAATACTTACAATCCAGGAGGAGTCTTGGTGCTTTGAAAGCTTGGCTCAGCATTTATTAAGCACTCCCATTGCACATATCATAGATTGCTGAGTGTTGGTCAAAAGTTTACTCCACAGGATGCAATAATTGAGTATGTCTTTACATGTGACCTAAAGAAATAAATGATTTTCAGCAGCTTATATACTTTAAACTTTTTACCTTAGCCTTCTACAAAATCAATACCTTTGCATTGTTGTTATCCTTGTTGTTATTATTATTATTTTATGGTTATAGGTTTGTTTGTTGTTTTTTTACTGTTTTATGTTGCTCTGGGAACACTTAAGGGTTGTCAGTGACTGAACTGTGTAGCACGGGAGTGTAGGCCATTCTTTCCACTTTCCTGTCACCTGACTGGCACCTCCTCCTCACGGGAGATGCACTAGCCCCACCCTCCCAACTCTGGAGGCCTCACCTGCCCAACTCCCAGTGACTCTGCCCTACAGGGAAAAATCTAGGACAGACTGAGTTGTGTGGCTCTGGGGCCTCCACATTCCCCAAAGTCTAATGGGCATTTTCCAAAGGATATCCACAATCCCACTCTCCTGATGCGTAGTGGCCTCAGCCTACTGAGCTCGATCTCCTCCTGGAAGAATCTGGGACTTACTGAGCTGTGTGGCTCTAGAACAGGGACCGTTATTCCTTAGCTCTGATTTCATCTTCAGTGACAGAAAACTCAGAGCCCAGATTGGAATAAAACTATGTGAAATATTTGGGCCCTCATTTTGGGCATACTTGTCTTTTCTTTCTCGCTCTAATTTTTTCTATGTTACTATAATTTTGTCAAATTACTTATTGTAGTCTACCTTAAATTCTTCATTAACGTGGAGGTAGACAAATATATAGATTTGAACAAATAAGATTGTAACGCTTGTTCCACAGACAACCACTTTGGTGTCAATTATGCGAGATTTTAGTTTTGGGGGATTTTTTAAGTGAGAGGAAAGGAAATGGTAAGACAGGCACCCACATGCACCCCGACCGTGATACACCTGGCAACCCCCATCTGGGGCAGATGCTCGAATCAACCAAGCCATCTTCAGCCGCTGAGGCTGACACTCAGACCAATCAAGCCACTGGCTGCGAGAGGGGAAGAAAGGGAGAAGGAGTAGAGAGGGAGGAAAAGAAGTAGACAGTTACTTCTCATGTGAGCCCTCACCAGGGATCAAACTGGGAACTGTCGCATACCAGGCTGACACTCTACCCACTGAGCTAACCAACCAAGGCCACAAGATTTTAGTTTGCCTTTTAACCAGTTGCCTTGTACCTGAAAATAGATATGCTTTCTTAGGAAGAGTGCTTTTATATCTAATGAAAGTATATTTGGGGATAAAATTACAATAAGTTAACCAAGATATCCTAGTTCTTAGTTTGACAGAGGAAAAGGAATTTTAAGATGAGCTAGTTGAGGGTACAACCTACCTGTGTACAAGGAGAAAAAAGGAGAGCCAAAAGGGTAGGTATATCTTAAAATGTATAAGCTTCTGGTGAGTCAAAAAATGCATTTAATTCTCATGATCTTGGCTCTGAAACTTTGTAAATCTTATAAGGGAAGAACTAAGTGCCATTAGAGAAAGTAACTGATAGTTCATGGAAGTATCTATGAAGAAACGACATGTAAAGTGAGACTATTGAGAAAGTTAGAAGGAGCCAGCCAGGTGAAGAGGCAGGCAGAGGGGAACTCTCCAGGTTAAAAGTTCTCCAGGTTAAGTTGAAGACCTGGACATGAGGAAGGTTAAAATAGGGCACTGGCAATATCTGATTTTTAAATATTACTTTGACTTCTGTGTATAGAATAAATAGTGTGTGTCAGGACAGGAAGGGTGGGCAAGAAAAGGAACAGGTAAGAGACTGTTGCAAGTGAGAGAGGATGCTGGCTGGAACTGAGGAGGTATCTGAAAAGGTGGTGAGAGGGAGTCCAGTTGTGGATGCATTTTGAAGATAGAATTGACATATTATGGAGACAGAATGAATATAGGATAAGAGAGCAGAATGTCTAAACACGACCCTTGGGTTTTGGGTACAAACATCTGGGTGGATTATGTTATTTAATTTGATAGATGGGAGGAGTTGTGGGAATAGAGTAGGGAAAATGATAATTGGTTTTATTGGGGGCATATGAATATTGACATGCCTATAAAGACACCTAAGTGGAGATGCCAAGTAGTTCATTTGATATATTCTGGAGTCAACAGTTTGTACATGTTTTTTAAGTCATAGTAATAGATGCTTAGATGCTATCACTTAGGGTAGAGGGGTAGAGTACGGAGAAAGCAGAAAACTTAGGGCAGAGTTCTACACTTCTCTGTCTTCTCCTTCTTCTACTCCTTCTCTCTTAGCAGCAAACCAAGATCAGGTCCTGGGACAATGATTGAGTGGGTGATCATTTCTCATCACCCAGCTGTCGGTTATGCAACTTCTGTTCATTGATTCAGTGGAGGATGTGCTTGGTAACTGGATTGTGATCTTATAATAAGCTTTTTGCAAGGGGAGGTTTACTTCATTCTAGTTTCTGTTCTGTTGTGTGTTGTGTTTTGGTTTTTTGTGTTTTTTTTTTTTCATTCGTTTTCCTACTGATTTGAGCAGGAAAATACCAAGACCTCATAGTTCTGCTTTTCCCATTATTGCCACCATTATCTTTGGACAAAATGAATAAAAACCATGGAGTCAGAAAGGCAACAGGGGAAGGGAGTCACAATAATACAAAGGAAGTCCAAAAGAAAATAGATTTATATAGGGTTTTTAGTATTTACAGAGTATGTTCACGTATGCTTTTTGTTTATCAGATATTTGGGACAGAGGCACCTGACATGTCCCAAAACCAAGGCATCATGTAGATGGGGGGACATACGGAAAGATAGGAATAAGCCTTCAATGAGCTTTCAAGACACTTGATAAGCCTTCAATACACTGTATTTCACAGTATTGTACTTTATCTAATTTTCAGAACAGCATACACTTAAATTGTTTTTTATTTAACGGGTACAGAAATTAAGGCAGTTTTGTCCTGCAATGCAAACAATAAGGGAAGAATTGTTATAAAATTTTGTATAATAGCTAAATTTAAATTTTATTCATTTTATTCATTGAGTGATTGGATGGAAAAATATATATATATACATACATATAATTAGAGTATTATAATAAATTAGAATATATATATAATTAAAAGTCAGAGCTAGAGTCATTTGCTAGAACAAAACTCTATTTTAATACAATTAAAAAGATTTTTCAGTTACAGCCAGAGTCATTACAAACTAAAATCTATAACCATTTTAAACCAAGCCCAGAAGAATGAAGCACGCTGTGCTTTTAATCTTTTCTAAAGCTATCAGAAGAGTTTCATTCACGTCTTCAAAAAATGTTAGGTGAAATTTACACCAAATTAATTCTTCAGGAAAAAAAAGAAAAGAATAATTTTTAGAAAATTGAGAGACTATATAAAATCCTGTTCTATAAAGAGGTCCCTGGACAATTAGCTTTAGTACATCACCTGACTGTGTGGTTGAAGTTGTTAGTCTTTTAATAGAGATGCAAAATAGAAATCCGGGCTAGTTCGAGGATAATGTCTAAGTGTTCAGTAGGGATGGATGTTAAATACTCTGGATTTTTAAAATTCTGTTTATTGCATTTTGAATACCTTAAAATGACTATTTAATGTAGCTGAAATTATAAGGAGTGCATTCTCTGCCAGCCACTTTTTAGCAAAAACCTGTGAGATGTGACCAGAGATCAGAGGCTAAATATTTATTACTGGTACATTACGGAAACAAGAATGAATTTCTAAAAATGAAAGGGCAACTCCCAGCTGTGAGAAATTTTATGTTTGTTTTTAAACAGACTTCACTCCCAAGCTATGCCTCACATTGAAGTTTTCCAGTTCAGAACATACCCTTGAGGCTGAAAGTTTTAAATCTAAACTTGAGAACATTGATTGGTGAACCTTTGGAAAGCACAGACACAGACTTCGTGTGACCTTAGCCAGGATGGGGAAACATTGGTCATGATGAAACACTAGCTCCCTGGAAGGTAGAAACCTTCGGTAGAATACCGTGACCAAGAACAATAATTCATGTGCTGCTGTGTTTTTGTGTTTGTTTTCAGAAAAAGATAAATATAAAATATTATATTTCCTGACTTTGAAAAGTAAGAACAGGAAACATAAAACCTGTATCTTTTAATCCTCATTGCTATGGGATGTTTCAACAATAACAATAACAAAATACATTTTTTAATAGTATTGATATTTCAAAGAAGGAGGGAGACAGGCAAAAGAAAAAAGAGATGAGTCACATCAGAGGGCAAAGGTAGAGAAGAGGAGAGAATCCATTTGAGAGAGGAATCCATTGGTATAATTAGCTAAGGCATCCAATTTCATGCATTCTTTTAATAAAGACAAATTATTAAATGTAATATTAAGTGCAATTAGTGTTTATTCCTTTCTAAGACACTGCATGTAAAACAATAAGGAAGGAGAAACATCATTTGTAATCCAAGATGTCCATATTTAGAATCATGGAAATAAAACTATTTTTTCTATTGGGAATGACTCCAAAATTATTTGTGTTGAAGAAAAAAATGCACTGAGAATTACATGTATGTGATACTTACTAATATTAAAATGCATAATTGGATTCTGATGAATAGAATGCTATATGACTTCTAAGGCTAAGCCATGAAAAGTTTCTACCTGTCTCTCTCTTACTACCTGACTCTTTTTCTCCTGACACATGAGCCTTTGAAGCTCTGAGCTGCCAATTAGGAGCTAGGCATGCCATCATGCTGGAGAGATTATGAGGAGGGAATGCAAAGAGACAGACTCAGATGGCCAAGAAGCCCCAGTTGTGAGTATGGCAGTGACATGGAGGCTTGACATATAACCATCTCTTCTTCCAGAACAGATATTATCTAAGATGGCACAGGATTGCCAAAGGTTTTCTCACTCTCTCTCAAAATCAATTGATTAAAAAAATCTGAATTATAGTCAATGGAAGAGTATTTTTAAAATCTTGTGAGATTGTATGATTTTACATCATAAATAAACCTGAGATGAAATTTTTTCAAAGTATGTATTTGAAGAGCTAAAGATTTGGAAGTCCAGATTCACTTCAATGATTTGGTGCTTTATGGATATTATTATTATTAATTATTATTTTAAGTTAGAGGAGGGGAAGTAGAGAGACAGACTCCTGCATGCACCCTGACCAGGATCCAATCAGCACCCCTCAACCCCGTATGGGGTCAATGCTTAAATCATCCAAGCTATCTATCCTCAGCACCTGAGGCCAATACTTGGACCTACAACTAACCTATCCTCAGTGCCCAGGGCTGATGCTTGAACCAATCAAGCCACCGGCTGCAAGAGAACAGAGAGAGAAGAGGGAGAGGGGAGGAGCTAGAAGCAGATGGTCACTTCTCATGTGGGTCCTGACCAGGATTGAATCCGGGACATCCACATGCTAGGCTGACACTCTGCCCACTGAGCCAACCAGCCAGGGCCTCGCTAACATTTCATTTACTCTCCCACTTTACCACATCACTACCATTTCATCTGCTTCCCTCCCTTTCCGCTGAAACCGTCAGAGCTCCTTTCTCTTCTCACTTTCAGCTGATGCTCTTACTTTCCACTTCATTGACGACTGCCTGGTATGGCAAAAGCTCCATAGAGTCAAATGAGCCTTGAAAAATTCTTGGAAGGTTCCACATTGAAAACTAACCCATCCTCTCTTAAGAAGTCTTGTAGAACCAGCTTTTCCTCTAGCATTGACACTTTCTTCAGTTTACTATCAGATAAATTATACAGCCTACATTCAAGCCTGTATTGTACAAAGAAGACCCATCTTTAGAAATTACAATCATACTTTTTACAGAAAGATGCTCACACTATGAGGCATATATGGGAAGTGGCTTCAGCTGGGGAGAGGGCTTATTCAGTTTACTCTGGGTATCAGCTCGTTGAATGATATGATAGGACAAATGTTTACACTACATAAACATGTAATTCTATAGCTTTTTAGTCTTCCATTTTGGGGAGAGTGGGAGCTGCTGAGTGTGACATGTTCATTTACATAATATAACAGATGTATGATGTGACCCCACTAAAAAATATGATGCATTTTATGCTTCTTGTTAAATTAGATAGTCTATTGAAGATGCTTATCCCAGTCAGTGCCTGGCATAGTGTAAATAATAACTGTTAGCTGTTATTAGCAGCAGGATTAGTATTCAAGGTTTTGCGTTACAGCCGCGTGGAGAGGACATGTGAATATGAAGATAAATTGTGGCCTATGATAAATACTAAGCAACTGTTATAGGTGCTTAGAGCAAGGCGCGATCGCCATCAGATGCATTCTTAATGATTCAATTTGAAATGTTATGCAGAAAAATGCACGAGCTTACAATAATACGATAGCGAGCATCTGTGCCCCAACCGTTTAGACAGGATTCAGGGTAACACTGCAGATAATTTCCAGTCCTTTTCCAGAAAAATAAGCCACAAAATCAAAGTTTACATGCCTATGGTTTAGGGCTTTCAAGAAATGTTTACCTTCATTATCTCATTTAATCAGTTATTATTTCTTCAAATAATTTAACAACCAGTTCTCTGCCCAAATAACCGTTTTAAGTACTGTATAATAAAACAATATAGCAAAAGGTCATTTATTATTTTATGCATTTAATGCTTAAATAAGAATAGTAAAAGAGGTACACAAAACTAGATTATAAGAGTTTTAAAATATTAATGAGAAAATATTAAATAATATCTAACAAAAACCAGTAAAACTGTTATTTAAGATATTTCCATATTGCTTCTTGATTGGTATCCTCACTCGCAATTTTTTTCACCTATGGACAGAATGAACATTACTATGAGTGCTTAGAATATGCTGTTGCATAGATGAACGTTAAAAAAGAGTAAGGAATGTAAATTTGTGATTTCCATACTGGGATGCTGCCCAGGCGCCCACCTTAGAGAGATCTCTGGTTACAAGTGCCATTTTTACAACCTGTTCACCAAACTCAACAAAAAATTAGGTATTGGTTCTGCCGAATTGGGGAGAAGCAGCTGAATCCCACCACTGCATTTAATCCTCATGGAACTTAGTGGATGGAAGGGTGGGTATTCCTATTCTCACTTACTAATGAATAAATTGTCCCTTGGAGAGTCTGGCTTGCCTACCCTCCTTCACTCAGTGGCAGAACCCAAAAAAAACCACATACATAGTCATTCTCTGACTCAAAATTCAGTGACTTACCCACTGTAGTCTCCCTGTTTCATCTGCAATGATAATTCAAAGAGAATAAAACGTACTGAGATAGTAAGTACTAGGCTTAATATACTGCTTATAGTACTTTGTCGTGTTGACAAAGTCCATTTAAGAAGAATGAGAAAAATCTGTTGAAACTTGTGCAACCATCAGTACTTTATTGCATTAACTAGACATACTGGTACCGTCTTAATTCAGATATTTGTAAGCAGAAAAGAGATGCTTATTCTTATTCACGATGTTCTTCTTATCCCATCTGGCACAAACAATTTCCTTTTGTGTGCCTGTAAACTGTGTTATAAAAAAAAAAGTAATTTTACCCTGAGGGCTTTCACAATGAATTTCACAACTTTCATTCTGGTTATTTTTCATCATTAGTAACAAATTGTTCTTGTGGGGGGAATTGTGCTAGTCAGTTTTTCTACTTTAGCCCATCAGATATTTTATTAGGTCTCACCACTAAGAAATACCTTTGTTTTGCTTCCAAAGTTATCAGCAGCTATTATAATTATTTAATCCTAAGAACACAGTTTACATTGGTGTATATTTATTAATTGGAAAATTACCTTTTCAAATTAGTTTATAATGAGAATGACTATATTTACTGTCACTTAGACAAGTAGCAAATAAAAAGATTCAATTAAACTAGATGTATGTGATTAATAATTTAAAATATAAATGTGTGTCTTGTAATTGTTTAACCATAATTGCTGCAGAGTTTTCTTGATAATTTCAATAGGTGGTTAGAAAAATCTGATGCATAACTTCAGCTTCCTAAAGGTCTTTGAAAGAGTGAAAGACAGAAGAATAGAAAAATACTATCACTTTTATTAATCTTTTCTTGATTCATAATCTAAGTTGGGCTCAGATTTGTCATCAGGAAAATAAAAATAAACAAGGCATAATTCCAGGTCAGTTAAAAAATGTCATGATATCAATAAGTAACACTAATTCAACATTTTCTGCACAATACATAGAACCTCAGTTTTTTTTCACAGGGTACATAAATGTTTTCTCATTTGATTACATCAAATCTAGGAGAAAAATACATTGTAAAGAATGTAAGATTCACAGAATTAACTCACTAAAATTATAGACCTAAGAAGCAGCAGGTAGATTAGGACGTGGATGTGTGTGTGTGTGTGTGTGTGTGTGTGTGTCTTTTCTCTTGCTACCATGAGATAAGAGCCATGACAGTGGTGGAACCACCATGCTATGGAAGTACAGAAGAGTCACTGCCTCACTTTTCTGGGCCACCACTACTCAGAACAACCTGACCTTAAGTGTTAGTCAAAGAAGACCCACACTCACTGAGCTCACTGTTTTTCTAATACACTCCGTCATTAATTAGAATATCGTGGAGGCAACATCAGTGTCTGTGGATCTGTTTTCACAGATCACCAGGCATTGCTGAGACTTTTGGTCAGAGCATCCAGATGTCATTATGCTCTGCCTCAGCCTAGAGCTAGAGCCATTTAAGCTCCCACCGCAATATTACATTTAATCTTTAGTTTAGACGAACAGACATTTTTTAGTTCTAACTCTGACAGGAACTAAACCAGAAGAGAAGGGTAAATGGAAATTTAAGACATGTCTTCCCTCAGAAATTCTACAGGAAAACACACTGTAAGCTCATTTTAATGAGGATGAATAGCACAGTAGAAATGTATTTGAAAGTTTAAAAAAATTGTTTTTGTTTTTCTCATTAGAAATGTCCAAAGACTAAACATTCTCAGGTGTACAAGAATGTTCTGCTTTGGTTGGCCTGAAGCGGAAGGCAGTGGATGGGAAGCAGGAGAGGGACTTAAGTAAAGAACAATTAAACATTTAAAATATTCCTAAAAATATTTATTAAAATTGAATTAAAGAAGCATCTCTTAAAAGTACAGACTGAGGCTGATTAGCTGTACAACTTAGTTTAATTTGATCTGTTTCAAACCGTGATGCCAAATAATTTACCTACTTCTCTAATTTATTTTCTAATGAGGAAAAAATGTGAATAGTGACATGTACATTTGTCTTGTATGTATGATGCTAGAGTGGCATAATCTATGTGCAGTGCTTAGCACAGTATGTAGCACATATTGAAGCAGAATGCATATGTATAAACATAGAATTAGTATTTATAATTTCAGGATGTGAAATGTACCTTCAGAGATTCTGACTCACACAGGAAACAGGCTATCAGGCTGTTTTGATAATTATTAAAGAGAAATATATATATCCAATGTTGTTATGTAAAGAGGGGGAATAGAACATAAGAAACACCAACTTGTATAATCCTATGATTGAAAAAGCAGATAATGCTGATTTTTCCTCTTCTTTTCCAAGTGAGAGGAGGGCAGCTAGAGAGACAGACTCCCACATGTGGTCCCATCGGCATCCACTGGCAACCCCCACCAGGGCTGATGCTCTGCCTATCTGGGACCATGTTTGCAACTGAGCTATTTTTAGCCCCTGAGGTGGAGGCTCCATGGAGCTATCCCTCAGCATCTGGGGCCTATGTGCTTGAACCAGTGGAGCCACAGCTGCAGGAGGGGAACAGAGAGAGAAGGGGAAAAGAGAAAGAAGGGGGGAGGGATGAAGAAGCAGATGGTTGCTGACGCTCTACTACTGAACCAACCGGCCAGGGTCTGCTTTTTTTTTTCATTATACGGTTGTTATAAATTTTTTAAGCTGAAAGACCTCACACACTCAATATAAACCTGTTTACATGGCCTAGAGCAGCAGACTCTTATATGCTGATGTGAGTGGCTTGTAGTTATTTTGTAAATGCCTGTGGCACTACTACAGTGGGGGTTTCTCGGGAGGGGACCGTGACTTCTGTCTTTGACTCTAGTGTCTGACATGTAGCAGGTGTTCCATTAGCAGCAGCTAAGAGAAACTGAAAATGTTTACCCATTTAAACATAATAAATCTTACTTTTATGATATGTGCATACAGGACATAATTTTAGTTTCTATCACAACATAAATAGGAAGAATTACTGAGAAAATCACACAACCGGAGAAACTGATGTAATTAATGTCACTTTATATTCATGAACACTGTGATTGCCAGCCTTTCACGTATATTCACTTACATCCTGAAATCCTGCTATGTGTCTCCAAGAAGCTTATTTTTCTATTCTTTATTCAGCTACTTTATTTTTCATGCCTCCAACCACTTTATTCTGGTGACCTTGCCTCATAATTTACATATAAAACAGAAGTCATACTATGGCAAGCTCCTCCTCTTCCTGTCACTAAGCCAACAAACCTACCTGACTACACCTATCTTCTGCCTATCAGATGCAATCAAAAAGGCATCTCCCACCTCACACCCAGCTGAAGTCGTTCCTTCACATGCACTCCATGTCCCTCCACCACTCACCTATTCAAGGGCTTTGCTTCCTGATCATTCCCCCTGTCATCTGTGTCATCAGTCTCTGCATCCATACTGAATTATTCCTGCTAGCATGCAGAGGTTGTTTACACCATCCACCTTTAAACTATATTTCCCTACCTCCTCTTTTCCTATTTCTCTGCTCCCTTTCCTCAACAAACTTCTTATAAGAGCTGTCAACACACTGTCTACACTTCCCCTAGCTGTTCACTCTTCAATTGGTTTCTGTTTCATTTCCACCCCAGCATTTCTCTAAAACTATTCTTATCAAGGTCTCCAATGACCCCCATGCTTCTGGTCTCACTGGACCTCATGGGCCATAACTTCACTAAATACTCTTCCTTTTTAGAATTCATAATTCCACTTTATCCTGACTTTTCTCTTCTCTTTCTGTATACTTCTTGGTTTTCCTTCACTCTGCGACCTTATCTTCTCTCTATACCCTTCCTGGGCAATCTCATTCATTTTTATGATTTTAAATAATATATATGTGTCAGCAACTTCCCAGTATAAATACATAGCCCAAATCTTTCTTCTTATCTCCAGTTCCATAAATCTAAGTCTATTTAACATATAAACAATGAAATGCATGTTTTTCCCTTTAAGATTGATACTTCTCTTTACCTTTCATATTTCAGGAATTGGCCTAACTCAAGAGCTCAAGCCAGCCACAAATCTAAACATCATTTTAAATGCCTCCTTCTTGTTCATCTCTTATATTTAGTCTATTAGTAAATGCTTTCTCTACCTTGAAAATGTATGCCTTCTTTTTTTTCTTCCCTGCCACCATTCTTCACCAGGTCACCATCACCTCCCACCTGGCCGACTGCAGTAATTCTTCTACTGGGGCACTACATTCTCTTATTTTGCTCCTAGACCCAATGTGTTCTCCATGCAGCCAGTAATCACCTGTAAAAAGCCAATCAGATTATGAAACTCCTCTACTTAAAGCCCTTCTATGTACTTCCGCTTTAGTTATAAATATAAATTGCTTATGGCAGCCTACAAAGAACACCATGATAGTGCTTCTATCTCACACATCATCTCTAGCCATTCCCTGTCCTGCTCACTGTGGTTGAACCTCATAAGTCTTCTTTCCATTATTGAAGCCACTTAACTCATTCCTGCTACACAGGAACTTTCTCTTCCCCGGAATGCTCTCTCTCTTGCTCTTTATGTGGTTATATGCTTCACATCCTCAAATACTGCCTTCTCAGAGAGAAACAAATATTAACTCACCATTTTACCAAGTAGCATTACTCACTACCCATTAATTATTATAAAGCACCTTTCATAGGACCTTTCTCATTTGTTGTGTTAATTGGTCAGATAGCAGAGGCCAGGTTGTTAACTCCCACCATCTTCCCCATTCCTTAGGTCCAGACACACTTGTCTCATTACTGTTCCTGCAAGTTTTAAGAACCCTTCAGTAACAGCTCTTGCACCTACTGTTCCCTCAAGCTACAGTACTTATTAACTACATATCTGTGGGATTTATTTCCTTCAGTTCTTCACTCAAATGTCACTATATCAGAAAAGACTTGCATTATCATCCAAAATACTTTTGTTTATTTTATCACCTTTGTCAAAATATATTATATGAATAAATTTAAGTGTTTATGTAATACCCTCCATTAGAATATAAGTTCCAAGAGGACAGAGACTGGGTCAGTTTTGATTACTGCCGATTTCTCAACTCTTAGAATCATAATTACTTATTGAGTAAATGATGGATTAAATTTATTTGTTTACTTGTTTCCTTTTTCTGGGTTATAAATTCCAGCTTCATGAAGCCTACCAAAAAGATCATATGACTAATTAAATTATCACAGAAGCTGTTGATAAACCCCTAGTATATCTGCTTCATATTTCCACCCAATTTTCCCAATAGAACTAAACTCACCATGTCAAAATTGACCTTATCATTCTATCCATTGAAACACGTCCTTCTGCCTGACCAGGCAGTGGTGCAGTGGATAGAGCATTGGACTGGGAGGCAGAGGACCCAGGTTCAAATCCCTGAGGTCACCAGCTTGAATGCAGGGTCATTGGCTTGAGCATAGGATCATAGACGTGATCTCATGGTTGCTGGCCGAAGCCCAAAGGTCACTGGCTTGAAGCCCAAGATTGTTGGCTTGAGCCCAAGGTCACTGGCTTGAGCAAGGGGTGACTCACTCTGCTGTAGTCCCCCTGGTCAAGGCATATGTGAGAAGCAGTCAATGAACAACTAAGGTGCCACAAAGAAGAATCGATTCTTCTCATCTCTCGCCCTTCCTGTCTGTCCCTATCTGTCCCTCTCTCTGTCTCTCTCTTTTTCTCTGTCACACACACACAAAAAGAAAAAAAAAAACACGTCTTTTCTGACTTTACTGTTTCCATTAGAGCAATCCAACCCCCTCAGTCATACAAATTCAAATATTTAACGTTTCCTTTCACTTTTTATTCTTCTACTTTATTGTTAAGTCTTACATCAATAGATGCCAAATTTTAAATTATTACTTCTGCAAGGACTCTGCCTCTTTCCATTCCCATAGTCACCACAGTAGTTAGGACTTTCTTGTCTGAACAGCTTTAGACATCTTAACTGTTCTCTTGGTTTTTAGCTTTGAGTGGTTTTTTAATCACATTAACTAATGAATTACTGTAAATCACAGCTATTGTACTCAAATCTGTAGTATCTAGAATCATCTATTTTAGCTGCAATGACCATATAAATTATTGTCCTAATAGGGACATTATCAAGAATGAAAAGAGCACTATTATTAATTATCTTGGGAAAGCAGGTTTGGACCTCAACTGTCTTGGAAAGCCAGGATATATGGTTACCTTGACTTTTACAGGGACTGTTGGGTGCCTACACAACAATCATTCCTCCCTTCTTCCTGAAAGAAAATCTTTTTTTTTCTGGCAATCACTCCTTTTCGACATGATTTAGTGATATAAATTTAATTATCTTAGCCCTTATGGACATTCCATTCCTTTGTCAGTAATTAATTAGTATGGAGCATGTGATCTAATTTTAGTCTGTGAAATGTGAGAGGTAGTCTGCTTCAGGGAAAAGGATTTCTGAAAAATGTCTCTGTACATATATAAAGATAGTCTTTATTCTTCTTTTGTTTGACGTCTTGTCAGCATTTGATGCCTGGAACTAGTGTTGGCAACTTGTGATCATGAGGTGGCTGGCAGAGGACCGAGCTGACATCCCAGCTTCAGCAGGACAATGAACTTGGTTCTTGGATAATATCCCTGAGACTCTGAATTAACCAACCCTGGGGTACCCTGTTCTGCTTGAGTTAGATAATAAATTTTCCTTAACACCTAAATAAGTTAAGGCAGAATTTTCAGTTACTTTCCGCTGAAAGTATTCCCATTTGATAGAAGCTAACTACAAATCTCTCTCTCTCTCTGGCTTTTCAGATTCTTCACCTTAGTGCTTCCTCCACCCCCATCTATAACCTGTTTCAATACACTTGACTTCTGAGCCAAACTGGAAGACTACAATCTTTTTTCAGAAATACTTTTTCATTTCTCCTGACCCTATCTTTGTATAGGCTTTTGCTCATTTCAGAAATATCCCCTACTCATTTCTGCAGGCGGAAATCCTTAGGACACACTCATCTCAGTTCTTATCTCCTCATGAAAGTTTCCTAACTCCTGAAATAGTTCTTATCCTTTTGTCTTTTGTACCAATATTGCAATGAGTTCATACATCTCTCATGACACAGATTTGACCCCAGCCTATAAAATTATGTACAATTATAAATCTTCCCCTGCACTTACTCTTTTCTGTGTGCTTTAAGCATCTGATACAGGAATTTGCATATGCAGGAACTATTTCTCAAGTGGAAATTCTAAAAATGTTTCACTGTCTGTTGTTATTCGTGAGTTAAATAATGTTTCCTTATAATTTTCAAGGCACCACACTTAGCTGGGCTCCTCTCCTTAAATCACTATTTTAAGATAAAGAGTAGGGTGAAAGTGAGTATCTAATAATGAACACATTTCTTTGATTGGCAAATATTGTACATGCTAAAAATAATGCAGTGCATCTTTTGCACACAGCTGCCCTAGGTAACTAGTTGGCCAAGGTGATTATTTTATTGTTAGTGTATTTCTATCATATATACCAGACACTTTAAAGAGATAAATGAGAAGTTTGCCACATATCATGCCAAATTATTTATTGAATTAAAAGGAATAAGAGGAAACAGAAACATGTATCAGTTTCTGGTATGCTTCTTACACAGATGAAATGTCTCTGATTTAGCATACTAATATTTCAAAAAGACTTGAAATGCTATTGTTCCTGTTCCAGTTCCTTTGTTTTTAAAAAAATTGAATTTAGCAAGAAAGAGAAAGGCAGGGAGAGGTATGAAAAGTCTTATAGTGATTGAGTGCCTAATAAATGCCAGTTAATATGTTAAGACCTTTGCATATATTTTCTTATTTTATCCTCAGAACAATTGGCAAGGTAGATATATTATTGCCAATTCACTAATGAGAAATCTGAGGCAGACAATTGTGCTCACAAATATGTTTTAACTGATAGAGCCAGAATTTGAATACAGGTATCGATAACTTATATAGGTATAGGTAACTTAATGTTTCAGATTAAAGGTCAAAAACTATGTTTAAAAATATAGAGTTTTTAGGATGTAAACTGGAGAACTCACAAGTTAGTAGAAGGGGGAAATGCCCATAAATAATATAAAGAAAAATCCAATATGATCGTAAGGAGTTCAGGATTAAAATGCTGAATTATTTGAAATTAGATTTCCCTAAAGGATTTAGGTGTGTGTAGGTTAGTGACAAAGTGAGTATAGAAAACTCAAGTGATAGGGAGACAGAGAAGGGTAAAACACCAATAAATGGAGCATTAAAAAACGGATATGATTGGCAACAGGTGCTTAATCCCATTGGGACCCTCTGAGGAATTTTGTGGAATGCACTTCAGAATGACTCCAACAGGGAATGGGAGGCTGGGGCAGTTTTCTACACACTCCCATCTCTCCTGGTTGGAGGATTATCTCTAGGAGGTGTTGAATCACCAGAACTTTAAGGACTCCTCTTACTTTAAGCACTGGCGCTAGAGAAAGCTCTAAGGACAGAAGCAGCGATGTAAACCTTTGAGGTGGGAAACTGTCGGACTGCACAAGCCCGGGCACAGGAACTGTCCACAATTCAGAGGGTACACGGGGTAAAGAACAACACAGGCAGCCGCACGTGGGAATGTAAAGGAGAGCATGCATAAGGAATATTGAAGGAACTGGGGCAGGCATCACAGAGGATGGGGCTTTGAAGGATGAGAGAATTGAACTCAGTTCAGAATGGCAAGAGGTAAGGAAAAGAAGCAGAAAGTAGAGTTGAGTTTTGTTCAATTTTAGTCTACACTGACCGCATAATTTAACATTGTAAGCCATCTATCCCATCATTCTTTACCACATCCTGACCCTCTTTTATTTTACTTACTGATTTTTCCATAGCAATTATCAAACAATATATAATTTACTGATTGTTATATTTATTGTTTAATGTCTATACTGCTCACCATCACTAGAATATAAATTTCAGGAGGGCAGAACTACTTGTCCGTTTTGTTCACAAATGTATCCTAAGTGCTGGGAACAGTGCCTGGCACTTCAGAGGTGTTTAATAAGTATTTGTTGAGTGAAAGGATGAATATGATCATTTATAGCTCTTGGTGTCTATCTCTACATTTAACAAAGATGGAGATTCTGAAAGGAGAGGAAGCATGAGAAAAGAATTAATGAATTCTATGTGGGGTCCACTCTAATCTGAGGTGCCTATGAGCCATCCCAGCCATCCCAGGAAATCATTTATATTTATAGTATTAATATACTCTGGCAAACACAATAATCTCACATTTTTCTAGCATCATCTATCCTTAAGGGCCTCTAGGTTTTTATGCTAAAACATTATTTCTCTTAGAGTTTTGCATTTCCTTCTTTTTTAATATAAATTTTTATTAATTTTAATTGGGTGACATCAATAAATCAGGGTATATATGTTCAAAGAAAACATCTCTAAGTTATCTTGTCATTCAATTATGTTGCATACCCATCACCCAAAGTCAGACTGTCCTCCATCACCTTCTATCTGGTTTTCTTTGTGCTCCCCCCCCCCCCCTAACCACCACACTCTTGTCCATGTCTCTTAGTCTCGTTTTTATGTCCCACCTAGGTATGGAATCATGCAGTTCTTAGTTTTTTCTGATTTACTTATTTCACTCCGTATAATGTTATCAAGATCCATTTATTGCATTTACTTCTTTAAACTGAGCGCATTTGTCACCGGAGATGATTCTGTTAGGCAACTCCCAGTCACTCAGTTGTCCCCTTCACGTCACTCAGGAGCCTGCTTTCCCTGGGGCTCACTCTTCTGCAATAATATGTCATTAGGTTCTCCTCCGACACTGGGCAGAACAATGAGATGCAAAGTCTTTAGAGGTGGACACTGTCCTTTGATTTTGCGTCATAGGCAGTCTTACGAACAAGACTATCTCTTTGCTAGAACTGACACTTATGCTAGATGTTGGATGATCAGACAGACAAAAGTGCATGTGATAGCCAATGTCGTTTTCTGACATTAAGAGAAATAACTTTCTTGGCATTAAGAGATGGAAGTGTGTAGATAACTACCCCGCTTCACCCTGACCACACCTCAGAGATATCGAGGGTTCTGTTTCAGACCACGGCAATAAGGTGAATGTCACTGATAAAGCAAGTCGATCTTTTTGCCTTGATATTGTTGGCTACTGATTGATCAGGGTGGTGGTTGCTGAAGGTTGGGGTGGCTTTGGCAGTTTCTTAAAATGAGACAACAGTCAAGTTTGCCATATTGATTGACTCTTCCTTCCACAAACGTTTTGTCTGTGGCATGCAGTGCTGCTCCACAGCATTTTACTCAGGGAAGAACTTCTTTCAAAATCGGAGTCAATCCTCTCAAACCCTGCCACTGCTATATCAAAAGGCTTATGCAATATTCTAAATCCTTTGTTGTCATTTCAACAATTTTGACTGGTAGTAGACTCTATCTCAAAACAACTTTCTTTACTCATCCATAAGATGCAACTCCTCACCTGTTGAACTTCTATTATGAAATTATAACAATTCAGTCATTTTTTTTCAGGCTCCACTTTAATTTCTAGTTCCCTTGATATTTCCACCACATCTGCAATTACTTCCTTCACTGAATGAAGTCTTGAACCCCTCAAAACCATTCATGAGGGTTTGAATCTTCCAAATTCCTATTAATGTAGGTATTGTGACATTCCATTCTCCCCATGAATCATGAATGTTCTTAATGGCATCTGGAATGGTGAATCCTTTCTTGAAGGTTTTCAAATTTACTTTGTCCAGACCTATCAGAAGAATCTCTATATATGGTCACCTCAAGCAACCAGGTACATTGTTTATGAGCAGTAATATTTTGAAAAGAATCTTTTTTGCTGAGCAGTAGGTCTCAACAGTGGGCTTAAAATATTCAGTAAACCGGCCCTGACCGGTTGGCTCAGCGGTAGAGCGTCGGCCTGGCGTGAGGGGGACCCTGGTTCGATTCCCGGCCAGGGCACACAGGAGAAGCGCCCATTTGCTTCTCCACCCCCACCCCTCCTTCCTCTCTGTCTCTCTCTTCCCCTCCCGCAGCCAAGGCTCCATTGGAGCAAAGATGGCCCGGGTGCTGGGGATGGCTCCTTGGCCTCTGCCCCAGGTGCTAGAGTGGCTCTGGTCACGGAGCGACGCCCCGGAGGGGCAGAGCATCGCCCCCTGGTGGGCAGAGCGTTGCCCCTGGTGGGCGTGCCGGGTGGATCCCGGTAGGGCGCATGCGGGAATCTGTCTGACTGTCTCTCCCCATTTCCAGCTTCAGAAAAATTAAAAAAATTAAAAAAATATTCAGTAAACCATGTGTTGTTAAGTAAACAGATGTGTTGTCTTTCGGTCTTTGTTGTTCCACTTATAGCACATAAGCAAAGTAGAATTACCATAATTCTTAAGGGCCCTAGGGTTTTCAATATAGTAAATGAGTATTGGTTTCAACTTGGTCACCTCCAGTACTATTAGCTCCTAACAAGGAGGGCAGCCTGTCGTTTGAAGCTCTGAAGCCAGGCATTGTGTTCTCTTTGGCTATGAAAGGCCGAGACGGCATCTCCTTCCGATATAAAGCTGTTTCATCTACATTGAAAATTGTTGTTTAGTGTAGCCCTCTTCACTGAGTATCTTGGCTAGATCTCCTGGATAACTTGCTGATGCTTCTATACCAGTACTTGCTGCTTCATTCACCCTGCACTTGCCTGTTATAGAGATGGGTTCTTTTCTAAACCTCACAAACCAACCTCTGCTAGCTTCATACTTTTCTCTGCACCTCTCTTGGCCTTGGTAAAATTGAAGATTTAGTGCCTTGCTCTGGATTAGATTTCAGCTTAAAGGCAATGTTGAAGGTGGTTTGATCTTCTATCCAGAGCACTAAAACTTTCTCCATATGGGCAATAATGATGTTTCACTTTCTTATCGTTCACATGTTCACTAGAGAACACGTCTGGTTTTCTTCAAGAACTTTTCCTTTGCATTCAAAACTCGGCTAACTCTTTGGTTCAAGATGTCTAGCTTTCAGCCCATCTAAACCTTTGACATGCCTTTCTCACTAAGCTTTAAGCATTTCTAGTTTTTGATTGAAAGTGGGAGGTGTGTGACTTTTCCTTTTACTTGAACATTGAGAGGTCACTAGAGTGTTATTAGTTGGCCTGATTTCAATATTACTGTGTCTCAGCTAATAAGGAGGCCCAAGGAACAGGAGAGAGATGGGAACAGCCCTAAGTGGAACAGTCAGAACACACAGAACATTTATCAATTGTTGGCCATGGTACGGGAAATTTTGGCACTCCAAAACAATTATAACAGTAACATCAAAAATCACTAATCACAGATCACCACAATAAATATAATAGTTATAAAAATTTTGAAGCATTGCAAGATGTATTAAATGCGATGTGCAATGAGCCAACACTGTTGTAAAAATGGCACTGATAGACTTGCACAATGCAGGGTTGCCACAAATCTTCATTTTGTAAAAAATGCAGTGTTTGCAAAGTGCAAGAAAATGAAGTGCAATAAAACAAAGTATACCATTTTAATTTTTAAAATGTATTTATGGATTTGAGAGAGAGAGGAAAGGGGAGAAAGTCAACAACCTCAATCTGTTTCTATTTGAGCCCTAACCAAGATAGAACCGGCAACCTTTGTCTATTGGGACAACGCTCTCACCAACCAAGGCTGAATATTTCTTCTGTGGACATTTACTTTTGTTTTAATGAGAAAGAAATGGTTTGTTAAGCTAATTAATAGAGGAAAACTATTGTGAGCACAATGCTGAAAGTTTATAACTAATTAAAAAAATTACTTTCAAGCAAGCTCAAATAGTGTAGAAGTATCATTTACATGTAAATACTCAGGGTGATAGGCTAATTACCATTGTTTTTATTCATTGAAACCATTTCTCTTGAAAACTACCTTTTTGTAGTCTATCATCTAGTTTTCTTGAAAGCAAAACAAGAATATTTAATCATTTAGATTTGTTGCTAATTATGCTTCCACTCAATTAACTCAATTAATGTGATTTGCCATAGTTTATTCACCACCCATAAAACAACATTATCAGAATAAAATGTCACAAGCCCAATGATAAGTCTCAACATCAAAAAATCCCAGGTTTTGTAGAGTTGTTTGAAAAGAAAGTATGAACACTAAGTGGATATTATTTAAGCCACGACTAGATTCCCCTCCTGGGCCACAGCAGAGCTAGGGAAACATAGCCAAGTAAAGCAATCTTTGAAAGGACCCCTATACCTTTATTTTATTTTTATTTTTTAGTAACAGTTGACATTCAATATTATATATGTTGCAGGTCTACACCATAGTGGTTAGACATTTATATAATTTACAAATTGATCCCTAGATAAGTCTAGTACCCACCTGGAACCATACAGAATCATTACAATATGATTGACTATATTCCTTATGCTATACCTTACATCCCCATAACTATTTTGTAGCTACCAATTTGTACTTATTAATTCCTTCACCTTTTTCACTCGGTTTCTGAACACTCCTGCCATCTGGCAACCATCAGTTTGTCCTCTGTATGAATCTGTTTTGTTTGTTTATTTGTTTGTTTTTTAAATTTTACATATAAGTAAAATCAGATGGTAATATTTGTCTTTTTCTGTCGGACTTATTTCACTTAGTATAGTACCTTCTAGGTCCATTTGTGTTGTCACAAATGGTAAGAGTTGATTCTTTTTTTATGGCTGAGTGTACTCCAATGTGGATATGTACCATGTATTTATCCAATTATCTATTGATAGACACTTAGTTTGCTTCTATATCTTAACTTGTAAATAATGCTGCAATGACCATAGGGATATGTATATCCTTTCAAATTAATGTTAAATTTCTTCAGATAAATACTCAGAAGTGGAATTGCGGGGTCATAATGTAGTTCTATTTTTAATTTTTTGAGGAAACTTCATACTGTTTTCCACAATGGCTAAACTAATTTTCATTCCCACCAACAGTGCACAAGGGTTCCCTTTTCTCCACATTCTGCCAGCACTATTTGTTTATTTATTGATCGTAGTCATTCTGACAGGTGTGAATTGATACTTCATTGTGATTTTAATTTGCATTTCTCTGATGATTAGTGACGTTGAACATGTTTTCATGTGTCTATTGGCTATCTGGATATCCTCTTTGGAAAATGTCTATTAAAGTTCACTGCCCATTTTTAAATTAAATTGTTTGAGATTTTTTTGGTTTTAAGTTATATGAATTTTTTAATATATTTTGTATATAACCCTTTATCAGGTATATTATTGGCAGATATCTTCTCCCATTTAGTAAGCTGTCTTTTTGTTTTATTGATGGTTTCCTTCACTATACAAAAACTTTTTAGTTTGATATATTTCCCATTTCTTTATTTTTCCTTTGGAGGAACAAACACATAAAAACTTACTACTCCTTGATGACTTTCTCCAAGTTTCTCCTTGCCTGACACTAATACTTCTACTGTTTATTTTATACTGCAAATTCTAATGTATTTTTAATCTAATAATTACAAGGGCTAAAAAGTACCTCTTATGAATATTGTATGGCTCTATTCCTCCCTCTAATTATGATTCCACCTCCACTCAGCCAGAAATTCTCCATATTTATCTACTGCACATAAGATTGTTTGAAGAAACTTGAAAAACAAATCTTTAGTGTTTCTCCTCGTAATCAGTATGATGCTTTTAGTTCCTGCATTTAACTGTGATATAATTGTATATAACACTACCCTTTGGTATATAGATTCAAAGAATGAGTTTTTCTACTAAACAGTTATTTGTACAAAAATTTTTTACTTATATATATTTTTTTATTCTGCAAAGATAATTATTGCAAGCTGAAGACAGATAGAAAATAGAAAAGCATACCGAGAACAATTATTGACTGATACCCTGAGGTGAAATTAGAGGCCTGCAAATGAGTCAGATTTACACAGGGCTGATCAGTGTGTCTACACCCAAATTAGCTCCAGCATCTTCCAGCCAGTGCGCAGAAGAGATATGGTAATATCATGGGTCCAACATGGCTTCTAAATCAAGTCCCCACAGTGCACTAGAGAGTCAGTAAAGGTTCACTTTGACTTTTCTCTTTGATCAGGGAGCAGATTCCTTCATAGGAGTCCTACCCTTCAAACACCTTATTGTCCAGAACCAGGTGACATGCTCACTCATTCCACTAACATAAAGAAATGGTTAGCTTAAGAAATTACTCATGAGTAATTTCATGAACTTTGTGTGCTACCTATCAAATAAAATCAGGCTTCTTTAAATGAAAGGGGAAAAAGGAGAGTGTATAAGGACCATGATTAGTAAAAAACCCCAACATTTGCTGCATCCAGAAATCATGAAACAGCAAGATGGTTGCATTCCTCCAGATTAAAATAAACAACTAAAAAGAAAGTGAAATACATGCTTAAGTACAATGGTTAAACAGTGACATGCATCTATTTTTATGAAGGTTCTTCCAACACTCATTGTGAAAGAGGTTTTTATATTGCTGAAAAATGTATATTGAATTCCCAATAATTATATTTGCATAAAATTATAGAGGAATGGATCAAAATAGTAATACACCTTTCACATTTAAACATGAAAAGCACATGCGTATGCATGGATCTGAGCTCACCTAAATAGACATCATAGTTCATCTCATGGCCTACATCCAAGGCTTCAGCATAATGCATACAAGTAATTGTTTGACTTCCATATGACTACTCACTCGTTTTGTATTCATTTTAAACATTACCTCCCACATTTTGTTTTGTGTTTGCTTATACTGCTGTCATCTGCCCATTTAATGACAACACATCAATTGTGACAACACATCAATGGTCAGTGGTATCCAGATAAAGGGTAGATAAAGCCAAATGAAAAGGGAAGAGACTATCACAGCCTATTAAAAATACAAGTTTCAAAGTGCATGAGCTTTATGGCATATTCTGGATGTCAGCAGCCTCCATATTATGATTTCTTTACTTGGAACTCAATTTCTATTTCTCAGCAATATGTAATTTTTTAATTACTTTACTTTCATGTGAAGCATCCTTATACATAGATTGTAAATAACAGTAAATAACTATTACATCAAAAAGCTTAAGTTTTCTTATAGCAAGTTAACAGTGCAACCCACCAAATGTCCTTTACCCCCAATTATTTTTCTTCGTGTACATTCCTCTTGGGTCTGTCTATTCTAGAATTTATGTTGATAATGAGCTTTTGAATACTGACTATATGACACAGGGTCATATTTGAAAGCTTTTTATCAAAATAAATGGAGATGTATATTGAAAATACACCTCATCTGTACTGTTGTCTTTAATCTCTGGGGACAAGTAGTGACAAATGAGGCTTCGGTTTTGACTTGTTTAGCTGCTGCTGAACCAAAATGAGTGTTCTAATGAAGCTTTTAAGTGGATAATAGGCACATAGTGAGCATTCTGAGGGATGATAATGAGCTCTATGTATGGATGCTGGACTATATTTTTCACTGTGTTTCTGCACGAGGAAATATTTGCAATTTATAAAAGAATCAGAGGTCTACTTATATGGCCACTGGGATGTGTGCTAAATTTCCTTATGCATTTAAATATCCCTATTTTCACACCCACGACAAACATTATTTAGTTTGCAGATTCATTAAGCTATATAATGTGTTCTTATTAAATGCCAAAAGGAATCATGTCAAATTAGGTGTGGATTTTTATTACTTAAAAAAAAAATAGCACACGATGATGCAACATGCTCAAAATGTTTGTAACACAAGATGGATGTGAGAAGAAAAAAACTTTGGGTAAAAATCTTTCATACAAGCCTTCAAATGAATGTATTCAATGTACTCTGATTACAAGAAAGCACTAGCTGTGATTTCAGTACTGGTTTGATGAAAGTAAGTCTAGGTTTTCTAATTGCTGAAATGTGACAGTTTGAACAAATGACTACAGCCAGAATAGAGGAGCCACAGAATCCTGACGAAGAAACAGAAACTCTTACTCTTGCAAATTGCAATGCAGCTAGTGAAAAAGAAAGATAAAGCAAGCTGAGGTAAAAGCATGAGTTAGCATGGGGTGCTGACAATAAAATAGACTGGTTTCCTAATAAAATCAATAATTTCCTGCAGATGAGAGACTGTGAAAACATATATACAAGAATGAGCAATTTTATAATGCCTTTTGCTATATTTCCCATTATATGATATATACCCTACAAAAATGTGGAAATATGGTATTATGGAAATAGCATGGACTTCAGTGCAGATGACTCTGAATTCTCGTCCTATGTATGACACTTCCTAGTTGTACTATTGTGTGTTAACTACATATCATCTTTTTTTTCCAATTTCCTTCTTATCAAAATGTTGCAGAGGATGTACTACTGATTCAACTGATGAGTTGATTTCTATTTATAACCCTATGAAGTCCATGTATTCTGTAAGTCCCTCTAAATACTAAACAACTATATATTTTTTGTATGTATATGCTTTTAAAGCAGTACTGGACTCACAAAGAATAAAAACATTTACTTTGCCACCCCTACATTTTTTTAAAAATTGGAGCTAAAACCAAAAAGTTTGATTACCCTCTGTACAAATTCAAGTATCTGAGCTGCTATCAGAGCACTCTACATTAGAACAGCCAGAAAACACTTGCATATCAGATCTAATAACATGTAAAATGTGCATAAAGTATATATAAAAAGGATGATATCATGTGCAATTAGGTGACTATTATAACAGTGTAAGTAAGAAAACCTATATGATTATCTCAAGAGATGTTGAAAAAGCATTTGCCAAATTTCCACATTCAAGAAAAAACTAGGAGCAGAAAAAAATTTCTTCAACAAGGTAAAGAAAACTAAAACTAAAGCTACAGTTACCATCCTACTTAATGGTGAGAGAATGGAAAGAAAGATGGGAAAGAAGGCAAGAATGTATTCTCTTATCACCCCTAGTCAATGTGGAACTATACTGACTAGTGCAAAAAAGGAAAGAATAGAAATAAATGTCTGATAGACTGGATTGGAGAATGGTATTCACTGAAGATATGCTTGTCTCTTTAGAAAATAGAGTGAATTTAACAAGGTCAGAGGATACAAGGTCTATATACAGAAGTCAGTCATATTTCAACATACGAACAATGATGGGTTGGACATAATATAGATAATACCATTCCAAAAGGGAGAAATGAGAAGGAAGAAAGGAGTGACAAATTCCAAGTCCAACACTTCCCAAGGCAAACTCCATTAGACCTTAAGGCTCCAGATAACCCTTTGGCAATATCACCTCTACAGCTTTGGTTGGAAGCTATCTGGAGTATTGATCTCTAATGATCACTGAATCACCCATGCAGTCCTTCTCTCTTTTTAAAGTAGAGCCCAAATCCACAGCCAAACAGCTCTACAGTATAGTCCTGTAGAGTCTAAGAGGTCCTACAACCTTCCTTTAGGTTGTTCCATATTCTCCATTCTCTTCAGTTGAAACTCACAGTGTCATTGCTGGTAACATCCTGTCTCTCTTCCCAGCCTCTGCTGAGATGGCTGATTATATTCATGGTTCACTCTCACAGTTAATCTCTTTATCAAAAGGTTTGTCAGATACACCTTAGTGTTCTCATTTTTTGTAATATGGACAGGCTGAAAATTTTCTAAATCTCCAAGTTCTGATTTCTTTTTGCCAAACAATTCCATTTTCAATTTTTCTCTCTCCTGTCCTATTTTACCATAAGTAGTCAAAAAGAACCAAGCTGCTTCTTGAACACATTGCTTAGAAATCTCCTCAGTTCAAAATCTTTCAGGGAATACACACACACAGTTCAGCCAACTCCTTTGTTACTTTATAGCAGGGATTGTCTTTTCTCCACTGTCCGTGACACAGTCTGCATCTCTATCTGTCGCCTCATCAGAATGGCCTTTACATTCATATTTCTACTAACATTGGTACGTAATTATGGATGTATCTTTAAGAAGAGGGAAGCTTTCTCTAAAGCTTTCTTCTTTTCATTCTGAGGCTTCACCAGAATTGCCTTTAAAAAAAAATACCGTTACAGCAATATTAGATTTTTTCCTAACATGCACTTCAAACCTCTTTCAGCTTTTATCTGTTATCCAGTTCAAAGCTACTTCCACAATTTTAGGTATTTGTTACAGCAGAACCTCAGTTCTCAATACCATTTGTTGTTTGAGTTCCAGCTCCCATCATGGGGGCTCTACTCCCATGACCTCATTCAAACCTAATTACTTCCTAAAAGCCTCTACCTCTCAACACCATCACATTAGGGATTAGGAATTCAACATGAATTTTGGGAGGATACAAACATTCAATCCATAGCATTGCCATTGTGCCCTACCATAAAATGATCAAACTGTAATGTTATTGTCTGTTCATTTTTCTGCCTTTCCTACTGGACTGTGAAACAAGATCTTTGCCAGTTTTAGGATTGTATTCCATGCATCTAGCAAAGTGATTATAGGCTCCAAATAAATATTTCTTGAGTGACAGAAGAAAATATGTAGATTGGAAATATGTATTTCTTTTTATTTTTGTAATAGAAGGGGTTCAGTATTTATTAATGCCTCTCTAATGGATAGCAAATGGAATTTTATTATTTTACATTTCCAGTGAATTTATCATTCTTTTAATTAACTTAAAGCTTGTCATAACTTTTCCTGAAAAGCAAAGAAAATAGGGAAATTACCATCAGTTTGCAGATAAGATCTTTGAAGCTCAAAGCAGGTAATATCTCTTTCAGAAATTAGTGCTAGCATTTAGATTGAAATCCTAAAACTCAGCATTCAGCACATAAAAATTATTCTTTCAAATGCTCGATATTATGTTGTTTTTTTTCCTGTGATGTGGATAGAAAAAAAGAGCTCTATATTCTTATAAAGAATTTTGGAACTTGAGAACATTATACTGAGTGAAATAAATAAATCATAAAAATATAAGAACTGTATGATTTCACACACAGATGAGATGTAAAAATAAGATTCATGGGCATAGATAAAATTGAAGTGGCTACTGGAGGAGGGAATTATGGGAAAGGAGGGGGGTAAAGAGGGACAAATATAGAGTGACAGAAAGTGATTTGACTTTGGGTGATGGGCACACAACATAATCAACAGTTCAAATGCTATAGAAATGTTGACCTGAAACCTATGTGCTCTTATTGATATAGGTCACTCCATTAAATTTAATTTTCTAAATAAAAATTTTTGAAATAATTGTATAACTTAATGTGGAATGTGAATGCTATAATTAGCTAAAATTCATCAAACTATTATTATTGAAAAGTGTTTTCATTTTTCAAAAAATAAACCAAAAGACATTGAAAACACCATTTTCCAGAACTTATATTTATATTTTTCCCTGGTACAAGATGTATTGAAGTATTGAGGAACTGGTAAGTAATTGCCTTATGATTCATTCTAAACTTCACCCAATGCAGACTACATAAATGTAAGCCTATTATTCTCACAGTATTTATTTCAGATTGATGTACATTTACTGCTTCACAAACATTTAATTGAATCTATTGAATAAAGGAGATGAAGCATTTCTAGAAATAGGAAATTACACTGATATTGGTAAACTATAAAGAATCAACTTGTAGATTGCCTCCCTGGTCTGACATCAGAGTAATTAGTTCCATTTTATTGGTTTTTAATTCTGTTTTCTATTTGCAGCACAAGAAGCATTATATCAATAATGAAAGAAATAAAAAGAAAAATCTTTTACAACACCACTTCACTAACAGAGCCTTTGTTTTTATTTTTTTTTTTGTTCTCTTGCTCATAAGAAAACAAATTTTATGTGTTTGAATGTACAGTATTCATTTTAATTTTTTTCACTTGACGTTACATTATAAGCATTTTTACATGTTGCTATTCCTCACAATAATGCTTTGAAATGGATGGTTTAAAGTCTACAAATTGATATTCTGTTACTTATTAAACTGTTTTTCAGTTTTCAGATATTAAGCTGCTTTCAACTTTTCACTGTTATAAATGTTAGCCATGAGTACTTTTGCATACAGTTTTTTTTTCCTCATAGAGTCTCAGCAATAACAACAGCTTAAAACATTTGAAACTTTCAAAGTCTTTGCTCTTTTGTTTCCAAAAGGTTGCTACAATTTATGGTCTCATCAGTGTAACTTAATGCACTAGTTTCAACACAAACTCACTATGTGCTAATTTAATAGTTGAAAAAAAGATATATCATATCACTTGATTTTACTTCCTTAATAAATAGATTAAATTTTGTTCTATATGTGATTGTTGCTATGGGGACTCATTGTTCCCTTCCCAATAGCATTTCTCTGATATAAGGACTCTGAAAACAGTGACAAGGTTACAGGGAAGATGATAATCCTCTCAGAGGAAATGATTCTACCCCTGTGTTAGCCCCTTTCTAGTCTGCTAGTTCATTCTTCAACTGTTTGTTAAGGATTCATTTCATACTTTATTCTTACCACAACATCACTAGTTCAGTATTTTCTGATGTTGGAAAAAGACATATGTCATTCTGCAATTCATCTTGTCCATGAAGTAGGAAAACAGATAAGATGGGGAGGTGGGTCACTGCAAGCTCTATAATTGTATAAAAGCATAGGTATTTCTTTGTGACGTAGAATCTAAGAAACGATATCAATAAAACATGAAGAATCTCTGCACTGAAGAGTATTGCTGAACTTAGTCATGACTGCATCATATTAAAGTCACTATTAACACTTTGATTTTTTTTGTGTGTGTGTATTTTTCTGAAGTTGGAAATGGAGAGGCAGTCAGACAGACTTCCGCATGCGCCCGACTGAGATCCACTCAGCACGCCCACCAGGGGGCGATGCTCTGCTCATCTGGGGCATCGCTCTGTTGCAACCAGAGCCATTCTAGCACCTGAGGCAGAGGCCACAGAGCCATCCTCAGCGTCCAGGCCAACTTTGCTCCAATGGAGCCTTGGCTGCAGGAGGGGAAGAGAGAGACAGAGAGGAAGGAGATGGGGAGGAGTGGAGAAGTAGATGGGTGCTTCTCCTGTGTGCCCTGGCCAGGAATCGAACCCAGGACTCCTGCACGCCAGGCCGATGCTCTACCACTGAGCCAACCGGCCAGGGCTTAACACTTTGATTTTGATGGGACTTATTAATGTATTAAATGTTTCAAATGTATTAAATGATTTAGCAAAAAAAGAGCTATTTGTCAAGTACTTATTATGTGCCTCAGAGAAGTTAAATGTCTTGTCCATGATCATGTAGTTAAATGACTTTGCTGAATTTTAGATCCAATGTTGTCTCTCTCTAAATTCTGTGATCTTTAACTTACACTGAGTCATTTAAAAAGGTAAATATATGTTTCTCTAAATACAAATTTCTATTACAAATTATTTTTTACATTGATATATAATCATTCAAGACATGAATAAATAACAATTTAAGCAATCAAAACTCTTAACCAATTACTATTTCTGTTTATAAATCAGTAAATATACCTTTCTATATAAGTTTTCATCTGAATGAAAAAATAAACCAGTATGAATGAAAACCATTTTAAGATACTTCCAGCATTCTGTTCCACCAGCTGTACTTTCTGATTGCCGTTGTTTGAATATGATTTCTACCTTCTTGCTTTTGCACTTTAGCTCATTTTCAAATGCAAACCTCCTTCTCCAGCTACTAAGGGCACAGCTAAAAGATATCTTCCTTATTGTCACTTTCTTAAGTACTTCAGTCAAAGTGACCTCTACCTCTTTGGACTAGCTATGTTACTTTGTTCCATACTTCTACATCATTATCTGTATTCCATGCAATGTATGTAAAAAAAAAAAATATATATATATATATATATGTGTGTGTGTGTGTGTGTGTGTGTGTGTGTGTTTTGAAATTGTACAGATGTGATTCAATATTCAGCTTTAATCTAAATTATGTCACTTAAAAATAAATTACATCACTTTTCTAAAGATCAGTGTTGACTATGGTGGTATAACAATATACCCCAAAACTCAGTGGCTTAAAACAGTAAGGATTTCTTATTGCTGTTAAATCTGTGAGTAAACTAGGTGGCTCTCCTGGTGTTTTCTGGTTATGCTTATGAATCCACAATGAGATGTGTATGAATGAGGAAGCTTTATTGATCTTGGCTGGGGTCTTTCACATGTTTGGTGGTTGGCTGGCAATTGATGATCTAGGAAAGTCTGTTAGGACAACTAGTCTCTTTCCACATAACTTCTCATCCTCCTAGCCCGAGCTTTTCCCACATGGCAATGAGAGTTGCAAGAGAAAGCAAGCGGAGCGTTTCTTAGAGCATGAGCTCAGTAATGACAGTCACTTCTACCGCATTCTGTTGGCCAAAAACTAAAATAAAGGGAAATTCAGATTCAAGTTAGTGGGACACAGACTCTACCCTTTGAAAAGAGGAGCTGCCAAAATCAGCAAAATGGGAATATCATATTTCTGAGCTATTATGAAATAAGATATTTGTTTTAAAATACTTAACAAATGAATATATATACTCAATACGTGCTAAATTATATGTCCCTTATATATCTTCGTCTGCCATGTCCTGCAAATAATAAGTCCACAAGAAATAGCAAATGAGTGGATTCTAGAGATATATAATTTAGAAGATTTTCTGAAAAAGTGTAAATTTTTTAACAAAAAATGTGCAATAAATGCATTATTGTCTCAAAATTATGTTTATGTAATATATATATATAGCAAAATAAAAACTGGTGCTAAAAGCTATAACAACTTAAACCATTTTTCTCCAAACTCCTGTTTTGTAATTTATAGTTTTATGTCATATAAAAAGTGGGAATTTTAAAAAAATGTATCTGATCATTTTCAGTATATAATTGGTTCAGGGCTATTATTTTTGACAATAGATTTTTTTATATGAGAGCAAAAAAGGGTATATAAATTCTTTATTGCAAGCTGAGGAAAAAATCAGTATGGTTACATACTTGCCATGCTTCCAGGACTTTTACCATAATAGAACTCTACCTTAGAATCTCACTGCCTAAGCCCAGGCCTGTTGTGGTGCAGTGGATAAAAGAGTCCACCCGGAATGCGGAGGTCACTGGTTCAAAAGCCTGGGCTTGCCTGATCAAGGCACAATGGAAGTTGATGCTTTCTGCTCCTCCCCCTTCTCTCTCTCTCTCCTCTCTCTTCTCTCTTAAATAAAAATCTTGAAAAACAAAATAGAACCTCAATTCCTCAATGTGTCTTAAACAGACACGGTGAGAATGCTTTCCCATGAATTTTACTCACTGAAATGAAACACATCTTGTGTTCAGTAGTCAAATAAATGTGCTGACTTGATTATAATTTTATAACACCTTAGCAAAGGGCTTTAAAACAATAGTCTGAAAACACCAATATGTCCAAGAAAAATTGAATGTGTGTGTGTGTGTGTGTGTGTGTGTTTGTGTAGTAAAACTCAGAGCTGGAATTTGAGTCATATGAAAATAAATAAATTTTTTCTCACTGCATAAGAGAATATCCCCTATGATAATGAAACCCTTAACTTCCCTAATTAATCTCTTGTCATGGGTTCATATGTTTATAAAGTGCCCTATGAACATGCACTTCAGTATTTCTAACATTTGTCTGGCATTTTGCCTTTTCTACATGTCAAAGGCAATATCTTATACAAAAAAAAGTACCCAAACTTGAATGTTCTATACTGTATATGTAACATTTAAGCTCTTCAGAGTTTTAAAATTATTAAGTAGTTCAAAACCTCTAACAAAAACATGGAATAGCCTGACCAGGTGGTGGCACAGTGGATGATAGAGCACTGGACTGGGATGCATAGGACCCAGTTATGAAACCCAAGGTCGATAGCTTGAGTAAGGGCTCACCCAGCTTGAACACAGGTAAACCAGCTTGAGCATGGGGTCACTGGCTTGAGCGTGGGATCATAGACATGACTCCATGGTTGCTGGATTAGGCCCAAAGTTGCCGGGCTTGATGCCCAAGGTTGTTGGCTTAAGCAAAGGGTCACATGCTCTGCTGTAGCCTCCCAGGTCAAGGTACATATGAGAAAGCAATCAATGAACAGTGAAGGTGCCACAATGAAGAATTGATGCTTCTCATCTCTCCCTTCCCGTCTGTCTGTCCCTATCAGTCCCTCTCCTTGTTTCTCTCTGTGTCTCTGTCACAAAAAAGAAGGAATAATATAATAAAAAACATATGTTCAGCATACTCTCATATTACTCCCTATTTGCTTTAGTTATAATTGGGGTTCTCTCTAAAATCTCTCATATTTCCATTCCCTTCCCTCCTCAGAACTAACCTACTCTCATCAAGTCAACGTTTGTCATTTCTACTTAGGTTTTCTAATACTTCTACATTTGCATTTATCTCTAAACAGGTATTGTGATTCCGCAGCATTTTTAACTTTATATAACTGGCATCATATTATAGGTATTACTTTTCAGATGGCTTTGTTCTATTTAACATTACATGTGTGAGCTTCATCCATATTATTCTCTCTGCTGCTCTGCTGGTTTATCTTGGCTGTGTTATTTTTGTAACATGGCATTTTATGACTGTATCGCACAATGTATTTATCCTCCAGTTGATGGACATTTCAATTATTTCCAGTCCTTCCTTTTCTCAAGCAATGCTGTCGTAGAGTCTCCTTTTGTACACATGGAAGAGTTTCTCTGCTGGAAAAGGAGCTACTGAGTTTTACGGAACATATACCTTCATCTTTACTAGATATTACCAATTTACAATTCACTCACCTTGTATGAGAATTTCCTTTCTCCCTGTTTTTTTTTTCTAAAATAAATTATGTACTTTCTTGTTACCCTATAATGACACCTGCAATATACTGTGATTTCTTTTTTCTCTTGATTCAGACCTCAGTGAAGAGAGCTATGATAGCTGCCAGACTCCCCTCATCAAGACCATGGATTATGATTACACAGTAAGGAAGGACTATATTAGCTTTGCCACCATGGTTTGAAAGGAAGAGGTTTATTTTTCTGAAGAAAGAAAAAAAAATGTTGAAAATGGGCACCTCTCTCTGCTCCCATATGGAGGGAGTGTTTAATTAGTTACAGGCTGACTGGATGGATCCATGTGAATCAGGGGTCCCCAAATTACGGCCCACGGACCACATGCGGCCCCCTGAGTCCATTTATCCGGCCCCCAACGCACTTCCAGAAGGGGCACCTCTTTCATTGGTGGTCAGTGAGAGGAGCATAGTTCCCATTGAAATACTGGTCAGTTTGTTGATTTAAATTTACTTGTTCTTTATTTTAAATATTGTATTTGCTCCCATTTTGTTTTTTTACTTTAAGATTTGTGCAGTGTGCATAGGGATTTGTTCATAGTTTTTTTATAGTCCGGCCCTCCAACGGTCTGAGGGACAGTAAATTGGCCCCCTGTGTAAAAAGTTTGGGGACCCCTGATGTGAATCCTCTGCATATCAGCATACAGATCTTCACAGAGCACAGCTCAAGGTGTTCTGTAGCATGGAAATCAAGAGTTAATCATCCTTACCTCTCTACCCCAAAGTTCTCCCTGAAAGCCTGCATATAGAGAAGCAATGTTTGCCCTCCCTCCACACCCCAAAAGGTAATAAGCCTGTTTCACCTACTGCTCTGGTTCAAAACTCCCATGTAGCATCAAGTTTGCCTAATATAACAATAGGTTAACTTCTTCCATTCCCAGTTGCCTTATTTAGTACAGGAAGTGCAACTGGGAATCAGAGAGAAAAAGCATTTTGTCAACATACCCAGTATAGCAAACCATGGAATGTAACTGTCTTTCTTCTTCTCAGTGAAATCTTTTTTTTCTGCTATGCTATTCTTCCTAAATGACTCATTTCTCTGGCTTTTCCGCTGAGATTTTATTGGTATTTGCTAGACAAAATTGGGTTTTGTAATGTATTTCTAGAAATAATATTATGTAAACATAAATTTTAGTCTCAATATTATATAGGTCCTCTGCATGCAATATTCTATCCCCTGACAAGTCTTACAGTCACAGAATTTCTGAGCAGGAAGGGAGCCTCAGAATGCTGGATGAGCACTGGCAATTTCCAGATAAGTCAAAGGTAAAAAATTAAATGGAAAGAGGTATTTGCCCAGTGTCACACTGCTGGCAATTGGCAGAGCCACTGTCATATGAACTTCCTCTAATTGTAATAATAAAGAATAAAGTAAAACTCAGCTCCTAAATTCTACCAAACAGAGAAAACTACCATCAAATTATTATTGTCTGTTTCTCCAATCTAAGTATTCATTAATAGGAGAATAGAGAAATAGATTGTGGCATGTATTTCATGCCATAATAATTACCACAGTCCCCCTGGGTTTGATGTCAATTTGAGCATTTATTAGATGTGTGACCTTGAGCAATAATATTTAATCTCCCTGACCTTCAATTTTCCCAACTGTAAATACAGAGAAATCGTTTTGAGGATTACATGTAATACATGATAAAACTGAGAACAGTATCTGCCAATAATCAGTGCTTGATAATTCTGTCTAACAAGTGAAAACATTAGATTATGCATCATTATAATAAAGAAAATATTTTTATATCTTATATGCAGTCTATTTTATACACATATACAGTTATATCTGTATAAATCTATATTTTAAAAATGTGTGTGCTTTTTTTGAAAAAATCTATCAGATCAATCAGAAACCTGAACTAGGTTGACCCTAATTTTATCTTAGAAAATGGCATCCTACTGGGCCACTCACAAAAAGTAATCATGTCCTAGAACAGACAGTTCAGTGGAACTATTTAGATCACAGATCCAACAACACCTTGGTTTTGAGCAATTAGATTCATATGTGCACTATAGATTAGAAAAAAGTAGCAAGGTATGTAAGATATTGCATTAGCTATATATGAATGATTTTGTGTTAATATTAGAAATATGTGTATATTACATAAGCATATATTTAATTGGGAGAAAATATGCCAGAATGGTATAATATAGAAAAATATACACTTTTATAATTATCATATTTGTAGACCCTGGCCAGGAAGCTCTGCTGTTTAGAAGGTTGTCCAGATGTGCCAAGATTGTGGGTTCAATCCCCAGTCAGGGCACTTGCAAAAATCAATCAATGAGCCTGACCTGTGTGGTGCATTGGATAAAGCCTCTACCTGGAACGCTGAGGTCAATGGTTTGAAACCCTGGGCTTGCCTGGTCAAGCACATATGGGAGTTGATGCTTCCTGCTCCTCCCTCCTTTCTTTTTCCCTCTATTTCTGTCCCCTCTCTAAAATTAATAAATAAAATATTTAAAGAAAAAAAAAAGAATCAATGAATGCATAAATAAGTGGAACAAATTGATGTCTTTTTTCTCTCTCTCCCCCTGCTTCCTCTTTCTCTCTCTAAAATCAATAAATAAAAATTTTTAAAAAAGAAAAGTTGCTCTGGCAGGATAGCTCAGTTGGTTAAAGCATCATCGACCTAAAGCATAGAGGTTGCTGGTTCAATCCTTGATCGGGGCACATACAAGAACAGATCAATGTTCCTCTCTCTCTCTCTCTCTCCTCTCTCACTTCCTCTCTCACTAAAATGAATCAATAAATTTTTTAAAAAAGAAAAGAAAATGTGTAAAAGAAAAATAAATAAAATAAATAAAAGGATATGAATACAATTCTCTGATATGAAATGTTTATTTCTGAATTCATAATACATTTTTTAATTAAAGACGGAGAAATCTTTGGGTGTGCAACGTAGACTGATTTAATACGTTACAGTATGTCTCGAGTTGGTGTTTTTGCCTATGCTGCTCCCCAACTACCTGTATTTCCTTTTTCCCTTTCACCACCCATACCTCCATCATCACTCAAAAAGTAAAATAAAAAAAGAAAGAAAAAGAAAAAAACCTAATTGTATCTCTAGCCAGACACAACTTGTTTCTCCTCCTTAAGATTTATTTATTACTTACTATTAATTGACTTCTCCCATCTTTGTGGCCCACTATAACTTGAACATACATTTGTCATAAACCTGAAACAATTCTTTGTACCTTTCCAAATACATGTCTGTACCTTGGGATTGCAGACTTTGTCTAATTCATCTTTGTCTCCTCTGTACTTAGCTCTGTGAGATAGGTAAGAAATGAGACAGAGAGAAAAGGAAGAAGGAAGAATGGACTGATAATCTGGAGCCAGACTACAATATAAGACAATGAGGATTCTGCAAGATAATTTTCTTAAAGAGTGAAAGGAATTAGTATAAGAATTAACTGGCTCCTTTAGTGTTATAATTTTATTTGTATCCAACTTAACCCAACTATAATAGTGTATAGTAGGTCCAGGGAGAAGAAAAGGTGCTATGTGTCTGTTGAAAGTTCTACTTCGACCCTGGCTGGCCGGCTTGCTCAGTGGCAGAGCATCAGCCTGGCATGTGAAAGTCCCTGGTTCCATTCCCAGCCAGGGCACACAGAAGCGTCCATCTGCTTCTCCACCCTTCCCCCTCTTCTTTCTCTCTCTTCCCCTCCCACAGCCAAGGTTCGATTGGAGCAAATTTGTCCCAGATGCTGAGGATGGTTCCATGGCCTCCACTTCAGGTGCTAGAATGGCTCAGGTTGCAATGGAGCGACACCCCAGCTGGGCAGAGCATCATCCACTAGTGGGTATGCCGGGTGGATCCTAGTCAGGCACATGTGGGAATCTGTCTCTCTGCCTCTCCACTTCTCACTTCAGAAAAATACAAAAAAAGAAAGAAAGGAAAGAAAGTTTATTTCACTAGACTCAATCATGATTTGGGATGTAAATAACTGCTTTGAAATACTTCTTTTTACAACTCAACATAACGTACTTCACGAGTGCAGGGACATTTGCATATTGGCAGGAGTAATATTGGATCATGCCACTCCTAGGCCACTGCTCACAGTGCCATTAAAATAAGGGAAAAACAGTTTGTGAGGCCAGCAGCTAAGAAATCCACATCAGACTAAAAGCATGGCTGTGACATCAGCAAATCTTGAGAGAGAGGCTGCTTTAATAAATGGCAGTGGTAGAAACAGGCTGATTCTAAGGCAGTGAGATCTCCCTCAGCTTAGAGCAGAGGCATGCCTTCTTAGAGAAACATGTTTTTAGAAATTTTGCTGCCAGTGGCTGTGGAATCCTGAATTAGTTAAAGGAAATGAACTTCTTCACAAATTCATTCATTGCATATTGGTTTGTGTCTACTCTAAGTCATGGTCCTAAGTTATTTTTAGTTCTGGGGAACAAAACAAATACATTTTTTGTTCTCAGGAAGCTAAAATTTTAGGACAAGGAGACAGAAAATAAATAAATAGATGAGTAAATAAGTAATGTAATTTCATGTGTTCACACCCAGGATGTGAAAGAAAGGCATCAAGGATGAGTTCTAGGTTTTAAAGAATGGTTATGCCATTTACTGGAATGTAGAAGCATAGAAGTTTGGGTTGGCAAAATCCAGTGTTTGGTTTTGGACAAGTAAATTCTGAGATGCTGGCTCACTATTGGCAGACAAACGGATTAAGTAGTTAGATGTAGGAGTCTGAAGCTTGATGGACAGGCTGGAGCACAAGGATCTCCACTGCAACAAGCATGGAACTAGGGATGGGGCGTTGGCAGTGCAGCCTGGGGCATCAAGAAAGGCTGGACTCACTCATAGTCTGTATTTCCCATCTTGGGTAGCCCCACAAATGTGTAAGGGTGGTTACTCTGAAAGGAAAGGAGTTAGAATTGTTTGGGGAGCATGTGAGAGTTTGAAACGAGCAAGATTTGAGCACTAACGTTGATGTGATATCATTAATACCTACAAATTTGTAAGGTATGGCATGCTCCTGTAATATGTATACATGCAAAAGTACTGTGCCGTTATTTAACCAAGTATCCCCATCCATGTGCTTATTCATTTTCACTATATAATTTAATTTACAATGAACATTTATTAATATTGACAGAATAGTGATGTTATATTAGTGGAGACAGTGTGGTATAACGACAGGGCACTGGATTTAAAGCCAAAATGAGGCACAGGAAGTCCCCAAGTTACAAAAGAGAGAGGTTCTATAGGTTTGTTCTTAAGTTGAATTTGTATGTAAGTTGGAACAGGTACATTTACCTATTAAATGCAACTTAGATAGATGTTTGTCTTAACATAGTATTCATTTGGACCTTTCTGTGCATATAAATACTTAAACATATTTTTAATTTATTTATTCTAGAGAGAGAGAAAGAAGTGAGGGAGGAGCAGGAAGCATCAACTCCCATATGTGCCTTGACCAAGCAAGCCTGAGGTTTTGAATCATCAACCTCAGCATTCCAGGTCAATGCTTTATCCAGTGCGCCACCACAGGTCAGGCTAAACATTTTTTTTAACCTGCAAAACCTATCTCATTTGTAACCAAGGACTGCCTGTAATTGTTTTTGTTTTGTTTTTTAATTTTTAAACACATGTTATTTATTGATTTTAGCAAGAGAGGAAACAAGAGAGAGAGAGAAACAGGAACATGGAGCTGCTGCTGTATGTGCCCTGACCAGGAATTGAACCAGCAACCTCTGTACCTTGGGACAATGCTCTAACCAACGGAGCTATCCCACCAGGGCTATAATTATCCTGTAATGAAGAACTCGTTGCTTCAAGGTGCTGGGAGGGCTTCTGGCAGACAATCTTCAGCTGTCACCACCTTCAGAGAATGCTTCGGCTGCAAAGAACCATGTTTCCCAAATTCATATCCCTTGGGAGAGGAGGTGGTACAGCCAATGTAGAGAGACCAAGTGGGGAGAACAAAGACAGAGCTGTGCTTCAGGAGCCCCAGCTGTTCTCACACCAGATGTTTGAGTCTTCCCGACCCAGGCATCACACATGTGAGTGAGGCCTTTGAGTGACCTCAGCCCCAGCCATCACTGGGGTGCAACTGCCCACGAGACTGCAAGCTGAGCCTAGTGAACCCTCAGGTGTGCAACATAAATGAGTGCGATCAATTCATGGCACTGCTTTCGGTGGTTTGTTCACAGCTATAAATAACCACAAATATAATTCAATTATTTTACTCTTTTTAACCTCAATTTTTCTACCTATAATATAGAAATAATTGTATTAAAACCTCCTGAACCTATCTCATGAGTATATTGTGGAAATAACTTTAATAGTATATGTAAACTTGCTTTATGAGCTTTAATAGGCATTAGCGGTGCAATTGATTATAATTATCACCATAAATCATCATTAACTTGAAGGATGGTGTACAGAATACCAAAAAAGTGTGGCTTCTGATTTTAAGGTGCAACAGTGTCAGCTTTCAGTTCATAATAACTTATCCTAACCACAGAAAGGTCTGTGGCAGCATCTATGGGAAACAATATAAATATAAATAGAAAGGTTGGGAATGGGAGGGGGAAATGGAAATAAGAAGGGGCCTTAAAAACATAATGTAACAGTCACTTTTGCTTTTCTAGCCCTCTTTATAGCTCAGATCAGAAGGATATTTTCAAGGGTTCTTGTAGAAGCACAATTTTGTCTACGCCAGCTTCAAACACAGAACCTTGGCACTTAACACTTCCCTGTTATGCTCACTAAACATTGTTCCCTCTTTTTATTCTCTCCCGGATATACTTTGAATGATGTATATCTTGAACTAGATATGTGTCCTTTATGAAAAAAAAAAATCAAGACGTTTTCATAGTTGTGCCCCAAGTGTAACTACCACAGCACTTTGTAAATAGAAAGTAAGTAACACATGTTTATAAAGTAGGTAAATATAAAATCCAAACATGATTTGAAAGGTAAAGGATTGATGCTTCCTTACTACTAAGTTTCTTTTTATTTAATTGAAAATTGAGGATTTAACTACCTGTTTAACTTGATTTTTCTTTTACTGTTATTATTATTTTATTAATTTCTTTTTTTTCTTTTTTCTTTTTTTTTAAGATAGTTATTTATTTATTTATTTCAGAGACAGCACGAGAATCAGAGAGAGGAATAGATAGGGACAGACAGACAGGAACGGAGAGAGATGAGAAGCATCAATCATCAGTTTTTCGTTGCGACACCTTAGTTGTTCACCGATTGCTTTCCCATATGTGCCTTGACCGTGGGCCTTCAGCAGACCGAATAACCCCTTGCTGGAGTCAGCGACCCTGGATCCAAGCTGGTGAACTTTTTGCTCACACCAGATGAGCCCACGCTCAATCTGGCGACCTCGGGGTCTCGAACCTGGGTCCTTCCGCATCCCAGTCCGACGCTCTATCCACTGCGCCACCGCCTGGTCAGGCTATTTTTTTTTTTTTTCTAGAAAGATTTCACGTTTCTTCCCAAGTCTTTATTAGTACAATCTACCAAACAGCCCAGGCCTCCTACCCACACCACCACGCATTTCCAGGAACATTTTGGGATGGCATTTCCTGAGCCGCCTATGGTATATATTTGTGATTTGTAAGTGATGTGTGTCATTTTGGATGGAGTGTTTTAAATTCTAGTTCTAGACCCTCCAGAGCTCTTGTTCTCTCTGGCAGGATCTATAGGTTTCTAGGTAAAGGATGCTCCATTCCATGGGCTTCCTTATTGGCTATGATAATGATAAGCCAAAATGCCTTCTCCCCTGCTGATCTGTAATTAATAAGTAGCATGAAAAAGAAATAAACTGTATTTGATTTTTAAGCCCTTGATGTGTGTGTGTGTGTGTGTGTGTGTGTGTGTGTGTGTGTATAATTTTTTTTTTTCAAAGCATAACTTCCTATGGAGCCTTCAATAGATCCCCTAATACTTAGTGGCCAGAACTGATTGATGAGTTTGGCAAAGCTTGAGAATGGAAGAATCACAGCTCAGGTAAGATTTTTCTCATTTTCCAGTTCTTAATCAGTTGAATATAAATTAGTAATTCAGCACTTAACTTGAGATGCCAACTTGGTACCATAGAGACCACAAGTCAGCACTTCTAAAGGCTGAATCATACGTACTCTTTAGACTCTCCTCGGTTTGAGTTGATTTGTGTGAAAGTAGCCTAGAGTATCTCCAATGATATCTGGAGTTGTCTTGGGTGGATTTCTCAGAGAACAGACTGAGACAGAGATTTGTACGCAGGTTTACATGGGAGTGCTGTTCAGAACACTCGTGACCTGGGGCACAAAACAGAATTGGCCACAAGAAGAAACCACAATTCAATGCAGTCACAAGGCCTCGGTTGATGGTATGGGAGCTGTTTAGATGGCCCTTTTTAGTTGTCCTGGTTAAAGAAAAGGGGCTTTTGTGTCCCTGCATCATCAGGCAGGCATGCAGTAGATACGGGCGAACCCAGAAGACAAGGTGTAACCTGCAGCTAGGCAGCTACCTTCAGTGGAGGGCAACGCCTAGGAAGTGAGCCGCCCGCAGTCAACACTCCTAGCAACTGGAGGATCTTCTGCTTTGATTCTGAGGGGTGGGGGATGAGGGGGTGGAATACAACACATTTTCCATGACAACAGTAGTATATATACATTTCTAATAAAATCATTGTCAGTCTGTGCCAGGTTATTGCCTGTTGATACTATTAACTCTTAGTTTTTGTCTGCAATGATTTGTCTACTCGGACTGTGTCTCCTTCTCTAACTGTCAAAAGCATGTTTATTCTAAGAGCTACTCATCCTCCCAGGAAGTATCTCTGGATGGTGATCCCATCATAATTTATTTTTCTTCTTATGGTCTTTCTTGCCACTTTGCACCAACCCTGTGTTATAAGTTTGCCTTGTATGAGGAAAAGGCCCTCTAAGGGGGTAAGGCTGCTCCTCAAATGTACAGCACAGACCAAGTAAGGGTAAGGAGGGTAGGCGAGAGGAATCACAGGAGGTGTCCAAATAGGACACTGTAGTGTCACTTGTTTCTCTGGAGGCCCATGCAGATGACACTGAGTCTGTGAGTCCCGGAGTATCTTGTTGCTACAGTGCCTCATAAGCTAGATTCTTCTCTCTTTTTGAACATATTCTCTAGATTCTTCTCCCATTATTGGTCCTAAAGCTTTAGTAAAAGATTGTTTAAATGTTTCATTCCCAACTTGGCTTTGTTTCAGAGCACTGAAGGGAGAGCTGATCATTTCAATTCCTTCACAGGCCTCCTGTTCCCATTCCCACCCCCAGCTCCATCCCCACCCACGGCTGAATCCGGTGTGGTGGATGTGGTGGTACTTACTGAGGGATTTCCCCGGAGGGGAGGGAAATGTCAGAGTAAGAGCGGGTTGTCAGGTCTAACCGTTCTTTCCAGGTAGAAATCCTCCCTAAAGAGGCAAGCTCTGATTATCTAATTATTTTAATTTTACATGGAAGGAATTTCTTTATACTTTGAATTAAAATTATTCATACATATATTTTTCTATCTTATTAGACCTTCCTTAATTTACTTTAGATAAAGAGTAAATTTAGGAAAATCACTAGAAGCCTTAATTTCCCAATTGGAAAATGAGTGGCAATAATTCCTCAAGGGCCCCGCCGATTGCAGAACTTGATGGGTTTCTGTGTCAGCCTGCAATGATAGGATGTCATAACTCTAGAAAGGTTGGAAATATCTTATCTCAGGTTTCCATATTAGTTTGTTGGCAGATATGCTGCTTACATCTTTTTATTACTGTCAAGTGAAACAGCTGCTCTAAAACAGAGGGCGAGAGTAACACAAAGAAATATAACAAAGAAATACCACAACAGCCACCATCAGGAGCTCAGGGGCACTCTTAATTGAAGGAGCTTAAAATAACAACAACAACAACAACAATAATAATAGTATAGAAAAACTGAAAATGCAATGGTTTTTATTTGTTTTGTTTCTTCTTTAAACAAACACACTATGTCTCCCCAAAGATTTTTCCCATGAAAATACATTGCCCAGCTTGAACTGTAACTTAAATCACAATTAAACTTCCAGTTAGAATATATCTTCATCATTAATCTGCTATCAATTCCCCAGTGTTCTGTTAAATTCCTTGTCCTCTTAAACAGCATGACTCTAGTTTTATTTTCCCTATACATAAAATGCTAAATTATAGCTTATTTATGTGTTTCATGGATGTGACTAATTTGATTGCCATTTGCAGAGAAATTCTCACCAGGTTATTACACTCCCACATCCCATTAACTAATAAAAAAATATACAAAATAACAATTATTCCCAGTTAGTTGTACAAGCAGAATTGCTGGAAACAGTTCTTTGTATTAAACAGAAGATGCCACCAACCAGCACTGTTAAGAACATTTCCTTCTGTTCCCTCAGCTCAGTCCTCCTACCTAAATACACCCCATTTGCTTTTTCTTTTTCTTTTTTCTGAAGTGAGAAGCGAGGAGGCAGAGACAGACTGACAGGGATCCACCTGGCATTCCCACCAGGAGGCGATGCTCTGCCCATCTGGGGCTTTGCTGCATTGCAACCGGAGCCATTTTAGCGCTGAGGCGAAGGCCATGGAGCCATCCTCAGTGCCCGGGCCAACTTTTCTCCAATGGAGCCTTAGCTGTGGGAGGGGAAGAGAGAGACAGAGATAAAGGAGAGGGGGAGGGGTGGAGAAGCAGATGGGCGCTTCTCCTGTGTGCCCTGGTCAGGAATTGAACCCGAAACATCTACATGCTGGGCCAATGCTCTACCACTGAGCCTACTGGCCAGGGCTACCTCATCTCCTTTTTATAAATATTTACAAATCTACCTTTTAGCCTGTTGTAGCATTTATTACTAGTGGGGCATTGCTTCTCCACTACGAAGTTACTCCCTATGAGGAATGTTTAAAATGGTCCAGAGTTTAGTATCTTGATGTAAACCTAGGAACCCATTGGAAACCCAAGCTTGACTGAAAATGTCCAGGCACCTGGTAAAATAGGTCAGCTGGAGTTTCATTGACTTGAGGGCTTCTGTTGTTACATGGAAAGGGCAATTATTTGAGTGATTAAGACTGATAGCTACTCGTAGGGCAATATAATATTGTAGTAAAAAGTTACGCTTTGCAATCAATAAGAATTGATATCCATGGAACTTATTAAAATATAAGTTCCATAAGGCAGACATTCTCATAGTACTGCTCGCTGACATTGCAAGAACTCAAACATTTGTTAAATAAATGAACTGCAGTCCTGGTGCTGCTCTGTGATACAGGTCTATTCCCATGATTCAGCTCCTTCATCTATCAAGTTGAGATTATACTATTAGAATTGTTGAATTACATGCAATGATTTAGGGAAAATGTTTGGAACATAGCATAGTACAAATAGGTATCAATATTTTAAGTAATAATATTACTTAACAATAATAAAATGGCTTAAGTGAAGTCTGAAATAAGACTATTTTGAATCCTTGAAGAGTAATAATGAGGAAAACTGTTGTTTAAAAGTTGCAAACATTGTTCTTCCCCCCAAAATGTGAAGGACTGAGTAAACTTTAGGCACAAAAATCCTTTGTTTTTGTAAATTATCTGAACAGATATTCAAGCTTATACAGATGGAGAGCAACAGTGCTCTGCTGGAATAGAAAGTTTTTAGACATGTAGTACAAAGGGAGTAAACAGCTTTGCTTAATATTGTCACATGTTCATATTAATGTAGGCAGAGTCTGTTTCTTTTAAAAACATGCTTTACTATTTATGAATCTAAGGTAGATTATAATTATGAGCTATGCTTATAGATTTTTGCCATTATTACTTTATTGCTAGTCTTTAGAGAAGTATATGAGTATCGCTTTTCATTTTTTATTTCTTCCCAAGTAGTACCCCATGTACTATTGGGAGGGGAGACCTGGAAATGGCAGGAAAGCCTTAGAAACATGATCTTTATTGCCCGCTGACATACAGAGAACTAGATTTGGCTGAAGCCCCACTTCAACTCTATTTTGAATGTCTCACAAATGCTGATATTTTGAAGACAAAACCCCTCAAACTCTTACAAATGTATTGATGTTACACTCTTCTGGGAAGCAAAGGGCAAGACCCTACCCCTATGGGTGGGAGTGGGCTTTGGGGAGAACAGAGTACAGGGAGAGTGGAGGCTGAAAGGGAATACACAGAGGGCTATGGAAGTCGATGTTTGGAGACAAGGCCAGAATGGGAAAAGGAGGAGGAGAGATACAGATAGTGGTCATTCCAGATTTCCTATGCATGTTAATGTTCTTTCAATGGAATGTGATTACCTAGGAATTTAAATATGGGTAAAAATAACAACCAAGGTTTATTTGAAAAACCTAAAAAGCAGAGACTGAGTGTTCTCTGGTTGAGAAAGAATGACCGCCTTTATCATCTTTATCTGTTCATGTAGTTGTTCATGCATTCAATACACATTTATGGAGCACAACTCTGTGTCAGGAACTGGGCTGGATGCTAGGATGCAAACACTAATAAGAAAAGACCACTGACATCAAAGTGCTCATGGTGGGCAGACAAACATAGATGAATAAATCCAATAACAGGAATCTGTGTAATAAAGGAGCACAAAAAAGGGTTGGTTAATTATACCTGGGAAGCAGTTAAGGAAGTGGTGATATTTAAAGTATATTCTTTCAACCTGAAACTGCAGCTGTTCCATAGCATAGTAGGAGCTTTTTTGTAATTTACAGGTCAAAAAATCAGGATGGGGGAAGTATATGGTGCTGAGAGCCCTCTGCCCAAAGTTGAAATATGTATTCCACAGCAGTTTTCAGCCTTATGAATGTGACAGTGGTCGATGATATTAGACAAACGCAACACATTGCGAGCTAGTTAAAAAAAATCAATGTTAGAGCAATGAAAATAATCACTTACATTAACTTACTGAACCTTATAATATTGAAGTTTGTGAAATATATATTTTATTATTCAGCATTCTTCAAGTCTTTTTTCCTTTTTAAATCTATTCTTGGCCTTTACCTTTTGAGAAAGGAGCAAATGAACCCCCTAAATGTATTCATACTCAATGAATATTTATTGTATACTATGTGCTAGGTCCTGAGGTATGTCACAAAGAAATAGAAGTCAGAAGAAAAATCTGGATAAAGGATTAAGGGATTACAGAGAAGTTTGCAAATAATTTTTCCAGAAATGGATCAGATTCAGGGGTTGAAATATAAATAAAAATACACATTTCTATTTATATATTATATATAGGGGAGATAGGGAGATGGGGATGATCCTTTCAAGTTCAGCACGTGCGTGCAAAGACACAGAGAGGGAGAAGAAGTCATCAATATTTCAGCAATGACAGCAAGTTCTTTAAGATTCACATAAAAAGCTCCATAGTCTGGCTTCTGAGCATTTCCTGCACTAAATCTTGCTACTTCTTGCCTCATATATTGTGTTTGCCTTCTATGTCCTTGCCTGTGCTATCTTCTCTATTTATAATACCTTTCACTTTTCTCTTGCTCTGGTTATATGTTTATATATGTCATCTCTACTCAACTATAGACTCCTTGGGGACAGGCCCGTAACTTATTTATCTTTGTATCCCAGCACCTAACACAATCCTTAGCATAGGTAGGCATTCTATAAATGCCCAATGAGTACATTCATTTATCTACTCATTAACAAAGTTAGCTAACACTTGTGTGTGTGTGTGTGTGTGTGTGTGTGTGTGTGTGAGAGAGAGAGAGAGAGAGAGAGAGAGAGAGGGAGAGAGATGGTAGGTGTTAGGTTCAGGTCCAGGGTGCCTTATCATATTCTCAATTAGCCAGGAAAACCTTAAGGTGATTTGGCTCCAGGGCAGTGTCCATAGCTCTCCTCCCATCACTTATCTAAACATTCTGTTGCTTAGTGATCAACCATCACCCCACCCCAGGACTCCCCATCAAGACATCAAGAATAACCTGCCCCAGGATTCCCTGTCAAGGCTAACCACCTCACTAACATTGTTTACTAACCCTAAAAAGGCTTGAATCCCCAGACACTCAGAGCTGATGCCACTAGGGTCTCAGCCCACTGTTTGCAGATTCCCCATTAAATTGTTTTATCCCCACATTTGGCCTTGCTTCCTTCTCAATGTGAATGAACAGTAGGTAGGTGCTAGGTTCACTGAAGCAACCAACAACAAAGCAACAGAAATGAGTCTGAGAATGTAGGTTGAGAAGAAATTGTGCAAGGCCAGGCATGCCACCTTAAAAAGGTTAGAATTAATTCTGCAGGCAGTTTTCACTAAGGATTTATACAGATTGAAGAGACATCCTATTTATGACACAGAAACATATTTTGGACACCAGACCTTCAGTGAGGGCAAAGATGGGCAGCTAATTATTGTTGCAGTTGGAATTTAAGTCAGAATGTGGAGAATGTAGAGGACTGCAGAATGATGTAACAGGTAAAGGAAACATTCATTACAGAAGAGGCAGATCTTGTAAAAACTGAGTTGATAACAAAGGGAACCAATTGGAGGAAGGTCAGAAAATGAGTATGGATTTCCAAAAAAGGGCAATAATGGACTACAGTGACAGAGAGAACAATGAAATGGGAAGCACGTTTGAGAAAGAAGCGAGTAATCAACTCCATAAAGGAAGGGATGTGGTAAAACAGAAGAGAGAGAGATGCGATGAGTAGCTTTGGCTATAAACCGGCATGGAAGTAATAAAAGCCAAGGAGGGCTGGAAAAACCGAAAGAACAAATATGGGATGAGTAACAAGAGGCTGGATTTTAGAATCAGTGAGATAATAGTATTTTCTTTATTTTTTTTTCTTTTTTTTCCTTTTTTTTTTTTTCATTTTTCTGAAGCTGGAAACAGGGAGAGACAGTCAGACAGACTCCCACATGCGCCCGACCGGGATCCACCCGGCACGCCCACCAGGGGCGACGCTCTGCCCACCAGGGGGCGATGCTCTGCCCATCCTGGGCATCGCCATGTTGCGACCAGAGCCACTCTAGCGCCTGAGGCAGAGGCCACAGAGCCATCCCCAGCGCCCAGGCCATCTTTGCTCCAATGGAGCCTTGGCTGCGGGAGGGGAAGAGAGAGACAGAGAGGAAAGTGCGGCGGAGGGGTGGAGAAGCAAATGGGCGCTTCTCCCGTGTGCCCTGGCCGGGAATCGAACCCGGGTCCTCCGCACGCTAGGCCGACGCTCTACTGCTGAGCCAACCGGCCAGGGCCAAAAATAGTATTTTCTTAAGAGCTGGAACCAGATTTCTTTTCTTAAAGCTACTTTGAATGTGGACTGTGAGAATCTGAAAGAAAGGCCTGGCAGGAGTAGAACAAAGATCACTGATGTTTCTCATTAAAAGAAAATGAGAAGACTCTTCCACCATAGTCGACTGAACAACAAACAGAAATAATAATTTACCAATACTCCCAGATCTTTAAGAGCCAAAGAACTCTGGCAAGAGCAAATACATAACTCCTCTGAAGGAACTCTTTTACAACTCAGGGTATAAGAGACTCCCACAAACATAACCCCACCCAGAACAGCACCACAGAAGGAATCACTCTGGGTACGAGTCAGCAAATGTAAACAGTTGAGTTAGGAACTCAAAAGCTGGAAATAATAGAAGCACCTGAAAGAGAAGATAAAATAAAGATATTTAACCTGATTAAAGATGCTAAATAATAGAAATTTAAAAAGAACAGGTGGATTTCACAAAGAACCAAACAGAACATGTTGGATTGAAAGCTATATTGCCACTGAAGTGAAAATGAATGGGTCTAAGTAGACACCTTAGGTCAGTGGTTCTCAAAATGTGCTGCCAGGGTGCACTGGTACACCCTAGAAGATTTCCAGGTGTGCCCCATGGTATTCCAGAGAAACATGTGCCTGTTGGGGACCAAAAAACCAACAGGGTTTTTGAAGTTTAGACTTTTGGGAGACAGAGGTGTGAGGAATTAACTGTAAGCTGACAGTCTGCCCAACCCCCATCTCACTTGCCTGATTAGGTTGTAAAAGGCTGTTTAGCTGTGGTGCTGGATTGTTTACACTACCCCCATGTTCCCCGGAAAGACTGGAGGCAAGTTTCTTCTATCCTTTGTTTGGTGTAAAGTTAAAATAATATGTATGGTGGGAGTTTTCTGTACTCAACACAATTAAGAGTAAAAAGAGAAAAATTCTTCACTGTATTGATGAGAAAATGACAGTTTTCCTTTCAAATATATGCCCAAACATTGAAGAAATTGCTAGGACACATCATGCTCATTTTTCTCATAAACACAAGAATGAAAAAAAACACATTTGCTCCGGGACCTGCCGAATTTATTAAATCTAACTAAGAATGTATCTATATATATAAAAAGATAAAATTTTGTCTTTATTTTTTAACCCCTTTTTTACGAATTCTAAAAAGCATAACAAAAAATGTAACATAAAAATGGTTTTGTTAGAATAAATTTAATTTTGTTGTATTTATTTCATTTACTTATCATACAGCAACTTTATATTTTTTCTTTATATTTTTTAATATTTGACTTAATTATTATAACATATTTCTCATAAATTTGTATATAGTGCGCCTACAATTATTTGTAGGATTTTAAATAAGCCCCGACTTCAAAAAGTTTGAGAACCACTGCCTAGGTGAATGAATATTTACCTCCTTTTCTCATCCTCATTTTAAATTATGTTCAGCTGCATTTCTTTCCAAGTTTGTCAGACAGGTTATACTCGGTGTATTCAAAATGTGCTGCTACTCAATACAATTGTACAGTATGAACTTCCTGTCTTTATCAATTCATCCCCTTGAAGCCAAAATCAATCTCAACAAGTTGAACCAATCTTTCTTTTTTTCTATAGTTAAATCCTTTCATTTCTTCTTCTGTCCTAAGTTTCAGGGATAGAGGATTCACCCAGGCCCCTAAAAATGCTACTTTAGGACTCCAAAATTTGGCAAGTGCACCTGGGAAAGAGGGTCCCTCCCAATGCCCTGGAAGAGCAGAGCCTCAGATCTTTTTCTTAGGTCTCCCTTTTATGACTTTAATGGTATCCTTGCTGGTACTGCTGCCTTGCACATAAGGACTAAGACTCCTCTGGCCTGCCAGAGTTGAAGCTTTCAAAAGCTTTTGATCCATGGGGATAAAACAAGAACGGTGTTCTATTTATATTACATCTACCCTACAGTCTACCTTTACTTCCAGTCCTTACCTCTTCAAAGAGGGAGGGTGTCAGTGCCTTTGTGCCTTGACCTTTTCCACTTCCCTGTGATCTCAGGAGGCAGAGTTATAACTCAGCCATTAGTGAATTCTTCAGGTCCATCTGCACTAAACAGTTCCTTACTGTTTCTGGCACCCACTAAAATTGACATAGCTCTCTCCCTATATAAGCAATTTTTATTTTAATGAATACTTCTAGTGGGAGTAGTGAGATGTATATATTCTTATAGCCACACTGAAGTCTTTATCTGGCAAGTGCATTTGCATATATGTTTTCATCCATTTATCTTCAATATATTAGCCAGTTATTAATCTATTAGGTAGCTGCAAAGGCTAATAACGTCTTAACAGTTATATTTTCACCTCAAAGACTTGTTTCACAACTTAGTAAAATTCACACCAGTTTTTTTGGCAAGTTAAAATTCTCTATTCACAGTGAAGAGATGAAGGGGACATAACTGAAAATGAATTAAGATGAAATAGGGTCAATACAGCTGTGGAGTGAAAGGGATGCAAGAATCAAGGTTGACAAAAATAACTGCTTTAACTAAATTGATGTTAGGTCTGTAATGATTGACATTATGGGAGAGGGGTGGGATATGCATTTTTTCTTAAACTACCCCGCTCATAACTCATCTCACTTTCTTGGGTGAAGAATTTCAAGGCATAAAAGCCTGTTCTTGCTGTGTAAGACTGCTGTCAAATACTGAAAAGCCATTCTGGGGCCAAGAAAGGAAATCTAAACATATGGCCTAAAATATCCTGGCCGCACCATCTTTCTGTATCTTAGGACATAGGACCCCTGCACTCTCAAACCAAGGCCTTCCTAACTCCTTGATATCAATGTGCTCAATTCTGAGCAAACTGGCTAGTTATTTTTTCCCCCTTTTTTAAGGAAAGAACAATGAACGACAATAAGTAACGGGATCTGTTAGTGGTAGCACTGGAGTGAAGAGAGATACTATAAAATATTTAAGAGCGCGCGCTCTGGCAGACTGCTCGGGAACGGATCCAGCTTCTCCACTTAGCACTTGGAATAAGTTGCTTAATTTCTGTGACTCAGTTTGCTCACGCGTAACATGAGCACAGGGTCGCGGGTTTCAAAGGGTTGCTAGTAGTATTTCTAAAAGCCCTCGAAACACAGACTGGCACACAGAGCTCAAGAAATATTAGCTGTCATAAGCATGTTTCCCCCCAAAAATCCTCTGAAAGGTTAGTTCTGCCTCTGTTTACGATTACACGGCTTTTCAGTGAAAGAGGAGAACACCTGTCAGTCCAGCACCTAGTAACTGCCCACATCACTTCCCCTCCGGGCTCAGCGCTGTGCGGGTAAGAGGAGCGCCAGCCCGTCCGCACTGGAAACTCCGGATGGAAAGGCCGCCAAGACCCGAAGGGGACGAGAGGCGGAGCCAGACGCCAGCCCGAGTCGCTGGAGTGCCGGCGCCACTTCAGCCTCCAAAAGGGGGAGGTTCCTTTTTTAGGACTCTGTGCCAACGGGGGCAGATTCTGAGGCTCCCAGTCCCCCTGTCCCGGTCGCTCTGAGACGGTCACGGTCAACACCACAGAGCCCGCGAAGCAGGCCAAACCCGAGAGAAGGCGGGGCTTCCAGGGCGGCCCGCAGCCCCACGGCGCCCGAGGGGGGCGGGGCCAGCGAAGCGCGAGGCCCCGCGCCTGAGGTGTGGGGCTGCCCGTGGTGTGCCGGACGCCGAACTCAATGTATGCCACCGCTTTCTATAGTCCGCCGTCCCGAGCAGTCGCATCCCCGACCTTGTCACAACTCTCTTTTGAAGCTCGCTGTCACGTTGATTGTTCGATGGGAGGGAAAAACTAAACCACCTAAGTCAGGCATCCCCTAGGCACCAGCCAATGAACTAAGCAGTGGAGGTGGGGTCCTTTGCTCGCGCCGAAATTCAAAGGTATAAATATTTCCGGCAGGGGTACTGAGCAGGACCTGGTGTTGGAGCCGCTATGGTGGAGGACACCTTGTAGCGCCCGAAGCCGGGCCAGGTTGGCCCACTCTTCGCCTTTGTGACCAGGAAGAGCGTTTAGGGGGCCTCGAGCCCAGGGGGCCCGACGCAGCGGTGAGGCGGTGCGTGCGCGCGGCGGGTTGGGCCTAGCCTGACATTTCTGGCAGGAGCTGGGGGCTGCTGGGCGAGGAGGGGGACGTAGCAAGAAGGGACCTTAGGCGAAAATTAGCCCTGCAGGGTTCCTGGCAGAATGGCAGCTCCTCTCCAGCCTTGGGAGTAGGGCGAGGAAGTGTTGACGGGAAGGCCTGGTGTGGCGAGGGAACAGCCTGATGGAAAGTAAGAAGCTGGCGAATATATGGGATTCATGTGTTTAGTAAATGTTTACTGACGCCACCGCTGCCCCCGGCATGCCCTCGAGTCGGGCACTACTGTGTTTGGGCACACAACTGGGGACGTACGCGAAGATCCTTCGGAAGCTTACATTATGATAGGTTAGATAGACGAATAAATAAATAAATAGTCTTTAATGTTACCTTTAAGTTCATTGAAGGAAAAAGAGCAGTGGGCTGGGTAGAGGTGCTCTTTTATGTAGAGCAGTCAGGAAGGACTCCGGTAAGGGGACGTGTGGGCAAAGATAGGGTGTTGATGAAGGAGAGTGAGCCACTCCGGTGCCGGCGAGGAGACTGGGCAAAAGCAATGGCATGTACAACAATCAGTACTCTGTTAGCTGGCGTGTTAGAACGGTGGACGATAAGCCGGGAAAAGTAAGCAGTTGACTCCCAGGTTGAATTTTAATGAATTTCCAGGTAACGACAAACTCTTGAATGTTTTTAAGCTGGAGCAAAACAACTTTAAACTTCCACATCAGAGGTAGTAGGTTGGTTTGGCAAGTAGCTGGTATTGAGCTGTCATTTTTAGTTTTTTAGTCTTTTACATCCGCTAGGTGTGTAACTCCAGGTTTACGTTCCATTTATGTGTTGTCGTTCCTGTTTTGTACAGAACTGCTTTGTGGCCTATTTGATTCCTAGGAAAGGCTGACCTGTCCAAGGCAGTAGTGAAAATGCATATTAAGTCAGTCATTCTTGAAGGATTCAAGTCCTATGCTCAGCGGACTGAAGTCAATGGTTTTGACCCCCTCTTCAATGCTATCACTGGTTTAAATGGCAGTGGGAAATCCAACATATTGGACTCCATCTGCTTTCTGCTGGGCATCTCCAACCTGTCTCAGGTAAAGTGTAAACTGTCTGACTTATGTGAATTTAGGTGTGGGGAGCCTAAAGTTAATCCTCCCTCATTGAACTCAGAAACTATATCCAGTGTGATAAGGTGCCAAGAAACTGTAAAACTTAGCGTTAGCAACTCCATTTTAAAGGGGAAAGGTCAGGCCCCTTACCCCCTCCTTTCTGTGAAGAAAGGAAAGAGAAGAATGCAGGAAGAAGGGCAACTGGGTCAGCTAAGTCATAATTTAACTACAGAGCAAGAAAGGTGGAACTTATCCGAGAATCCCTTCAAATCTCTTTTCTTAAAAGCCTTTAGGGTGTAGCAATGTTCTCCTTTTGATAGATCCTATAGATCAGGGGTCCCCAGACTTTTTACACAAGGGGCTAGTTCACTGTCCCTCAGACCGTTGGAGGGCCGGACTATAAAAAAAACTATGAACAAATCCCTATGCATACTGCATAGGGATTTTTAAATATTTAAAATAAAGAACAAGTAAATTTAAATCAACAAACTGACCAGTATTTCAATGGAAACTATGCTCTTCTCACTGACCACCAATGAAAGAGGTGCCCCTTCCCGAAGTGCTGCGTGGGCCGGATAAATGGCCTCAGGGGGCCGCATGCCACCGCCTGCCTGCCCGTAGTTTGGGGACCCCTGCTATAGATAAATGTTGTAACAAGACAGTAAAATTCAATGAGCTTGTTAATGAGATTAATGACTTTTGTACCATGCTCCCCCTCCTCTCAAGCCCAGCCAGTGTGTAATTTGGTCTTTAGAAAGGGGCCTCAGAGTTCTGTGAGGAGCTGCAGGATTTGGTTTGCCCTAGCTCCCTGAAGTTGCCAGTCAATAAACTTCTAAAGATTCATCTGGACTTGGTGTCTTTGTGGAACTCGCAGGCCACTTTACAACACCAGTATTTGCATTTTTTTTTTTTTACTTTGAGAATTATTATACCTCACTGCAGTCTTTTAAAGGTAAGGATTATTCAGAATAGAAACTTAGATGGATTGCATAAGGTGCATCCTCTTATGGTTTTTGGAGCAACACTCAAACTCAGACATCCTTACTTTAAGGCAGTCTCATTCCAGAGTCTGTATTCTGCCCCTTGACCCCTACACCCACCCAGGGCTGCAATGCCTCCTCAGTATCTGCTAATAAGATTTGGTGAAGAGTGAAATTCTTAGATGCTGTATACCCTTCAATCTTTTAAATCAGGGGTAGTCAACCTTTTTATACCTACCGCCCACTTTTGTATCTGTTAGTAGTAAAGTTTTCTAACTGCCCACCGGTTCCACAGTAATGGTGATTTATAAAGTAGGAAAGTAACGTAACTTTATAAAATTTATAAAGCAGAGTTACATCAAGTTAAACCATATAATAATAATCATTTACCAAGTACTTTATGTCAGATTTTCATTGAGTTTGGCAGAATAAATCTTTATAAAACAACTTACTATAGTTAAATCTATCTTTTTATTTATACTTTGGTTGCTCCTCTACCACCCACCATGAAAGTTGGAACGCCCACTAGTGGGCAGCAGGGACCAGCTTGACTACCACTATTTTAAATGAACTTATGTTAAAAAATAAATAGAAATTCAGTTGAAGGTTGAAAAAATCCTATGGAAAAAGGCATTTATTTCAGGTTGTTGCTTATTTTCCTTGCCTGTAAATGCAAGTGCCTGTCCTTGGCTCCTGAATGGATAAATTCCTAAAGGGGTGGTTTTTCAGCATCAGGAAACCCATTTTTAGTGCCATTTTGTGCAATATGGGATTTTGTAATTGATAAACTTTTTTTATTTTAGGTTCGCGCTTCTAATTTACAAGATTTGGTTTACAAAAATGGGCAGGCTGGTATTACTAAAGCCTCAGTCTCAATCACCTTTGACAATTCTGACAAAAAGCAAAGTCCATTAGGATTTGAAATTCATGATGAAATTACAGTAACAAGGCAGGTGAGTGACTATTAAATACTTGGATACCTAAGAACTTACATGTCTGTGTTTTTGGTGATATGACTTTGCTGAAGAGAGAAAGTTTATGAGAGAAATCAATGCATCAAATATTGACTAGATTCCGTAATATCTTCTTTATGTTAAGTGATCATGTAAATCATACCATTTACCATGAGGTTTAAGGGGATTTGAAAGTCATCTGTTATTATAAGTACTCAACTGTGCTTCAGTCTTTACCCATAATTACTCTGTGCTGGAATACCTAACAGTACTTGGGACTTGCTGTCTTCTGAGGGAACCTATTCTGATTTTGGACAGGTCTAATTAGAAAGTTCTTTGTGTAAACTGAGCCAAAGTGCTGTCTTCAAGTTTTAACATTAATCCTATTTCTCTTAAGAACAAAAAAAGCAAATATAATTCATTCCATATTTCCGTTAAGTGTTTTGTAATTCTAAATGTTTTATAAGCTAAATATAGTTCTTTTAATTGATATTTGTTTCTAGTTCCTTTACTTGTCTGATCACTGAATACAAACTTATTCCAGTTCTTTATATCTTTTTTTTTTCTTCTTTCATTTTTTTTTTTTTTTTTTTTTTTTATTTTTATGAAGCTGGAAACGGGAGAGACAGTCAGACAGACTCCCGCATGCGCCCGACCGGGATCCACCCCGCACGCCCACCAGGGGTCGACGCTCTGCCCCTCCGGGGCTTCGCTCTGCCGCGACCAGAGCCACTCTAGCGCCTGGGGCAGAGGCCAAGGAGCCATCCCCAGTGCCTGGGCCATCTTTGCTCCAATGGAGCCTTGGCTGCGGGAGGGGAAGAGAGAGACAGAGAGGAAGGAGGGGGGCGTGGAGAAGCAAATGGGCACCTCTCCCATGTGCCCTGGCTGGGAATCGAACCCGGGTCCCCCGCACGCCACGCCGACGCTCCACCGCTGAGCCAACCGGCCAGGGCTCTTTCATTTTTTAAAGGCATGACACTTCAAATTGCATGTACCAGAATTGGTCTGCTTAGGTCAGGATTAAGCAAAACTGTCACTTCTTTTATTTTAGTTACTGTACTTCTATTCTCAATGAGAGTTGTTAATACCTTATGAATTTATATCTGATTTACTTAGAATCGCCCTAATTTTTTTTCACATGTGCTATTAGCCATGTTACTGCCATTTCTGTATGTGAGCTAGTTTTTTAAACTAATGCAGGACCTTACATTTGTCCCTTAAAATTTCTTTCTTATTATAGTCAGACAGTGTTTTTAGTTTGTCAAGTTTCATTTTAAAAAATTCTAACTCCCTTTTACTCTCCATCTTAGTGTATGTAACTTACAGATATTCCTCTCTATTTTAATGAAAATCTGGTTAAAAAAAGGGGGGGGGGGAGAAAAGAAAAGAGAAGCCTAGCATTGAGTAGGTTGGGACAGAATTCTGTTCCGTGTCATCAAGCAGTCATTAAATAATCACTCGAAGAATTTTTGGTAGGTCTGCTACTAATCTACCTAAAATCCCTGCTCTCATGTGATCCATATGCCTGTATCTTCATAATTTTGTTACAGTGACTTTGTCAAATTACTTATAGGCAGGGGTCCCCAAACTTTTTACACAGGGGGCCAGTTCACTGTCCCTCAGACCGTTGGAGGACCGCCACATACAATGCTTCTCTCACTGACCACCAATAAAGAGGTGCCTCTTCCGGAAGTGTGGCAGGAGGGCCGGATAAATATTGATAGCCTCAGGGGGCCGCAGTTTGGGGACGCCTGCTTATGGGTATGCTAGGTCTGTTCAAATATATTAATATATGTTCTGTTAGCCTAATCCCATCAGGAAAAGAAATTTAGCATTTATTCAATATTAAGTGCTTGATGTGTGCTGTGCATTTTTGAATGCTCTGGGAAATGGAGTGCATTCAAGAGTGAGAAACAGATCTTGTCTTTAAGGACCTCAAAATATGAGACAGACTCAATAAATGACAATGTTAGTGCTATAGTAGAGTATAAACAAGCTGGTATCTGATATGTTCTCAATGAGCCCATACTGAAGGTCTATATTACTCTTTTTCTTGCAAGTATTCACTAGTCATATTTTTATTAATACCTTTAAGAGTCTAGTTAAAGATTGATACCTAACTGCTTATCTTTATTTTTTAGTGTCTGACTTTTGTTTCTTTGGGAATGAAAAGGTGGAAGGAGAAGGGTTTAACCTCTGAGTATGGAAAAATTGCAGAAAGAGGGTGACAGGTATAGAAAGTATGTTCTACACATACTTGGAAACAAAGCTAGAAGTGACCTTGGGGACCCAGTCCAGTGCAGGAATGTTAGGAGGCTTGTGCATAGTCACACAAGTTAGTAAAAGTTCCTGGACTGGAAGCCAGTTGTCCTAACTCAATCTCGTATTCTTTTTGACTGTCACACTCCAGTTTGCTCAGGATTGGTTTTGTTTATTATTAGACAGAACAAACAAATGTATGTGATATATTTGGGACTTTATTATCTTAGTTCAAGGTGTGTGTGTTTATTTATATTTTGAAAAGTACTTCCCTTTTTAGGTGGTTATTGGTGGCAGAAATAAATATTTAATCAATGGAGTGAATGCAAACAATACCAGAGTACAGGATCTCTTTTGCTCTGTTGGCCTTAATGTTAACAACCCTCACTTTCTCATCATGCAGGTATTGTGTTTGTGATCCTTTTATCTCTTTCATGTGGTTTTGACATCTTTTATTGTTTAAGATAATACTATAAGAGAAGGGTTTTTTTTGATTTTCCATTTTTTTACTTATTATTATTATGCTGGTGTTTGGGCATCTGTTAAGAAATGGGGATTACTTATTTCTAATGATGTATTCTAACATGTTGTACACATATATTTCTTTTTATTTTTTATTTTATTTTTTTGGTGAGAGAGACAGCGATCAATAAACAGGAAGGGAGAGAGATGAGAAGCATCAATTCTTCATTGCAGCACTTTAGTTGTTCATTGATTGCTTTCTCACATGTGCCTTGACTGGGGCTTTAGCTGAGCCACTAACCCTTTGCTCAACCCAGCAACCTTGGGCTTCAAGCCAGCAACCATGGGGTCATGTCTATGACCCTACGCTCAAGCTGGTGAACCTCAGGGTTTCAGACCTGGGTCCTTAGCATCCCAAGTCAATGCTTTTTCTATCTACTGTGCCACCACTTGGTCAGGCTACATTTGAATTTTGAAGAACATCTTTCCTTAACCTTGGTTACTATAAGAAAAATACATGCTCACTATAAAATTTTTTTATGAATATTGTCATAATACATCTTTTTAAAATATTGGATTAAAATATTGTGTTATTTCAAATATATATTGAGTTTTATATAATTTTCTTCCTTAGAGACTTACTCAAATGAAAAATAAGAACAAATGTTCTCTTGTCCTTACAGTATCTCACTTCACCCATTCAGCTATGCTTTGAGAAAGTTACAGCAAGGTCATTCATAGGCAGGATCCTGATGGGACCAAAATAAAATTTTCACTACATCATAGCCTCAAAAGTGAAACTTTACTTCAAATCTTAAATAATATTTTCTGTTTGTTGGATAGCAAGTTTTTGTGAGTTTTATTTGTATTTTTTATTGGCACTGAATGAATTTGATGATTTTCTGGCATTGAAAGAAAACATTTTACTATTCTCTTTAAGGACTAGAAGTATGTAGTCTATTTCTAGAAATGATCTTCAAGGGCTGTCATTCAAAAAAATCAGGAAAACTTCAGTGATTATGCTACAATTTATTAATATACCTGTCTGGTTTAGAATTTGAGATTTCTGCATCATTTGTATTAAACTGCTGCAGAAATATGGTCTGAATTAACTTTATATCATTTAATAACTGCTGTAATTTGTATCACTAGTTACTAAGAAAGTGAATAGCAAGATTCTATAATTGTATAATGTCAGCAGTCTCGAATAAAAGAAGCATCTTTTCATGTATGTAAAAGAAAGAACTCCAAAAGGATTTATATATTAGGGTACAAAATCTTCAGTGCAGATAAACATGTATTCCTTTAATTTGTTATCGTTATGGTAACTTGCCATTTTATTTTCAGGGCAGAATCACAAAAGTATTGAACATGAAACCTCCAGAGGTAAGAGAACTACTCTTTAGGTAGTAAAATAATGGTAGATAATGGCTTTAACCTTCTCAATAATTAATTTTTCAGCATACTTCCATTATTAAATTATTAGGAACATTTGCTTAAGAATGATTAGTAAAGAAAGTAGATTTTTAAGAATATTTACCCAATATTTTGTTTTTCATACTTTTAAATTTTATTACATAACCATCTGAGCCTTTGTTTTTTAATCCATAAATTAGAGTCAATAATCCTAACCTTAGGTCTATTCTGAGGTTAAGTGGGAATGTATTATAAGGAGAGACATAAGATGTGTTAAGCAGATTTTTCAAAAATTGTTTTATTAATTGAAAAATAATTGACACTAATTTTATGTAAACCACATAATGATTAAATATATATATTTATTGCAAACGACCACAATAAATCTAATTAACATCTCACAGTTAAATTTTTTCATTCTTTTTTATTTAGAGAGAGACAGGGACAAACAGACAGGAAGGGAGAGAGATGAGAAGCATCAACGTGTAGTTGTAGCACTTGAGTTGTTCATTGATTGCTTCCTCATACGTGCCTTGATGGGGGTGGGGTGTGTGTGTGTGGGGGGGGTCCAGCTGAGCCAGTGACCCCTTGCTCAAGCTAGCAACCTTTGGGCCATATCTATGATCCCACGCTTAAGCTGATGAGTCTGTGCTCAAGCCAGTGACCTCAGGGTTTTGAACCTGGTTCCTCAGTGTCCCAGGTTGATGCTCTATCCACTGTGCCACCTTTTGATCAGACACAAATTTTTCATTGTGATAAGAACTTTTAACATTTATTATCATAACAGCTTGCAAATACCTTTGTTATTGTCTGTAGTCACCATGCTGTACATTATACCCCATGATTTATTTATGTTAGAACTGGAAGTTTTCTAAGCACATATTTTACTCGCCTCCAAACCCCCACCTCTGGCAGCCACCAGTCTTCTCTTTATGAGTTTGGTTTTGTTTTCTTTTTTGAGAAAGAATATAAACAAGATCATATGGTATTTATCTTTCTCTGGCTGACTTATTTTGTTTAGCATAATGCCCTCAGGGTCCATCCATGTTGTCACAAACAGCAAGGTTTCCCTTTTTTAATAGCTAGATTATAGTCCATCATATATCTGCAGACATACTTCAGAGAGATATTGTGGATTTAGTTCCAGACCACTGCAATAAAGCACATCATAATCTTTTTGCTAGTGGAGAGTCTTGCTTTCAATTTGTAAAAAAAATACAACATCCTGTGAAGTGCAATAAAGCAGAGTGCAGTCAAGCAAGGTATGTCTGTGTACCGCATTTTCTTTCTTCATCCGTCAGTGGACACTTAGCTTGCTCCCATGTTTTAGCTATTGTAAATAATACTGCAGTGATTGGAGGGGTGCAAATACCTTTTCAAATTAGTGTTTTTCTTTCGGATAAATACTCAGAAATGGAACTGCTGGATCATATGGTAGTTTTATTTTTATTTTTTTAAGGAACTTCCAAGCTTTTTCCATAGTGGCAGAACCAATTTACAGTCCCACCAGCAGTGCACACAGTTTTCCCTATCTTCACATCTTTGCCAGTACTTGTTATTCCTTGTCTTTTTGATAATAGCTATCCTAACAGGTATGAGATTGTATCTTATTGCAGTTATAATTTTTGTTTTCCTGGCGACTGTTAATGTTGAGTACCTTTTTATGTACCTGCTGGCATTTGTATATCTTTTTTTTTTTCTTTTCCCTGAAGTGAGAAGCAGGGAGGCAGAGAGACAGACTCCTGCATGCACCTGACCGGGATCCACCTGGCGTGCTCACTAGGGGGCGATGCTCTGCCCATCTGGGGCATTGCTTTGTTGCAACTGGAGCCACTCTAGCGCCTGAGGTGGAGGCCATGGAACCATCCTCAGCGCCTGGGCCAACTTTGCTCAACGGAGCCTTGGCTGCTGGAGGGGAAGAGAGTGATAGAGAGAAAGGAGATGGGGAGGGGTGGAGAAGCAGATGGGTGCTTCTCCTGTGTGCCCTGACCAGGAATTGAACCAAGACATCTGCACGCCGGGCCTACACTCAACCACTGAGCCAACCAGCCAGGGCCAGCATTTGTGTATCTTATTTGTAAAAATGTTCACATTTTCTGCCCTCTTTTAAATTGGATTGTTTTTTCCTGTTGAGTTCCTTATATATCTGAATATTATGCCCTTATCAGATACATGACTTACAAATATTTTCTGCCTTTCCATAGATTGTCTTTTCTTTTTGTTGATGTTGTCCTTTGCTGTGCAGAATTGTTTGTTTGTTTGTTTGGTGTAGTCCCACTTGTTAATTTTTGCTTTTGCAAAAAAGCAAAATTGGTGTCATCCAAAAAATCATTGCCAAGGTGGATGTCAAGGAGCTTATTGTCAATGCTTTTTTCTGGGAGTTTTATGTTCCCAATATTAAAAAACTTTGACTATATAGAGCAGCTTTTCAACCCGTGTTTTATGTCAGACTTAAACCCTATAGAAAATTTCTGCAGAAAAAGATTCAAGTGAAATTAATTCATTACCTTCAATGGATTACTTAGGGCATTAAGGTTTAATCTCTTGGAGTCCCCTTGAGAAGAGTTGGTATGAAGGAATAAATGTTTTGTAAGGAACACAGGCTCTTTAATTATTAAAAAGAGTTCATAAGACTGATAATTGGTAATACCTGTCTAGTTTGAATCTGGAGCATGCTTATTTCTTTAGATAACATCTTAAGGAAAAACTTCTAATTTGAAAACTGTCAAATACATAGAAATCAAAGTGATCTCCAGAGAAATAATCCTCTTGAGATAGTAATCGGTTGGTGAGGAGAAGCTTCCAAAAATGGAGTGCTGGCAGAATTGCCCTCCTTTCAGTAATAATTGATTAATATTTGTCTTTTCAGAGTGTCTTTCGCATGAGTTATTTTGTTGAATTCCCAACAGTGCTGTGAGATATCATGAGTACTCTGGATGAAGAAACAGACAGAGAATTGTCACTTTCCCAGGTTCTGTAAACATGTGCCACAGTCGGGATGCAGATGTTATGCCATGCCTCATTCTTGTAGGCATACAATGACTGAATTCCGACCTGGAACAGTTTTAAGTAGAATCTTCTAAAATGAAAGCTGAATGGTGTTCACCTTTAATTTTTTTAGACTTGTATTTGAAGGAAAAGAGGAAGGAGGAATTACTGGCTTTCATTTTAAAAGAAATGTACGCTAATATGTTGGTGTTAGCATAAAGTTTGATGTTAGAGTTGGAGTGAAGCCCAGATACGTTTCTGGAACGTGAATGTTAAGGCTAATATGTACATTTTTATATACTCACCTTTTATGATCCATTTGTATCATTATTTCGTTAAGATGCTTAGTGAGGCCAAGGCTTAAAATGATATTCTTAATGTAAGTTCCAATGAGACTTGTCTTAGATTCCTAAAATATTAATATAATTATCTTTCTAGATCTTGGCCATGATAGAAGAAGCAGCCGGAACCAGTATGTATGAATATAAAAAAATAGCTGCGCAGAAAACTATAGAAAAAAAGGAGGCTAAGCTGAAAGAAATTAAGACGGTAATTAAATTTATTTTAAAACATTTTTAGAGAAGGGAGTAATTTGCTTTAAAGAGGGAAATTTCACCTTACCCCTTTGTTTAGTTTTCCAGTCTTCCATGCTCCTACTACTTTTTAAGTGTCTTTTATGATAGTTTTCATATTGAAAATTTTTATTTTTTTTAATTTTCAGATACTTGAAGAAGAAATTACTCCAACAATTCAGAAATTAAAAGAGGTATATACTGTATATGTGAATACAACCAGCTAGACTCTCACAGTTGCTGATTCAAGATCATACATTTAAGGATTAAATGTGTACCATGTCTGTCAAGTTACAGTGATTTTGGATAATCTCAGATATGCCAGATTTTAATACTTTGTTGAAGAGAAATCTAGATTTCTTTTTGATAATTAGAATTTAGATGCAGCACTCTTAGTGACTGTTGTTGGTAGAGAATAACTTCTGGGATACTTGGGGCTGTCACTACAATTGCTGCTGTCAAGGCATTTGGGAAAATGGAAGGTATTGAAACAGATAATTAAGCTTTCTCTATAATCTTTGCAGTTTCTGATGTCATAATCAATATTTCAGGGAAAGAACACATTTGTAGCACATTGTTTTTAAAGTTATGTGTTTAGGAATTTATTAAATTCTCATTAAACTTGAAACTCTCAAAGCTGTCTTCAGAATCCATGTAGTACCATAAGTATTATCGGAAAACTGAAAAATCGTGATCTTGAAAGTACTCCCTTTGCATGATCTAGTACGGAACACTAGATTATGGTTTAAACCTAGGTTTCACACCTAATTTTGCCAAATTCTTACTGAAGCTGACATCACAAAGAGGTAATTTAACCACTCTGAATTTGTTTCTTTATCTGTAAATTAGGAGTTTTATTGCTTTTCTGTCCCAGGGGTTCCTTATGAGAATCAGATTTAGCATTGTGTAAGTGAATGCTTATAAATAGTTACATGAGGCCCTGGCCAGTGGCTCAGTGGGTAGAGCATTGGTCAGGCATATGGACATCCTGGGTTTGATTCCCAGTCAGGGCACACATATAGGAGAAGTAACCATCTACTTCTCACCCTTCCCTCTTCCCCTTCTCTCCCTCATCCCTCCCACAGCCAGTGGCTCTGTTGGTTTGAGCATGGCCCCAGGGGCTGAGGATGGCTCAGTTGGTCCAAGTATGTCAGCCTCAGGTACTAAAAATAGTTCGGTACTTGAGCATTGGCCCTAGACAGGGTTGCCAGGTGGATCCCAGTCAGAGTGTATGCAGGAGTCTGCCTCACTATTTTCTCTCAATTAAAAATAATAATAATAATTACATGAACGTTGGGTATGCATTTTGGTAATATGTGTACCATGTACTATGCCATTTTATGTAAGGTACATGAGCATCTGTAAATTTTGTATCCACAGTTGGTCTGGAACCAGTCCCTTATGAGTAAAGAGGGATGACTAGACCATTACAAAATACATTTAATAGTGTATCATCAGTAATTGTACAGATTGTTTTTATAGATGTCTTATGAACCTGTGCCCACATTTTGTGTTAATTCCAACTGCCTGATTATGTACCAGGAGAAACAGTCACATAAGATTCACCAGAGTTGGTATACTGCTATCTAAAAAGCCAGAATTCTGAAATTACTTCAAGTTTTATAAGATTTATAACCCATAATTATTTAGTCTAAGATAAAATATATTATGTAATGGGAAATGTTATACATGTTGCTATACTTTGATTCTGAAATTTGTTTAAAAATACAAATTTTGAGTTATGCTTTATTGGTGATTTCTCTTTCAGGAAAGATCTTCCTACTTGGAGTATCAAAAAGTAATGAGGGAAATAGAACATTTGAGTCGTTTTTATATCGCTTATCAGTTTTTGCTGGCTGAAGATACCAAAGAACGCTCAGCTGAAGAGTTAAAAGAAATGCAGGATAAAATTCTAAATCTTCAAGAGGTGTTGTCTGAGAATGATAAAACAATAAAAGCACTTAATAATGAAATAGAAGAGTTGGAAAAAAGAAAAGATAAGGTCAGATATACATGAAAGATAATGTATTCTGAACAAATACTAAAATTATATATGATAACTATTTGGTATTCACTGGGCATTGTCAATCTAATCTTTTAAAAAGTAAATCATTCCTTTTGAAATCATACAAGAAAATGATGACATGAACAAATTTTAAGTATGGTGATTGAATTGGGTACATTTGATCCTAGGAAATTGGAGGTAGACTCCGATCTTTAGAAGATGCTTTTGCAGAAGCTCAGCGAGTTCATACTAAATCTCAAAGTGCCTTTGATCTCAAGAAGAAAAATCTGACAAGTGAAGAGAACAAACGCAAAGAGCTGGAAAAAAATATGATTGAGGTAAGCAAACAAGCTTAATTTAATTACTATGGTATACTTTTATCCTTTCTGTTAATATTGGGTGTCTGCTATGGCCTAGTGTACTTGTTTGGTATGGACAAAATGACAAAAATAGACAAATTGCTTTGTGGATCTTCAGTCTAGCGAGGGAAATGGTGGTAAAGAAAATTTAAAAATGAAATATATAGCATACTGTATACTTGATAATATGTGGATAGAAAAATAAAGCTGGGAAATGATTAGGAGTATATAAGAGAGGGATGCAGTTTGTGCATTTTAGTTGGATAGCTTTTGAAGATCTCTTAGAGAGTGTGTATTTCATTAAAGATACAACAGAGGCCAGAGAACCATGTAGATAAATTTGGAGGCTGTGGGGAAAGTTGGTCCAGGCAGAAGACCAGGAAATTCCCCAGAGCATAAGTTGTTAGAAAAGAAAGGACATCAGTGTGATTGGTTAACACTAAGTAGTAGGAATGCAGAAAAGTAATGGTATGTAGGTACACAGGTGATTTTACAGGACAGTGTGAACGACTTTGACCTATATTCTCACTGACACGAGAAGCCACTGGAGTTGGTTAAGCAGAAACGTGACATTTTTTCTTTTTATTTATTTATTTAGACAATTTTAATGGGGTGACATTGATTAATTAGGGTACATTGATTCAGAGAAAACATCTCCAGATCATTTTGACATTTGATTATGTTGCATACCCATCACCCAAAGTCAAATTGTCTTCCATCACCTTCCGTCTGGTTTTTTTTGTGCCCATCCCCTCCCCCCATCGCCTCCTTTTCCTCCCTTCCCCTTTCTCTGGTAACCACTACACTCTTGTCCATGTCCATGAGTCTCATTTTTGTGTCCCACCTATGTATGGAATCATACAGTTCTTAGTTTTTTCTGATTTATTTTACTCGGTATAATGTTATCAAGGTCCATCCATGTTGTCATAAGTGATCCGATGTCATTATTTCTTATGGCTGAGTAGTATTCCATAGTGTATATGTACCACGTCTTCTTTATCCAGTCATCTATTGAAGGGATTTTTGGTGGTTTCCATGTCTTGGCCACTGTGAACAATGCTGCGAAGAACATGAGGGTGCATGTGTCTTTACATACCAATGTTTTTGAGTATTGGGCTTATACCCAGTAGAGAAATTGCTGGGTCATATGGTAGTTCTAGTCTTAATTTTTTGAGGAACCACCATACTTTCTTCCATAATGGATGTACTAATTTGAATTTCCACCAGCAGTGGATGAGGGTTCCTTTTTCTCCACAATCTCTCCAACACTTGTTATTACCTGTCTTGCCGATAATAGCCAATCTGACAGTAACAGGAGTGAGGTGGTATCTCATCATAGTTTTGATTTGCATTTCTCTAATAGCTAGTGAAGATGAGCATCTTTTCATATATCTGTTGGCCATTTGTATTTCTTCCTGGGAGAAGTGTCCATTCGTGTCCTTTTTCCATTTTTTTAATTAGATTGTTTGCTTGTTTGTTAAATTTTATGAGTTCTTAGTATATTTTGGATATTAGGCCCTTATCTGTGCTATTGTTTGAAAATACCATCTCCCATTTAGTTGGCTGTTTTGTTGTCAGTTTCTCTTGTTGTGCATAAGCTTCTTAGTCTGATATAGTCACATTCATTTATCTTGCCTTTGCAGTCAAATTCATAAAGTGCTCTTTATGGCCAAGGTCCATGAGTTTAGAACCTGTGTTTTCTTCTGTGTAACTTATTGTTTCAGGTCTTATATTTAGGTCTTTGATGCAAGGGGACAAACTGTAGTCAAGTTTCGTTCTTTTGCATGTGGCTTTCCAGTTTTTCCAGCACCATTTGTTGAAGAGGCTTTCTTTTCTCCATTGTATGTTGTTGGCCCCTTATCGAAAATCATTTGACCATATATATGTGATTTTATTTCTGGGCTCTCTGTTCTGTTCCATTGGTTTGAGTTTCTATTTTTCTGCCAATACCATGCTGTTTTGATTATTGTGATTCTATAATATAATTTGAAGTCAGGTATTGTAATGACCCCAGCTTCATTCTTTTTCTTTAGGATTGCTTTGGCTATTCGGGGTTTTTTATAGTTCCATATAAACCTGATGATTTTTTGTTCCATTTCTTTAAAAAACAACATTGGAATTTTGATGGGAATTGCATTAAGTTTACATATCACTTTGGGTAATATGGTCATTTTGACTATATTTATTCTTCCTATCCAAGAACAAGGAATATTTTTCCATTTCATTACATCTTTTTCGATTTCCCTTAACAATGCTTTGTAGTTTTCATTATATAGGTCCTTTACATTCTTTGTTATGTTTATTCCTAGGTATTTTATTTTTTTTGTTGCAACCACGAAGGAGATTATTTTTTTGAGTTTGTTTTCTGATGTTTTATTGTTGGTATATAGGAAAGCAATAGCCTTCTGTACATTAATTTTGTATCCTGCAACCTTACTGTATTGGATTATTGTTTCTAGTAGTGTTTCTGTAGAGTCTTGGGATTTTCTATATACAGGATCATATCATCTGCAAAAAGTGAAACCTTTACTTCTTTCCCAATATGAATGCCTTTTATTTCTTTCTCTTGTCTGTTGCTCCGGCTAGAACTTCCAGCTCTACATTGAGTGAGAGTGGAGAGAATGGACAACCTTGTCTTGTTTCTGATTTTAGAAGAAAGGTTCTCAGTTTTATGCCATTTAATATGATATCAGCTGATGGTTTGTCATAAATGACCTTTATTATGTTGAGATATTTTTCTTCTATACCCATTTTGTTGAGTGTTTTAAACATAAAATGGTGTTGTAGTTTATCGAATGCCTTTTCTGCATCTATTGATAGGATCATATGGTTTTTGTTCTTTGTTTTGTTGATATGGTGTATTACATTAACTGTTTTACCTATGTTGAACCATTCTTGTGATTCTGGGATGAATCCCACTTGATTATGATGAATTATTTTTTTAATGTATTGTTGTATTCGATTTGCTAGTATTTTGTTTAGTGTTTTAGCATCTGTATTCATTAGAGATATTGGTCTGTAGTTTTCTTTCTTTGTGTTGTCCTTGCCAGGTTTTGGTATGAGGGTTATGTTGGCCTCGTAAAATGTGTTTGGCAGTATTGCTTTTCCTCCCTTGTTTTGAAGACTTTGAGTAGAATAGAAACCAAGTGTTCTTTGAGTGTTTGATAGAACTCACTAGTATAGCTGTCTGGCCCTGGACTTTTATTTTTTAGGAGGTTTTTGATAGTTTCTATTTCCTCCCTGCTTATGGGTCTTATGGGTCTGTTTAGACTTTCTACTTCTTCATGACTCAGTCTAGGAAGATTGTATTGTTCTAGAAATTTAGCCATTTCTAGATTGTTAAGTTTGTTGGCATATTGTTTTTTATAGTATTCTACAATAATTCTTTGTATATCTATGATATCTGTGGTGATTTCTCTTTCATTTTGGATTTTGTTTTTATATGAGTTTTTTCTCTATTTTCCCTTAGTGAGTCTTGCCAAGGGTTTGTCAATTTTGTTATCTTTTCAAAGAATCAACTCCTTGTTTTATTGATTTTTTTTCTATAGTTTTTCTGTTTTCTATTTCATTTATTTCTGCTCTGATTTTTATTATTTTCTTTCTTTTTGCTGGTTTTGGGTTGCCTTTATTCTTTATTTTCTAGTTCCTTAAGATATGAAGTTAAGTTGTTTACTTGGGCTCTCTTGTTTGCTCATATAGGCCTGTAGTGATATGAACTTCCCTCTTATTACTGCTTTTGCTGCATCCAAGATTCTGATATGTCATATTGTCATTTTCGTTTGTCTATATGTATCTTTTGAACTCTTTCATTTCTTCTTTGACCCACTCTTTTTTTAGAAGTATGTTGTTATGTTGTTTAATTTCCATATTTTTGTGGGTTTGTTTATTTTTTGCAGTTGAATTCTAGTATCAAAGCTTTATGGTCAGAGAATATGCTTGGTATAATTTCAGTCTTTCTGAATTTGTTGATGTTATTTTTGTGGCCCAACGTATGGTCAATTCTTGAGAATGTTCCCTGTATACTGGAGAAAAATGTATACTCTGGCGCTTTGGGATGAAATGTCCTGTAGATGTCTAGCATATCCAATAGTTCTAGTGTTTTGTTTAAGGCCGTTATTTCTTTATTGACTTTCTGTTTGGATGAATGTTCTAGAGCCATCAGCGGTGTATTGAGATCTCCAAGTATGACTGTATTTTTGTCAGTTTTTATTTTTAGATCAGTTAGTAGCTGTCTTATATATTTTGGTGCTCCTTGATTTGGTGCATATATATTAAGAAGTGTTATATCTTCTTGTTTCAGTGTCTCCTTTATCATTATGAAATGACCATCTTTGTCTCTGATTACCTTTGCTGTTTTTGTAGTCAGCATTGTTAGATACGAGTATGGCTACACCTGCTTTTCTTTGGATGTTATTTGCTTGGAGAATTGTTTTTCAACCTTTCACTTTGAATTTGTTTTTACCCTTGTAGCTTAGATGCCTTTCTTAAAAGCAGCATACAGTTGGATTTTCTTTTTTAATCCATTCTGCTACTCTGTGTCTTTTTATTGGTTAGATCCATCCATTTACATTTAGTGTAATTATTGACACCTGACTGAAGGTTTTCTATTGCCATTATATATATTGCTTTCTGATAGCTTTGTATCTTGTTTGGTTCTTCTCCTTTGTTTTTCTATCATTGTTTTTGTTTGGTTGTATGCCATACTTTTTTCCTGTGTTTCTTCTTTTTTTAAGCCATGTGTTTCTGTGGTGATTTTTCTGGGGTGGTTACCATTGAGTAATAGAAAGGATACATATTATGTTCATTGTAGTACATTATCTCATGAGTGCTTCTGCACTCTGTCCTCCTTTGCTACTGTTAATCTTTGTCCTTTCCCCTTTTTTGTTTTTGTTATCACAGATTAATCTTGTTTTTTATTGTGATCTTGATGGAGCTTTTACTTGTAATTTTGTTTTGTTTTGTTCTTTGTATCTGGTCAGATAACCCCCTTTAGTATTTCCTGAAGTGGGGGTTTTCTGGTTATAAATTCCCTCATCTTTTCTATCTCTGTGAATGTTTTTATTTCTTCTTCGTCTTTGAAGGATAGATAGCTTTGATGGATATAATATTCCTGGCTTGAAGTTCCTCTCTTTAGAACTTGAAATATTGGGGTCTACTCTCTTCTGGATTGTAGAGTTTCTGCTGAGAAATCTGATGATAATCTAATGGGCCTTCTTTTATATATTGTATTCTTTTCTCTGACTTCCTTGAGAATTTTTTCTTTGTCATTGGTTTGTGATAATTTCATTGTGATGTGCATTGGAGTACGTTTGTTTGGGTTAAGATAACTTGGTGTTCTCTTTGCTTCTTGAGTTTGAGGCTCTAATTTTTTCCACAGACTTGGGAAATTCTTATCTATTATTTGTTTGAATATGTTCTCCATTCCATTTTCTCTCTCTTCTCCTTCTGATATACCCGTTATTCTTATGTTGCTCTTTCTGATGGAGTCAGACAATTCCTGTAGGGCTGTCTCATTTATTTTTAATTCGTGAGTCTCTCTCCTCTTCTCTCTGTAGTGCCTCCATTTGTCTTCTGTGTCACTAATTCTCTATCTGGCCTGTTCTATTAACTAAGCTAGTTATCTTGTTTTTCAGTTCATGAATTGAGTATTTCATCTCTGTTTGATTCATTTTCATAGTTTCAGTTTCCTTGGTGATATATTGTTTTTGTTCATTGAATTGTTTTTTGAGCTCTCTAAATTGCCTTTCCATGCTTTCTTGTATTTCCTTGAGTATTTTTAAGACTTCAATTTTTTTTTTTTTTTTTTTTTTTGTATTTTTCTGAAGCTGGAAACGGGAGAGACAGTCAGACAGACTCCCGCATGCGCCCGACCGGGATCCACCCGGCACACCCACCAGGGGGCGATGCTCTGCCCCTCCGGGGCGTCGCTCTGTTGCGACCAGAGCCACTCTAGCGCCTGGGGCAGAGGCCAAGGAGCCATCCCCAGCGCCCGGGCCATCTTTGCTCCAATGGAGCCTTGCTGCGGGAGGGGAAGAGAGAGACAGAGAGGAATGAGAGGGGGAGGGGTGGAGAAGCAGATGGGCGCTTCTCCTGTGTGCCCTGGCCGAGAATCGAACCCGGGTCCCCCACACGCCAGGCCAACGCTCTACCACTGAGCCAACTGGCCAGGGCAAGACTTCAATTTTTAATTCTCTCATTTAACTCCAAGGTTTCCAAGCAATTGAAATTTTTTTTCTATAGATTTTTTCCTCATCTATCTGAGCTACATATTTCTTTTGTATTCATGATATTTGATTTCTTTTTCCTTAATGGCATTTGAGAGTGGTATTGTTAATAACACTAATAAGAGATGATTAAAAAAAATACAGTGAAAAAATGAAAATTTTATTGTTTTAAGTGGAACAAAAACTACATAGAATGGAGAGCCAGAGTTGTGGGAAATGACAAAGAGATAAAAAAAACGAAGTAAAAAACACAAAATGCCACACACAGAAAATTTTGAATCCAGAATAAAATAATTTGTTTGAATGATTAAATGAGAGAAAAAATGACAGAGAAAAGAAGAAAAAAGAAAAAAAGAGTTAAGGGTTTTGGAATGAAACCCTCATAAACATAAACAAGAATGGAAAATGTAACACCTATGGGTAATGAAGTTCAAAATGAAAAGGAAAGAATAAGATGGAAAGAGGATAAAATGACCAAGGTGGGAAAAAAAAGATGAAAAATACAAGAAAAAAATGGAAAAAAGTTATTAAAATGTTATTTTTTTCCTGGTTATGAGAGGTTATTTTCTTTTTTCTTTTTCTGTTTGGCCAGTGGCGCTGTACCCCAGGTTTTTCCCCTGTGGCCCTCTTGAGTAGAGATTTGCAGTTGACATGTTGCTATGGCAGTGACATAAGCTAGCCCTCAGTCTTGTTGGTAGACAGGGCTTGTTAGGGTTTGCAGGCTCCGGCAATGGGAGAGTCAGTTTTCCAGGTTCCTCACCCTACATCTCTCCTTCCGGAGCCAGCAGCCTGGGGACTCAGCTGTGAAGTTACCCTAACTACTGCCTGCAGAGCAAGAGGCCCTAAAAGCTGCCAAGTCCCTCCAGGTCCGCTGAAAGCACAGTTCTGGGTAAGGCTTTGCCACCAGTGTAAGCAGGCAGGGCAGGGAGTGGATTGCTTTTCATGTTCCTTTCTAAGAGCCTACGGGCATGTCTAGTATGCCACAGTGCTCCATGGGTCTACTCTCCACAGGCTTTTTACCCTTGTGCCCTGTTTGGAAGCTCTCAGCCCAGCCCACACAACTTCCACAGTGGTCTCTGAGGTCTGCTGTGCAGGAATGCACTTTGTAACCTGTATCGGCTGGCAGGAAGTTGCCCAGCCACTGCCTGCAGAGCAAGAGGCCCTAAGAGCTGCCAAGTCCCTCCTCCAGGTCCACTCAAAGCACAGTCCTGGTTAAGACTTTGTCAGTCAGAGCTGCCAGTGTAAGCAGGCAGGCTGGGAGGCGACTGTTGGTCAGGCTCTTTTCTGAGGGTCCCTGGGTATGTCGAGTTTGCCTCAGCATTCTGCGGGTCTGATCTCCACAGGCTTCTCCCTTGTGCCCTGTTTGGTAGCCCGCAGCAAGCTGCTTGTGCTCTCAGCGCCCAGCCCCCTCAACTTCCACAGTGCTCTCTGAGGTCTGCTCCTTGGGAATGCGCTTTGTAACCTGTATCTGCTGGTGGAGGCACCCTGCCTGGACAGGTCACTTGTGCACTTCCTATGCTGTTGGTCGGGGAGCCAGACCACACAGAAACTCTGGCTACAGCCCATGCAGAAGTCCACTGCTGACAATCTCCAGCCTATCCCCTCCATCTGCAAATGCACGTGCCCATTCCAGAGGTGCCAGGTGGAGCCACTCGCACACCACCTGCAGTGGCAGACCAGGAGTGAACTAAGCCCAAAGCTGTTCTGGTGCTGGCCTCCGCAGGCAACCTGTTCGGCCACCTCTGCTGGAGTCTGCCACTTGCACTAGCTCCCGGGACCGCGATCTCACGCTGAACCACCAGCATGCTTTCTCTTCGGCTTGATCGTCTGCCTTAGCCCAGCTTTTTCCCTCACCCCCAGCCCTCCTTTCCTCTCAGTTCCAAGCGAAAGCGGCCCTTCCTCAGGTCAGTGAGGAAAGCGGAATACTCCGTTTTCCTTATTTCTTTCAGAGTGGGTTATATTTTCAGCCACCTTTTCGCCCCCTTGTACCTTTATTTGGTATATGTGTATTTCAGGTGATCCTGAGATTTTTTTCTGTCTCTAGTTGTTGAATTCGTTGAAATTTCAGGGGGAGATATCAGGAGCACCCCTCATGGCACCATTTCTCTGACATCACTCTTGACATTTTTTATTTTAATTGGAAAACATGTATTGTTTTTTCTTAATTTTTGAAATACGGTTTGTATACAATATTTGTCTCAGGTATAGTGCATAGTGATTAGACATTTATATACCATACTATATATTCAACTTAATAAGTTTACTACCCAGCTGACACTGTACAGCAGTGGTAGTCAACTTAGTCCCTACCACCCACTAGTGTTTGTTCCAGCTTTCATGGTGGGCGGTAGCAGAGCAACCAAAGTATAAATAAAAGGATAGATTTAACTATAATAAGTTGTTTTATAAAGATTTATTCTGCCAAACAGTGAAAATCCGACATAAAGTACTTGGTAAGTTATTATTATTATAGGCTTTAACTTGCTGTAACTCTGCTTTATAAATTTTATAAAGTAAAGTTACTTCCCTACTTTATAAATCACCATTACAGTGGAACCGGTGGGTGGTTAGAAAATTTTACTACTAACAGAGATACAAAAGTGGGCGGTAGGTATAAAAAGGTTGACTACCCCTGCCATACAGTATTGACTGTATTCCCCGTGCTATACTTTACATTTCCTGTGACTGTTTTTATAACTCCTAATTGGTACATCTTAATCCCTTCACCTTTTTTACTTCTCTCTCAAACCCCCCTTCTATCTGGCAACTATGAATTTATTTTTATTTTGACTATTTTACCTTATTTAGATTCCACAAATAAGTGAAATCATATGGTATTTCTTTGTCTGACTCAATTGACTTAGCATAATACCCTGTAGGTCAGGCATCCCCAAACTATGGCCCTCGGGCTGCATGCGGCCCCCTGAGGCCATTTATCCGGCCCCAGCCGCATTTCCAGAAGGGGCACCTCTTTCATTGGTGGTCAGTGAGAGGAGCACTGTATGTGGCGGCCCTCCAGTGGTCTGAGGGACAGTGTCCTGGCCCTCTGTGTAAAAATTTTGGGGACCCCTGCCTAGGTCCGTCCATGTTGTAGCGAATGGCAAGATCGCATTCTTTATTTATGGCTCAGTAATATATGTACCATTGTATATGTGTACCACACCTTTATCTATTTGTCTCTCAAGGAAAACTTAAGTTGCTTCCATATCATGGCTATTGTAAATAATGATGCAATAAACATAGGGGTGCTTATCATTTTAACTGGTGTTTTGGTTTCTTTGGACAAACACCCAGCAGTGGGATTGCTGGGCCTGTGGTAGTTCTGAGGACCTTCCATACTGTTTCTCCTGGTAGCCCCACCAATTTACAATGCTACCAACCGTGCACAAGGGTTCCTTTTTTCCCACATCCTCTACCACTATTGATTTATTAATGACAGCCATTATAACAGGTGTGAGATGATAATACATTGCTGTTTTAATTTGCATTTCTCTGATGATTAATGACATTGAGCATCTTCTCATATGTCTGTTTGATCATGTGTATGCCCTCTTTAGAGGAGTGTCTGTCCTCGGGTCCTCTGTTCATTTCTTCATTGGATTGTTTGCTTTATGGTGTTGAGTTTTAAAAGTTCCTTATAAATTTTGGATATTAATCCCTTACCAGATGTATTGGCGAGTATGTTCTCCCATTGAGTGGAGTGTCTTTTCATTTTGTTGATGTGCAAAAACTTTTAGTTTCACGTAGTCCATTTGTTTATTTTTCATTTGTTTCTCTTGCCCAGGGAGAAATCTACAAAAACTGCTAAGAGTGATGTCAAGGAGTTTACTGTCTGTTTTCTTCTAGGAGTTTTATGGTTTAGGGTCTTATATTTAAGTCTTTAATTGATTTTGAGTTTGTTCTTGTAGGTGGTATAAGAAAGTGGTCTGTTTCATATACATTTTTTTTTGCACGTTTTTATCCAATATTCCCAATACTATTTATTGAAGACTGTCTTTATCCAATTGCATATTCTTGCTTCCTTTGTCATGGATTAATTGACCATTTCCTAGTTTTATTTCTAGGGTCTCTATTCTGTTCCATTTATCTCTGTGTTTCTTTTTATACCAGTACCATACTGTTTTGATTAACGTAGCCGTGTAGTATAGATTCATATCAGGTAACTTGATACTTCCAACTTTGTTCTTTCCCAAATTTGCTTTGGCAGTTTGTATTCTTTTGTGGTTCCACTTAAATTTTAGGATTATTTGTTGTATTTCTTCTGTTTAAAATGCGATTGCTATTTTGATAGAGATTGCATTGAATCTGTAGATTGCTTTGGGAGTAAGATAATTTTAACAGTGTTAATTCTTCCTATCCATGATTACAGTACATATATCCTTCCTTTTCTTTGATTTCTTTCTTCAGTGACATAGTTTTGTCACAATAGGCCATTTATCTCCTCGGTTAAATTTATTCCCAAGTGTTTTGTTTTTAATTTAGTGAGAGACGGGAGGCAGAGACAGACTCCAGCATGCATTCCGACCGGGATCCACCCAGCAGTGCAAGCGGGGCATTGCTCTGCCTGTCTGGGATGTTGCTCATTGAGCAACAGATCTATTTTAGCCACCTGAGGTGGATGCCACAGAGCTTCCTCAGCCCCCGGAGTCAACTCCCTCTCATGAGGCCATGGCTGCTGGAGTGGAAGAGAGAGAGAGAGAGAGAGAGAGAGAGAGAAGTGAGAAGAGGAGGGGTGGAGAAGCAGATGGTTGCTTCTCCTGTGTGCCCTGACCTGGAATCGAACACAGGACATCTAAATACTGGGCCAATGCTCTAACAGTGAGCCAGCTGGCTAGGTCATTCCTAGGTTTTTTTATTTTAAGTACAGTTGTAAATAGGATTGTGTTCTTAATTTCTCTTTCTGATAGTTCATTATTGGTGTATAAAATGTGATCAATTTCTGAATGTTTGTATCCTGCTGTTGTACTGAATTCATTATTCTAATAAATTCTTGATGGAATCTTTGGGGTTCTGTGTAGTATCATGTCATTTGCAAATAATGACAGTTTCACTCCTTCCTTTTCATTTTAGATGTTTTTTATTTCTTCTTCTTGCCTAATTGATCTGGGTAGGACTTCAAATATTATGTTAAATAGAAGTGGTAAGAATAGCCACCCTTTTCTTGTTCCTGATCTTAGAGTTAAAAATTTCAGCTTTTCACCATTGAGTACGATGTTAGCTGTGGGTTTGTCCTGTGTGGCTTTTATAATGTTGACGTATGGTTCGTCCGTCCCCACTTTACTGAGACTTTTGATCATAAATAGATGTTTGATTATGTTAAATTCTTTTGCTGCCTCTACTGATATGATTATATGATTTTTATCTTTTATTTTGCATATGTAGTATATCGTATTATTTCATTTGCAGATATTATACCAACCTTGCATCCAGAAACAGATCTCACTTTATCATGATGTATGATCTTTTTAATGTATTGCTGAATTTGGTTTGGTGATATTTTGTTGAGGATTTCTGCATCCTCAAATATCCTGCTTTTGCTGCTTTTAAGATTCTCTCTTTGTCTTTAACCTTTGGCATTTTAATTATGATGTGTCGCCCTGTTGCTCATGCAATGTATAAAGCATTGGTTGATTGACCTGGATGGAATGCTGAGGTTGCGGTTTTGAATTGTGTGTCTTGGTGTGAGCCTCTTTGGCTTCATCTTTTGTGGGACTTTCTGCACTTTCTGGACTGGTGTGTCTTTTTCCTTCACTGGATTAGGGAATTTTTCATTTATTATTTCTTCTAATAGGTTTAAATACTATGCTTTGATTGTTCTCTTAGATTATCCCTGTGATGCAAATGTTGTTCTTGATGTTCCAGAGGCTCCTTAAACTATCCTAAGTTTTTTTTTGGTTCTTTATTTCTTTTTGCTGTTCCAATTGGGTGTTTTCCCTACCTTGTATTTCAGATCGCTGATATAATCACCTGCTTCATCTGATCTCTGTTGCTTCCCTATGGTGTATTCTTTATTTCACTTACTCTTCACAGCTGACTTTATTTTTGTTTCCTATTTCTGTTGAAATTATCACTGAGTTAATCTGTTATTCCGCTAAGTTCATGAGCATCCTTATATTGAGTGTTCTGAACTGTGCATCTAGTTGGTTCCTTGTCTCCATTTTTTTGTTTAGTTACTTCTCTGAAGTTTTGTTCTGTTCTTTTATTTGGAACATATTTTTTTTTTATCTCCTCAGTTTGGCTGCCACCTTGTGCTTGTTTCTGTGTAGTGGGTCGATCCTCTCCATCTACCAGTCTGGCAGAGTGCTTTATGAGGTGGGTGTCTTGTGGAACCCAGTGGCACATTCTCTGCTCACTTGAGCTGGTTGCTTTATTTGTGCTCCATAAGTGGGTGTTCTGCTCTCGTTGTAGTTGAGCCTTAATTGCTGTGTGTGGGAATGACCATGACCACAGCAGATCAGCTGTTGTGCAGGGGCAGACACTATGCAGTAGGAGTTGCTTCAGTGAGCCTCTAATGCCCACCATGTCTTCCCCTTCGGGTATTTCTTTTATGGAACTGGTTGGGAGGTGTACTGGTGTGATCTGATACCAGCCACCAGCTGTGCTGGTTCTGGATCTTCTTAGGAGGGACTCCAAAGCTGGTCAAATTCAGCGAGCACTTGTGCCTGTATTGGACCATCTGGTAGGAGCTATAATGTGACCTGTGGGTTGTTGTTGCCAGTACTGGGTTGGAGGCCCTTAGAGGAGGCTATTCTGTGAATTGTGTCAGGTTTGGGACCTTTGGGTAGGAAGCATATTGTTAGCTCAGGCTAGTTGCCACTTGTGCCAGATTTTTGAAGTTTAGTTGACACTACATTCTAAGCCACTTCTGGCCACTGCTTAAGCCAGGCTTGGAGCTACCTGATGGGAGTTATGCAAGTAGAGACTGTTTGCCACTTCTTTTAGGGTTGGAATAGTTAAGCCACAGGTACCAGGCACACCAAGATTTATTTGGGGTTTCTGCATGTTAGAGAGATTTTAGGAAATTCCATAGCTCAAGGTAGGCAGGCTGCTTCAGTCAAAGAGCCACCCGCTGTAAGTGATTCTGTTGGGTGTAATGGGGTCTCGGAATTACTAGGGTCAGTGCTGTTAGCCATATTAACAGAGAGCTCAGACTTGGTGTCATCCCTGCACCGAGCCGCCTGGGTGGGGGGAGGGCTCAACAAAGGAACAGTGGCACCTTCAAGCACTTAGTTCTGGGAGAGAACTGTTCCAACCCCTGCCCTTCCAGCCTTTGTCCTGAAGCTGATTCTTCCTTGTATGCCCTTGTGGTTTTTGAACTGCTGCCTTTGTGTTGGAGCTCGGAGCTCCTAAGTTTGTCAGTAAGTGAGTCTGTGCGCAGGCCCTTTAAGACCTGCAGCTTTACCTCTGCCTCACATAGACACAGTGCCCACTGGTTTTTACATTCATTTGTTATACAGGCTCCTCTATCTGGCATTGGAGTCCTGGGCAGGAAGTGTGGTGTGGGCTGGGACCTGTTGTACCTCAGGGGACACATCCATAGCCTACTTGGCCCTCCTGATTCTTTTTTATTTATTTATTTATTTATTTATTTATTCATTTTTAGAGAGGAGAGAGAGAGGGAGAGAGAGACAGAGAGAGAGAAAAGGGGGGAAGAGCTGGAAGCATCAATTCCCATATGTGCCTTGACCAGGCAAGCCCAGGGTTTTGAACCGGCGACCTCAGCATTTCCAGGTCGACGCTTTATCCACTGTGCCACCACAGGTCAGGCCTGGCCTTCCTGATTCTTAAATACCAGCATATGGGACCTACCTATTCCATTTCTGTGCCCCTCCTACCAGTCTGAGCATGGCCTCTTTATATCCTTAGTTATAGGACCTCTGTTCAGCTAGTCTTCCCGCAGTTTGCAATGATGGTTTTTCCGTCATTTAGTTGTTTTTTGATATGGTCATGGAGGGAGTTGAGCACAGTGTTTACCTACCCCACCATCTACCCAAAATTCTCCTACCCTTGTTATTTTGAGGATAAACTCAAGAAATAATGAAGTATAGTAGCTTATCCAGAAGATAGCTCTTGGAAAAATGCAGTAGAAGTGAGTGTATTGAGAAAATTATGGGACTTTTATTTGTATTTTAAGGGTAGATCCAACCAGATAGACCTGGAGATTGGTTGAATGTAAAAAGAAGGTGTGAAGGGCCCTGGCCGGTTGGCTCAGTGGTAGAGTGTCAACCCATGTGAAAGACTCGGGTTCTATTCCTGGTCAGGGCACACAGGAGAAGCACCAATCTGCTTCTCCACTCTTCCCCCCCCTCTCTCTCTATCTCTCTTCCCCTCCCACAGCCAAGGCTCCATTGGAGCAAAGTTGGTCTGGGAGCTGAGGATGGCTCCATGGCCTCCATCTCAGGCACTGGAATAGCTCCAGTTGCAGCAGAGCAATGCCCCAGATGAGCAGAGCATCGCCCCCTGGTGGGCATGCCCGGTGGATCCCAGTTGGGTGCAAGTGGGAATCTGTCTGCCTCTCCCCCACCCCGCTTCTCACTTCAGAAAAATACAAAATAATAATAATAATAAAAGAAAGCATGAAGGAGAAGTCCAGGTTTTGTGTTTGACAATTGGAGATATGGCTACCATTTTTGAGTGGAGAATAAGAAGTACAAGTGTGAACTTTAATGGGTTTGAGTTGCCTGTTAGACATCTGAAGAGAGATGTAGATTAGGTAGTTGAACCCAGCTTAGAAATATAGTATAAATGTTGGTTATGTTTCAGGGCTCAGGCTTCTTCCATATGTACTCATTTCTTAGGCAATCCCATCCACCCCTGTAGCCCTAATACCGTCTATGTGTTGATGCCTTTCAAATCTATAATTATTCTTGACTACTTCCCTGAATTCTGGACTTATTATCTAGTTTCTTAATTGACAGTTTTACATAGTTAACTAACAGAAAGTCTAAAACATATCCAAAATAGAACTCTTGTTTCCCCACCTACCCAAACCTGCCTGAATTACTGAATTTTTCTCATGTCAGTAAAGGATACCACTGTTAATCTAGTGTCCTCCTGGATGCCCCTTTTCTCTCAAATTCTGCATCTAATCCATGAGCAAATTCTGTTGACTTTAAAATATGTCAAGAACACAGCCACTTTTCATCACCTCCATCACTGCTGACCTGGTATATCCCATCGCTTTCCATGAGGAATACTGCAATGGTGTCCTTATTAGTTGCCTTGGGTGCTCTATAGTTTGGAATTTAAAACCAAAATATAAATTGGATCACATCACTTTTGTGCTTAAAACCCTTTAGTGGTTTCAGAGTCACAAGTATAGTTAAGTCCTGTCTTTATCATGGCTTATAACACTGTGTGATAGGACTCCTGTCTCCTTCCTACCCCTTGCTCACTGCTCCGGCCACAGTTCCTCAAACATCCAAGCAGATTCCTCAGAGCTAGCCAAGTATGCCGTCCCCTGGTATCAGTATGGTCACTCCTTTTATTTCATTTAGGTTTCTGCTCAGATGTTACCACAAAAAGACTGTCAACATTCTTCTTAAAATAATAGCTGCTATCACTTCCCATCCCTTTACCTTGATTTATTTGCTTACTTTGTTTTCCACTCTAGAATATAAGCTCCCTGAGGAATCTAAAACAATACCTGGTACATAGGAAGCCTCTAATAAATATTGAATCAATCATTAATTCAACAGGTTGGCCAGATTTTCTGGTCACATCATGTAACCAATAAAGATATGTTGTTTGTTTGTTTGTTTTAGTGCTTGTATCTTGCATAGTGCTAGGTATCTGGTTAATGTAACTTAAAAGATTAAGTAATGCTGTCCATACAATTTTATAACCTTAAATTTTATGGCCCTTAATAGTTTATAAAAATATTTTTATGTAGATACTTTTAATTCTAAATTCTTTTTTTTTAATTTATTTATTGGGGTGACACTAGTTAACAAAATTATACAGGTCTCAGGTACCCAATTACACATCTCTGTACACTGTATTGTGTGTTTACTGCCTCCCAAGTCCAGTCTTCATCAGTCACCATTTCTCCTCCCTACCCTCCTCCACCTACCCTCACACCCCCAATCACCACACTGTTGTTCATATCCATGAGTTGTTTCTCTCTCTTTTTTTTTTTTTTGGTCTTTTTTTGCTCAATCCCTCTACCCTTCTCACCCTCCTCCCCTAACATCTGTCAGCCTCTTCTCTACCAACAAATCTGTCTCTATGGCTATTATTACAGTTTTTTAGATTTAGAAACCGATTTTTAGTTTCCTCAAGTAGTTTAAATTTGCAGTGATATTTTAGCTCATTATCTCCCAGATTCAACTATAACATCTGAAAGTATTTCTAGTAGAATAAGAGACACAATTATCTTTAAAACAGAGCGAATTTCAAAATGAGGGTTAAGTATTTAAACTTATGGTTAAATTATTCTTGTTACTATGCCCACTTCACATTGCTATGAAATTGGATGATGTGTGTACATGTGCATAAGAAAATGGATGTTTTTCCTAAAATATAGTAACTTTCCAATCTGAAACTGTTCCTAAAGGATTCTAAAACTTTAGCAGCAAAAGAAAAAGAGGTTAAAAAGATAGCAGATGGGCTGACCACCCTTCAAGAAGCAAGTACGAAAGATGCTGAAGCGTTGGCGGCCGCGCAGCAGCACTTCAACGCCGTGTCCGCCGGCCTGTCCAGTAATGAAGACGGCGCAGAAGCCACTCTTGCTGGTCAGATGATGGCCTGTAAAAATGACATAAGTAAAGCTCAGACAGAGGCCAAACAGGTAAGTATGCCCATTGAGCACTAGGTGATTCCTTCTTTTGTTTTTGAGAAGATGTTTTACATTTATGCTTTGGCAGTTGTTATAAAGTGTTAAAAAATAATCAGATCAATGTCAGGTAACTTGTTTACTTTATCCTGCCACTGTATCACATCTAATACAGTGAAATTCAAATATATTGACTGCTAAATATTGAGGTACTAAGCTTTAACAGGAAAATAAAGGCGTCCTCCCTGTTTCTAGGCCCACCACATCTATCAATAGTTCTTAAAACTTTGGTTTTGAAACTTTACAACATGCTCTTTGGTGGTATCTCTCCCTCTCATTTACCCCAGGTCTAGTCTTTGGTTTTTCTACTCTGACTTCATAATCCTCAAAAGTTTCTCAATATTAAAATGGTTTTCAAATTTGTTTAGTTAGTTGTGAACTTAAAGTCCTGTGACTACAAGACTTTTGATGACAGAAAGAAGAAATGTGTGTACACGTACATTTTTTTAGTCATTTTTTAATGGAAGATTCAGCTCTAAAAATATATACAGGGGTGTGTATGTGTGTGTATTAATTCTATTCAAGGTTTTCTGTTACGTGATTGCTACTTTTTCATATGATGATGGTCACAAAAATTGGTAAAAAATCAATAGCAGAAATACTTTAAAGTTCTCTTAGTCTTTCTGTAGACTTTGTATTTGGAAAGGTCCTTCAGTCAGTTTCAGAGGGAGGATACACCTATATAGATCTTAGAATACTAGTTCATGGTTTTAAGGAATAGTACTCAATTATATAATGTAGCACTTAAAATTCTGACAATTCGGCTTCCTTTTTCCTATGTGATGTTATTTCTCATTGCTCAGTACACCTCCACTGTTAGATAACACAACATACAAGAGTACAAGCTAAGTGGAAAGGAAGAGAATAAGAGTTGGGATTTCTAGCTTTCTAATGTGGTTTTAATTTAACCAGCTAATGACAAGTATTTGATATAATTTTGAACTTATTAATGTTATGGTATATTTTATAAATACTACAAATGTGCCCTTAAATTGCAAAATATTTAATGTTTTGCATGTATTAGTTTTTACTGAGTAGTGTTTTGAGGAGGAAATGATTGATCTGTAGATAGACATACTGGTCCAAGGGACAAACTAGTTACAATTTCGAGGCTGATGTTGCTTTAACAAATCTGAATCTGACCATTTAATCACTAGCACCATGTGCCTCAGATAGTCTGCTACATGTTTCTTTGTATAGGCTCAGATGAAGCTGAAACATGCGCAACAAGAACTAAAGACTAAACAAGCTGAAGTTAAGAAGATGGATAGTGGCTACAGGAAGGATCTGGAAGCTTTAGAGGCTGTGAAGAAATTTAAAGAAAAACTTGAAGCTGAAATGAAAAAGCTAAATTATGAAGGTTTGCCTTTAAAAGACATGCTATTAGATCAATAAGGAAGTAGTGATTGTTGGTAGAAACTAACTTAAATAGAAGAAAGCAAGTAGGATAGTTTCTTTTATCCTATTAATGGGTAGGTATTATTAGTATAAGAAATGTTTATAAATATAGTCACAAAAATATCTATAAAACAGTGCTTTGAATTTTTGAAAACTCACTGAGAATTTCCTGCTTCTGTCACTCTGAAGTGCCACTTAAAAACTCAAAATTGTCATCTATTTATTTCTACATTATTAGGCATCCATCTGTTGTTTCTAGGAATGGAAATTACATTATTTGTCAGATATGTCTCCATGACACTTGATAGAAATTTTGTTAAGCAAGCTTTTTTGTTTGTTTGTATTTTTATGAAGTGAGAAGCAGGTAGGCAGAGAGACAGACTCCAGCATGTGCCCAACTGGGATCCACCCAGCAAGCCCACTAGGGGACGGTGCTCTGTCCATCTGGGGTGTTGCTCCATTGTAACCGGAACCATTCCAGCACCTGAGGCGGAGCACATAGAGCCATCCTCAGTGCCTGGGCCAACTTTGCTTCAATGGAGTCTTGGCTGCAGGAGGGGAAGAGCGAGATAGAAAGAAAGTAGACGTGGAGGGGTGGAGAAGCAGATGGGCACTTCTCCTGTGTCCTGACCAGGAATCAGGACTTCCACACACCGGGCCAGCGCTCTACCACTGAACCAACTAGCCAGAGCCTTAAGCAAGCTTTTTATTTAGTACTTACCAGAAATTTGTATTTTGCTTCTAGAAATGCTTCAGAAATAGAGGTTACTAATATTTCCCCTAAAACAATAGAATATTTCGATTTTTAAACTTGATTTTAATTTAGTTATGATTTACTATTTAGAAAACAAGGAGGAAAGCCTTCTGGAAAAGCGAAGGCAGCTATCACGTGATATCAGTAAATTGAAAGAAACACATGAAGCTCTCTTGGCCAGATTTCCCAATCTTCAGTTTGCCTACAGGTAAGAGATGTAAATCCTGAATTTTAACATCATAATAGTCAAGATAGATTGGAATTTTGGCTGGAAGGCATTCTAAAAATTTTATGCACTTGGAGATTTTTTTGTATGAAAATACTGTAAACAGCTGTACCTTAATTGCTTTTTTTTTTTTCTTAAATATTCACTGAAATGTTTCAGCCCTGGCCGGTTGGCTCAGCGGTAGAGCGTCGGCCTAGCGTGCGGAGGACCCGGGTTCGATTCCCGGCCAGGGCACATAGGAGAAGCGCCCATTTGCTTCTCCACCCCTCCGCCGCGCTTTCCTCTCTGTCTCTCTCTTCCCCTCCCGCAGCCGAGGCTCCATTGGAGCAAAGATGGCCCGGGCGCTGGGGATGGCTCTGTGGCCTCTGCCTCAGGCGCTAGAGTGGCTCTGGTCGCAATATGGCGACGCCCAGGATGGGCAGAGCATCGCCCCCTGGGGGGCAGAGCACCGCCCCTGGTGGGCGTGCCGGGTGGATCCCGGTCGGGCGCATGCGGGAGTCTGTCTGACTGTCTCTCCCTGTTTCCAGCTTCAGAAAAATGAAAAAAAAAAAAAAAAAAAAAAAAAAATTTTCAAATGTGGGCAGGGGAAATTATTTCTTGTGAAATTTAGTGGTTGTAATGCCTCCAATCTTATCAGAATGAGAGGAAGTTAATCTCAATCCAAAATTTTTTTGAAGTTTCCTATTATTAATGTTAATTGTCTACATTAACAATATACAATTTGATTTCCTACATGGATCTTTTTTCATGGAATGCTACAGTAACAGGCATTACAAAGATAAGAAAGTCAAATTTCTTTCTGTTTCACTGAAAAACAATATATACTAAAAGAGTTTTTGATTTATTTAAAAACAATAGCTAGATAGTTATTGGGGACATTTTAAAAATTTTATTTTGTTAAAACTATGATTCTTCTGCTTTCAATTTAATGTATTGTCAGAAAGAGCTCTTAGTATTAATTTACATACATCTTTTTTTATTTTTATATCTAGGATTAATTTTGTCAACTTTTCCATTTTAGAGACCCGGAGAAAAACTGGAATAGAAATTGTGTGAAAGGACTTGTGGCTTCTTTGATTAGTGTGAAAGACACTTCTGCTACCAGAGCGTTGGAGCTGGTGGCTGGGGAGCGGCTCTACAATGTTGTAGTAGACACAGAGGTAAACGGATTTTAACAAAGATGTTTGTAATTGCTCTTCAGCTTGGAAATCATGAGCTGCTAGAACGTACTTTCTTGATGTTCTTTCTAAGCTCTCCCAAGGTTGCTTATCTTCACAGGGTGAAGCTATTCAGTTAATGATGTTTTTACTATATTATTGATTGTATTATATTTGATTGACTGCATTTCAGAGGAAGTTTTATACTTAGGAATCCAAAATGCATAATCAATCTTAGACTTTTAATTGTTCAGGACAGTAGGCACTAAACATTTATTTGATTATTGATTTCTAAATGTGAAACTCTTTCCAATTGAATGTTTTCTGTCATCCTTAATGATATGTATGTATTTTTATTTTACATGCACAATATTTTAGGTTACTGGAAAAAAGCTACTAGAAAAGGGGGAATTGAAGCGTCGATACACTATAATTCCACTCAATAAAATTTCAGCCAGAAGTATTCCTCCAGAAACTCTGAGGGTCGCTCAGAATCTTGTAAGTCTTATTTATATGTTTTATCTCTATATTTTTTTAAAATTGGAGAATGTTAATTTTGGGGACATAATCATATGCAGAATCACAAAATTGTATTGCTACCATGCTTTCAAACATTAGAGCAGGCATCCCCAAACTAAGGCCTGCGGGCTGCATGCGGGCCCCTGAGGCCTTTTATCCGGCCCCCCGCTGCACTTCTGGAAGGGGCACCTCTTACATTGGTGGTCAGTGAGAGGAGCACTGTATGTGGCGGCCCTCCAATGGTCTGAGGGACAGTGAACTGGCCCCCTGTATAAAAAGTTTGGGGACCCTTGCATTAGAGTTTGTCTTTATGAAATTAGATGGAAAGAAAATAAAAATTTTTATAACATTAAAACTACCTTTGATGTTTTAAAGTTGTATGTAGTATTAGAATCTCAAACCCTTAAGTCACATGACTGTCAGGTGGCAGTAAATAACGTCACTCACCCCATAAAGACATTTCAGATAATGAAGGACCCTTATAAGGCCATGGTCCTATAAAATTATAATGGAGCTAAAAATTCTTAAGGCTTAGTAAATTCTTAGTAATGTCATAACACAACTTATTACACAAATACATAACATGGTGTTACAGTTGCCTATAGTATTCTATATAGTAACTTGCTGAACAGGCTTGTAGCCAAGCAGCTATAGGGAAATAAAATTTGTCACCTCGAAATATGTGTATTTGGCATAAGAATTATTTGTGTCAGGGTACAATGCTGAATATGTTATTTACATAAAGCTGTCTTTAGTTTGACTTCTGCTGCTGAGCTTCATAAAAATGCTTAGTTGTCCTAAAGGAAGGGCAGAGGTAGACACTATATTATAAACAAAGGTTAAAAAGAGAAAGTTGGATCAAAATAAAGGACTGAGGATTTAAGATTTTTTTTTAACTTTTGATTATTAGTTGTGTTTTTATTTCTGTAACTGATGGGGCTGCCTTAGCATGTTTAATTTGGATAAAAAGTATTTACTGTGGAACCACCCATATTACTGATAATTGAAATAAAACATTTTATGTCATATTGTTGATGCAGCCATTACTGTGCTTTAATTAAGAAAGTATGTCCAGCCTGACCTGTGGTGGCGCAGTGGATAAAGTGTCGATCTAGAATGCTGAGGTCACCAGTTCAAAACCCTAGGCTTGCCTGGTCAAGACACATATGGGAGTTGATGCTTCCTGCTCCTCCCCTCTTCTCTCTCTCTCTCCTTCTCTCTCTCTCTCTCTCTCTCTCTCTCTCTCTCTCCAATAAAAATGAATAAATAAAATCTTAAAAAAATAATAAAAAAGAATAAAGTGCTATTAAGAAAGTATATCCAAATAGTCCAATTTGGATTCAGAAACTTGGTAGTGGCTCTTGCTTGATAAAATTCACATGGTGCCTGATTTTTTTGCTACATATTTTACTTTGCAGTAGGATTGTTTTTTTCTAAAAGTCTTGAGATTTCCACAGCCTTTTAGAAAGTTCAAAAGGAATTGGAGTACTAGGTAAGTATTACCTGACTTTCTATTATTATAGCAGTCCTTACTATTTTATAAAATAATTCCTGAAAGGAGAGGAGTAGCATGTACTATGACACGTCTGTTTTCCCACAGGTTGGGCCTAACAATGTTCATACGGCTCTTTCCCTGGTTGAATACAAACCAGAACTTCAAAAAGCAATGGAATTTGTCTTTGGAACAACATTTGTTTGCAACAATATGGATAATGCAAAAAAAGTAGCCTTTGATAAAAGAATAATGACTAGAACTGTAACTCTAGGAGGTGAGGTATTTGATCCTCAAGGGACGTTGAGTGGAGGTAGGTGTTATATCATTTTGTCCTAATGATTGTGGTAAATAAGATGGGGGCTTTTATTGTCTTTAATAGGAAATAGGGTTGGAATGACTTAATACAGAGTTTTATTCCTAATCTAGGGGTTGGGTTCTCTTATTTTCTCTTGCTTTTTGCCCCATCAGGATATTCTGGTCAATTGGGAAAGAAGTCTTTTTATTCAGTATATTTTTAGCTTAACTACCCATTTCTCCTTCAGAAAATAGTATGTTAACTTCTAATTTGCATACATGCCAGTGCTCCTGTCAAAAGTAAAAAATTAAAGTACTGTGAGATAGTACTTTTTTAATGCTTTTAAGAAAAGAATTTTTAGGTAATGGTAATATTCTTGTTCTAATATTTGCCACATTGAGTTTCCAGATCTGTGTCAAATGATCATAATAACAAACACTGAATAATACTTAATGTGTACCAGTCAATGCTGTTAAGTCTGTGCTGTCCAAAACTGTAACTGTTAGCCACATGTGGCTCTTTACATTTAATTAATCAAAATTAATGTTAAAAATAATTTCCTCAGTTTTACAAGTCACATTTTAAGGGCTCAGTAACCATAAATGGTTAATGGGTAACAAGAAAATGCAGCTATAGAACATTTCTATCATTCTACGAAACCCTGTTCTAAGGGCTTTAATAATTTATTCTTTTAATCCTTATAGCAATGATGAGGTAGGCATATTATTATCATCTCCAGTATACAGTTGTAGAAGGTAAGGCATAGTGTGATTAAGTAATTTGCTTGTAGGTGACAAAACTTAGAATTTGAATTTAGGTAGTCTCATTACAATTTGTGCTTTTCATGAAACCAAGAGGATATGTAGCATTTCTTACAATATCAAGTGACATAATTTTTTTCTAGGCCAAGAATTCAAAATGAACCCCATGATCAAGTATCAAGTTCCCAGTATACAATAAGATGACTAGTAGTTACAGTTGAAAGATAGACCAAATATTTTTTAATTTTTTTAATTTAATTTTTTTTTTTTTGTGACTGAGACAGAGAGAGAGAGACAGGAAGGGAGAGAGATGAGAAGCATCAGTTCTTCATTGCGGCACCTTTGTTCATTGATTGCTTTCTCATATGTGCCTTGATCAGGGGGCTGCAGCAGAGCGAGTGACCCCTTGTTCAAGCCAGCGACTATGGGGTCATATCTAGGATCCCACCCTCAAGCCAGCGACCCTGCACTCATGCTGGTGAGCCCACGCTCAGCCAGCGACCTCAGGATTTCAAACCTGGGTCCTCCGCGTTTCAGTCCAACTCTATCCACTGCACCACTGCATAGTCAAGTTGACCAAATATTTTGAAATATCTGAAACAGAAGAAACTAGATTTAATTGATTTGCATGTTCCTGAAGTTCATACTTAAAGGATGGCAAATATGTAACCCTGTATCATATTAACGAAGGACTCATAATAGCATTGCTAATAAATTGACCTTTGTATTCTCCTATCAAACCTATATAGTTTTCTTGCCAGTATAACACCTCAGCCTGTTAACTGCTAGACAAATAGTTGCTTATAAAGTGAAACCGATTTGCTCTGCTCTGTCTGAGCTCAGACAAAGTTATGATGTGGTAAAAACAGTTCCCAGATCTCAGTGGCTTACAAGTCTTTTTAATAATTATGTCACCTCACTGTAGGTCAGTTGTCTCTGTTCTGTGTTAATCTTATTGTGGGACCAAGCTGAAGGAAGAATGGGCCAGGGGAAAACGGGTGAATTCGGTGCTGTCTCTTAAGGCTTACTTTCAGAAGAGGCGCATTTCCCATTTTGACCAAAGCAAATTACATGGCTAAACCCCGCTGTTAGTGGGGGGAGATTGGGCCTCGGAGGGATGGGCCCAGTAGGTAGAAGTATTTACCACGTATGTATGCTCTAATATGAAATGGTGAAGTGAATTCTGTAGCTTCATAAGCTCACTGTACAAGATTGGCTGTGGAATGATGTCAAGTATAATTCTCTTAGAAGACTTTTTATTGTTTACTAAATATGTGATAACTTACTGTCCAGGGCCTCTTTTCATTTGCTCTGTCAGGTGCCTCATCCCAGGCAGCTTCTATTTTAACCAAGTTTCAAGAGCTCAAAGATGTTCAAGATAAGCTGAGAATCAAGGAGAATGAGCTACACGCTCTAGAAGAGGAATTAGCAGGTCTTAAAAACACTGCTGAGAAGTAAGACTTCTGTTGAATTAAGCTATATATATATATCGCTTATAAACTTTTTTTATATATATATAGTGGGACAAAAGTAGGTTTACAGTTGTTTGTATGGAAAATAAGAATGAAGAGCAATACAAGAGTAAACTTGGTGTTTGCATACACACAATTGTAAAGCTATTTTGCCCACCCCTGTAAATGTGTATGTGTATATTTTTAAAGAAGAAATACAACTTCTGGCTTTTATTATAATATTCTTGGTTTTAATTGAATAGATTGTGAATTTGATAACTTGTTTATCAGTTAATATTTTTCTAATAAAAATGTCTTTGTTATAGAAATTAGGGAAAGCTAAGTAAACAAAAGGAAGAAAAAATAGCCAAATATTTCCGTTACTCTTTGAGATGTGCTGTGCTGTGTGCTGGGATTGGTAGAGAAACCCATATGTTGTACTCTAGAGGTTAATAGAGATACTTGAGTTCTTGATTTGAAATGATACGATACAATATAGCATTGATCAGGTGCCGGCACTAACTTTAGCAGCATTCTGGCTGTCCTGTAGCTATTGAAGATCACTAGGTTGCCTGTGGAAGAAGTAAAAAAGTTTATGTCGGAATGTCACTGCTAAAATTAAAGTCTGATGTGTGTCCTTACAGTGTTTCTTCTGTAGGTATAGATATAGGTATATATGTGCATCTTTCAGTATTCTTATTGTGTATTTTACAAGGTATATGCATATTATTATATTTTCAAAACTGAGATCATGCTATTAAGTGGCCTCTTTTTTGTCACTCAGACTTACTCATTATTAAATGCCACCTCATATATGCCAAATACTCTTATAGGACCTAGAATACAGTGGTGAATCAAACAGATAAATCTCTTTCCTCACCTTGTTTTTAAACACATATAGTTGGGGAAACAAACAATAAAGAAAATTAAATTGATAAAACATGTTAGGTAATGCCAAGTTATAAGAAGAAAAAGTAAACCGGGAAAGGCTGTGGGAGCTGTCCAGGACAAACAGGTGCTGAAATTTCAGATTGGGTGTCCAGAGAAAGCCTCACTGAGAAGGTGGCTGTTGAATAAATGCCTGAATGATGTGAATTAACTCCATAGGTTATTCTGGGGAAGAGTCCTTACTTGCTTGGAAAGCTTCAGGAGTATAATTGCCACAAACTTACAAAGTACATTATTTGAAAGTTTAATTATAATTTTTTCCAATCCCTCTGAAGTTGGCAAAATTAAAACCAAATCTTTTATTCAGAATTCATAGTACTGAATAAAGATTTTTAAAAATCTAAACTTTGAAATGAAGCTTTTTGGTAGATTTTTAGGATTCATCTTCTAAAATTATTAAAGCTTAGAATGGTAACAAGACCTTTAGAACTCTGTATATTGAAGAAATTGTCATAATCAGTGTGTTTATTTTAAGATATAACTTGTATCAAAATGTCTACTTTCAAACATCATATACATATAAACTCTGTGTTTACCCATAAAGTGACTGAACTTTTTCTGTGAGAAAAGCGCACAGTTTCTCTGAGATGTGTGGAAGGTCTGGCAACGCCATTAGTTTGTGGTCATGTTTGGCTCAGAACTGTTAACTTCGTTCAGTAGTGTTGGATCATTTGTTTTGCAGAATTGTCATGTAGACCAATTGTGGCACTGAGGTCAAGGAAAGGAAATGGATTTTGAAAAAGTATGAGCGGAAGGGTCAACTAAAGCCATTCTTTCATAGACCTTATCAGGAATGTAGCATTTGTTTTTTTCCCCCTGATTTTCTACAACTACATTTTTTAATGAATTGAAAAATGACTAACTTAAAAATACGGTTTTAATTGATATCAAGCAGTCTCAGGCAAGGTATTTAAGGGAGTGTTTTATACTTTCCCTCAAAACTCATGAATTTCTAGTGTCAAGCTACCTTGTGAATTTATATAATTTGTAATTTCACTGTAGCTGAATTAGCTCAATACCTTCTAAAGAAATAACTAAGCAGCCGGAACTGGGGTAGAATTACTGGGTTTACAAGAAAAAGTGCATTGCAAATGTCTGTTCAGTATACTGTCAGTCTCATTAGAAAATGTAGGGAATGTTTTTTTTTTACATTTGAAAATGGAGATTAATAAATAAAATATCTGAAATTTTATGTAATTGTTATATAGTTAATCTGGTTTCTGACAGAGAGCTGCTGTGGATTTTTTCCTTTTAGTAAGGATTAGTAGGAGGGATTATTTTTAGGGAATCCTATTCAGATTATTTTTTGTGTTTTCTAAAATTAAGAGTATTTCTGTAAATAATTATTATCAGTCTTGGTCATTTAGAATTGTTAATGTTCAGTGACCAAATCAGACTCGAATTTAATTGATGCCTCAAAACTATTCTTGTAACCAGTGACATCTTTTTTTTTTTTTTTTTTTTGTATTTTTCTGAAGCTGGAAACGGGGAGAGACAGTCAGACAGACTCCCGCACGTGCCCGACCAGGATCCACCCGGCACGCCCACCAGGGGCGATGCTCTGCCCCTCCGGGGCGTCGCTCTGCCGCGACCAGAGCCACTCTAGAGCCTGGGGCAGAGGCCAAGGAGCCATCCCCAGCGCCCGGGCCATCTTTTGCTCCAATGGAGCCTCGGCTGTGGGAGGGGAAGAGAGAGACAAAGAGGAAAGAGGTGGGGGGTGGAGAAGCAAATGGGCGCTTCTCCTATGTGCCCTGGCTGGGAATTGAACTCGGGTCCCCCGCACGCCAGGCCGACGCTCTACCGCTGAGCCAACCGGCCAGGGCCACCAGTGACATCTTATATTGTTTATATTTAGTATGTGAGTTTATTTTTAGGTGAAAGCCTGTAGTTTGAATACATGTCTCAAACATCAGGAAAATTGTGTTCATTTTTACAAACTTCTCTTTTTCTGAGGTATCGCCAACTAAAACAGCAGTGGGAGATGAAAACTGAGGAGGCAGATTTATTACAAACCAAGCTACAGCAAAGCTCCTATCACAAGCAAGAAGAAGAATTAGATGCTCTTAAAAAAACCATTGGTAATATAAAGAACTTTTGTGCTTACTCTGTTTCTGCTAACCTTTAGATATTTAGATCTTATCTTTATTATATATTTGTATTAAAATTTTTGAATTCTCCTTATTTGTTTTAATTATTACATATTATGATTATTCTATTGCTAAAGTTCTGCCCATTTGTACCAGTACACATATACACACCAGTGGCATTTGAAAGTTCTCATTTCTCCAAATATATCCTTAATTTCTCCTGTTATGTTGTGAAGAGGTAGATCACTAGCATTTAATTTGCATTTCTCTGATTGCTTGGTGAAGTTTGGGATCTTTATTTTTATTGTATGGTCCTTGGCTTCTGCTTCTGTGATTTTTTTTCTTTTTACCCATTTTTCTCTTGATTTGTTTATTGTTTGTCTATTCTCATATTCTGATTTCTTGTAGCTTATCTCCATTATTAATATTTTTGGCTTCTAGCTTGACTTTTAACTTTATGTTTAGAGTGTACAGAACATTTTTTGTTCAGTATGATTATTCAGTTTATAGCTGTCTCTTTCCCTAATTTTAAGAACCTATTGTATCTTACCTTTTTGATCAGAATTTAATTGTATAAGGTAGTCTTAATTTTTCTCTTTTTTAAGGATAATATCCATACACCTTTTTCTCCACTAATATTTTTTTTTTCTCTTTTGCAAAATAAAAAACTTACCCATTGTGTTCACCCCCATTCTCCTACCCCCTGCCTCTTGCAATCTGTTCTCTGTCTCTGATCTTAGATACTTTGTAGGTAAGATTCCAGGTATGAGTGAGATATGGTAGTTGTCTTTCTGACTTATTTCACTTAGCATATTGCTTTCTAGGTCTGTCATATTGTCACAAACATCAAGATTTCCTTCTCTTATATGGCTGAATAGTATTCGTGTGTGTGTGTGTGTGTGTGTGTGTGTGTGTGTGTGTGTGTGTGTGGCATTTTCTTTAGTCTTTCATCCACAATGGACACTTAGGTTGTTTCCCATATCTTGGCTGTTGTGCATAATGCTGCAGTGACCATGGTGAGGGGTGCCTATATCTTTTTGAGTTAATGTCTTATTTCCTTCAGATAAATACCCAGAAGTGGGACTGCTGCATCATATGGTAGTGCTATTTTTAACTGTTTGAGGAACCTCCATACTGTTTTCCATGTTGGTTGCACCAGTATACATTGCTAGCACAGTGCACAAGGGTTTCCTTTTCTCTACGTCCTCTATAACACTTCTTATTTCTTTTCTTTATGATGATAGCCATTCTTAAAAGTGGAGGTGATATCTTTTTTTTTTTTTTTTTTTTTGTATTTTTCTGAAGCTGGAAACCGGGAGAGACAGTAAGACAGACTCCCGCACGCGCCCGACTGGGATCCACCTGGCACGCCCACCAGGGGCTACGCTCTGCCCACCAGGGGGCAATGCTCTGCCCCTCCGGGGCGTCGCTCTGCCGCGACCAGAGCCACTCTAGCGCCTGGGGCAGAGGCCAAGGAGCCATCCCCAGCGCCCGGGCCATCTTTTGCTCCAATGGAGCCTCGGCTGCAGGAGGGGAAGAGAGAGACAGAGAGGAAGGAGGGGGGTGGGGTGGAAAAGCAATTGGGCGCTTCTCCTATGTGCCCTGGCCGGGAATCGAACCCGGGTCCCCCGCACGCCAGGCCGACGCTCTACCGCTGAGCCAACCGGCCAGGGCCAGTGGAGGTGATATCTTATTATGGTTTTGATATGAATTTCCCTGGTGATTAGTGGTGTTGACCAACTATTTGCAATCTATGTCTTCTGTGGCAAATATCTGTTCACATTCTCTCCCTGTTTTATTTTTATTTATGTATTTATTTTTTGTGACAGAGACAGAGAGGGACAGACAGACAGGAAGGGAGAGAGATGAGAAGCATCAATTCTTCATTGTGGCACTTTAGTTGTTCATTGATCGCTTTCTCATATGTTCCTTGACCGGGGGCTACAGCAGACTGAGTAACCCCTTGCTCAAGCCAGCAACCTTAGGCTCAAGCTGGTGAGCCTTGATTAAACCAGATGAGCCCGCACTCAAGCCAGCGACCTTGGGGTTTCGAACGTGAGTCCTCCGCGTCCCAGTCCAACGCTCTGTCCACTGCGCCACTGCCTGGTCAAGCCTCTGTCCATTTTATTAATTGGATTTTTTCTTTTATGTTGTATGAGTTTATGTTTTAGCTATTTCCTATTTTATATTTTGCAAATATTTTCTCCCATTTACTAGATGCTTTTTCATTTTGTTGATGATTTCCTTTGCTGTGCAGAATTATTGATATTTTCGTTTGACGCAGTCCTACTTGTTGATTTTTGCTCTTGATACATTTACTTTACATGTCAAATCCAAAAAACTAAGATGACCCTGTTTTCTTCTTGAGTGTTATTGCTTTAGGTCTTATGTGCAAGACTGTAATTCATATAGGGTTAATTTTGTGTATGGTATAAGACAGTGGTCCAATTTTATTCTTTTCATGTGGCTGTCCACTTTTCCTAGCACCATATATTGAAGAGATTGTTCTTTCTCCATTGCATATTCTTAACTCCTTTCTCATAAATTAATTGACCGTTTTTTGTGAGGGTTAATTTCTGCATTTGTCTATATCCTGTTCAATGGATCTCTGTGTCTGTCTTTTTGTCAGTACCATACTGTTTTGAACATATAGCTTTATAGCATAATTTGAAATCGGCGTATGATACTGCTGGCTTTGTTTTTCTTTCTGTTTTTTTAATTATTTTATAGAGAGAGGACAGGGGAGAGAGAGAAGGGAACATTGCTCTGTTCCTGTACATTTCCTGACCGTATTTTTCTTTCTTAAGATTGTTTTGGCTATTTGGGGCTTTCTGTGATTTCATGCTTATTTTAGAATTATTTGTTCTAGTTCTCTGAAAAATACCATTGGAATTTTGATAGAGATTGATAACATTTCTCTAGTTTATGAGCATGGACTATCATCCCATTTATTGATGTCTTCTTCAATTTCTTTATCAATATCTTATAGTTTTGATTGTAAAAGTCTTTCAGCTCCCCAGTTAAATTAATTCTAGATATTTTTTTTTTTTTAATGAAGTGGTAAAGGGGGATTGCTTAATATATTGCCTGAAAATAGTGCCAGTTTTACTTATTCCTTTCTAATTTGGATGCCTTTTATTTCATTTTACTGTCTAACTGTGCTGGCCAAGACTTCCAATGCTATGTTGAATAAAAGAAGTGAGAGTAGCCACCCTTTTCTTGTCCCTGAGCTTAGAAGAAAAGCTTTCAGGTTATTCACTGTTGAGTATAATGTTAACTCTGGTCTTGTCATATAAAGCCATTATTATGTTGTGGTATATTCCCTTTACACATACCTTGTTGAGAATTTTCTCATAAATGGATGATGAATTTTGTCTAATTTTCTATATCATTGAGATTATTATTTATCTTTTATTTTGTTAATATGGCTTATCACATTGATTTGCAGATGTTGAACTATCCTTGCATATCAGGGATGAATCCCACTTGAACATGGGGAATAACCCTTTTATGTTGAAATTGGTTTGCTAATCTTTTGTTGAGGATTTTTGCATTTATGTTTGTT